>NC_067138.1:77281132-78481132 GCF_903995435.1 Acomys russatus | reverse complement strand
AGAAAATGAGGAATAGATCTACCTCAAGACCCAGCTATACCATTCCTGCAGATATACCCAAAAGATGCCCCATTATACCATAAAGACACTTGTTCAACTATGTTCATGGCAGCTTTACTTGTAATAGCCAGAAACTGGAAACAACCTTGATGTATCTCAACTGAAGAATGGATACAGAAATTGTGGTGCATTTACACAATGGAATACTAATCAGCTATTACAAACAAGGAAATTATGCAACATGCAGAGAAATGTATGGAGCTAGAAAAGATCATACTGAGTGAAGTAACCCAGATCTAGAAAGACATGCATGATATGTATTCACTTATAAGTGGATATTAGCCATACAGTACAGGATCACCTTGTTATAATCCACATATCCAAAGAAGCCAAGGACGGCTCAAGGGAAGATGCTGAATCTCCCCAGAACTCTATTCTTTGTGAGCATCAGCTTTCTAGTTGGTGGATGCTTTTAAGATAGCCTGCCTGGATTGTGTAAGAAGACTGAAAGCAACCAAACTTTCAGCTTTCTGCACCCGTGGAGTAAATCAGAGCTCCTGCCAATGCAATGCCAGCTTTCTTCCAAGTATTTTTGTTAGCAGTTCTAATCACCTGCAAGAAATTCTGTAAATGAAAAAATTCTGTTGATTAAGCTATAGGAATTATGGATTTGTTTAACTCATACTGAGTAGAAGATGTAGCACACCAAGCTAGAAAGCCCATTGTAGAATAAGGTCAGGAGGTGGGGTATTCAGGGTGGGGTGTGGGGGATAAGCAATAGACAAATTACCAGTTGCCCAGGTAGAGGCTCATTCAGACTTAATGAATAATCACAGTGCCTTAGTCAGAGAAAAGCAAAGGCCAAAACATAGGGCCAAAACTCCTGGGAAGCAAGGTAAGGACAAGTCTTTCCACAAATCAACTCGGTGTACACAGGGAGTTCTTGAGCTTTCCTGATAGATAGTCATCTCTTCTGAAAGTGGCTAACTGCTATAGCATTGATATCTATGAATGCTTATCAAAGACATCCAGATTTATCTGGACCCCAAAATGGCTCACTCTCTCAGAGAAAAATTCCCATTAGTGATATATAGCAGAATTTTTATCAAAATGCCACTGTGAACCGTCCTTTCTGAGACAAACAGCTTGAACACTAAGACATAACCTCCCACATTCATATGTCTCTGGGTGTGTATTGCCAAGGTGCCTGCTTGCCATTTGCTCTGTCTAGACAGTGCCAAAAACTCAGGTGAAAAAATAGAAAATCCATTCAGTGTTTCTAAATAACCAGATGTTTGCCACCAAATGTGTAAGCCATCTGCACAACAGTGTTTCTTGCCTTGTCCGCTTGTTTGTCTACAAAGAATGTGATCCACTGTGCAGCAGCTTGAGTATTTGTAAGACTAATAAAATGAACAGTATTATCAAGAATCTGTACATTTCTCTTTAAGAGATAAAGATACTTAACTATGAATCAGGTTGTAGAAACATCAAGTGCAACTTTTCTCATTTAATTTTGATGTATATATAGTAAAATCAAAGGGACCTCAGAAAATTCTTTCTGACATTAGAAATGACTAAATTTCCACCTATTTTTACATTACAAATGAGAATTTAGAAAACATTGACTTGGCATATTAGTCACTTTTCTGTTTCTGTAATAAAATACTATCATCCAAAGTGAGTTATAAATAAAGAAGTTTATTAAGTTTATTTTAGCTTAAGGTTCTAGAGGGATGATTTCATCATGGCAGGGACACATGACAGCAAGCACTAAGCATGGTGGTCCAAGTTCAGAAATTGCATAGTCTTCTTCCTCTGTA
This sequence comes from Acomys russatus, assembly GCF_903995435.1. NCBI lineage: Eukaryota > Metazoa > Chordata > Mammalia > Rodentia > Muridae > Acomys > Acomys russatus. Next base: position 78,479,309 of record NC_067138.1, on the reverse strand, counting down.
GCCCCACAAGGGCCCCTAACAAGAGAAAGTGATCAAATCTAATGAGACTTGATAGCCTGGTGTCAGGTGGTACAGAAGGAAGAACAGAAGTCCTCTGTCAGAGGACTAGGGGAGGACAACATGGGGGAAGAGGAAGAGGGGTATAGGAATTGGAAGATACGAGTGATGGGGTAACAATCAGGATGTAATGTGAATGAACTATAAAAATAGAATAAAATAAATCACATAGTCAATTGCAAACACTGAGCCAAGAGAAAACTGAAAGTGGGTCAAGGCTATAAACCTATTAAGCAGACCCCTCAGTGATCTACCTAGGTTCTGTTTTCCAAGGATTCCATAAACTACCCCAAAAGTACCACCATAAAAATATGAGCCTGTAGGGTTACGTTCTCCTCCAAATCATCATTCCTAATGACTTACCTGATCCAGTCCTGCAACCTGAAAAGTCAAATATATTTTCCTGTTCTCCACAGTCCCTAAGTTTAGGATCTTAATCCTTCAGTGGGACAGAGTTTTAACTTCAAACAAGAGAGAGTTTATATAAATTAGTGAACTATCTCTTGCTTGGATGAATCCTGGTATGGAATCATGTAAGTGGCAGCAAGGGGTTACTATTGCAAAAAAGGATGTATCACAGGCTTCTGTGCATATCTGCTTTCTCTTCTACTTTACCATTGCTTAGAGCCATACAAATCCATCACAAAAAGTCAGTCTAGTGTCAGTGGCACATTCTTGAACCCAAGCCTCTAGAATAGAGAACCAGATTAAGCCTTGATTGTTAAGAAGAAAAACCACAAGTACACTGTTCCAGAATAGAACATGGATTCCAATTATTCACATCAGACTGTAAATAGGACAAGTTGGAGAGGGCTGAGAATGAGGAGGAAATGAGAACCACCAGGAATAATATTCAAAATGGTGAGTCAAAGGCATTAAGGAATTAAATATATCTGTCAATCCTGGAGCAGCTCTCAGGCATGGTGTAGAGTATGGCAGTTTAACAAGCATAAAATGCAAAGCACAGAGACTTTCTCTGATCTAGACCAGTGGTCTATTCTTCCATGACAGATTACCAAAGGGGAGAGGAATAAAGTAGAAATGAGAGTTGGGACCAAGAGTTCTTGCATTAGCAGGTGACTTATGCAAAGTAAGTTTATTAAAAAGTAAGGTATCTTACATACAGTTTTCATAGAGAGAAATAAAGCAGAATCAGTAGAAAGATATCATACAATGAGACAAAGTCATCAGAATGCTAAACAAACAATATTGCACAAAAAGAACACAGGATATTTCAAGTGTGTCACACATCAAGTACATAGTGGCCTTAGGACTAATAATCATAACCCTTTAGGGGAAAAGAGTTGGGTTCCTGGGATCCAAAGCTCAGCTACCCCAGGATCCTGGCCCCATGTCTTTGCTGGCTGTTCTAAACATGTTCCTTGTGTTAGACAAGAAAATCTTTCTTCTCCAAATTTCATAACCTCAAGAAAAGCCTTGGTTTGGCCTGAGTCTCAACAATTTTTGTTCCTAATTTAATGGTCATTTGGCGATATTCTGTAAAATATCCCCCTTACTTCCTTCCCCTATGACTGTGACTGAGGGGGACCTCCTCCCCGTGTATATGTGCATAGGGTATCAAGTCTCTTCTTGGTAGCCTGCTATCCTTCCTCTGAGTGCTGCCAGACCTTCCCATCCAGGGGACATGGTCAAATATGGGGCACCAGAGTTCATGTGAAAGTCAGACTCTACTCTCCACCCAACTGTGGAGAATGTCCTGTCCATTGGCTATATCTGGGTAGGGGTTCAAAGTTTACTGCATGTATTGTCCTTGGCTGGTGCCATAGTTCAAGCAGAACCCCTGGGCCTAGATCTGCACATCATAATGTTCTTCTTGTAGGTTTCTAGGACCCTCTGGATCCTTCTATTTCCCCATTCTACCATGCTTCTCTCACCTAGAGTCCCAATAGGATGTCCTCCCCTCTGTCCCTCTTTCTTGGTAAGTGAAGATCTTTCTCTTATCTTGTTTTAAATCTCTGTCTTCACTAGAAAGATATCCTACTTCTTTAGGATTCCAGCCTCTTCTGAAGACCAATTGAGACACCTAGCCTTGTGGACTGAGCAACTTCTGGATTCTTGGACTTTCCAGTATAGACAGCCATTGTTGGATTAACTGGATCACAGCCTGTTTGTAAATCATTCTGATAAATCTCCTTTCTTAAGGATATATGGTTATCAATGGAGATATTCATTCTGTTTCTCTGGAGAATCATGAATTTGGTACCAGAAATGGGTTGTACCCCTGCCAGTAGTCATAAGAAACATGCCAATGAACTAGAAGCTCATAATTTCCCTTGGCCACTTTGGGATTCTGATGACTTCAAGCCAACAGACTATAAAATTAATAAAAGTGTTAGGAGGGGTAATTGATCCAGCTAATTGGGGGGAAGTTGGATTTCTTCTCCACAGTGAAAATAAGAACGGTTGTGGCTAGGGTGAAGGAGATCCTTTAGGATATCTCTTGTTTAGAATCATTATGTCCTGGTTATTGTTTTCACTTGGAAATGAATCATAGCATGAAGACACATAGTTGTATTGTATGTCAAGTTGATAAGGAATGGACTTGTGATGGCTACTCTTAATTTTCAACTTGACTACAATTGAAATTACCTAAATACAAAGTGAAGGGCAAACCTGTGAGGATTTTCTCCCTTAATTTGAAGTAGGAAGATCCACTTCTAATCTAGATCTTGAGGCAGGAAGACTGAATCCTGACTAATTCACACAGTAAGACAAAGAGACAACATTGACCACCAGAAGAGAAGTCAGCCTCTGGCATTGTAAAAATCAGAGAAAAAGAAAGGACATTGATATAAAAATACATCAAAAGTAGGTAGAAGTAGATTGTTTCCTTATCAAGTAAGCCAGTTTTATACATAATCTAGACTTAGATAATGAGAGCTTTCAGGGAAAAGGATTTACTAGAATGAGAATATGCCAATCTTAGGGTCTACAAGCACCTCACAAGACACATGGAAACATACAGTGGTATTTCCTGGAGACAGCCTATCTCATCTAATAGAAACTTCTCAAAAGCAATATAGCCGGACAATGAGATAAAGCAGAAATCCTGATGGGAGGAAGTTTCATGTGAAACTTCTCTCAGGAGAAGATGTTCATCTAAGACAGGAAGTGTTCTGTACTTCTGAGTGACTCAGGTTTTAGACCAAGCAGTTGTCCTAGGCACAGTGAGAAGGAAAAGTGTTAAATAAAATTTGACCAATCCAAAGTAAATGATAGAAATTGAGAAATTACAAAAAGTTATCATGATCCATTTATAGCTCTAATTTATATAAACACTGTTTATTTATTAGATTTTTCTTCACCTGCAGTAGCTTCTTCCCTCCATTGTATTTTTGGTCCAGTCTCCATTTAGTGTTCACATGATTGTAAAATGCTGCTCTGGTTTATAGTACTTCTGATCTCAGATGTCCAGCCTCTATTTCATCCACTGTTAAAAGAGGTTTCCTTTGATACCACCATAATGTATCCATACAACTGTGAGCAATTTTATGTCCCATTGTAGGTGGCTGGTCTAAGGTAGTTGCAGAGACTGAGGAAGGTCCTTTGGAGAACTTAAGCCCTTGTCTCTTTCTGTAACATCTGATGTATTGTATTTCCAGAATTTTAGTTGGGAAGTGGAAGATTCATTAAACTTACCTTGTCATGGTAGTGCTAGAAGAATTTGACATCAAAATTCTGAATTTTCACTGCTGGACTGCTAAAAGACTACAAGACTCACCTCTAAACTCTGAAAAGCTTGGCTTAGGCTGTCATGTGGTTTCATTGTATATCTGTTTATGTTTCTGGAAAAGGATGTGTGGCCACATGGAATATACTACTCAGAACTTCTATTTGATATAATATATGAATTTTAAAATGAGATCATAACACTAAATAAAAAAATAATTTATTTTAATTAAAACATTTAAGAAGCAAAGTTTTAATGTATCTTGTGACAGAAAGGACATAAAATGCAAACTTTGTACAGCTTCATATTATTAGTCAGCTTTCTGTTACTATAATAAAACAACCAAGGATACAAACTATAAGAAGTAAAAGGTCATTTTTATTTCACAATAAGTGAAGTAATGCATTAGTTCAGGCCTGATGAGGATGTCATGATAAATGGAAGACAGCTATGATAAGAGTATGCTTCAGAGCACCCAGTTACATCACAAGCTAGAAAGCAGAAAAAGAGATTGGTATAATAATGTCCCTTCTAAAAGAAAGCCCCCAGTGAACACGGACCTTTTACTAGGGATCCCGCCATTGGTCTCACCACCTCCCATTAGTGCCACATTAGACACCAAGCCGTAATCATTGTTTCCTTGAAAGACACAAACTATCTTCAGTCGACAGGAAAATATCTATTTTGATGTATCTATTTTTGTTACTTTAAAGGAATCACCTCTTAGATAATAACTTAGATAAATTCATTGGATAAAGCTTCTTAGATAATAGTTTATGGTCCATCTACTTTTCTTGACCCCCTTCTCATATGGAAAATATTTCTACATTTTTTTCTCTTTCTTTCTGACTTTCACCATAGCAGTTGTTATTTGGAATCTAGCTTTCCTCTTGTACAGATTTAACTCTCTAGAGGTAGCAGCAATAGTTTTGAGGGATAGTAGCAAACCAGTCTTTATGCACTAATGTTGGCTTTACAACATTCAAGTTAGAATATAATATACCAGTCTCTGCAAGACTGTCAAAGTCTATCATAACTATCCTGGGTCCTGTGACTACAGGGTGTCTCTAGTGTAGTGAAATAATTTATGAGTTTGTAAAAAAAAAAAAACCTAGACAGATATGATATAATATATACAAAATAAAACAATGCTACACTGTGGTCTCGGGTAAAGTGATTGCAAATGATTAGAGCTTGAATAAGTTACAGGTAAGGAAAAAAACCAGTAACTGTATAAATTGGGTGACGCTTCTTTTCTTTTGCAAATAAATATTTAGTAAAACCCTGCACAGTTCGTTCCTACAGCCATTGTATATTCCTCCCGAAGCTATGTTGGCAAGTGCATTTTATTTGCTGCTCTACCTGTTGCACCTAACATGTTATACACTGAAAAATATGGAGAGCACAGGGAATCATTGTTAGCTAGAACACATGTACTTCCTCCTACTGTGTATATTTTGTTTTCATTAAGAAATAATACGTTCTCAATTGCTGAGTGAGGAGAAACAGTAGTAGAAAATGGAATAATCTCTGGAATCCTCTCTGTATGACACATTAGTATTGGGGAAAAGGAGAATTCAAAAGAACAAAGATAACCTAGAAGGTACGTTACTGTAAAAAAAAAAAAATTGTAGGACTCTGAAATAACAGAGGAAAGAATCTGTTATTCATTTCTCTGTTTCTTACTTGAACCTAGCCTGGGTTAGCTGACCTTAGGACATCCGCTGCTGTGCCCAAAATAGATAAGCAGTGCCTAAAGTTGATAATAATAGACAAGGAGAAACATTGGTCCTGCAATGACAAGGCACCTCAGAGGATTATCAAATTTATTATCTGGAAAAGATTGAATTTCACAAGACCGTTGGGGAGCTAAGGGAAGGAAGAAAAGTGGTAGTTAATTAAATTCTCAGGACACTGTCAATAAGAAAAAAAGCAAGGGAATTCCATTTAAGAACAAAGGATGCCTGTCTTTTACTCTTAGGTGTGTATAGTGTGTGTGTGTGTGTGTGTGTGTGTGTGTGTGTGTGTGTGTGTGTAAAAGAAAGAGAGATGGGTTTTCACAACATCTTTTGGTAATAGGAATGTACCTAAGACAATCTTCTCTGTGGCTTTTTCCAAGTCAGAAAAACAGTCAATAGATGTGTACAGCAAAGTAAAAAGGATGTTAGTCTACAGAACCTGGGCCTGCTGTTGAGCTTAGCTGAGTCACTCACATACAAAGTCATGTGTATGAGACGTTCTTCAATGGACCATGTCATCTTTACAGCTTTGACTGAACTGGAAGCCAAATACCCATATAGATTCCAGCTAGTATTATGTGCAGATACCAAACCCAGCCAGGCCATTTATTTTAGATATCTACAGTTCTACAGCCATGGTCACAACTCCTTTGGGGAGTGAATGACTTTTTCACAGGGATCACCTAAGACCATCTGCATTTCAGATATTTACATTACAATTAATAAGAATAGCAAAGCTGCAGTTATGAAGTAGGAGTGAAAATAATTTTATGGTTGGGGTTACCACAATATGATGAACTGTGTTAAGGTGTGGCAGCATTAGAAAATTTGAAAAACACTTTCTATAGTCTAAAGTTGCCTTTACATTCTTTCAACACAAATTTTCACTTAAAAGGACAGTCCAACAGTATCAAGAAGGCAGTGTTTGTGTGTGTGTATGTGTCTTTGTATGAGAGTGACAGTTTTTAAAAACTATATTCTAAAACATTAATGTCCCAATTTATTCATAGCTCTTTATATAAAATAAATAAATATGTAATTTATATATCATCTACAATACTTCATCAATTTCTACATATTTGTACCAATACATGACAGATGCAAATAGTGACTCATATGTAGGCATATGTCTTATTATAACTTCTCAGTATAATTAATTAAAATAAGTAATGATTTTTCTTTGATTGAAGAACAAGAAAAGAATGAATGATGACAGTAACCCAGAAGTCCATATGATATGAGCTCAAAAAGGGAAGTCACCATTATTGTCTCACATAAAAGTATGCATGCAGGTAGCAGGGAAGAAATGAATGAAAATGTAAGAAATATTTAGTATTTGATTACATATCCATAAGTACACGGGCTTAGGAAACTTATGAAAATTGCTGGTGTTGGCCTTATCCTGGTAGATAGTGTGTGTACAATTCATGGTGTGAAATATGGAGGTACACATCTAATTGAAGAAAAATAAATTCATAACCTCTGTATAAATCAGGCTTCTCTACAGTAGTGCACACATTTTCTGTGAGTCTATCAACTATTCCTGAAGAGCAGCACATCTTTATTCTCCTGGAAGTGGGCTAGAGCCAAACAGAAGTTCTGAGGTAGGTCTTCTTATTTTGAAAATAAGTTTTTCTCTTTAATATTCTCAACTGAAATAATGGCTCCATGAATTATTATCAAGAGTAATTTTTACAGTCAACTGATCTAAGAAGTTAACATTTTCACAATAACATCAATGTCCATGGCAGACTGACACTTGCTTTTATGGCTATCCATGTTTACAAACAAAAATCCTGAAAATAATATTTACCGTTGATTTCATTTATGAAGGTTTGGCAACATTTCTTGATGTTTGTCCATATCTGCCAATTTTCCAGCTAGAAGTTGGAAAAGACAAGCTGCTGTCAAAGCACAGACTGAACCTCTGCTATGTAAGCTACAATGACTGTGTTGGAATGAGATTTTTTTTCTTCTCAAAAGAAGAGACTTGATACCCTATGAGCATATACAGGGGGAGGAAATCCCCTTCAGGAACAGTCATAGGGGAGGGGAATAAGGGGAAAATGGGAGGGAGGGAAGAATGGGAGGATACAAGGGATGGGATAGCCATTGAGATGTAATAAGATAAATTAATAAAAAAATTTTTAAAAAAAGACCCAATAAACGGGGAAAAAAAAGCAAGTCTAATTCAGTTTCCAATTGATTTTTATAGAAGTGTTAATTTGTATGAAGAAAGTCAGCCCTCATATTTACCTATTTACTATTGTGCTAAGTAGTCCAGTGTACACCTGGGACTCTGTCGGTCATAAAGTTCATTCAACCACTGTAGAAAAGTAAATGTGATTATTTAAACTACAATTGCCTATTGATGATGTACCTAAAATTATCATGGTACTAACCAAAGCAATGAAAGTCTTTTTTAATTTTATAATATTGGTGCATTATTATAAGGTTATATCCCAAATGACATTGTCAATGATAATTTTCGAAGTAAGCTACCCTGAGCATTTATCCTTCAAACTTAATATGACACATTATGAAAGTCAGCCTTAATTTTCTTGAGCTGCATGTGGATCTAATAATGAAAAATCAACTCCAATATCTTGTATTTTGCCTACTTTGCATTAAATTGGTTCTCATGGGAGTTAATGACACATCTTGCAAATGGTCTTGAACCAGTTAATAATAAAACCTCTTTCCCTGAAGAAATCAGTATACTATTTTGGACACAATTTATTATTACATATTCATTTTAGACAGAACAGCAGGCAGTTTCCCAAAGAGATATTTTAATGGTGTCCTCAAATTTCCTGCCTGCTACGGGTTCTCAGAACCTACATCCTTAATTGTTAGCTCACATCCATTAGCCACACATTTTGAAATAGTTACTGGATGCATTAATTAATTAAAGTTAATACCAGAATACAAATGACTAAAATATGATTTAAAATTTTCTTTAAGATGGCTTTTTTCTTTCCTGTTTGTATTATTTCTGGTAAGAAAATAATATGTATGGTATTCAAAAATGCCTCATATTGGCATTAAGACTATAAGTTCCTATAACAATTCCTAATTGTTCAACACAAAACCACTGAGAAAGCATGAGATTGTAGGAAGAAAACTAGACTTATTCTCAGAAGGGTTATAAAATCTTCTCATCATAGCACCAGAAAGCCAGACTTGTGGTGGGCTACTGCCCATACAAGGTAAGGCGCAGCAGTGGGATGAATCTTCAGCAGGAGTAGGGTAGGAGATCCAGCATCTGAGGCTGTGTGAAACTCCCAGGATGTTCCTTTAAACATGATCTTTCCTATATGTAATAAAATCATATATGTGTTAGTCACAAAAAAAAGTCTCATATTGGCATTAAGAGCCTTGTGAAAGACTATCAGTCCCTCTGATGACTCCTAATCATTCAACACAAAACAACTCAACAAGCATGAGTTGGAATGGCTCTTGAATAATTGTACCAAATACTAACCAATCACACTGTCTTTCAGAAAGTCCAAAACACCTAACTCATAACACTCACCATGGTTGACCAATATGAGTACATCTACTCTCTCAGAAGAAAAGAATTTATGCTTCCACTGTTGTTTCTCATTTCATGGATGCATACAATTAAGTAAAATAGAACTCTGAACAAGCCACTCCAATTAATAACAGCCTTACAAATTTTCCACTTACTGCCTGGGTGATAAAATCTTTCACAGGGGGTCCTGCCACCAACAAAATGCTGCATTAGATCATTCCAAGCCCCCAAACAGCCAAGGGGTTCATGTTCTTCATTTTACTTCTGGGGCTCATCAGTCAATATCAATGTTAATGAAGCTGGTAGGGGACACAGATGTGTCCTGAGACTAAAATAAAATTCTGTCAAGAAGTAAAATTCAGGACTCAAGTAAGACTCATATTGTTTGCTTTTGAAAGTCAAACTGTGAATTTCAAAAAATCCTATATAATCTAACTGTGCTGAATCCTGTTACTAAAACAACTGAACTTCTCCATAGGCAAATAGCTCATCTTCCTAAAGACCCAGTGCCAGGTTCTCTCTGTTGAGAAAAGCTAAATGGAACTGTGTGGTTGTTGATGACTCATTTCTGCTCTTGCATCAGGAACCATGATTGACTCACATTCTTTTTGCAGGTTACACTAGGATGAAGTATATCTTTATATACTCCAGGGCCTGAATCTTGAATAAGGCATAGAAAAGATGTCTGGATTAGTCAAGAAGGACTTGCCTCCACTAGGAAGTTTATCTTCACTCAGAGAATAGTATTTAAGGAGAAAGTTCATGTTTGGTGTTTGTAAGTTTACTGTATTCATTCTAATCATGTCAGATATTCTACTCTCATAAAAGGTACTGTGTATGCATGATAGATGTAAGGCATGCACAAATAACCATCATAATAATTTTCTTTTTTCTATTTCCATCTTTTTTCTTCAAATAACCTAGAGACCCAATTTGTTTTCTATGAAATTACTCTTCAGACTCTTCAAAGGTATTTTTCTCAATTCATAAAATTGGTACTAGTTCTACCTCAATATACCACTCCTGGGCATATATCCAAAAATGTTCCACTATACCACAAGGATGCTTGCTCAACTATGTTCATAGCAGATTTGTTATGAAAAACTAGAAACTGGAAGCAATCTAGATGTCCCTCAACCAAAGAAGGGATGAATAAAATGTAGTTCATTTACACAATGGAAAACTTCTCAGCTCTTAAAAACAAGGACATCTTGAAATTTTCAAAAAATAAATTGATGGAACTAGAAAATATCATTCTGAATGAGGTAACCTAGACTCAGAAAGACACACATGGTATGTACTCACTTATAAGTGGGTAATAGCCATTGAGTACAGGATTATAGTACATACTACAATCCACAAACCCAAAGAAACTAAGAAGGGCCCAAAGGAAGATACTTGCATCTCACTCATCAGAGGGATCCAGAGGAGAAAAGAACTCTACAAGAAGGAGAACTAAAATAGACATGGAATTGGTTGGAGACAGAACTGGGTGGGAGAGGTGTTGGGGTGGGGAACAAGGGTTGTGATCCAGTGTGGAGAGATCTGGGATCCAAGGTGAAAGGGATGGGAGAGAGAGAAGGGATACCAGTGGATGGAGGCATCTCTGGGACAAACTGGAAACCTGAAATAGAGTAGGCTCCTGGCATAATATGATGGTGACTCTAGGTAAGACACCTAGCTATTGTGGATATGGATACTAAAATGGCCAGCTTCTATCCAGGCCAGACTTCCAGTAAAGTGAGGGGACACCAACTCATCCACAAAATGTCCTACGCAAAATTTACTCTGCCTACAACATATACGGCGATAAAAATGGAACAGAGACTTGAGACCCACTCCATGAGAGAAAGCCAAACAAAGAGCATGCATGGATGGTACTTAGACCACCTACATATATGTACCTGATGGGCCATTTGGTGTTCATGTGGGTCCTTTAGCAATCTGAGGGGGCTGTGCCTGACATGGATACAGTTTACTGTTTTGGGATCATTTCCCACTAGCTGGGCTGCCTTTTCTGGTGTCAGTGGAAGAGGATGCACTTACTCCTGATGCAACTTGATGTGTTGGGATGTGTTGGTATGGAACTGGGCACTCACGTTTTCTTAGGAGAAAAGGAGGGGAAATGGGATAAAAGGATTGGAAGGCCCAATGGGTAACAACCTACCCTGGCATATTAAGTCACTACAGTACTAGAAGCCATCCTTTCATCATGAAGCCAGACAAAGCAGCCCAGTTAAGGGGATGTGATCCAAAGGGAAGCATCAGAGTCACAGAGGTCCTTGCTCCAGTTACTGGAGGGTCCATGTGAAGACAAAGCTACACATGTGCTTAATATGTGTAGGGGGCCTAATACCAGTCAATGCCTGCTCTTTTATTGGTGGTTCAGTCACTGTGAGCTCCCACGGGCCTGGGTTAGTTTACCTTGTAGGTCTTCTCGTGGAGTCTTGACCCCTCCAGCTCCATCAATCATTCCCCCAACTCTTCCATAGGACTGCCCAAGCTTCATCTAATGTTTGGCTTTGGGTCTTGGCATATGTTTCCATCAGCTGCTAGGTGAAGCCTCTCAGTGGAGTTCTGCTAGGCTCCTATTTACAAACATAGCAGAGTAACATTAATAGTTTCAAGGATTGGTTCTTCTCCATAGAATAGGTCTCAAGTAGGGCCAGCCTTGTGTTGCCATTCCCTCCATCTTTGCCCCTGCACATCTTGTAGGAATGAAAAATTTTGGGCCTAAGGTTTTGGGTTGGCTGGTGTTCTTATCTTTCTACCTGAAGTCCTGCCTGGCTACATGAGGTGGCCACTTCAGGCTTCATGTCTCCTGATGCTAGGAGTCTCAGCTAGGGTGACCCCAATATGCTTCCTGGGGCCTCCTCTATCCCAAGACTCTGGCAAGTTCTAGACTTTGGTGAGTTCTGGAGATGCCCCTACCTCCAATTTCTATTCTTTCACCTCTGCACTCTCTCCCCTACTCCCCCTATTCCTAATCTCCACCCCTTCTTCACTCCCTATTCCCTTTCTAACCCAGTTCCCTCCATCCATTTCCAATGCCTATTTTATTTTCCCTTCTGAGTGAAATTCAGACAGCACATGCTTGCAAGGATGTGGAGAAAGGGGAACACTCATCCATTGCTGGTGGGAGTGCAAAATTGTAGAACCACTTTTGAAATCAATCTGGCTGATTCTCATAAAATTGGGAATAGTTTTACTTCAAGATCCAGCCATACCACTCCTGGGCATATACCCAAAAGATGCTCCACGATACCACAAGGACGGGTGCTCAATTATGTTCATAGCCATTTTATTCCCAAAAGCTAGAAACTAGAAATAACCTAAATGACCCTCAATAGAAGAACGAATAAAGAAAATGTGGCATGTGTAGAATACTGCTCAGATAGTAAAAACAATTTGAAGAACAGTGGATAGAACTAGAAAAAATCACCCTGTGTGAGGTAAGCCAAACCTGAGAGACACACATGGTATGTACTCACTTGTACGTGAATATTATCCATAAGTACAGGATAATTATGCTACAGTCCACAGACCCAAGAGGCTAGGTTACAAGAAGGGTGTAAGGGAGTATAAAAAACTTCTCTTTGGTTATGATTTCTTGACAAATGTTACTCTTCTGTTAGACATTTAAACTCGACATGGTGGCACATGCCTATAATTCTAACATCTAAAAGGCTGAAACAGGAAGATGATGAATCTTAGGTCTATGTAGGTTTCTTTTTTTATTATTATTATTAATTTATTCTTGTTACATCTCAATGGTTATCCCATCCCTTGTATCCTCCCATTCTTCCCTCCCTCCCATTTTCCCATTATTCCCCTCCCCTATGACTGTTCCTGAGGGGGATTTCCTCCCCCTGTATATGCTCATAGGGTATCAAGTCTCTTCTTGGTAGCCTGCTATCCTTCCTCTGAGTACCACCAGGTCTCCCCCTCCAGGGGACATGGTCAAATATGAGGCACCAGAGTTCATGTGAAAGTCATACCCCACTCTCCACTCAGCTGTGGAGAATGTCCTGTCCATTGGCTAGATCTGGGTAGGGGTTTAAAATTTACGGCCTGTATTGTCCTTGGCTGGTGCCATAGTTTGAGTGGGACTCCTGGGCCCAAATCTTATAATTAAAGAAAAAAAAAACAGAAGAACAAACTTCAAATGAGCTACTTGCTCTATGCTTCTCTCCTTCTTGGGTTTGAGCAAGGTGTTTAACTTGTTTATCCTCTGATTTATTCCTCATTAAGTAGGAAGAATAGCATAACTGATATTAAGACCGTACAAACATATCATTAGATCCCAGGGTTTCCTTTGTAAATAGTATGCATCTGACACTATTCAGAACACTACAACATCAGATCAGAACATATTTATTTTGTTGTAGCACATTGTTCCAAAAAATTCTAAAATGATATAAACTAACTTGAATCTGCACAAATTAGAGGTTCTTTTTATAGAAAAGGCCAAACAGTTTGCTATGGATGAATGTTTGCTATTCTATATAAGCCAATCTTGTTACCAGGTGTAATAAAATTAAGTCTCAGACCAAAAAGAGTCTGTTCAAACATATATTAATCAACATGTGTGCTTAGCCAGGACCAACAAGTTAATACAATGTTATATAAGTTTGGTAAAACCTGGTTTATTGTCTTTTAGATGACCAAGTCTTATGTTTTTCATATTAATGATTCATTAGAGACAAACTATATTTAATGGACAGACAAAAGTTCTCTGAGGGCCAAATTTTGTGGTGTTTTTGTAAATTATCAGCCACTAAGAAATTCCTTCACCCAAGCTCCAGACTCAGCATCAAGCACTTAGCTGTCTAGCCTTGAGTGTCATCCTAAACTGTATAGTCCACAGTACTAATGGACACTGAGTCATCATTTTATGTGAACACTAAGCAGTTTTATAAGAATACTTTAATTAATTTATATAACTTAAATCAATTTTAATAGACATTATGCTAATCCATTCAATTCACCAATGAAAATCCATTTTCACATTATGTGAATTAGTCAATTGTTTGATGTTTCAGTAAATATGTAAAGAGTTGAAACTGGTCATGCAGAAGAGTGTGAAATATGATTTCTGATGTAATCCTAGCTGACCATGCATATGTTGGGTTTTTGTTTGTTTGTATTTTTTTTTTAATTTTTTTTTAGAACAAGTGACGGACTGACTATGAGAGGACATGAAACTGCTGATACACACACTCATGGAGGATTCTGAAGTAACTTGCCAACATAGTAACATCAAGTACCTCAACTTTCTCTGCCCGACTCTCTATCTACTATGATGGATTATATAATGCATATTTGCATATTCATATTATGTATAAACAATATACTACATATGCATATGGTAGTGTATATGTATATAATGTATATATACATGTAAAATATAGGTATATGATGATATTTATGTATATACTGTCCTTCTTTGCTAACCGATAACTGCATACAGGCACTAATCTCCCCACACCACTTGTACTTGGCCAGAAAGACTTGCTCTGACTATCCCTTCTGAGACTAGCAGGTATGATCCCATTTTACAATAATCTTTTTTCACACCCAGGAGCATGTAATACTGACAAATCTTATTGAATATCCTTTTAAATAAGCTAACAAGAATAAGCATATCATGAGTTCTGTGAACCATATTAGCAAATTAATCAAACCACCATAAAAGGGATTTGAATTTACTCAAATGTTTGCTCACTTTTGGTCATGCAGAAGGAAACCTGAAACTTGTGATTGGCCGTTGAAGTAATTTAGAAGGGATTCTCAGAGCTGAGCTCTGAACCTGTACAGGTGTTCAGTATCTGAATATAATTTAACAAAAGGACATATATCTGGTTTCTCTTGGTGGACTTACTGATGTCTGTGAGACGAGATCTGTGTTTTGAGATAATACTTAAAGAAACTGAAACTTTGCACTGCTTTTCTTTTTTTATCTTCCATTCTTCTTTCTACTTTCCATTCTTCTTTTCTATCCAAAGGCTTTCTGGGCAATTTTCATCAGCCAGCATTTTTGGAAAGTTAATTTCTCTTTGATTCAAATTCATAAAGTAGTCTCTTCCATCCACACATCTTTTTTTTTTTTTTTTTTTTAGAAACCATAACTGCTGCTTTCTTTTACCTAGCAAGGGGCTCTGGATGAGCTCCCTACAGTTTACAGCCTGACAGTTCCACAGTTCTGAAGTGTGCCTCTCAGCACCTGTCATCTTTTCACAGTGCTATCATTTAGTATTGCAAAAGCAAGCATATGGGTAGAACAAATGAAGCAGAACATTCCAGACCTAAGAATTTACTTTGGCTTTCTACCACATGGAATCAGAACATGGTCAACTCATCGCCATGCCATGTGTGTCACAGGTCTTCTTAGGCTTGGATTTCTTTAAACATATATTACATGCATATTCACTTGAATCATTTATGGAAACTCTAAACCCTGAAATGGAATAACCAGTGTGTTCTAAACATACAGAGCTTGTTAAGCAATTATATGGAAAAATAAGTTTGAAGCAGCTACTAATGTGTGCAAATGTATTATGTATCATTGTTGCTGCCAACACAAATTGTGTTTCTGTGAGTAGAGAGAGGGCAGAAAACATGGGAGAAGTGTGCACCAAACACTGTGCCAAGATCTGTAGGTCTTAGCTGGAAATTTGATATTTTCTTTATTTTTTGTTTTGCAAAATTATAATTTATAGAGACCCTGTTTTCTCTTGAATTTATTCCTAGGCTTCACCAGGGCTAGCAAGATGGCTTATAGGGTAAAGCACTTACTGCACATGCATGAAGACCTAAGTTTGAGGTCCCAACATTCACATAAAAGTCTGGTGAGAAACACACATCTGTAATCCTAGTACTGGGAAGGCAAAGTCTTCCCAGGGTCTTCCCAACTAGCCAGAATAACCAAAATATAGCAATTTCTAAGGTTTACTGAAAGACTCGGTCACAAAAAATTAAGATTAGAATGCATCCACTCATGCATGAGTGTTCTGAGGAGAAACTGAGGGTTCAATGTTCAATTCTAATCTACTCCAGACACTCCATAAGCATAGTATACATTGCGTCATGTTTGGTAGATTTGTGACTTACAGATTTGCTGCTATACATTTTTGCTGGTTCTTCCACAGATTTTCTTGGCATCTTGGTATTTGTTCAGGTAAGCAAAGTTTGTGACACAATAACTCTGTTTTATATCATTTTGTATTACACATGTTTTAAATAATATAGAGCAATTCACATGTAACACAATCATCCATTTCATATGTCTATAGATTGTTAAATTTCAGGTGTCTATTTTTATTTTTCGTAATCATTTATTTCTTTAATTTTATGTGCATTGGTGGTTTTCTCTGCATGTATGTATGTGCAAGGGTGTCAGGTCTTGGAGTTACAGTTGTGAGCTGCCATGTGAGTACTGGGAATTGAATATGCATCCTCTGAAAGAGCAGTAAGTGTTCTTAACCACTGAGCCATCTCTGCGGTTCTTATTTTTTTATTTTTAAATAATATTTTATTAATTATCTTAGAATTTCATACAATGTATTTCGTCATGTTTACCCTCCTCCTTTTACTCTTTCTAGATCTGCCCTCACTTCTCTAACTACCTAACTTCCTGTCTCTGTTTTTAACTTTTCAAGTGGAAGTTGAAATTCCCAGATAGTGTTGGGAGTAGGATTTACCTTATAGTATGGTCACTCTACCAAGGGGCATACTCTTTAAGAAAAAAAAAAAAAAAAAAAAGGAAAGCTTTTCTCTTTTTTTTTTTTTTTTTTTTTTTTTTTTTTTTTTTTTTATTAATTTATTCTTGTTACATCTCAATGTTTATCCCATCCCTTGTATCCTCCCATTCCTCCCTTCCCCCCCCCCCCATTTTCCCATTATTCCCCTCCCCTATGACTGTTCCTGAGGGGGATTACGTCCCCCTATATATTCTCATAGGGTATCAAGTCTCTTCTTGGCTACTTGCTGTCCTTCCTCTGAGTGCCACCAGGTCTCCCCCTCCAGGGGACATGGTCAAATGTGAGGCTCCAGAGTATGTGAGAAAGTCGTATCACACTCTCCACTCAACTGTGGAGAATATTCTGACCATTGGCTAGATCTGGGAAGGGGTTTAAAGTTTACCTCCTGTATTGTCCTTGGCTGGTGCCTTAGTTTGAGCGGGACCCCTGGGCCCAAATCTGCCTATCATATTGTTCTACTTGTAGATTTCTAGGACCCTCTGGATCCTTTTGTTTTGCTGTTCTCCCATGCGTCTCTCATTTAGAGTCCCAATAGGATGCCTTCCCCTCTGTCCCAGTTTCCTGGTAAGTGAAGGCTTTCGTGGGACATGCCCCTTGGGCTAGTATGCAGATATAAGTGAGTATATACCATTTGATTCTTTCTGCTTCTGGGTTAACTCACTCATTATGATCATTTCTAGCTCAATCCATTTATCCACAAATTTCGGGAATTCCTTGTTTTTAATAGCTGAGTAGTATTCCATAGTGTATATGTACCACAGTTTCTTTATCCACTCTTCTACTGAGGGACACTTAGGCTGTTTCCATGTTCTGGCTATTATGAATAAGGCTGCTATGAACATGGTTGAGCAAATTTTCTTGTTGTGTGCTGGAGCATCTTCTGGGTATATTCCAAGGAGTGGAATAGCTGGGTCTTGAGGAAGCCCTATTCCCATTTTTCTGAGATAGCACCAGATAGATTTCCAAAGTGGCTGTACTAGTTTGCATTCCCACCAGCAATGAAGGAGTGTTCCTCTCTCCCCACATCCTCGCCAGCATGTGGTGTCGCTTGAATTTTTGATCTTAGCCATTCTGATGGGTGTAAGATGGAATCTCAGAGTTGTTTTGATTTGCATTTCCCTGATGACTAAGGAGGTTGAGCATTTCTTTAAGTGTTTCTCAGCCATTTGATACTCCTCTGTTGAGAATTCTCTGTTTAGTTCCAAGCCCCATTTCTCAATTGGGTTATTCGGTTTGGTGGTGTTTAATTTCTTGAGTTCTTTATATATTTTGGATATTAGACCTTTGTCAGATGTAGGGTTGGTGAAGATTTTTTCCCAGTCTGTAGGCTGTCGCTTTGTTCTCTTGACAGTGTCTCCTGCCTTACAGAAGCTTCTCAGCCTCATGAGGTCCCATTTATTAATGGTTGACATTAAGGCCTGGGCCGTTGGTGTTCTGTTCAGGAAGTTGTCTCCTGTGCCAATATGTTCCAGGCTCTTTCCCACTTTTTCTTCTAAGTGGCTTAGTGTCTCTGGTTTTATGTTGAGGTCTTTAATCCACTTGGATTTGAGTTTTGTGCAAGGTGACAAATATGGGTCCAGTTTCATTTTTTTACACATAGACCTCCAGTTAGACCAGCACCATTTGTTGAAGATGCTATCCTTTTTCCATTGAATGGATTTGGCTTCTTTGTCAAAAATCAAGTGACCATATGTGTGTGGATTCATATCTGGGTCTTCGATTCGATTCCACTGATCAACCAGCCTGTTGCTGTGCCAGTACCATGCTGTTTTAAGTACTATTGCTTTATAGTACAGTTTGAGATCAGGTATGGAGATTCCTCCGGAGCATCTTTTATTGTACAAGATTGTTTTAGCTATTCTGGGTTTTTTGTTTTTCCATATGAAGTTCAGAATTGAACTTTCAATGTCTTTAAAAAATTGTGTAGTTATTTTGATAGGGATTGCATTGAATCTGTAGATTGCTTTTGGTAGGATGGCCATTTTTACTATGTTAATTCTCCCGATCCATGAGCAAGGAAGATCACGCCATCTTCTCAGGTCATCTTCAATCTCTTTCTTCAGAGTTTTGAAATTTTTTTCATACAAGTCCTTCACTTGCTTAGTTAGGGTAACTCCTAGATATTTTATATTGCTTGTGGCTAATGTGAAGGGTGTGGTTTTCCTAATTTCTTCCTCTGTAAGCTTGTCATTTGTGTATAGGAAGGCTACAGACTTTTTGAGTTAATTTTGTATCCAGCCAATTTGCTGAAGGTGTTTATCAGCTTTAGGAGTTCTCTGGTGGAGTTTTGAGGGTCACTTATGTACACTATCATATCATCTGCAAAGAGGGATAATTTGACTTCCTCCTTTCCCATTTGGATACCCTTGATCTCCTTTTGTTGTCTTATTGCTCTGGCTAGAACTTCGAGTACTATATTGAAGAGATATGGAGAGAGTGGGCAGCCTTGCCTTGTTCCCGATTTGAGAGGAATTTCCTTGAGTATCTCACCATTTACTTTGATTTTGGCTATTGGCTTGCTGTATATAGCCTTTATTATGTTGAGGAAAGTGCCTTGTATCCCCGATCTCTCTAAAACTTTAAACATGAATGGGTGTTGAATTTTATCAAATGCTTTCTCTGCATCCAAGGAGATGATCATGTGGTTTTTTATTTTCAGTTTGTTTATATGATGGATTACATTGATGGATTTCCGTATATTAAACCATCCCTGCATGCCTGGAATGAAGCCTACTTGGTCATGATGAATGATATCTTTGATGTGCTCCTGTATTCGTTTTGCAAGTATTTTATTTAGTATTTTTGCATCTATGTTCATAAGAGAAATTGGTCTGAAATTCTCTTTCTTTGTTGAGTCTTTGTGAGGTTTAGGTATCAATGAGACTATGGCCTCATAGAATGAATTTGGTAATTTTCCATCCATTTCTATCTTTTGGAGTAGCTTGAAGAGTATCGGTATTAGCTCGCCCTTAAAGGTCTGGTAGAATTCTGCACTGAAACCATCTGGCCCTGGGCTTTTTTTGGTTGGGAGACCATCGATGATTGCTTCTATTTCTGTAGGGGAAATGGGACTATTTAACTTGTTTATCTGTTCTTCACTCAACTTTGGCAAGTGAACTTGATCAAGAAAATCGTCCATTTCCCTTAGATTTTCAAATTTTGTGGCGTATATGCCTTCAAAGTAGGATCTTATGATTCTTTGAATTTCTTCAGTGTCTGTTGTTATGTCTCCCTTTTCATTTCTGATTTTGTTCATTTCAATACTGTCTCTCTGCCTTTTAGTTAGTTTGGCTAATGGTCTGTCTATCTTGTTGATTTTCTCAAAGAACCAGCTTTTGGTTTTGTTGATTCTTTGGACTGTTTTCTTAGTTTCTAATTTGTTAATTTCAGCCCTGAGTTTGATAATTTCCAGGCGTCTACTCCTCTTGGGTGTTTCTGCTTCTTTTTTTTCTAGGGCTTCCAGTTGTGTTGTTAAGATGCTTATGTGTGATGTTTCCAATTTCTTTTTAAAGGCACTTAGTGCTATGAATTTTCCTCTTAGCACTGCTTTCAATGTATCCCACAAATTTGGGTATGTTGTTTCTTCATTTTCATTGAATTTCAGAAACTCCTTGATTTCTTTCTTTATTTCTTCCCTGACCCAGGTGTCATTTAGCAGAGAGTTGTTTAGTTTCCACAAACGTGTAGGCTTTTTGTTATTTCTGTTGTTGTTGAATTGCAGCCTAAGAGCATGGTGATCTGATAGGATACAAGGTATTATTTCAATCCTCTTGTATCTGTTGAGGCTTGCTTTGTGACCTACGATGTGATCAATTTTGGAGAAGGTTCCATGGGGTGCAGAGAAGAAGGTGTATTCTTTCTTGTTTGGGTGAAAGGTTCTATAGATATCTGTTAGATCCATTTGACCCGTGGCATTGGTTAATGATGTTATTTCTCGGCTTAGTTTCTGTTTCAATGACTTATCCTTCAGTGAGAGTGGGGTGTTGAAGTCTCCCACTATTATTGTGTGGGGATCGATGTGTGGTTTAAGCTTTTTTAGGAGATCTTTTACATATGTGGGTGCCCTTGTATTGGGAGCATAGATGTTCAGAATTGTGATGTCATCTTGGTTGACTTTACCTTTGATGAGTATGAAGTGTCCTTCCTCATCCCTTTTGATTAATTTTGGTTGAAAGTCTATTTTGTTCGATACTAAAATGGCTACCCCTGCTTGCTTCTTGTGACCATTTGCTTGGAATATTTTTTTCCAACCTTTTACCCTGAGGTAATGCCTTTCATTATGGGTGAGATGTGTTTCTTGGATGCAGAAGAATGTTGGGTCTTGTTTATGTACCCATTCGGTTAGTCTGTGTCTTTTTATTGGAGAATTGAGGCCATTGATGTTGAGAGATATTAATGACCAGTGACTGTTAAGAGTCTTAATTTTGATGTTGTTTCCAGTCGAGCGTTTGTGTTGTTGTGTTTTTGCCATGGGATAGTTATCTATTTCCTGAGTAGTTTTGGTTGTAGCTTGAGCCTTTGGGATGGAGTTTTCCTTCTAGTACCTTCTGTAAAGCTGGGTTGTGGATAGGTACTGTTTGAATTTGTTTTTGTCATGGAATATTTTGTTTCTCCATCAATGGTTATTGATAATTTTGCTGGGTAAAGTAGTCTGGCCTGGCATCTGTGTTCTCTTAGGGTTTGCAGGATCTCTGTCCAGGCCCTTCTGGCTTTTATGGTCTCTGCTGAGAAGTCAGGTGTAATTCTGATAGGTTTACCATTAAATGTTATTTGGCCCTTTTCCCTTGCAGCTTTTAATATTTTTTCTTTGTTCTGCATGTTTTGTGTTTTGATTATTATGTGGCGGGCAGTTTTTCTTTTCTGGTCAATTCTATTTGGTGTTCTGTAGGCCTCTTGTATGTTTATAGGCATCTCTTTCTTTAGATTGGGGAAATTTTCTTCTATGATTTTGTTGAGAATAGTTTCTGGGCCCTGGAGTCTGATGTCTTCTCTTTCTTCAATGCCTATTATCCGCAAATTTCTTCTTTTCATGGTGTCCTTAATTTCTTGGATGTTTTGTGTCAGGAGTTTTCCAGATTTGGCATTTTCTTTAATGGTTGATTCAATATCTGTGATTGTATCTTCTAGCCCTGAGATTCGTTCTTCCATCTCTTGGATTCTGTTAGAAAAGCTCACCTCTGTGTTGCTCGCCTTCTTCTCTGAGGTCTCACGTTCTCGTTTTTCTTCTGTCTGTGTGTTTATCATTGAATCCATTTTCATTTTCAGATCTTGAACTGATTTTTTGATTTCTTTCATCTGATTTTTTGTATATTCCTGAGTTTCTTCCATTGCCTCTTTATAGGTCTTCAGAGCTTGAACCGTTTTAGTTATTTCTTTCATCTGGTTGTTTGCATTTTCCTGCAATTTTTCCAGTTCCACTCTATGTGCTTCTTTTATGTCTCTCACCTGTTTGTCTGCGTCTTCCTGCATTTGATTACGAATTTTATTTGTTTCCTCCATTATCCTCCTCATTACTAAAGATTTGAGGTCATTTTCTTGTATTTCCGTTGTATTTGAGTTCTCTGGGTGGTTTTCTTTGGGATAGCTGGAAACTGGAGACGCCATGTTGTTTTGGGGTTTTTTGCGTATGCTTTTTCGTTGTCCTTTAGACATCCTGCCGTCTTTGTTTTTGTTGGGTAGCTTCCAGAGTTGAATGGAGGGTGTCTGATGATAGATTCACTTGTTTTCTTACGATTTCCCTAGGCTGCGAGCTCAAAGCTTCACTGGTGTGGATGTTAGGAGGTTAGCCCTGTTGTTCTGGTCTCTCACAGCCAGTGATCCTCAGTCCCTCTCTGCTGTGGATCCTGCAATTGTTCTGGGTCTCTGAATGAGCGTTGGGTCAGGCCAAGGTATCCACAGCCTTCTGTGTTCCCTGCCAAGTCCAGCCTGGAGCACTGGGACCGAACCACGGGCAGAACTCAGCTAGATTCTCAGGGCCAGAACCGTCTGCCAAGCTCAGCTAGGGATTTTGGGCCCAAAATGCACACAGGGCCCAGCCAGAATTTTTGGGCTGGGACTACGCACCAAGCTCCACTAGGGCCTTTTGGCCCAAAGTGCGTGCTGTGGTCAGTTATTGACTCAGGGCCCGAACTGACCACCAATCTCAGCCAGGAATTCTGGATTCAAACTGTACACTGTGTCCAACCAGAGTCTTAGAGCTGGTGGAACCGAGAGCTCTGTCCAGCCTGTGCCACAGCAGGAGAACTGCGGCTGCTCTGAGTTAGCGCCAGTGGTTGAACAAGTGCTCCGCCCGCACTGTGTCCCCGCAGGGGAGCTGTCGCTGAGCTGAGGTGGTGCCTAGGATGGAACCGAGCACGTCACCAAGCCTGCGCCACAGCAGGAGAACTGCGGCTGCTCTGAGTTAGCGCCAGTGGTGGGACAAGTGCTCCGCCCGCACTGTGTCCCCGCAGGGGAGCTGCCGCTGAGCTGAGGTGGTGCCTAGGATGGAACCGAGCACGTCACCAAGCCTGCGCCACAGCAGGAGAACTGTGGCTGCTCTGAGTTAGCGCCAGTGGTGGAACAAGTGCTCCGCCCGGACTGTGTCCCCGCAGGGGAGCTGCCGCTGAGCTGAGGTGGTGCCTAGGATGGAACCGAGCACGTCACCAAGCCTGCGCCACAGCAGGAGAACTGCGGCTGCTCTGAGTTAGCGCCAGTGGTGGGACAAGTGCTCCGCCGCACTGTGTCCCCGCAGGGGAGCTGCCGCTGAGCTGAGGTGGTGCCTAGGATGGAACCGAGCACGTCACCAAGCCTGCGCCACAGCAGGAGAACTGCGGCCGCTCTGAGTTAGCGCCAGTGGTGGAACAAGTGCTCCGCCCGGACTGTGTCCCCGCAGGGGAGCTGCCGCTGAGCTGAGGTGGTGCCTAGGATGGAACCGAGCACGTCACCAAGCCTGCGCCACAGCAGGAGAACTGTGGCTGCTCTGAGTTAGCGCCAGTGGTGGAACAAGTGCTCCGCCCGGACTGTGTCCCCGCAGGGGAGCTGCCGCTGAGCTGAGGTGGTGCCTAGGATGGAACCGAGCACGTCACCAAGCCTGCGCCACAGCAGGAGAACTGCGGCTGCTCTGAGTTAGCGCCAGTGGTGGGACAAGTGCTCCGCCCGCACTGTGTCCCCGCAGGGGAAGCTGCCGCTGAGCTGAGGTGGTGCCCAGGATGGAACCGAGCACGTCACCAAGCCTGCGCCACAGCAGGAGAACTGCGGCTGCTCTGAGTTAGCGCCAGTGGTGGGACAAGTGCTCCGCCCGCACTGTGTCCCCGCAGGGGAGCTGCCGCCGAGCTGAGGCGGTGCCTAGGATGGAACCGAGCACGCCACCAAGCCTGCGCCACAGCAGGAGAACTGCGGCTGCTCTGAGTTAGCGCCTGTGGTGAAACCAAGTGCTCCGCCCAGACTGTGTCACCGCAAGGGAGCTGCCGCTGAGCTGAGGTAGTGCCTAGTGTGGAGCAGCGTGCTCAACTGCGCCTGCGCCACAGCAGGGGAGCTATGGCCACGCTGAGTTAGTGCCTCAGGCAGAATTGTTTGCTGGGCCGGGCCAACACCCGGGACTCTGGGGCCGAACTGTCCGCCGAGTCCAATCTGGGTCCAAAGGCTCCACGCGACCCAAATCCTGCCCCGAGTCCCCTCTCCCGCAGCAACTCCCACCAGCCACCACACCAATCGCCTCCACCGGAAGGCTATGAGCTGCAAACCTCAGCCGCCGCTGCTGGTGCCGCTGGTGCTGCCGCCTCTGCCGCTGCCGCTCCGATCAGAGAAAAACCACGCTCCTCCCGTGTGCAGGGGCACGCAGGTCCTCCGCACCCTGGTCCCTCCGAACCGTGGAGCACTCCCGCTGTCGTGATGTTCGGACCTCGGTGTTCCTGGCTCAGAAATCTGTGCAATTCCCCGAACCGTTCACTGGAGCCTCCAAACGCGGTCCACACTGCTCGCCGCCATCTTGGATCCTCAAGCTTTTCTCTATATTACATGACAATATCTCCCCGAGTTAGGAGATAGATTCCATATCCAGCTCTCCCTTAACTCCATGCTATGGTTTTAACTGGCTTGAACTTACATGGGTGTTATACATGGTGTGCACACATGGCTGAGAATTCATATGTACAGGACCTCTGTTTTGTGTGTAAACACAGTTTCCTTGAAGCCATTGTCTATCTCTGATTCATATAATCTTGCTATCATCTTTTTCTTGATGATATCTGAGCCTTGAGGCATAAATGTTTTAACTAGGTGCCATTTAGGGCTATGCACTTCACAGACTCTTAAATATCCCATCCTCCCTGCCCTCTCACTTGTTTCCTACCCTCTGTGGTTACTCTAAATTACACACACATATCTAATGATTAAAAACTAGCATCCACATATGAGAGAAAGTTTGTAATGATTGTTTTTATTGGTCTGAGTTACCCTAATCTGAATGATATTTTCCAGTTCTATACATTTGCCTATGAATTTCATAATTTCATTTTTCTTAACAGCTGAATAATATTCAACAGCATGATACTGCCATAAACAGCTCATTAATCAATGCAACATAATTGAGAACCCAGGCATAAGTCCATGCACTTGTAGCTACTTGTTTTGGACAAAAAAAAAAAAGGTAAAACAAGTACATTGCAGAAAGATAGAATCTTCAATAAATGGTGATGCTTAAACTACATAGTTACATGTATAAGAATGAAACTCGATTATTATCTCTCACTCTAAATAAAACTCAACTCAAAATGAGTCAAAGATTCCATTATAAAACCTGATACCTTGAGGAGAAAGTAAAATAAGGACTTTCCTTACATAGTAAAGGATTTTCTGGTTAGGATCCTAGTAGCTTTAAGACCAACAATAGACAAATGGGGTCATATGAAACTAAAAAGCTTCTGTACAACAAAGAACATCATAATTTAGTGAAAAAGCCAGTTTAGAAAATTATAAAAATAAAATTATAACATATAGGTATGACAAAGGGTGTGTATCTGGAATATACAAACAGCTAAAACAATAACGAATAAACAAATAAAACTAATCAAGACAATAATCCAACTAAAAAATTGAGCATGGAAATAAGCAGGGAATTATTAAAAGGCAAAATATAAATGTCTGAGAAACATTTTTAAAGATCTTCAACATCCTTAGCCACCAAGGAACTACAAATTAAGATGACTTTGCAGTTTCAACATACTTCAGTCAGTATGACACACAACTCACTCACAGAGATGGCATAACTTACTACTGAATGACGGTGGGGTCAAAGAAGATAAAGGGATAAAAGAAAAAAATTATTGGAAATAAATAAAAATGAAAACACAACTACAACAATAATAACAAAAACCTCTTGGAAATATTAAAAGCAATCCTAGAGGGAACATTGTAGCTCTAAGTACCTGCACTAAAATGTATGAAAGAGAACAAATAAATTACTTAATGACACAAGTCAAGAATTTGGAAAACCAAGAACAATCTCAAAATCAGTAGAGTGCAGAAATAATGAAAGGCAGAGCAAAAGTTAAAGAAATAGCAACAAAGATACATATGTGTGTGTGTGTGTGTGTATGTGTATATATATGCAAACAAACAAACAACAACAACATGTCTAAGAGAAGATAAACAACACCAACAGACACTTGGTTCAACTTTCCAAAGGAAAGAAAGGAAGGACTCAAGGAACACCAGAAATGAACAGCTAAACATCACCACAGATGCCAAAATGATTCAGAACATTGTAACAGAATGCTCTAATCACTTTACTCTATTAAGTTAGAAGATCTAGAAAAAAAAAAAATGGGTTGATTTCTAGATTTAACTAAACAGCAAAAAATTAAAACAAGAAGAGATAAATAAGCTCAATAGACCCATCACAAATGAGAAATTGAATGAATTTTTAAAAGCCTCCCGACTAAAAAACAAGCCCAAGCCCATATTAATTCACCACAGAATTCTACCATACTTCCACAGGACATCTATAGCCAATACTTTTTAAGTTATTTAAAAAATGGAATAAAATGAAGCATGTTCAAACTTCTTCTATGAAGCCAGTACTATTATAATATAAAAACTAGGTAAAAAACATAAAAAATTTACAGGCCAATATTCCCAATGAACATAGATTCAAAAATATTATGTTAAATGCTAGTAAACAAAATAAAATTTAAAAAGCTATCATCCAGCACGATAAAATTGGCTTTATCCCAGAAATGGAGGAGTGATTCAACATACACTTGTCTATACATTTAATAAATCACATAAATGGACTTAAAGAAAAAAATCATATGATCATATCCATAGATGTAGAGAAAGACTGATAAAATCTAATATACTTTCATGATAAAGGCCCTAGAGAAAGAAAGACATTCTTAGTCATCAGGAAATAAAGCTTGTACTAATTCAAGGTTTCATGTCACTCAAGTCAGAATGACTAATATCAAACATATAAATTACAACAAATTCTGCAAAGCATGTGGGAAAAAGAGAAATATTTATTCACTGTTGGCATAATTGTAAAGGAATTTTTAAAAGATTGAATTGAAGCACTCTACATTGGTATATAATGTTCCTCCCAAGGCTAGATTATTAAATGAAAATCCCAGTACCACATTGGGTAACCTCCTCAATAAGATGCTTGTCAGAAAGGTCCAAGAAGCCTCCACAAACACCATAGACTATTGTCAACATCCTTGATTGCTTACCAGAATTAGATTTTAAGACCCTTCTTCTGAAGACATCAAAGATTTGAATTTCATCACATTAAAAAAAAAATCAAGCTGGATCTGAATAGGAAGCCTTCTCCCTGCTTTGCTAGCTTTTATAGTACCATAAAGCACTACACATGCTAAGTGGGGAGAAAAGTTGTGAGTCTACTATTTACTCCAGTAACTATAATAATAAGCTGCCTGGCAAGATATACCCACACGTTCCATATAGTGGCTTGGCTGTTATGGGGTAACCACTTCCTTTTTAAAATTTAGGCCACTTTACAGTAGATAGCTCATGCCTGGTAATGTAAACCTGGTCATGAATCTGTAGGTGAGGAGGTTATAGGCCCTAAGGAAGAACTTGCTAAAAATGTTGTTTCATTAAAATGGTTGTCAAACTGCCAACTTAACACTTAAGTTTATACCTGTAAATTACTGATGTTCTCAACTTTCATTTCTTTGTGTGGTGGGTGGCAACTAGTGCATTTACCCATAACGTGTCAAATTATAGAGAATAACTGTTATGTAGGAGATTTTGACTCTAAAGAGTACATTCATACCACCCCTTCCAATAAAGTTGTCCCCTTTGTCAATTTGATACAAACACATGACACTATTAAACCATAACCTTTCTTTTTTCAGTTATCTCCAAGAAAAATATTAGTATCCAAATATAAAGCATAGCATAACTGTAAAAGTCCCAAAGTCTTTAAAAATTCAAGCATAGAGATAGATCAGTGGTTAAGAACACTTGAATGCTCTTCCAGAGTACCTGGATTCAATCCCCAACAGCCACATAGTGGCTGTCAACTACCAGTATCTCTATTTCTCTTCTGGACTCCATGGGAACCAGGTACACACATAGTATACAGACACAGGCCAAATACCTACACACACACACACACACACACACACACACACACACACACACACACACACACATTCAAACACTCTAAAAGTGTAAACCTTAAAAATAATGTCTGACACCACAAACAGGTTAGTTTCCAATATCTTGGACTTACTTATGATCTTCTGGGCTCCAAAGAGCTTGGGATGGTCCACTTCTCCAGCTCTGTCACCAACAGTACCTGCAGCTTATCTCATAGAGTCAGTCCAACTATACTCTGTATCTACCACTATCCTTGTTGCTCATCCCACACTTCAAAAATCTCCACTATCTTGGAGATGTAACATCTCTGATGCAATGGAAACATCATCTTCACCAATGGCCTCTGGTAGCCTCTCACAGTGACACATCTTAGCTCTTTTCTATGGTTCTATTCATCCTGCAGCTTTCATGTCACCAAAATCTATATCACCTGAAAGATTCTTACACATTAACAAATTTGACTGTCAGTGTGAGACGCAACCTTTGTCCCTTCTGGACAACAGTTTCACTGTGCTAACTCTGAGAAAACACTAATAGAATACTTCACCTCAGTGAGATTGGTATCTTCTTATAACTAATTTCTCATCCCTGGCTAACCAGCATTGATCATCCCAATAAAGCATAATTTTTGGTTCAGTCGTGCTGGTTTCTTGTTTTCCCAGCTAGGTATCTAGGCACAGATGAACTGAAACCATCAATTATCAATTTAAAATATCATACAAACAGCCAGATATAATTTGTTTCTCTCTGAAACTTCACAAGCAAGTATGTTATTGACTATAATACTTTACCATTCTTACCTTCCAAGTTCCCACAAAATGACCTATTAAGAGCTAAGTTTTCAACATAATTTATAATCCAATTTTTGAAACTTCTTCTACAGTCTTCCCAAAATAGCATTGTCAAATTTATAACCAGCAATGGCTCATAGGTATCAGTTTCTGTCTTGATTTGGTTTCTATTGCTGTAATAAATACCATGACATAAAGCAAATTGGGGAGGAAAAGGTTTATTTCTTATTACAACTTTTTTTTTTTTTTACTTTACATCTCGATTGAAGCCCCTTCTGTCATCTCTTCCAGGTCCCACCCTTCCGGCCTCATCTCCCCATTCACTCTCCCCTAGTCCTCAGAAAGGGGGAGTCCGCCCCCACTATCAAGTCTCATCTGGATTGCCTGCATCCCCTCACTGGGAAGTGATGAACAAGTGGGCATTGTTGGCTCCATTGGTCTCCTTTCTGAGCTCCTGTCCACCCACTCCCAGGCCCTTCTATCACCCAACTCTTCCATAAGACTACCTGTGCTCCACCCCAAAGTTTGGCTGTCAGTCTCAGCATCTGCTTCGACTCCTGCTGGGTGGAGTCTTTCAAAGGACCTTAATCTCCTTTGGCTGTCTTATTGCTCTATCTAGGACTTCAAGTGCTGTATTGAAAAGACATGGAGAGAGTGGACAACCTTGTCTTGTCCCTGATTTCAATGGAAATTGATTTCCGTTTCTTTCCACTTAGTTTGATGCTGGCTATAGGCTTTGTGCTATTTTTAGTTATGTGCCTTGTATCCCCAATCCCTCTAAGACTTTTAACATGAATGGGTGTTGCATTTTATCAAATGCTTTTTCAGCATCTAAGGAGATGAACATAACTCCTCTTACAACTTCTAAGTCGCAGTCAATCATTGAGGAAATTTGTGGCCTGAACTCAAGGAAGAAGCTTGGAGGTGAGAACTGAACCAGAGACTAGAGACATGGCTGGCTCAATTTGTTTTTAATGCAGCCCAAGATATACTGCCTAGAGGTGGCACTACCTATAAAGCCTTCTCCCTTTAATAATTTTTTTTTATTTTTTTTTATTAATTTATTCTTGTTACATCTCAATGTTTATCCCATCCCTTGTATCCTCCCATTCCTCCCCCCCCCCATTTTCCCATTATTCCCCTCCCCTATGACTGTTCCTGAGGGGCATTACGTCCCCCTATATATTCTCATAGGGTATCAAGTCTCTTCTTGGCTACTTGCTGTCCTTCCTCTGAGTGCCACCAGGTCTCCCCCTCCAGGGGACATGGTCAAATGTGAGGCACCAGAGTACGTGAGAAAGTTGTATCACACTCTCCACTCAACTATGGAGAATATTCTGACCATTGGCTAGATCTGGGAAGGGGTTTAAAGTTTACCTCCTGTATTGTCCTTGGCTGGTGCCTTAGTTTGAGCGGGACCCCTGGGCCCAAATCTGCCTATCATATAGTTCTACTTGTAGATTTCTAGGACCCTCTGGATCCTTTTATTTTGCTGTTCTCCCATGCGTCTCTCATTTAGAGTCCCAATAGGATGCCTTCCCCTCTGTCCCAGTTTCCTGGTAAGTGAAGGCTTTTGTGGGACATGCCCCTTAATCAATAGAATGTCTATAGATATGCTTACAGGCCCATCTAACGGAGGAAACTTCTCCATCGATATTCCCTCTTCACAAATATAGATTGGTCAAGTTGGCAGTAAATTTATTAGCACAGACATTACCATGTAGACAAGTTGAAAGTACTGTACATTTTTCTGCATCCAATTAAGGAAAGCTCACCAATTTACCTTTCTTTTTCAATGAAGTCATTGAGTTTCTTTGCACTGATTAGGAGAGAAATTATTGAGTGTAAATTTCTTTGAATATAATTGTCAGTACTGAGTCTGAGAAAGCAAAGAAGTTGAAGTCTTTCAGCCAATTATACATGAGAAAATAATATGTATCTACTCTGTTTCTGTTGGGCCTAAATGAGTGTTTCATATAATCAAAGTATTCAAGAATAGATTAGAAAGATTGTTTGTTAGTCAAAGAATACAAACGTGAAGAGACTTAATTTATTTAAAAGATGAGTCACAATCTGTTCCTTAATGTTACTATTAGCTCCTAAATTCAACACAAAGTATGTAGCAAAATGCAACTGAATTCAGTTTATAAAGAAATTATAATGATAGTAACAATAAAAATTAAATTACACAAATTAGAAGTATTGAAGAAACTTCTTTAAAAGTTACTCAGTATTTCATATGTATGGTAGTGAAACAATTGAATATATACTCCTCAATTGCCTTTCTTTTAGCTTTAAAGGATTCCCAACACCCAATCCCAACTTCAGATTCTTTCCCTTTTCTTTAAAAAACCCACTAAATCCAATTGGTGTTATTCATACATGTGTGCTTATAGGGACATTCACTGGCACAGGGAGAACCTATCAATGGCCCTGTCTTCAAAAGAGAATGATTCATCATCTCTCTGCTGCTATAAACTTGCAGTAGATCCTTAGTAAAGGGCCAGAACCTGGAAATCCCTCCCCCATGCTTTCTGGAACTCTGACCGAATTGATCTCATGCAGGTCTTACTCAGGTAAGCATATGGGTGCATACGTGACTTTTATGATGTTCAAAGTAATAGATTTATATCGGAAAAGAAGAACATTTTGCTATTCAATTCATAAAACTATTTAAAGGCTGTTCTTTGGTAAACAAACAGTTCTGAGAAGCTGTTCCACAAGTGGCCAATTTTTCAGTGTACAGGCCCACTTTTTATACTTTTTTGCCTTCTCTTAATATTGGGTACCTCCTAAGGATGTCTGATATTTAAAGGGTACGCTCTATCAGTTTGTTTTCTGCACATTCGTCCCCTTGGCACTGCAGTGTGAGTTTGGAGCATGCAGAGAGACACAGAGGTTTATGCACCTGGTTGTTTAAGTGCATGTCAAGTCTTTAAGGCTAACTATAAGGTACAAAAATTGTTAAACCCAGGTCTTCAAAGTCTAGACACGATCCCAGAAAACCTCCAAATTCTAATTAGCTTTCCCTTCAACCTCATTTTATTTTCCATTTCAATTTTGATAGTGTGAAATTTCAAGCTGTTAATGGGATAATATCACTTCTACCTTTGTTTGCGAGATATGTCATTTAAAAATTTAATATCTAAGAATGTCCAAAGGGAAATTTCATCTGATACATTCCATTCATTAGTGAAAAGGTTATTGAGGTCCTCTGTATAGCACATGTTGAAAACAGGGGTCATTCTTTCTGTTTTGTGGTTAATTTAGTCTTTTTCATTCTTGTCTCCAAACTTATCCATATTTATAAAGATATAGGCAGGTGTACTTGATACAGAATGAAATACACTGTCATCTTAATAAGAAAACTATTCCCTTGAATGGCCCTGAAATTCATTATAGGTTATCACCTCTAAAACATTATGTTTATGTTTGTATTGTTTAATATAATTTTAATAAATTAGTATAAAACTGATGACTGCACTCTCCATTGTTGTTTTTTATTTATACAGTGTGCCATACTTATTTGTTCTGTGATTATAAAGTTTAAGTTGTCTATTATTAAAACATTATTGTAAATTTCTATTAACTATACCTGGACATTGTAAAAAAACATTATTTTCTAATCAACATTGGTTAGAAATAACAATGCTTCCTATTTTACTTCTTCATATTTTAGTAAAAATCCAGTCTTAGATTTCACATTTTAAATATTCTTTTAAATTCGTTTAATCTTAAAAACAAACTTGTACATACATACATATATACATATATTTATATATGATGGGGTAGAGTGATATTTTACATATATACACACTATGCGTTGTTTCAATAACTTTAAACATACTTATTTTGATAAAAATATAATCTCCCGATTACAGTGTTCAGAATCCTCTCTTCCAGCTTTGAAGTATGCCTTACTGGTGTCATCTGTAATCACCACTAGTCAATAACACACTGAATTTTAGCTCCTGTCTGACTCTAAAGATCATGAAAATGCTTTTTAGTCATGAAAAATGCTTTTCATAAGGAAACAGCTGGAAATGATGAGGGACATGAGGGACAGTGGGAAAAGGAAACATACATACTGATGTGGTTTTCATGCTTCTTGCTTTAGTAAGTGCTGTAGGTTAGAAGATGCAAGAAATTAGGACACAGTTTTTATAGTATAAACAAAAAAATAATTTTTCTTTTGGGTCATCAATTTTGTTTGTTTTTCCCTGAAGTTTTTTTTAACTAGTAAGTTCCACATGTCAGATCTATAATCCTAGGTAGCGTTTACTGGCTATGCAAGCTGCTCAATTGAACTGCATAGTTCAGTGAGCTGTATGCTCACTCTCCTGTTTGCCCTCTAGCCATTTACTGATGCAGTAATCATAGGCTTGAAGTGCCTGGATAAATAAATAATTCCTTTGTCAGAAATGTGTAGTTTCCCATTCTTTCTTATGAATCTCTTAATGCTAAAGCTATGATAAATTAAGTACTTTCTTTTTTTCTCTCTCATCATTTTAAATAATAAATTCTAACTTATACCTTTAGGATTTCTTTCCAGTAGGTCATAAAATTGGCTATAGATTATGTAACAACCAAGTAAAATGTATTTCCAGTGAAAACATGTTTTCTTAAGCCGAGGGAAAGCTTTCACATGGAGTTTTGTATTTGTCTTTTGATCCATAAACACATACAGATGTGGAACAGCTCTTCCTTGAAATCAATTAATAAAAATTCTATTTATGAGTCAACATAATAACTAATAATCACACAACATTAATCTACCTGTTATCTCTACACTTAATGGTCTCATATGCAGGTACTATTATGGATTGGCATATGGAATAGATTACACACTTTATAAAACTGTACCATTTTCATATAAAGAGCCAAATCATTTTCCTGAATGAAGTTTCATTTTCCCCCTCAAAGGTAGAAAATAGTTGGTAATTCTCTATTCCTTTATTATAATATCTGAATTTTCCTGGTTTATATCTTTTGGATACTTTTAGATTATTATTCTACCACAATGAACATTATAGGAAATTAGTTATGCATTATTTAGTTTAGGTTTGTGGTAAAAAAAAAAAAAAAGTATAGCTAAAGGAGAAAAGATGATAGCCAGGTGTGTAGATGATAGATAAATAGATAAAAGTTACCAATATATGTTAGATAGATGATAGGTAGACAGATGATAAGGATGGATAAAAGATAGATAGATGGATAGATGATTGATAGATAGATAGATAATAGACTAATAGAGGTAGAAACAGGAAAATGTTTATTAGATTTATAACTGCCAAAACAAATACTCAAGCCAACTCTTGACATCATGAGTTTGGTGTGAATTGCTCTATCTGGTCATAAACCAGAAACACAGAAACCAAGTAGAACTAGAAACATATATACTTGTACTCTGTTAGAATTGCTGTTCTAGTGGGTGGAGACGTTAATGTCTTTATAGACAGTAAATATTCATTTAATCCAGAAGCCAATGCACCCCATTGTAGACTCTTTCAGATTTAAAGATGAGACTAGTTCAATGTCATTCACTTTCTTACTATACTAAATCTAAATATATCTATTCAGCTAATTGAATAAAAAATTAAAATAAGCCTTACAATGTAATAAAGAAAAAAGAGGCAAGGATGCAAAACACCAAAAAAGTAAATATTGAGACAATGAAATAAGAACAGAATAAAATTCAAGAGAATATTATATAATAAAAAATTTAAATGTTTGAAATTTTTAGTCTATAGGTAGTGTTATGAGTACATGGATACACTAGAACAAATTGCCAATGAATTTGTATTTCACTTACTGTTTAATTCAATGAAACTCATAACATTTAAAAAGAATAAAACAAAAGAACTGAAGATCAAAAGTCTTTCCTAAATGCTGACAGTTTTGGAACTCATATTTTCTCTTAAAAATTGATGACTCAGAGAAAAACAAAAGCGATGTAGAATTAGTTTCTCTCAAGCAAAAATTTCTTGAGTAAATACATTTCACTAACATATATGAAATTGCTATTATGTGCTGTATCTAGACTTCTTACTATGTAACAAGTGGCAGAAGGCAGAAAATGAAGAAAGAGACAGAATTTTTATCTATGTGCATATTATCTTTAGATGAAGAAACAAAATACTGTGTAATATTGTGTGTGAATGTATATGTCTGAGAGACAGAATTAGCTAGGAAAAGTTAAGCAACTAAAAGAGACACAAAGGGTCTAGACAATAATGTACTATTTCAGATGCTTCAGCATGGAGTCCCAATAAGAACAACAAATACTATCTGGTTTTGTTCACTCAAAAATATACGATCTTTATGTATTATTGTACTTGAAGGTTGCTGCTCCTCCTAGTGCATCTTTACTCATGACAAGAATGTTACATTCTATGTTACTTCTTTCAGATAGTTGTCACCTTGAAGACTAAATATAAAGAGAACCCTATTCAAAGAATGTAAGCATCCAATCTAATTATTTTTGTCAAAAACCCATGTACAGGCATGCACACATTGCACAATGTTTGAGGTTGTGACAAACTTTACATGGCCACAGTCTGTTAAGCTTGCAATAAAGTTTAACAACTCTTTGGTCTATATAGTCCAGTGACATGGAAATAGCTGTGTGCTCAAACAGCACACTGTAGTGACGGTGGTTTGAGCAATCTCTCACGTTTCTGGTGATGTAACAGAATAGTACATATGAATATATGTGTAGCAATAGTAGATAATGATAAACAACTATCTTCCTATTTCATTTATTACCTATGCTATACTTCCAACATTATTTGGACTATACTATTATAAAAATAATAAACTGTATAATATGTTATATAACACTGGTGGTAACCTCTATATTTTGTGTTAGCGTGTTTATGGACTATATCCAGAGACATTGTGGCTATATGATTACTCTGAATCATCTAAATAAGTGTCTGTCTTTTAGGCTCTTTGTCCAGGATGACATCACATAATAATAAACTTCTTGGAACTACCATGTACCCAGGTGAGGTCACTTAAGATAAATTTCTAAGAAACATTTCAGATTTGCATCAGGGACCTCTCAAGTTAATTCTAATGTGGGGCAGGCAGCCACTAGTATGATTTTTAATATGCTACATTTGGATTTTAAAGTTTCTTTGATTAGCACAGTTTTGAGAATCATCTACCTGTTTTGTATATCTTTGTTTATCCATTCTCTTGAGGATTGATTTTTCTGGTAATTTCCAGTTTAAGGCAGACAAACCAGAAATTCTAAGCAGATATTCTTATACAAGAGAGATTATCAATGATTTACTTTTAGTGATGATTCCTTTATAGAAAGTGGAAGATACAAATTAGAGTTTTTGCAAAATAGTGCTGTTAAATCATCTTATAAACTGGAGATGTGAAAGGAAGACTTCTTGTGATTCCCTATGACCAAACAAAACAAAACAAAACAAAAATCTCAAAAGTACTGAAGACAATACAGCTGCTTTTCCCCCACAACAGGGTCTCCTAGAGCTGGCCTCAAAGTCTCTGTGTAGGCAAGAATAGCACTGAACTTATGTTTCCCCAGCCTCCATCTCCTGACATTCGGATTTTAGGTTCTCCCCAGTACCCTTATTTTATACACTATAGGAGACTGAACTCAGGGCATCCAGCATGCTGGTTGCTGGATATAAGTTGCATGCCCAGCCCTGGGGACATTTGTAGTGTATCCATGTTTTAGCCTGGCAAGTAATGATGCTCTGTTTTTATCTTCTATGCGGGACATTTTACCATGAAATTGTAATTGCTACTGCTTTCTCAACACAGTTTTCATTGACTGTCCTGAAGTCCACAACCTCCACTGCAACTAGCTCTGATTCTATGAGCTTTGACTCAAATGTTTATTTTAGAGGAAATATATAATCTTTGTCTGTGAATAGATTTTAGCACTCTCACCATGTTAGAATTTAAGAAGACATGTAGTCTATGATGAACACTCCCTTCTTAACCAGCCTGGTGTTCTCTAAAAGAAAATGAAAAAAAAAAGTTACACCATTTAGACTATTGAACTGTTCTGGGATAGGTTTTTTTATTATCCCCTGAGAATATTATGACATATAATTACTATTATATTGTTTTATTTTCCCCTTCATAGTCTATGAAAAGTTTGAACCTATGATTTTAGTGACTAAACAATTTTTAATGAAAAATACTTAACATATTTTAAAAAGACATCTGCTCTTTCTGATTTGAGCAACAGGTAATGGCTAGCAGTTTTAAGCAATAACACATTCAACCAAATAACTTACCTGAGCAGAGGGGAACTGAGTGGAATAAAAGCCTAGCTTCATTGTGGATCTGGAATGTTGGCAAGTTGTTTTGCCTTTCCTGAAATGGGCTCGCCCTTTTTCTTTATTTAATGACAATGAGGTGCACATAGCTGCTGCTGATCAGACTTTGACAAACTCAAAGTTACCTGAGTAAGCTAAGGCCAGGGCTCAGGCATCTTTGATAGAGCCAGCTGAATGTTTTTGTAAAATTACTTACAGAGACATTTTTTTTTTTCTCAACAAAATCAACATCCAGAACACATTCCTTGGCTGTGAATATGCTTTTATAATTCAGTTTAAAAGGAATTCATTGCTTAATGTGCATAGCTGAAAACGTTGGATCTGAGGGTGGGTGAAGAAAGGGTAGGTTAAAAAGGAGGAAGAATAGCTTTTCTAGAAAAAAACACTATACCAGAATTGATCAGAGCACACGAAGACATATTTTAAATATTGGTATGTTTTAGTGCCATGGTGGCTGATCTGAAGAAAAAAGAAAAAGCTTTTTTTCACTTTGTGTATTGTCCCTTTGGATTGAGATTCAGGCCACTGGCAAGAAATATTGATTTGCTCAGGCAAAAGGTTAATCTCAAGAAAAAATATTGTTCTAAAATAGCTGGGCTGCCGAAGTCTCTGCTGGCACTCACTCTTTGAAATGAGGAAGTAGTATTCATAAGAAATTTTATTACACAAAGTAAACAAGTTATGTTTGCTTACTTCTGAAACAAGAAAAAAAAATCTATGAGGATGCTCAGAAACCAGGTTCAAAAAGAGCTTGCCGTTCTGGTAGGTATAAAACGGAATCTCAGAGTTGTTTTGATTTGCATTTCCCTGATGACTAAGGACTCTGAGCATTTCATTAAGTGTTTCTCTGCAATTCTATATTCCTCTGTTGAGAATTTTCTGTTTAGCTCTATACCCCAGTTTTTAATTGGATAAATTGGTTTGGTGGTGTTTAATCTCTTGAGTTATTTCTATATTTTGGATACTAGCCCTTTGTCAAATGTAGGGTTGGTGAAGGTCTTCTCCCAGTCATACATTGTCATTATGTTCTGTTGACAACCCGTTCTTCAACCAAAGAATGGATAAAGCAGCTGTGGTACATTTACACAATGGAATACTATTCAGCTATTCAAAACAAGGAAATCTTGAAAATTTCAGGCAAATGGATGGAACTAGAAAAGATCATCTTTTTAAAGGAAATTTTGATGTATTATAATTTATTCAGATTGCATCCTAATTGTGATCACCTCACTTTTATCTTCCTGTTCTATCCCCTTGCTCTTTCTCCCTATTCCCTTCCCCTAGACCTCTTACAGAAGAGTACCTACTAAAAGAACATCTTGAGTGAGATAATCTAGACCCAGAAAGACACACATGATATATACTCACTTTTAAGTGCCTTTTAGCCCAACCTCAGATGTCCTCTGAGAGACTCTGCACAGCGGGGGTGAGGACAGATGCCCGGACTTGCGTCTGGACTCTGGACAGATCGCTGAGAATGGTATAGAAAAGTGGAGGATGGAAGGGTCCAGAGGGTTCAGGAACCCCACAAGGAGACCATCAAGGTGGGGGCCAACAAACTGATTCACCAACCAAGGACAATGTGTGCCAAGAATCTAGACCACTTGTTCAGATATAACCATTGCACAGATCATCCTCCAAGGCCATGAGGGGAGAGGGGACTGCCTCTGAAATGCTTGTGATTTGATCACTTCCCCTTCGTGGGAATACCCTGAGGGCGCAAACAACGGGGGAGGGGAATATGGTGGATGACAGAGCAAGGGTGGGAATTGGAAGACACAAGGGAGGGGATAACAATTGCACTGAGTTGCCATTGTTTGTACTATGGAATGGGGCTGTCTCATCCGGGCACTCATGATCTTTTATTCCTTTTATGTCGCTCTTTAGCACTCAGTTAGGTCTTTTTTCACTGTATTTTCGGTCATATGCATAATTCTTCCAAGGGAAAAGGCCATGTTTTATGATTTTGGGTTCCTAATATCTGGGATATAGTAGTGGCTCAATAATTATGAGAAGATTAAAATAATAACGTGATCATAAAACGATATCCTCGGTACTGGCTAATATTATGGTGGTAATTCTTTATATATACTTTCCTTTAAAGATATATAATTTCCTTCAGTTTAAAAATCATCACTTGGAAGAGTTCAGGGGTCTGAATTTCCTTGAAGGATAGTAACTTCTTTTCTCCTTCTTATATAATTTGAAGAAGACAATCACAGGTGTTTTGATGCTCTAGTGGCAGTTCTGGTATTGATCTAGAATCATCATATTTGTGGGGAGCAGTAATCAAAAAGACAGAGGTCAAAAGGAGAAGACCTAAATGCATTTTTCTTATGATGCTATACATATATATACAATTACATATACACTATATATGTAATTGTAATTTTGGCTTCCACTTTTTCTTTTCAAGCCTTGTCCTTCTTTTAAGGTATTCCCATAGCCGTGCCATAAAATGACCAAGTTCATCATAACAGTTATAGTCTAGTTCAAGAGCCTAGTTCTAGTCTCTCTGTGAAGAAAGGCAGCCACTGATTCTGACAGAGGCCACTGTATCTCTATCCTTTCTTTCTTAATTTGATTTTTAATCACTTAACAAAAACTTTGTCAGAATAAAAATAAAGGGACAATGAAAATAATTTAGAAATTTTAATAAAGGCTTAAAAGTAAATTTAAGACCTTATTTCTTGTTTTTCTGATTCATTGTTACAGGCGTTTACAGTGGCCAACAACAACACATGTAGTTATAACTATGTTCATGCAGGAATCGGTTAGAATTCACTTTCCAGTTCCAATTTCCAGTTACACATCTATGGGGTCTTACTTTGCCATTCAAAGTTGCTTTTACCGAATTTGCTTTATTGAAGTGCAACACACAAAAATGTGCTTTTAAACCTTTGATAACCCATAATTCTGAAGGTGTCATATCTGTCCTGTAATTTGAACAACACTGTAATTTTAAATGTATAGTTATCATTTAGATTGATTTTTTTTAAATTATAATTTCAATTACAACATATCTTCCTTCCTCTTTCCAGGGAAATAGAACCAAACTCCATTTTATTTTCTTTGCTCTGTCTTCTGTTTATATCTCAGAAACTGTCAGTGCAAACAAATCAAATCCTTGCACACTTCAAACAGGAGTTCCTTCTGGATGCTTGCCCGTGGCCAGGAAAGCATTCAAGAATGTGCAGTGCTTCCCAGTGCTGCTGTTTTAAACAGCAGTCTTCTCATACACGGTGGCTGGGGCACAGGCAGAGTGCTTGCACTTGATAAGGCGGGCAACTGATTTTTTTTCTTTTTAACGGATAGCATTTATAAATCTCCCAGGTATCAGTACTACACAGAATGGAAAATGAAAAGCTTTTCTTTCTATTTAACACAACCATCTGTTGAAGAAATCCCAATTATTATTTGGGCTTAAATGTATTACAGAGTTTGGGAAACAACATATTCATGTTCTACCTATACTTCTTTTCTCTCAGATATATTTTCACAAGATGGAATAGGAATAGTTCTTTCTCTGTAGATGATTAAAGTATCTGAATCCATTTATTTCCATTATTCCATTATGGCAGAGTAGATTTTCTGTGGTCTCTTTACATATGAATTTCTGTGGAGTGTCTTGAGTTAGTCAGATAGTTTCACATAAATTTCCTCAATATATGATTTTTATTGCTTTGAAAATTTAGTCTTATTCAAAACTTGGCTAATGGTACTAAATTTCCTTGGAAACGTGCTGTACAGATTCTGTCTCTGGATCAACTTTTAATCATCAGTGTAAGAGTACTAGAAGTGGGATCTTGAAAAGGTGTAAAGGCCCACTCTTTGTCAATAAGGATTCACTAATCCTCATTCTTCGTAGAAGATGTGTCTTTATAGAAGATGTGGGGGGAGTGTGTAAAGATATACAAAGAAGTGTCATCTTGGAAGTTAACATGAGTCATGAGACAACAAATCTGCTCACACCTTGATCTTCAACTCTGACACCCAGCACTGCGAGAATCAAAGTTCTAGTCTCTATATATTACAAGGCACTGTGCCAAATCACAGCAGCAGAAATAGATTAAGATACATCTCAAAATAAAAATATTTACTCTTGCTCTTAGGTAACAAAAATTCCAATATTAGCTGTAGGATTTTATGAACTATTGATCAGAGCCCCAGAAGCTCCCCAAATAATAAATCAATTATTATTATTACTCTTGATTACACACCAGAACTAGGTGGTAAGACCCTTGCTGAAGGCACCACAAACTTTGAAAACAGGACACAGAGAAATCAAGCTTGAACTGACCTAGAAGCTTTCTCCCTATTGTCGAGCATTCATAGAGTCAGAAAGGGATATGCAAGCAGCTGGAGGAGAAAAGTGACCAATGATCCTAGCCAGTTGTATGCCCTAAATGCTATAATACTGATGTGCCAGGAAAGATGTGCTCATTGGTACCATGGGGTCATGTTGGCTTATGGGATTACTCATTCTTTCTGTTCAGATTTGAGACTACTTCACAGAATTAATTTGCAACTGGTATTATAAACCTGGTCAAAAGTCTGGGGATGAGGAAGTCATAGGTATTAGGTTGAAATCTACAACTGTTATATATATTCATAGGTAAAGAGACCACAGATCTGCCATAGTGGAATAATGGAAATAAATGGATCCAGAGACATACATACATACATACATATGTACATATATGCATACCAACTTTTTCTGTGTAGTGTGGCTGTTCTGGACTTGCTTTGTAGAGCAGGCTGGCCTCAAACTCAATATCTGCCTGCCTTTGCCTCCTCAAGTGCTGGGATTATAGTCCTGTGCCACCACACCTGGCTAAAGTCTATGACTCTTATTTTGATATTTAGCTATGTTATCAAACCACATTCTAAATGTTTTTGTTTAAATCCATAGAAT
This sequence comes from Acomys russatus, assembly GCF_903995435.1. Taxonomy (NCBI): domain Eukaryota; kingdom Metazoa; phylum Chordata; class Mammalia; order Rodentia; family Muridae; genus Acomys; species Acomys russatus. The sequence goes on along the minus strand of NC_067138.1, from coordinate 78,436,899 downwards.
ATTACTGTTGTTGTCCTTGGTCAGACAAACATCTGATTTCACTAGGTGATAGTTGACTCAGTGACTCACATATGTTGAATAAGTGACTGTTTAGAGCTCACACATGAATAGGATAGATAGATAGATAGATAGATAGATAGATAGATAGATAGATAGATAGACAGACAGACAGACAGGCACTCAGACAGACAGACATATGTCACTACCTCTAAGGCAAAGCAACATTTCGGAATAAGAAAGAGAAATGTTGTAAAAGTCAGAAGGTCAGAAGGTGGGGATGACTGCAATGAAGAGCTATCTTCTGGGTGTGAATTGGCCATTGCAGTTATAAACAGACGGCAACTGTGGCTACCAACAAAATATGTGCACATAGACACACACACACACACACACACACACACACACACACACACACACACACACACTAGCACACACAAAATATGAAACGATGAGGGGGACTAGTTGAGAAAAAAGTCATAAGGAAGTGAATAAAAGAGGAAAACAGGTGGCCAATATAATCATAATACATTACATTGTAGACATGTATAGAATTATCAGATTCAAATTGAGTTTAAAGTAATTATTTTAACCTATAGCCTTTCTGTAGTATAATTACTTCTTATTTTGATTATAATGTTTCTTTGTTTTTTGTTTTGTTTTGTTTTGTTTTTTGTGGTGGCAGACGCCTGTAATCTCAGCACTGGGAGGCAGAGGCAGGCAAATCACTGTAAGTTCAAGGCCAGCCAGGTCTACAAAGCAACTCCAGGACAGCGAAGGCTAACACGGAGAGACTCTGCCTTAAAAATACAAAAATAATAATAATAATGTTTCTTTGAATTTCTTTGTCAGAATTTGAGTGAGCACAAAGCATGTGAATAAGTAAAGAAATTGTAATTATTTGATAAATATAATGTTTATAAATTGTGTAACCTTACAGAATTATAATCTACAGTAATTTACTATTCTGCACTTACAATTATTAATTTGAAGCTGATAAATTGAAAAAAATGGAATATTGCTTTCTCCTTAGCTTATAATTGACTTGTCTTTACTCAAGTTTAACTTTGACAATATTTTATTGGCTATTTGACCCATGCTGAATAACTACTTGACATAATATTTTATTAAATTGCCATCATATTGTAAATTCAATTTTAAATCGTATATAATTTTGTATTTGAGTATTTCTTCTGTCAAATATTTTCTCTTTCAAATATATTTGAAAATATAATTTTAATGGGTCCATAAAAGAGTGCTACAGGAAATACCACAGCATAGCTAATTAATCTCCTGTTGTCAAGCATTTAAATTGCATTCATTTTTTTTCACTACTGTGAAAAATGATTACAAAATAGCTTTATAGATAAGCTTTGGATAATGTGTTTCTGAAAACAATTTCTCTGTGTTAGATTTCTTGAATTTAATGCCTTAAAGTTTATGAATATTTCAATACTTTTGAACATACTGCCAGTTAGCCTTCACAAATGGGCATATGCATTTACCATTTCCTTAATGCTTTCCAAAGTGCAAAATTTTTTATCTGAAAAGAAAAACTGATGTACTTTGTATTTCATCTAGTCTTCTGATATTAAAGAAGATCAGAGTTAAATAGCTGATTTAGAAAATTGTTTACTTGACTTGTTTTCACACATAAGAACAGTGATGAAATCACAACATTTTAATGTTCTTTCTGCATTATTATAACTGACTTAACCAAAAGATTTCTTGTAGCTGTGCATTGTGACATGTATCTGTGAGTCCAGCACTCAGAAATCTTCAGAGGCCAGTTTTAGACTACAGAGCACAGATTGTCAAAAGATAATTCATATGGAAGTGAAAGACCATGCTTGGGCAGGGAGACACCAAGAAATGGTTTAATCTATTTCTAAAAGTGCTTTTTAAGCAAAGCAGATAATTACTGATGTCCCTGTGATTTTGGAAAGCAGATGCTCTCAAACCTTGTTTACATAGATGCTTAAAATGAGGCTGAGGCTTTCCATGATGATACCTAAGATATGCAGAGTGTTCAGCTTCAAACTCTGGTTCTGTTAGAGAGGTCAAGGGCTGTCCTTGAGGTCTGGATAACAGAGGTCAGATTTTTGAGATATGGGAAAAGTTCATGTTATAGCTAAGTCCTAAACATATAACACCAAACAGACTGAACTGGACAGACTGCTAGTGTCCTTTCTCTCCACTCATTCGTTATTTCGGCACTGCATATTCCTTCAGCATTGTCCATGTGCCAGCTCTTACGAGAAATACTGTCCTTCACAGTACCTTAATGTTAAAGTTAGAAAATACAATAATTTTGGTCATAGAAGACTAAATACCCTGGAAATATCATCTCTGAAAATATAGCACATAGGTAAAATGAGCAGAATCTGGCCTCAACCCTCCCCCCCCGCAAAAAATTTCCAGGATCAGCTGATGTCAAACTTTCCTTTTTCTGCAATGCACTCTAGTGTCTCCAGATCAGCACCTCCAATGATCTGAAGAGCCTTTCCTCATATATTTTGTTACAAAGACACTTTCTTTATGGTGCCATTGTTCAGTGTGTTTAAGAAGAGTGGTTAAGTACAGAGTGTATCAAAGACAAAACAAGTACCCGGAGAGAAGTGGAGTGTGTTCACAAACACCACGTGGTGGACACACAGAGGATTTGAAACAGGAATGCTTCTAAAGCTCCCATGCTTAAGACTCATAACTGCATATACATCTCCTGATGCCTAAATTACCCAGAACTTTAGTTCATTTTATTTTTTCTTTTAGCTGAAAATAGATTTTATGCAATATATTATGATCATGGTTTCCCCTCCCGCAACTCTTCCCAGATCCTTTCAATATTCCCATTCACCAATATCTACACTCTTTCTTGTTCTCTAACACTAGAAAAGAAATATTCATCTTTTAAAAAGGAGGAGGAAGAGGAGGAGAAGAATGAGGAGGAGGAGAAAGAAGAAGAAGAAGAAGAAGAAGAAGAAGAAGAAGAAGAAGAAGAAGAAGAAGAAGAAGGAGAAGAAGAAGAAAAAAAAGAAGAGAAAGAAGAAGAAGAAGAAGAAGAAGAAGAAGAAAAGAGAAGAAGAAGAAGAAGAAGGAGAAGAAGGAGAGGGAGAAGGAGAGGGAGAAAGGGAGGGAAAACACTCATTTGTTTTATCCTATTCATCAGTTTAATTCTTATTAAACAAGAAATGCAATATGCTATGCACACATACACATAGACTCGTTGGTTTTATCTGTTTCCATGTGCTCAAAATTGAAGTGTTAGAAATCCATTTGCCAACATGAAATAAAGAGATATCCTTCAGCTCTTGTTAGGATGGCTTTGGACTTCTTGGAATAATGACTGGTAAACCAAGGAATTCTAGCCAAATTGCCCGTGATGAAATATTTTTTCCTAGGGGGACAGACAAATGTCTATAACAAAAATTTGTTATTCTCACCAAAAGCAGTAAGGGTATCAACAGGCTAATGAGTTAAGAGGGAATGAAAAAAGTTTTTCAGAGATTACCTATAACCTTTCTTTTCATTTTTTTCCTTTTATCTACCTTTGTTTCTGTTTCTGACATCTTTGGCTATGGCCTCTGAGTCACTTAAAGTATAAAGTCTACAAAAAAATAGAAAAAGAAAAAACTATGGTTACTATTCTATCCACTATTGCTTCTGAGTCATTTTACATGTAAGTGAAAAAACTATTGTTAATTGTCTTATTTATTCTATAAAAATAATTAATGATCGATTAATGACACATATTTTGGCAGAATTTTCACTGTTCTTAAGAGCATACTATGTGTTGGGAAATTCTAGTTTACAGGCTAAGTTTTACATAGTCAATCTTTTTTCTTTCTTTCTTGCCCTTTATTGCTTTATACATTTTTATTTGTTCATTCATTAAGATTTTATTAAATATGAATGACTTCACACTTACCCAGCCTTGGGTTAAAAACAAGGCCACATGCAGTTTAATAAGTAGTTTTTCAAGACTCTTATCTGTAATCTCCATGATGTGCTCACACAATATTAGCCTGTTTAGTGCTCCTGGCATAAATATTGATTTCTGAGAACCACAAAGGAGGATTTAGTAAGAAAATACAATCCCTTCATATCCTCTGCTCTCATATTTTGCTACAGGTATGGTGCCCAAAGCTATAGGAGGGAGAACCTTAGCATTTGCCGTGACCACTGAGGAAGGATGTCGGTAAGAACACAACTTAGCTGAGTGACAAAGTGCTTTGATCCCTGGCCAGCCGTTCTCTATCCTGAAGATCTTCATTTCACTGGCTATAATGGAATGATTGCTTGGCAAGGACCTCAGTGAAATTCTGCTATGAGGATCTTTTCAATTTTTACCGGTTTCCTCAAGACCCTGAGATTTCTTTACACTCTGAACCTTTCTTCTTCTCCCAGGTGTTGCTGTATCTATGCCATGTCTAGTTCTTAAACTGAATTAGAATGCTCATATCTTCCTTTTATTCCTAAATTTCTCCAAATTCCATTGAAAGAAAGAAAAGAAAATTCTATTTTTATGCTTTCCAAGCAAAATTTGAAATGCATATCAGTACTAACCAATTGATTCCCCAGCCTGTTGCTCATCCACTCTTCTGTGAGGTGACCCAGACCAAGAAAGACACACATGGTATGTACTCACTTATAAATGGATATTAGCCATATATTACAGAATAACTATGCTACAGTCCACAGACTCTAAGAAGCTAAGTAACAAAATGCGCCTAAGGGAGAATGCTTGAACTTCATTCAAAAGAGGAAATAAAATAGACATCAAAGGTGACTAGAGGTGTGGAACTGGGTGAGGGAGAAGGAGGGGACTGGAACAAGAGAGATCAATTGCTGAGAGGATAGAAGGAAAGAGAACTGAGAAAGAGGACTGAAATAGGGGGAGGGGAGGGGTATGTCTGGACAAGCCAGAAACTTAGGACAAGGAAAACTCCCCACAACCCACCCACAAAACCTTCAACCCAAAATGTGTCCTGCTTACAAGAAAGATGAGCAGGGATAATGATGGAGCAGAAATTGAGAGAATGGCCAACAATGACTGGTCAACATGAAAGCAAAGCAAACCATCACACTATTAATTATATTCATCTATACTTGAAAACAGGAGCTTAGCATAACTGTCCTCTGAGAGGCTTCACCCAGCAACTGAAGGAACAGATGCAGAGACCAACAGCCAAATGTTAGACAGAAGTCAAGAATCTTGTTTGACAGAGGTGAACCAAGGATTGAAGGAGCCCAAGAAGTCAAGGACACCATAAGAAAACCTACAGAGTCAACTAACCTGGGCCCATAGGGTCTCATAGAAACTGAATCACCAACAGAAGAGCATACATGGAAGGGACCTAGACTCCCTACACATACGTAACAGATGTACAGCTTGGTTTTCATGTGTTTCTCCTTACAACTGGAGCAAGGGCTGTTTCTGACTCTGTTGCCTGACTTTGGATTTCTTTCTCCTAATTGGCCTGCTTTTTCTAGCCTCAATAGTAAAAGATGTTCTTAGTCCTACTGAAACTTGATTTGCCCAGGTGAATTGCTATCCACAGGAGCACCCCTCCCCCTTTTCTAAGGAGAAAGGAAGGAGGATGGCTGAGAGGAAGGGCAAGGTGGAGTAACTGGGAGGAGAGGGAAGGAGAGGAGAGAGAAGTGGGCATTAGCCTTTTATTTTTCTATGTAGAGAAGGTGCTGGAAGTGTTCCCACAATGGGAAGAGTGATTTTGCTGGAAACACATCTGTACCTTTCACTCAGAAGGAAAAGCCTCACAGAGACTCCCCCATGCTTTTAAAACTGCTTAATGTAGATTTTCTTCTCAGCTTCTTTGCAAAACACAACCCACTTGATTTGTACAAAAGAACACTGCTCTCTAGTGGAATAAGGAGAAAGAAATCTATTAACTTGCTTGCATTTTTGTTGCTACATGTGAAAGGTAGCTGACCTTTGTCCTGTACTCATGGCATGCTATGATATATGGCCGCAATTATTCTAATATACTGGAAAGTGGCTTTGCTCTTATAATCAAGTAAATATCTTTTGCTCTCTAAGCCATTTTTTAAAACTTGAAACAAGTAAGTCTTACTAGCCCTTCCTTCGTTGCTACTTTAAGTACCAACAATAAAAAGCCTGCAACTAATAATTGTTTCATTTACACTAGACCTTGCAAGGACCCATCTTATGTCAGATTGAAAGTGATTAATGGGGCTTTGAGTGTCTGGAAAGTTTTACAATGGATATTTCTAAATGTGTGATGTTCTTTGTGCTCCTCAGCTGTTTCCTCCACTTCTGTTTGTGATGTCCATCTCTCCTTTCTACCATCTTATGTGGGACAGACTGAAAAAACAACTTCACACCTCATGTTTTGGTGTCAGCTGCAAAACTTATGCAAATAAGCTCTGGTAAATGCTTCTTTATCCTGTTTCACTCTACATGATTTGAGAGCAACCCTTGAAGGGAGTGTGGCCTCTTTGGGACCACCGCTTATTTTCTTCACACATTTGAGCTAGCTATGTTTTGGATGTGACATACAGCTTTCCTCACACTGGGGAGGCACAGGTTTAGGTGGAATCTATAGGACTTATGTATTGCAAACATATGGGCCTATTTTGATGAATTAAGTTGGAATCTGCAACTCTCAAATTCATCTTCGACGCTCTCCATTCCTAGGATTTGGAAAGGTCAATAATGTGATCTTTCTCTCCATCTTTCCCATGCTGGATTGAAGGATGCCCTGCTTGCCTTGTCTCTTTATATACAGTGTCTGTGGTTCCAGGAATTAAGCATCTGTGCATAGCTTCCACCTTCCATTGTCTCTTAAACTTTATCCATTTCATGAGTAGCATTAGAATTTCAGAACAAAACTGCAAGTAATGACCAAGTTCAAGTGAGGATGAACAAAAAAGACTACAACTTGAAGCCAGCTAAACTACACAGTGAGACAAGACTCTGATTTAAAAACAGAAATATCAGCAATAGGAAAACAAAACAAATAGAAAAGTCCATAAGTAACAACAGGAAGAAATGTTTTGTTTCAGAGATAAAGGAGGACATAAAACTGGGAAGCCTGCAAATCCTTACACTTCTTCAAGTCTGTGGAAAACAACAACATAATTAGGAGCTTAATGTCTCCCTAAAACTAGGGTTGAGGACTTGGTGATCATCTTTGAGTACTAATTAGAGCTGATTGAGATGTTAGTGAGGAGCATGTTCACATGAAGGTGATATTGGTATCCCAGCTTTTCCTTATTCTATCTGCTTTCTGGCTGCCATGAAGTGAACAGTTTTCCCACTCAGGCATGCTGCTGCTTTACCACAGTCCCCAAGGCAATAGGTTCCAGCAGATATGAACTTAACCTATGATTCAAAAAAAAAATGTCCTGGTCTTAAATTGTCTAGCACATGTATTTGCCAGAGAAACTGCAAGCATCTGCCCACTTATTCCGGTCTACTCTGCTCATGGTTTACTATTGTTCACTGCATGGAATGAGCACAATAGATTTCAATAGAAAACCCAAAATATATTTTGGGTTGAAAGAATAGTTTTCATTTTAATATGCAACAATTCCTCATTCTCCACCCTACCACATCTGGCTACATCTAACAAATTTTGACATAGTTGTATACCTTTTGATAGAAGAGGCACATCCTTGCAAGTTTGTCTTCTCCAAACCACTGAGAAAATGCCCAAGTTCAAGATGCTGACAAATAGAGCTTTTGAGTTTCTATTTCCCATGGGGGGCCTGTTCAGCAATTCAGACTTTCACCAGGAGGTGGAAAGAAACTGACTGATATGAGGACCATGAGCCATAAGCTACCTACTATTTACTGATAAGTAATATCTGCATTTCATTTACTGTAAATCAAATAATGTGATATAAGAGAAATACTGTTAATGAATATGTGATGCCCATAACTTTGATAACTTTGAATATACCTTGCCTATGTACAAGCTATGTGAACATGTTAATTTCTACAAACTTGACTTTTTGCTTTAGTTACACATAAATGGTGACTGTTTTATTGACTGGCTGATTTTGATGGTCCCAATCATATACATTCAGCAGAAGTATATAAGTTCCTTCAACCATGATAAAGTTAAATATCAATAAAATCATTTTTAGTTGAAAAGGATAAATCAAAAACCACATTAATGCATTTAACATAGAGATACTGGCATTGAGCACACTGTACACTGAAGATGTGTTCCATAAATTCTCAGAGCCCATACATACCTCCTTCTACTACCTATAATTGAGAGGAAGCATATAGCCCTATACACCTCTAGCTTGAAAAAAAAACTCTGAAAACCAAAAGGTTATTTCTACTGAATCGTCCCCATCAACAAGCCAAACCAAGTTCAGGTGTATCTGTATTTATAATTTTGAACACTAGCCTTTTCAGTCTAAGCATGTGTGATGAGCCCTTGTGATACAACAGCTACTCACAGTCAACTGGTGACTACAAGAAGAAATGGCCACAGCACACAATGCACTGTTCTCTGAGCATTAATAGGTCAGTGAATTAAACATGTTCTTCACTTATGATAGTTTGAGTTGATGCCTAATTTATGGGCCATATCCCCATTTAAGGAGTGATTGATTCAGATTACCAAGAATAAATTGGAGGTAAGAAATATTATGTGTGGACTTATAGAAGATCCTTTCAGACATCTTTGGTGATACCATGACCTGTGATTAAAGTCAATGGAAAACTACAACAATGTAATTCATGCAAGATGACAAAGGTCACCAACCCTTCAGGAATGACAGTATGAGTACTCCTCTAGGAAAAGGGCCAAGACCTACTGAAGTACTTGCTGACAGTAGAGAAGATATAGAATGGATGGTAGAGGAAGATGGTTATCATTACCAGCTGTGGTCATGTGACCAGTTGTAGAAACAAGGATTATAACTGACATAAGTATTTCTGTCATATTTTGTTAAGAATGTGTTTGTGCAGATACTTTTTGGTTTTTCCTCAATTTACATATCGTAATATAATATCAAGTAAGATAATATCATATCTAAGTTTTGAGATAGTAAAAGAATGTTCCTTAAGGAACATTGCCGTGTTTTCAGAAATTTGTAATCTATTGTCAGTTGTATGTGGGATAGTTATATCATTTTAGGCATGATTATTGCTTGGAAAATATATAATGCATTTATTGTTGTACATGGGATAGTTCTATCAGGCTAAGAGTAATTATGATCCATTTTTTGTTTTCTTTTGAAAAATAAGCATTACATAAAGACATAGGATTGTATGTTGTGTTTACAAGGGGTGGACTTGTGATGTTTATTCTTGGTTGTTAACTTGACTACATCTGAAATTAAATTACATCCAAGTGGCTTGGAGTACCTGTAAAGGATTTTTTAGTTAAATTATATGAGGTATAAAGATGCATTGTGGTGGGAAGATGCACCTTAAATGTAGTCCACACTTTCTGGTGGCAGCCTATATAAAAGACATGGAAGAAAAAAAACTTTGTTCTCAGCATACTTACCTTCACTTCCACTAACAGATTCTTTCTGCTTCAGGATTCCAGAATATACCTAAAAACAGCAAACATCAAGCATTGTAGATTGAATAACTACTGGATTCTTAGAATTTCCATTGGAAAAAGTCATTGTTGGACAAGCTAGATCACAGCCTATAACCTACTCTAATAAATTCTATTTTATATTTACTTATGGATTCATTCTATAAGTTCTATTACTCTAGAGTTCTAAACCTGACTAACATACACCTTCAAAGTCGCATTGTAATAAAAAAATGAATGGAAAAAGAGACTTCAAAATGGTGTTGTAACATGAATAACATTAAAACTGAAACGGAAGAGATTAGAAACATTCTTATGGGAAAATATTTTATACGTGTGCACATAGGTACACAAGCATGCATAAATGGATATAAACAAAGAAAAATGAACATTTTTACTTTTAAAAGAAGTACATGATGGCTCCTACCTTAAATCCCAGCACCTCGAAGCAGAGGCAGGTGGATCTCTATAACTTCAGGGTCACCTTGGTCTACAATCCAAGTTGCACAACAGCCAAAGCTACCTAAAGAAACCTGTAAGGAAGAGACTTAACTCATTGGTACAGGAGACAACTTTCTGAGAGAACACCAACAGTTCAGGCTCCAAGATGAACAATTAATTAATGAGACTTCCTGAAACTGAAAAGCATCTGTAAGGCAAAGGAGACAATCAATAGAATGAAATTGTAGTCTATACATTGGGAAAAGATCTTCAACAATCCTACATCTGACAATAGGCTAATATCCAAAGTATATAAAGAACTCAATAAATTATATACCAGCAAACAAAATAACCCAATTAAAAATGGGACACAAAGCGTAACTGAAAATTCTCAACAGAGGAATCTCAAATGGCCAAGAAGTAATTAAAGAAAAGCTCAGTGTCTTTAGTCTTCAGGTAATATCAAAATGACTCTGAGATGCTATTTTAGACCTGTCAGGATGGCTAAGATCAAAACCCAAGTGACAGGACATGGTGGCTAAGATATTGAGCAAGGAGAATACTCCTGCATTGCTGGTGGGAGTGCAAATATGTAAAACCACTTTAGAAAACAAGCTGGTGCTTTCTCAGAAAATTCTGAATAGCACTACCTCAAGACCCAGCTACACCACTCCTGGACATATATCCAAAAGATTCTCTGCCTTACAACAAGGACACTTGCCCAACTACATTCATAAAAACTTTATTCATGATAGTCAGAATCTGGCAACAACCTTGATGTTCCTCAACTGAAGAATAAAGAAACCACCACATTTACACAATGAAATACTACTCATTTATTAAACACAAAACAAAACAAAATCATGAAATTTGCAGGCAAATGGATAGAACTAGAAAAGGCCATCCTGAAGTAACCAAGACAGAAAGATACACATGGTATGCACTCAATTATAAGTGTATTTTAGCTGTAGAGTAGAGGATAAACATACTACAATTCACAGAACTAAAAAACATAAGTAACCAGAAGGACCCAAGGAAGGATGCTTAAATAGAATAGATAGTAGAAGTGGTTGAAGAAAGGCAACAAGGTAGGAGAGGGAGCACAAAGAAAAATGAGGGAGACAAGACCTAGGGAAGACATGGGTGAGAGGGCCAATGGAGATAAAAGAAACCCTGGGCTGGGGCATCTCTGTGATAAACTGGTGACCTAAGACAGGGTAGGGTATGGGGGTGACTCTAGCTAAGACACCTCATTGCAGGGGTCATGGAGAACAGACCGAAGAGGATACTCTCTAACTAGGCAGAACTCACATCCAAACATTGGGTAAAGCATAGGGATCCTTGTGGGAAAGTCAGGGAAAGGAGAAAAGGACACAGATGTGACAGGAGTCCACAAGAAGACCAACAGAGACAGGACCTAGAGGGGATTGCTGAGACTGAATCAGCAACCAAGGACTATGTATAGACTGGACCTAGGCCCTATACAAAGATGTGGCTGACTGGAAGCTCATATGGGTCCTCTAGTAAAGGGAGCAGGGGCTCTACCTGACATAGACTCTGTTATGTACTTTTTTTTATCACTCGCATAGAGAAAGAGAACACTCACTGTCCTGATTTAACTTAATAAGCAGGAGTGAGTGGGAAGGAGGGCTCCTCTTTTCAGGGAAATAGAGGAGGAGGGACAGGGGAGAAGGAGGGAGAGTGGGACTGGGAGGCAAGAAAGGATGGGACTATGACTAGGATGTGAAGTGAATAAGTAAAAAAGAGAAAAGAAATTATAACTGAAATTCTCAAGGAAAAAATGATAGCTTTGTCTAACTAGTTTGAAAGGTAATTTATCTTCCTTCTTCTTTATAATGTGTCTTCTTATAAAGAAACTAAATTACATGATAAATAGCCTTCAGCATTCTGAAGACCTTTACTGTTGGGTAGACCCTTATAACGCACTCAGTTAAGACAAACTTATTAATCTTTGGTTGTATATTAAAAAGTGAAGCAACACTAAGAAGATTCAAATACTTCTTGAGGTCACAAAACTTTGGGTTTGGTACTTAATGAATGGAAGAGAGTACACTGCTAACTGCATGTGAATCAGGGTGAGGCTCCAGGCATACTTTCTTCAGGGTGTTAGATGGTATAGTTAGTGGTTCTCAACCTGTGTGTGGTGACTCCTTTGGGAGTTGAACAACCCCTTTCACATAGCAGATATCCTGTTTTATAATCTACAGAAAAACAGACAGAATTTAGATATACTAAGAAATGAACTAAACCATTAAGTTAGAAAGGAAAATGTAATTTGACCCATATTCACTGAATATTTAATTAATTTCTGTTTTTTTCAAATGTTTTATTGATAGAATTTGCAATTAATTTCTCTTCTAAATATTGTATATGCTATTGTCATGTTAATAATCACAAGCTTTGTGAGCTCATTTGCCTGAGGGCGGGGTGAGTAAGCTTCACCATGTATAAATGTCCCTGGTCCCCAAGGGCTCTGGTAGATCCATTTGCTCACCATTTGCTAAGTCTGAAAGCAAGCTGAGCACCATGAGTCTGAGACTGTGTCTTCTGATCGTGCTGGCTGTTTGTTGCTATGAAGGTATTATTATGACTCATCCAGCCACAGCTTATGGTGAGTTAAATAGTTGGTTAGTTTATGTGTGGTAAGGCCAAGGTCAAGAAAAGAACAATAATCTAAAATTTCTAACAATCTCTTTTATTAGCTCTCTCCTTCTCTCTCTCACATCTCTCCACATCCCTTCTCTCTGGGTGCCTGTGTGAAACAGGGTATGTCTGGGTGTGATGTCCATCTCCCATTTCTGGCTGAAAACTTCTCTGACATTTATTGTCTACGTGTTTGTCAGCTGTAAATTTCTGCAGTAGACATTGCTTCTTTCACAAAGATCATTCTCTTGTGAGATCTGATGGTATGGCTAGAAAGACATGGATTTAGAAGGCATTTGGACACTATTTATCAAAATAGTAGTAATAGATTCACCTGTGATGCCTTTGAGATTCCTTACCATAGATTCTTGCCCAGATTTATAAACCCATACATGAGCTTCTTCCTCTGTAAGAAGTGTTAAATCCAATAAGAAGCCAATTTCTTACAGCCATAATGTTCATGTCACTATTCACCCATAGGTACCTTTTGCTATATGATTCATTATTGCAATTCACAGGGTTCACAGTTGGGTAAGACTATTGGAAACATTTACCTCTGAATAGCTTACCTAACATCTTATAGTACTTCAAATGGTAGTAATGTTCCTGGTCAATATCTATTAGATTTTTGTGTGTAGTGTTTTCAGCAATAGGGTCTTGCCATCAAGTTCTGATGGGCAACTAAGACCAATGGCAATAACCTAGCTTAGTTTAGGATGACAAGTGTCTTAAAGGAATATCTCCTGGCAGAGATATTTTAAAGTGTTTCCTGGTGTGTCCAGTAAGTGGTAAAAGGTAAATTCTCAGTATTGATTACTAGTACTTTTTTCATCAAACTTAGAGTCATTACTACCATCATTACCACTATTATTAGCAAATTTCTCACCACCATTATTGTTCCTAAAATAGAAAATTGGCTTATCACACAGCAGATTAATCAACATATCCAAAGCAGAAATAGTATGTCTGGAGTTGGAAAGATAAAAATGACTGTCTTTCTATGAGGCCATAGTCTCATTGATACCTAAACCTCACAAAGACTCAACAAAAAAAGAGAATTTCAGACCAATTTCTCTTATGAACATAGATGCAAAAATACTAAATAAAATACTTGCAAAACGAATACAGGAGCACATCAAAGATATCACTCATCATGACCAAGTAGGCTTCATTCCAGGCATGCAGGGATGGTTTAATATACGGAAATCCATCAATGTAATCCACCATATAAACAAACTGAAAATAAAAAACCACATCATCATCTCTTTGGATGCAGAGAAAGCATTTGATAAAATCCAACACCCATTCATGTTTAAAGTTTTAGAGAGATCGGGGATACAAGGCACTTTCCTCAACATACTAAAGGCTATCTACAGCAAGCCAATAGCCAAAATCAAAGTAAATGGTGAGATACTCAAGGAAATTCCTCTAAAATCGGGAACAAGGCAAGGCTGCCCACTCTCTCCATATCTCTTCAATATAGTACTCAAAGTTCTAGTCAGAGCAATAAGACAACAAAAGGAGATCAAGGGTATCCATATGAGAAAGGAGGAAGTCAAATTATCCCTATTTGCAGACGATATGATAGTGTACATAAGTGACCCTCAAAATTCCACCAGAGAACTCCTACAGCTGATAAACACCTTCAGCAAATTGGCTGGATACAAAATTAACTCAAAAAAGTCTGTAGCCTTCCTATACACAAATGACAAGCTTGCAGAGGAAGAAATTAGGAAATCCACACCCTTCACATTAGCCACAAGCAATATAAAATATCTAAAAATTACTCTAACTAAGCAAGTGAAGGATTTGTTTGAAAAAAATTTCAAAACTCTGAAGAAAAAGATTTAAGATGACCTGAGAAGATGGAACGATTTTTCTTGCTCATGGATCAGGAGAATTAACATAGTAAAAATGGCGATCCTACCAAAAGCAATCTACAGATTCAATGCAATCCCTATCAAAATACCTACACAATTTTTTAAAAACATTGAAAGTTCAATTCTGAACTTCATATGGAAAAACAAAAAACCCAGAATAGCTAAAACAATTTTGTACAATAAAAGGTGCTCCGGAGGAAACTCCATACCTGATCTCAAACTGTACTATAAAGCAATAGTAAATAAAACAGCATGGTACTGGCACAGCAACAGGCTGGTTGATCAGTGGAATCGAATATAAGACCCAGAGATGAATCCACACACATATGGTCACTTGATTTTTGACAAAGAAGCCAAATCCATTCAATGGAAAAAGGATAGCATCTTCAACAAATGGTGCTGGTCTAACTGGAGGTCTATGTGTAAAAAAATGGAACTGGACCCATATTTGTCACCTTGCATAAAACTCAAATCCAAGTGGATTAAAGACCTCAACATAAAACCAGAGACACTAAGTCATTTAGAGGAAAAAGTGGGGAAGAGCCTGGAACATATTGGCACAGGAGACAACTTCCTGAACAGAACACCAACGGCCCAGGCCTTAATGTCAACCATTAATAAATGGGACCTCATGAGGCTGAGAAGCTTCTGTAAGGCAGGAGACACTGTCAAGAGAACAAAGCGACAGCCTACAGACTGGGAAAAGATCTTCACCAACTCTACATCTGACAAAGGTCTAATATCCAAAATATATAAAGAACTCAAGAAATTAAATACCACCAAACTGAATAACCCAATTGAGAAATGGGGCTTGGAACTAAACAGAGAATTCCCAACAGAGGAATATCAAATGGCTGAGAAACACTTAAAGAAATGCTCAACCTCCTTAGTCATCAGGGAAATGCAAATCAAAACAACTCTGAGATTCCATCTTACACCCATCAGAATGGCTAAGATCAAAAATTCAAGTGACACCACATGCTGCGAGGATGTGGGGAGAGAGGAACACTCCTTCATTGCTGGTGGGAATGCAAACTAGTACAGCCACTTTGGAAATCTATCTGGTGCTTTCTCAGAAAAATGGGAATAGGGCTTCCTCAAGACCCAGCTATTCCACTCCTTGGAATATACCCAGAAGATGCTCCAGCACACAACAAGAAAATTTGCTCAACCATGTTCATAGCAGCCTTATTCATAATAGCCAGAACATGGAAACAGCCTAAGTGTCCCTCAGTAGAAGAGTGGATAAAGAAACTGTGGTACATATACACTGTGGAATACTACTCAGCTATTAAAAACAAGGAATTCCCAAAATTTGTAGATAAATGGATTGAGCTAGAAATGATCATAATGAGTGAGTTAACCCAGAAGCAGAAAGAATAAAATGGTATATACTCTCTTATATCTGCATACTAGCCCAAGGAGCATGTCCCACGAAAGCCTTCACTTACCAGGAAACTGGGACAGAGGGGAAGACATCCTATTGGGACTCTAAATGAGAAAAGCATGGGAGAATAGCAATGTAGAAGGACCCAGAGGGTTCTAGAAACCTACAAGTAGAACATTATGATAGGCAGATTTGGGTCCAGGGGTCCCGCTCAAACTAAGGCACCAGCCAAGGACAATACAGGCAGTAAACTTTAAGCCCCTACCCAGATCCAACCAACGGTCAGAACATTCTCCACAGGTGAGTGGAGAGTGGGATATGACTTTCTCATGTACTCTGGTGCCTCACATTTGACCATGTCCCCTGGAGGGAGAGACCTGTTGGCACTCAGAGGAAGGACAGCAGGTTGCCAAGAAGAGACTTGATACCCTATGAGCATATACAGGGGGAGGAAATCCCCCTCAGGAACAGTCATAGGGGAGGGGAATAATGGGAAAATGGGGGGAGGGAGGAATGGGAGGATACAAGGGATGGGATAAACATTGAGATGTAAAAAGAATAAATTAATAAAAAAAATGACTGTCTTAAGCTTGCATGTTTCCAGGAAAAGTACTTATCCTAGGAGTGTAAACAAATCTAGGAAGCCTGCAAAGATCAAATTTTAACAAAGTTAGCTTTCCTGAGTCACTATATTTGCTTCTATCTCCCAAATTCCTTAATGTCACATAGTTTCACATATGGACCAAAAGAATATCAATTTTATAGCCCTATCATTGGCCTGCCTCTCAATGTGATTCTGTTCATTCAGAGCCAAATATAGACAAGTTCAGGAGCAATAATCAATGTTTCAAGATCCATATCACACTACTAGTCCACATCCTGGTGTAGAGATTGCCACCTTAGTTAATGATTCCAAGACATTGTGTATTCACACAGTAGAAGTTTATACTGCCACCACAGAGTTTGCATGAAAGCAAATATCAACTAATTTGAATAAGTTAAAGAAATATTGTCCTGAAATTGGGGGAAGAGAATATTTTTAGAATGTCAGGGTAGAGGAAATATGCTTAAATAATATACTCAAAGTCATAAACCATGATGGAAAAATAACCCTCAAACTGTCAGACTATTCTCAGGCTTTTGGTAGCCAAGAATTTGCCCTCATGCTGGATCATGGAAAATTCAGCAAATTAATGAGAAATTGCAATGAGGCATCTAGCTACGGGACTTCTTGCTCGTATTCAATGTGCACAGTGATTCAGTCAGCTTTTTAATGAATAAATGGAAAATGTCCCTGATGGTCCAGAAAGCAGAATACAGGTTCTGTATTTGACATTTAAACTCTTTCAATTTCATCATAAAATGTTGTAAATAATTAATTTTATCTACTTGAAATAAGATTATTTCAATACTTTTGAATCTTTCAAACACAATAAAAACATCCACTATTATTAACATTGAATCAGGTGAATACTAACAAGGTAGTGCTCTAAGGAATGTTCTGGGACTGTGGTAATAGGAATTTTCACTTCTATGAATGTTTTATGTTTAATTTAACAACAATGAAAATCTTGATTTATAAAGTAAATAGTTTTTTTTTCTGTATTTCATTGGATTAAAGTAGACTAGGTCAATTACTGTCAACACAGTTATGTGTGCTTTCTGGATCAAGTGTAATCACAATGATTATTCATATTAAGCCTTAGATTTTGCAGAAAAATGTAAAAGCCCAAGAGCAGTTTTGAAAATCCTTGACTCAGAGGAACGACAATTTTTCTCAATTGCATTTTCTTTCTTCTAAGATATTCAAAGTGTTTTGGGGCATGCATTCCTGTGTGCCTCTGAGTGAGATAAATTGCTCATATAAGCAGATGATTCTGCAGTGCAGTTAGATGAATAATCACAAGGCATGAGGTGGGGCAATCTGTATGTGTACACACATAAAAACTATAGCTGTCCAAACAAACAAACAACAATATCAAGTACTTGTGCATTCAGCAAATGATTATCAAGATAAATTTCATTTTGTTCATGTCACTCATGTACTTTAAATAGAACTCATAAGCACAGTTGAATGACAATATACTGATGCTGAGACTAAAGGAAAAATGAATGCGGCTAATAAGAGAGGGTCTAGTGAACTAACAATAGATAGCAAGGAAGAAGTTAGACTACATCAAAGGCATATTAATTTCAGGAATCATGCTACTTTCTATTGCCGTTGAAGTATCTTCAGTCTATGTGCTAAGACAAAGAAGCCAGAACAGTGTCTTTGATAATACTTGGGCCTATACGACAAAGTGTATTAAGCATGACAATTAGTAATTCTGGTGACAGATGTTGAGCATGACAGCTGACAAACATTGCTTCACTCCCTTTCTTCATCTTTATTAACAGAACTCCACTTTGATAAGAGAATACATATCCAAAGAAAAGGCTAATTTGCCCAGACTTCCTTGCAACTAAGACTGGACATGTGACTGGTACTGAGTAGTGAGGTGTAAATGGAAATGGATGCAGAATGAGTTTTAAATCTTTTTCACAGAAGAAAATATCTTGAAAAGTTAGAAGGACCTGGGGTCATTTCTGGCTTCTAAAGCATCTATCTCACCTCTGTACTATAGCTTCAGATTTTGCTTAATGTGAAAAGAGATAAAAATTTACTTAAACTCCCGTACTTGAATTTCTATTATATGTAAACTGATCAAAACCAAGAGCCAGGGTGGCCGTTACATACATTGATGGAGGACTTCCCCTGGAAAGTCAAGAGAAACATGTCTTTATCCCAGGTGGAGAGGGCACCAACAGACCAAAGAAGATTCCAATGAAGTACAGTTTGGGGAACTAATGCATTTACTGTAGATACTCCAGCTACATGTGTGACTTAAAGGCAATCACACTGCCTGGTAACCCCCTGGAAATTTTACCAGCCTCTGCATTACTGAAGAATCCCTACATAGAAATAATTACTTATGTAACTTTGGGGAGTGGAGGGGCCTCTAGAGAGAGGTCTCCTGAGCCCCTTGAGCCTCCTTGCTCTCTCTAGTGGGGAATATTGATGGGGCTGATCTGGTGAGGATCACCTTCATGGAGTCACAGCTTCTCTGATTAGAAATAGCAAGCATCACATTCAAAATGGAGGAAAGAGCTACATGACAATGGTTTGTTGATATTTTACAGTATGGAAAGAGCAGTTTGGGTCATGCTGGGCTAAATTATACAGAAAATGTTTTCCAATTGTTTTTCGATCTTAATGGCTTCAAGGAAGACAATTCAGGCTTAGGTTTTAGTAAATTGTGAACAACTCTCAAAACTTAGTTTTCCTTTTTGTGAAACACTAAGATTAAATTTAGGCTCATAGCTTGTGTCTAAAATAATTATCTAGCTGAATTTTAAGAGTGTATTTTATTTCAACAAAGTTTCCTTTTTACTCATGAGGATAATAGTTTTTCAGTTATGTGTGGATTACTATTTCCGTATAACATGATAAAATGTCAGTTGACTTAAGAAAAAGTACTAATGATAAACAAAATAGTTTAAGTGGGGGAACTTTTTTAAAAGGATAATAGCATATAGAGACTAGATTTCATTGAGGCCTAAGTACTATATTTCAGCTTTTCATCAACTATTATAAATTGACTTATAAGTTGAGTGTGTGTCTTCTGTTTTAAAGAAGCCTGAATAGACTTTAGCCTATTGGCAAATGTTGCTAGTACTAAGTGCTAATACAGTTTTTACAACCCTTGTGCAGGTTCCCTCAGCTCACACTTCACTTGTGATGAGAACACTGCAAGTCTGTTGTATTGTATCTACCTGTGATCCCAAAGTTTTAGGTCAAATCTCATACGTGCAAATTTTAAATAGTATTCCAAAAAATTATTCATTATTATTTGTTTATCTTGGACTACTGTAGATAAGGGCTGAAGAAATTTCTGTTATATGTAAATGGATCAAAACCAAGCATCAGTTAGGCATTACAAACAGTTGTTGCAGGACTTCTGGAAAATCAAGAACAAAAACTGAAGTTTTATGAACTAGGATCATTGACACAGCAGCTTGAAATTTACTAAAAATTTGATAACAAATAGCATCATGACAGAATTCTCTTGCATTTAGCCTCCCTCTGTTTTCAGCATCAAGCAAGGTTGCTCATACAAACAATACTTTTTATTTTGAAATACCCCTGTTGGAGACATTTAGAATATATCCATTATTGGGTACAATATTACTATGAAAAATAAATCATAATAAAAGATGAAATTGTATAGTGCTTTTTAAAAGCATAGTTGTGTTATGAAGAAGAAACACTTAACATGGTAAACCACAGTCTCTGACTTTCATGTTTTACCTTGTTCTCCCACAGTCTCTACAATGCCCCCACACAATCATCACAAGAAGTTTCTTATTAGAGTTGCTAGAACTCAAAATTTGTCAAGTAAGAAAAATAGTTTTGGTTAATTTTGTTACAAAATGCTTTCTTTTTACATGAATTATGTGATCCCAATTTGAGGTAGCTATAGTCATCTTACTTTTAAAAAATACACATGGAAGTCCACAGTGAAATCAGTCAAGGAATTCTTATCCTCAGAAGCTCTTCCTCAATCCATAAAACATTTTTATTCAATATCTATATGAGAAATATCTATATGAGAAATATGAGCAACACGCTGAATTGGGCTTAGAAGATACTATGTTTTCATCACGTAGGATGCCACTCACACACCCACCATAGAAGACTAAATGATAAATTTCAACATAATTGGTGGAAAATATGTCTTGAGATCTAGGTTTATCCTCACGATTTTAAGTATGCTGATATCTTCTGTAATATAACACATTCCTGCACAATTCTACAGCAGTTCAATTTAGTACAAATTCATCTCTTCCCATTTTATCCTTAAGGTTAAGTCAAATGGAAAGTTATGTTGAAAAAACTGAAAATTTCACTCATATATTTAGGAAATAAATAATAATCAGGCTGGTAAATAGTGATTGCTATCCCAGGAAAAGAAAGTTTAAGAAAAGCACCACGAAATATGGATGAAAGAAGGAAACTACCCAGGCAATCCCTGCTTCAGCAAACAGCAGCAACTCTGAGCTTCAGATTGGAGCCAGTTCATCCTGTCCCCACTTGATTTGAAATGAGTCTTACTCTGGGATGTCAAAAAACCAAGGTACAATTGGAGTGTTGACCATTCTGTTTATAATACTCACTTTCTGCCTGGCAATAACACTGCCCAGCTGTACTGGAAACCATGAAACAAAGAGATTCACTTCACACTTAGATCAGTGTGGTTGTGCAGCATGGGTGGGTTTGAGGAGTGACATAATGCAGGTGAATAGATGGGAACAGTAAGATTTTAACCTTCATTCAACATCAAAGAGTCATTGCTGAGTAAATGTGCCACTGCCAACTGGGATTCAGAACCAGTTTTAAATATTTCAGGAATAATTGACACTGTCTTCAAAGAAAGGAATGGCTCCTGTGTTGAGACCACATGCCTCTCTATTTACTTAGAAGCTGAACTGAAGACAGGGTCCAGATTACATTCAGGAGGAAATAGGAGTATCTGAAAGATGTTTCTTACTAATGTGGTTGTGAGCACTGAAATAGACACTGGTTTATGACATGAATTTTCTGATTTTGTGCTCTTGGCAGAGAGCCAGCACTGTGGAGTTAATTGAGTCTGCTGACACTAATCAAATACATTTTGAAACTAATTCATAATATAATGTACAAATAATATATTGAAAAGGAAATATGTTTTAAATTATGATCTGAAGGTATCTATCCTGATATTTACATGGACTCTTCTAATCTTTTTGAAATAAAATCAACAATTTTTTAAATCCATAAAATAAACTTTAATCATTCTTGAAATTTAGGTGTTATTTACTGAGAAATATCATCAATGAATTCCATCTTTCTGGTATGTCAATTGTTGGTGTTTCATTTTGTTTATTTTATTTAATTTTGGCACTAAAATAGGTCTCAAAAAGAAAGTGAACAGTCTAGTGAAATCTAGGAATCTTCTACCTGGGTGCTTTAACCCAGACTGAACATTTCAAGAGAAAATACTAGACAGTAAAGCTTCCCATAAAACAGCTTTTCACTGCAGTTCACTTTGTTCACTATTTCAGGTTTTGCACCTACTCTGTACAATGCTATAGTGTAACCAAATTTTCAAGCTCAAAACAATGAAAACAAATATTTACATGACCTATGTTGCCACAAAAACCCATAATACACCAATTTTCCAAGGAAATAAACGGCATAAACTGAACACATGCTGAAATACCTAGAGTGAAAAGTTAGGCACACACATACTCCGAGGTATAAACTTGACTCCAGAAACAAACTGCTTTGTAGCTTCCATAGGAATGAAATATGAAAAAATAATATATGTGAAACAGAACTTAATAAGTATATCTGTTTTTTTAATGTATGAAATTCTGTGCTTAGAATACTGTTGAAAAATTATTGACCATTGTTCTTCTAAAGATATAATTTATTAAGTATTGTGAATCAGCCCATCCTGCATGTGTAATCTGTCTTTCTCTAACTCAATTTGTATGGTTTACTTTGAGAAAATAATGAAGACCTTTGTGAGCCTCTGTTGTTCTCAGAACATAAAGGTATTCCACATGGTAAAATCTATTTCAGATACAGCTTTACTTTGCCATGTAGAGCTATTTATGGGCAAATAGAAGCCCAGTGCAGTGTTTCAACCTATTCATCTAAAGATTTTTTTATTGAAAAGTAAATTATTTTCATACCATATATCTTGACTAAAATTTTCCCTCCTTCTACTCCTCCCTTTTCCTTCCCTCCTGCCATCCCACACAGAGGCATCCATTTTAGTCTCTTATTAGAAAACCAACAGGCATTTAAGGGACAATGATAAAATTCAAACTATAATAAGATAAAGCAAAAACACACAGATTGGAATAGAACAAAACAAATAGAAGGAAAGGTCTCAGGAGAAGGCATAAGAACAGATACAGACATAGAGACCCACCTGTTCACACACTCAGGGATCCCATACAAACACAAAGGTATTCAGCCTATAAGATTTTTAAGAGAGAAGGGAGAAAGAAGAAGAGAGAGAGAGAAAAAGGAAAAAATTAAAATTAGAAAGATAAAGTTCAAAAAAGAAAGAAAGAAGGAAAGAATAAAAAGGGAAGGAAGGAAAGAAAGACTCCAACATGGCATTATGAGATCACTGTAAAACTTTTTACCAAAGTGTGCTGTGGTTAAATATGCCTAAAATACACTACTCTAGGTTAGCCTCTTGAAGTTTGAACCAACACTGGCAACTGAGACATGTTGTTCCTTGCCTCTCACAAATTAGCACTCTGCTGGTCATGGTATTGACAGAGAACACCTTCACTGGGTTAGTGATGGGGACATGTGCACACTTCTTCTTTCAGTTCTGGGGCTCACTTTTCCAGACCTCTGCAAGCCCTATGAATGATGCCTCAGTGTCAGTGAGTTCATATGTTCACAATCCTGTTGTGTTTAGAAGGCTTGTTTCTTTGTGTCCTCTCATCTCTTGCTTTCATGTTATTACCACTTCCTCTTCCACAGGGATCTTACCTGAGTCGGGCAGGGGGCCAAAGAATTGATGGGGACATCCCACCTAACTAGATGCCCCTCAACGAAAGAATGGGTAAAGAAATATTACTCTGCTGTTAAAAACAAAGAAATCATAAAAATTTTAGACAAATGAATAAAAGTAGAAAAGATTATCCTTAGTGAGATAACTCAGACCCAGAAAGACACACATGGAATGCACTCACTTATAAGTGGGTTTTAACCATATAGCACAGGATAAGCATACTATAATGCACAGATCCAAGAAGAAAAATAACAAGGAGGATCCAAGGGAGGATGCTTAAATCTCACTCAGAATGGGAAATAGAATATATAGTAGTAGTGCTTGATGAAAGATAACAAGGTAAAAGAGGGAGCAAGAGAGAAATCAGGGGGATGACTAGACTTGAGGAGAGCTAAGACAGAAAGACAGAAGGCCTGCACAGAAAAGAGAAATTGTGGGCAGGGACATCTCTGTGACAAGCTGAACACCTAAGTTAGGATAGGCCTCTGGGAGGATATAAGGGGTGGCTCTAGCTAAGACTTCTAATAGCAGGGGCCATGGAGACTGAAGAGCATACCCTTTAACTAGACAAGACTCCTAGTAGAGGGAGAAGAGCACCAGCCTGCCCATGAAAATTTAGACCCAAAACTTACCCTGACTACAAGATGTATAAGGAAAAAGATAGAGTGGAGATTGAGAGAATATCCAAGCAATGCCTGGCCCAATCCAAGACCCATACCACAGAAGAAAGCCAACCACTGATACTATTAATGACACTCTGCTATGTTTGTAGACAGAAGCCTAGCAGAATTGTCTTCTCAGAGGCTCCACCCAGCAACACCTCTAAACAGATGCTATGACAGTCAAACATTGAATAAAGCATAAGGAGTCTTATAGAAAAGTGAGGGGAATGATAGAATGACATGGAAGTAACAGGATCTCCACAATAAAAGCAATAGAGCCAACTACCTAGGGCCCAGCGGGTCTTGTGGAGACTGAAGCACCAAGCAAGGACCGTGCATGGACTTGACCTAGGCCCCCTACACAGATGTAGCCAAGGGGATTATGGACTGTCTCTAGTATGGACTGCTTTTTGATAACTTCCAGACCACAGAGGAAGAGGACTTGCTCAATCCTGATATGACTTGATGATGTGAGGTGGGTGGGAAGGGAGGCCCCCTCTCTGAGGAATAGGAAAGAGAGGATAGAGGAAGATGGGGGGGGTGGGAATGGTAGGAGCTAAAGGATGGTGGCTGTAAAGTGAATAAATAAATCAATTAATAAAAAAGAAAACAGAAAAAAGATGAAAGAAAAGTGAGATTTTAAAGGTCTATTACTCTTCACAATGTCTAACTATGAGCCTCTGTTCTCATCTGCTGCAGGAGGAAATTTCTCTAATGATGGCGGATGAAGGGATTTACTTATGAGTAAAGCAGAACATAATTAAAAGTAATTTTATTGCTATATTCATCTGACATAAGAGTAGTATTTGGTTTTATTCAAAGTCCCTGAGCTATGTAGTCCTTTGTCAACCAAGCAGCATCAAGCATGTTTCAATCTCATGGACTGGGCCTTAACGCACAAGAGATATTGGTTGGTTGATTACACCCAAAAACTTTGTGCCATCGTTTCACTGGAGTATATTGCTCTCAGGTTACTATTGTAGATTAAAGAGTTTATAGCTGAGTTGGTATTTGTGTTTCTGTTTTGGTACCATGCAGAGCACCTTCTGGTACAAAGAGCAATAGTCTATAGTGGTGATGGTTCTAAGTAAGCACCAGTTCAATAGTTGTTTGGGTGTTGTCCTCAGAAATATGTCCTTGCTCTCAGTTTGTGGAGAGCAACATATAGTTTGGGAAAAATCGCTTTGGATTCCCTTGGCACAATTAGATATAAATGATTCCTGGCACTAGAAGTTTCATTGGTTGCAAGAGATGGCTAGCTGAGGCTCTGTCTCCCACATTATTTGGTGATTCCCTTTAGATCACTGTATATATTTTAGGAAGCTTCTACTGTATTGGGTTTCCATACCCCCTCTGAGATGGCCCTTAGTTTTAGGTTTCTCTTCCCATATCCATTCCTTCAGCCCCCTCTTACTTCCCCCTTCCTGCTTGATTCTTGAATTCCAGTACACCCTCATCCATCCATAAGTATCTGTCCTACTTCTCTTTCCTGGAAGATCTATCCATCCCTGAGTCTATACTTAACCTCTAATTGTTCTAGAGAGTATAGCTTGCTTATATTTGATGTAGTTTGTCTTTCTAGGTCTGGGTTACCTCAATCAGTATGATTTTTGTCTTGAACAATGCATTTACCTGAAGATTTATTTTTTTAAACAGCTGAGTAATATTTCATTTTGTAAATGCATCAAATTTTCTTTATCCATTAATCTGCTGATGGACATATAGGTTGCCCCAAATTTCTGTGTATTATGAATAGAGCAGTAATGAGCATCATTGCTAAAGTGTTTCTGTAGTAGAATGACTTATCCTTTGGGTGTTTGCCCAAGATGGTATAGCTAGATTTTGACATAGATCAATTCCCATCTTCGTGAAGAACCATCATGTTGATTTCCATAGTGGCTATACAGGTTTTCATACCCACTATCAATGGGTGAGTGTTCCTCCAACTCCACATCTTCACCAGCATAAGCTATTGCTTATCTTACTGATCTCAGCCATTCTAAAAGGTACAAAACTAAATCTCAAAGTAGTTTTGTTTTGCATTCCTCTGCTGACTAAGGATGTTGAACATTTCTTTAGGTGTTTTCTCTTTTGAAAATTCTTTGTTTAGATCTATAACCCAATATAATTGGGTTATTTGTTTTCTTTATGTCCAGTTTTTTGAGTTCTTAATAAGTTTTGATTATTAGGCCTCTATCAGTTGTGTAGTTGGTAAATTATAGACTACTGTTCTGTCTGAATGAGAATGTCCTTTTTCTTGCAGAGGCTTTTCAGTTTCATGAAGTTCCATTTAATAATTGTTGATTTTAGTCCCCCATGATAGCAGTGTTCTATTCATAAAGTATTTTCCTGTGCTAGTGAATTCAAGGTTATTTCCCACTTTCTCTTCAATCAGGCTCAGTGTACATGGTTTTATGTTTAACTCTTTGCTCCATTTGGAGTTAAGTGTTCTACAGGGTGATCAGTATGAATCTATTTGGATTCTGCAAGCATCCAAGCAGTTTAACCAGCACCATTTATTGAAAATACTGTGAAAAAGGAAAGAAAAAGAAAAAAAAGAAAGAAAGAAAGAAAGAAAGAAAATACTCTTTTTTTCCAGAGTTTATTTCTGGTTTCTTTATTATAAATTAAGTGTCCATATATATCAGGTTTTATTTCTGAGCCTTCAATTCTATTCCCTTGATACACATGTGGTTTTGCACCAATACTGTGTTCAGGAGTATAACATGAAATTGGGCATGGTGATACATGTACCAGATCTTTTATTATTCAAGATTATTGTAGCAACCCTGGGGTTTCTTGTGTGCTTCTATATAACACTGAAAATTCCCTTTTCAATATCCATGAGGAATCTTGTTGGAATTTTTGATGGAAACTGCATTGGATCTGTAGATTGCTTTTTATAGGATGGCCATTTTTACAATGCTAATAATACGAATCCATGAGCATAAGACAACTTTTCATCATCTTGAACTTTACCAAGTTCTTTCTTCAGTATCTTGATGTTTTCTTTCAACCATACAAGTCTTTCCTTACTTAGAATTTTCTTTATATTATTTTAGTCTAGTGTCAAAAGTGATATTTTGGGGCTGGAGAGATGTCAGAGGTTAAGAGCACCGGCTGCTCTTCCAAAGGTCCTGAGTTCAATTCCTAGCAACCACATAGTGGCTCACAACCATCTGTAATGAGTTATGGTGCCCTCTTTTGGTGTACATGAAGGCAAAACACTGTGTATATATGAGAAATAAATACATCTTTTTTTTTTAAGTGACATTTCCCTGATTTTTACTCAGCGCATTTTTTTTCATTTCTATATAGGAGGGCTACTGATTATGGTGAATTAATTTTGTGTCCTGCTACTTTGCTTAAAATGTTTATCAACTGTAGGAATTTCCCAATGGACTTTTAGGATAGCATGTTTATGATCATATCATCTGCAAATAAAGACACTTTTAGTTAATCCCTTCAATTTGTATCTCCTTAAGCACCTTCAGTTATTTTATTTCTCTAGATAAGATTTCAAGTACTACATCAACTATATATAGAAAGAGTAGACAACTATATCCTCTTCTTGATAATAGTGAAGTTTCTTTGCGCTTCTCTCAATTTATGTTGATATTGGCTATGGGCTTTATGTATACTGCCTTTACTATGTTGAATAATGTTCCTTATATCCCCAAGTTTTCAAGACAATTATCATGAAAGGGTGTTAGAATTTTGTAAAAGGCCAATTCTGCACCTAATGATATCATCATGCTATTATTTGTCCTTAAGTTTGCCTAGATGGTGGATTGTATTTATTGGTTTAGATTTGTTGGCTGAACTAACCCTGCATTTCAAAGACAAAGCTTACATGATTATTATTGGATGATTATTTTTTAGATGTGATCTTGGTTTCTGTTTATATTTTATTGAGGATTTTTACATCCATGTTCATAAGGGAAATTGATCTCTAATTTTCCACCTTGGGTCTTTGTATAGGTATAGCTTAGGTATCAGGATAACTATAGCTTTGAAAAACAAACTGGCCAATGTTCTTTCTGTCTCTGTTTTGTAGTATGATTTGAGAATTATTAACATTTGACCATGTCCCCTGGAGGAGGAGACCTGGTGGCACTCAGAGGAAGGACAGCAGGTAGCCAAGAAGAGACTTGATACCCTATGAGAATATACAGGGGAGGTAATCCCCCTCAGGAACAGTCATAGGGGAGGGGAATGATGGAAAAATGGGGGAGGGGAGGAATGGGAGAATACAAGGGATGGGATAAACATTGAGATGCAACAAGAATAAATTAATAAAAAAAAAAAGGAAAAAAACCATTAGCTTTTTGAAACTCTAGTACAATTCTGTGCTAATATCATCTGATGCTGAGGCTTTTTTTTCCTGGTTGGGAGACTTAATTACTGCTTCTATTTGACTACAAGTTATAGGTCTGCTGAAACTGTTCATTTTATCTTTATTGAATATTGGTAGGTGGTGTATATCAAGAAAAGTATCCTTTTAAAAAAAAAAGATTTTCCAAATTATTGAGTTCCACTAGAGACTTGCAATCTTACTATGGGAGACCCAGAAATTTGCAGTATAACTTAAGCATAAAATAAATACCTTAAAATGTCCTTTGTGGGATACTTAAAGAGGGAATTAATAAATTTCTTAAAGAAATCTATGAAAACACAAACGAGATGTGGAATGAAATGAAGAAAAAAGTTCAAGAGCTTAGGGGCTAAAGAGAATCAATTTTAAAAAAAACCAACATGAGAGAAATTTGGAAATGAAAATTTTAGAAATTCAAACAAGAGCTTCAGAGGCAAACCTCACCAATAAAATACAAAAGATGGAAGAGAGAACTGTAGGCGCTGCTTAAAGAAAATGTGAAATCTGAAAAAAAAAAAAAAAAAAAAAAGAAGGAAAGAAAAAGAAAAAAATCAGAGCACAAACCATCCAGGAAACCTGTGACACTATGAGAAGACTAAATCTAAGAATAAATGGAAAGCCAAGCTATTATACTGGCTGTTATTGATTGTGTTTTTTATGATGGTTTCTAGGCATCTGATAATGGGAAGAATGTAAATCTAGACACTCATATCCTATCTTATTTTTTGTTTGTTTGGTTGGTTGGGGGGGGGCTGGGTGTTTTGTTCCTTGGTTTCTGTTGCCCTCCGTGTTTCTTAGTAGGTTGTTGTAGCTGTGTGTTACATGATAGGAAATTCTTCAGAGATCCTGCCTGTTCAGTTTGTGTCTAGGTATTGGTAGTTGATGTTTATGAATTAGAATGGGCGAAAAAAGGGAAAATAGGGTGTTTCAGGATTTGATCTTCTTAATGCCCTAGGAATGGAGGGGGGCTAGAGAATGAGGGTAGACACAATAAATTAGCTACTATAGAGCAGGGGATAGGGCTGCAGAATTGGATGTGACAGAGAGGACAGAGAAGATATGAAGCTCGCCTATATACTTTGCTGACCTAATTGTTTCTCTGGCAGGCTTGACTGCTGGGTTCCTAAGGAATGCCTGCTGGAGTCGGAGGCTAGAATAAAGGGGTGAGTCCAAGGAAAGAAGGTTGTAGAGGAAGATCTGTATGATCCACTGGAGATGAGGGTAGAGAAGAAAGGGGCTGCAGTAGTGGCTTACTACAAAATTGAATGTTATTCTGGGGACTGGATTTGGCAGAGGAGGGAAACGTGAAGATATATAATGAGCCTACCAGCTTCCCTGGCCTTTCTAAAGTTTCTATATCTATGACATTATTGAAAATGCCATTATTCAACCTCAGACAGGAATAAAGACAATGTTTATCTGAAACCAGTCAAATACAAAACTGTGAACACACCTCCACAACCTTTGGCAATCTAACAAAGGCATCTTAATGAAGAACTACCTGGGCTCAAATATTTATGTAGTTGTTGTCCATGAAGACAATTCAAGTAATCACGATATAAATTTTTAAAGGTCCAGGGCTTGAATCTTCTGCTCAGAACAGATGCTTCTTTCTTCCGTTTGCTTTCTCAAGATCCCTATTCTAGAATCTTCACCAAGTAGTCTTCCAGAAACCTCAGAATATACTGTGTACGAATACTGCTCTAGACTCTTATTTTCACTTTTATCATACATATTTACCTACTTTTCTTCATTTGACCTGTTATGCATTCCTCACCATCTTAAATGTTTAAGCTGTTAAAATATGACAGACTTACACAAATAAAGCCTTTCACAAGAAGGTCACAGAGCAGTTGGTATGATGTTGCTGAATCCATTGCTCACTACACCTCCTCTGCAGGCTTTATATGTTTTTACAAGGCTAGCTTTTTATTGTGCATCAGTATAAATCCCTACACAAGGATCTCAGGATGCACAGCAAGTCCACTCAGGGCTTATGTATCTGACGAAATATTACAATTTCCTCTCAATTTTCTTCCCTCCTCTGGTTTCAAGAAGTCAATATCTGCAAATTGCTTTTTCTAAATACCAGTCACTCAAATGATCTCTGTTCTTTCATTCATTTAATTATTCCCTGGGGTAAGAGAGGAGCTATTAGTATAGAAACAACTGGAATCTGCTGCTTTATTGGCTTCCAAGAAAATAAATGAAAGGACAAAGAATATGTTGGTTATAGAAAGTCACTAAAAACAGCATGTAAGGAGAAACTTCCATATGAACTGTTTATTCTGTTACCTTTTTCTTGGCACCGCATCTCCTGACCACCCAAGTGTAGTCACCATTGCCTTTCTAGACAAGATAGCCCTTTGCAGTTTCCGTCTGAGAGTATACTCCTTAAACTCAGTCCCTGTCACCATTTGTAGGCTGCATTTAGAAGTAAGTGTCTGGAGAGCTGAAATAGAGACTGGAGGCTCCTAGAGTAAGCTGTGAATGTCTGACTCCAAAATTCTGTCAGCCATGGACACTTCCCAGTCTGCTCTTTTTTTTTATAGTGATTTTATTTTATTTTTAAATATATTTTATTAATTTATTCATATTACATCATAATTGTTATCCTATCCCTTGTATCCTGTCATTCCTCCCTCCCTCCCATTTTTCCCTAACTCCCCTCCTCTATGACTGTGTATGCTCATAGGGTATCAAGTCTCTTCTTGGTAGCCTGCTGTCCTTCCTCTGAGTGCCACCAGGCCTCCCCAGCCAGGGGATGTGGTCAAATATGGGGCACCAGAGTTCCTGTGAAAGTCAGTCCCCACTCTCCACTCAACTGTGGAGAATGTCCTGTCCATTGGCTATATCTGGGTAGGGGTTCGAAGTTTACTGCATGTATTGTCTTAGGCTAGTGCCATAGTTTGAGCAGGACCCCTGGGCCCAGATCCACCCATCATTATGTTCTTGTAGGTTTCTAGGACCCTCTGGATCCTATTTCCCCCTTCTCCCACGCTTTTCTCATCTACAGTTCCAATAGGATGTCCTCCCTGCTGTCCCACTTTCCTGGTGAGTGAAGACTTTCATGGGACATGCCCCTTGGACTAGTGACCAGATATAAGTGAGTATATACCATTTGAATCTTTCTACTTCTGTCTTAACTCACTCATTATGATCATATCTAGCTCAATCCATTTATCCACAAATTTCGAGAATTCCTTGTTTTTAATAGCTGAGTAGTATCCCATAGTGTACATGTACCATAGTTTCTTTATCCATTCTTTTACTGAGGGACACTTAGGCTAAGCCATAGTTCAAAGGCAGGGTTTTCAGATTTGTAAGTGCAAAAACCCAGCAGATACCAAAACCTATGGATGTTCCAGTTGTTATGTTATATGTGAAAAAAAAAAAGAAGAAGAAATAAAAAGGAAAGGGCATAACTGCTTCTTGGTATGATAGAGGAGAAAGTTAGTTGCCTATAAAAGGAAGCGCATAACCAGAGGCAGACATCTGGGAGAGTCCAGAGTGTACATAACCCTGAGTCATGTGAGGAGAGAGGGAAGAGAGAGGAGATGCTGACCAACAGGAACAGCTGGATTATATAGGAAAGGGAAGCTGGGAGAAGGGAAGCCCAGCCCCTTGGCTGAAGAAGTTAAGGACAGAGACAAGCTATGTTAGTCATATCAGTAGGGACTGAGGCATGCTGGGAGAATCTGGTGGTCAGGTCTGCTTTGATATGTAAATTAGGCACCTCAGCCATTTGTCCCACATCATGGTGCTGTTTTTGCATGAAACATATGCACACTTACCACTGTACTATAAACCATCTCTACTTTTCTTGCAATTAATATCCTTTATGTAAATAAGTGTTATTCTGCATTGCTTAGAAAATGTTGAAAGGAAAATTTGACTTGAATTTCCATCTTCTCGTTTTTTAATTACAGTTTGTTGCATTGGCAGATGCAAAACTTAAGAGTACAGAGGACCTGACACAGTGTTTCCACTATTGCTGTCTAAGCTTACAAACTACACAGAGTCCATTACAACATGATATTCTGAAATGCAAATATTTATAAATAACAATTTATGTTTGTGCATATGTTTTCATGTTCATGGACATAGGTATGTGTAGGCACATAGGCTGGTGCATGTGTCGATGTATGCACATTCTAGCTGGGGGTCTATGTTGATCTCAAATGTCTTCCTTGACTGTTTTTCTCCTCATACATATTGAGGCAGGGCTTCTTGCTGAAACCGGTGTGACTTTTTCAGCTCATTGGGTTGTCCAGCTTACACCAGAGATTAGAGATCTGAAATCCAGCCCTCATACACAAAGAACAAACACTTTACCTGCTGAGCCATCTCTCCAGCCCAAACACTGTTTTTTAAAATTATAGAAAAAAACTGGGACTTTTGAAACAGAAAGTAAGGTAGAGTTCTTTTGTTGAAAATGTTCTGCTTTCTTTTTTGCTTTATAAACAAGTGCTGTATTGTGTGGTTTAATGTTACTACATTTAGAAACTTTCCATCCCTTAAGTAAAAATATGGGTCATGGTTTGTTTCGCTATTTTTATGTTAGAAAAAATACAATAACAGGTGTTACTTAAATTTCTTTCAAATTGCATTGTATTTCAAAGTTATATAATCTCTACCATTTTATCTGAGTTAAATGAAAGTAAATTTAAAAGGTGCAGCCATTTATGAAAGTTAGACTGACAGCCAGAATTGAAAGATGAGGCAAGGAGAAATCCCGATAATCCACAGAGTAAACAGAAAAAGACCTTGTTGGATTCTGGCCAGAAACTTGAGAGTGGGAAATAGCTTAGACTGGATGGAGGACCAAACAAAACCACTTCAGTTTTTGGCCCAGGTAGCAGCATGCAACGTTCTCCAGAGGCTCCTCACAGACAATCCAGGCAGCCCCAAGTAATCTATTTTGTAAACTGCAGGAACAAGCCATATAAAATTAGGACCTGCCCTCCTTCACCACATTTTTGGAATGAGATCACCACACAGTGTGGTGCCAGAGACACAATTCTCAAACTGTGTGGCACAGGACACCACTTGTGATCACTTGGCATATCATTGGCATTTGGGTTTAGGTCGTTGGAAAATGAGATGGCTTTGCTGTGTGTCACCTTACTGCAGAGATGTGATAAAGTATTTAAGTGGATTCTGAGTGCTGAAGTTGAAATTAGACTTAGATGTAAAAATGAAGAAGCTCCCTCAATTTTTATGTGTGTATTTTGATAAAAACATAATTAGGTGACTTCATATTTAAGAATAAATTTAAAATGAAAAAGTGGAGAAGGCAAGTTTAGTGTCTTGTGTCATTGGCTGATAATGGTTAACAGAGTTGTGGCATCCAGCATACGGACTGATCCAATTAGCTAATTACTAATTCAGATTGAGTACTGCCTGCTTTTATTTTGAATATCAATTTCAGCTTAATAGGATGTTCTTTCCTGTCCACTGTCATCACAGAAAAATAAAACTCCACAATTGGGTGATTTAAGCAAATGAATGACTGAACCTTGGAATCAGGCCTTTTCTGATGGTGATTTTTTTTTTTTTATTGCCAAAAATGTCATTCAAGTCATGTTTATTCCACAACAAGAAGTACATATTTCAGTCCTATCAAAATTACACAGTGCAGAACTTGTACCATGGAGTATTTAGAGTAGAGATAATGCCTGAACATACTCCTCTTTGTGGTTACAGAGGTAAATGAAGCCCTACATTTGTCCTTTAAATACTATAATGTTACTGGCCAAGAAACGCTCCTTAGCAAGCTCCTATGATTGATTAATGATGCAAGGAACAAGGAAACACATGTAAGCAGGTCTCAGTAAGGTGCTGTCCAGCCACTGTGAAGAAACACCTGGAGGCAGTGTGTGTGAAGCCCAGCTATTCACACTTAGGAAGAGGGAGCTAGCCAGGCGGTGGTGGCGCATGCCTTTAATCCCAGCATTTGGGAGGCAGAGGCAAGTGGATCTCTGTGAGTTCAAGGCCAGCTTAGACTACAAAGACAGTTCCAGGACAGCCAGAGCTGTTGCACAGAGAAACCCTGTCTCAGAAAAACAACAACAACCCAAAACAAACAAACAAAACAAAAAAGAAAGAAAGAAGGAAGGAAAGAAGGAGATAAACTTGCAATGCAAATGACCCAAGAGACTGTACCCAGAAAATTCCTACTGGGCTTGTAGCACCTCTCTTCCAAGATACATCATGAGAAAATCCCAAGAGCCATTAGCAGAGTACAAAAGTGTATAGAGAAAGTAGCAACTTCCAAGGGAAAAAAAAAAAAAAAAAAAAGCTAGTAGTACATCAGCACCTGTCTTGATTTTTCACCCAGAAGTCCAGAACAGAAGTATTTCTTGTCCACAATGCTTCTCTGCCCCCCAAAATGGGGCAGTTCTTCTACATACAGGGTTATCTTGGAGGGCCTGCAACATCATTATCCCCACTACACATTCCATGCACAGGTCGAACAGCAAGGCTGTGCTGAATGCAGGCTACATAATGACACATGAGCTCTTCCCCTGTCCTGAGACATGGATATCCAGTTGCTGTAGCTGGCTCAAAGCTGAAGAGCAGTATTCTGTTGCCAGTAAGCAAGATGGCTCTCCAGGTTGCCCTGAACTTATGTTGGGGAATTCATTCATCTGGTGGGCCTTTGCTCATCTGGCTAGGCTACACCCCCTGGCACAGAAGTCATGGCAGTTGAACCTGTACCCTGTTTTCCCTGAGTGTCAGCTCACCTAGGTAATGTGAATTTAGGCGTGGCAGGCGTATTTTTAGAGTAAGGGGAGGGGCTAAAGGGATGCTCTTTGTCCTTTTCACTCATTCACTAGATGTCTTACCTCAGTTTATTACCAAGCTCTTCCCATTAAATCAATGGTCCTGTTCTTCTTCCCCTATCTTTCCTTCCTATAGAGGCCAATAATGAACTCTATGCAGTGGCAATGGCCTTGTGGTCTACTGGCTAATAATCTCATTAATTTTATAGTATCTTCTCAGAAGAAATAAGTTAAAATGACAATTACTACTTCAGTTTCACATACAAAAAACTGAAGCGGCAAAAAATAATACATATGTGCCCAAGGAAATGGAGCCAAGATGAGAAGGAACAAAACTCCAGAACAGGATTCTCACACAAACACTTTGTAGTCACCTTGGGCTGGGAAATGTTGTAGAAATTAAAGATTTGACATTCAAATGATTTAAACATGCAAAATTGGATGTGTCAATATAATTTTCTTTCAGTAACCTTGTAGTATTATGAAATAAAAATGTAACCCTTGGATCTGAATATATAAGCTATTCCCCCCCTCCCTACCCCCCCTTTCTCCCTCCCTCCCTAACTACCCCCCTCATGTGTAAGTGTGTGTGTATGTGTGTGTGTGTGTGTGTGTGTGTGTGTGTGTGTGTGTGTGTGTGTGTATTTACCTCATCTGTTTGAAGTCTTGACTAGTCTAGTCTATAGAGATTGGTGGTAATTAGCACAACAGACAAAAGGAGGAAATGTAGTCAATTTTTGCCTCAGGCTGAAGTAATTTCAATATTAAGCATGAGTCAAATATTCATAAGTGGGGAACAGTTACTAGCAAAGATTGAAGTCAAAATGCTATTTGTGGTTTTGTTGCATAGGTAAGAATTCCATAGGTTTAGTAAGCCGATGAATTTTGCTGTTCAGAATAGACAGGAGAAGGACAATGAAAATGGTGAACTGTAAATGAAATGCTAAGAAATCTAGTGTGTAACAGTCTGTAGACAAAGTTTGAATTCCTCCTTGCTGATAAGTGTTTATGGCTATTTGTATACCATATTCAAAATATATTAGGTATGTTGCAGATAGTTAGAAGCAAGAACTTTGAAAGTTGGCTTATAAACTATATCTCCTGCCTAAGCACTATGTCCACTTGTTCCTGTCTCAATAAAACAAAAACAGGTTAATCCAAAGAAAGATGAAATTCAAATTTCAGTGGCATCATGGAACTGAAGATTGGGAGAATATACCCAGTTCCCCTTTATGCTATTTCAGCCATTAAAATCTTCTTAAACTATTCACAAAGATATTGTGTCTTGTCACTTTTAATTAGCAGAGAAGTGGAGAATCGCAACATAATTTCCTCTTTTCCAACCTGAAGCTCTTTTCACAACTTTTCTGTAGGGGCCTGAGTGATATAAAGAGGAACTGAAATGATGCTGGTGAGAGAAAGCCACACCCAGGTTGCCATCTTTTATTGGAAATTTATTTTACATGAGACTTGACCAACCTGATCACCTAGACTTTTACTGTGACAGTTGGAATAATATAAACTTAGTGATGCTATAAGATTATTTCATGTTACTTATTAATGAGATGACTAGTATAACACTGATATGCTGCCCCCAAGTACAGAGTGCCAAATTAGTAGAAGTGCCATTAGTAAAAGTTAAGTAACATGAAAAAACAATTTCCACAGAGATGCAGAATGCAAAATCAGCATACACAATCAATTGCGCAAATATATATTAACAATGTACAGGGCAAAAATGATATCAAGAAAGCAATTCTATTTTAAATAGCAAGGAAAGAATAAAATTCTAAGGAATAAATTAAAGAAAAATGAGGAAAAATGGCATGTTGTTGAAAAAAGATAGTAGTAATACCTGTACAAGCCAGGAGCTTTCTATGTCAAAAACTAGAAACCATGATTTCATTAAGATGGTCACACTCTGCAGTGAAATATTGTGAAACTCTTAGGACCCATTTCTCTATATTATCAGCAGCAAAACTACCCCAAAGTCAAAGGGAGGATGATCCCATAAAAACTTCTTAAACCTCCAAATTTCTCTATTCAATGATTGCTGAGGTCATTGAGCTTTAGTTTCTGGAGAAACTGGGTGTGTGTGTCGGGGGAACGGGTACAGTTCTGTCCAGGTACCTGTACAGCTAGCAATCCAATGCTGAAGTCTATGTTAAAAATCTCTCTTTTGGCTGCAGGACATTCTCCACAGTTGAGTGGAGAGTGGGGTCTGACTTTCGCACGTACTCTGGTGCCTCATATTTGACTATGTCCCCTGAATGGGGAGACCTGGGGGCACTCAGAGGAAGGACAGCAGGCTACCAAGAAGAGACTTGATACCCTTTGAGCATATACAGGGGGAGGAGATCCCCCTCAGTCACAGTCATAGGAGAGGGGAGTAAGGGGAAAATGGGAGGGAAGGAGGAATGGGAGGATACAAGGGAAGGGATAACCATTGAGATGTAATATGAATAAATTAATAAAATAAATTTTTTTAAATCTCTCTTTTTTAATTTATTATAATTTATTCAGATTTCACCTGGATTATTATCTCCTAGTTTATATCTTCCTGTTCCTGCTCTCCATCCCTCTTCTCCCTATTCCCCTCCCAAAGGCCTCTGACAGAAAGAGACCGCCTCCTTCACCATATAACCACAGCCTATCAGGTATCAACTGGATAGCCCATTTCCCCATCCTCTGTGTGCCCCCAGACCTCCACACCAAGGGAAGTGATCAAATCCAGGGCACCAGAGTTCATGTTAGAAGCAGTCTCCAGTCCCCACACAACCATGGAGAATGAGCTGTCTATTGGCTAAATCTGAAAAAGGGGTCTAGATTCTCTGCATGCATTGTCCTTGGTTGGTGCAACAGTTTGTGCAGGACTCCTGGGTCAAGATCCGCAGGCTTTGATGGTCTTCTTGTGTGGCTCCTGACCCTCTTGGTCCTTCCATGCCCCTATTTTTCCACATCAACTCAGTGCTCCTTCCAGAATCCAGCAAAGAATCCCAGAATCTGCCCTGATCCCCCACTGGGTGGAGTCTCTCAGAGGACATCTGTGTTGGGCTAATATCCACTTATAAGTGAGTATATGCTGTGTGTGTCTTTCTGGGTCTGGGTTACCTCACTCAAGATGATCTTTTCTAGTTCCATCCATTTGCCTGCAAATTTTAAGATATTCTTGCTTTTAATTGTTGAGTACTAATGCATTGTGTAAATGTACCAGTTTCTTTATACATTATTTGGCTGATGGACATCTAGGTTTTTTCCAGGTTCTGGCTATTATAAATAAAGCTGTTATGAGCATAGTTGAGCAAATGTTCTTGTTGTATGGTGGAGCATCTTTCCAGTATATGCCCAGAAGTGTTATAGCTGGGTCATGAAGTAACATTATTACCAATTTTCTGAGAACGCACCAGATTGATTTCCAAAGTGTTTGTACTAGTTTTCACACTCACAAGCAATGGAAGTGTTCCCCTTTCTCCACATCCATGCCAGCATGTGCTGTCACTTGAATTTTTGATCTCAGCCATTCTGGTAGGTGTAAGATGGAATCTCTTAATTGAATTTTTATTTCTGCAATCTAGTAAAAAATCTCAGGCTTCTGTGGCAACATGGAATTATGTCACTACCCTAATCCCATTGCTGCTGACACTTCAACTTTGTTCTTTAGTAGTTATTTTCAGAATCACTCGATATTTCACATGAATGTTATTCCAAATTTTCCTATTTCTTAAAAGTGTGTCTTGGGGAATTTATTTTGGGTTATTCATTTACCTTAACACTATTAAATATTCCAATTAATAAATATGAGATTCTTTTCCACTAATGTCTTATTTTATAAGACTTTAACCTCTTTGGCTAATTTAGTGTTTAGTATTTTATTCTTTTTTATATCATTGTAACTTCTATTGTTTTGAATAGCTAATTGAAATAATTGTGACCTAATTAAATTTCTTAACTGTTAATGTGTCTATTATATTGATCCATTTCCCTAGGTTGAGCTGTCTTTCCATTCCAGAACTGAGTCTTAAATTGCTTTGGTGTAAAATCTTTTTCCAGTGTTCCTGAATGTAGCTGTCTAGCATTTTACAAGGGCCTTTGCCTAAGTGTCCATAAAGGATGAGGACCTCTATCTTTTGTTTTTGTCTCAGGCTTATTTGAAGGTAGAGCTCTTCTCTTGTTATAAATGATTCCCTGGTGTTTTCTGTTGGCAAGTTTGTAGCTGAACTGGTATTGGTTCCTCTAGTGTTTGGTAGAATTCCTCACTGTAGCTGTCACATACAGAATTTCTCTACTTTGGGAAACTTTGTTGGTGTTATTACAAATTCACTCTCCTTACAAGTTAAAGACTGGTTTTCTATTTCTTTTTATTTAGTAGGAGCAAATCATCCCTTTTCAATTTGGTCTATTTCATCTGAGCTGTCTAATCATTGTCATATAGTTATTCATAGTAGTTTTTAAAATTTATTTATGTAGAACTGAAAATAATGTCTCCATTTTATTTATTTTATTGATATGAGTACTTCCTAATGTTTTCTTGATTGTTATAGCTAAGTCTTTTCAATGTTTTTACTTTCTCAAAGAACTTCACTTTATTTTCTCTATAGCTTTTACCTTATACACAATTCATTGCTACTAGACTCCTTATACCTTCTTCCAACTTTGAGTTTAGTATTTTGTGTTTTTTTTTTTCTAGTTCTTAACATTGATAAGTTAGAAGTTTGAAATTGGGTGTTCTTGTTTTCTTTTATGATACAAAATGTTGAACTATTAGTTTTAACAATGCTTTTGTTGTGTTTCATAAATGTTGGTACTGTCATTTACATCTTTCTCCAAGAATTCCCTAATTTCTCTCATAATTCTTTAGTCAATGCAATGCTTACTCTGTATAACTGTGGGAATTACAGTTTTACATTATTAATCATTTCTAACTTTATTATGTTGTGCTTGGAGAAGATATTTCTATGCAATTTATCTTTTTAAGTTCTATGAGGATTAATGGCTTTGTAGAATGTGACTCCTCTTATAGAACGTCTGTGAAGCACTTGAGAATGATGTAAATGCTGCTATGATCAGACAGGGTGCCCTGGACTCCCCTCTTGGGTCTTGTTATCCCCTTGTATTTTTATGCTCCTTAGTCTCTCACTATTTTCTTTTAGATAATGATTTTATTATGTAGAGATGTATATAATTATTATAGTATATAAATATCAATATATTAATAGGATTTTTATATATGTATGTATATATATATATATATATATATAACATTTCTAGGAATTAGAAAAGTAGTAAAAATCTAATGACCTTCTCTTTAATTTTGGTTAATTTTGACCAATAGCCACATTTGCTTAGTTTCAATTAACTAATTTTTATTTCATGTAAGGATGATTGCTTATCTTGATAAACATGGATTTATTTTTACTATATCCAATAAAATACAACATGAAGGTTTAATACCTTCATAACGCTATGAATGGTTTTACACACACACACACACACACACACACACACACACACACATACACACATGTTTCATATCATTTACATTTATATACATGGTATTATATTTCAAGTAAAATTGGAGATTTTGGCAAGGTGATTCAAATTTGACAGAAACTTCTAATATCTACTCTTCATCATCTTTCACTAATTCTATAAATAATTATTTTCAACCTTCAATCACCTAAAAGACTATGAAATTTTTGTTTCATTAATTTCTTTATTTATTCACTGTACATCCCTATGGCAGCCCCTTCTTTCTCTCCTTTTGAGCCCACCCTCCCACTCTCTTCTCCCATTGCCCCCTCCCCTTCTCAAAAAAGTGGAACCTCCGCAATAACCTTCCCTGAAACATCAAGTTGCATCAGGACCAAGCACATCCTCTTCCACTGAGACTAGACAAGGCCACTGAGTACACATTACAGACATCCTGCATCCTAGGTCCAGCTCACACAAGCTCTTTGGTTGGTGGTTCAGTGCTTGTGAGCTCACATGGGCCTAGGTTGATTGACTCTGTGGTTCTTCTTGTGGAGTTCTTGTAACCCTCTCGGTGCTGTTATCCTCCTTCCCTCTCCCCAACACCCCACTCTTTCACAAGACTCCTCAAGCTATGCATAATGTCTGGCTGTGAGTCTCAGCATCTGTTTTGATCTGCTGCTGAGTGGAGCCTCTCAGAGGACACTTATATTAGACTCTTATCTGCAAGCATAGCAGAGTATCATTAATAGTGTTAGGGGTTAGCTCTCTCCTATGAATGGGTCTCAGGTTGGAGCTGCCATTGGTTGGCAATTCCCTCAATCTCTGCTCTATCTTTATCTCTGAACATCTTGTAGGCAGTAAGAATTTTGAGGTGAAGGTTTTGTGGGTGGATTGGTATCCCCATCCCTCCACTGGAAGTCATGCCTGACTAGAAGTTGATCACTTCAGTCCAAATATCCCCCGTTGCTAGGATTCTCAGATAGAGTCATCACTTATCCTCTCAAGAACCTATGCCCTCACAGGTCTCCAGCTTGTCCCAGAGATGCCCTTCCCCCTCAGCTTCTTTTTGCTCTCCTAGACTTTTTACCTCCGGTTACCTCCACTCTCACCACATATGGTCTCCATCCTTGTTCCTCTCCCCATACCCTCTCCCATTCAGTCCCTCACTTCATCTACTTCAAATATGTATTCCATTTCTCATTCATCTTACACCCCTCAGTATGGCTAAGATAAAAAAAAAAAAATCAAGTGACAACACATGCTGGAGAGGATGTGGGGAAAGGGGAACACTCCTCCATTGCTACTAGGAATGTAAACTTATATGAACACTTTGGAAATCAATATGGAACTTTTTAAGAAAATTGGGAATAGTTCTACCTCGACCCAGCCATTATCACTCCTGGGCATATACATGAAAGATGCTCTACCATACAACAAGGACATTTGTTCAACTATATTCATAGCCACTTTATTTGTAATAGCCAGAAACTGGAAACAACCTAGATGTCCCTCAATTGAAAAATGGATAAAGAAAATGTGGCACATTTACACAATGGAATACTATTAAAAACAAGGAAGTCATGAAAATTGCAAGCAAATGACTGGAACTAGAAAATATCATCCTGAGTGTGGTATTCAGACCCAGAAAGATGCACATGGAGTGTACTCACTTATAAATGGATATTAGCCATATAGTACAGGATAAACATCCTACAATCTAGAGACCCACTGAAGCTAAGTAACATAGAAGGCCCAAAG
Organism: Acomys russatus; assembly: GCF_903995435.1. Classification (NCBI taxonomy): domain Eukaryota; kingdom Metazoa; phylum Chordata; class Mammalia; order Rodentia; family Muridae; genus Acomys; species Acomys russatus. The sequence continues at coordinate 78,394,311 of NC_067138.1, read as the reverse complement.
GTGTTTTGTCTAACAATATACTCCATCCCTGCTCTCCTTTTGTTTCTATTTACATGGAATATCTTTTTCTGATTTTCTTTTTACTTTTAATCTATTTGCAGCTCTGTAATATATTGCTTAGTGGGATACAGAGGATCTGAGAAACTTAATAGAACAACTGAGGTTTGATGAGTATTAATACTACTACATAGCAGATATGCAAGGGGTACCCAAGCACCCGGAAACAATGTTCAACATCATCAGCTTAATGAAGAAAAAATAAACCTAAGTATTGGGATTTCCTACATACCACTGTTGCAAAACAAAATAATTTATAGTTTAATAAGTAAATCATACATGTGTTGTTTCATTCAAAGAATAAGACATTTGTTTCACCAGTCTTCATAGGAACGTCCTGGACAATGAGAGCTATGCTTTAACATGTTGCTCCTAGAGCAGAGAAGTCTGGGTTGCTGCACAGGTCTGTGACTCAGAGACCTCTTTCTTCTGGTTTAGCACCTGTAACCACCCACATCGTATTGTTCTTCAGAAAGGTGACTGCTTTGAGGAACATTGTCATCAACTTGGAGGGGCTAGGGGAGATTTGTTCTTTTTTTTTAACCTTAAATAAGCTAGGAGTCATTGGCACCAATATATTTTTGAAATTTTATTCCTTAAAAGCTTTTATATTGCTTCTCCTTATATCTTCAGCGTCTCTGTGTTCATATGAACTTAAAGAACAATATAAACTCTTGAGTATACAGACAGATTAAACGATTCAAATGCTTTTAAAGTACTTGAGTGGTTCCTAAACATGTAAACAAAATTTGCTACATATTCCGGAAATGCAACTCCTAGGAATATACCCCTAAAACTGAACACTGTGTCACTACAGAATTACACATGACAAGTTATCTACAATAGCTAAATTAGATATGACATGAGGGGCATGCAGTGAAAGAATAACATTAGTGCAAATGCGTCACTCTATAACTGCAATAAAGAAGAAATATTGATACAGCTGTGGAGAAGGTGAATGCCCCAAATACAAAGTGCCATGTGATATATGACTCTATTTATATGAATTCTCCAAAATAGAAAATTGTTGTAAAGAAATGTAAATTGGTGGTTGCTAAAGAATGCAGAAATACTGGAATAAGATGTCTCTAATGGGCATTTCAGGGTGATATAACTGTTTCATGATATATAGAGAGAACAGTTCTAAACATTTTTGAACACACTAAAATTCGCTGGATTGTAAGGATCAATCATATGGCAGATCAATATGTGCTCTAACATAACAGCAGGGAAAATACACAATATCAATGCTCTCAAAGGAGAGAGAACCCCAACAATTCCTTACAATTCTAAAACTCTTTTGAATTTTTGGAATTCAGGACAAATGTTGACATGTAAACATCACATAGAAGGGATAAACTTTATCTGATATTAAATTATAAGCCCCTAAATCACTCTAAGGTTTTTGAGGATGTGGAACAACTGAGGTTCCCAAGACAGACACAGTGACACTGAAGTGCGCTATGGGGAGCTAGAGAAACTTGCTAGGTTGGGAATGGGAAAGGAGATTAACTGGATTAGAAAACAATTAACCAGAAAAAAATGTAAGGGACTAGATTAGAATACCATCTGCCTGTTCATCAAAATTTGTCCCTGATGTAACAGTTACTCCTGAGCAGACCATCTACAAACACTTTAAGAAGCAATGTTTTTAAATATTTTCCTATAATCTTCTTTGCATTGTAAGCATATCACAGCACACCTGAATGTACTTTGAAATTTTATGTTTTCTAATATTGTTTCAAGTCCTAGAAACAGATCTTTAACCTTAAGTACATTAGAATTGTAGAATAATTATGTGGGTATAAAAAAATATATAAAGTGAACCCCACCTGGGACTACAGCCACAGATGAGATTGAGCCTGAGACAGATAGCACCCACATATGGCCACAGGAAAGATAGGTCAAGGTGCAAGCCTGAGTTGACCACTAGTCTGGGGGGCTTAGACAAGGAGCTAGCCTGAGATGACCACCACTCTGATTTTGCCCAGGGCTGGGAGGCAAATCATGCCTGAGATGACCCAGACTTGGTACCATAATACACAGGCATAGCATAGCACTCCTGAAACCAGCCTGAAATGAAGCCAGGCAACCAGAGACTCTGGTTATCACTAAAAGGAGCAAGTAAGTAGTGGTGGAATGGAAGAGAAAGAGAAGCAGCCTGACGTTGGCACAATGAAGAGAGGAAGAACTGGAGACTCTAGGGTAGTGACGTACAGCCTGATATAAGTAGCCAGTGACGCCAGTAGGATCCTGACCTGTGGCTCTGCAGCAACAGGGGTCTGTTGCCACTAAAAGCTAAGCAGATTTCCCTAGTCTAGGCTGAGCCTAAGGACATTTTAATATATGAGACTATGCAGAACTGATTCTACCCTTCACCTGGGCATTATAGAAGAGCTAAATCTCTGGGGAGGAAAGCAGAAGAACTGAGCCCAACCCTAGCCAGAAAAACAGGCCCACATATCACCCAGGAAGGACAATAGAGCTGGCCTTGGTGGTGGGATGTTGGTAAGCCAACCCCAAAGGCATATGGAAGAGCTGGCCCTGCTACTTTTTTGCTATGTGGTGATATGGACAAGGGAGTGATACCTTCCTCCACTTACCTCTTGCCACCTATGGCAAGCAGAAGAGCTGGCCATAAGGTCATCAAAGTTGTTCCTGTTCCTTACTTACTGTAGCACTGGGAAGAGTATGCCCTGTACCTCACCTGGGCAGCAATGTAGAGCTGGCCCTGGATGTGAAGAGTTACAGGTGAGCCAGACCCAAGGGCATGAGTGCAGGAAAGCCAGCCTTGTCTCTAGCCTGCTGTTCATGGCTTGGATGATGGATATATCCCCTTACCTCCATTTAGTCCTCACCGCTTGCAGAGGGCAGGAAATCTGGCCCCACTTGGGAAATAAGGGCAAGAGATCTGTCCCGGCCCTTCCTATGCTGCAGCACTCCAGAGAGCAGGCCCTGAACCTTATTTGGCACCTCAGTAGAGCTGACCTTTGTGGCAAGGTCAAGGTAAACTGGCTTCAAGGGTGTGAGCATGGAAAAGCTGGCTCTGCAACTTGTCTGCAGCAGTGAGGTCAGGGTGTAGATGTCCTCCCTCTCCCTCATCCCTCACACCTATGGCAGGTGGTAGAGGTGGCCATGGGGTCATGAAAGCAGAAGGGCTGTCCCTGCCCTTCACCTGCTGCCGCACCTCACCTGTGCAGCAAAGTAGAACTGGCCCAAGATGTGGAGGTTTCAAGGTAATCTAGCCACAAGGGTGTGAGCTCAGAAGATCCATCCCTGCCTCAACTCTGCTGGATGGTGACTTGGATGAGGGAGAGATGCCCTTCTCTCCTCTCTTGTTCCTCACTGCCTATGGCAGACAAGAAAGCTGGCCTAGGGTCATGAGAGTAGGAGAACTTGCCCTGTCCCTAACTAGTGGCAACACTTGGGAAAGTGTGCCCAACATCTCTCCTGAGCAGTGGGGTAGAGCTATCCCTGTTGTGGGTTTTGCAGATAAACCATCTCAGAAAGCGTGAGAGCAGGAGAGCAGGAGAGCAGTCCTAGTCTCTCACTTACTGCAACACTCGGGAGACTGGGTCCTATACCTCACCAGGGCAGCAAAGTAGAGCAGGCCCTGATGATGTGGACATAGACGATCCAACCCTGAGTGTATGAGAACAAAACAGAGAACTCTGCCCCTTGCTGGCAGAGGCCTTGGAGGGGATAGCATAGCAGGAGAGCTATCATAGTGGTGTGGGTACAGAAATGATGGTGTATGTACCAGCTCAAATACCTTTTTCCCAGATCCAGTGCTCTGAGTTGTCCCAACCCCAATATCTACCCACCAATGAACTGCTGGAGTGGGCTGTTCCTACAGATCCAAAACTACAGGACTTCCATGACAGAGGCCAACAACAGGATATCAGAGAGCAGTCCCAATGAGGTTCTAGTATTGATAATGTAGCAGAAGCCTTGAACCAGACTAAGGAGTCATTATAATAAACACTTTCAAGCAAAGAAATGTGGACAAAGGTGTATCTGGTGGGGTACCTGGGGCACACTGTGACACAGTACAGAGTGCACAATGATATATCTTTTTCTTTTTTCTTTTTTGTTGGGTTATAAGAGTAGAGGGTTGGTATGAGAGGATGGAAAGATGAATGGGATTGGGATGCAGGATGTGAAATTCACAAAGAACCAGTGAAAAGTTAAAAAATATAACATAAATGAAACTAATTATAATAGAAGGCTGTGTCCTCTGTAGCCATGAAGGTTGATATGAGTCTCCTGTGCCTGCTAATTCATATCAAGTCTGTGTCAGTGTGCAGTGGTATATCTATGACTATTTATGTCCTGTCTATGTGATATTAAGAAATGTAAAACTTTCATTCTGACAATTGGCTATCTTTATATAATATAAATTATAATGTAAGGTCACTGTCCTTGGCAGGGTTATGAAATTTACACAGCAAGAGAACTAACTTCCATTTTTTCTTCTTATATGTTTGCACAGTAGGAGCCAATCGAATTCAATCCTACTGGAGGGAAGATCACGCTGGGGTGAAAAGGGCCTGTCGCTGTTTGTGATCACAGTTCAGTGTGGCGTTCTATGGACAAAAGCCCTGAGCACAAGAAACAGCCTCCTTCCTTTTCAATTCTCTCTGTGTCTGTCTGTCTGTCTGTCTGTCTGTCTGTCTGTCTGTCTGTCTGTCTCTCTCTCTCTCTCTCTCTCTCTCTCTCTCTCTCTCTCTCTCTCTCTGTCTCTCTCTCTCTGTCTCTGTCTCTCTGTCTCTCTCTCTTTCTCTCTCTCTGTCTCTCTGTCTCTGTCTCTCTTTCTCTCTCTCTGTCTCTCTGTCTGTCTCTCTCTCTGTCTCTGTCTCTCTGTCTCTGTCTGTCTCTGTCTCTGTCTCTCTCTCTCTCTCTCTCTCTCTCTCTCTCTCTCTCTCTCTCTCTCTCTCTCTCTCTCTTTCTCTCTCTCTCTCTCTCCCCTCCCCACCCCCCGTGTGTGTGTGTGATTAAGCACAGACATGCACACCATGGTGCACATGTACAAATTAGAAGTCAGCCAGTAGGAATTGGTTCTCTCTCCTACTATGTGAGTCACAGGGATGAAATTCAAGTCACCAGACTTAAAAGCAAGCACCTTTACCAATTGAGGCATCTCGACATCTCTCTTTCTCCCTCTTTTTTTCATATTTCCTTTCTCCTTCTTTCCTTACTTGCTCTTTTTTCCCAAACTATTTATCCATAAGCCACCAATGACATCAGTGCTTAGAATATTTGCAGAATGTCCCATTGCCATTATCTGACTGTCTTTCATAAACTATACTATTATGATACCCACTGTTGTTAATCTCACTGCATCCTTCAAAGGTCCTCTCTGCAATGCAAGATGTGTTTGAGCATTTGACATGACATTAGTGTTCCCTATGAACTAAATTTTCTACTTTGCCTATTTTTAATTAATCTAAATGTAATTATTTATACAAGCCTAATGTGTTATATTGGACAACACAACATCTGTAATTTTCTTTTCACCTTAAAATTTTCCATCATTCCTAATGCATCTTTATTTGCTACATACTGTTAACTCACAGAAGTATGAAAGTTTCAAATTGTGGTTTAATTAAGTGTAAAGTACACAAAAAGAAAAAATGGAATCCATGCACAAATTAGCAGACATGCATCATCAAACAGGGAAAATAAGTTACTTAAGCTCTCTTTGCATTTCAGTTCCCTTTTGACATAGCAGTCTAAGTCTCCAGTCAAAGGAAATTTCAGATTATAGCTATAGATAAGCTTACCATTTTGGATATTTTAAAGATAAAGGTTCAATAAGTAAGACTGGTCCTAGAAAGTGTGTATGAAGTCATTGAGTATAGCAGAATTCATGCAGATTAGTTATGTAGATCAATTCCACATTTAGAAGGACTTGGAGGATCAGCCCTGATGAAACAGTTTTTTGTCTCAGTATCATCAGATTTTATCCTTTGTAATCTATCTTTGATTGAAAATATTTCAGATAATCATAGGCATCATGTAAATGCAAAGATTGCGGAATCTTAAGCTGAGTGCAGAGAGCCTGCTGCTTGCTGATTATCTGGGAAGATGGATTTTATGATGTCTGTTGCAAAACAAGTATTTAAGTTTAGAGAGATCCTCTATAAGGTTGAGCCCCCCCCCCCACTAGGGCTGCACATCTGAATTACACAGCTCAAAATGGACTCCCTCTAGCCTGCTATTAAGCAGACTGCAGCCTGGATCAGTTTTTTCTTCCAGCCCTACATTGTTCTTTGATGAAAAACAAGAAGACTTAAAATGGAATATATTATTTTATGAATGGCTGTTTTCTAGTATTTTTATAGCAGTCTCCTTGAACATGTTCAGCTACATTCAGTCCTTGCAGTTACATAAAAATTCCTGAGTCCACTGCCAGATAGCCAAACAGTGATCATTAATAAATAGAATCCAGCACCCAAAATGTGATGATGCAGCTGCTCCATCATCTGACTCAAAACTACTGCCTATATTAAACATTGCAATGGATATTGATAACACACTCTGGGATCTTGTTAAGCATCAACACTGCGGTGTATTTTATTCAGTGCACAGCCTTAAAAAGTGAGTGAGAGTTCATAGATCTAAAAACTAGAGAAAGTGCAAAAATGCAGAAATAAGCTTTCTGAAGACCTTTCCGTGTCAGGCATCATGACAACAGCTTTCAATGTATTGTTTATTTAATCTTGTCAAACTTCTAGGTTGATGCTATTAGATCATTTTAGAGAAAATCCAGACTCTAGCTCCTTAAGAAACACACACTATATTTTATTTTTTATTTTATAATTTATTCACATTATATCCCGTTTGTTACTCCCTCGCTCTTATCCTCCTCTTCCCAGCCTCCCTCTGCTTTCTGCCCTACTCCCCTCCCCTAGTCCTCTGAAGGGGGTGGGTGCTCCTTTCTTACCATGTGACCACAGCCTACCTGGTATCCTCAGGATAGCCTGCATTCCCTTCCTCTGTGGGCCCGCAAGGCTGTCCGCCATAGAGAAGTGATCAAATCTCAGGAACCAGAGTTTATATCAGAGGCAGTTCCCTGCTCCCTATGTGGAGAGTGAGCTGTCCATCTGATCAAGGTCTCAGTTCTCTGCATGCAGTATCCTTGGTTGGCGCATCAGTTTGTGCAGGCCACCTCTAAATCAAGGTAACACATTAGTAATACAAACAGAAGGAAAGACAATGCTTATGTAGTTCTGTGGGCTAATATGAACTGCAACAAGAATTACTGAATAAAGTTGGTGCTTATCTAGAGATACTCTGTGGCTGTGGCTCTTTGAAATTGCCCTACCCACTTTTGCTAATTTGGTGTAGTATCCCTGCATGACCTCTCTAGAGCCACATATATCATTGTTCCACTGGTGTGGTTAGTCGTCCAGCATCCAGTGGGGAGACCACTGTTTCTAGTGAAAAGGAAGGTGGTTTCCCATGAATGAAAATTTAGTTGAAAATAGTTGCTCAACTTCTAGGAACAAAACAATTGTTATAACACTTTATCATTTACCTATATTTCCAGAATGGATTAATAAAATTTATAGGAAGAGTATCAAGGTCTAAAGTGCCATTGGAATTTATTGGTGTCCATCATCTTTTTTAAATGATGACAACTCACTTTCAGTATTGTTAATGTGATTGTCACAAGTTGAAAATAAACTAATAATACTACTTGGGTGACACTAGACTGTCACCCTATAGGTGACAGAGGCATAGTAAATAATTATTCCTATGTGTTCCTAGACACTGGTAATATATCTTATTAAAGTTTGTAAACTTCAATTGCTTAGGATTTTATATGTGAATGTAAGTGACTTATCCACATGTTGATCGAACTGGGAGAAAATATTTGAAGCTTACTATCAAAGCTATTCACAAAATTGAGTAAATGGGTGCACTTCCCTTGAACTGCTCATTTGTATGGGGCCCTTAGTCTGCTATCAAATTTTTAAGTAGAAAAAGTATATACAGCTAGTATCAATGTTAGGTTACTTGTGTTTTTATGGGATTTCTGGGTGTGTGAATAAGTGGATCTCGGATCCTTGTGCCTTCACAAGGACTCTTTTCCTTCTTTTGGTTTGTCTTGTACAACTTTGTTGTGATCGTGTTTCTTTTCTTTTGCTATATTTAAAACATATAAATGAATAAAATGAATTATTGAATGAACAATTAGAGCAAAAGTTAACAACCAAACTGTCACTGATACCTGCTGGGATAGGGAAAATCGGTTTTCTCTAATTGAGTGTCAGTGGGAGGTATATCAACCACTCTAGGAAAGGTGTTGCATGAATAATTGACCAACATATAATGAACTCTAGAGTACTGTTATTTGGTTATAGTTTGGGAGTCCTATGGGAGTCATAGGTGGTTTTTTGTTTTCCTTTTGGGTGTGGTTTGATGATGCTTTTGTGTTTTGGGGTTTTGTTGTATTGGCTTTTTGTTTTCACTCTGAAAGAACTTAAGAAGGGGATGAGGATCTGGGAGGATTTAGGGTAGGGAGAGAGTAATATAAAAATATATTTAAATTTAAAAATTGTTTTAAATAATAAAATATGATCAGAATAACAAGTAGATAAGGAAAAGGTGAATGTGTCTATATCTTGCGTGAGACATGATATTGAGGAGGGGTTATCACCAGTAAATGCTTGCTGTACAACAAGCAGGAGACCTTGATCTGAGTCAGACCTGGGTATGGTGGCATGCATGTGCTGGGGTGGAGAGAGGGGAATTCCTCAACCTTGCTTATCAGCCAAGCTACACAAAGTTGTCAACACCAGGTTTAGTGAGGGACCCTGTCTCAAAACTCAAGAAAGAGAGTGACTAAGGTAAATGCTCCCTTATAATAAGTAATATATTACTTTATAAATATTACATTAAAGTAATATTATATATCAATAATATGTAGATATTGCAAACAATATGCAATGTATAAATAATATAAATACTTAATCATATATGACATATAAATGTTTATAACTAAATATATCTATGTCCATATAATACTACATTTTAGGAATTAAGATACTTTTTAAAAATCTAGTTTTCTCTCCTACATATTATATTTTTATGTTAAAATAAATCATCTATTTAAATATATTTGAAGTCCTTGGTGGTATGTCAAGTACTTTGGTGGTCACTGGCAACTTCTGGTCTGAGAATTTTTTTTCATCATGCAATCTTACAACAGTAGTAGACTAAATTATTTGATGAGCATTGGGGTAGGTAAGAACTTATATTTTGAGTCTCATCATTTGAGAATTTTGAAAAGAAAATGTGAAATATTTATGAATTATACAGTTGATTGGTGGTGTCCTCAAGGCATGAATATCTTCCTTACTTGTGGCTGCTAGAAATAGTCACAGAAATACAGTGATTTGAAATGTCAGCCATTGACCTCTGCTCAGCTCTATGAATCATTTACTAGTGGCTCAGCTGCTGGGTTTGTATTGGAATCCAATTTGAGGCTATACTTTGACATGGACTAAGGCTGCATTTACAAGAAGGCTCAGTAAAGCTGGAGATTCCACTTCCAATGTGGCTTATTCAGGCTATGGCTCACTGGGGCCAGCTGTTGGCTTGGAAAGTATAGATTTTCTTCCTTGGATCTCTCTTTGTGGCTCCCTCACTGGCTGCAAGGCACATAAGAACAGTGGTCCAAGAGCCCAAAGAAACAGTTGTAAGGCCCTCTGATCTAACCTCTAGATTACACATCAGGAACACCAAACTATTCATTAAAGGTGGAGCACAAGAATCCCAGAAAACACAATGTAAAGATGACTCAGCAGATATGGCCACTTGCTGTCTAGCCTGTAAATCAAGGTCCATCCCTGAAACACATGATGGAAGGGGCCAGTGACTACTACATGTTGTCCTCTGGACTTCAACTGATCCTTGACTTATAGTGTACACACACACACACACACACACACACACACACACACACACACACACACACATACACACACACCTTCAAAAATAATGCTTTAAAAAGAAAACAATGGAGGACATGAGGTTGGGAGGGAAGGAGGCAACCTAAAGATTTGGAGCGAGGTAATAGTGGTTCTAAATCCATTGGTTATGACCCCCTTGGCAAAACACTGTCTCCAAAATTATTTATGTTATGATTCATAACAGTAGCAAATTATGAAGTAGCAACAAAAATAATTTTATAGCTGTGGTCACTGCCACATGATTTCTGTATTGAAAGGTCACAGTAGTAGAAAAATTGACAGCCATTGGTCGATACTGGAACATCTTTATATTTGAATTATCACTATCTCTCTAAAAGGTGTTATTCATATTTTTGCCACAGTAAGTGGTATTCTTCTAAAAACAATATCCTTTCTTTTCATGCTGACAAGCCATGAAAAAACTTAGCATACTTTTATGTCTTAGAACAAAAGCATTTTCAGAGATGGCTGGGGTATCAAAGGAGCAGATAGATCTCTGTGGAACTGTCAAAAGAGAAATATTCTTTAACTGACGTGCTTTTATTATGACACCTTAATATCAAAAGTATGTTGAAGCACGCCTTTTCTTCAAATACCACTAAATTATATTTCTCTTTGCTTTTTCCCAGCCATAATTTCTGCTCATCAATGTCATTTTGCATGACCATCAGGGGTTCTGCATCTTGCCACTTCATTTACTTATATTTGCTTGCACTGTAAGCAATCATTTCTCTACCCACTCTACTCTACTTTCATATCTCTCTCTCTCTCTCTCTCTCTCTCTCTCTCTCTCTCTCTCTCTCTCTCTCTCTCTCTCTCTCTCTCTCTCTCCCCCTGACACTTAAACCATAAGTATCCAACAATTATAAATTATAACTGAGCTCAGGATAATACCTTCTTAACTGTCTAATGAAATGTTAACTTTTGTTAATTCTTAGTCATCAGCTTTTCCACAAACTAATTTAGTTAGGATTGCGTTATATAACCATGATGCTAAAGAAACCTAACCTATACTGTTTAGTTCTCTCATTTTATTCTCATTGCCAGTACCAACTCGAGTCTGACTAGAGGATCAGTAGCCACCATGAGATAATTTCTGGGCTTGATTTTTCTAGCTACACTCAAATGATGAATGTTATCTTCTACCAACTGTATGATTCCACTCTACCATAATAACCAAATGATATTTATTTGAAATAAAATGTATATCTCTAGATAAGGATCATGACTTGCTTCTGAGCCAAATTTTCAAATAAGAATGGAATTGTGGATGTGGTTCCTTTACGTTATTTTCTACTGCATTTCCTACTTTACCTCAGCTTATAGACAGAAACTTTTCCTCTTGGGGAATTAAGAAACAAGAAAAAAAGAAAATGTTCATTTTTATTCTGTTACACTGGTGCATGACTCTTTTTTTTTTTTTAAAGCCTATAAGTCCTAATCCAGAATGTTGGTAGACCTACTGGCCTCCTTGATTCATTGGAAGAGTATTTAGGATAAAGATTCTTAAAGATGTCCACTTCAAATTATGTTTACATCCATTCTCTAGAAAACGAGGAACTGATCTGCCTCAAGATTCAGTTATGCCAGTCTTGCACATATTACCCAAAACATGATTCATCCTATCACAAGGACACTTGCTTTAGTCAAAGCACCCAGAATCTGGAAACAACATAGATGTCCCTCAACAGAAGAGTGATTAAAGATAAATAAAATGGATAAACTATAAAAATGAATAAAATGTACATTTGTAAAATGGAATATTACTCAGCTGTTAAAAACAATGCGTTAAGTGTACTGACTTCCATATAGACCACTGGGTTTAGATTCTACAACAACCATAGGTAGCTAAGAAATTTCTAAGTAATTGAAGCTCCCCTTAAAACCCAGCTTCTTCTTAAAATGGTACAAATACTACCAACTTTACAGAGTAACTACGTGAATACATAAAGGAAGTATACCAAAACTCAATAACGTGTTCAATAAATAAAAGCTTCTCTAATTAAAAAAAAAAAAAAGTAGAGTCATTTGGATTTGGAACATTTCTTTTAATCATAGTAGTTGACTTATAATGCACAAATAGAGACTTATTTAATGATCAGTTTCTCTTATAGGAAATTATGGTGACTATGAATTAGAGAAGGTTCACCGTTTTTCTAGGTACTTTAACTTGCCAATCATTCTGACTACTGTTTGTGATTAGCGAAGTGCTGCTGGAACCATCTGTTATAATCAACTTAAGATGCAAGGCCTGAAGTTAGCAATTCTCAACTGGAAGATCTCAGCAGTAAGCACTATTACTTTCTTCAGTTTCCAGTATTCTTTATTTTTTTTTCCTTTTTTATTTTTTATTAATTTATTCATATTACATCTCAGTTGTTAGCCCATCCCTTGTATCCTCCCATTCCTCCCTCCTGCTTTCCCCCTCATTCCCCTCCCCTATGTCTGTGACTGAGGGGGATCTCCTCCCCCTGTATATGCTCATAGGGTATTGAGTCTTTTCTTGGTGACCTATTATCCTTCCTCTGAGTGCCACCAGGCATCCCCATCCAAGGGACATGGTCAAATATGGGGCACCAGAGTTTGTGCGAAAGTAAGAACTCCTTCTCCACTTAAGGGTGGAGAATGTCCTGTCCATCGGCTAGTCTGGGTAGGGGTTCAAAGTTTACTGCCTATATTATCCTTGGCTGGTGCCATAGTTTGAGGAGGACCCCAGGGCCCAGACCAGCCTGTAGTTTTCCAGGACCCTCTGGATCCTTCTATTTCCTCATTCTCCCAGGCTTCTCACACCTAAAATCTCAATAGGATGTCCTCCCCTCTGACCCACTTTCCTGGTAGGTAAAGTTTTTCATGGGGACGTACCCCTTGGACTAGTGTCTCAATATAAGTGAGTATATACCATTTAACTCTTTTTGCTTCCAGGTGAACTCATTCATTATGCTAATTTCTAGTTCAGTCCATTTGTCCACAAATTTCGGGAATTCCTTGTTTTTAATAGCTGAGTAGTATTCCATAGTGTAAATGTACCACAGTTTCTTTATCCATTCTTTTACTGAGGGACACGTAGGCTGTTTCTATGTTCTGGCTATTATGAATAAGGCAGCTATGAACATGGTTGAGCATATGTCCCTGTTGTGTGGTAGTGCATCTTCTGGGTATATTCCAAGGAGTGGAATAGCTGGGTCTTGAGGAAGCCCTATTCCTATTTTTCTGAGAAAGTGCCAGATAGATTTCCAAAGTGGTTATACTAGTTTGCATTCCCCCCAGCAATGAGGGAGTGTTCCTCTTTCTCCACATCCTCGCCAGCATGTGGTGTCAGTTGAGTTATTGATCTTAGCCATTCTGATGGGTGTAAGATGGAATCTCAGTGTTGTTTTGATTTGCATTTCTCTGATGACTAAGGAGGTCAAGCATTTCTTTAAGTGTTTCTCAGCCATTTGACTTAACAACACATCTGGAAGCTTTAGAAAAAAAAAGAAGCAGAAACACCCAAAAGGAGTAGACGCCTAGAAATAATCAAACTCAGGGCTGAAATCAATAAATTAGAAACAAAGAGAACAATCCAAAGAATCAACAAAACCAAGAGCTGGTTCTTTGAGAAAATTAACAAGGTAGACAAACCGTTAGCCAATCTAACTAAAAGACAGAGAAACACTATCCAAATTAACAAAATCAGAAATGAAAAGGGAGACATAACAACAGACACCGAAGAAATACAAAGAATCATAAGAACCTACTTTAAAGGCATTTATGCCACAAAATTTGAAAATCTAAGGGAAATGGACAATTTCCTCAACCAATTCCATTTGCTAAAATTGAATCAAGACCAGATAAACAAATTAAATAGCCCTATTTCGCCTATAGAAATAGAAGCAACCATTGATAGTCTCCCAACCAAAAAAAGCCCAGGGCCAGATAGTTTCAGCACAGAATTCTACCTTCAAAGAGGAGCTAATACCAATACTATTCAAGCTATTCTGAAAGATAGAAATGGATGGAATATTACCAAATTCATTCTATGAGGCCACAGTCACATTGATACCTAAATCCCACAAAGACCCAACAAAAAAAGAGAATTTCAGACCAATTTCTCTTATGAACATTGATGCAATTTCCAGTATTCTATCCTTATTGTTTTGTTAAGTCATTTCAAAATATTCTGTTTCCGCTATTATATACCACAATCAATGCACTGTGTCTCACACTTATGCATCCTAACTGTGTGCTTTGATGGAGAGAAGAGTGTAGAGTGAAAGTTCTCAGCATTACATGTGAATGCTGAATTAATGTTCACATACAAATGTTTTTCAAATTATATACAATGGTGATATTTACTTTTCACAAGTATCAAGTAACCTGTCTCTAAATCTCTTCTGAAACAAACTCTGAGGATGCTTTAAGAGTTGGGGTAGGGGTGGAGGGTGGTGACAGAAGCTCCTCAAGGAGACTATGAAGACAGGCTGATCTGGATACAGGGAAACACTCACAAATTATTGCACCAAACAAGGACATTGCAAACAGAGAGCCTAGACCCCCTGTTCAGACAAATCTCATGGGCAGCTTATTCTCCACAAGGGGAAGGGATGGTAAGAGTCAGGGACTACCTCTGACATGAACTCTGGTGCCCGAGATTTGAACACTGACTCTTGGTGGGGAGGCCCTGTGGGGACACAGAGGAAGGAGACTCACGTTCTCTACAGGAAACCTGATAAGCTGTGGTCAGAAGGTATGGGAGGAGGACACCACCTGTCAGAGCCCTATGAGAAAGGAATAGGGAAGGAGGGCAGTAACAGGAAGAGAAGAGTGATGGGATTACAATCAGGATGTAATGTGAATAAAATATTTTTTTAAAAACAAAAAGAAAAGAACAACCACTTACTTAAAGGACATCAATAATGTCATAAATTCCATGCAGTGGATATGAATATGAGAGCAGGGTTTTCTGGTTTTTAACAGAACTTGGAACAAGTGTCAAATTTATAAAAATAAACCTTTGAAACTGATTAAAATAAAAAAAGGAAAACATAAATGATAAGATAGTTGATTATTCATATATGTACACATACTGTCATATATACCATTAACATCTTACAGAATTTAGGTCAAGTTCACATCGTGTTTCTCTTTCTGTATGCACATGATAGTATATTTAGAAATCAAGCTTCTGTGATTACTTTTACTTTGAACAAAAATAATAAATTATGGTCTTACACATTGGCAATAAATGACCCCAGTTAAAAAAATATGTTTTCATCATGGAAAATAGGGTTTCTAGATTATGATCTAAGATGTGGAGTCATCTTGTCTTAATCCTGTGATCCCAGGGTCAGCCCCAGAATCCTTTTATAGAGGCAAAAGACTTCTAGACATAGAAATAAATGCCATGAAGGAAGGGAAAAGCAGATATTACAAAGCACAGTCCTGATGATTGCTCTAAAGATAAAAAAAGCAGCCACAGCCAAGGGGCACAAAGTCATCATCATCCCCCAAAGAAGACCAAAAAGAAAAAGTCATATTTCCCTGAAACCTCTGGAATAACTACAGCTTGACAGCAATTTGGCTTGTGACTGCTATCTCTAGAAGAACAACAGATAAATGAAAGTTATTTTAAGCCACTGAATTGTGAAGATGTGTTGCAGAAGTGTAGAATATACATTCCTGCTGGTCCCAAGACAGATGCTGCTCTCAGATGGATGTTGAAATCTTTCCCATTCAGCTTCATCACTTCCGGGGCCTTTAAGCAGGCAGTTCTGTGTTATGGGGATCTTTCCCCAGAGACCTTCTAGTCTCTCTATATAGTCCTCTGGAGTAGTAGGCCATAAACTTTGGCCAACTGGATAAGACGAAGGCAAGGTGCTTATAAGACACATTAATCTGCTTTACCTGCACAGCCTGATTCAGCTGCATTTTTACTTCAGCTTTCTCTGATGTAGAAGCCCCCAAACTCTATAACACCATCATTAGAGAAACTCTCAGAAGACCTTAGACTCTCCATTCCCATGACCTTGACAAAGATCATGACTTCTGCCTCTTCAATCTCAGCTTAAGGACATAACTTCCAAAGGTATTTTTAGCACATGTGTGCTAGCTCATCACATAGGAACATTAAAAACTTTTTAATGGCATGGTGGAAACAGATTAATAGCTTCCACTAAAACATATTTTAGTCATAGGTAAATGAGATGCAGAGGGCTCTGAAAAGTCACTGCTAAAAGTTTTTTTTAGAGGGGGCAGTGGTTTCTTGTACTGCTGCTGCGACAGAACACCCAACAAAACTAACTTAAGGAAGAAAGAATTTATTTGGGGACAATTTGAGGACACAGTGTTTCACAGCAGGGTAGGCATGGTACAGGAGCTAGAAGTGGCTTCTTGCCATCAGGACTTAGAGATAAATGAATTGTAAGCCTCAGTTTGCTTTCTATTTGTCGAGTAATCCCATCGAATGGTGCTGCCCTCAACCAACCCATTCTAGAAATTCCTTCACAAACATGTTCAGTGGTTTGTCTCTTCTCCCTGATTTTTTTTAAAGAAAATTGTTCAAAATAGTTTTGTGAAGTCTTTTATCTTAGAATATTTGTCTGATGTTTCCTCACCTTGTTGTTTAACTTTTACCAAGCAACTGAACTATGTGTGGTGACTGGTTAAGAATGAATTGAATCACACTGTAACTGCAGTAAGTTGTAGGATGTTGCCTGGTTTAGAAGGTGCTGGTAACAGAGAATGAAAGCAGTCACACCAATAACTGTGAGCAAAATATACACCCCGCCTTTATTCATCTATTAAATATACTGCTTGCTAAATTCTGCCAGTTTGGTCCTTGTTTAGACTTCAAGTTTACCTGTCAGTTTCCAGACCTCGAAGAAGAGTAGTGCCAAATTCCTCGGGCTCCAGAAGGCTTAAATAATCACATTAGCTCTTCAAATCATTAAATTTAAAGTAGCCTTGAGCCTTTGAAAGTGACTTAAGTGGTTGAATGTCCAATAGGAAAAGCAATTCAAACAGAAGTCAAGGGTGTGGAAATATGTCGGAATTGTCTTCCCAGCTCTTCTTGGCTCTCATGTAAATGGGAACTAAGAGTGGATTAAGCTGTTCTGGGAATGTTTTCTCCCATGCATATGTGATACTTCAGCTGCATAAAAGTGCATACAAAGACGTCAAGTATATCCACTGGTGCTAAGGGTTTGATAGGTATAGTGCCATCTGCTTTTGGATATAGATTTATCTGTATTTGAAAATGCTAATGAAAATTATGGTCACTCTAACAGATGGAATCAGTTGTGGATGTAAAATTCTTTTTCACCTTACAATAAAATATTAAAGATCTTTTGAAAGAAAAGTTGTTCTGCATGACAATAACTAACTTACCAATCAATGAGCTCAACATTTCTTGTTATTCTTACATGTGAGGGAAGAAAATGTTGAAATGGTTGAAAATGATGCAAAATAAGGAAGACAGAATAATGAAGAGATGGGCCATTGTTTAGACATGCCGCTCAAGTTAACCTTCTGTGTAGTTGCTAGATTTCCCAGCTAATTTTAGCTGTTCAGATGGGAAAGCATACTTCCTACTGTTATTTTTCTAATAATTTGGTCCAGGCACCAGGCATCTTTCCTACTCTGATTGGAAAGCTCCCTGGAGAATTCTAGAACCAATTACATAATCATACTCCCAGCAGTGTGGCAATACATTTCAATTTACAAATGAGGTCACAGAGTCACCAAGAGGCCAGATGACATGTTCAGCCTTGTTAGTGTTCTGGTCTGGTTTAGTGTTTACCCCACAGGCTCAGTGCACCACATCAAGAGCTTTAATCAGGCCACAAATTAAAACTAAACAAGGATCATGCATATTTTATGTAAGATTTCATGGAAGTCAGTACTGTCACTAGTGGAGAACTTTCCAAGACTTCACAATTTTGTTTTCTTAAGAAAATATAAATGTATATGAACACAAATACAGACTCATTATCTCAGAATATGATAGTATACAAAAATAAGTTTCAGGCACCAAAATTATGTTTTGATTTCAATCATTCTAATTATATGTCTTCTAAAAAATTCTTTGCTTGTTAAAATAATGGAATTAACAAATCCTATTGTACATTGTTGGTTCAAGATCACTATTATAAGATTATTCAGAAGTTTTGTAATGGTATAAACATGGGCTATGTAAGGACCAAATATGTTACTATGCCCTGAGAACCATTCACACCCCAGGAGAGCTTATATCATCTAAAATGCAATGGATACAAGCATACACAGGTCTAGGACTTCAGGATAATGATGAAAAATCAGCTTTTATGCAGATAAGATAAGATGTACCTGCAAAGCTAAGTACAGGAGTAGGCCCAACCACACAGAACCTTAAACACTGAGCAAAGATAAAGACAGGAGCCGCTAATCACACATTGAAGTCCATATGTGGGAAAGCATAAACAGGGTATGGGAAGACAACAGCTGTCAAGGTAGGTATTTTCCTGAGACAGTACCCCATCAGTAGACTCTGAATGAAACTCCTAAGTGAAGAATGAGCCTTGCCAATTACGTGAGCCTAAGCCAAAATCCAAGTCAAAAGAAACGAGAAGCAAACCAGAAACCTGCTTGACTTCCACTGAGGGACTGTGTACAGGTTGCTTGCCTACATAGACTAAAGTTACAAACAATTGGCAAAATGATTTTTACTACAGTAAAAGTTTCGTGCTTTATATTATAAAATCATGTTTTAATACCTTCTCTGCTGTATTAATAGACAATCTTGATAAACTAGAAATAATCAGCTTATATCTCAAAATTATTTATAGTTGTATTAGTTGCATATGCTTGTTGTACTGTATTGCCATGGTGGTTTTGGCTTAAAATGGTATTTATGTACTTACGTAGGAAGCTTAGGGTCAGATACCCACATTGGCCTCCCCAGACTTTCACTCAGGTATTGGCAGGACTGTGTGCTATTTAGTGGCTCCTTATGGTTTCCAGCGTAGACAGGCCCCTGAATCTCTTGGCTTGTTCATTCCTGGCATCTTTACAGCTAACAGAACCACACTGCCAAGTCTTGTGGCCCCAGTTGCTTTGCTGTTTCTGTAACTCTGCTCCAGCACATAAGGACATGATAATTATACTGCAACCCTTAGAGTGAACCCTGACAAGCTCTATACCTCACCATTTTCAATGACAGCTGCAAAAATCATTTTACTATATTTGAAAGCATATGGTATACAGAGAGGATCAGCAAATAGCCTACATAAAACACTGTGAAGACACTTCTGTTTAATATGAGATCCTTGGAGTACTCAATGTTACTACAAAGGAACATTTCACTGAAAATTAAGGCTGTAAAACTCTGACTTCTTATAATTATAGTTTGGTAAAATCAAGTTTTTAATTGGTCAGGTATCTTTATTTCATTGTATAAACTGTTACACTATTGAGATAGCTCTCTAGCCCAGATTGGTCCTAAACTCATAAATTCTCCAGCCTCAACTTCCTAAATGTTGAGATTACAGGCTTTGTGTCTCCATGTCCCTGATTGAAACTTAATTTTAATCTCTCATTTTAAGTTCATGATACAAAACCAAAGATATGTGCTTTATGAATAAAATAATCATCTAATTAAAATTTAAATATTACAATATATTTTCTATGTAGCAGATACAACTTGTCGTTGTTGATGGAGACTGCATCTGCCTTATTCTTCACCCAATCATCACATCAGTTTTAATGAAAAATTTTAACTTTTTGTCATATTCACTTCATACAGTGTGTGAGAACATTTTCCAGTGGCATCTTGCTCATGGACTTTACTTCTACTATGTTCTACCCTTTGGAGGAAGGTCCTAGAACCCTGCTGAGCTTTCGTTTCCTGAATTGTAAATACACATTCTAATTTTAGATAAACAAATTGAGAAAATTAATTTGTCTTTGTGAAAGAAAAAGAAAAGAGTGTATGAGCCTTTTATGCAGCTTTCTACAGGAGTCTCATTTGCTGGCTACGTTGACCCTTCACATATATAGTTATGTGATTACTGCATTGGAAAAGTTCCAATGGCCCAATAGTTGCTGAATTTTTTATATCATTTTCTTCCATCCAAAATCTTTGAGCAGTTCTACGTCAAATAAGACATCTATAATTAAACATTTCTGAAGCATCATTACCCAGGCATGTAGAAATATTCCAGGTTCAGTGAGGGGAAGTAAACCTGTTATCGATTCAGAAGCACAAGCCAAAGTGATTGCATATTCTGAATGTTTTCCAAAGGCTAATTCTTTGGTACTAATCAGAGTAATTACTGAGCAAAGTAAAGAGGTGCCCCACTCCTTCAGTATGGAAAGCCAAGAAGTTTCTGACACTAATAAAACATTTACAAAGACTTTCAAATTATTTAATTATCAAGGAATCATTCCAAAAATATTCTTTAGTCATTAGCAGATTTTTGCTATCATTTCATTATGCCTGTAAAATATATTTTTTAAAAAAGGATTCTTCAAAGAATAAAAGCTTGGGAGCTTGGGCTGAGAGGGAAAACACACCCCCTACTACAGGTATATATAATATAGAACTAATAGAAAATAAATTAAAGATTTAAATATAAATTATTTGATCATATAGCCTCCTCTTTTCTTCTATCCTTTTTCTATCCTATTATTTCTGTTTCTTTTCTTTCCATTCTATGTCCTTCTTTTCCTTCCTCCTTTTCCTGTCCTATTTAAAATTTGGTTTTAAAGATGTATTTATTTTCTTTTTACATTTATGTGTGTTTGCCTACATGTAGGTACCACATGTGAGCCTGGTACCTAGAAAGGCCAGAAGCAGGCAGCAGATCCCCTGGAATGAGACTTAGCAATAATTTCAAGCCACCATTTAGGTTCTGGAAACAGAACACAGGTCCTCTACAAGATCTGCAAATGCTCTAAAGTACTGCTGAATGAAGTACAAAAATAAAAAAGCAAACAAAAAAAAATATCAAAAAAGTTGACTATTTACTCTAGTCCCTTATATTGAAATGATCCTTTTTTTCCCCCCTTGAGACAGGGTTTCTTTGTGTCGCCTCAGATGTCCTGGACTCACTTTGTAGACCAGGCTGGACTCAAACTCACTAAGATCTGCCTGCCTCTGCCTCACTGAGTGTTGGGATTAAAGCTGTGTGCCACCACATCTGGCTTTTTCTTTTTCTTTCTTCCTTTTTTTTTTTTAATTGACTTTTTTCAATTTACATCTCAATCACAGCTCCCTCCCTCCTTTTCTCCAACCCTGTTTTCCATTCACCTTCCTGTCAGATAAAGGAAGATCCCCTCCCCTTACCCTATAGGAGCCTTCTTAGCTTTTCAAGTCTGATCAGGACTAAACATAGCCTCTTCCACTGAGGCCAGCAAGGCAGGCCACACAAGGAAGCTCAGTTATGGAAAAGCAATCCAAAGCAAGCAACAGAGTACATGTCAGAGACAGCCATGACTCGAATTGCCCACATGAAGACCAAGCTGCCCATCAGCTACATATGTGTAAGACACCTGGGTCCAGTCCATGCATGTTCTTGGCTTGGTGGCTCCTTCTCTGTGAGTCCCCATGGACCCAGGTTAGTTGACTCTATTGGTCTTATAAAGTTCTTATCTTCACCAGGTCCCTCTATCCTTCCCCTAACTCTTCCACAAGACTCCCTGATGTCCGCCTAATGTTTACCTGTGGATCTCAACATCTGTTTCAGTCTGCAGCTAGATAGAACCTCTCAGAGGAAAGTAATACTAGGTTTCTGTCTGCAAGCATAGCAAAGTATAATTAATAATTTCAGGGATTGACTCTCACCCATGGGGTGAGTCATAAATTAGGCCAGTCATTGGTTGACTCTGCTCCATCATTATCTCTGCACATATTGTGGGCAAGGTAAATTTGGGGTGGAAGGTTTTGTGGGAAGGCTGTTGTCCCACTCTCTCCACTCGAAGTCATGCCTGGCTATAGGAGGTGCCCACTCAAGTCTCCATATCGATGGCTGCTAGGAATGTCAGCTAGAGTCACCCCCAATTCCTCCCAGGAGCCTACCTATTGGAGGTCTCCAACTTGTCCCAGAGATGCTCTCCCCTACCAGTTTCCTTTCTTTCTTCTGGTCCTCTCACCTCCTGCCCTCAGTCCCCCTACATCTAACTCATACCTCTTTTCACCTTCTCACCCATCTCCCAAACCATTCCCTCCCCTTATCCACTTCCAATGTCTATTCTGTTTCCCCTTGCTACTTAGTTTCATTGTGTCTGTGGATTGTAGTATGGTTAACCTATACCATATTGCTAATATCCACTTATAAGTAAGTCTATACCATGTGTGTCTTTATGGTTCTGGGTTACCTCACTCAGGATGATCTTTTCTAGTTCCATCCATTTGCCTTCAGATTTCATGATTTCGTTGTTGTTAATAGCCATGTAGTATTCCATGGTGAAAATGTACCATATTTTCTTTATACATTCTTTAGTTGAGGGGCAACTGGGTTGCTTCCAGTTACTGGCTATTACAAATAAAGCTGCTATGAACACAGTTAACCAAATGACCTTTTTGTATGGTGGAACATCTTTTGGGTATATGCCCAGAAATGTTATAACTGAGTATGGAGGTATATTTATTTCCAACTTTCTGATAAACTGTGAGGCTAATTTTGAAAGTAGTTGTACAAGTTTAAACTCCCACCAGCAATGGAGGAGTGTTTCTCTTGCTCCACATCCTTACCAGCATGTGCTGTCACTTGAGTTTTTTATCTTAGCAATTTTGACAGGTGTAAGATGGAATCTCAGAGTTGTTTTGATTTGCATTTCCCTGATGACTAAGGTCATTGAACATTTCTTTAAGTGCTTCTTAGCCATTCGAGATTTCTCTATTGAGAATTCTCTATTTAGCCCTGTACATCATTTTTAATTGGTTTATTTGGTTTGCTGGTGTTTAATTTTTTGAGTTCCTCATATATTTTGGATATTACCCCTTTGCCAGATGTAGGTTTGGTGAAGATCTTTTCCCAGTCTATAGGCTGCTGCTTTGTTCTATTGACAGTGTCCTTTGCCTTACAGAAGCTTTTCAGTTTCAGGAGGTCCCAATTATTAATTACTGAACTTAGCACCTGATCTGTTGATGCTCTGTTCAGGAAGCTGTCTCCTATAACAATGCATTCAAAGCTATTCCTCTCTTTTTCTTCTATACAAGTTAGTGTTTCCGGTTTTATGTTGAGGTTTTTGATGCACTTGGACTTAAGTTTTGTGCAGAGTGATAAATATGGATATATTTGCATTTTTCTGCATGTGGCTTTCCAGTTGGACCAGCACCATTAGTTGAAGAACCTTCCTGTTTTCCATTGGATGGTTTTGGCTTCTTTGTTCAAAAATCAAGTGTCCATAGGTGTGTAAGCTTATTTCTGGGTCGTTGATTTGATTCCATTGATGAACTTGTTGGGTGTGTTGCTAATACCATGTGTGTTTTATTATTATTGTAGTACAACTTGAAATTCGGATGGTGATACATCCAGAAGTCCTTTTATTGTACAAGGTTGCTTTAGATATCATGGATTTTTCTATTTTTTTATGTGTAATTTTAATTGCTCCTTCAAGGTCTGTAAAAATTGTGTTGGAAATTTGATGTGAATGCATTTAATCTTGGTTGCTTTTGGTAAAATGGATATTTTTACTATGTTAATCCTACTGACCACGAGCATGGGAGATCTTTCCATGTTCTGATAGCTTCTTCAATTTCTTTCTTCAGACTTGAAGTTCTTTTCATAGAGGTCTTTTACTTGCCTGGCAAGAGTTATGCCAAGATACTTGATATTATTTGTAGCTATTGTGAAAAGTGTTGTTTCTCTAATTTCTTTCTTAGCTTGTTCATCATTTGTATAAAGAAGGGCTATTGATTTATTTTTTTAGTTAATTTTGTATCCAGCCATTTTGCTGAAAGTGCTTATCAGTGTTAGTTCTCTGGAAGAATTTTAGGGTTCACTTACATATACTATCATGTCGTCTACAAATAGAGATACTTTGACTTCTTCCTTCTCAATTTGTATCCCCTTGATTTCCTTTTGTTGTCTTATTCATTAGATAGAACTTCAAGTACTATGTTGAATAGATATGAAGAAAGTGGACAGCCTTGTCTTACTCTGATTTTAGTGGAATTGATTTAAGTTTCTCTCCATTTATTTTGATGTCGGCTAACGGCTTGCTGTATATAACTTTTATTATTTTTAGGTATGGGCCTTGTATCCCTGATCTCTACAAGACTTTTATCATTAAGTGATGTTGGATTTTGTCAAAGGCTTGCTCAGCATCTAATAAGATGACCATGTGTTTTTATTTCAATTTGTTTATATGGTAGATTACACTGATGGATTTTCATATGTTGAACTATCACTGCATTCCTGGGATGAGGCCTATTTGGTCATGGTAGATGATGTTTTTTGATGTGTTCTTGGATTCACTTTACAAGTATTGTATTGAATATTTTGCATCAATGTTCATGGGATATATTGGCCTGAAATTTTGTATCTTGGTTGAATCTTTGTGTGATTGAGGTATCAGGGTTACTGTAGCATCATAGAATGAGTCTGGCAATGTTCCTTCACTTTCTTTCTTTCTTTCTTTCTTTCTTTATTTATTTATTTATTTATTTTGTATTGGTATTAGCTCTACTTTGAAAGTCTGGTAGAATTCTGTGCTGAAACTATCTGGCCCTGGGCTTTTTTTGGTTGTGAGATGTTTGACTGCTTCTATTTCCTTAGATGTTATAGAGGTATTTAGGTGGTTAACTTGATCTTGATTCAAAGTTGATAAATGGAATCTATCAAGAAAATTGTCCATTTCATTTAGATTTCCCAGTTTTGTGGCATATACACATTTGAAATAAGACCTAATGATTCTTGAATTTCCTCAGTGTCTTTTGTTATGCCCCTTTCATTTCTGATTTTGTTAATTTGTATATTATCTCTCTGACTTTTAATTAGTTTGGCTAAGAATTTGTCTATAGTGTTGATTTCCTCAAAGACCCATCTTTTAATGTCATTGATTCTTTATAGTGTTCTCTTTGATTCAAAGTTATTGATTTCATCCACGAGCTTGATTATTTCTTGCCATCTACTCCTCTTAGCTGTGTTTGCTTGGTTTTGTTCTAGAGCTTTCAGGTGTGCTGCTAAGCTGCTAGCATGGGATCTCCACTTTCTTAATGAAGGCACTTAGTGCTATGAGTGTTCCTCTTAGCGCTGCTTTCATTGTGTCCCATAAACTTAAGTATGTTGTACCTTCACTTTCATTAAATTCTAGAAAGTCTTTTTATTTATTTATTCATTTTTATTTCATGACTCAGTAGTCAGTGAGTAGGGAGTCTTTCAGATTTCATGTGCTTATTGGATTTCCATTGTTGTTGAGTTCCAGCTTTAACCCATGGTGTTCTGATTAGCTACAAGGGTTATTTCAAACTTCTTGTATCTCTTGAGGTCAGTTTTGGAGATGGTTCCATGTGGATCTGGGAAGAAGGTATATTCTTTTGTGCTTAGGTGAAATGTTCTATAGATATCTCTTAGGTCAATTTGATTCATAGCACCAGTCAATTTCATTATTTCTCTGTTTAGTTTATGATTGGTTGACCTGAGAATAAGGTATTAAAGTCTCCCACTATTAATGTGTTGGCCTCAACTTGCAGTTTAAGCTTTAGTAATGTTTCTTTTACAAATGAGGGTGCACTCACATGTGGAGCATAGATGTTCATAATTAAAACATCATGTTGGTGGATTTTTCCTTTGATAGGTATGAATTGTTCTTCCCAATCTGTTTTGATTACTTTATTGAATATCTATTTGATTAGATATTAGAAGAGCTACTCCTGCTTGCTTCTTGGGTTCCACTTGCTTTGAAAACCTTTCATAAGTTCTTAACACTGAGGTAATGTCTGTCATTGTTGCTAAAGTTTGTTTCTCGTATGCAGCAGAATGATGGATCCTTTCACATCAACTCTGCTAGCCAGTGTCTTTTTATTGGGAAATTGAGTCCATTGATGTTGACAGATATTAATGATCAATGGTTATTGATTTCTATAATTTTGATGGTGGTGGTGGTAGTGTGTGTGTGTGTGTGTGTGTGTGTGTGTGTTTCTCTTCTTTTGAGTTTGCTTGTATGAAATTACTTATTTCCTATGTTTTCTTTGGTGTAATGACCCTAGTTGTTTTGAAGTTTTCTTTCTAGTATCCTCTGTAGGGCTGAATTAGTGGAAAAATATTGTTTAAATTTGGTTTTGTCATGGAATAACTTGTTTTCTCCATCTATGGTGATTGAAATTTTTGCTAGATATATTAGTTTTGGCTGGCATCTGTGGTCTCTTGGGGTTTGCAAGATATCTCCCTCAGCCCTTCTGGCTTCTAAAGTCTCTGCTGAGTAGTCACGTATGTTTCTAATAGGTTTGCCTTTATATACTACTTGACCCTTGTCTCTTTTGGCTTTTAATATTCTTCCTTTGTTCTATACAGTTAGTGTTTAGATTATTTGGTGGTGGGAGAATTTTATTTTTTGGTCCAATATATTTAGTATTCTGTAGATTTATTGTACATTTATAAGCATCTCTCTCTCTTAAGGTTAAGGAAATTTTATTCTATGATTTTGTTGAAAATAGTGCTAGGCCTTTTTCTTCTTCTATTTCTACTTTGCTTAGGTTTTGTCTTTTCATATTGTCCCAAACTTCCTGCATGCTTTTGTGTTAGAAAAATTTTAGATTTAGCATTTACTTTGGTTGATGTATCAATTTCTTCTATCTTATCTTTTCTACCTGAGATTCTTTCTTGTAACTTTTATATTCTGTTGGTGATATTTGTGTCTGTAGTTCCTGCTCTCTTCTCTAGGTTTTCCATCTCCAGGATCAGTTTGTGTTTTCCTTTTTGATCCTATTTTCATTTTGAGGTTTTGAACAGATTTATTCATTTCCTTCTTCTGGTTACTTGTATTTTCCTCTCTTTGTTTAATGGATTTATACATTTCCTTCATCTGCTTGATTATACTTTCCTGTGTTTGAGGGCTTTATTTATTTCATTTCAGTTCGCCTCCACTGGGTTTTCCCAGAGGGACCCATCATGAGGGAAATCTGGGGGGAGTGGGGGGGACATTTTGACTTGGTAATCCCTCATGCTTAATGACTGCTGACTCAGGAATTGTGGTTAGAGCTGGGGCCCAGAAACTGCCCAAAACAAATGTCCTTGAAGTGAATAGATTGAAACTAGCTTTTTTTTTTTTTTTAAGAGCTTTCTGAAAGAATTTTATTATATCGTTTGATTTTAATGGTGATTTGTATATTTGTAGCCCCAACTTCCAAGGACTTGCAAAACAAATATTACTTTCTTTTGCAAATTACCTTTTAGCACATAGTACCAAAGTTTAGTGATCATTACACTGTATTATATGGAAACTTTTAATTTTTCACCAAGATATTTCTCAGCACAGAAAAGCGGGAGCTCTGCTGTTCCTATGTGACATCAAACAGCTTGATTTTTTTCATCTGTATATAGAGCTTCCATGTGAGATTGTTATATAATTAGATGATCTCCAACCAAAAGCATTTTAAAGGACTCGAAGCAAATCTATTACTATGCAAAAGAAAATTTAAAAAGACAAAAGAAGTATAACACCAGAAGTATAAAATATCCTAGTTAAGGAAAAATACACTTGGAGAAAATTTGGAAATATCTTCAATGAGCGTTTTGTGTTTCACCTCTAGAACTATTAGCCACAGACTGAAGGACAAGTTTTGGCACTTCTAGCAACCATTGCCTAATCATTTACAAATGATTGCCATGTAAGCTAACCTATGCTGATGAAATACCTTTAAAGATCAAACTCAGTGGTTTGAAAATAAGCTCAATCCCGTAGTTTCTGCTCTTAAGTTTAGTTGTCAGACATCTAAAGGACAAACTTACCTTATCTATTGGCCAGTATGACAGAGCATAGGACTGAGACTGGAGAAGGAAGAAGATACTGGATTCTTTAAAAAGTATCATTGGGTTCAATTATAATAATGTATGGAGTTCAGAAAACAACTGTCAATATAAAGTCAAAAGAGTATCTTGATGAGTGGATTTGGTATCTAGACAGCACTAACGGAAGGATGCCCATAGGCTGGCGATTTCATTTAATAAGGGTGCACATTCCACAGGTGCAGTTCCCCATGCACAGTAACAGTGGTCACTGCAAACTGCAACTATGCAATGAAACTGATTAAGGTGGTATGCGTACAGTAGGAAAAACAATGCTATTAGTCATGTAGGTATCTTTTGTTTGGAAAGTCTTGTATGAATACCTGGAGCTGTGGTTCTGGAATAAAAACATAGATGAAATAAGCATCCTTATTAAATGAAGTCACCAGCCTGTGGGCATCCTTCAGTTAGTGCTGCCTAGGTTCCAACCCACGCACTCTCTTTTCTGAGACAACCTATTTCCTTTTATTGAAGTTTGCCTTTCTCAATTCTATTGGCCTTGCACTACACCACAGCAGGCTTGTGAGCGTCCTGAGAAGCTCCACTGCCCTCACCCCAAGATGAAAATGTTGCAGCTTCAGGCAAAATGTCTGCTATTCAGAATCTGACAGTAATTTGCAAATCATGATGTACTTTTCTTTGTTTTTGGTTTGTTTCTTTGCTTGCTTGCTTGTTCATTTTTGCAGTTTGGGCTATGTCCTTGTAGAAGTTCCTTCTATAGAAGCCTAGTACATTATTCTTCCCCTAAGATTCTTCTCTTTTCTTTGCCTGTGATAGTAAAACAACACAAATGTGTTTGCAAATTTTCCCTGGGTATTTTTCTCTATTTTGTCTTTTTTCACCCAAAACAAACAACCAAAAATCCTGTTGTTTCATAAACTGCCATTACCAATGAGCTGGTCTAATATGTTTTCTTTTGCTGTTTACAGAATGTAACACGTATATCAAAAGATACAATAATGTATCTTTCCTAATGTACCTCCTAAACTTGAAAGCACAAGATCAACTTAAAGACAATTTGGCAAGCACTCCATCTACCACCAACCCTATTACATGAACACTACTATCTTCACGTTCATTCTCCACTTTTATACGAACACCTCATCTGCACACTTATTGCCTACCAGGGGAAGGGTACGCATTGTGCTCTGCCTCTTGTTTTCATCATGTGGTCTTCCCATTTCCCCTGTCTAAATTATCTTACTGCCTACGTATTACTTGATGAATGAACATACTGTAATTTTATCAACAATTTCCTTATTGTCATACATTCAGAGGGACAGCAAAGGATTATCTTTTCCTTTATTTGAATTTTAATTTAATATAAATTCTCAAATGTAAATTTTATGGAGACAAATAGCAGTAACATTTTGTTCCTCATAGAATCTAATTGAAAATACAAAATAATATTTGCAAATCAACTGACACTAAGAACATAAAGGTTCTTAGTTCCACTAAGGACTAAATTACCGTAATGTAGTAAATACGTATTATAATGTGATCACATTTACATAAACAGAGTGTTTCATGCATATGCTATTATACAGACTAACATTTTCAAAACATGATACCTTTTTATTAATAGCTATTTATTCAAATCTCCATATATGTATATAATATGTTTTTACCATATTATTTCTTTTTTTTCTTTTAATATGGTTTTTATTTTTTTTAATTTTTTTAAAATTTGTTTTTATTAATTTATTCTTGTTACATCTCAATGTTTATCCCATCCCTTGTATCCTCCCATTCCTCCCTCCCTCCCATTTTCCCATTAATCCCCTCCCCTATGACTGTTCCTGAGGGGGATTACCTCCCCCTGTATATGCTCATAGGGTATCAAGTCTCTTCTTGGTAACCTGCTGTCCTTCCTCTGAGTGCCACCAGGTCTCCCCCTCCAGGGGACATGGTCAAATGTGAGGCACCAGAGTACGTGAGAAAGTCATATCCCACTCTCCACTCAACTGTGGAGAATGTTCTGACCATTGGCTAGATCTGGGAAGGGGTTTAAATTACCCGCCTGTATTGTCCTTGGCTGGTGCCTTAGTTTGAGCGGGACCCCTGGGCCCAAATCTGCCTATCATAATGTTCTACTTGTAGGTTTCTAGGACCCTCTGGATCCTTCTACTTTGCTAATCTCCCATGCTTCTCTCATTTAGAGTCCCAATAGAATGTCCTCCCCTCTGTCCCAGTTTCCTGGTAAGTGAAGGCTTTCATGGGACATGCCCCTTGGGCTAGTATGCAGATATAAGTGAGTATATACCATTTGATTCTTTCTGCTTCTGGGTTAACTCACTCATTATGATCATTTCTAGCTCAATCCATTTATCCACAAATTTTGGGAATTCCTTGTTTTTAATAGCTGAGTAGTATTCCGTAGTGTATATGTACCACAGTTTCTTTATCCACTGTTTTACTGATGGACCCTTAGGCTATTTCCATGTTCTGGCTATTATGAATAAGGCTGCTATGAACATGGTTGAGCAAATTTTCTTGTTGTGTGCTGGAGCATCTTCTGGGTATATTCCAAAGAGTGGAAAAGCTGGGTCTTGAGAAAGCCCTATTCCCATTTTTCTGAGATAGCACCAGATAGATTTCCAAAGTGGCTGTACCAGTTTGCATTCCCACCAGCAATGAAGGACTGTTCCTTTCTCCCCACATCCTCGCCAGCATGTGGTGTCGCTTGAATTTTTGATCTTAGCCATTCTGATGGGTGTAAGATAGAATCTCAGAGTTGTTTTGATTTGCATTTCCCTGATGACTAAGGAGGTTGAGCATTTCTTTAAGTGTTTCTCAGCCATTTGATACTCCTCTGTTGAGAATTCTCTGTTTAGTTCCAAGCCCCATTTCTCAATTGGGTTATTCGGTTTGGTGGTGTTTAATTTCTTGAGTTCTTTATATATTTTGGATATTAGACCTTTGTCAGATGTAGGGTTGGTGAAGATCTTTTCCCAGTCTGTAGGCTGTCGCTTTGTTCTCTTGACAGTGTCCCCTGCCTTACAGACGCTTCTCAGCCTCATGAGGTACCATTTATTAATGGTTGACATTAAGGCCTGGGCCGTTGGTGTTCCCCATCCTCCCTTTCCTGGCCCTACCCTCCTATTTCTGACTTTGTCTCTCTAGAATCTCTTACCTCCACATTTATGTCATACCTCTCTCTCTCTCTCTCTCTCTCTCTCTCTCTCTCTCTCTCTCTCTCTCTCTCTCTCTCTCTCTCTCTCTCTCTCTCTCTGTCTCCCTCTGTCTCTCTCTCTCTCTCTCTCCCTCCCTCCCTCCCCCTGTGTGTGTGTGTGTGTGTGTGTGTGCTTGTGTGTCTCTAATGGTTGAATTTTTGTCTATATGAGACAAAACATCCATTTGTCATTCTGTAATGTGATTACCATGATTACTTACAGTTGCATACACTTTCCTGGGAAGGGTATAATTTTGTTCTTCATGAAGGGTAAATAAAAACATTCCATTGCGTAGGTAGACATTTTTCTCCATTCCTATGTAGGATATCTAGGTCTATTCTATCATTTAGCTGCTATACATGATGTTGTCCCATGATGTGTTGACTTGGAGTTCATTGGGGCAATGCTCAGGAGAAGTATATTTGAGTCATCCAGAAGATCTATTACTAGTATTTTTAAAAGCAGACTAACTTATTTTTATAATGACTAGACTAGCCTACATTTCCACCAGCAGTGTATAAGGATTCTCTTTTGCCCATATCCTGGATATCATTTGTTATTATTTATTTTTTTAATGATTAGCATTATAATTGGGATATGATAAAATCAAAAAGTAATTTTGTTTAGTATTTCTCTGGTATCTACCAAGGTTTTTGCACTTGCCTATCTATCTATCTATCATTTATTTATTTTGTGAAATTGCCCATAGGAAAGCTGCACAAGTAGAGCTCAGATAAATTTTTGTTGAATTCAATTCTGTTCTGTTATTCTACCATATGGGGCCTGAGGAATAAACTCAGTTTAGTCATTATCCATGATAGCAACTGCTTTTATCAGCTGAACCCTTTTTATCAGCCCAATAATTCCTTTGTATCATTTTTGGAACTTTTATGTATTTAATTACTGCATTGTTGAATCTATAGATTGTTTTTGGTAGAATGACCATTTTCTCAAGATTAATATTTCTAACCTATGAATACAGAAAAGTCTTTACATCTTCTGGTGTCTTCCTTAGTTTTCATTGAGTACATTTCAAATGTCATTTACTTTGTTATATTTCTTCTAAGGTATAGTTTTAGTACATTTAGTTATTTTTATGTGGTGTATGCGTGTGCATGTGTGTGTGTGTGTGTGTGTGTGTGTGTGTGTGTGTGTGTGTGTGTGTGTGTGCCCATGAGAGCACGCCAGAATATGTGTGTGAAGTTAGAAGGCACTTGCAGGGCTCAGTTCTTTCCTTCCATCAAGTGGATCCCAGGAACTGAACTCAGATAATCAGGTTTGGACACATGGACCTTGATCTACTAAACCATCTCACTACCCACATCTCCCTGACAGGTATATATATTTAAAGCTGTCAATATAATTGTTTCTATGATTTATTTATCAGAATCTGTCATGATTTTTGCATACTGTGTACCCTACTAATTTTTTAAAGTATTTATCATCATTAAGAATTTTCTAGTGGTTATGAGCACTATAGTGCATAGGTGTGAAAACAATGGATATTCTTGTCTTGCTCCTGAATTTAGTGGAAATTCTCTGGGACTTTTTGCCATTTAGCATTGGTTTGTCATATGTATTCTGTCTTAAGTTGATATATGTTCCTCAAATTCCTACTCTTCAAGACTTTTATCATGAAGAAATGCTGGATTTTTTTCAAAGGTCTTTGCTGTATCTCTTGAGATGATCATGTGATTATTATTCATGAGTTCATTATGTGATGCATTATACTTACTTACAAATATTTAACATTCTTATATCTCTAGAGATGAGTCTAACTATCATATTAAGTAATACTTTACATATTTTTAAAATATGTATAAATATGTATAAATTTTAAAAATTTATACAGAATATTTTGATCACATTCTTTCCCTTTTCCCAAATCCTCCCAGATACTACCCATCAATTACCCACCAAATGTAGGCTTTGATCTTTTACACACATACTCTATATGAGGTTCTTTAATGCCTATACCTCCCTTCCATCCCACTTACCCTAGATAGGAGAGAAAATGGGTTAATGGGAACAGGAGAAGTAGACCTTTTTAGACTCAGTTCCTTGTAGCAATTCTACTTTTCATCATCAGGATTTCAGTAGACCCATTAAACAGCAAAGCAGCAATTCAGCAAAAGTGACTACAATGGCAGCACCTGGAACTCAGAGCAGCAGCTGGAATGGGGAACATCGAAGCATTCTCTGGAGTGTTTTCCTCTAGGAATGTTTCAAAGCAGAGGGATGAACAGCCGAATGAGGGGAAGCAATACCAAAACTAAAAAGCCAAGCCTCTGCATCCTAGGATATTTGTCAGTTGGGAAAGTCCATGCCCTGACAAGAGGCAGTTCCTCTTCTAGTGGACAAAGATCACGTATTCTCTCAGAAGTCTTTCCAGTAGACAAACACCGCTCAGCCTCTCACAAGTCTGTTTCACATGCCACACTTGGGATCAAAGCAAAAACATGTTTATATCCACTGCAACCAAACTTCATGTTCTTTCTTGGTCAAAAACAGAAACAAAAAGCACCAAACCAAATTACCAAACTGCACCCAAATAACAAGGACTACTCCTGAACACAAAGCCTGCCCTGAAGTGTGGCTGATGTACCTAGTATCACTTCATTGAATATAAATAATTTTCCATTTTACAGAAGATATCAATTGTAAATAGTGTCTTAGCTAGCAGTGGGACTTTGTTTATAATAACACTTTCTCTGCTGGGATTTTGTTTGGCTTGAATTTATGTAGGTCTTATGCATACAATCACAATGTCTGTGCTGTGTCTGGAAAGGGCTGTTTCCTTGGAGTCATTCATTACCTCTGACTCCTAGAGTCTTTCTACCTCTTCTTCCACATAGCTTCTTCAGCCTAGGGTGGGATGATTTAACAAAGACATCTCCCTTAAGACTCAGTGTTCCAAGATCTCTCACACTGTAAATTGTCTACTTCAAAAAGAAGTGGATTTTATGTGGGTTAAATGATGCTCTGACCTGTGGCTATAGCAATATATTCAAAGGAGCTTTTTATTCCTATATTCGTTTATCAAAAACAATAGCAGTAGATTTTCTGCTAGGTACTATGACCTAGGTTCAGATTGTTCACCTCATTAACAGTGTCAGATATAGATTTTATTACATGGATTTTTTGTCTTAAGTCCAATAAAAAGGTAGCTAGTAAGTCCTAAAACATTTGAACCATGATTGCAAAGCTATATTTTGTCAGGCTGTCACTGGTTTTATGGATTTATTTCTTTTTTTCTTCCTCAGAAGAATGTGTGTTCTAGAATATTTGAGTGGACTGTTCTCTATATGCCCAAGGTCTATTTGATTTATGATGTCATTAAACTCCAATAATTTATTCTTTTACTCAAAAGTAGTGCTTATCTTTGATGGTGAGTTATTTGTTTTGGAAAGGGAGGGTGAGAGGACTTAAAGTTTATTAATGTATTTACTTTTCACTGAAAATTATAAATGTATCAAAAAATATGAATAGGTAAAATATGAACGTATTGTGAGATTTTCTAATCTATCTTAATTCGGGTCTTTGTTTTTACTTATTCATTTATTAATTCAATATCTGTGTGCCATACTTACATAATTTCACTAGCTCCTCCCATACTCCTCACTGATATTCAAATTTATGGCTTCTTTATCTTTAGTAATTTGTTGATATATACTATGTATCATATATAATACATGTGAATGAATACATAAATACAACCATATATGTCTATTTAGTGTTTCTTATATATCTGTATGTTTTTAGGGTGGGCTTCTTAGTGGGCTTCCTTTATCTCTGGGAAGGACTAATGCTGCCATTCTCAGTAATCATTAATTGCTATAGATCTTCATCTAGTGATTGGAACTTGTTAAGCTTTCCCTCATCAACATTTACATAGCATCTAGTTTTGTCTTTACCAAACTCCTACCCTCAAAGCACAGGGATATATGTGGAAGAGGAGGCAGAAAGAATATAAGAGTTAGAGGTGGTATATGACTCCAAGAAAACATCATTTCCCAGACATGAAAGGACTGCTACACAGATAAATTCAAAGAGACTGTGACAATATGCACAAGATCTACACAGGATCAAACCAGACAAAATCTGTTATTTTCTTTGATGACTTGAAATATATCATTTCAAACCATTTTTATTTTTATTAATTAATTAATATTTTCACTTTAAAATCCTGGTTGTAGCCCCCTCTCTCCTCTTTTCCTAGTCCCATCCTCCCTTTTCCATCATTCTCCCTCCTCTACTCCTTGGAAAAGGAAAGCTCACACACACACACACACACACACACACACACACGTTCATCAAGTCGCATCAGTACTGAGTGATCACCATTTTTTACAGACCTTGAAAGATCAATTTTAAACTTTATATGGAAAAACGAAAATACCCCAAATAGCTAAGACAATTCTCTACAAGAATTATAAAAGAACTTCTGGAGGTATCTTCATATTTGACTCCAAGCTATACTGCAGAGAAATAGTGCATGGTACTGACATAGAAATAGACTGGTTGATTAAT
The DNA here is from genome assembly GCF_903995435.1 of Acomys russatus. Taxonomy (NCBI): domain Eukaryota; kingdom Metazoa; phylum Chordata; class Mammalia; order Rodentia; family Muridae; genus Acomys; species Acomys russatus. The sequence goes on along the minus strand of NC_067138.1, from coordinate 78,358,605 downwards.
GGAATTGAATCAAAGACCCAGAAATAAACCCACATACCTACAGACAGTAGATTTTTTACAAAGGAGCCAAAAGCATAAAATGTAAAAAACTACAAAATTTTCAAGAAATAGTGCTGGTCTACTGGATATGTACATACGGAAAAATGAAAATGGATCCATATCCATCACCCTCTACAGTACTGACATCCAAGTGAATGAAGGACCTCAACATAAAACCAAATACACTAAATCTATTTTTTTTTTTTTTAAGTATGGAATAGCCTTGAACTCATTGGCACAATTTCCTGAACACCAGCTCAGACTCTTAAGATCAACAATTACTAAATGGGACCTCTTGAAACTGAAAAGCTTCTGTAAGTCAAAGGACACAGTCAATAGAACAAACCAGTAGCCTACAGATTGGGGAAAGTTCTTTACCAAGCCTACATCTGACAAAGGACTAATATTTAAAATATATAAAGAACTGAAAAACTTAAACACCACCAAACAAAATAACCCAATTAAAAAATGGGCAAAGAGCTAAACAGAGAATTCTTTATACAGGAATTACAAATGGACGAAAAGCACTTAAAGAAATGTTCAGCATCCTTAGTCATTAGGGAAAGGCAAATTAAAATGGCTCTGTGATACATTTCTCATTTTAATGCTATTTTAGTCTGCTAAGAAGTGAGATATTATTCTGCTGGACCTAGTTTTATATATGACTTGGGTTTTCTCTTTTGCAGTTTTCACACATCTTTTTTTTTTTTTTTTTTCTATGTATTTAGCATTTTAACCATAGCATAACATGGGAAGATTTTTTTCTGGGGCTAACTATTTGGTATTCTAAATGACACTTGTACCTGAATAGGTATATTATTCCCTAGATTAGGGCAAGTTTTTCTATTACCTTATGAAATATATTGTCTATGCTTTTGTCATATAAATTTTCTCTTTCTATGCTCTTGATTCATTTGTTTGTTTTGTTATATTAAATCAAAGATATTACATGTTCTATTTTACATTTTCATTAGTTTATCTTTATGTTTCACTAAATTCATCTGCCTTATCTTCAGGATCTAGAATTTTGTGCCCACATATCCCCATGGTCCATCTTATTGGTAGGGCTCTCCAACAAGATTTTGTTTGATACACTTTTCACTTACAGAATTTCAGTCTGACTTTTTTTTAGCATTATTATCTCTTTGTTCAATCTCATTTCCATCTTGTGGTTCTGGTAATGAATCCAGGACCTTTGCCTTACTAGGCAAGTGAAATCCTATTTTTATATTCTATATTAATTTGCTTATTTCTTTCAGCTGTTTTTTAATATTGTCTTGGAATTTATTCAGGGTTTTGGGTTATCTGATCTTTTGAGAACATCTATAGTCATTCTTTTTAGTTATTTTTCTGGAATTTCATGTAAGTCACATTTATTTTGGGATGTTATTGTGAGGTTGATAATTTTTGGAGGAGACATATTGCTCTGCTTTTCTACGTTTCTTAGGTTTTGCAATGACACTTTCACATAAGGAGTTGGGTATTAACATACTCTTTTTAAAAAATAACTCTCCTTTCTTCCCTTCATTATAGATATTTGCAATGTTCAAGAGTGGCTGGGTTTTAGTACCATTGTGGAGATGATTTTGTCTGTTAGACTGGCATTTTGGCCACTAGGCTTGGTACTTGCCACTATCCCTGAGGATAGAATACTGCATTGCATAACTATCCAGGGATAGGCCTACTTTCTAAATATAGTATTATTCAACTAAAAATAATCACCCATCAAACCCCAACATTTATGGAGTAAAGGGACACTGACAGTATTGTGTGTACTGTTGTATTAGCTAGTGTGACTGAATAGAAAGAAAGAACACAGTTGGTGTTGTTGTTTAATGAGCAAGGTAAGACTAGTGATTAATATTGTGTTGCTGGGGAGCATAGAGGAGGAAATCATAAACAAAAGGTGAACTATAGGAACAAAAATGGCAAGAGATGATAGGGTGGGAGCTGAAGATAGAATAATAAGAAAGAAATGAGATGCACAGTCAGATGAGGTACTGAAGTCATCTCTGAATTAGCTGTGATACAGGGACCCTGAAAAGCACATGTTCTTTGCGAAACACATGAAACATAGAGGAGAAAACCAGATGAGAGTAAGTGATATAATACAAGAGCACAGCAAGACCAAGCCAGTCTACCGAATGACACTGGGTATTAAATAAGCAGAACTGAGTGTGTAAAGCATTGAAAGCCAAAGAAATACAACCCATGGAAACTACTTGGTCTCCTGTGATTTGGTCATGAGTGATTCAGAAATCCTTTTTATTTCCGAACACTGTCCTGACCTCTGGGAGTTCCTCTACAGTGATACACACACACACACACACACACACACACACACACACACGAGAGAGAGAGAGAGAGAGAGAGAGAGAGAGAGAGAGAGAGAGAGAGAGAGAGAAGACACAGCTTGCTTTGTTTTTAGCATACCTTTAAACTTTGATTAGACAAGGGATGATTCTCACAGAAATCAAACATCAACAAGTTTTATCTTTCACCCCAATGTGACACTGTTGTAAAGTGTTCCAGTTCACTAAGAAACAATGTATCTTCTCAAATATCCAGCATAAATTTCTGATTGAAAAACAACCTACTAAGTTATTGATCCCTTTGCTGATTAACTTAGTTAAGTAGAGTACACTATCCAACATTTAAAAAGAATAAGAAAAATATATATAATTTTTGTCCTAGCAATCAGCTCATTTGAACTATACATTTTATATAAAAATTTTAAAAGTTGGCCTGATAATTCCTAAACAATAAGAATGACTTCTCAATCAACAGTTGAGGCTTTTCTGGCCATTAGTTTGTTTGTTTTTCCCTAGAAAGCACCCTAAAATTGTATGTTAGCAAAAGGAGGCACAGTAGTGAGTACCTTCCTTGGATCTGGTTGAAGGCTCTTGTCAGCCAATAAACAAAAAATCCTGCACAGTTGGCATTTATTGTGAAGGTTGCCAGGATGGAGGAAATGTGACTTTTATATTAAAGTATTTTCAAGTTAAAGAAATGTCAAAGTTAAAAATAAAAAAGACAGGCAAGAGGGATTTCTCAGTGGCTAAGAGCACTGGCTTCCCTTCCATAGGACCTGGGTTCAGTTCTCTGTACCCATATGGCAACTCAGAACTGACTGTTAACTCCAGTTAACAGTCTTCTGTCTTCTGCCAGCACCAGGCAGGCATGTGGTATATAGACATACATGGAAGGAAAACATCCATAAACATAAAACAAAATTTAAAAATAAAAAATGAACAAGGATTGAGGTGTGAATGTGTCTGAATAACTTTTGGAATCTCATAAGACTATTAACTTTGTTTACAGTGAACATACTGCAGCTTGTTGTGTCATTGTGATCTAGAATTTTACTTTATCAATTGTGATCCTCTCAGGTATATTCAAGAATCGTCTTGGCATCTCATTTAGATTTCTTAGCAATCCTTTTAGGATAATATCTTCAAAGCTCAGCCCAGTCATGTATGTGGTTATTGTAAAGACAAGGAGATATGATTCGTCTCTGAGAAGCCCGTACTTATGCTTTCACATATATCTTATTTTCTACCTAAGCACCTCTTCCTCTCAAGTCTTTTCTTGAAACTTATGTTAAAAAATGGAAAAGGGGCTGGAGATTTAACTAAGTGGTAGAGCGCTTGCCTAGCAAATGCTAAGCCCTGGGTTAGGTCCTCAGCTCTGGAAAAAAAAGTGGAAAAGTGACAGGAGAGATAGGGAAGGAATTTAAAGGAAGGATATAGGGGATGGATTTGATCAAGACACATAATGCACATGTATGGAATTCTTAACCAATAAAATAGATTATTAACTAGTAATAAATCTAGTAAATGTCTTTTAAAAAACTTGAACTCTATTTCCTCCTGGATCGCCCCTGAAATTCTTTTTGGATGCAAACACAAAGATCCTGTTTTACCTGAGTTGTGGTCCCTGAAAAGTTTATGGAACTCAAGTTGTTGCTGATGATGTATTCACTACAACAGCTGATCATTTTAGGATGATCGTTCATTTCTTTCTTGTAGTTCATGAACAAATCCAATTTCCACCATTTATTACCAGTTTCTATTGAAGCTGTCCTAAACATTAAAGACTGAGCTTTTTGTGAGTAAATGTTTTGTTTTCCTGTTGGACAGCATCATATGCAGTCAGGAGTATGTATTTTCAGTTTTCAAGATACTGCCAAGTCACATTCCAGGGTTGGGAAATCTACTACAATCTGTGACAGCTTTATTATTTCCTATAATTTCATTAACATTTTTGATTAGTCACCTTCTTTTTTATTCATCTATTTAACGTGTACTACTATTATACTTTGCCTCACATATAGTGCATATATTGTATTTGCATAGAATATACTCCAATCAATAAACCAATATCAACAAATTATGGTTTACTAATATCTGTAATTTTGTTCTAACTTCCTAAAACTTCATCACTTTTAAGTTGATGTTTCCATGTCGTATACACAATACAATTTATTAATAAATTTTAATATCTTCTTAGGCCTCATTTCTGTTTTTCTTTTTGAACTCTTTATGTATCCAAGGATGGCCTAGAACTGCTTCTAATCTTTGTGTTTCTACCTCTCACTCCTAAGTGTTGGGATTACAGGCATGTGTCATCAGTTCTAATTTTAAATACTTCTCAAATTGAACCTAAGCTTCATATCTGTTAAGATAGCTTCCTGTCAACTGAGTTACATCCTTCCCTAGGTTACCCTTGCTGTTCCAATTCTCAGATTTTGCTTTGTGTGAAGACTTTTAAACTTATTAATAGTATTAGTAAGATGTTTTTATAAAATTCCCCTTGATTGTTGTTTTGTTTTGATATTTATCTCATGATTAAGCTGGGTTTGTTTTTAAGAAATAAACACAAGTGATTTGTACATTCAATACAAATCCTACCAAAGAATCCTAAAGTTGGTTTTTATTTTCTTTATTTTTTCAATAGAGAAAATCTCTTCTAAAATTCATATGGAATTGCAGGAAACTCATAACAGAAATGACAAAATAGAATCTTGGTTCAAAACTTATTACAAAGCTACAAGGATCAGTGTATTTTAATGGACCATGTCTATAATCCCAGTGCTTTGAGTTTGCTTCTTTATTACTGCAATGACAAAAAGCAATTTAAGTTTATTTGGCCCACACTTCCAAATCACAGTGCATTATTGAGGTAAGTCAGAGTAGAAGTATGGGCACAGGACCAGAAGTAGAGAAACCACAGAGGAATGTTGCCTGCTGACAGAATGAGTATATATACGGACACACATATATTACATTTACAGATGTGTGTTTATTCACGCGGTGAATGTGGGTGTGTGTACATGGAACTTATTAGGTTGGTTTACAGAATCTTCTTCAGATAGAACACCTATGTTTCCCTACACTGGAGAATCCAAGGATCCAGTAGTTGTTTAATTTATTAGGCTAGGTGTCCTAAGGGATCCATGCTGGTGCTGAAGGGCTGGAGGATTTCAGTCTACATTGGAATACTGAAAAGTTAGTTCTAATATCTGTTAAAGAATGCCACAGTGAGAGGATAGATGGACTTTACAGGAGGAGTGGAAACAAGCAGGCTACCAGAAGGTACTGCTCATATTTGCATGGGTTTTCCCTGCTTCAAATAGTGTGATTAAGAATATCCTGTGCAGCAGTGCCCAGCACCTTGTGCTTTCATTGATTTCAGGTGCAGTCCAGTTGACAGCCAAGTGTATCACAAGGCCAAAGCTAACTTTGGTTTAGCTACATAAAAAGATTCTACCTCAACAAACAAACAAACAAACAAACAACAACAAAAAAAAAAAAACTTAACAAAAGCTAAATGCTAATGGCAATTAAGAGCTTCCAGGATATGGACTGTCAATTTTCTTTAAAAGTGTTGCTACTGAAAAGCTTGACCAAAGTTCAATGGGAGGCCAAATATTTGTGAATATATGAGGAGAGAAAACAAAGTGTTGCGTGAATAGGCAAGGGGGAGTCGATATGGGAGAAGTTTGGGAGAGGGTGAATATGTTCAAAATGATTGAATAAAATTCTCAAAGAAGTAATAAAAAGAAAAATTAAGAAAATGAAGCTACAGTAGCCAAGACAGCTAGGTATTAGAATAGACAGATAAATCAATGAAATAGCATAAAGACAGTCCAGAAAGAAATCATTACATAAATATAATACCCAGTTGTCTACTCGATGACCAGCCTTTCTAAAACACAATGCTATTTCAGCAAAACTATAATGATTGTTTTCTCATATCTTGGTATTTCTGCCTCCAATCCTTCAAAGAGAACAAGCAACCCATGCACAAGAGACATTAATCATAAACTCATTGATAAACACATTTTCCTTATTTATTTATGTAAATACACATATTGTAAGTATTTTCAGTTGTTAGGGAAACTGGTATTTTTCAAAAGTCCTCAGTTCTGCTTGAGTAGCAGATTCAAAAATTCATGTGTCCCCTGGAGGGGGAGACCTGGTGGCACTCAGAGGAAGGACAGCAGGTAGCCACGAAGAGACTTGATACCCTATGAGAATATACAGGGGGAGGTAATCCCCCTCAGGAACAGTCATAGGGGAGGGGAATAATGGGAAAATGCGGGGGGGAAGGAATGGGAGGATACAAGGGATGGGATAAACATTGAGATGTAACAAGAATAAATTAATAAAAAAAAAAAAAAAAAACAAAAAACAAAAATTCATGTGTATCTGTATGGCAATAAAAGTTTACTGCCAAAACAGGTTGCTGACAAATTTGACCTCTTTGATATTGTTTGATACACTATTAATTTGTCTTCAAAATAAAATTTAAGTTATTTAACTTGGACAATATTCTGCATGATCTTTTTGTGTTAGTATCACAAAGCTATTTCCTTACTACTAAATCTATCTTCATATTGTGATCACAGGTTTCTTCTTTTCTTCCTGACTGCTTTAAGTGTCTTTTTAATCAATATAGCACATACCCATCAAACGAGTAATGTACTCTTCTTCTAGATTATTTGCACAGATTTCTGTCCAAAATCAACTCCTTTCAAATATTGTCTCTAAACAAAGAGTTTCTCCCAGTCTACCAATCCAAATGATCTTAACCTATATTATTCTCTAAATTATTCTGCTTATGTCTTTTATAACATTTGCACTGAAATAAAATGACTTTTTGCTTACTTCCCAAAATAAATTTTCCACCTCTCAATTAGGCTATAAGCCTTAAGAATTTAGAGCCTTACTCCTAAATAGAATCCAAAAACACATCAAAAATATTATTCACCATGACCAAGTAGGCTTCATACCAAGCATGCAGGGGTGGTTTAATATACAGAAATCCATCAATGTAATCCATCATATAAGTAAACTAAAAGAAAAAACCAAATGATCATCTCCTTTGATGCCAAAAAAAGGATTTGACAAAATCCAACACCCATTCATGTTTAAAGACTTGAAGTTAAGAGAGCAGGAATACAAGGTACATGCCTCAGCATAATAAAGGCAATATACAGCAAGCCTATAGCCAACATAAACTAAATGGAGAGAAACTTAAGTCAATTCCACTAAAATCAGGGACAAAACTAGGCTGTCCACTCTCTCCATATCTCTTTAACATAGTACTTAAAGTTCTATCTAGAGCAATAAAACAACTAAAGGAGATCAAGGAGTTAAAAATAGGAAAGAAAGAAGTCAAGCAATCACTATTTGTGGATACTCCACCTTCAGTAAAGTGGCTGGATACAAAGTCAACTCAAAAAAAAAAAAAAAAAATCAGTAGCCCTGTCCTTTACACATGACAATTGGACTGAGAAAGAAATTAGGGAAACTATAGTTTTTACAATAGCCACAAAGGGTATAAAGTATCTTGGTGTAACTCTAACCAAGCAAGTGAAAGACTTATATGAAAAAAACTTCAAGTCTCTAAAGAAAGAAATAGAAGAAGATATCAGAAGATAGAAAGACTTCCCATGTTCATGGATTCGGAGAATCAACATAATAAAAATGTCCATCTTACCAAAAACAATTTATACATTCAATGCAATTCTTATCAAAATCCCAAGACAATTCTTTACAGACCTGGAAAGATCAATTCTCAACTTCACATGGAAAAAAAATACCAGAATAGCTAAAACAATCCTTTACAATAAGAGATCTTCTGGAGGAATCTCCATCCTGGATCTCAAGCAGTACTATAGAACAACATTAATAAAAACAGCATGGTACTGGCATGGAAATAGACTGGTTTTCCAGTGGAATTGAGTAGAAGATCCATAAGTAAAACTACACATCTATGGACACTTTATTTTTGAAAAAGAAGCCAAATTCATACAATGGGTAAAAGATAGCATTTTCAACAAATGGTGCCAGTCTACCTGGATGACTACATGTAGAAAAATGCAAGTAGACCCATGTTTATCACTGTGCACAAAACTAAAGTCTAAATGGTTCAAAGACTTTAACTTAAAACCAGACACCCTAAATATATTAGAGGAAAAGATGGGGAAGAGTTTTGCATTCATTGGCACAGGAGACAACTTCATGAACAGAGCACCGACAGCCAAGGCTCTAAAGTCAATAATTAATAAATGGGACCTCAGGAAACTGAAAAACTTCTATAAGGCAAAGGAGATATTCAACAGAACAAAGTGACACCCTACAGACTAGGAAAAGATCTTCACCAACCCTATATCTTACAAAAAGCTAATATCCAAAATATATAAAGAGCTCAAGAAATTAAACACCACCAAACCATTTAACCCACATAACCCATTTAAGAAATAGGGCTAAGAATTAAACAGAAAATTCTCAACAGAGGGGTGTCGAATGGCTGAGAAACGCTTAAAGAAATGCTCAACATCTTTATTCATCAGAGAAATACAAGTCAAAATGATGCTGAGAGTCCATCTTATACCCATCAGAATGGCTAAGATCAAAAACTCAAGTAACAGCACATGCTAGCAAGCATGTGGAGAAATGGGAACACTCCTTCATTGCTGGTAAGAATGCAAACTTGTACAACCACTTTGGAAATCTATCTGGCACTTTCTCAGAAAACTGGGAATAGGGCTACCTTAAGACCCAGCTATTCCACTCCTTGGAATATATCCAGAAGATGCTCCACCACACAACACAGACATATGCTCAACCATGTTCATAGCAGCCTTATTCGTAATAGCCAGAACCTGGAAACAACTTAAATGTCCCTCAATAGAAGAACGGATAAAGAAACTGGTACATTTACATTATGGAATACTACTCAGCTATTAAAAAAAGGAAGTCCTGATATTTGCGGGCAAATGGATGGAACTAGAAATGATCATATTGAGTGAGTTAACCCAGACCCAGAAAGCCTAACATGGTGTATACTCACTAATCATTGGACACTAGCCCAAAAGGGATGTCCAATGAAAGTCTTCACTCACCAGCAGATTGGGATAGATTCAGGAACTCTCTATTGGGACTCTAGGTGAGAGAAGTATGGGAGAATGGGGAAAATGAAGGACCCAGAGGGTCCTAGAAACTTACAAGAAAAACATCATGATGGGCAGATCTGGACCCAGGGTGTCTGCTCAAACAACTGCACCAACCAAGGACAATACATGCAGTAAACCTAGAACCCCTACTCAGATCTAGCCAATGAACAGGACATTCTCCACAATTGTTTGGAGAGCGGAGACTGACTCTGACATGAATTCTGGTGCCCCATATTTGACCACTTCCCCTTAGTGGGGGGAAGATGCCTGGATGTGGCCATGTGGTGGGAGAGGAGGTCCCCTTCTGTCACAGACCTAGGGGAGGGGAATAGGGTGAAAGAGAGAGGGAGGGAGAAACTGGAGGATACAAATGAGGGAATAACAATTGAGATGTAATCTGAATAAATTAATCAAATTTTTAAAAAGTTTTGTGTACTTGTCATAAAGAAGCAAATAATAAAAATTCTTATATGCTACATGACAGTGCATATCCATGAATCCTTTTCTATTGATATCTGCTTCTTGTTCGAACTGATCATTTGAAATCATTATAGGTCGTTCACATAGTTGTTCTTTCATGATAATCACATTTGATGGTTATCTTTCTACAAATATTGTATTTGTGGAACATTAACACAACTCCTACTCACATGTTTCAATTTTAAGTTACTAAAATATATATATTTGAATTATCTATTTGCTCTTAAATTCTGAGTTCTGGATAAGCAAATGATCTTCAACCCATTTATGTTTTCTGTTTTTACCAACTAAAAGATAAAAGTGTCTTAGTCTGACAAAAGCTTAACAAAAACTACTCCATGCACATGAATTACTGCTAGCACAGAGTTTCTATCTGAACTGAAGAGGCAAAACTAAGGTCAGAAAGTTATCCACTGAATCCCTACCCTAATATGCCTTTCCTTTCTTCAGACGTCTGATGCCACAGCACACCCATGATCTCCTCTTCCTAGGAGAGACTGAGGCCCTTCTGTTATTATGATTAAAAGAACAATACTGCTTCTGGATATGCCTATCTTCTCTCTTTTGTTTCTATTTCCCCTTCATCAATCCTGATCTAACACCAACAGATGGCAATAGGCATTATTTTGTACATTTTATTTATCACGTTCAAAGACTACATGAGCCTTGTGCTGTGACATTTCAGGATTTTCTAATGAGTAGTTACAAATGAAGTATACAATACCAAAGACATTGCTTTCTATTGTCTAACAACTCAAAAATTTCAAACCTATCTACATATATTAAGGTAAAATCATCACAGGCATTCTGCTTCAAAACTAATTTCATGACTGAGCATCTTCAGAACCATTCTCCACTACTCCATGTGGGAGTTCTAAAGGTGTTAGAGAAACCCTCTTCTCACACAGTGTGCCCCAGAATGTTGCCACAGCCTTCTAATGTGCTTGATTCTTGACTGTCTCTGATATGCTGTATTTTTTCTCCATATTGAAGCATGCCACCAAACTGGATCACAGGTTAGAATCTGCTAGCACAAAATTCAGAACAGCTGTTTCCTAACTTATTCTGTATACTGCATTATTCTTATTTCCTTCATCAAAACCTTTTAATCTTGCTCAAACATAGCCCATGATGGTTTTTAAAGGGCACACACATATTTTATTGGCCTATACCAAATGTACAAAGTAATGTTATGATGACATTTTCTTTCACTCACATAATGTACTTGATTTGAACTACTCACATCTTTTTAAGAGATCCTAAATTTATTTACATTTAAAAATTTTTAAATCAAGTGCAATTATATTCATTAACTGCAGCCATATTTTAATAAACTTTGTTGTTTTAATTATCCTGGCTTTTAATATAACTTTGAATATTGACTCAATGTTTTCTTATATTTGATTATCTTGAAAATGTATAATAGATTGGATGAGGTTTTTATCCTTCATTTTTGTTCAAGTCAATAAGTTTTTGAAAAGTTCTTGAATGAATTAAATGAAATCAGTAGTTCTGCAACTTCTGGTGGGCATTATACCCCTTGCTCTTTTTCAACTAAACATCATGATCCATCAGAGGACTATTGGAAGTCACAAAGTTAGAACTAAGCAAATGGTATAAGTCAGAGCTTTGCTACCTATAGATCTAAAACTGGACTTTGGCATTTCAACCACAGAGAACGTTTGAGTTCTGTTTTAGATTTTCATAATGAACTCATCGTATATTAACTTTAATATAAGGCACAACTATTAGAAATAAGCTGATTGTTATTACCATAATCCTTAACCATAATCGAACACATCACTCCATTAGTAGGACCCATTAGTATATTGATGATCTTCACGGCTAAAACAAAACAAAACAGTCACATACATGATATAAAACTTTTTGAATAATCTTTATTGCATTTAGAATGCTTCACTGTGCCGTGAAAGAGTAGGTTTCTACAGTTTCACTCTTTCTGTTTTAGCCATATCCCTACTGTATATTCTTATTCAGAGCATAAATCATGAAGGAAATATCCTACAGCAGAATAAGTTCTGGCCATTTCATGTGCCTAGTGTCTGCACAGGCTTACTTGACTAATTACAGCTGCGTGGACCTACAAGCCACAGCTCAGAATGGTCCAGTATGAGGCAACACTAGAGTCTTTGATGGAGAGCCCTTAAACAAATGACAATGCAAATGACTTTACTAGCAATTTTCCCCCTATTAATGAACATTACTTCAGGGAGTGTAAAGGCAAGAGGCATATAATTTCTGCACTATTTACATTGCTAATTAGATCTGTACAGGAGGTGTCTTCCTAATGCAGCAGATTACAAAGGCTCCTAAGTGTTTGCCTTACAGTTGTTAATTACTACAGAAGCCAATTAATTGCTGTTGACTTTTTGTATTCTTTCACGTATCGCCAGTTAATATTTACATTTATAATGAAGACACAATTGGCAAACACTGTGTCATTTTGTAATGAACAATTTCAATGTCTAAACAATGAGCACATTATCCTCATTTGTGCCTGAAGAATGAGCTGATTAGCATATGTTCTGTGCACGCTAGAGTATTGCTTTGCTTTTTGAGAGTAAAAACATCACATTGTTGCAGGAAATACAGGTGCAGTGTCCCCAGGGCTCTTGGAAATGTTTCCTACCATATGCTGTCCAGCAGGGTACAAAACACCAGGTATATAAAAGTATAGCTAAATTAAATTTAATGTAATTTAAAACCTCCATGCTTTTCCATGATGGTATGTATGATAGTTGCCTTCCCATTACTATAGTAATACCTGAAACCAGATAAGCTGGTAAATAAAGAAGGGCAGTTCTGGTGTGTGGGGACCCGTGCCAAATTCAGCCATGTCAGAAATCCTGTGCTTAGGCTGTATGCTGTGACCTTTGAGCTGCTGACCTTTACCTCACCATGAGGTCTTGTGTTCTAGGCTATCCTTGGACTATTTACCTTTGAAAGAAGTAGAGAAGTCTCAACTTGGAACCACCCAAAGGATCTAGGAAGTTCTTATAAGGAACTACTCAGAGAACTAGGAAGTTCTACAAGGAGCAATTTAGGCTATTGCATTCTTGCCCGGGGGCTAGGGTGAGTGAGATAAGAATAGATCCTATTGACCTTGCCCTATATATGTTCCTGCTAGTCGGCAATAAAGTGAATCTTGATCAGAAATTTCCGGACTTGATTCGTTATTTCTCGCGTCTCTGTATCCTACCTTCAATCCCCACTCCCTCTTTCAGGTGAACCCTGATTCAATTTTTCCCACGGGCTGGGACCTGACACTGGTACACAGTTTTGGGCCACAGTATGCTGGCCCTGTTGCTGCAGACTTGCACAGAAGCTGAAGGTATGCAGAAATAGTCCTACAGTGTGGAACTGTTCACTTCACATTCAGAAAACAGAGAAAGATGAGGATGGTGCTCTGGTACTGCCATCAAAGGCACAAAGGTAATTGCATGCAAGATTCTCCCAAGACTCCACATTTCTTAAATTTTCCAAGAGTGTCATGGTAGAGATCAAGAACTTAATTCACAGAACTTTGGAGACCATGACAAATCCAAACTACAATCGCTCTTAAGAGAAATACAGTTCTTTCCACCAACTGAGTGTCTCTTCCTGCCTGCCTCTGCATTCTTATAGAGTGGGGCACTCTAACTAAAGATGAGCAAAAGACCAGATAAACTCATTTTATAGCTTTCTTTATGTCTGTGTGTGGCCTTAGTTATATCTATTGATGAAAAGCACTTTTCCTATCTGCTTTTCGGAACTAATGGGGAACATGCAAGGAACACAATGAAATTCTCTAGTTGTAATAGAAGTCTACAAACATGTAATAGTAGCAGCCACAGCAGCGGTAGTAGTAGTACAGTAGTAGTTGTTTCTGTAGTATTAGCAGACATAGGTGTAACATTGAGAGTTTTAATATTTCAGATGTCAATGAACAATGATAAATAACATTTGTCTGTCCACATAAACTATTTGGGGTGTCGTTGTGCCTTTTTTTCCATAGCTTTACATCTTTTGATGAGTCCTCTAATGCCCCTGCCACTTCTGAAAGTAATCTAGTCATTGATGATGATGACAAGGATGGTGACGGTGATGGTGGTGATGGAGAGGTAGTGCTGGTGATGATGTTGCACAAATCAACCAGGTTCTTTTCTTAGCTATTATGAACAATTGTATGTATTTTGAAACCCTGAGAATGGATAGAGGAAACATCCATAGTCCAGTGTTCATGTTGTATATACTTTTTACTTTTCATTAAATAATATATTCTTAATATTTCTATTAAAAGCTAAAGGAAATACAGATGGATTCATTTGGAGCTTTGTATTACAACCAAAAATAAATAAATAAAACACAGATGCAAGAGAACACATGCCAACCCTTGTCTTCGTATGTACCTGCCAAAGGGGTTGAATTGGGAATCATTCTTTTCTTAACCAGAACATGTGCCACAGTGTGTGTTGTAAACAGCAGGATCCTGAAGTGATTTTTGTCAACCAGTTTTCCAGCAGTGAAGACATAACTTTCCTTCCCAACCACCCCTGGGCATTGTAAATGAAAGAGGAATGTACAATGCCTTCTGGATGAGCAAAGCATCCCACGAGCGCATCTGCAGTAGATGGACTGTGCTGCCACCCTTATACTTTAGTCTACTTCACTAACACCACAGTCAGGCATGAGACGTGGAGAATTAAAAAAAATAAAATAAAAAGGAATGCATGGTCAGTGAATTCTTTAATTTAGAGCAATGAATTCTTTAACTTACCAATTAGCCAAGGACATTGAAATGGATTCCATGATACCTTATGGGCTCTAAAAGAGCAAAAAATACAATGTTTAACAACTCAGTCCAAAATAACAACAACAACAAATAGTAAAAGCTCTTTTGCTTTTTTAACATGCTCCTTTCCTTGTTTTTTTTAAATATATTTTATTAATTTATTAATATTACATCTCAATTGTTATTCCATCCCTTGTATCCTCCCATTCCTCCCTCCCTCCCATTTTTCCCTTACTCCCCTCCCCTATGACTGTGACTGAGGAAGACCTCTTTCCCCTGTATATGCTCATAGGGTATCAAGTCTCTTCTTGATAGCCTGCTATCCTTCCTCTGAGTGCCACCAGGACTCCCTATCCAGGCAGCGTAAGTGTCCCTCAGTAGAAGAATGGATAAAGAAACTGTGGTACATTTACACTATGGAATACTTTTTAGCTATTAAAAACAAGGAATTCCCAAAATTTGTGGACAAATGGATTGAGCTAGAAATGATCATAATGAGTGAGTTAACCTAGAAGCAGAAAGAGTCAAATGGTATATACTCACTTGTATCTGGACACTAGCCCAAGAAGCATGTCCCATGAATGTCTTCACTTATCAGGAAGTGGGGCAGAGGGGAGGACATCCTATTGGGACCCTTTCCTTGGTTTAAATGCCACCACAAAAGTCAGTCTTAATGTACAAATTTACTGAACACAAGCCTGGAGAAAGCCACTTAGTAACGCACTATGTGTGTTTCTACCATACAGATGTAAATGGAAGCCAACCAACTGAATAAATGAGAATGACCTTAATAAGTTCGAGGTACTGTGAAGTATTTAGTAGCTGAAGTTTCTACTTCTCAGTGTTAGCACCAGAGTTCAAGTGAAAGTCAGACTTCATTCGCCACTCAACTGTGGAGAATGTCCTGTCCATTGGCTAGATCTGGGTAGGGGCTCAAAGTTTACTGCACATATTGTCCTGATGGGGAGGCCTGGTGGCACTCAGAGGAAGGACAGCAGGCTACCAAGAAGAGACTTGATACCCTATGAGCATATACAGGGGGAGGAGGTCCCCCTCTGTCACAGTCATAAGGGAGGGGAGTAAGGGGAAAATGGGAGGGAGGGATGAATGGGAGGATACAAGGGATGGGATAACCATTGAGATGTAATATTAATGAATTAATAAAATATATTAAAAAATAAAAGTGAGATAAAATATAAAAACATTTAATTATATAAATTAGTATATATTATATCTATATTATTTTATATTATATTATTAAATATATAACTTTATTTTTAATAGCCATCTCCAAAACTCCATGGCAATTCTAAAGATTGCTTTTGCAAGTGAGTGGACAGAAGCTGGGTTTGTCATGCTGCTCTAGAGAGGTGCAAATGATTACCTGGTGCTCGAGCTGTAACCCATGATCATAGCATCCAGTTCTGTCTGTCTACAGCATAGATTCCAGAATTCTCTTTGCTGGGTGCTTTTAAATGAAATCAGCTTGACAGGATTGGAGTTAGCTTGACAGCTACTGTGTTCCACCTCTTAAAAATGCTTCTAGAACAATTACAAAACACTTACAAAACAATGACAAAACAATTACAAAATGCTTTACGTGTGCAAATAAATGCTATTTGTTATTGTTTGTTGATACCTGAAGCATTATACTCTGGACTGGAGAGCACATTGACAGGTAAATACTTCTGGTCTTGTCTGTGAAATGATTTCCAAAGGGATTAGCTAAAGCAGGGGAAAGCCTCCCTTATCAATATGAATATAGCCAGCACCATCCCAGAGGTTGGGAGACAAATGAACTGAAATGGGAAAAGAAAACACCCATGCTACTGTAAGCAGTGTCTGACTTCTTTGCCACCATGAGAGGAATAGACTCCTACTTCATATGCTCACCTCAGGCCTAAAGTATTGGAACCAACAGACCACAGTTTGAGCCTTCTGACACTATGAGACAAAACAAACCCTGCCTCACTTTTGTTGCTTACATCTGATATTTCATTACAGTGCCATAACAGAGTCTCCAGCAGTAAGTACTTGCTCTAAACAGGTGCATTTTACATTGCTTCCCAAAGAGTATTTATTATGCTTGGATAAAGAGATGCCTCCATATATACCCATAAGATGCTCCAGCATACAACAGGGACATATGTTCAACCATGTTCATAGCGGCCTTATTCATAATAGCCAGAGCATGGAAACAGCCCAAGTGTCCCTCAGTAGTAGAATGGATAAAGAAATTGTGGTACAATTACACTATTGTACCAGCTATTAAGAACACAGAATTTCCGAAATTTGTGGACAAATGGGTTGACCTAGAAATGATCATAATGAGTGAACTAACCCAGAAGCAGAGAGACTCAAATAGTATATGCTCACTTATAACTAGACACTAGACCAAGGGGCATGTCTCATGAAAGTCTTCACTTACCAGGAAAGTGGGATAGAGGTGAGGACATCCTATTAGGACTCTAGGTGAGAGAAATATAGAAGATAGGGAAATAGATGGATCCAGAGGGTCCTAGAAACCTATAATAATATTATGATGGGCGGATCTGGGCCCGGGGGTTCTTCTCGATCTATGGCACCAACCAAGGACAATACCGGCAGTAATCATCAAACCCCTACTGAGATCTAGCCAAGGTACAGAACATTCTCCACAGTTAAGTGGAGACTGGGGACTGACTTTCACATGAACTCTGGTGCCCCGTATTTGGCCATGTCCCCTTGATGGGGAGACCAGATGGCACTCGGAGGAAGGACAACAGACTACCAAGAAGAGACTTGATACCCTAGCATCATATTCAGGGGGAGGAGGTCCCCCTCAGTCACAGTCATAAGGAAGGGGAAACTCTGAAAGGTGAAAATGGGAGGGAGGGAGGAATGGGAGGATGCATGGGATGGGATAGCAAATGAGATGTAATATAAATGATTTCATTTTTCAATTAAAAAAAAGATACCTCCATGAATTTATGCTTTTAAACACCAATTGGCATGCTCTCAAAATCATTATTGTCTTGAACTTGCAAAGATTGCTCAGCAGTTACGAAGACATACTTAGAAAACTAAGATCCATTTCCCAGCACTCATATTGGTTGACTTGGAACTACAGCTCCAGATGTAGATCTACCACCAGTAGATTCAAAGCCCCCTTCTGGCCTCCATGCTCATCTGTACTTACTTGTACACACACACACACACACACACACACACACACACACACACACACACACACAATATTAAAATCTTGATACCCTATGAGCATAGGGAGAAGAGATCCCCTTCAGTCACAGTCATAGAGGAAGGGAGTAAGGAGAAAAGGGAGTAAGGAAAAAATGGGAGGGAGGGAGGAATGGGAGGATACAAGTGATGGGATAACAATTGAGATGTAATATGAATAAATTAATAAAATACATTTAAAAATCATTGTATTCTGTGTTAATAAATGGTACCATCCATTTACCCACCTCTAATTAAAATGTACACAAGCACTCAATTAATGCACAAATTAGCAAACAGAAAAATAACCTGTACTCATTTGTACTCAGTCCAAAAAACAGACCACATGCCATGTTTGTATATTTGTATTTCTAAATCCTATTTACTTTTCAGTTTGCTTTTCAAGCAAAACACTGTGATTTAACATTATTTATAAGGATAGATGCCTAAGTATTTTCAAATTTGCTCATCTACTTTTGTCATCTAATTTAATCTCAAGACATACTGTTGTGTTTGTAATAACAGTTTGGCTCAAACTCATTTAGCCCCTGAGAAATATTTTTAACCCTGAGAGTGAGCGTATACAGCTTCTGAGTCAAGCAAAACTAGTATGTAGCACATTTACAGATCATTTCCATTCTGCAAGCCTTAGAGCTATGCTCCTAGCCTTAAATTTCTCTTTTTCTACTTTTTTCCATGTTTACTTTCATGCATTAATTTTTCCCGAAGTTCTCAGTAGTAATAACATTAGCCTTACATTTTCCTTCTCTTTTACAGATTGTAAGAACTAAACTTCCAAAATACAATTCCTCTTCTGATGAAGGCACATATGTGCATTGCCTCTGTCATCTCAGTGATGCCAGAACACTATGATAAATCAAATTCCCATGTAATTACATAACCTAGATATAGAACAGCTATAAAAAAAAAATCCTGCTCCTATTTTTTCAGACTTTTCTTTTGGTACATCTCTCTTATGAAGTACAAGAAACAGGAGTCTTCTGCAGTCTTCTTGTATTTCCATGTTTTCTTTGGGTGCTTTGTTTCATCACACATCTGCTATTATTTTTCTTCTGTGACTTTTTTTATCTTCTAATCTTACCTTTCCAGTCTCAAATGACAAGACACTGTGGCCCTTAGGTAGCAACGCCATTATACCCAAAGCTTCACATGGATGTATCGTTAAAATAAATTTAAAGGAAATACAAGAAAGATTCATTTGAAGACATGTGATATTGAAATGTTAAAGAAAATAAAAACTTAACTGATTCAAATTAGTACACTACCAGGTGTAAATAAGTTTGGCATCCTACATTTCTCTATGTTTCATCCCTCCACCCTCTTGCTCCCTATCTCTGAGGACAAGAACAATGATGTAATAGCAGTTGAGTTAAATGGTCACTTGAAAAGCTTCCAGCTGTCCAACTAACAAAACTGTACGGATACAAGATTTGGGGCACCTTTTGATGTTTAATTACTGTATTGTCACAACTTCTGTATTGGCTTTCAAATGTAGATTTATGAATATCTTACTGAATATTATCAGTCTCATTCTCAGGATAGTGAACCTCAGACTTATCATCTGTGCTTTGTTCTCATCCAGCGTGCTCTTTGTTTGGAGCTGGTAGTGATGGGCACACTTGGCATGTGAGGATTTACACACACACACACACACACACACACACACACACACACACACACACACACACCAACCTGGGAAATCAATCAAACAGAAGGAACAGAAGACTAGAGGAAAAGCAGCTGGCTAGAATGAAATTGGCAGGATTCAACTAGTGAAAGTCAGTGTGCCAAAATTCAGTCTTCTGTTCCGTTGTCTGTTTCTTCCTAACAAACAATTCTAGAATATTTATAGACATAAAAGAGCTCTTACTATCCAGAATAGCCAATAATGTGTCATTGAATGTCAGTCATGTAGAAAAACAGACTTGTATCTGGAACATGCCAATGCAGTTGCCTACAAGGGTAAAACAAGGAGTACATACACTATTTTTCTGTATCAATCACCAAACCAAAGCAGAATTTGTGGAGACTATACAGTTGGCAGATACTATGCATGTTTCTGGCCAGCTGAAGTTTCTTTAGAAGACATTTTGAAGTTGAACTACTTTCGAAAATGGGCATTTCCAGTCTTGAACGCCAGGCTTCCAAATTACCTGAACAACCTAGAGCCATTTCGGGTGAGGTTATTTCTTATCTAATTTCAACTCAAAAGTGATGCCTCAAAGTTCAGTGTGTGCCCCTTTGCTGAGTCACGCTTTATTTAGCAGAAGCTCTGTGCCCCATTCTTGTAGGGCATGCATAGAAGGTTGCCAGATTAGGAAACCTGTCTGTCCCTTGTTCTTTCAAGTGTAAAAAAAAAAGAAAGAAAAAGAAACGACTTTCAGCTTGCCGTCACTTAGAAGTAAATTTTTGCATATGGGAAGTTGGTAAACCAGTGAGGAAAACTTGTATGTGTGTATTTGACATGGTGACATATAAAATGTGCATATCTGTGACAGGCTTATAAAATCTTATAAATGCAATTACCATAGTTGTCCTGTTCAGTGATCTGAAGAATTCATGACCCACAGTAACTTGTCTCATAGATGGGATCTCAGGGGTCAGTGTTGAGCAGCAGAGTCTCATCTGTGGAGCATCTGACAGTTCCAACCTACATGCCAGGGGGGCTTCATGTCAATGTCAAGTTATGAAATATACAATGATTTTTCATTGGAACATACTTTAAAATTTTATGCAAGCAAAAATAGCCATTATTTGGGGTATAAAATATATGAGAGCTGAAAAGGTTACGGTTATATGAGGTGAAAAAACACACCAGAAACATGACTTTGAAAAGGATTCAAGCATGGCTAATAACACAGAGAAACATTTACTGGCATGGTATTTAGGGCATTGAACCTACACAAAAGTCATAATTTTTTCTCCTTCAAATTCTAGACCAAGAGTAACAAATTCTAGTCTTTCAGGCCCAGGAAAGTAGTATTGTCAGTAAGCAAAGGAAATTGAGCACAACTGTTTGGGAAAAAACTAGGGAAACATGTGGTCCCAATGACTCCCAAAAAGTGACTGGTGTTTGAATCCAAACATCACGGTAAATAGAAGCAAAAATTGCTTGTAATTTGCTAGAGGTACTTGTAAACTCATATTTAGATGGGAAATTTTATAATTTGTCAATGCCAGCTCAAATGGCCAAAAAGGTTATGAGGGAGAAAAAGTAAAACAGAATTCATAGTCACCATATAGGTTATAACTTTATGTCCACTATCTATGTGAACACATGTGGGGCCATACACATGATGAGGAAAACTGGGACCTATTTTCCTGTCTTTGAGTAGCTAAAAATGTCTTCAGCTATGCTGGCACCTAGTTGATGTCTTATCTTTCATTCCTAAAAAGATGAGACAGTAAAGCTATTCATAGGACTGACTAAGCCAATGATAGCTCAGCATTCTCTCCAACTCCTTTGCAGTTTTCTCCTGCTATTTAGAGGAGAAGTGAAGACCTTGCCTGCAGAATACTCTGTCTGATGGATGGCATTGCTAGTGAGGTGCATGCAAATGCACAGATTTGAGAGTCACAAATTATCTCATTTTTTTTTTCAAAAGTTGTTATATTCAGATATATGGAAGGATATAACACAAGAGTTTCTTTTTTATTAAATATTTTTTATTTTTACATATACATTTATATTATTAAGCACATATACAATAAACTATATAACAAGAAGAACCATGACACAATCAGAAATCATGTAGATATTATATTCCTAGTGTTTTAGCTGTTTGTATTTGGTAGCCTTGAAGAAAACATCTTTCCAATCTTGGTGCATCTAAAATTCTGAACGTAAATCAATATTCATCACATCTCATTGTTATCAACTTAAAACATCTATCTACACCTAAAAACATCTTAACCCCTAAACAACTAAGCTTCATTGTAAAGCTAAACTCTCTGGTCTTCGACCCAAACAGAGATTTGAAAAGGAATAAAATTGATTACCTGAGTATACTGGGAATGCAGGTTAGTAGCTTCCCAAATGAGAAGATGACAGAAATAGTTTGCTACCTGAGAAGTCACCCAAAACTCTATAACTGTTGGAGCATCATCTTCAGCCATTTGGCCAATTATATGACATATTTGTGAGGCAGGAACCATTAAGGACTTGCTTACCCTATCTTGGCAGAGTTTGGCTGTTGACTCTGCCTGCATCCAAGCTTGCCCTTCCTAGGCAGAATTCTGTTTGTGGTAAGAATGAGGACATTTTGTCCAGAGGCTTGTTTGCCACAAGAGCTTCTTGGCAACCTTTGACAACCACCCTTTAGCTGCCACGGAGTGAAATAATTGGTGGGGTATTTTCTGAAAGTTGCTACAGTTTCCTAAGATGGTTATGAGAACAGCACCACATGGTTGAGAATTTTAGGCTAACAATATCTCCATGGAGGACATCTCTAAAAATCTAAGCTTCCTAATCTCTGTATTAATGATTTCTCTAACTGAAAGAAATAGAGTGGCTTTCATTTCCTTAACTCTATCATAATGCACATACCAGCATTTGAAACAGTACAGATATAAATATGTACTTACTAGTTAGAGTCCCTGTAGTGCTGTATTCATCACTATAAGTGATCCTTCCTACATGGTTCAATATTTCATTCGATCAGCATCAAGATAATATTTCATAGTACAGTAATGGTGATTATTTAATATTTCCTGTAGGATTCCGTTCCCTATTTCTGGACATCATTTACACTGTTGGAAGCAATTTGTCACCAAACACCATTTGAACACAAGTTAGAATGAAATATATTCCCAAAGGTAGGACTGATGACTTGATGCATATGCTAAAGGAAACTTGTATTGTTCCTACCGAGTTCTGTGTTCAGTTTCCAATCTGTCGATAGTATGCTTCCAAGCCTCTGTAATACACTTTGACAGCAGCAGACATGCTATTTTCAATATTTTTACAATATAAGACAACTTATATTTCATTTTAATTCATGATATTATAGAAATATTAGGCACAACTCCTTGTTTTAACAGATGTGCGGTTTTCTATTTGCTTATTTTTAGCTTCAGGAGCTGTGGGTTTTCTGTAGTTTCTTTTCCTATATATTTTATTCTTCTCTCTCGGTTTATCAGACTTTTGTAAGTAATATTTTGCTTCTTGTACATATTTTCTCTTTCTGTATTTGTTTCTATATTAAATGTGGTGGCACTTTAATTGATTTCACAAAATTCCATGCAATTTCAAGGCTGCCTGTCTTTTCTCTTAAAACTGCCTATTTTACATTGCATCCAGAGGCCTGCCTAGATCAAGAAGCACTATCTAACGCTTTCTAATCCTGAAGTTTCTGCAAGTGAATCATTTTCAAATCTGATAGTCTACTGTGGACAGAAGGGCACAATAATATAGATGAAAAATTACTTATATATTAACAAAGAACTCTTTTTTGTAGTAGAACTGTGCTTCCCTTCCAGCTCTGACTACAAAATGTTCTGTGATGACGTGTGCATACTCTCTTCCCCATGCTTATTTGGCATGTCCTGTGTTTTGAACATAGGTGTCAAGGTAGAACCAGGTTCCAGAATCATTCTTAAGAGGAGAGCCACTTCAAGAGAGTTCCAGATCACATCAGCCTTGGTGAGAATAAACAGGTCTTTTTGAGTTGGATCCTGTGGTAGAGGTTTATTTTCTATTCTCGTAAGGAAAAGCCTGTCCTTATCAATAAAGGAACTGCACACCAACCTGCTATGTGCTTTCTTTGGTGCAGAAAGGCCATGGACAATAATAAAGAAATGAATACTTTCCTGAAAGAATTCAGATATGTTAAAGGTGAGAATGGAAAGAAAAACTGATCTAGCTTTTGATGAAACTCTCCGCTTTTGTTTCTCATGGTTACCTTTTGTGGATTTGTTTATTACTTCTCCCTGAGCACAGGCCAGTGCACCTTAACCTCCCCTGCCCCCAGACACACACACACACACACACACACACACACACACACACACACACACACACACGTCAGGGTTTAGTAGGTGATTAAGTGAACAAGTTACAAGAACATTAAGAAGGTGGTACTTAAGATAGAGTACACCAGACTGCTAACCAACATGAAAAACTAAATTCAAACAGACAGCTCAACCAACAAAGCCCTTCTTATGGCTATTTCCTGATGATTTATTGTGGGTACACTGTCTGTGCCAAGGGCTTCTGGATATACTGACTGAGCCAGAGCCCAAGCTGCACATCTCACCTATTGATGTCCTCCTGTCCTCAAGGGAACCACTTGTCGCATTGTAGTAGCAATGGTATCTACTATTAAAGAGGAGAAAAACATTAGGTGTTGAAAATATTTTCTAGTGATTTAAGGATCTCACAGTCTACCTACTCATGCCTGTAATGAGATCCAGGCTTTTCCCTTGGATTTTATAGGACGTGTCCTTGAATTATTTATAACAGTGCAGCCACCTGCTTGCAATGATTTTCCTTTCTGCCGTGTTCTCATCAGGCTTTTGTAGATGGCAATGCAGGTACCATAGCTCTCAGCACTGTAATGGGTCCCTGTCAGGACCATACTGACTGCCACCTGCCACACACCTTGGAGGCTCTCATCCACTGGCCATGCCTTTGGGGATAGAAGGGTCTCCAAGCTTCATTATGGAATCTTAGGCTAGTTCCATTTTTTTTCCCAGCCAGATGCTTTTAATGCTAGCTCTGAGGAAAGTGTTTTCTTTTTTCTTGAATAACTAAAACTTGTGAATATATTTGCTTCTGTTTTAAAAAGCCAGCTTGAATAGTAAGAAGTAAAAATACACCCACTACATTCATAGTATAGCTCTATGGAGGCAAACATGCAACAGTTTCATTCTTTTCTCTTTTGCTTTAACAAAACAGCAGCATTACATGTTTAAAGAGACAGGGGGTACTATTAGGACTTGAAAACCTAAGCAGCAATAAAGAAATAAATAAATAAACAAACAAATAGATAGTCACAGGGGGATTCATAATGGCTTCCCCAGTTAGAGTGGAATACTTTCATATTTATTCACCTCTCAAACAGTGTGCACAAACAGCACAGAACAAAAGCTATGATTTATATTTATAGACAGGTACATGCATACCGTTGATCTCTTGCTGGCTTTCTCACCCTCCTTACAAGCAGCAATTTATGGATGCTGGTCTAAATAAACATTAAAGAAGCAAGGCCATAAACTGACAGCAAGGAAAATCAATGGTTTCCAGAATCCAGCAAGTGAGATCAATGAAAGAGGTTAGGCATCACACATGAGTGAAACACAGCTACAGGTAGAGTGGTTTGCTTTGCCTCTCACAGGGTTCTTGGCAACAAAACAAATCTTCTGAACATTGGCACACATCAAATAGCCACTGGAGGCTGCTCCAGAGTTATTGACTGACAGATGACCTCAGGATGAAAGGGATTTAAACGGAGGCCTCAGGGGGTTATCAATTGCTTTGCTAGTGTCATCTCACATAACTAGACAGCCCCCCAGAGGAAAAAGTGCAGATGCACCTTTCGATAAATCATTCTGGTTTTGTTTCACATTAGTTAGATTTTTCTTTATTTGTTTACTAGCCTCCCAACGCTCAATTGCTGAACAGGAACCTGTACATATTAGGCTCCCTTCCCTCTACATACACCACACACACACACACACACACACACACACACACACAGAGAGAGAGAGAGAGAGAGAGAGAGAGAGACAGAGAGACAGAGAGAGGCAGAGAGACAGAGAGAGACACACACAGACAGACAGACAGACAGAGAGCAGAGAGACAGAGAAAGACAGAGACAGAGACAGACAGACAGACAGACAGAGAGACTCAGAGAGAGAGAAAGAGAGAGAGAGAGAGAGACAGACAGACACACACACACACACACACACACACACACACAAACAGACACAAACATACATTGGGAAGATGAAGACACAACTTCACCATTACTTTATTAATAGAATTAGTCATACTTAAGCATTGTATAGGAACTGCTGGTATATATAGGTACAGTCAATTTTTGCATGTCTCTGAGGAAACCCACCCACTCTTAATGTGAAACATTAGATGCTAACAGGCAAACCAATTGACAACTGACAAATGAAGGCTAATTACATTTTTGAGTTTGCAGAATGATGCCCTGTCTTCTGTTGTCAAAAGAATAAAAGATAAATACACTCGTAAAAAGCAGACATGTTCAGAGAGTAAAAAGCAACATGAGCCAGCTACCTATCTGTACATGAAATTGGCCATTTTAAAACTCAAAATTTCAAAAAAAACAAAAAACAAAAAACAAAAAAAAAACAACAACAACTCAAAATTTCAAATGTGAGCTTGGTGCAGAAATGCTGCTACTGAGACTGGAAGTTTTTATTAAGATTTGCAACTTCACACTGGATGGCCTAAGTGGATTTCATGCTCTCTGTGTTGTTATATTGCTGACAGATACTTCAGGTCGAGGTTTAAAAACTCCCAGTCACTGAAGTCAGACTGGTAGCCATGGCTTCTGGCCAGTGAAACTGAGAAGAAGGGCAAACAGCCCATGGAGATGAGTTGTTTTCTGCCCAAACTCTCTGTGATAAGAATAATATAAGTGGGTAGAGGCAAAGCTTAAGTTTAATCAAGGAATTAAACACATCTTGAAGAACCAAGAATAACAATAGTTGAGCCAAGAAGCATATGCCATGTGCATGAGAAGTAAGCCTGCGTAGTCACAATCTCTAGGAGTTCATCATCTCCACAGCCTTACCTGGTAAAATTGTGGCTAACAAATACACTTAGAATTGTTTTCCCAGTCAGAGACAGTTATGAAGACAACGTACTGAATATATAGGGGAAATTATATAGGACCATGTCTTGCCTGACCCTTCTTTTCTGTGTCAATAAATGCCAATGCTGAGAATTAGACTCAAGACCCCTGGAAGAGCAGTCAATGTTCTTAACTGCTGAGCCATCTCACCAGCACTATATTACATATTAGAGAGGACAGTTATATAGCAAGATACCATAGATCTGCCTTTGGACATCTAACAATAATGAAGAGTCCTCTAAAAGTTGCCATGGTAATAAAAATGTACCAAAAAAACTCAAAGAACATGAGAAATAAGCTTTTTAAGTCCTTATAACAGGCAACATTTAGGACACATTGCCCTTTCACAACAAGCAAATTAAACAGATGAAGATTTCCTGTTTTCTTGGAAGTGAGAAGCATTTTCACTTGATCATGCTTCAATTCCCTAATTCTGTTAATGAGGCCACATTACTCTGATACTTAAACAACACAAAGATGGAACAAGAAAATAAAATTAGAGACTAATATCCCTTATGAACATGGGTGCAAATTTTCTCAATAAAATACTGGCAACCTAAATCCAAGAACGCATCAAAAAGACTTTCCACCAAAATCAAGTATGCTTCATCCCAGAGGTAGAGGGAGGGATGGCTCAACATATGTAAATCAATAAATGTAATCCACCACACAGACTGAAAGACAAAACCAATGATCATCTCATTATATACAGAAAAAATTTTTGACAAAATCCACCACCCCTTCATGATAAAAATCCTTAAGAGACAAGCCTATAACCAATAGCAATCTAAATCAATAGTTCTCAACCTTCCTAATCCTACAACCCTTTAGTTCAGTTTCTAGTGTTGTGGTGACTCCCAGCCATAAAATTACTGTTGATGCCACTTCATAACTATAACTTTGTTACTGTTATGTATTATAATGCAAATATCTGAGTTTTCCAATTATCTTAGGTGACCCATGTGAAAGGGTTGTTTGACCCTCCCAAAGGAGTGGCAGCCCACAGGTGGAAGAACATTGAACTAAGTAGGGAAAAACTCAAAACATTCCCACTAAAATCAAGAACAAGACAAGGATACCAACTCTCTCCATACTTATTCAAGGAAGTGCTAAAAGTTTTAGCTACAGCAATAAGACAACTGAAGGAGATCAATTTGATATTATAGTAAATAGGAAAGAAAGAAGTCAAAATATGTTTTTTCGGATACCATGGTTTTGTACATAAAAGACCCTAAAATCTACACTTCTATAGCTAAAACAATTTATCATATAAATGCTTTCAGCAAAGTAGCATAATATAAAATTAACACACACAAATCAGTAACCTTTTCTATGTATGAATAACAAAAACAGGGAATTAACACCTTTCTCAATAGTCTCATTCAGACAGAAGGATAGATTATTGAATAATAGATAGATAGATAGATGACAGATATTAGACTGAGATGATATAGATTTAGATATCCTAAGATATAGAGGAACAAGACAAGGATATCCAATCTTTCCATACTTATGACAATGAAACCACTAAAAGAGACAACACTAACCATGTTATCTTTGGATGCTCTTACCATGCAAATGAAATATTGGTAACAGTGAAATTAAGGAAAGAATTTGAAGATAATATCAGAAGATGGATAGGCTTGCTATGTTCGTGGGTTGATAGAAATAATATTGTGAAAATGATCCTCCTACCATAAGCAGTCTACATATTCAATGCAGTCCCTATCAAAATTCCAGCCAGTACTTGACAGAAATTAAAAGGATTATTTCTATATTCGTATGGAAACAAAAAACATGTAGGACAAGTACAATAATTCAGAATACCAAAGAACTGCTGGAGGTACCACCACCTCACATTTCAAGCTGTGGTACAGAGCTGTAATAATAAACATAGAATGATACTGGCACAAAAAAAGGCATGTTGATCAACAGAATCAAATGGAAGACCCAGGCCACAGACCTATAGACATCTGATTCTGGATGAGGAAGGTAAAGTTTTAAAAATAGCTCAGTATAAAATAGTTGTTGATAATAGGGGGAAACATTAGAAGACTGTTTTAAAAAAAAAAAACCCACAAAAATTGAAAGAAATAAAAAAGCCATGAAGTGAGGCCTGGAGGGAAGTATACCCCCTTCTAATTTCAAAAAGAAGTGTGCACTTGAGACACAAATGCAATGGAAGAGATGTGGCCTAAATTGCTCCATATTTGTGCATCAATATCTTGTCAGCTTTAGCTGATAGATTTCAAAAATCCCATTTATTTGCTCTATTGGGAAAGAGGCAAGCCAGGAAGGCTTCACACTACAATAGAAAGTGGTCTCCACCCATGAATTCAATACAACTGATATTTGGAGGGAAATAGAAAGGTGTGCCCATTGTTAAGAGGAGTAGCCCTACAATAATCCCGTGTGCTTCATTGAAATTAATAAACAATAAGATGGTGGGACACTGGAAAATTCACTGTCTCATGGTTCTTTAAAGGTTATGTGTTTAATCTTAAAATACAGAGATTTAATGCACTGTTTTAATACGACTAAATCTACAAAACCAAGCCAGTAGATTTTCTAGGTCTTTATTTGCTATTACAATTAAGATTTTGATATTGCTTTAAAAATTAAATATTTTCAAGATATAATGGTAAAACTCTGCACAAATAAATAGTTCTGTGGGTGGAAAGATTACTCAGCAATTAAGAGAAATAGGTGTTGCCATCCAATTCCCCAAATCCACATGGTGGCAGGAAAACATATGTGACTCCAATCCCATGGAATCTGACACCCTCTTCTGCCATAATAGATTCTGCATTCACATGGTTATATACACACACATACAGGTAAAAATACTCATATACATAAAAATAATAAAATTAACAAAGTTTTAAATGAAAAAGTTATAATAATGCTGTTGCTCTTTTTTCTGGTGAACTTTGCAACTTTAGGGATACTTGGGCACCTATGTTACATCTTATATATCTGGGTTAATTTAGCTAAGAAGAAAACACAGCCTTGTAATTGGCATTTGCTACTTTATGGGTTCTTTCTTCAACCATTCTCTGCTCTTTTTCTTCTTCCTTTCCAACCCCCTAACATTATATAAAAGAAAAAAAGGATAGAAATGAAAGAAAAGAGATCCCTGAATCATGACTCAGAAAGAGGGCATCATTATCATTAGACTATTTCCATCTGACTAGTGACATGGAGCTCTTTGTGACAAATTTGATCTTCACTGTCAGGATATCTAGTTTCTTCTTGTTAGTGTTCCTTTTTTGTGCATAACTACTTAACAAACTGCAATCAACAACAATCAACAACCCACCCTGCCTCTTGAGACCCTAGGATTTATATACCCTCTGAAAAGTTCCCAAAATTCCAACTGTCACACAATCACATAAACTATCTACAGCTGGCAAAATCATGCCCCTGCCAAAACACAAGGCAAATGATTATCAGTTGTCAAAAAGCAGCCCCATATCCCCACACCTGGGATTAAAATGAAAACATATTCTTACATCATTTCTGTGTTTTTTAAAGAAACTGAAATTCCAAAATTGTCACTATGTTTCCCCTTTCTGTATGTAGCAGGAAATTTTAAACAGAGATGTGTTTAATAAAATAAGCCCTGCTCAGGTCCATCGCTAAGGTTTTCAGGAGACCTCTCCTGCTCAATTCTAATCTTTATCAGTTTTCTGTGACCAAGTCTAGAACAGCACTCCCTGCAGTAGTGTATTTTAAGTCTCCAATACTTAATTGAGATTTTTCTGACTGTTCCTATTTCCTGGCTGATAAGAGGTAAACAGCTCATATTTTGTTTTGTGGGGCCGCAAATCAGCCCCACAAGCCCATTTCCGAACAGTAAGTAATCACTTTGGATACCTCTCTTGGACCTACACTCATTGTTCCAATGGCTGCCCTTGGCATATCACCTACACACCCATGAAAGCCTAGGCTTTGTTTCTGATTTATTTTTGGAAAACCTATTGCCCCTAGAAATGCTTGTTCACAATTTTGTTGCAAATGACCAAATTTCTCACAATAAAGCACCAAGCATTTTGAGATCTGAAAGCTTTAGTGGCTCGGTCACAGTCTTTTCATAAATGAGCGTACTTCCCACAATTGAAGCACTGACAATTTTGATATTGGAGGCCTCTAGCTATAGCTTGACTTATGATATACATAGTACACATTAGAACCTATATCTTCCATATCTCTTATGCACTCATTCATAGGTGTTCCCCATACTTTAATAGTCTATTAACTGTTTTATATTCGGTACTCACATTTTCATATACCAAGGTCTCTATCAACACATGTCTTGCATCATCATTTGTCACAGCTTTGTTCACAGTTGAGACTAATATTTGTTAAGAAAAAAAAAAATCAATGAAAGTTTCTCCAGAGCCTTGTATGTATGAGGTTCCTCAACATTGTCCTATGCTCTTAAAGCCACTAAGTGACATTGTTCCACAGTATAGTTATCAAATTGAACCTGTTAATGTATATCTGAGTATTGCCCTTTATCCAGCAACTGATCTTTTACTATATTCATTCCCCTTGCTTTATTTCAGTATTCAATATTCATGGCTTCTTCCCTCTACCGTGTTAACCATTGCAATTGCCGACCGTCATCTAGTACAGCTGTCACCTATCCCTTGTAGTGTTGGAGAATAATACTATCTCGAGTATTCCAGTTATTTAGAATTTGTTTCACATAAGGCAACTGCATTTCATATGAAATTACAGACTCTGCCTCTGAAACAAATTCTGGTGTCTTTTATTTTATCACTTTCCCCTGGTAGGCACAAGGAGGAAGGGAAGGCACATATACTGGTGAGACCTAACAGGCTAAGGTCAGATGGTGGGGGATCAGGACAGATGTGGGGACTTGCTGCTGGACTCAGGGTGGAGCGATGAGAGTGATATAGAAGAATGGAGGAATGGGAAGACCCAGAGGGTTCAGGAGCCCCACAAGGAGACCATCAAGGCTGGCAGATAGGGAGCCATGGGGGCCTTCACAAACTGTTGCACCAACCAAAGACAATGCATGAAGTAAACCTAGACTCCCTCTTCATATCTAGCCAATGGACAGCTCATTCTCCGTGGTTACATGGAGAGTTGGGATGGCCTATGACATTAACTCTGGTACCCCAGTTTGATCACTTCCCTTTGGAAGGGAGGCCAGGTGGGCACACAGAGGAAGGGGTACCAGGTTATCTGGCTGAGACCTGATAGGCTGTGGTTATATAGTGGGGAGAGGAGGTCCCCTTCTGTCAGAGGTCTAGGAGAGGGGAATAGGGTGGAAAAGGGAGATAGGATGGGAAGAGGAAGATAAGAGAGATAGGGGATAACAATCAGGATGTAATGTGAATAAATTATAATAAATATTTTTTAAGTACAGCCTCTGTTACATGTCCTTTCCATAGGATACCATCTTATCTTATCATAACCTGATCCACACCATTAGCGGTCATATGCTCTACAACTACTGGGAAAGCTGATGGTGGTGATCCTGTAGCCCTAGGTAACCCCTCCTCTCACTGTAGCAGTCTGGCAGTATGTTTGGTTCAAGATTAACTTACTCTCAATGAGGGTTGTTTTATCAGCTGTATCCTTCAGCTTTTCTGTGACCCAACTGCCTTCTGGCACAGTTTCATTCCCTCTTTCTTTCTGAGGGAAACTTCTGCTATCTTGCTGAGTCACCAGGATTGAACCTTTTTGTTCTCCCTTTTCTGGTGCTTCTCACTTCTCAGGTTCTTCCACTTCCATCCTCAGTTTTTCCAACTGCTCAGCCATTCTTCCAACCTTTTTGAAACAATATAGGAAGAAGAAAAAATATATACAAATTTCTCTGGGAGCAAAGAAGAAAATATCCCATCATAGCAACCACAATAAATTTTTTACTGGTTCCTTGAAACAAAATACTCATTTCTTTGTCCACTGGAGTTTTCTCTATGGCATTGAAATCAAATTTCCCATTTTGCCTGGCTTCACGTTGAGTGCCACTTGTAACTGGCATTTACTACTTTATGGGTTTTTCTTTCTTCCACCATTCTCTAGCCCTTTTCTTCCTCCCTTTCAAACACTTAACACTAGATATGAGGGAAAAAATAACAGAGAAAAAAGGAAAGAGATCCCTGAATAAAGTCAGAGATCAGAAAGGGGACATAGTTATCATTAGACTTCTTCCTCCTGATTAGTTGCATCAAGCTCTTTGTGGTGAGTTTTATCTTTCCTGTCAAGATATCTAAATTTTTCTTGTTATTGCTTCTTCTTTGTGCATGACTACTTAACAAACTGCAACCAACAGCAACAAATAACAACCAACAAACAACCAACAACCCAGCCTGACTCTTGGGGCCCTAGAATTTATATACCCTCTAAAATAAAGTCTCCCGAATTCCAACACACTGTTACAGAAACTATCTGTAGCTGGCAAAATCAGGCTGTCACTAAAGCACGAGTCAAATCAAGGCAGCAAGCCATCTGCTGCAAAGCAGCCCCATAGTCTCATAATTTCTGTGTTTTGGTTTGTTTTGTTCTGTTTGTTTTTATGTGCATTGGTTTGATGGTATCAGATCCCCTAACTGGAATTCCAGACAGTGGTGAACTGCCACGTGGGTGCTGGGAATTTTTAAAGAAGCTAAAATTCTAAAATTGTCACTAAATTCCCTCTCCTATAGCCCAGTCTTGGGGAGAAACAGGAATGGGCAACGGGGAAAAAAAAGTGTCCAAGGAAAAGAAAAGTGTCATCCTTCGTTCCTCTGTTTCCTCAGGGGCTAGCTTGCTCGCGAGCTGCGCCGCAGCCAGGCATGCTGCGATGGAGCTCTGTCCAGGAGCTTGCTGGAAGAACAGCTCCACTGTGATGGAGAACCTGGGCAACCAGACAGTTGGGTGGGTATCTTAGCATCTTAGGCTGAAGGACTTATGAAATGCAGCAGTGACTCCCCTGGAGGGACTGGGGCTTTTACAAGGATTTGTGTGCTCTCAGGCAGAGAGCACTTCTCATTTCGGAAAGAGGCCCCAGCTGTTTCTACCAAGTGAGAAGGGGAGTCCCAATATCTCTGGGGCTTGGGATGTACAAAAAGCAGCCACCAGAACTATGAGCTGAAAAGAGACAGTTGAAAAAAGCCAAGAACTAAACTTTATTGTACATTCTAAGCCTCGTGCATTCAGTGGAGAAGGGGGAGTCAATGCTGAGCCAAAAGATGAAAGGGTACCAAAAAAGCAAGACGAGAAAGAAAGGCATGGGACATTGGGCTCAAAAGGAAAGGACCATAAAAGTTTGGACCAGAAAGGCAACCCCTGACCATGAATCTGGGGTTTTTAAGCCCTGAGGGTTGTAAAACAAGAGAACCCAGGATATGTCTTCTGTTTATAGCAAATATCTTGAGAGCCTTATCTCTTAAAGGGGAAACAGCCCCCTGGTAAACCAGAAGTAGCTTTGAAGTCTTGATAAGAGCAGGACCAGGTCTGTGACACCTCTTACCAGATGGGATTTAGCGGCCCACTGGGATCAAAACAGAGTCACCCCCTTTTTAAAAAGTTCATTAGAGCGGCTATTCGGAGGCGTGTGGGCTTCGACCTCACCCAGCAATACCCCATAGTGAGGTAACAATTCATCAGTCCCACAGTCCAGACCGTCATTTACCTGCTCTAATTCAAGTCCTGGCTATTTGAATATTACAACATCCTATCCAATCTTTCAGAAACACAAAAACTGAAACAGCGGCTGCTGGTGAAACAAAAGAAATCTTGTTGCTTTCCTAGAATAAGCACTCATGAATGTAGCATCTTCAGCAACCAGCATTTACCATCAGGTTGTGGTGGGAAACCAAGAGCAAAGGCAATGGATTGTATTAGTTCTTGGATCTCCAGGGCATCTTTAACCAACAACTTAAAGCGAAGTGTTCCACTCTTGTTACTGGGCTTATATGGAAACTTATGGCCTCTAGAAGCACTATCCTTTGAGATGCAACTTCAATTAAACTATCTTATATGAATATATAAATGTGTGTGTGTGTGTGTGTATGTGTGTGTGTGTGTGGAGAGAGAGAGAGAGAGAGAGAGAGAGAGAGAGAGAGAGAGAGAGAGATTTTTCTCTCTCTGTGTTACTCTAAGAATCTGACTAGTACATTACCTTTTCTCACCAATGGTTTCATTCTAATTTCCTGGATTCAAAGGGACTATGAATGAAATAAACACACAAATCTAAAGATCTAATGCTAAAATTTGCATGTGATTAAAAATATAGAATATTTCTCTTTCTGGGCCTGAGTATAGGTACCATATTTTTACTACATATACATCTTCTGATGAACATCTAGGCTATTTCTAATTTCTGGTGATTATAAATATAGCCAGGCATGGTGGCACACACCTTTAATGCCAGCATTAAGGAGGCGGAGCCATGCAGATCTCTGTGAGTTTGAGGCCAACCTAGTCTACAAAGTGAGTCTACTACAGCCAGGACTACAAGAGAAATTTAGTCTTGAAAAACACCAGCAGCAGCAGCACCAGCATCATCATCATCATCATCAAGTAGGATGAACACAAGTGTACATGTATTTCTGTAGTAGTAAATAAAGCCATTTGAATATGTGGCCCTATTTTATAGTGTGTTTTGAGGAATTGCCACACATTTCCATTGTGTTTTCACCAATTTTTTATCCCATCAACAGTGCGTGAGGGTACTCTGTTTCCCACTTTCTGGCAAGTATTCATTGTCTGTTCATAGACATAGAAAAAGCAAATTGATACTAACAAGGAAGTTTCCTCCATTCTAGTTAGCCTTCATAGTACCATAAGGTACTATGTAGGCTTCTGAGCACAGGCTTATGGACTTTAGTAGACTTATTCAAGTATGAACCCTATGAACTGCAATAATTACCATCATGGCAAGATATGCCCATAAATAAAATGGTGATGTGGTTATTATGGTGGTAATCAACTGAATTATGTTTCGATTTAAGGCCTGAACTCCTGGTGCTATAAACCTGATTAAGAACAAATGGCTAGGGAGCTCACCAGAGCCAGGTCCAAACCTACTACTACTATTCATTGAAATCAGTAGTTCTCAATCTTCCTAATGCTATAACATTTTAATACAGTTCCTCATGTTGTGGCGACCCCAACAACAAAATTATTCGCATTTCACTTCATAATTGTAATTTTACTACTTTTATAAATTGGAACGTAAACACCTAAGTTTTCTATGGTATTAGGCGATTCCTGTGAAAGGGTCATTTGATTCTCCCAAAGGGTTCATGTCTCACAGATTGAACACTGCTGATCTAAATAGGCATGTTTTCTCAATTTGTGTCTGTATACCCATAAATTAGCTCACCTCTTAGATACAAAGAAATTTGCAACTGGTCAAAGTGCATAGAAAAAAAGTGTCAGCAAAATGCTCAGCCACAAGTGGTTTGTCTACATTCCCTTTTGGACTGATGCTCAGAAACTGTTGTGGAAGTAGATGTTGAACTATTATAAATCCAGGAAGAACTGGACTGAAACATTGTCTTCTGAACATGATAACTCTGCAGCACTCATGATGTCACAGTAGCTATAACTGCCTGAGCAAGACTAAGCCAGTCAATATTCTAGCCTGAAGAGGATGGATGGAATCATGATCCTCCAGCCCTAATTGGGAAACTGTTGAGAGTTGATGGCTTCTGAGGGAAGGGAAGTTTGTTTTTTACCATGATAAGTTGACCACATTTCAGTAGATGTTCAAACATATTATGAACAACATGGAATGGAGTTAGTAGGTTATGTTTTTAAGGAAAACATGAAGTTGAAAGTGGGTTGGAAGGTGGGAGTTGATCCAGGAGGAGTTTGGAGGAAAAGTGGATGGTTGAGTATGATCCAAATACAATTTAACAAATTTTCAAATAATTAACTCAACTATAATTTTTAAAACTTCAGCTAGACAATTTTTAATCTTAAATGAATTTAACAACAACAATGTTTGGCTGGGAAATGGGTTACAAATTGGCTACTACTGCCTAATATAGCTTCTTCTGCAACTCCTCATTATCAACAGAAACTCATGTTTCCAGAATCAACCTCATAATTACAAAGATAAGTTTGTTATTCTAAACTTTGTACATATCCAGCTTAATTAATTTCTGTGAATTTTAATTTCTTAACAACAAGTTGAACTTGGAGTCTAATCTTGAGATAAAATATTTCTATTCTATGTTAGGTATTCTGCTCTGCCTTAGGAACTAGGTTGCAAAGTCTTGCAAGATCCCTAGATATCAACTATATGAAGTCCTCAAATGCCATCATTTCCCCATAAGATGCAGATTGTGTAAGGTTCTATAAGTGGCCAAAGGTTAAAGACTAAATCTGAGGAATCCGGGTCTCTGGATTGCTCTTCATATACCATGTCTCTCAGCAATAAGTAACACTGACATTCTGAAAGCTTTTAGATCACATTTTATGTGGTGGAATTCAAAATAGAAGTGGTTTGTGATGATATGTATGTTAGATAAAGGCTGTGTATACTTACAAAACACATGATTCATTCTTATCTCTTAGTGATCTTTAAGTTGTCTTATGATTGGTATGACTACAGAGCCTGATATTTACCATCAAAAAGACTGAAATAGCAATATCAACTTATCCACAATTCCATCAGCTACTGTCTATAGACATGGGCAGAGTTTAAATATACAGACTACACAGTCCCTCAAAGTGTGTGGTAAAGTTTGACTTAGAAAAATCACAAATTCTAAACCAGATAAAGACAATTTTTAAAAAGTAATAATTTCTTTTTCAACTTACCTCCTTCCTTTCTACTCACTTTAAATTGTCTAGAAATTTAATACATCTGTTTTAAGCAGCAGGCTTCCCACTGCTTCTATGGGCATAAAGTGTTAATACTCTAATTGTGTCATAACTCTTTTTGGTTCAGTGAAATGTGGCATCAGAGCTCAAGGTCAGGGCTTCCAAAAGTTAGGGAAAACCCAGGGTCAGATAATCTCTTAAAAATAAGATGTTGCTTCCAAGAATGTATTCCTAACTGAAAGAAATGAATTGGATGCTTACTAGGTACACTGGTTGTGAAAGCTTTTCTAGAATAAAGGGTAGAAATTGAAAAATAGTGAATGAAAAATCCCAAGGATATTTATTAGACTGATCTATTGTTCTAAATATGAAAGGATATGCACTATATACTTGGCATATTTACTTCCTTATTTGGCCAAATCTACATGAAGAGAATTTAGTTGTGAAATGTCACTCCGATGTGTTTGATCTTTTGAGACTGGCATGCCGTAGAACTACGATAGTGAAATAAATGGGAAGAAATGGAGGAGGAAGCATAGCATTATCTTCTTGTGATATTTTAGGGAAGGAATGGGTCAAGCAAATCAAGAAGGCTTTACTGGCTGAAAACTGATTATGTGAGTTATTTGCTTGGGATGCACATGGTGTGAGCTTGGTATCTCAATTTTATAACTGTGTAGTTTATATGGTGCAGAAACAACTCCAGAATGTAAAAGAAAGAAGTAGAGATCCTAAGCTTGAATTCAGAATTCATACACAAGTTGTTTCTATCACTAGGAATTAGTTTACCCTGGAGAAAGCTGTTTCTCACCAGTCAACAAAACCCTAGACCCAAGAACAGAAAGAAATAAAACATTTTAAAACACCCAGTAACTCAATTTTGACATTGGTGCAGAAAACAGCCGTAGACAGAGCAAAAACTAATAAGCTTGGCTGTGTTACTGCAAAACATAAAATATTGTTGGCTCTCATTTAAGTCTTGTCAAGAGCCACTTGACTATAGTAAGTTGGAGGCCAGTCTTGCTCCAGGGAGCCTTCAGGAGAGACTACATTCTAGCTACAATTTGACTGTGTCTTTAGGACAAACCTTGAGTAAGAAGTAACCAGCTATGCTCTATGCATATTACTACTCCAAAGTCTAGAATACAACAAATGTTTTTTGCTTAAAATTGCATGTTAGGAAAATTTCTATATAGACATAGGTGACTAATCAGCATGGCTGCAGTAGCAATATTACAGTAGACAAATGTAGTGAACTACATCATGTATAATGGAGGGCGCTACTCATGAGATCTCAGCACAGCTCTGCAGCCCTGACTAAACAATCACTGGTGGGAGTTTGGACTTCAGGAAATGATTGTAGAAAGCTAGTCAAGCCCAAGACTGAGGAGAATAATTTTTTAAAAGGCAGAACCACGGTTGTGTATGTACTTGCTGACTCTAATTCAATTCCTCAAACTGTAAGTGGACATGTGAAACCATCTATTGTCCTACACAATCTGAGTCCTACTACCAACAGGAATCATCTGCTTGTGTACTAACTATTAGTCCCATTAGCCTGCAACCCAGCTGTGGATCCTGAAGTAGCCACACAAGTAAATCTAGCCACTTAGCTTGTTCAGTTTATACAGGTAACCAGAAGGACACATACTTGCCAAAGTTGATTCCATGGCATATGAAATGGCCCTGTAATTCAGTTTCAGAACAGCCACTAAGATAGTCATACGGATACAAGTTTTCCTCTGATCATTAGGAAGGCCACTGCCCTCATTTTCTCAGAGGATTTTGAAATGTCCCTGTTTCAATGATCCAGCCTCTCTCAACTATGGACTCAGAGAAATTCTACCTATTTAGAGATGTAGAAAGGGACATACTCATCTTTGCTAGCTGGTACTGTGTGTCAACTTGTCACAAGTCATCAGCGAGGAAGGTGTCTCAGTGGAGAAAATGCCTCCATGTGATCTAGCTGTAAGGCACTTTCCCAATAGTGATTAATAGAGGAGAGTCCAGCCTATTGTGGGTAGTGCCATCCCTGGAGTGGTGGTTCTAAGGTCAATAAGAAAGCAGACTGAGCAAGACCTGTGAAGCAAGGCAGGAACCAGGATCCTTCCATGGCCTCTGCGTCAGCTCCTGCCTCCAGGTTCCTGCTCTGCTTAAATTCCTGTCCTGACTTCTTTCAGTAATGATCAGCAATGTAAACGAGTAAGCCGAATAAACCCTTTCCTCCTCAATTTGCTTTTTGGTCATTCACAGTGTCTTTTTGCAAAAATAGAAAGTCCAACTGAGATGCCATCAGTGTCTCTAGATACAGGTCCATGGACCTCAGCTTTAGCTGGAAACTTTGAAACATCCTTTTCATTTGCAGTCTGCAGAAAATAGTGCTTGCTAAGGATTATAGGCGCTATGAATTACAGCTCCGAGATAAAAAGTCCAAATCTATGTTAAAGGTTCTACAAAGTTGATAAACTGATTACAGCATATGACTATGAAAGTTGTAATATTGCAGGTCTGGAGACAAATTATCTTATTTTATCATTACCCTCTTAAGAGTCATTCATCATCTCTTCTGTGCTTGACCTAATATCCTTTCTGTGACTATTAGGAAAATATTGCTTGTACTCACAGATCACTGACTTCTATCAACTTGGGAATGGCATAAGACAGTATAAAAGGCCCAGTATAGGAATTCTCTGCTTTCCTGTTAACCATTCTACCTGATACTTCCACCAAGATGTCTGAAGACATGCTTTGCTATATAACTTTCTTTGTTCTGTGACTATGAAAACTTTGAGAAAGAGCTGATTCATTGGAGTATGATGGAATCGCTTGAATCCATGTTCCTGGCCATAGTCATTCATATCTGCCTCCATCATCAGCTGGTTCTTATTCACTTTGAGAAGATAGATGTTTTTACAATGGTACCTACAAATTATCAGGAGCCCTCTCAGGGAACAAGAGGAAACACGATTCACCTTATACGTGAAAATAGGCCTGGCCTCTATAAATCTTGACTGGAGCCTTATATAGTACTATCTCTGCCAGTCCAGGTCCTGTAGGCAATCTAGCCTACCAAGCCCCCCAAAAGACTTGTGTCTGCCTATTAATCATGACTCCACTGTGAATACCACAGG
Organism: Acomys russatus; assembly: GCF_903995435.1. NCBI lineage: Eukaryota > Metazoa > Chordata > Mammalia > Rodentia > Muridae > Acomys > Acomys russatus. Next base: position 78,317,844 of record NC_067138.1, on the reverse strand, counting down.
AGTTCTAGTTCTGGGTCCTACCCCTCTTCTCAGCTGGCCTAAAGGCTGTTGGTCCATAAGTCTGAATAGAAGATAATTACAGACAAATGATCTGTAAAGATGAACCATATTCATGCTTCTTCAAGGGAATAATTGTCAAGGGAATCCCACATGGATATAAAGCAGACAAACATAACACACAATGGACCTAACTAGTAGGATCAGGACATGCCACATTACTCCTAACTGCACAATGCAGTTTCAGGGTGTACCTTACCCTGAGACATATATTTACAAGCAATGACTCCATTTTGGGTCTAAATGTTAAGTCAGCATGTCTCTGTAACTTTCTTGTCCACATGCAAAAAAGTTTCATCTACCCTACACAACCCATGAGGCACAGACTGATTAATTAATTATGAAAGTTAAAGATGTCTTACCACATAAACTCCCTAAAGCAATCTGGGACCATACAAGCATATGAGCCTATTAAAATCAAGTAAGAAAAATGAAGCCCAAAAACTTCACAGAAATACCTGATTGATAAAAAGAGATAACTGTGTGGTGTCTAGTTTTATGTCAATTTGACACAGGCTAGAGTTATTTTAGAGAAGGTAAATGTTTCCATAATATCACACTGTAGGCAAGCCTATAGGGCATTTTCTTAATTAGCAATTGATGGCTGAGGGCCCACGCCATTGTGTATGGTCCCACCACCATAGGAAGCAAGTAAGCAGCATTCCTCCATGGCCTCTGCATCAGCTCTTGCCTCCAGGTTACTTCCCTACTTCCTTCAGTGATAAACTATGATACTGAAATGTAAACTAAGTAAACCTTTTCCTTCCCAAGTTTCTTTCGTCATGGTATTTCATCACAGCAGTAGAAACCCAAGAAAAAGAGCCATCTGTGTACTCCACCAGATCAAGGAGTTTGAAGTTTAGAGATGTGCACAGCTCTTGTGCTGGCTGAACCACCAGTGACTAGGCACAGAGAACAAGCCTGCATGTGAGCAGTGACATCCACAGGCCAAATTTGCCAGCAGGTTAGGCTGTGGGACCAGTGTCCCATTCAGGTTGCAGCAGCTGTGAGACTGGGGTCTCAGTTTGGCTGCATGTGAAACAGGTCTCTGGCAGAGCTGGCTCAGACTGGACCCCAGCAGAAAGGGGCATGTAGACCTCTATTTTTCTCAGCAATAGTGGTTAAGACCTGGAGCAGTTTGAGCCTGTCGAGAAGGCCTCTCAGGTCTTAAAGATTTACCAGTCCTTATATGGGGCTCAGGACACATACTCAGCCTTTTAATTAAAATGGCAATGAGACTACAGTCTTGTTTATCTTAAGAATATTTAAATAGACAACTTTGTTCATAGTGTATCTTAATACTTAAAGACTAAGACTAAGGTTTTATCTCTGTTAAGTTGGAGGTTAAAAATATAAGTACAGTCTAAAAACACAGTCCATAAAAGAGAACAGAACAGATTTTGTATGACCAATAACTTTATATTTATAATTTTAGGCTAAACATGGTTTAAGGCAAGGATTTAAATTTTAATATTGTAAATAAGTGAATGTTAATACAGTAGAACATTATAGAATAACTTTAAAAAAATGTATCAAACCCATTACCCAAGAGTGGTTAATCCAGGTTATCTGGTGACAGGAGAAATAAGATTTATTTAATTGTCTAGGAATTAGGAAAAACATAGATTAGAATAAAAAACATTTTAGATCAGGATAAAAACATAGCCAATAAACAGTTGTATAGCCAATAAACAATCATACAATTTTTTTTTTGAGAGTAGAAAATAGATTAGAGACATTTTTACTTTTACGAGTTGGAAGGTATAGTCTTAGAGAAAGGAAAGCTAAATCTCAGGTCCAGAGGCCTGAAACCAGACACTGCTGCATGTAAGGGGTTGACTCTGCCCCTCAGCAGGTAAGGCTCAGGACTAAGGACATTTTTAGTGAATCTCTGGCATATCTGAGAAGGTGAAGGGGCTGGAGTATGGTGGGAAGCAGGGGTTCATGTGGTAGTCGCCCTTAACAATAATGGCTGATAGTCACCCAGTTGTCCTTAAAAACAGAGGGAAGTCACATGGTCGCCCCAACAAAGATGGCAACTAGTCACGTGGCCCGTGCGGAGCCCCAGCACCTTGACCCTTGACAACAGTAACAGCAGAAAAATTAAAAAGTGCTAAAAGGACATGTGGGAGATAAGTTGATAGAAATTATTAGAGCCAGATGGCATAGGCTTAGGGCAGGGATCCCATACATGCCCCACTGTGGGAAGTGGTTTAGAGGACTAATGTCTGCCCTGTCCCAGGTTAACTAAGGCTATTTTTGAATTTAAAAAAAAAAAAAAAAAAATGCTACCAGGTTGCCAGAGCCCAGGACAGGGTTCCCTAGAAGGCTCCGCAGTGGCTCTGCCACCCTGGAAACACAGCTGAGGCAGTGGCTGGGGCCTCCCTGCTGACCCGTTCTGTCCAGTCCCGGCTTTGTGCAGTTCTGGTGGAACAATGGGGCCAGGTGGTCAATGCAGCTGGTGGAACAAACAGGGCCAGGGGGTCAGGGAGCTCCAAGGGGTCCAGTAGGATGGGCCGTTTTGGTCTCCCTCGGAGTGAAAATAGACCATTTAGAAAAATTTGTGCCCATTCTGGGGACTTGGAGTCCAATCAAAGGAGAACGCACCCTTAAACCCAGAAAAGTAAGAATATTCTCCACAGTTATGTGGAGAGTGAGGACTGACTATGTCATGAACTCTGGTGTCCCATATTTGACCATCTCCTTTGGGTGGGGAGACCTGAGGGCACTCAAAGAAAGAATAAGCAAGATACCAAGATGAGACTTGATAGCCTATGACCATATAGTGGGGGAGGAGGTCCCCCTCAGTCATAGACCTAGGGGAGGAGAATAGGGTGAAAGTGGGAGGGAGGGAGGAATGGGAGAATACAAGTGATGGAATAACAATTGAGTTGTAATCTGAATAACTTAATTTTAAAAATATGCATACAAAAAAAAAAAACAGAAAAGTCTATGGCAGATGGAGCCGATGGGTGGGGGGGGGGGGCGGGTTGTGATCCGCAGGTAGCTTACCAAGAACATAGCAAGTGGCGCTGCCGGTGGGGGCAGGTGAAGCTATGCAGACAGCAGTGGAGAGATACCTTCTTAGAGCAAAGCAGCAGACTTTCTAGGTGGGCTGAGGTCCCAGCTGGTGGCAGAGAGTGGGGGAAGTGGGAGAGCTTTGTAATCCAGGCTGGCCTCACACTCTTAGAGATCTGCCTGCCTGCCTCTGTCTCCCAGTGTGCTGGGATTAAAAGTGTATGCCACCACTCCTGCCTTATGCTGTTTTTTCAATGTTGTACATGAGTACAGATGTCAGTAGAGGACAGGAGCATTGAATTTCCTGGAGCAGAAGTTAGAGGCAGGTGTGAGCCACTTAACATGAGCACTGATAATCAAACTCTGGTCCTATGTAGGAGGAGTACTTGCTTGTAACTGCTGAGCCGTCTCTTCAGCCCTTGATGTTGATTCTTAAGACAACTTGAAAACTATAAAGGACAGAAGACAATCTTCTTTTATTTACAAGCTCTTTTAAACACTTCTGTGCTTATGTTAATGAAGTAATTTTTTATTTCCCTAGATAACCAAGGATAGGGAGTTCTTTGCCAGGAATCAACCATGTGCTTGTATACTTGCTACTTTCAGCCCCACTCACCAACCTCAAGGGGTAGAAAAGCTGAAGGTTAAAAACTAATTGCCAATGACTAATGATTTAACCAATCATGCCTATCTAATGAAATTTCTGTAAAATTCCCCCAAAAGACTTGCCTTGGGGAGATTACAGATCTCCTGAATGCACTGAGGTTCCTGGAAGGTGACATGAATACTCAGGGGGCTGTGGAAGCTCTAACTCCTCATATGATCTCAACCCTATGCATAGCTCCCTCTACCCTTTATAGTAAACCTTCAAATGTGCTTGTGATGTTTTTCAGAATTGTATGAACTACCAAACATTAATCTAACCAAGGTGAGAGTTCTGGAGCACTGATATGTTACTGTACTGACAGAGACATACAGAAATTTCCTTTGGTGAAAGTTACTAACTCATTGTTTGGGTCCACAGGGCAACTACAGCAGGATTCAGTGTGACATCTGTGTCTTCATTTTGTGTTTGGCTGTCTTCTTTGCTTTATGTAGAAGCACAGAGATATTGTCCTTGACCTTTCCATTTGAATTACTGTGGACTCCACAAATTTTAGAGGACAATCAGTTGAGATCAGTTATCCATAAGACTAAGTCTGTTTGGTGAAACAAGCAGCCACATGTCCCATCCAAACTAGGAGAACAACTTTGGAAAACCTTTCAGAACCAGAACTGAGACAATAATCAACCTGATGTCATGTTGACTCGGGGCTACTTAAGTCATACTTCTTTCTCTCTGTCCCAATTTTTGCTCTATTTAGACCCTCAGTTCGTGTTGGTACCCCAAAGTCAGAATTGGGGTCACTGGATCCCTTATTTACTCATGCTTTTAATATGACCACGTTGAAAATCTCACCTCCTTTAATTGCCTCTTATATATATTCTTCCCAGAGCTGTGCATTGCTGTTTCCCTTTCTGGATCTATTCTAGTTTGCTGAGTGCCTTAAATTGCAACATCCAAAACTAGGGGACATATCTGAGCTGACTGACTACATATTCGCTAATTAAATACTCAAATCATTCCTTTCCTTAGGCTGATGTCAGCAGCTACCTGCAGCATTCACTCTTCTTTTAGCCTAAAGTGTGCTCAGAGGATTAATTAGAAACAATGAGAGACATGAAATAGATTAAGGAAAGTCTTTAAAAGGCCAAAGTTACCATCAATTTCAGTGTTAGAACTACTTGATAAAGAACAATGCGAAAAGTCAGTGAGTATAGATGCTTGCCACCACACCCAACTACCTGAGTTCTATCCCCAAGTCTCATGTGGTAGAAAGAGATAACTGATTCCTGCAGGCAGGCTAGCGCACGCACGCACACACACACACACACACACACACACACACACACACACACACACACACACACATTCTATTGATTTTTTAAAGGAGAACTTAATTGCTAAATTAAACAACAGAATAGCATTTGAAGCAAGTTATAAGTAACAATGCCAACAATGACGAGCTTCTCCCTTTCAGCTCCTGCTCCCTTGGGATTCACAGTCAAGCTGGGCTATGGCACACTTATTTCCTGCACCACCCTAAGAGCCAGTGGCTGCAAGCTGGAAGAGCTTAGCTAACTGATCCCTCCTACCACTGGGTAGCAGCTCCTGATAGAATGAGGTGCACTGGGTCAGGGATGTTGGAAAACTTCAATGCTTCCTTAGTCACTCTAAAGCTTTTCAAATCTTTCCCTTTTGAAGCACCAGCTACTGCCAGGAAAGATTTCAGAAATGTGCTTGGTCTTGCAGCTAGACAAGCTTCCGGCTTGATTTTTGCCTTAAGATGTGTCTTTACTCTGATCAATCAACAAGTTTCCAGGCCCCCTATGTGAGTGGCATGAATAAACCCTACAGGGCTCTTTCCTGGAGCACAAGTCCTACACCACACAGCACACTGGGCCTGTGAAAGAAGGGATAGTAACATCGCAGTGAGGGCTTGAGACTGGAAAGAAATAGAATTCAGTTTTCACTTGAAAAAAGAAAATCATTAGATGTCAGTCTGTGCCCCCTACTGACAAAATGAAGTGAACCAGGTGAAACTGTCCCGGGAGATTGCTCCTGAGACCTGCACTTTCTTTTGATACCCTCTTCACCTGCAGAAGTATGTGAGGAACAGCTTAGAGTAAGCATTGGAAAAACCCGGATTGTTAAACACACAGGCCTGCTTTCTTCAGAGAAGAAATGAATGGAGCCTGGTTACAGGGCATGCTGGAGTAAAGTGCTCTAACAGCCTGGTGATCCTGTGCTATTTATTCTATTCTGAGCCAGCCTCTGCTTGCATTTCCCCCCACATCCTAAGAATTATTTAGGCCCTAATCCTGGCCTTTATCTCTCAGTGAATAGAACTTATTCTTATGAAATCTACGCACTTTGCATTCTTCTTCAGTAGAATCCATCCTTATTACATTTGCTTATTATAAATCCTACCTCTCCAGGCCCTAGCCTGAGCTCTGTCTACCAGGCAGGAGAACTCATTCTTATTGTAGAGGTCACAGGTGTTTTTCTACATGGCTAGGAAGTTAATGTAGCTGTGGCTAAAGCTTTACTGTGATAACCGTCACATAGAGATCTTTTTACAAAGTTGTGCTGTGTTTAAATGTGGAAGATTAAACCACTGGATCACTAAACATTTTGAACTAGTCTGACTGACCAAGTCTGGTGGTATGGAGTTTTCTTTCTCTTCTCTTTGCAGCTTTCCTTCCAGCAGTGAGACCTACCAGGACCTCCCAACCCAGAACTACTTCAGACTACCAGGGCTCGCATAAGGCCACCTGGGAAACTTTTCTTAACAGGGTATTCTTCTTCCTCCAGTCAATTTTCAAATTCTAGAACCTCTATTCTTTCTAGAAATCCCACCCACATGAAAGGTCAGCTTTTTTATGTCTACAAGACATGAGACCCCAGAATATACCCAATAGGCAGGTTTCTCCTTTTATTTTTAAACTAGACACCATGAAATCTATTTCCCACGAGGACACAGACATATGCCCACATATATAAATTAAATAAGGGGCTTGGGCGACAGTTCTCCAGTTAGGACAGCGTAATGCTTTATAGAGGACACAAGCAGTATCTGTGGCATATCCAGGTGATACAATGCCTCTGGCCTCTGAAAATACCTGTGATCAAGTGCACTCACTCATATACAGTCAGAAGTGAATGGAAATAAAGTCTGAAGGAGAAGAAAGATGAGGAGAAGGAGGAGGAGGAGAAAGAAGAAGAAGAAGAAGAAGAGAGGAGGAGAAAGAAGAAGAAGAAGAAGAAGAAGAAGAAGAAGAAGAAGAAGAAGAAGAAGAAGAAGAAGAAGAAGAAGAAAGTCAAGATCTCATGGTGGCATTAACACAATTACTCACTTCCTGATGCTGGTCAATTCTCACTGGTTTTATATCATAACTACCCACTGCAGCCTGCAGCCTCATACCTTTTATTTGTAGAGCATGGACAAGAACAAATCACAGCCAAAGTATCTGTTGTGGGCTTGTGGGCCCCAATAACATATACAAACTATTCCAGACTAAGCTGTGCCCTGTGTGGTAGGCAGCACAGGAGATATGAAGACCTGAAAGAACATCCGGTAAAGTTTCCTCTCACCTTAGCACAGCACATGATTTGTTTTTCTCCTGCACTTAATAATAGTGTGATAATAACGTATGTACTATTTTAAATTCTCTTGTCTGCTTCCTCAAATATGCATAACAAGGAAAATGAATAGCACTAATGTCATTTTGTTAAATATGTCTATTATAGAGATGCTATGGTTCAGTGCTAATGGAAGTTTTCTGGTGCTTTTGAGTTCTCAATGTTCCATGCTACAGTGATTTATGGAAAGCCAGAGTGCTTTGCTGCAACAAAGGTCTGTCATGTTAAACACACACCCTCTCCCTGCCTGTTTTGTTCCATCACGCACATTAATTTTCCTGTGACTCAACCTCTACCTTCGATCTATCATGAATCCTAACTCCAGGATATTGTGTGTGTGAGAGAGAGAGGGGGAGGGGGAGTCTGTTTCTGTACACACCCCCAATTCCCAGTACAAGTTTTCATCTTTGGCCTAAGATTATTATAATAGCTTCATAATTACTTTCTCTGTGTTTGGCCTTGCTCTCCTATACTCCATTACTCATTTCCAGGTCAAGTTATTAATTTCAAATGTAAATTAGGTAAGGCCATAGCACTGCTTTAATGAAGTAATAAAGTATCTCTCTCTCTCTCTCTCTCTCTCTCTCTCTCTGTGGGGGGGGGCGGTGGGGAGAGGTGTTAAATGTGGGGGTGTGTGGTGCATTTGTCTGTGGATGTAAAAACACAAGTCTGTCTTTGAAAGGAGTTCCACTTGAAATGAGCAACTTCCCAGTTATTGGCTATTTAATTATTTTAGCTGTGCATGAATACAAAACTATGAATGATGAACAACAAAAACAAGAGGCACAAGAAGCCACCCCCATCCTAGAAGTCATTATCTTCCAGAGCCCTGATGATCCTGGCCTGCCTCCTACAGCACACAGCCCTTAGGTACCACTCTCCAAGTCCTCATAGCGCCTCAGCCAATCATCCTTCAAACATAAGAGTGCTCTTACCTCATAGCGCTCCTCTACACAGCTAGATCCTTTTCACCCACCAAGAAAAATGTACATTTCCTCTTAAAACTAGACCAACCCTTTAGGTAATTCATGAGAACCTGCTATGGCTGTAACAAGTACTGTTCTGAGTTGTGGAGTTCAGTGGAGATGCTACCCACTAAGAGCTGGCATATGTTGGAGAGATATCACAAGCGACTACCAGCAAGCATCGATGTTTCAGACTGTAGTGGAAGGAAAGAGAGACATACTTTACAGAGGCTTTCTGCAAAGTGCACTCTGAACTGAGATCTGAGGGATATAAAAAGGAGTCGGTGGCACAGAGGAGCACTGCAAGGCAAGAAGTGGCACAGAGGAACACTTCAAGGCAAGAGGAGCACTGCAAGGCAAGAGGTGGCACAGAGGAACACTGCAAGGCAAGGGGTGGCACAGAGGAACACTGCAAGACAAGAGGTGGCACAGAGGAGCACTGCAAGGCAAGAGGGCACTTAAAAGGTTGGATGAGGACGTGGTTACTCAGCTCAAGATGTATTTAAGCATTTTTTCAATAGTCATATAGTACAAAAAAAATCTCAACATTCCTTGTCATTTTCAAAACTGATAGTATTTTTAATGTGAAATTGCAATTATTAATTTGTTTGCTGTCATCATGTCAATATCATAAATGACTTTCCATGGTAAAGGATTAGAGAAAGCTCTCTTCATAGTTTTTCCACTTGGTAGAAATCAGTGGTACTTTAAGTTCTCTAGTGTAATTGCATGGATATTCTTTGGGGGGCAGTGTTCAAGACAGGGTTTCTCTATGTCACCTTAGCTGTCCTGGACTCAAGACCAGACTGGTCTTGAACTCACAAAGATTCCCCTGCCTCTGTCTCCTTGAGTGCTGGGGTTAAAAGCATATGCCACCACAGCTAGTTTGCATGGATATATTTAAGTAATAATATTTTAAGAGAGAATAGTCACAGATGAAATCAGTTTGTCATTTTACTGACACACATCCTTCATAAAATTTTTGGATAATCAAACTCCTTATCAGTGGAATACAGTATCTGTCAAACAGGAGTCTATCTGGACTATCTAGCAGCAAGGATATCACCTGAGGACTTTTCTTGTTACCCGACAACAGCCTTAGGTTAACAGGCACAGGCACACCCACTCACTAGAATTCTTAAACTAATCTTAGTTTAAGAAACTTCAAAAGTTTCTGTACATCATTAAAGGTACAATGTTGCCCGAACACGTGTAATTATTTAAAAGTATTCTTTTCAATTTATTGGAGCCTCAATGCTGAATGGACCAACATATATTTCCTTCAACAGTGTTTTAGAGTTAGCTTCTCTTTCATATACCTTTGTCAGCATTTGCCACTCCTTCCCTTTTTATGGCATTTGCCCTCGAGGTATATGTTAATATCAAAAGTGATTTTTAAATTGCACTTCTCCTAGTGACTCACTGTAAGGAGAGTCTCTCAAACAGATGCTGGCCATTTTCTGTTCCTTCTTCGGAGCAGTTTATGTCTGGGTGCTGGCATTTTTAAGATGGTAATTCTTTGTCAATTTTAGATAGTAACTCCTTATTGAATATGTGTTTTGAAAACATTTTCCCAGTCTGTAGACTGCCTTTTTACTCTGTTCATTGTGCAGAAGCTTATTTTTTTTAATGCCGCCCCGTTCACTTAGTTTGACCTAAGTACCCGCAGCTTTTGATGAACTATCAGAAGTGTCACTTATAAGGTGAATGCCAAAGATGTTCTCACTGGGTCCTTTTTGAGGAGTTGTGTGCTGCTGAAGCTTTACATATAAGGATTTTATTCAAATGGAGTTAGTTTTATGTGTGCTGCAAGGAAAGTTTCCTGTTTCATCCTCCATGCAGAAATCCAGCTGCTCAGCAAGGGTTACTAAAAAGACTCTTCTATCCCTACTGTGGGTGCATTTATTCAAAGTAGGGACATTTGATAGGTTTGCATTTTCTTTGAAGCTTTTACTTTTGTCCCATTGACATAATACATTCATGTTCTTTGCCAGGACTGTCAGTTTTATTGCTGTAGCTTTATAGCATAGTTGTAAGACAGAAAGTGAATTATGGTGCTTCCAGCATCAGTTTATTTCTTGGTACTATTTTGGCCACCCCTGGTTCCATATGGATTACAGAACTATTTCTTCGAATAAAACCATAAAAATTTGGACAGGGATTGCAGGGATCACATTGTATATATATAATATTTTAGGTTTTGTACATGGTGTATGTATGTGTGTGTGTGTTAGGTAGTCATTTCAAAAATGACCTAGAAAACCTTCTTTCAGGTATTTATCTAGAGGGAATTAAATTACCACTTCTTAAATATTGATGCATGCCTGTGTTCACTGCAACATTGTTAGCAATAGTAAATGCACAGAAGCAATTTAAAATGTTTGTTCACAGGTAACAGATTGTGTGTGTTTGTGTGTGTGTGTGTGTGTGTGTGTGTGTGTGTGTGTGTAAATTGGAGCTCTTGCTGATTGCTCCAACATGGAAAGACATGGTTAGTTAAATAAAGAAAATTAGAATGCTCAGAATGGTCTCGTTTAAATGTGAAATCACAGCTGAATAGGTGTGACTGAATAGGTGGCATAAGCCATTAGGGAAACAGAGACTAAAATATCATGATTTCTGCCTAAACTAAAAAAAGATAGCAAAATATTTGCCAAAAGGATATGTTTTAAAAAGAGAAAGTCATTTTGAGATAGACAGAAGAGGAGAGGAGAAGGAGGGAGGGAGAGAAGGAGAGAGAGAGAGAGGGAGAGAGAGGAAGAGAGAGAATATTAGAATATTAGGTTGTTGGGGGAGAGAGAGGTATGGTTTAAAAGATAGCAGGTATGGCAGGACATTCTCCACAGTTGAATGGAGAGTGGGGTATGACTTTCACACATAGTCTGGTGCCCGGGGAGGCCTGGTGGCACTCAGAGGAAGGATAGCAGGCTACCAAGAAGAGACTTGATACCCTATGAGCATATACAGGGGGAGGAAGTCCCCCTCAGGAACAGTCATAGGGGAGGGGAGTAAGGGGAAAATGGGAGGGAGGGAGGAATGGGAGGATACAAGCGAGGGGATAACCATTGAGATGTAATATGAATAAATTAATAAAATTTAAAAATTTTTTTAAAAATAAAAAATAAATTATAATAAAAAAATTTAAAGAAAGAAATAAAAGATCACTAAATATGACTAAAAATAAATAAATAGATAAATAAATAAAATAAAACATAGCAGATAAGTAGGACAAGCAAGTTTGGATATACAAAGTAAGGCTCCAGTTAAGGAAACTGTACTATTTTAGGGATTTGCATCAAGTAGGGTTAGTTACTCTTGTCACAAAAAGGTAAGTAGCTGAGAGATGTTAATTTGCTTTACTGCTATTATATATTATATATATATGTATGTATGTATCCTAAAATACCATGCTGTAACCATCAAATGTACCCTATAAAATTTATTTTGATAAAGCGCTAAATAGAAGAGGATGTCCCAGAAACAAACACAAGCAAAACATTCTTTTCAGCTTCAAACCTTCTAGCAGAAGCCAGCCTAGGGTGGTAAAATAGCCTTGTGGTAGATTTTTTTGTCCAGGGTGCACAAAGCCCCAGGTTTGATTCTTATCACCACAAAAATAAAGGAATCCAGTGCAACTGAATGCAATCAGCTTTTACCACTGTTCAGTAATTGTTTCCACAAAGGCATATGCTAGAAAGTACTGGACTATTCAGAAATCAAGCCAATTAGCCAAAACAACTGTATCTCCATACACAACCTGGTATAGCTCCCCTCTCTCCTTCATTCCGGATTGGACAGGAGGGATTTCGTCAGCTTTACACTTGTTTCCCAATGTTCAAAATATCAGCAGTTGACTTTCGATGAGCACTAACATTTAACCCTGTGTTCATCAATCACTATTGATTTTTTTCAATGATAATTCAAAGACTACAAAATGCGTGCTTGCCATGCTTATGTTGCAGATAAGACTAAAGCCTAGGAAACCAGTCCAGATTGGCAGCGACATATTTCTAGGAATCATGCTCCCAGCCAATCCACTCTCCATTCCTCGGTTCATTTCAAACACAGAAAAGTCATGTTCAGACTCGCTGTGACAGAGGCAGAGCTACAGAAGACAGCCACTTGTTTCTCTATTCTTTCGGCCTGCTCTGGTCTGTCTCCTGGATTTCACTTGAGAAGAAACAGAAGGAAGTTCCTACTCTGCTTCAGAATTTCATGTCTTTTATCCCCCTTATTTTTCTTTATGGAGATGATAAATGACACCATTTTTTTTTTTTTAATCCTTGATGAATGTATTGAAAAAAATGCCACCCTGGCACAACTGCCAGTTCTTTCCCATCACTCTTGTAAATCAAGTCTGAGCTGCAAGCACAAAAGTAGATAACTGGAATAATGGTTGGTGTGAAACTTTCACACATTCTTGCACTCTTATAGTAGTTCAAGACCCACTCCAAGGTCAATCCTCATCCAGCCTTAATAACTACTTGAAACAGGAAGGGAAAGTATGAACAATCTATTTTCTTCCACACAGATAAACAAGTGTGTAGGTTCATGACTAATTTAACATTTTGAATTTGAGTGCTGTTCTCTGTGTAATGACAGAAATAGCTACAAACTCATCTGAGGGCATAAAGGAAGGTGGCATTTTAAGGTGTGATGAGTGAAATGCCTTCAGCTCTTGGCCAAAGTTATTCTAATGAAATATTAACTAATAATTCTTTGGTAAAACATGTAAAAATGTACTTACAGAGACAAGAAAACAGGCTTTGTCCAGCTGAAGGCACCAGACTCACAAGCATGTTCCTACTACAAAAACTTGTTTGTCACAGACTTGTGCTGCTTGGCAACTTATAAAAACTTTATAACAGACAACACTGACTTGTTCCATTATCATATTTTATCTACAAATTTTTGACTCTGATTTGAGAATAGCTTCTGCCAAATAAATGTACAGCCATTCTCATGTAAACTTGATTTGTAATAATTTCAGTGTCTTCAAAATTCAGAAACAAACCAACTTCATAAAGTCAATTTACTACCAAAAAAGCGACCTAAAAAATGTTTATGTTAACCAAGTAAGTAAGAGTTGAGTGAGGCAGTAAGTCCTCTATTATAAACGCATGCACACACACGCACGAGAGCGCACACACATGTGCACGCACACACACACACACACACAATGAATATGTCATACACGTGTATGTGTGTACAAAATCTACATATTCTTAAGTCTGTGCCATGTACTGATCTTTGCTATAAAATATTAATGCATTCACATAGGCTTATGAAATTTTCCACGTTAACCCCTAAGGACAGCTGATTATAAATCTGACCTTTTGAGATTCTGTGTATTTCCCACTTAATAAGTGTTGGAATGAGTTTTGCTAAATGGGAGATATGGGATTCCTATGGGGAAAGAGAATTCATTTAGAAAATAATGAGTCTCCCTTTGCCCCTCACTTTCCATTTTGAGTTCTTTGGGTCACACTAGCAGTCGGGCTACACAAAAACACAGACCTGGCATGTGCTGTTTGCCTTGTACAGGGAAAGAAAGGGCTAGGGAGTTCTGAGTGGAGTGACACCTCACAATGGTACCACATGTGTTTTGCCTGCCCTTTTACTAAAGGAGCAGATGATTGTTTACAGAAAGGTCCTTGCTGAGTTTTAAGCTCCAGCACCTCACATTTTGACAGCATAATTGGATCCTTGTTGCCTTGGCAATCAGTCAGACTTTAGAACATCTCCATTTTGTCTTGTAATAGTCACACACTTGAAAGTTTATATATAATAAGATAAATGTTCTAATTTGACTAACAGTACATCCCCCAAACCTACACCATTGGTATGCCTGTGCATAACATGATGCCATTCCCATCCCCAAAGACCCATAATTTTCTTCCTTAGTCATCATGAAACTGAACACAATAGATGTAATTAGGCCTTCAGTAAAGGACCAAACTGAGCCAGCAGTGAGACTCTTTCTAGGGAAGCAATCAGTGTATTAGGTCCCCAAGCTTGAACCCCTTCTAACAAGGTTTGGGTCTTAGGGAATGTCAGTCTAGGCTTCTACTGCTACCCCAAGAGGACTCTCTACCTAGGATGCACATCCTCATTATCATTGTCATGGAAGGAAGGAAAAGAGCATTAACTACTGTGTTACATACATAATGAAGCAAACTAAGCTGCTAACATTTTTTTTTCAGCAGTGGCTCAATTGTTCACAAATGTTCTGAAATATAAATATACTTTTCAGCAGTATTTAAGAACTACATCTTTTGTTTTCATCACCAGCTTTTGGAAAAAGATGATATCAATTTCTGTCAAAGGACACTTCCAAGAGCATGCTGATGTATTCCAAGAGGAAATAAGCATTAGACAAATAGCAATCCTAAAATATATGTACAGTTCCATTAAATTTCCATGGTCAGTTTCAATAACAATAGACATTTGCAGACTGAATGCACAGTTTGGTGCTATTCCACTTTGTGATGTACTGAATTAAATTATTTTTTGTTTGTTGGTTTTTTAACTTATTATAATTTATTCAGATTATATCCTGATTGTTATCCCCTCGCTTTTATCTTCTTGTTCCCAGCCTTCCTCCCTCTTCCACCCTATCCCACTCCACTAGACCTCTGACAGAAGGGGACCTCCTCCCCAACCATATGACCACAGCTTATTAGGTCTCATCCAGATAGCCTGCTTCCTCTTCCTCTTCCTCTTCCTCTTCCTCTTCCTCTTCCTCTTCCTCTGTGTGCCCCCAGGCCTCCACACTAAAGGGAAGTGATCAAATAAGGGCACCAGAGTTCATGTCAGAGGCAGTCCTCACTCTCCCCACAACTGTGGAGAATGAGCTCTCCATGGGCTAGATCTAAACAGGGGGTCTAGTTTTACTACATGCATTGTCATAGTTTGGCAACAGTTTCTGTAGTCTTCCTGGTCCAGACGTGCTGGCATTGATGGTCTCCTTGTAGGACTCCTTAACCTTCTGGGTCCTTCCATCTCTTCCTTCTCATTCTTTCATAACACTCCCAGTGCTCCATCCAGAGTCTAATAGTAAGTCCCAGCATCTGTCCCAATTCCTGGGTGGAGTCCCTCAGAGAACATCTATGTTGGGCTAATATCCCCTTATAAGTGAGAATATACTATGCATGTGTTCTGGGTTCCATCTATTTGCCTGCAAATTTCAAATTTTCCTTGTTTTTAATAGCTGAATAATATTCTATTGTGTAAATGTACCACAGTTCAGTTGAGGGACATCTAGGTTGTTTCCAGATTCTGGGTATTTCTAATAAAGCTGTGTGAACATAATTGAGCAAATGTCCTTGTTGTTTGGTCGGGCATCTTTTGGGTATAGGCCCAAGAGTGAAGGAGCATGTGTGTTCTATTTATTTACAGATCATAATGGACTTTAGAAAAGCCCTAACAACAGACTAGTTAAAAAAAAATAAGGTTCCACATACTCAGTGGCAAACTTAAGTTTCTTCATATAAAATACACTGAACATGTCCAACTACTTATTTAAAATTATTTCTATAATGAATTAGATTAGATTTGGTTATATTTGAGGCCTCTATTATTGGAAAGATTCCATGATACAAAACTAAAACCATATTTGGTCAATATATATGGGCCTTACAAACTTCACTACATTAAGTGAAAGCCCAAGAATAAAGGACCACAGACTATATTTTCTTATTTACATATAGTATACATATCTGTAGAAACAGAGACTAGTAAATCTAGGGACAAGTAACCTTATAAACATTGGTGTGGATTGAATTAAGGATACAGGATTTCTACAATTTCATTATAGTTTCATTTTCCATAGTTTTAGATAACTGCAACTTGCTCCCTTCTAGAAATATGAACTGAAAACATTGAGAAATAAGCAACTCATAATGTTTACATTGCATGCCATTCTGAGTAGCATAATGGAATTCCACATCTTCTAGATTCAATCAGTGAGATGGAAATCTTCCTTTCATTCAGTGTTCAGGTAGTGTGTTACAGACCTCTTAGCTACTTGGTGTCCTTCTAAGTTCTCTGCACAGCTGTTGTGGTAGTAATCTGCTTTACTAATTGGTATTTTACTTAATAAATGGTCCCCACACCTAAGAATAGTGATGTATATGGAGCACCAGAATTTGTGTGAAAGTCAGACCCCACTCTCCACTCAACTGTGGAGAATGTCCTGTCCATTGGCTACATCTGAGCCCCATATTTGACCAAGTCTCCTGAATGGGAAGGCCTGGTGGCACTCAGAGGAAGGACAGCAGGCTACCAAGAAGAGACTTGATACACTATGAGCATATACAGGGGAAGGAAGTCCCCCTCAGTCATAGTCATAGGGGAAGGGAGTAAGGAGAAAATGGGAGGGAGAGAGGAATGGGAGGATACAAGGGATGGGATAACAATTGAGATGTAATATGAATAAATCAATAAAATATATTAAAAATTAAAATTAAAAAAAGAAAGAATAGTGATGTAGAGGAGATACAGGGAAGAAAAAGGTAAAGGTATGCTTTCCAGTGTAGTACTGTAGAGATACAGAGGAAACAGAAAACAAGAGTATACTCCAATAGAGTAAGTGTGGTACTAAATAGACTTTCTGGTCCATCTGCAAGGGGTCTTGGGATGTTTCCCATACAAATAAGGGGCATTTTTGTGTGTAAAACTCTACTCAACTACATATTCGAGTTTAAAGAAAGAATATGAGATGTTTTAACTCTTAGTCAAGTTCATCACACCATTAGTCCTCCCTTCATTTGACCAATCCACTTTTATCATGAAATGTGCTCATCTTAAGGTTTTGAATTGAAATGAGTGACATTAGAACTAATTCTAAGTCTTTTTCAAACTTATTTATTTTGTGCAAAGTATGCAATAGAGAACTTTATTTTTTACAGATTAGAGGAAGACAACACTACCTGATAGAAATCTGAGTCTGCCTTCTCAAATGGTATATTCAAAGGTAGATACTGAGAAAAAATGAAGTTTAATATATTTAAACAAATGCTAAGTGACATAAGAATATTTAGCTCAAGTTTGTGGGGAATAGGATTTCTGGATGGCAGATCTTTACCATCTATCTATCTACCTATCTGTCTATATCAGCCTCCATATCCAAATCCACCTTCCACTCCAATTCTCTCCCTCCATCTCTATTAGTACACGGTAATTTCCAAAGGATGAAAGATAATCCAAGGCAAGAAAGAAAGAGAAGGGGAATTTTTCGAGCTGTAGGAATATCACTAATATGACTGTAGATAAAGCAGAGCATGGTTAGAACAAAATTTGGTGGTGTTTCATTTAATTCCAATCTAAAAATCAAAATGAAATACAGTGAATGAAATACAAGCCAAAAATAATAGAGATAATGTCATTCTTACATTATTTAAATATATTTATTTATATTAAATATTTTTATTTTTCCATATACATTTATATTATTACACATATATATAATAAACTATGTGCAGCAATCAGGAATTATATAAAGGTTACATTCTTAGTGTTTTTGGCTATTTGTTTTTGGCAGCCTTGAAGAAAACATCTTTCCTTTCTTGGTGCATCTAAAATTCTCAATGTAAATCAATATCTATCATATATTGTCATTATCAATTTAAAACATCTATCTAGAACTAAAAACACCTTTACCCCTAAAGAACTAAGCTTAATTGTAAAACTAAACTATCTGGTCTTCAACCACATCAGAGACATGAGAAGAAATAAAATTGATTACCTGAGTATACAGGGAATAGAGGTTTCCCAAAGATTAAGGGAAATGTTACAAATAAAAAACTAGTGATGAGTTTCAAATAGAGCATTGGCACAATATATTTTATGTTGAACAAAAATTATTTGAAGGGAATTTAGAATTGTGGGTTAGAGGACAGAAATATAAACAGCAATGACTTGGAAGTTACTAAAAAATCTAGAGTGTAGTGATGATTTTTACCAGAATATGTGACTGTGGGTTGATGCCTGCTGGGAAAGCAGTGACTTTTCTTTGAGCGTGTCCACTAGTAGGCTTCCCATGTCCCAATGGATGACCCTACACCCATGAATATATGAATAGAACTTATTGGATCCAGCATGCTCTAAAAAGAAGAAAAGAAACTGGGGATGGGGGTTTTATGGGTAGACATAGCCTGGCATAGCCTATGAGAGCTCAAAGCAGTAAATGGAAGATAGACATTACTATGATATATTATACAGATGTATGAAATGTTGAAAGAATAAATATCAAAAATGAAAAACCTTAAATACCCACCTGGTGGACTTTTCCTTTCATGAGATTCAAGTGTTCTTTCTCTTTGAACTAGTTTTGTTTTGGAGTTTGTTTTTCAGATGTTAGAATCTTAGTTACTTTCTTGTACCTTTCTCCTTCCTTTTACTATAAGATAACTTCTGTTTTTTATGGTAAGGTATGTTTTTTGGAGGGTGCAAAAACTTGGGTCCTATTTTTCAGTGCAATATGCTAGTCTATGTCTCTTTATTGGTAGGTTGACAGTGTTACTATTACGAGTTATTATTGAATAATGTGCATTGGTACTGTCAATTTATTGTTTTGTTCAGTTTTTTTTCATTTTTATTATTTTTTATTTTTTTTATTAATTTATTCTTGTTACATCTCAATGTTTATCCCATCCCTTGTATCCTCCCATTCCTCCCCACCCCATTTTCCCATTATTCCCCTCCCCTATGACTTTTCCTGAGAGGGATTACCTCCCCCTGTATATTCTCATAGGGTATCAAGTCTCTTCTTGGCTACCTGCTGTCCTTCCTCTGAGAGCCACCAGGTCTCCCCCTCCAGGGGACATGGTCAAATGTGAGGCACCATAGTACGTGACAAAGTCATATCACACTCTCCACTCAACTGTGGAGAATATTCTGACCATTGGTTAGATCTGGGAAGGGGTTTAAAGTTTACCTCCTGTATTGTCCTTGGCTGGTGCCTTAGTTTGAGCGGGATCCCTGGGCCCAAATCTGCCTGTCATATTGTTCTACTTGTAGATTTCTAGGACCCTCTGTATCCTTTTATTTTGCTACTCTCCCATGCGTCTCTCAAAAAGAGTCCCAATAGGATGCCTTCCCCTCTGTCCCAGTTTCCTGGTAAGTGAAGGCTTTCGTGGGACATGCCCCTTGGGCTAATATGCAGATATAAGTGAGTATATACCATTTGAGTCTTTCTGCTTCTGGGTTAACTCACTCATTATGATCATTTCTAGCTCAATCCATTTATCCACAAATTTCGGGAATTCCTTGTTTTTAATAGCTGAGTAGTATTCCATAGTGTATATGTACCACAGTTTCTTTATCCACTCTTCTACTGAGGGACACTTAAGCTGTTTCCATGTTCTGGCTATTATGAATAAGGCTGCTATGAACATGGTTGAGCAAAGTTTCTTGTTGTGTGCTGGAGCATCTTCTGGGTATATTCCAAGGAGTGGAATAGCTGGGTCTTGAGGAAGCCCTATTCCCATTTTTCTGAGATAGCACCAGATAGATTTCCAAAGTGGCTGTACTAGTTTACATTCCCACCAACAATGAAGGAGTGTTCCTCTCTCCCCACATCCTCGCCAGAATGTGGTATCGCTTGAATTTTTGATGTTAGCCATTCTGATGGGTGTAAGATGGAATCTCAGAGTTGTTTTGATTTGCATTTCCCTGATGACTAAGGAGGTTGAGCATTTCTTTAAGTGTTTCTCAGCCATTTGATACTCCTCTGTTGAGAATTCTCTGTCTAGTTCCAAGCCCCATTTCTCAATTGGGTTATTCGGTTTGGTGGTTTTTAATTTCTTGAGTTCTTTATATATTTTGGATATTAGACCTTTGTCAGATGTAGGGTTGGTGAAGATCTTTTCCCAGTCTGTAGTCTGTCACTTTGTTCTCTTGACAATGTCTCCTGCCTTACAGAAACTTTTTTGTTGAGTTTTTGCAGACATATTTTGCTTAATTGTTGTGGAATTGTTTGTGTATCCCCAGTGCCTTCTTTGCCATTCATCTGATCTGCTTTTCTATTGGTTTTTTTTTTTTTTTTTTTTTTTTTTCTATTTTGATTAGTGTATTCGGGTGATAAATTCTGAAGTTCTGATAATAGTCCCTTGACTTTTTTTCCTTGGTATTACTGTTTGGGCTATTCTTTGTCTTTTTATATTCTATATAAAATTTGGATTCAGTTTGTTGATTTCAACAATATTAGCCTGCATCTTTCAAGTCTTCTAAAAATTCTCAGTAATTTGTACACATATTCTTCTTGTTGTCATTTTTTGAGATTTCTGCATTTTTAACTGTCATTTGTGAGAGAGCACTTCAAATATTTCATTTGCTCTTTATAATATATATTCATGTGTCTAATTTTCTTGATACACTGCATCAGCTAGGGTTTTTAATAATATGTCAAATAGAGGTACTGAGAATGACATTGTGATCTTATCTTAGGAGAAGAGCACATAGGTTCCCATCACTAAGGTACACTACTAACTTGTTTTCATGCAGATATTTGTCAAATTGAGGATGACCTCCTTAATTCATGTCTATTCACACTTTTAAAAAGTTATTAGATTTAATAAGATGATATTCCTGCATTTACTGATATGATTGCATAAACCATTTATCATGTGAATATTATGAATTAATTTACTTACTTTCGAAAGTTGGGATCAGCCTATAATACCTGGAATAAATACCACATGATATTGTAAAGTCTTTGTATGATGTTGTATTTACATCATTGAATGTTTTGTTGAGGATTGTTTTATTTCTGAGCATTTATAGCCTACAGTTTTCTTTTCCTATAATGTCCTTTTCTAGTTTTAGTGCACTTGATTTTTAAGGTATAAATCTAAATTACAGCTTGAGAGAGAGAGAGAGCAAAAATTAGGTGAAAAATAAATGAAGTGTCTATATGTGTTTGTTTGTGACTATTTACTGATTTCCTGTGTTCTATTAGTTTTTCCATGAGCTGCCTACAACTGGACTCATTTTACTAATTTTCAACTCTTTTCCTGAAAATAAAAAGACAGGCTTATTGAGATCTACTGCTTTCAACACACGATCTTTCTCATGCATAAGGATTTCTGAAGGATTTCATTTGTTCAAACACATATAAAAAAACAATAAAAATATTTCCTATTCCAGTTTGATCCATCATAGTCTCCCTCTCTCCCTCATGTGTGTGTGTGAATGAGTGTGTGTATACTTTTTAAATGTACTAATCTTTTTTATATAAACAAATTCAGAAAGTGAAAGTGTTTTGTATTTTTAATATCTCACAAGTCATTGTAGCAGAAAAGTAACCTAAAAAAACACCAGAAAAATACAAATTATTTCCGTAATGAAGACTTGTCCAGCCTCTAAAAATTAATATCATGACATAAAACTGTATTTGATAACAAATGTAACTGAATATCATTAAATTTGGAGCAGGCCAAAGATTGGTAGAAGGCATGCATTTCATATCTTCAATCACATTTTGAGATAAGATTTTAAAGGATAGAGAGTACCAGAGATATAATCAAATTCAATACATACAAATAAACTACAAATCACAAAACATGGACAGTAATGAAAAGAAAACATTCATGATGGGAAATGCAAAGCAAAATAGCCACATGAACTCCTATAAGAACATATGCCTCAATTTAAATAATTTAAATAATCTTTTAGGAATATTAGGTTCATTGTAATTGTGGATTTTTTTTTAATTGGTCACTGACTTTTATCTTGCACATAGAAGCACAGGGGTTTTATTTGTTGCCATTCCAATGATAATGCCAGAGGTTTAAGAGCTACAGATACTAGCTGGGAAATGAGGTGAGAACCCATGATTTTACCAATCACATGGGGCTTCTAGCAGGGGTCTGGTCCATTAGGTGTGACTTCAAAGTGGACTGGAGGGAAGGACAAGAACTTGGTAATCTCAAATCTCCTCAATGGCATCTGAGCAACCACCGGTGACTGAGGGTTTCAGTACATGCTCTTCACCCTGCTTTGAGAAAGGGAGCACAGGAGTAGCACTACACACAAGCTACACACACAATGGTCCTGCCCAGTGAGCCTTGAAGTGGCCAGTACCTAGGGCACCGAAGTGTGCAGCAACCTAAAGTTTGTGAAGATCCTGTCCCCAGATGCCCTGCCTAGCTGAAAGATGACCCTGATTCTGATAAACAGCAGGATATTCAAGAGAAGTCTTGGTGATGGTCCAGTATTTATGGTGCTTCAGAAAACTAGAAACCTTGCACTAGACCAATGAACTATTCAATGAGTATTTACATGTAAATATATATATACACACTATGTGACACACTGTAGTTTCAGTGCTATCAGTGAACTCTTATGTGATAGAGAGGTGGGAAATGGAGGGATGGAATGGTGTATGGGCAGTAGAGAGAGAAGGAATTGGAGGAGAGACTTGAAAATGGCGAAAGGAGTGGAAGAAACTTTTGGCAGACCGGGCATCATCGCCGAGCAGCACTACCAGGGTGGTGTGCAGCAGCCTGGAGTTCTCCTTGCCTCTGCTCCTAACATGCTGCTCAGTTGCATGATCACCTTGGCTCTGAGCAGCAGTAGGGTGTCTGAGATGGAGAACAGCTCATTTTCAGGATTAGGCTTCCTTGAAAGACCTCTATGCTTCCTGCTGCCCATAGAGGCCATGTACGTGTCAGTGGTCTATGCTGAAGACAATGAATGTGCTGGTGTCTGTGGTCTGTGCTGCTACAGGCTTGGTTGATGCCTGTGGTCTGTATGGATGCCCATGTTACTGCTGAAGGCTATGTTGATGTGTGTGGTGGTTTGAAGAAGAGCGGCCACCACCAGCCCATGTATTTGAATGCTTGGCCCATAGGAAGTGGCACTATTAGAAGGTGTGGCCTTGTTGTAGTAGATGTGGCCTTGTTTGAGGGAGTATGTCTCTGAGAGTGAGCTTTGATGTCTCAGAGCCTCAAGCCAGGCCTAGTGGCTACCTGTCTCTTCCTGCTGCCTGTGGATCTAGATATCAAACTCTCAGTTCCTTCTCCAGCACCAGGACTACCTGCACACCATCATGCTTCCCACCATGATAATAGACTAAAGTTCTGAAATGTAAGCCAGCCCTAATTAAATGTTGACCTTTATGAGTTACCATGGTCATAGTATCTTTTCACAGCAATAAAACCCAAAATTATGTTTGTGATCCATGCTACCATCAGGGGGCAGCTGGGTGCCCATGGTCTATGCTACTGCTGGAGGCCATGTTTATCTGTATTGTCCATGTTGCTGATGCAGGACATGTTAGTGTCTGTGGTCTATGTTGCCACCAGAAGCCGCATTGATGTGTGTGTGGCCTGTGCTCCTGCCTGAGGCCATGTTGATGTCCATGAGTCATACTGCTACCAGGGGCTATGTTGATGTCTGTGACCTGTGCTACTGCTGATGGGATGTTTTGATGTCTATGCCTTGTGTTACCACTGAAAGCCATGTGGATGCCTGTGGTCTGCACTACTACTGGAGGCTATACTGAGATTTATGGTCCTTGATATTTCTGATTGTAAAAGGCAAGGAAGCTTCTTTTGCAATCATATTGATGACTGCAGACGTACAGTTGAGTAATATAAACACAGATGGCTTATGTGACAAACCCTACAACTCCCCCCCCCCAAAGAAATAGTCTAGACATTAGAACTATTTATTTATTTATTTATTTATTTATTTATTTATTCACTTTACATCCTCTCTCTGCTCCCAGTCCCAGCTTCCCTCCCTTTCCCCCTTCCTTCTTCCTTGGAAAAGGGGCTCCCACAACCCTTCTACACCCCAGCTCATTAAGTCATATCAGGACTGAGCATGTCCTCTTCTGCTGTAACCTGGCAAAGCAGTCCCATCAGTGGGAAGTGATCAAAAAGCAGGCAATAGAGTCCAGGCCAGTGACAGCCTCTGCTCCTCTTACTAGGAGACCCACATGAAGCCTGAGCTGCCCATTAGCTATATCTATGTAGAGGACCGAGGTCCAGTCCATTTATGGTCCTTGGTTGGGGCTTCGAATTCCCCAGGCCCCTCTGGGTCCTGGTTAGTTGACTTTGTTGGTCTTCTTGTGGAGCTCTTGCCACCTCCAGGTCCTTTAATCCTTCCATCACTTTTCCACAAGGGTAGGGCATCGACCTGGGAGGACTGGAAAGTGAGTATGATCAGGGTGCGTTATGTGAAATTCCCAAATAAGCAATAAAAATACTATGTTGGAAGAAAGAAATAAGTAAACAATGGCAAATACATTATAGGCTATAGACATGGCAATGGGCAGCTGAACAGTGTTGTACTGGTAACAATATGGGGAAACACACATTGATACCAAATAATGACTACTGAGTAGAGACATCAAGCCCTGACTCCATTGGCTTAATCCCAGATTCTTGGGGAGGCTCACCCAGCGAAATTCAAGTTTAGGGCTTACCCAGGCTATGAGTTACTTCAAGATTAACCTGATCAACTTAGCAAGACTGCCTTTAAACAATTTTTTTAATGTAAGAAAAGGGTTGAGAATATAGCTCATTAGTAGAGTGTTTGCTAAGTGCCTTAGTTAAGATTTCTTTTGCTGTAATGAAGCACCTTTACCAAAAACTGTCTGGGGAGGAAACTGTTTATTTTGTTTATTTATTTATTTATTTTTATTATTATTACTTATTCATTTTAAATAGTTGTTTATTTTGTTTGGATTCCTATCATAGTTCATCATATAAATAGTTGGGCAGGAACACAAACAGAGCCAAGATCTAGAGGCAGGAGCTGATACAGAGGCCATGGAGGAGGCAAGCCTACTCACTTGCTCTTCATGGCTTCGTAAGCCTACTTTCTTAGAACATCAGAACCAACAGCCCAGAAATGACATCACCCCCCATGGCCTTGGTCTTCCCGCATCAATCACTAATTAAGAAAATGTCCTACGCCCCAAACTTGCGGAGGCAGTTTCTCAGCTGAGGTCCATCTACTCAGAAGACTTCAGCTTGTGTCAAACTGACATAAAAACTAGCCATCACATTAGCATGATAATCCTAACAAAGATGGAGAAAGGTGAGAAAGAGAGAGTTGGGGGAATATTAAGTGGCCCATCCTTAAATGAATCACTAATGCTCATTACAATTTCCCAATGCCTTCATAAAAACTTTAACATTGATTAGTCTTTCTTTTTAAATACTCAGTCTACAAATCTAATTGGGTTCCCAAAAATAAAATTCTCATTAAATCTGTCTTTGTGATTTTTTTCCATTTCGAAGACATACTCTTGCTTTGGTCACACCTAAAAATTTATGGTCCTTTATATGGGGAATTTTTCTCTAACATCTGCCTAATCTTGACCTAATTTTGCTTTTACAGCATTTTCTTGTTCCTCCACTCTTGTATCATCAAGGCTTGAGTCTTATGTAAAATGCAATCTGTGGACATTGAGAGAAAGCATTTTATTCTTAGACTGTACCTCCATGTTTTTTTTCCCAGTTATACAAGACACAGAATTTTTGTTACGCTGCTCATACTCTTGCCATAGGCTTAGTAGTCCTTGGCATTATTCTAGGCATGCATAATCCAGTCAGCAAATAATTACTAATACTAAATAGAATTGCTATAAACTAATGTTTAAATCTCACATCCCTAATTATAATAAAGCTTAGTTGCCATATGATGGTATTTTGAAAGGGGCTCAATAATGTGTGCCTCAACAATGGCTGGGATTATTATAAATCTAATCATGCAGACAGGAAATATTAAATATCACATTGTCCTTATAGCAGTTTCTAGAAAAATCTTTTTTTCCTTATGCTATTAGAGGTCACAGCTAAAGATATAGTTCTATGAAGGATCTACTTTTTACCAGCTACCAAATTCATCTTTACATGAATCTTACACTTCTTAGTCTCCAGGTTTGCAGAAAAGAAATGTCCACTGTTCACTGTACATTTAGTACAAGGTATTTATAGTAATTCAGAGTAAGACAGGAAATATCTAAAACCTATGTTATATGTAAGATAGCCAGGATAATACATTAATGATGGATGATGCTTCTGGTTAACATGTTACATGTTACATGATCATGACTAGCATTGGACTATTTATTGACTAATATGATTAACTTGTTTGCTTACTTAGAAAGGACTATATTACATATAAATAGACACCATGGAAAAAATTACTTAAATATGGCAACAGATTTTGATAATCCTGCCCTTCTTAGTCAGGTTAGGTACACATTCATCTAAGGTCTTATTTTTATTATAGCTTCCTAAATGTGCATATAGCTAAAACTTATTCATTAACATAATCAATCAAATATTGGAGTAAGCTATAGTAAGTGATGTGTTTTTGGTTTTTTGTTTGTTGTTGACAATGACCATGGGGAATCTTCATGCTCCTTTCCTTTCATTCCATATCAAGGATGGCTGGGTTTTTAAGCCCATAAGCCCCCTTTCTTAGTGCCCTAATAAGCTAACACTTCAAAAATCTCTGGCCTATAGGCAAAAAGCCTTTACTCTTTTTTAGTGTCAGAATCAAACCATCACTCCTTTTCTGTTGCTATTACAAACCATTTTGCAAGTAATCAATTTTAAGTTCTCCTGATGTATGCAGTGGCATCTCTCCATTAATTGGAGGAGAGTGTGTAATGTCTCTTTGTAGAAGCTAGTATGAAGCATATTATTGGTTCTTAATAAAATTAAATTAGAAATACAGAGAGTACCTAAAAGTATAACACTCTGCATCTATATGAGCCATGCAGTAAATGTCACAAGGAAAGTTGAAATTACTTTTAATAAAATAGAAAATGTATCAAGAATTTAATGTGTGACTAAAATGGTGCTTGAAAGAATATTTACAGCATTAAATTCCTAGATTAGGAGAAGAGCACTTACATAAATCAGCTAGGCTTTCTTTAAAAAAATAAAAGAAAAACAAATTTATTCAAAAGAAAATTAGAGAAACAGTACTAAAAACAAAAATTGAAATACAAATCAATATTAGTATTGGACAAATATTTATACTGGACAAAATAAAAAGAAATCAACCAAACCAAAAATTTACACTGAAAAAAGTTCTCTAAAATTAACAGATTTTAGTTAGAATCAATGTCATAAAAAGAGCACACAAATTATGAAATACAGGATTTATTAGGCACATCATCACAGACATTCAAAGGTAGATTTATTATTAGCAACCCTACACCCAGAAATGTAATACCTTAACATAAAATAGACATGATTCCTTAACTTATAATTTTAAATTAGGGCTAGAGAGATGGCTCAACCATTAATGGCTAGGCTTACAACCAAAAATAATTTTAAATTAATTTGTAATTTATTCATGAGTATGATGAGAATTGTGTATGATGAGAACTGAATCCTGGTCCTCTGCAAGAACAGCAAATGTTCTTAAGTACTGAGGCACCTCTCCAGACCCAGGGCACCATTTTTAAAATATACAACAAATTTCATACATGATGAAATTAACAGGATGCCATATAACCTATAGAGTTGCCACTAAGATTTTAGTAAATTGAGAACATCAGAGGTCACAAAAAAATCTGTCTAGTGGAGAGCATGTTCTGCTTCCCTCTATGTTTTATCCTCTGATGTTATTCTTGGGAAGTTGATAATAGTTCTTGAGACAAAGCTCTTCATTCAGTATGGTAGGATCCGCAAACTGGATTAACCTTCTATTTAATAAAATGTGTGTTTCCTTTCTAAAAACATAAATATACCATTAAAGTAAAAAGACTGGATTTGATATTACTTAAAGTCCCTCCCTGGCCACAAACACTGCATCTGAACACATGAAAACTTGAATTGACAGTTTTGACCAAAATTGAAGATAAGAAAATTTTCAACCTGTCTTTGTATTGTTTATAGCAATGTTACAACATATAGAAAAGAAACTTATCCATACAGAATTAGCTGTGGGCCACAGGGAACTTGCACATATATATTTAACTGTGGAACAAAGTTATTTAAACTAAGAGAGAATTTTTGTCCAAACAGGTGAGGTTTTCTATTGCTCCTCTAATTTTTGAAACATCAAGATGGTCTCAGAATTTTTTTCTTTTTTTCTAATATAGAAATAGGTTTATTTATACACAATAAGCTAGATTTAGCTATGCTATATGATTAATATATATTATTAATTTATTCATATTACATCTCAATTGTTATCCCATTCCTTCTATCCTCCCATTCCTCCCGCCCCCTCCCATTTTCTCCTTACTCCCCTTCCCTGTGACTATGACTGAGGATGACCTCCTCCCCCTGTATATGCTCATAGGGTATAAAGTCTCTTCTTGGCAGCCTGTCGTCCTTCCTCTGAGTGCCACCAGGCCCCCCAATTCAGGGGACGTGGTCAAATATGAGGCCCCAGAGTTTGTGTGAAAGTCAGTCCCCACTTTCCACTCAGCTGTGGAGAATTTTTCTTTCATGGATTCTAATTGCCTTACCATAGGACTGATAGAAATTACACATAGATAATATTCCTTTTGAACATTCTATTTCATTTTTCCCAAACTTTAAAAAACAATTTATTACTTTTAAGAATTAAAAGTCCAAAGTTGAGCATGGTGACTCTTCCCTAGAATCCCAGAACTTGGAAGACCGTGAAAGAGTGTCACTTCAAATATGAGGATAGCCTGAGCTAAATAATGAGACCTTGTCTCTGACAGGTCCTTGCACAGCCTCAGGGATGAAGCTGACTGGACCAGCGAGGAATGAAGAAATATACAAGCAGATGGACATACAGACAGAAAGCAAGGGTCAGATGAGCTGAGAGCTCTATGTTGGACAAATCACTGTACCCCAGAAGCTGAGCATGTTCATTATAAAGAGTTGAACAGCAGCAAGGTTATTCATACAGCTGGACAAAGAATTTTTGTTACATAAAACATACCAGGAGGCAGGGTGTATAGTTTACTGTTGACAGGGGCCAAGTTTAGCTAATCGCAATTGGACCAGTCTCTGTAGGCGAGCAGTCTTCAGGCCATAAACACCTGGAGAGAAAGCCATGGTAGACATTTTCTGCACATACTGTTAATGTTTGCACTGGGTCTCCCAAAGAAAGCTTTGCCTTTTCTCTCTGAGCATCACTACATGGAAAAGGATTTGCCATTCCTCTATGAGTCCAAGACTCTACAGACCTTGACATGACCATGCCCACATCAACAACACTCATTCACTAAAGACTTCGTTCGTTCAGGGCTTCCTACACCCTGCATGTCTCAATGAAAACAGCAACAGCAACAAAATTGGAAGCCAATTGGATCTTTATGTTATCAAATTTGTTCAAAGAAAGTCCAGTGTAACATGTATAGATACAGAGTTCAGTTCTACTTTATTTGCCTGAAAATCAGGGGAAAAATAAAAATAATTTTCTCAATGAAGTCTTTCATTGAAGAGGAAATTATCACTGTCAATTTTTTACTATGGCTAAAGCTTCATTTGTATAGTTGAATCTTTATCCATGGAATTCTATGAATCATTGTATGGCATTCTTGGTAATACACCACATCAATATTTGTCTTCTCAGTCAAGAAATAAGAAACAATGAAGATTAAGAAACATTCTTAATTCTGCTATCCACTAACTCTACATAGTTTTAAATTTTTATGTATATATTTCAGAGATGTCTATAGAAAAGTTTTCCAAAGAATTTGTGCCTTTGTGAAAACATATTGAAGGCTTGGGAAGAATGGGAAGAAATGCATGTATGTGAAAACAAACACTGAGTCGAGCTGATCCTGCCATGCACAACCTTCACTGAGTATGTTAAACATTTTCTTGTTTATTTAATTCAGAAATTTTCTTCAAGAGCTATTGGTATCATCTTTTATTTAAATAGCATGTTATTATATGCCTACCTTATAAATTAATTCTTGGTTTGGGTATATTTCATTGAAAGTTATATTGGTATTGACACCAAAGACATATTCCAAACTGGTCATGGACTCCAATTAACCTTCCATCACATTCAACTCGTTTAAGTTACATGAACTTGACTCCGTCCTCTAAACATAACAATACAATTTTGGCATCTCATTAATAAACATGACAGCGTTTATTAACACTGCCATGTAACTAAAGTAAAACTTCATCAATTCAAATCTCAGGGAAACAGAAGTAATCAAGCTAGAACTAAACAGGAACAAATTAACTGACATATTTTTGTGGCAGGGAGCTGAGAAGCTAAACAACCTGCTATTTCTGCCAAATCATCTTGATTACTTGTCAGTGTGGAAGAGACTGGTAGAGTACAGAGAAGAAGGTTAATTTACATGCACTCTTACAATCTCTACCTCTTCTCACTGACAAATAACCAAGATCGTTAATTGAACTGTTGCAAATCAATCTTAAATCCATGATTCACAAAATCATGTGCTTTAAATTACAAATAACATTGTGTTTGAGGCTCCCTATGGCCATAAATGTCATCTATTGAATTTTTTATTATTTTTAATCTGTAGTACCCTCTGTCAATTCAATGCTATTGACTAAAGATATATGTGTGTGTGTACATGTGTGTGTATACATATGTATATATATATATGTCTTGTGTTAGTATTTCAATTTCAATTTTCTACTTATTTACTTTTCACTCTCTGATGAAATGTTCCTTATCCTCTTCCTCCCTGTCTTTCTGTCCTCATTCATGAAAGTAGCATATTAAAGAGTTTAGTAGATATAGGAAAGACTTGGACAGGTAACATCTTTTGTGTCTAATTCTCTTCACTGGCAAATAGTACATGAATCTATCTTCTGTACTAATGGAGAATTTAGTCCATCATTAAAAGAGAAACTGCTCTTTATCTGTATGATACACTACCATACCATGTCATTTGGAGGAATACGAGACAGGGCAAAAGTCACATGACTAAGGTTAAATGCCAGAATTGCACTTGGTTCATTCATGCCTCTTACCACTAGATAGTCCTCTTCCACACAGGGAAGTAGGGTGGGACATTCTTTCTGTGACTTAAAAATTAATTTATTTTGCTCTTATTCTAAGTATTAATGTTATTATGAAATAATAGTATTCTTTTCCCTTTCTCCCGCCTTCTCTTTCTTCCTTGTCCTTTCTTCTTTTAAGATTATCTTTTACTTTCTTTAGGCAGATGCTTTGACATCTGTGTTTTTACTAGCCTTGGCAGTAATGCCTAAAAACAATAAACAATTTACCCACAAACACAGCATTCATATGCAAGTCAATCAATCAAGACCTCAAAAGAAGATCTTTGTGAGGATTCTTTCTTTCTTTAGGCCAGGGTCCTCCTTCCTTGTCATTCGAGAGATTGCTCCTATGATGAGGAACACACTAAACCCAGTCAAATTGGTGTGACTTCTTAGCCTCTCAGCCTACTTACCTGCTCCTTCTTAGGGAGGTTTTCACTCTTACTCTGCTGTCACTCTGCCTCTGCTGCTCCATGATTGGTATCCTAATCTGTTAACCTTATCATACCTAAATAACAGGAAAACCTATTGAAATTTTCTTTTTGAGCTGTCTCCGTCTCCTCCCTCTTCTCCTTCCTTCCCTCCTCTCTTTTTCTCTGGCTTTTCCTCATTCATATAAAAATCATAGGGAGCAGTGGTTATTTTATTTAAGTAAAATGTTATCAAATTAGCAAAATATTTACTCTCTTAGTCAAACTATGTGAGATAAGCTTTAGCAAAATCTGCATTATGAATTTGGGGAATACATACATTCTTTCATTTCTAATGCTCTTATGTGTCAAGATCTACCTGGAGCTTTCTAAACTTTAGATAAGTAGGTCAGTGTTTAAATATCAGCAGTAGTTTTAGGATCAGAAGAATTAATTACTCACGGAAGAATTTGAATAGGATGTGTGTTTTCCTTCTTATTAATTATAGATAAATAGAAAATTTGAAATGGAAACTTGGCTTGGTAGATAAGATTTAAAATATCATCTAACCTTATGAAGTTATGTCAGCATCACTTGACCTCAAATTTATGAACTGTAATAAACAAAATTTGCTGAGTTTAAAGAAGCAAAGAAAATATAAACTTTTATAACTTTTCCCTTACAATCTTCATAAATGTCATTTCACATTTATATTTTTATTTATTAATAATTATAGAAATTAATTATTCAGATTTAATTATATTCTTATGTGAACATTAGCTTTTTTCTATGTAGTTTTAATTTTTGTTAAATTTTTTTTCTGTCTAAGTTTCAACCATGATCTCTCATATTTTGCTTTAAGTCCTCTATTTCTAATTCTCTAATCTCCTACTTTATTTCTCCTTTCCCATGAAGAAAATATTCTCAAATCCAAGTGCTTTTTTCTGGGCCCATTTACAAAATTTTTTTCAGGGTACTTCTAATCCATCAGTAATAATAGGATGCCTCGGGATTGCAAGGATAATCAAGAAGATTCCTGCTCTGGAGACGATCAAGTAATATTTCAATATATCAAAACTTCACAATTAAATCAAGCAAAATGTGACCACTGTCATAAGAAAATGCAATTTGACAGTGGTGGAATATCTCCGTTGCTCTCTTCTGAGGAAACACTTTCCACCACGGTCAAGTTGCAAGTAGAGAGCAACAGAGACTTTTACAGAAAATCTATGCAATCTATTTTTGCATAGGAGCACTATAATACCAAGAAGTATAGAAAACAAGACTCCCAATCCAGGTGTTCAAAAATGCTAACAAATTTATAACTATTGAAATGGAATAGAAGCTAAGCTCATCTCCCATATCACAGCTAACCCCTCTGACTGCTGCCTCCATGGACTACCTCTGGCACATATTTACACTCCTAGTGTCTGTGTAAACTAGTTTACAGGTGCCTCTGGTGGGAGATGGGAGAGCAAATGAAGAGAGTGAAAGTATAGGGTATTTTCCACTTAAAATTCTGGGAATATCTGTTATCCTGTGACTCTGGTCTTCTCCCAGATGGTATTCATCCATGTATTCACCTCTCACTGAGCTCCAATGTTTTCTCTCTTCCTTATATCTTTGGCTCACTATCTTTTACTACAATGACCTATCAACCCTTGTGCAAACCCTAACTGCACACTTTAGTTGTGCTGTCAATAGGACACCTGGATTATTTTTTCTTGCTAAGCACCCATGCTAATGTTGTAAGAAAAAGTTTCCTCATAGGTGACCTTTAAAATATCAATCACTTAAAAATATGTTTTAAGCTAGATTCAATATACTGTGCCTTTCTATGTATATTTATATGCAGATAAGCATACCTTAATAAAATAAAAAAGTAGAAAATTCTGTATTCCAGGAAATATTCATTTCATATATATGTGTGTGTGTGTGTGTGTGTGTGTGTGTGTGTGTGAGCAAGTAGATAAAACTACACATAAATGTGAAATGACATGCTAGAAATAAATTTAAAACAACTTTAAACCTATAATGTGATTCCCAGTTACACTATCATTTTACAAGAGAAGTGAAATAAATATATTTTAGGAGTAAGAGATATGTAACTGTCTTTACTCCTCAAAGAAGTGATGATGACCTACACTGTTTATAGGAAAAGATGGAATAATAAAAATTAAAACATAATAAATTTATTTAGTTAAAAAATTTAAGGATGTAGGAAAGTTTAAAATGTAGATCAAAGATACATGAAGTCTAGACAGTTTTATGCACATTCAATAAAGAATTCTTGACCTGAAGGTATGTTTACCAATGTATAAAATTAAAGAAAACACTCAGCTGTCTTATCTGCTCAGATTCTTTCTTTTTTTCTTTTCTTTTCTTTTTAAATTTTAAACTTATTTTTTATTCTCTTTATAGCCTAGTTGTTGACCTTCACCCTCCTCTCCTGTCAGCCCAATCCTCACACCCCTCACCTATTTTCCCATCTCTTTACCCTCAGAGGAGGGAAAGCCCCTCATGGGTACCAAACCACCCTGGTACATCAACTCCCAGCAGGACTAAGCATATCCTATCCCACTGAGGCCCAGCTATGTGAGAGGGATTCAATTGCAGGCAACAGAGTCAGAGAAAGCCCCCTCTCTAATTAGTAGAGGACCCACACGAAGAAGAAGCTGCACATCTGCTATACATGTGTAGGGGGCCTTGGACTAGTCAATGCATGCTCTTTGTTTATTGGCTATTTTATGTAGCATTCCTTCCTGAGATTCTTAACTTCTTAAATTAAGATGAGACAAGGCAAGTTCAAGGGTTTCTTCATGAACACCTCTAATTCCAGAAGACAGAGACAGTTTTGGCAACAGTTTTGGTTTAATAGCTATCTTCAGGGAAAGAGGATCTGGCTTCTAAGACTTGCCTTGGAGAAAAGGAAATCCAGATTCTGTGACTGGCTTCAAGAAAGACTGAAAGTTGAGAATCAGGAAGGTAAAGAAAGATCTTGCCTTAGGATTGAGTTCTGAAATCTTCCCACAACCTCAAAAACAAGGTCCTCTGTATGCCAAAGTACCATGCTTTGAGATATTGTATTCTGAGCCCAATATTATCAACTACATATAAAGTAAAATAATAAAATAAATTAAATTAAAACTAACTCTTCATTTGAAAGGAAAATTTGAAAATACTCTTATCCAAAATTTCATGTGGCTCATTGACGTTACTCTTATAAAAAAAATAAAGTTGAGAACAGAGTAGTAATCTAAATAGTAAATAGTAAACAACTGTTGAGTAAGGGAAGTGTAGAATATTACACCTAAAAACCTCAAAAACTAAAATTCCAAATGAAACAGGAAAATAAGCAGGTGAAAATATACTAAAACCTTCTCCAGTGTATAAAAGATACATAATTTAATAAATTTAGAAATGTAATTTATTCTTAATTATAAGAGAAATTATCATTAATACAATATTAATGAAACATCCTTCTCAGCAAAATAACTGTAAGTACAAAGATATAAAAAGAAAAACTATATCAAATAGAACACACAAGACTAAAGATGTCCT
Organism: Acomys russatus; assembly: GCF_903995435.1. Lineage (NCBI taxonomy): Eukaryota > Metazoa > Chordata > Mammalia > Rodentia > Muridae > Acomys > Acomys russatus. Next base: position 78,282,641 of record NC_067138.1, on the reverse strand, counting down.
TGTAAATTACATGTGAACTCATCAATAAAATGGAATCTCTTTAGAGACAAGCATAAGTCAGAAGTAAATTGCTCAAAAGAAAGAAATTGAAGTAAAAGGAAGATTGTAAATAAAAATTACAAAATTTTTAAATTCTATTGCTGTAACAAGATACAATGACACTGACCAGGCAACTTATGAATGAAAGCATGTGATTTTGGCCTTGCTTCCAGTTTCAGAATGTCATAAAGGATGGCAGCAGGCAAGCATGGCACTGGAGCAGTAATTGAGAGTTTACATCTAATCCAAAGGCAGAAGGCAGAGAGAAAGAGATAGAGATAGGAAGACTGAAGAGGGGGTAGACAGAGAGAGGCAGAGACAGAGACAGAGATATTTTTATAAAACAGAGAGACAGAGACACAGCGAGACATACAAAGAACAGAGACTGGACCTGGCATTGACTTTTATAACCTTAAAACATAGTTTTCAGAGGCACACCTTCTCCACCAAGAGCATACCTCCTAATTTTCCCTAAACATGCCACCCAGTTGGGATTAAAAATCGAATTATCTGATCCTATGAGGCATTTTCATGCAAACCACCACTATGTGCTAACAAAAATAATGTATGTTAACAGAACTAACAAAATATAAATGAAGACAACAGAAAAAAGAAAGCAAATTTAAAAGCTTACAAAGGATAAATTATCAATATAGTTTAGTATTTTCTAATTTTGCTACACTATTTTGTTAACAATAAACTAAAACTTTATAGGACACATGTAGGAAAAAAAATTAACAATCCATATAATAAACATGTCTATATAATAGAGATAATGACCTTATATTTCAAACAAATTATTTTCAAGTATACATAATACCTTTATGCAAATTAATACAGTAATTCTCAGATAAAATACCAAAATAAACTCTAAATATTCAACATTATTTAGATTGTTTTCTTCCTATGATGCTATCAAATTGTAGGTTAATTACAAAACTCATACAAATTTTCAATAAGTAGTCTTTACCTAGAAAGAAAAATAAATAACATCAATATATAAGTAAAGAACACAATACCAATTTAATGATGTATTTCTCATACTATATATATTTATGGAAAATATATATGATAGATATATTTGGTTGTCAAATTGACTACATCTAAGATAAACCAAAACCCAAGGAACAGTGTATACCTGTGGGGAAATGTTGGAAGTAGAAAGACTAACTCTATATCCAGATCTTTCGAGGTGTGAAGATCTAACTTAAATCTGGGCCACACAGAAGGAAGCACTGTTCTTTGCCTTCTTACCATTACGGTTGCTGGCAAATTCATTCCTTCACTGGTACTAGAGCCCATTTTGGGATTCTGGCATAGACTGGAGACCAGCTGAGACATCACCTTCATGGATGTAAATACTACTGAACTCTTGGACTGTCCATCAGGATACAACAACTGTTGGACTAGCTGAAACATATCCTATTAGTAGTTGAGACATACAGCTTTGCAGACTGAACAACTACTGGATTCTTGGACATTCCATCAGGAGATAACCACTGTTAGACTAGCTGAACCACAGCTTGTATGCCACTCTAATAAACCCACATCAAGTTAATATGTCAAAACACAAAACAAAGAAACAAGATTAAATGCTATTGGGGAAAACAACTCGTCTAAAAAGGCAGAGACATCTGAATCACATTGGAGCTCACATCAGCAAACCTTAAAGCTATAAAAGTATAGAATGATGTATTTCAGGCCCTGAAAATAAATAACAAACAACTAAGATTACAAACTATATTTAAGATAAATGTAAATTCATACATGATGAGTTTCCAGCACTACAGTATACACACACACACACACACACACACACACACACACACACACACACACATATGCTATAAGGAGAGAATGAAAAAGAATTCTTCAAGAACAAGAACACAAGAAGGAATGTATTTTGTGAGGGGAATGGTCAACAAAGGTTAGCTAGATGGCATCCTTTATGTCCAAGAAAGGGAACCAGCAAATCACTGATCTTAAGAGTAAAGAAAGTTTAAAAAAATCCGTCAGATAAATAAAACAAAGAAACTGCAGAGATCATTAATATATCACAATAATAACTCACCAATTTAAAAAATATACATACTATCCAACTAGATTTAATATTCTGGTGACTCCAATAAACTCACTTGACTAATAAAGACTGGCACAAACTTAAAGTCAAAGTATAGGAAACAATTCATCAAGTGAGGGGAATGTAATAACAAACGAGCACTGCACTTCTGATTCCTGAGAAAGTAGCATTTAAACTGGAAGCAGTTGGAAGAGGTAAAGCACACTACACAATGTATTTATCAGAGGGATGATTTATTAAGAAGATATAATGATTGCATATATGTGTGAAGCAAACATTATAAAGCTCCAGGTAACATAAATCAAACAATAGTAGTCATAAATATATGGATAAGTTTCAACACAATAATAGTGTAGCTCTAATATTACACCCTCACATATATTTAAATTATTTAAAATAAATTCAATAAAGAAAGCTTACAACTAAATTATACTGTAGGACAAGTGGATTTAAAAAATATTCATAACATATTTGATATAACAGAAACAAAAAAATACTACTTCTCAACAGCCCATGGAACAAGATTATTCTGGACCAAAAAGTAAGTCTTCAGTTACAAATGAACCACAAAAAAATCTACTGTATCTTATAAGATAATAAGGCAATGAAATCCAGAACAAAAAAAATTATGCAACTACACAAAGATTGACCAACATACCAGTCAGTCACTGAGGAAACAAAGAAGAAAATTAAGCTCCTTTAATAGACTTCAGCAGCTCTTTATAATCAAAGCCCTAAAACAAGAAAAGAAGAAACATTCCTTAGTATAATACAGACTATATATGAGAAACTTATAGTCATCATTATTGTAACTTAGAAAAATCTATTATATACAATCTGAAAAGATAATATTGTCATTTCTCTCCCTACTTCATGTAGTGCTTGAAGTTTTAGTTAGATCAATATGAAGAGAAAAATAAAAACATATATGAATGGAGAAAGTCAAATTATCCTCATTTGCAGATAACAAAATTCTATAATAAAAAGATTCTAAAGATTCTACCAAAAAACTTAAATCTGATAAACGCTTTCAGTGATAAACCAACATACAATGTTATCATACAAATAATAAGTAGCTTTTCTATATATAAGTAATAAATTCTCTAATAAATTGGAGGAGGAACCCATTACAAGAGCATCCAAAAAATAAACAGAAAAAAAATCTAATCACAGTAGTAAAATACCTCTATAGAGAAATTTTTAAGGGCTGAAAAAAATGAAAAGGACACTAGAAGATAGAAATACTTCCCAAGCCCCTGGAAACAGCAGAGTCAATATTGAATATCACAAAAGTGACTATTTCTAAAAGCAATCTACAGATTCAGTATATCCTTAACTAAAATTCTAATCTTCTTTTATAGAACAAGAAAAGAAATAAGTATAAAGTCCATATGGGAGCAAAAAAGGTCCAAAACAGCTGAGAAATTTTTATCAAAAGGAACTATGTTGCAGATATAAAATGCACAGACTTAAATTATATTACATAGTCATAGTAAAAAAATTGCATGATACTGGCATAGAGACATGTAGATCCATGAAGGAAGACAAATAACTCAGAATTAAATCCAGTTCCAGCCACATTGTTTACCAGACAAAGAACTCAGAAATAAGTCCAGTTTCAACCACACTACTTACCAAACTTTCCAAAATATACACTAGAGAAAGACAGCTTGTTTAACAGACGGAACCAGGAAAACTGAATTTGCATGTGTAGAACAATAAAACTATATATAAATCACCATGGACAAAAATAAATCACCAATACACCAAAGACCATAATATTAAAACAAAACTTTGAAATTTCCCACCCAATAAAACACACAAAGAATAGGTAATATGCTTTGCAATATAGGCATCAAAAAAGATTTTCTGACAGGACTTCAGGAAGTGATTTTATAAGTTGGGTTACATGAAATTAAAACACTTTTGTTAGAAAATGAAACTCACAAAACAGACAGCCTATGGAATGGGGCAAAATCTTGCGAGACAAGATATAAATATCCATGATATATAAAGGACAATAAAAATTATACAACAAAATCCTAATCAATAAATGCAATGGTGAACGGAATAGTCAGTTTTCAAAAGAAGACAAAGGACCAATGAGTACTTGGTGAAGTGTTCAACATTCTTAGCTGCCAGGAAAATACAAGTTAAAATGGATTTAAGATTCCGTCTCACCAGTCAGTGTGGCCATGATCAAGAGAACAAATGAACAGAAGTGCTAGGAGGAATGCATGGAAAGAAAATAACTTCATTTTCTGTGGGTGGAAAAGGAAACTTGAATAGCCTTCATGAAAATGAGTATGTAAGTTTCTCAAAGAATATGTATAAGTACTATATGGTCTGGCTTTTATGCTCTTTGATAGGATTCTAACTCAAAATAAGACAGTTACTTGCACATCCAGGTTTATTTGTGTACTGCCAGGAAGCAGAAACAGCCTAGATGTCTTCTTGGTACATAGATATCAACAGCATTTTATGCAGCCACAAGAAAAATTGAAATCATAGTATTTGCCAGAAAATGTATGCAATTATTGCATTAAATGAAATAATGCAAATGAAAAAAGGTAAATTCTGCCTGCTTTCTCTCATATGTGGTTCCTGGATTACACACACACATACATATGCATATATGCATGTCTATTACATATGTGTAATTCAGCTGGTAGATCTTGAAACTAGAAATAGAATCATAAGAAGGATGGAGCAGCCTTAAGAGTGGTGAAACATAAAATGCAGGAACACATGTTAAAACAAAGCAGAACAGACTGAGAAGGAATCGGCTGCCATGAAGAGGGAAAGCTGGGGAGTATGGTGGGTGAGAAGCTGAGAGCAAAGTGTAGTGACACTTATATATATGAGGTGTCATGATGAAACCCAATACTTAGAATGTTAACTTTAAAACTAATTATGAAATTTTTTAAAAAAGAATGGTGAGAATCAACGTTACTTTTTTTGAATTGTCAATATTTTGTTTTCCTTTCATTTATTATGAAACATGGTCTTTGCAGAGAAACATAATTTACGTACATTTGTGTTAAATAAATCTGGAAATGAGCAAGCTTGTTTTGCACGTAAATCAATGTTAATTTCTTTTTTTCTTGAGCATCTTGCATTTTAAATTTTTTACATATATATTAATATTATTGCACATATATACAATAAACTACCTACAGCAAGAACCATAAAGAAATCAGGAATTATATCAATGTTATATTCATAGCATCTTGGCTATTTGTATTTGACAGCCTCCTATCTTGGTGAGTCTAAAATTCTGAATGTAAAACAATATCTCATCATTATCAGCTTAAAACATCTAGAATCATCTCTACCCCTAGACAATTTAGCTTAATTGTAAAACAAATATATCTGGTCTTTGACCACATCAGAGACTTGAAAAGGAATAAAATTAATGACCTGCGTATACAGGAAGGGCAGATTAGCAGCTTCTGAAATAAGAAGATGGCAGAGACAGTTTGCTGCCTGAGCAGTTCGCTCAAAACTCTCTATAATACTGGAGCATAATTTTCAGCCTTTATGCCCAATACATGTGACAGACATATTTGTGAGACAAGAACTATGGAGGATTTGCAAACCCTGTCTTGCTTACCCATCAGCTCTGCATGCATCCAAGCTTGTCCATTTTTAGGCAGAATTCTGTCTGCAGCAGTAATGAGGACAGTTTGCCTAGTGGCTTGTTTGCCACATTTGAAGCCATCTCCATAAGGAGATTCTTTGATGCTATTCATCTTCTTTGAGGTAGGCTGGGTGTTTCCAGGAGTTAACCTGTCTCGTTGTCAATGAATCCTTAAAACAATAAATCATTTTTAAATGCCATACTCTGTATGACTGTGAGGTTTTTGATGACTTTATCTAACTATTTTGCCTTATCTTTCTATAGAATCATATCTATCTGTTATACATACGATGTGTATTCTTGTGATAAAAAATAGACTGGTAATTGAAATGACTATGACTTGGTCAACTAACAATTAACTTGTAGAATGTTTATCCTAAAAAGCCTGCCATAGCACTCTCAAAGTATTATAAGTAAACCTTGTTTTATAATTGACTTATATGGGTACAATACCACATATTAGTGTAGAAATATATATATATAATGTGTGTGAAGAATAATCTTAAATTTGAATTCTATACCAATATAAAAAATGATACATAGTTTGCATCTATATACAAAATTCTATGCCAGTGAATTAAAAATAGCCTTGTGAGTAACAATTAAGGCATTAAGTTGAGGAGTAGATTCACTAATCTACTTGTCCTGTCATCCATTTATATATATTACATATATATAATGTGTATATAGATATATATTAGTAAATATACATTACCCATTCTTTCTTTTCAACCCCTATCTTCAAACCTAAGAATGAAAGATAAAGGAAAAGGGAGACATTCCTGAGTGCAACATTGTTTTCTCTCAAAATAAGACCAATAATAACTTATAACCAACTCCCAATGAAAATAAACATCTATAGGCCAAGAAAGCAACAAAACCTACCTAAGCCCTCTTAAGGGTAATGGGATGTTGTTCTCTTAAGGTGTCTTCTGGCTGATTTTGCATGAATAGTACCTTTGTAGGGGCCCAAATAAAATTGGGGGAAATGGATAAACAAGCTAGAAGTAGCATTTGTGGTCCAGTTTCTAAATGTTCAGAAATCCCAGGCTTAATTAGCATCCTGTGTGAGACAGTCGGAAATGCTAGACCAATTGGGATTGGAAGCTTTCTTCCAAGCTGTCCTGGGAGCTGTCCTGTTCTGATGAGGACTACCAACTGAATCACTTGGTGCTGGAACATGAAGGATGGAGGATGTCAGTGTCCAGCATGCTGAGAGGAGTGAATCCTGTCTGGTCTGATCCAGCATCAGTGTCTGGTTCTTCTGTTCTGAAAACATATAATTTCGCACAAGCATTATACATTCTTAAAATTATAAATGTATGAGGTGTGCATGATGCACATAACAATTAAGGATGGTTCTCTGCTCCTGTATGAGTGGAAGGAAGACACATCTGTGAATCTTCATTCAGGCCACGCAAAGAATGGCATCGAATAATCATTCCAAGTGATTCTGAAACCAACAAGAACCATTGTCTATACCTAGATATTCAAGTCTCAGCCAGTCTCAGAGCTAGTTCCATCTTCTGAAAACTTCAATTTTTTTGCTTTAGAGACTTGAAGGTTTTTTTCCCATATAAGTCTTTTACTTGGTTAGAGTTACAACAACATATTTTATATTATTTGTAGCTGTTGTAAAGGTTGTAGTTTCCCTAATTCCTTCCTCAGTCAATTTGAAATTTTTATACAGCAGGACTACTGATTGTTTTTTTTTTTTTTAATTTTGTATCCATCCACTTTGCTGAAGGTGTTTATCAGCTGCAGGAGTTCCTTGGTAGAATTTTTAGTGTCACTTATGCATACTATCATGTCATCAGTGAATAGTGATAGGTTGAATTCTTCCTTTCCTATTTTATCTACTTGATCTCCTTTAGCTGTCTTATTGCTCTAGCTATGACTTCAAATACTGTATTGAACAGATACAGTGAGAGTGATCAGCCTTGTCTTGTCTCTGATTTCAGTGGAATTAATTTAAGTTCCTCTCTGTTTAGTTTGATGTTGGCTATAGGCTTGCTGAATATTACCTTTATTATGTTTAGGTATGTGCCTTGTATCCATGCTTTCTCCAAGACTTTTAGCATGAATGGATGTTGGATTTTATCAAATGCTTTTTTTTTTTTGGCATCTAAAGAGATGATCATGTGTTTTTTTTCTTTCAGTTTTTTTATATGATGAATTACATTGTTGGATTTCCATATATTAAACTGTACCTGCATGCCTGGGATGAAGCCTACTTGTTCATGATGAAGGATATTTTTTATGTGTTCTTGTATTTGGTCAGCTAGTATGTTATTGAGTATTTTTGCATCAATGTTCATGAGAGAATGTGGTCTGACATTTTATTTATTCAGTCTTTCTGTGGTTTACATATCAAGGTGACTGTGGCCTCATAAAATGAGTTTGGTAATGTCCATTCTGATTCTATTTTCCAGAATAATTGAAGAAAATTGATATTAGATCTTCTCTGACGGTCTAGTAGAATTCTCCACTGAATCCACCTGGCCTTGGTCTTTCCTTGGTTGAGAGACTTTTGGTAACTGTCTCTATTTCCATAGGTGTTATAGGAATATTCAATTTGTTTACCTGATCTTTATTTAATTTCGGTAGCTGGTAGCTATCAAGAAAATTGTCTATTTTATTTAGATTTTCAAACTTTGTGGCATATAGGCTTGTGAAATAAGACTTGATGCATCTTTGGATTTGCCCAATGTCTGCCCTATGTTTCCTTTTTTATTTATGATTTTCTCGATTTGAGTACTCTCCCTCTGCCTTTTAGTTAGTTTGTCTAAAGGTTTGTCTATCTTGTTGATTTTCTCAAAGAATCAGCTCTTGGTTTCATTGATTTTTTGAATTGTTTTCTTTGTTTCAAATTTATTGTTTTCATCCCTGAGTTTGATGATTTCTGGCCATCTTCTCCTCTTGGGTGTGTCTTCTTCTTTTTGTTCTAGAGCTTTCAAGTATGTTGTTAAGTTGCTAGTATGGGATCTCTCCAGTTTCTTTATAAAGGCAATTAGTACTATGAACTTTCCTCTTAGCACTGCTTTCATTGTGTCTCATAAGTTTGGGTATGTTGTGCCTTCTGTTTCATTGAATTCTAGGAAGTTTTTAATTTCTCTTTTTATTTTTTCTCTTACCCAAAAGTCATTGAATAAGGAGTTGTTCAGTTACCATGAGTTTGTAGACTTTCTGTTGTTCCTTTTGTTGTTGAGTTCCAGCTTCAATCCATTGCAGTCTGATAAGAAGCAAGGGGTTATTTCTATGTTCTTGTATTGGTTAAGGTTTGCTTTGTGACCAAGTAGATGGTCAATTTTGGAGAAGGTTTTGTGAGGTGCTGAAAAGAAGGTGTATTCTTTTGCATTTAGGTGAAATGTTCTGTAGCTATCACTTAGGTCCAATTGATACATGATGTCTATTAGTTTCCTTCTTTCTCGATTTAGTTTCTGTCTTGATGATTTGTCTATTGGGGAGAGTGAGGTGTTGAAGTCTCCCACTATTAATGTGTGGGTTTCAATGTGTGGTTTAAGCTTTATTAATGTTTTCTTTTACTAATGTGGGTGCTCCTGCATTTGGGGCACAGATGTTCAGAACTCAGACTTCATCTTGGCATATTTATCCTTTGGTGAGATAAAGCGACCTTTTCCATGTCTTTTGATTAGTTTTTGTTGAAAGTCTATTTTATTAGATACTAGAATGGATACTCCAGCTTGCTTCTTGGGTCCATTTGCTTTGAATACAGTGTTCCAACCCTTTACTCTGAGGCAATGTCTGTCTTTATTGCTGAGGTGTGTTTCTTGCATGCAGTAGAATAAGAGCTCCTCTTTTCACAAACATTCTGTCAGCCTGTGTCTTTTTACTGGAGAGATGAGGCCATTGATGTTAAGAGATATTAACGACCAGTTGTTGTTAGTTCCTTTTATTTTGATGTTGGTGACAGAAGTGTGTGTGTGTTTCTGTGTTTTGGATTTATGGATATGGAGTTTTTTATTTCCTGTATTTTTCTGGGTGTAGTTAGCCTAATGAGTTGTATTTTTTTTCCTTCTGGTACCTTCTCTAGGGTTGAATTTGTGCCTAGGTACTGATTAAATTGATTTTCTCTTGGAATATCTTGTTTTCTCCATCTGTGGTGATTCAAGGTTTTGCTGGGTAGAGTAGTCTTGGTTGGCATCTGTGGTCTATTAGTTTACATGATGTCTGTCCAGGCCCTTCTGATTTTCATAGTCTCTGTTGAGCTATCAGGTGTAATTCTGATGGGTTTGCCTTTGTATGTGGCTTCTCTTTTTTTCTCTTGCAATATTTAGTATTCTTTCTTTGTTCTATACATTTAATCGTTTGATAACTATGTGGAGAAAGGATTTTCTATTCTGATCTAATCTGTTTGCAGTTCTGTAGGCTTCTTGTATGTTTATGGGCATTTATTTCTTTAGGTAGGAGAAGTTTTTTTCTATGATTTTGTTGAAACTGTTTTCTGGGCCTTGGACCTTGGCATCTTCTTCTTCTATTCCTATTATTCTTAGATTTGGTCTTTTTATAGCATCTCAGATTTCTTGGTTTTTTGTGTCAGGAACTTTTCAATTTTAACAATTTCTTTGATGTATTGATAAGTTCCATCATGTCTTCCACACTTGACTTTTTTTTCCCATGTCTTGCATTCTGTTGGTGTTGATTGTGTCTGCAGTTCCTGTTCTCTTCTCTATGTTTTCCAACTTCACAATTCCTTCAGATTGTGTTTTGTTTGTTGCTTCTAATTCCCTGTTTAGGTCTTGAACGGTTTTATTCATTTCTTATATTTCTTTCTCCCATTTGATTGAATTTTCCTGTAAATCTTTATAGGATTTATTCAATTCTTTTATCTGTTTGGATATGTTTTCCTATAGTTCTTTTTAGAATTTATTCAATTTCCTCATTTGTTTGAATGGATTTTCCAGTATTTATTTGAGCCTGTCTGCTCTGGGTTCTAGATGGGCCAGGCCAATAAGCTGTAGGTGGGCAGAGAGAGGTCCTAGCCCAAAGCTGCTCACAGGATGGCAGCTAATGTGGATTGTGGCCAGTGCCTGGATTCAGCTCTGCCTGTATGCTCTATGTCACAAATGGAACAAGCTGGTAAGCAGCTGAGGCGCTGAGAGAAATGGGAGCCCATAGCTGTTTTGGGTGCTCCACGGGCCTTTTTAAGAAGGCAGGAGGGGCTCTGCCTATGTGTCTGTGACCCAGATGCACTAGCAGCTGGTGGGCAGAGAGAGATCTAATCCAAGTCCAAAGCTGCTTGAGAGCCACACAATCTTTCTCAGGATGAAAGCTAATGTGGATTGTGGCTGGTGCCAGGCCTCAGCTCTGCCTGTCTACTCTGTGTCCCTGATCTGATAAAGAGTAGACAGACAGAGAGAGCCCAAAGCTGAAAGGGTGTCTCACAGTCTTTCTCAAGATGGCATCTAATGTGGGTTGTCCTCTGGTACTTTTCTGTGGGTTAGCTGGGTGGCCAGGAGTCAGACCAACCCATGCTGCCAACAATGTGGATCCCTCTCACATGTAAATCAGCAGCACTGGTGTTTTATAGCTCTTAGTTTGGTCTTTAGGTCACTGCACAGTCCTGAGTGTCCTGCTGATCAGATGCAAAGTGATGTGTAATTGGTACAGTCATCTTGGATCTCCCAACAATGTTAATTTCATGAGTAAAATATCAAGAAGTAGACAGATCAAAAGAGTATACAATAAACTCTTAGATATCTGTCTCTAAAGTAAAAAAGACAAGTTACACATTTCCAATACACCATGACTCAGAGTATTTCCATTCCAAAAGAGAGGATGAGAAGAAAAGACTAGATCAAAGTACAAAGCCTAGCAGTGCAAACATAAAACCCAAAGATTGTGGTGGCATTCATGTCATCTCCAATGGACTTGAGGGTCTTTATTCTTAGGTTCCTGCAACATCTGCTCACATGAGTTCTCACTTGGTGTCATAGAGGCTTGACTACCTGACCAAAGTTCCAGAAAGCTGCTAATCCTAGACCACATATAGCTGGGTTGATTCCCAATAGGAAGGCTCTTCTCTGCCATTGCATAAAAGTATGGTGATAAAGCCTAATTTGTAGAGGAGACTCTTGAGATGCCAGGACTATGGGATATCTAATAGTGTGTAAGCTTTTCCTTCTCATCACATCCATGTCAGCATTTTTGTCATTCATATTTCTGATGATGGCAATTATGAGATGCTATCAAAAAGTAGGTTTAATCTGTATTTATCTTATGGTTTCTGATGTTGATCATTTTTTACAGTGTTTGATAGCTATTCTTTCTTTGTTTTTTTAAATATTTTCCCTTCAGGTGCACAGTTCATCTTTTTTTAAATTTATTTTTAGTTTATATATTTACTTTACATCCCGACCACAACCCCCTCCCTCCTCCTCTCCTGGACTCTCCATCCCACCCTCTCCTTCCAACCCTGCTCCCTGTCTCCTCAGAAAAGGAGACACCTCCCAACACCAACCCACCACAGCACATCAAGTCACATCAGGACTGAGCTCATCCTCATCCAGTGAAGCTAGGCAAGGCAGCCCCAAGGTGGGGGCAATGATCAAAAAGCAGGCAATAGAGTCCATCTCATAGATATCACCCACTGAACTTACTAGAGGACACACCCGAGATCAATCTGCCCATTGGTTACATATGTATAGGGGGGCTAGGTACAGTCCATGAATGTTCTTTGGATAGTGCTTCCATCTCTATAGTCCCCATTACATCTAGGTTAGTTGACTCTGTTGGTCTTCTTGTGGCAATATTGTACTCTCCAGGTCCTTATATCGTCACACATACACACACACACACACACACACACACACACACACACACACACACACACATATCCACAGGCCTCCCTGAGCTCCACCTAATGCTTGACTGTGAGTCTCAGCATTTGATTCAATCAGGTGGTAGGTGGTTCCTCTCAGAAGAAGATGGTAATGCTAGAATCCTGTCTTTAAACATAGGACAGTATTATTAATGGCATCAGGGGTTGGCTCTCTCTCATTGTGTGGGTATCAGGTTGGGCCAGGCATTGGTTTGACATTCTCTCAGTCTATATCTGTATCTCTGCACATCTTGTAGGAGGGTAAATTGTGGTTTGAAGGTTTCGTAGGTGGATTGGTGTTCCTCCTCCCACTGCTATAAGTCCTTCCTGGCTAGAAGGTAGCCTCCTCAGTCTCCATGTCTCCTGCTGCTAAAAGGCTCAGCTAGAAGCATCCCGATATCCCCCCTATAGCTTATCTTGCTTCAGGTCGCCAGGTTGTCTCAGTGATGACTCCACCCTTGGTTTTCCCTTTCTCTCCAAGCCCTCTCACCTCCCTACCCCATTCTTCCCACAATGATCCCCACCTCATTTTCCTCTCCACATCTCCTTCTACCCAGTTCCCTCTCTACATCCACTTCCACTGTCTATTCTATTTCCACATCTGACTGAGTTTCAAGCAGAACCTTGAATTGTAGTGAATTGCTGTATGGTTATCCTGTAATATCCATTTGATTCATGACATCTGTTAGTTTCATTATTTTTCTTTTTAGTTTCTTTCTCCATGACATGTCCATTGGTGAGAGTAGAGTCTTGAAATATACCATCATTAACATGTGGGGATCAATATGTGTTTTAAGCTGTACTAAAGTTTCTTTTACAAATGTGGGTGCCCTTGCATTTTGGGCATAGATGTTCCAAATTGAGGTGTCAACTTGGTGGAATTTTCCTTTGATAAATATGAAGTGTCCTTTCTCATCTCTTTTTAATTAATTTTGGTTGAAAGTCTATTTTATTTGATATTAGAATGGCTATTACAACTTGATACATATTGGTTTGGCTGCAGTAGAGTTATTTATTTCCTTTGTTTTCTTGGATGTAGTTAATGTCTTCTGCTGGGATTTTTCTTTGTAGTATCTTCTGTAGGGCTGAAGATATTGTGCATTGATATTGCTTAAATTTGGTTTTGTCATGGAATATCTTATCTTTTCCATCTATGGTGATTGAAAGTTTTGCTGGGTATAGTGGTCTGGGCTTATTTCTGTGGTCTCTGAAAGTCTGAAAAATGTCTTTCCAGTCCCTTCCATCTTTTAGAGTCTCTGTTGAGAAGTCAGGTGTGATTAGGATAGGTTTGCTACTATATGCTACTCAGCCTTTTTCCCTTGCAGCTTTTTAAATTTTTATTTTATTAATTTACTCATATTACATCTCAATTGTTAGCCCATCCCTTGTATCCTCATATTCCTCCCTCCCTCCCTCTTCCCCCCTACTCCCCTCCCCTATATCTGTGACTGAGGGGTACTTCCTCCCCCTATGTATGCTCTTAGGGTATCAAGTCTCTTCTTGGTAACCCCCTTGCAGCTTTTACTATTTTACTTGTCCTGTGCATTTAATGTTTTGATTATTATGTATCATGAGTATTTTCTTTTCTTGTCTAATCTATTTGATGTCTGTTTATCTATAGATAAAGAGACTTTTATTCGGCAGATCTATCAGCCTAGCAACTTTCTAAAAGCTGTATGGGTATTCAAGCAGGAAATGCTATAACAGAAAGTGAGTAAGCTATAAGATGATATGAACAAGTCTACCTGTAACAGACTATAAATTCTTTGAAGATGTTTTATAAAAGATGCTTAATTATAAGATAAATGCTTACATTGTAAATGAACAATAAGAATGTTTATTTGTTAAAACCTAGATGGATGAGATACAGAGAAATCTTTTCTATTGTGAAAACTGGCTCTGTGTTCCCATAAAATTACATAACATTTCACATTCTGACTTTTATAAACATTCATCACAGGCAGACAAAAAATGGGAAGCATGGTAAACATTTCTCTTTAGAAGGTTGCAACAAGAAGACTCTTCAAATATATACTGTAATGAAGAAGCTCAAGGGTGGAAAGTTTAACTTAAATAATAAATTAAAAACATACTGAAAATTAAATTCTTAAGTTTAGGGTAGCTTCAAAAACTTATTTCTGTCCAATCCTATTAATGCAGCCAGTGCTGTTATTCAATTATATTTAAGTTAAACTGCAAACTACTGATTGAGTACATGCTTAATTTATATGCATTTCACATCTGTCAATTCTCTGATAAAATTAATTGCTGAAATGTTTTATTGATGACTACGTAGGTAAATGAATCAGCCTAACCATTTTAATAGCTTAACCTCTGATTAAAACTCCTATCATCAATCCTTTACATAGAAATATTTCTTAATTAAATATTTTTAAATGAGATAGTGGAACTAAGTAATTGATAAATCTTTGGTTGCATTGATTAGTATCTTTTTTCAACATAATAATGGTTTATAAGAACATGTTTAAATAAGCTTTGAAGATAGTTATGCTCTGTTTTACACAAATTATATGTTTCAAAGACTGTAATGTAGAGCAAATAATAACTGATAATTTTGTGATTTTTATTATTCTCTCTACATCTACCCAAATAACCACCCACTTAAAGTCCCTTTGTCACCCCAAAGCTGGTTATTTATATAAACATTCTTTAAAAGATTCCAACTCTTAAGAATTTCAACAAAAGCTGAAATCTCAGTACTCAGGGAGGCAGATGCAGGAGGATCCTTGTGAGTTCAAGGCCAGCCTAGTCTACAAAGTTATTCCAGTGAGTACAAGACAGCTATGGCTACACAGAGAAACGCTGTCTCAAAAAATAGAATTTACGACATGAGGGTTTTTTGTTTGTTTGTTTGTTTGTTTGCTTGTGTCTTTTTTTTCTTTTTTCTTTTTTTTTATTAATTTATTCTTGTTACATCTCAATGTTTATCCCATCCTTTGTATCCTCCCATTCCTCCCCCCCCCCCATTGTCCCATTATTCCCCTCCCCTATGACTGTTCCTGAGGGGGATTACCTCCCCCTCTATATTCTCATAGGGTATCAAGTCTCTTCTTGGCTACCTGCTGTCCTTCCTCTGAGTGCCACCATGTCTCCCCCTCCAGGGGACATGGTCAAATGTGAGGCACCAGAGTACGTGAGAAAGTCATATCACACTCTCCACTCAACTGTGGAGAATATTCTGACCATTGGCTAGATCTGGGAAGGGGTTTAAAGTTTACCTCCTGTATTGTCCTTGGCTGGTGCCTTAGTTTGAGCGGGACCCCTGGGCCCAAATCTGCCTATCATATTGTTCTACTTGTAGATTTCTAGGACCCTCTATATCCTTTTATTTTGCTATTCTCCCATGCAAACTAGTACAGCCACTTTGGAAATCTATCTGGTGCTTTTTTAGAAAAATGGGAATAGGGTTTCCTCAAGACCCAGCTATTCCACTCCTTGGAATATACCCAGAAGATGCTCCAGCACACAACAAGAAACTTTGCTCAACCATGTTCATAGCAGCCTTATTCATAATAGCCAGAACATGGAAACAGCCTAAGTGTCCCTCAGTAGAAGAGTGGATAAAGAAACTGTGGTACATATACACTATGGAATACTACTCAGCTATTAAAAACAAGGAATTCCCAAAATGTGTGGATAAATGGATTGAGCTAGAAATGATCATAATGAGTGAGTTAACCCAGAAGCAGAAAGACTCAAATGGTATATACTCACTTATATCTGCATACTAGCCCAAGGGGCATGTCCCACGAAAGCCTTCACTTACCAGGAAACTGGGACAGAGGGGAAGGCATCCTATTGGGACTCTAAACGACATGAGGTTTAAATATGCATTTATAATCCTTGTGCTGGGTTTGCTTGTAGTGTAATGTCTCAGCTAATTCCAATCTGGTTCTGAGAATGGGAGGTTATGAGTAGAAGCATTAATAGAAGTTTAACTCCCTGTTTCTGAAAGCTTATCAATTTATTTGTTTTATGGAAAAGGTATACCTTTCTTTACCCATTCATCCTTATCATTAAAAAAAAGAAAGCTGTCCCTTTGGAAAGTAAGTATTTCCCTTTATGATCAGGTTGAGATGAGAACAACTGGTTAGCACAGTAGGCCATAGAATTAAAGAAGTGAAAGAAAGCACATAGATGTAGATGTCAAACAATCTAGGATGAGCACAACTCCACCATGGTAAGTACAATGCAACCCTCTTTTGAGGGTTAATTAACAGAAATCCACACTAGAACCCTTCTGCACACTAAAGTTTGACTGCATTTGAACAGCAGATTCCTATCAAGTCATATCATTGGTTAGTAAATCTTCCATAAACACTTAAGAGGATAGCTGCCTGACTCGTTGCAATAGCTTATATGTGAAGGAATGAGATAGAAGCTGAGGACCACAACAAACCATATCCAAATAAATTACTAAAACACAGAGAGCCACTGGCCCCAGTCATTGCTTGATATTTTAAAGACCTGTTAAACTGTATCATTTGTAGTTCATCCCCAAGATAGCTGAAGAGAATTGAAGTGATATGATTCACACTGAATCTTCTGGTTTTCTGCAATTTCTAATATATCTTTATATCCCTATGGAGTAGCTCTTAAAGACCTTCACATGGATTCATCTTGCAAGCTAAACAGTTAGAACAAAAACAAAAACAAAAACAAAACAACAACCACAAAAACCCTAAATGTATTGCAGTATCTCTTTATGTTCCTGTTCATGGTGTACTGGGTACATTTTTGGTCTTCCATGTTTTCCTTTGAGCTCAACATCTGCTGCAGCCTGGGTAGATATGTGTGTGAGACTGTGAGCTTTTAGACAAGCTAAAAGTTTTCCGTATCCAGCTGATGTTCTTAGAGGCTGCTTATGGAGTTAGGACATATGTTTGTGGGCAGCTGGGTTTTGTGTCCAAATTTGAAACACTTGCTTCAAACTGATTTATTCCACCATATGCAGAAATGATTTTTAGCCAAAGCATTTAATTAGCAGTAAATCTGAGTAACCTTGTGTTTGCCTGTACCACATGTTAAGTACTGAACATTGTGATAAGCAGACAAATGTGCTTGCCTACTAGACCAGCATCCTGCCTCCTCCCATCTGGGAATGACAGCACCCAAGTCCTGTTTTTAGCATTTTCTCTCACTCGAATTTCTGCACTCCAAATGGAGACTATCAATAGTTACGGGAGAAATACATATATTTGGGAGCAAACAACAAAATTTGGATAGCAATACTTGCTTCTTATAGATCTAGCTTGATATCACTCACCAGAAAAGTAAGTAAATAGGAAAAGCATAATATTTCCTTAATTAAATTCAGATATTTAATTGAGTATTTTACTAATCTGTTTGTGAACATTTCCTAAAGTGCTGAAATTACAGTGGTTTATAAAATCACAGAGAAGAGAGGAAATTTCAAAAACTAATGAGACAATTGTCTATTTCTTGACATTGTTCTGATTATTGAGAAAACCAAAACCATGGTAAAAACAGAATACAGAGGTTATAGAACATATAGAGAACAGAATACAGTGTGACAAGATTATTTGTTGGAGAAGTACCTAAAGTAATATCAAAAAGGATAAAGACTCTTACCACAAATCATACTTAGTAGTCTTCCCCAAAAAAAGGATGCTTTGATAATGAGCTCTACAATAGATGCACAAACAAAAAGAACTCCAAAGAACAACACTGCTAACACTAATAAAGAAAAAAGAAGCTCTGGTTAGTAATATGGCTCAGCAGGTAAAGATGATCTCCACCAAGTTTCACAGCCTGAGTTCCATCCCCAGAACCTACATGGAGCAAGGGAAGAACAGATACCTTCACAAACATGCCATAGTACCACGCACACATACACATACACTGAGAACATAAACAAGTGAAAGTTATTTTCAAAAGAAAAAAGTTATTTAAAAACTGACCTGTTAAATTGCAACCTCTTTTAGAAGAGGAGCAGAGAAATTGTGGAGACATTAAGAACATGTGCTTCTCTGGCAAAAGACCTGTTTGCTTCCCAGCATCTATGCTGGGTGGCTCACGAGGATCTGTAGCTCCAGCTTCGGCAGGATCCAATCCTTCTGGCCTCTGTCCAACATGGACACTGGATCCATGGGTGTTGAGAAAATATCTTGTGTATTATATGGATGCATCACCTGTCAATGAGAAAAACCAATAGCCTATAGGATAAGAAGAATAGAAAGTGGACCATCCAGTAGGCAGAAAGGATTCTGGGATAGATCCAGGCATGGCAGATTTGCCTAATATGTGAGAAGGACAGGTACGTGGTACCTGAACAGAGGTAAGAAGCACGTGAAAGAACAAAGTATAGAATAAATAGGTTATTTTAAGTTATGCGCTAATCAGAGAAGAGCCTAGCTTCTGGCCTAGGTATTTGTAAATATAAATTGAGTTTCATGAGTCATTATTCCTGGAGCATGGGGCCTGGAATGAAAAAATCCCACAACACTTAGTCCACACATATGCATACATGCAAGTAAAAATAAAATATTTTTTAAAAGAAAGACTCTGAGTCTTCAAGCACTGTCTGTGTCTGCTCACTCACCAACACAATCTGATGCACTTCATGTTTTGTTGGCCCATTTTCTTCCCTACAGCAATCATTGAAAACAGTAATTTTAGACACTAAACAAAGGAAAAACATAGTCTGATCTTAACATTCGTTCTGTCTACATTTGGTTGCAAAATGAACTAAATTTGTTGCAGTCCAGGAGAGGACAACCAACAAACTGCTTGAAATAAGACATCAGGAAATCTTATGTTACTTGCATCTGTTTAATATTTAAAAGCAGTAGGAGTTGAATCTCATGTGTCATCATAATCTAATTAAAACCTATGAGGCGCAGGGCACTGCTTTCTATTAGACAATGTCACATAACCACTTTTCTCTCCTCACTTTAACATTCTCACTAGTGTTCCCTTAGTGTTTGCTGGGCATATTCAGACAACAACAAGTTTTCTAGATTTTTTTTTTTTTTTTTTTTTTTTTTTTTGTACTTGCAAACAATCTTTTAAAATGGTTTCATTTTGGAAAAGTTATTGTGGTTAACCAAACATTAACTCCATGAAAATATTTGTGGATTTTGCAAAAGGCATATTTTAAAGTCAGTGCTCAGAAACTCCCTACTTCCTTCACCCAGTTTTGGGACTGGTGCTCCTCACAGAGGGGAGCTGCCATCTTAATCCTAATGAATCTTCACAGCAGGAACTCGGTTGCATAACACAAACCAGGACAGAAAAGAATGTAGCTGTTCAAAAATCTTCCCAAATCGGAATGATTCCAAGCTGCCATGCAAAGGTCCCATGATTTATCTTCAAAGGCAAGAAGTTTGTTAACCGAACAAGCTTTAACCAGATGTTAATTGAGCATAAAATTACAAAACTTGGCCCCCAACTGGCAGACTGTAAATCCACTGAATAGGGTGACCTCTATGTCCTACACTGTACAAAACATGATTTCAAAAGGCCTGTAAATTCAGGGCAAATGTAATGGGGACATACTTGGATTTAAAAATTACTTCTGAAAAGAAAAATGCCAGGTTTAGTCATATTTCCTTCCTGGTACTTAGTAGCAATTGTTACAGTATTCTACCACAATACAAAATACTACTTAGATGTACAGCTACACCCAATACTTACTTCAACAACTCAGTGGGAGCATGATTTTACCTATTTTTGTGGGTAAATATGAAACTCAGCAATATTTTTCCAAAATACCATGCTATAGAGTAGCCAAGTCATTACATGGTCCATATTTCTTACTCTGACATTTTTAAAGAGAAGCCTAAGATTACCTTTAGCCTAGTTTATTAATAAATTTATATGTGCACACTTTAAATTTGGCTGATATTCATGTGGATTTTATATTTATTGTATTAGAATGGAGATAGATTACTTTAAAAACACTGAACGCCTTAGCCAATGTTATATTGGCATGCATATATAAAGCTGCAGCACTGTCCTAACTGTCCTAAGTAAGCCATGTGTCATACATGGTCCTTACCTCCTGCCTCAGTGGTTGAACAAGTGGCTTGCCATCTACTTTGGGTTTTGTCATCATCTTTTCTCTCCATTTCTTCAGTTTAAACCACTGTGCCTACATAGAATCACTCAATGGTTTCACCCATCTCACCTTAGTCTTCATCTCTCTTGTTCTTCATTCATCTTTTACATTTTGGTTGGTGCCTTCTCGTCTGTTTATACTTTAATAGCTTCTTTGTGACATATCTCTGTGCCAGTGACTCCAGCTTCTACCATTGTCTCTTGAATATTTTGGTACTCACCATTTTAAGCTTTCCACTCATGGTGGTGAGATTATTTCATAATCAACCTTGAACTCAATGAGCAGAGTCTGAACACTGACAGTTGATTGCTCAGATTTGCTTGTTTTTGAAAGTGGATGCATACATGTCATACCAATAATGTATAATTAAAACCGGTTTTATTCTTGTTCCAACTGCAAATGGCAACCAAATTTTTCAAATTTGCCATTTCTTTTTGTTTCCTTTGACTAAATTATTTATTGACTTTATATCCAGAGCGAAGCTTCTCCCTCCTAATCTCCTCCCAGTCCCTCCCTTTTACCATCCCTCCCCCCACTCACCCTTCCTCTCCTTTTTTTCAGAAAAGGGGAGGTTTCCCATAAAGTATATCAAGCCCCAGCAAAGCTAGACACATCCTCTTCCACTGAGGATAGACAAGGAAGCCCAGTCAGGGTAAAGAAGTCCAAAGGCAGGCAAGGTAGTCAGAGATAGTAACACTCTCACTTTAGGAGTCTCACATGAAGACTTACCTGCCTACCTGATACATATGTTCAGTGGTCCTAGGTCGGTACCATTCATGCTTTCTGGTTGGCAGGTTAGTTTCCATGAGCCCTGATGGATCAACATTAGTTGTTTCTGTAAGCTTTCTTGTGGTGTCTTTGACCCTCCCCCCTCTAAATCCCTCAATCTTTCTTCCCTGTCTTGCACTGGATTCTCCAAACTCCCCTCAATGTTTGGCTTGTGGGTCACTGGATCAGATTACAACAGTTCCTGAGTAAAGCCCCTCTGATGACATTTATGCTAGGCTTTTGTTTGCAAGTGTAGGAAAATATCATCAGTAGTGTGAGGGGTGGGGTCCCTCTCATGGATGCGTCTCAAGCTAGTCCAATCTTTGGTTGGCCCTTCCCTCAAATTCTGCTCCATCCCTGATCGTTGCACATCCTGTAAACAGGACAAATTATGAGTCTAAGGTTTTATGGCTGGGTTGATGTCCCAATCCATCCATTGATAGTCTTGCCTGGTTACAGTAGATGGCAAATTAAAGGTGCCATATTCCCCATTGTTAGGAGTCTTAGCTAGGGTCATATTTGTATATTCTTAGGAGTTTCTACTCATCCCAGAGATATCTCCCCATAGTACAGTTGACTCTCCCAGTACTTGCTCCTCCCATCCTTCCACCAAACACATCCCTCCTATTCCCATCCCCACATTTTCCCTACCCAGCCCCCTCCTTCCATTCCACCCACACATATAATCTATTACCCCTTATCAGTGCGATTCAAACATGCTCTATCAGGACCTCCTTGTTACTTAGCATCTTTGGGTTTGCAGTTTGTAGCATGGTTATCCTGTACTTTATAACTAATATCCACTTATAAGTGAGTAAATACCATGTTTGTCTTTCTGGATCTGGGTTACTTCATTCAGAATTATCTTTATAGTTCCATCCATTTAATACAAGTTTCATGATGCCCTTGTTTTTAATAGTTGGGTAATATCCCACTTTGTGTAAAAGTACTGTATTTTCTTTATCCATTTTTCAGTTGAGAAGCATCTAGGTTGTTTCTAGTTTCTGGATATTTCAAATAAACCTGTGATGACCATAGTTAAGCAAGTATACTTGTGGTGTGGTGAAGCTTCTTTTGGGTATATGCCCTGGAGTGGAATAGCTATATCTTATGATAGGTCTATTCCCAATTTTCTAAGAACCCACCAAATTGAATTCTAAAGTGGTTGTAAAAGATTGTACTCCTGCCAGCAATGGAGGGATGTTCTTCCACATCCTTACCAGCATGAACCGTCACTTGAGTTTTTGATCATAGCCATTCTGACAGGTGTAAGATGGGATATCAGAGTTGTTTTAATTTGCATTTCCCTAATGACTAATTTTGTTGAACAGTTCTTTAAGTGCTTCTTGGCATTAGAGATTCCTCTGTCGAGAGTTTTCTGTTTAAATCTGTACCCCATTTTTAATTGGGTTATTTTCTTTGTGGATGTCTCATTTCTTACGTTCTTTATATACTTTGGATATTAGCCATCTGTTAGATGTAGGGTTGGTGAAGACTTTTTCTCATTCTATAGGCTGCCATTTTGTCTTTTTCATGGAATATTTGCCTTACAGAAGCTTTTCGGTTTCATGTATTTCCATTTTTTATTTGTTGAAATTATTCCTAGAGCTGTCAGTTTTCTGTTCAGATAGTTGCCTTCTGTACCAACACAATCAAAGCTATTCCCCACTTTCTCTTCTATCAGATTTAGTATATCTGGTTTTATGTTGTGGTCTTTGATCCAATTGGACTTGAAAGTGTTGAGGTCTGTTTGTTTTTTGTTTGTTTGTTTTGCCTTTTTTAAAAATTAATTATTTATTTATTCAAGTTGCATCCTGATTATAGCCACCTCCCTCCTATTCCTTCCCCTATTACTCCGAAAAGGGGAGACCTCCCTGTCCATCCACTCCAGCTCATCAAGTCGCATTAGGACTGATTTTATCATCTTTCCCTGTACTTTGGCAAGGCAGTCCCATCAGAGGGAAGAAATTGAAAAGCAGGCAACAGAGTCCATATCAGAGACAGCTTTTGTTTCCCTTACTAGTGGACTTATGTGATGCCTAAGCTGCTCATTGGCTACATCTATGTGGAGGATCTAGGTCCAGTCCATGCATGGACTTTGGTTGGTGCTTCAGATTCCGTAGCTTCCTCTGAGCCCTGGTTAGTTGGCTCTGTTGGTCTTCTCATGAAGCTCCTGTCACCGCCAGGTCCTTCTATTACCTCCCCATTTTCACAAACTCCCTATGCTTAAGCTAATGCTTGCCTGTGACTCTCAGCATCTGTTTTGAATTGCTGCTGAATGGAGCCTCTCAGAGGACAACTCTGATAGGGTCCTGTCTGCAAATATAGCAGAATATCATTAATAGTGTCAGAGGTTGGCTCTCTTCCATGGGGTGGGACTTGGGTTGGGACAGGCATTGGTTGAACATTCCCTCAGTCTCTGCTCTATCTGTTCTATCTGTTCTATCTTTATCCCTGTACATGGACTTGATATTTATACAGGGTAATAGACATGGATCTATTTCCATTCTTCTACATGCAGACATCCTGTTAGACCAACAACATTTGATGAAGATGCTTTCTTTATTTCCATTGTATTGTCTTGGCGTCTTTGTCAGTAATAAAGTGACCATAGTTATGTTAATTTACCTCCAGCTCTTTTATTTCATTCCATTGATCAACCTGTCAATTTTTATGCCAATACCATGTGGAGTTTTTTTTAAAACTATTATTCTATAGTACACTTTAAAATCAAGGAGAGTGGTACATCCAGAATTTTCTGTTTGTTTGTTTGTTTTTGTTTTTGTTTTTCAGAAGTTCTTTTATTGTAAAGATTGTTTTAGCATTCCTTGGTTTTCTGTTTTTTTCATATAAAGTTGAGAAAGGTTGTTTCAAGGTCTATAAAGAATTGTGTTATAATTTTAAAAAAAGAATTGTGTTGGTATTTGATGGCAATTGCATTGAATATGTAGACTGCTTCTGGTAAATTAAACATTTTACTATGATAATCCTACTAATCCATGATCATGAGACATCTTTCCATCTTCTGATGTCTTCTTCAAATATCTGAATTTCTTGTCATACAGGTCTGTCACTTGATTGGTTAGAGTTAAGCCAAGATATATTATTTGGGGCTATTATGAAGTGTTTTTCCTTAATTTCTTTCTCAGATTGTTTTTCATTTGTAAATTTAAGTTAATTTTGTATCCATCCAATTTGCTGAAGGTGTTTATCAGCTGGAGGTATTCTCTGGTAAAATTTTTGAAGTCACTTATGTATACTATCATATCATCTGCAAATAGCAATACTTTGACTTCTTCCTTTCCAACTTGCACTCACTTCATTTCCTTTAGCTCTCCTATTGCTCTGGTAGAATTTGAAGTACTATACTGAATAAAAATGAAGAGAGTAGACAACCTTGTCTTGTTCCTGATTTTCGTGGAATTGTTTTAAGTTTCTCTCCATTTACTTTGATGTTGGCTAACAGCTTGCTGTATATTGTTGTGTTTAGGTATGCACCTTGTATTCCTAATGTCTCCAAGACTTATCATAAAGGGGTATTGGATTTTGTCAAAGGCTTTTACAGCATCTAATGAGATGATCATTAGTTTTTTTCTTCAATTTGTTTATTTAGTGAATTACATTGATGGATTTTCATATGTTGAACAATCCCTGTATCTCTGAATGAAGTCTACTTGATCATAGTGGATTATTTTTTAATGTGTTTTTGAAATCACTTTGTAATTTATTGAGTATTTTTGAATCAATATTCATAAGAGAAATTGGTGTGAAATTCTCTTTCTTTGTAGAACCTTTCTATGGTTTAAGTATCAAGGTGACTGTGGCTTCACAGAATGAATTTTGCAATGTTTTTTCTGTTTCTATTTTGTGGAATAATTTGAGGAGTATTGGTATTAGAGAGGACAATAACAAGGAATAAGTGATCTGATAAGGGGATCTGGTGACTCCTTAATTCTGGGGAGTCAGATAAACAAAAAAGAGAGAGGAGGGTAAAATAACAGTAAGTATGGGATGTCTGGAAATTTCATAAAGAACCATGCTGTTGACTATCTGACCAAAAAACCTATAGTGCAGAGGCCCCTCCCACCATTAGGCAGGCAGGCCAGGAGGCACCACTACAATGCGCAAGTATATGGTGGAGAAAAGGGAGATAAAGAGAAGCAGAATAGTGTGTGCACTATGAAGAGAGGGAGAACTGATGATGAGAGGATGGTATGTAACAGCCTGATGAGAGTAAACTGCACTGCCACCTGAGGCTGTGGTGACAAACATACAGGCCTCTGCTGCCAACAAGTATCATGTCTGGGTCCAGAGCTGCAGCACTCGGGAAAGCTCTCCCTGCTCCTCCTCTGCACAGTGTAGGAGAGCTGCCCCTAAGGACATAAGAGCCAGAGAGCCTGCTCCAGCTTCAGCACTGGAAATTTCTATTTCCAACAGATAACACACCTATAATAAACACAACCAATCAAATTGCAGAGATATGGAACCCAGTCCCAATGGATACATCAAAACACTCTCATACATAAGGTTAGGGAAAATTATGGAAAAGGGGGCAGAAATATATTAAGAGCCAGAGCATCAGTGAGTTCACCATGAGGGTGTGTTTCCTAGTAATATCAGAAGCTACACCCATAAATTCTTACCAACATCAACTGCCTAAACATGATCTGAAAAATGATTACAATACACATACCAAAGTGGACAGGAAAAGCCCATCAGGGCTTAACCCTACACAAATGACTACAGGTAAATAAGGAATGCTAAGAGTGAAAGAAAAGATCTTCCCCATAAAAGAGCACCAATTGGCTATCCAATACCAAGTACTCAGGCCTAAAAATATATATACAAGTAACATTATATAGATTGAGTATGTTATAATTAGGAGTATGTATCTCATGTATGTATAGGTATACATATAGGTTGGTTCTTGAAGGGAGAATGTGTGTGTGTGTGTGTCTGTGTGTGTGTGTATCTGTGTGTGTGTGTGTGTGTGTGTGTGTGTGTGTGTGTGTGTGGACATACCTATACGGATGCAATAACAATTAACAAAAATAAAAGAGGCCATGAATTTTTTCCAAAAACGATTTTATCCTCCCATCCCTCCCTTCTTCCCTCCCTCCCTCTCTCCCTCTTTCACCCTAATCTCTTCCCCTAGGTCTGTGACAATCGAAGACCTCCTTCCCCACCATATGATCACAGCCTATCAAGTCTCATCCTGGTAGCCTGTTTATCCTTTCTCTCAGTGCCACCAGGCCTCCCCACCAAGGGGAAGTGGTCAATATAGGGCACTAGTATCCATGTCAGAGTCTGTCCCTCAAGAATGTTCTATCCATTGGCTAGATCTGAATAGTGATTCAAAATTACTGCATGTATTGTCCTTGGATGGTGCAGTAGTTGGAGCAGACCCACCCCCCTGGGTGCAGATCTGCCCATCATGATGTTCTTGTAGGATTCTAGGACCCTTATGATCCTTCTATTTCCCCATTCTCCCACACTTCTCTCACCTAGAGTCCCAGTTGGAAGTCCCTGCATCTATCCCTATCTCCTGGTAAGTAAAGACTTTCATGCGGCATTGCTTTTGGGCTAGTGTCCAATTACAAGTGAATATATACCATGTGAGTCTCTCTGAGTCTGGACTAACTCATTCAATATGATCCTTTCTAGGTCCATCCATTTGCTTGCAAATTTCAGGATTTCCTTGTTTTTAATAGTGGAGTAGTATTCCATAGTGTAAATGTACCACAGTTTCTTTATCCAGTCTTCAACTGAGGGACATTTAGGTTATTTCCAGGTTCTGGCTATTATGAATAAGGCTGCTATGAACATGTTTGAGAATATGTCAGTGTTGTGTGGCAGAGCATCTTTTGGATATATTCCAAGGAGTGGAATAGCTGTGTCCTGAGGTAGCCCTATTCACAGTTTTCTGAGAAAGCACCAAATTGATTTCCAAAATGGTTGTAAAAGTTTGCAATCCCACCAGCAATGAAGGAGTATTTCCCTTTCTCCACATGCTCGCCAGCATGTGCTGTCACTTGAGTTTTTTATCTTAAGAAGGAATCTCAGAGTCATTTTGATTTGCATTTCTCTGATGAATAAAGACATTGAGCATTTCTTTAAGTGTTTCTCAGACATTTGATATTCCTCTTTTGAGAATTCCCTGTTTAATTCTGAGCCCCATTTCTTAATTGGGTTATTTGGTTTGGTGGTATGTAATATCTAGAGCTCTTTATATATTTTGGATATTAGACGTTTGTCAGATGTAAGGTTCGTAAAGGTTTCTTTCCAGTCTGTAAGCTGTCACTTTCTTCTCTTGATAGTTTCTTCTGCCTTACAGAAGCTTCTCAGCCTCATGAGGTCTCATTTATTAATTGCTGACCTTAAGGCCTGGGCTGTTGGAGTTCTGTTCAAGTAGTTGTCTCCTCTACCAATGAATTCCAGGCTCTTCCTTAATTTTTCTTCTAACCGATTTATTGTCTCTGGTTTTATGTTGAGGTCTTTAATCCACTTGGACTTGAGTTTTGTGAATAGTGATAAATATGGGTCTACTTGCATTTTTCTACATCTAGACATCCAGATAGACCAGCACCATTTGTTGAAGAGGCTATCTTTTTTCCATTGAATAAATTGGGCTTCATTGTCAAAAATCAAGTGACCATATATGTGTGGATTCATTTCTGGGTCTTTGATTTATTTCCATTGATCAACCAGCCTATTGCATGCCAGTACCATGCTGTTTTCATTACTGTTGCTCTATAGTACCGCTTGAGATCAGGGATGAAGATTCCTTCAGAGGATCTTTTATTGTACAGGATTGTGTTAGCTTTTCTGGAATTTTTGTTTTTCTATATGAAGTTGAGCATCAATCTTTCAATGTCTTTAAAAATTGTGTAGGTGTTTTGATAGAGATTGCATTGAATCTGTATATTGCTTTTGGTAAGATGGTCATTTTTGCTATGTTAATTCTCCTGATCCTCAAACAAGGGAGATCTTTCCATCTTCTAACATCATTTTCAATCTCCTTCTTCAGAGATTTGAAGTTTTTTTCAAACAAGTCCTTCACTTGCTTGGTGAGAGTACCTCCTAAATATTTTATATTGTTTGTGGCTAACTTGAAGGGTATAGTTTTCCTGATTTCTTCCTCTGCATGATTGTCATTTGTATATAGGAAGTCTACTGACTTTCTTGAGTTAATTTTGTATCCAGCCACTTTGCTGAAGTTGTTTATCAGCTGTAGAAGTTATTTGGTGTAATTTTGGGGGTCACTTATGTACACTATCATATCATCTACAAATAGGGATATTTTGAAGTCCTCCTTTCCCATTTGGATCCCCTTTATCTCCTTTTGTTGTCTTATTTCTCTAGCTAGAACTTCAAAAACAATATTGAAGAGATATGGAGAAGTGGGCAGTTTTGCCTGGTTTCTGATTTTAAAGGAATTTACTTGAATATATCTGATTTTGGCTATTGGCTTGCTGTACATCTCCTTTAATATGTTTAGGTATGTGCCTTGTATCCCTGATCTCTCCAAAACTTTAAAATGAATGGGTGTTGGATTTTATCAAATGCTTTTTTTGTATCTAAGGACATGACCATGTGGTTTTTTCTTTCAGTTTCTGTATATTGTGGGTTACATTGCTAGATTTCCATATATTAAACCATCCCTACATGCCTGGAATTAAGCCTACCTTGTCATGATGAATGATATTATTGATGTGTTCTTGTATTTGGTTTGCATGTATTTTATTGAGTATTTTTCACCAATGTTCATAAAAGAAATTGGTCTGAAACTCTCTTTTGTTGTTGGGTCTTTGTGAGGTTTAGGTATCGAAGTATAAAAGTGACCATGATCTCAAAGAATGAATTTAGTAATGTTCCACCCATTTTTATCTTTTGGAGTAGCTTGAAGGGAATCAGTATTAGCTCTTCTTTTAAGGTCTGATAGAGAATTCTTCACCAAAACACTCTGGTCTTGTACTTGTCTTTTTAGTTGGGAGACTTTTAATGACTGCTTCTATTTCTGTAGGAGAAATAGGACTATTAAATTTGTTTATCTGATCTTGATTCAATTTTGGCAAGTGGAATCGATCAAGAAAATTGTCTATTTCCCTTAGATTTTAAATTTTGTGGCATGTATGCCTTTGAAGTAGGATCATATGATTCTTTGTATTTCTTTAGTGTCTGTTATGTCTCCCTTTTCATTTCTGGTTTTATTAATTTGGATAGTGTCTCTCTGCCTTTTATTCAGTTTGGCTAATGATTTGTCTATCTTGATTTTCTCAAAGAGCCAGCTCCTTGTTTTGTTGATTCTTTGGATTGTTCTTTGTTTCTAATTTATTGGTTTCAGCCCTGCGTTTGATTATTTCCAGATGTCTACTTTTCTTGGATGTTTCTTCTTTTTTTGAGGGAGGGGGGCTTCAAGAGGTGTCATTAAGTTGCTTATATGGAGTGTTTCCAATTTCTTTATAAAGGCACTTAGTGCTATGAATTTTCCTCTTAGTACTGTTTTTAATGTGCCCCACAAATTTGGGTATGTTGTTCCTTTATTTTCATTGAATTTCAGGAAGTTCTTAATTTCTTTCTTTATTTTTTCCCTAACCCAGGTTTCATTAAGTAGAGAGTGGTTTAGTTTCCAGTGTGTGTAGGCTTTTTGTTATTTCTGTTGTTGAAGTCCAGATTTAGATCATGGTGATCCAATAGAATACATGGTTTTATTTCAGTCTCCTTCTATCTGTTAAGGCTTGCTTTGTGATCAATTATGGAGAAGGTTCCATGAGGTGCTGAGAAGAAGGTATAATCTTTTGTGTTTGGGTGAAAAGTTCTGTAGATATCTGTTAGATCCATTTGATTCATGATGTTGGTTAGTTTCATTATTTATTGGTCTAGTTTCTGTTGCAATAACCTATCCTTTGGTGAAAGTGGAGTGTTGAAGTCTCTCACTACTAATGTGTGGGGATCGAGGTTTGGTTAAATTGTGTTACTAGTTCATTTACAAATGGAGCATAGATGTTTAGAATTGTGACATCATCTTCGTTGACTTTATCTTTGATGAGTATTAAGTGTCCTTCCTCATCTTTTTTGATTAATTTGGTTGAAAGTCTATTTTATTAGATATTTAAATGGATACACCAGCTTGTTTCTTCTGTCTGTTTGCTTGGAATAACTTTTTTCAGCCTTTTACCGTGAGGTAATATCTATCCTTGTGGCTGAGGTATGTTTCTTGAATGCAGAAGAATGTTGGTTCATGTTAATGTATCCATTCAGTTATTATGTGTCTTTTTATTGGAGAATTGAGACCATTAATGTTGAGAAATACTAATGACCAGTGATTGTTAAGTCCCTTGATTTTGATGTCGGTTACAGTAGAATGTTTGTGTGGTTATGATTTTAGGACAGTGGAGTTATCTATTTCTCATGTAATGTTGGTTATAGTTTGTCACTTTGGGTTGGAGATTTCCTTGTAGTAACTTCTGTAAGGCTGCATTTGTGGATAGGTACTGTTGAATTTGATATGAAATATTTTGTTTTCTCCATCAATGGTTATTGATAGTTTTGCTGGGTATAGTAGTCTGGCCTGACATCTGTGGTCTCTTAGGGTTTGCAGGACCTCTGCCCAGGCCCTTCTGGCTTTTATGTTCTCTGCTGAGAAGTCAAGTGTAACTTTGATAAGTTTGCCATTATATGTTACTTGACCCTTTTCCCTTGCCACTTCTAATATTTTTTCTTTGTGTTGTATATTTTGTGTTTTGATTATGTGGCAAGAAGATTTTCTTTTCTGATCTATTCTATTTGGTGTTCTTTAGGCCTTTTGTAGGTTTATATGCATCTCCTTTTTAAATTTGGGAAATATTCTTCTATGATTGTGTTGAAAATATTTTCTGGGCCTTAGAGTCAGGTGTCTTCACTTTTCTTATGACCTATTATCCTCAGGTTTCATCTTTTCATGGTGTCCTTGATTTTTTGGATGTCTTGTGTCAGGAATTTTTCAGATTTAGCATTGTATTCAAGTTCTATGATTGTATCTTCTAGTCCTGAGATTTGTTTCTTCATCTCTTGAATTCTGTTAGAGAAGCTTACCTCTGCATTGCTTGCTTTTTTCTCTAAGTTTTCTCATTTCTGATTTTCTTCTGTCTGTTCCTTTATCATCTTTTCTATTTTCATCTTCAGATCTTGAACTGAATTTCATATGATTGTTTGTATTTTCCTGAGTTTCTTCCAGTGCCTATCTATAGCCCTCTTTTATGTCTTCCACCTGTTTAGCTGCATCTTCTTGCATTTGTTTATAAATTTTATTCATTTCCTCCATTATTATCTTCATTACTACAGATTTGGCATCATTTTCCTGTATTTCAACTGTGTCTGGGTTCTCAGGTTTGCTTTCTTTTGGATAGCTGGGATCTGGGCATGCCTTGTTTTGGTTTTTGCTAGTTGCATTCTTATGCTGTCCTTTAGTTATCTTGCTATCTCTGATATTGGGTGCTAGCTTCAGGTGTCTTTCACTGGTCATTGAGAGTGGATTGTTGGTGAGTGATTGGAGGCAAAGGGCCCTTGCCTGTGGGGATCAGAGAACTCTTTCCTGGAACAGGCAGGTAACCTGGTTTCAGCTCCAGAAGACTTTGCTCCACACTATGGGCTCCCCATTGGGTCAGCAGGGGTAGGTGCTGGTGCTTTGCAGTGCCAGGATCAATCCAAGGTAGTATATGTAGAGCTGGTTGTCCTGTCTTTGGCTGGGCTTTGAATACCCTTACCTTGGACCTTGGGGCTTTGGGTCCTAGGCTCAGATCACCCAAGAGTACCTGAACCCCTGCTGGTTTCTAGCAATTGTTTAGTTTTCTGTCTGATTTCTCCAGGTAGTGGGGCCTACATTCTGCCCACCTTGGAGAGGGTAGCTACTGCCTTCTGATTATTGTTGGTTGGCTAGATTTCTGCCCTATCCCCTCAATCCTGCCCAGCCTCTCCTGTGAGTGTGGGAGGCCCTGCTGGGCTGCTGATTCTGGCTAGGCTGTGTCCACTGGGGCAGGTTGTTAGATATCTGCCCAGTCCCATTCAGACTGTACAACTGTGATGACTCAGTCCTGCTGGTTTGGAGCAGCTATTTAGTTTTCTGTCCTATCACCTCAGGCCAGCTCAACCTCTCCCATGAGCATGGGAGGCTCTGCTGTGCTGTGGAGCCTGGCTAGACTGTGTCAATTCTGCCCAATTGTGCAGCACCAGTCTGTTGGGGCAGATGGCTAGGTTTCGGCCTGGTCCCATTAGACTGGGCAGCAGTGGATGGATAACATGTCCACAGCTGCCTGGGCCCCCTGTGTGGCACCTGGGGCTTTCTGTGGGCCAATGAAGGGTGGGTGTGGGGGGTGTCTGAGGACAGATCCACCCATTTTCCTGAGATTTCCCCAGGCCAGGAGCTCTGGTGCTTCACTACCCAGAGTTCAGCCCCATATACCGAATTCATGTAATTGAGCATAGCTAGAGTTCACAGGCAGGTTCCAGTCCAGATTCTGGGAACTGGGCTCTGTCCTTCATGGGCCACTGTATGACCCAAGGCCAGATCTGCCTGTGGTCTGCACTGTGTGGGCCTCTCTCACCCAGTGTTCTCCAGGTCTTGGGGTCTGTGGTTCCCAGTCTGGTCCCTAGTCACCTTCTTGTAGATCAGATACAGTGCATTCCCTTGCCACAATCTTGGGATTTGAAACAGAGCAAAGAGAAGAATATGGAGATTCAAAAGGAGGAAAGTGAAGGGATTTGGGGGGAGGAACAGGGTATCTCTGTGTAGCCTTGGTTGACCTGGACTCACTTTGTAGACCAGACTAGTCTCAAACTCACAGCAATCCATCTGAATCTGCCTCCCTGAGTACTGTGATTAAAGTTATATGCCACAATGCCAGACTGGGAGAAATATTTTAATTGTATTATAACATAAAAAAGTGCTTAAAGAAAAAACAAAAATTGACAAAAAAAATTCTAGCGTATAATGAATCTATGGAAGAGAAGTTCCAAATAACCAGAAGTAGCAACCATGGAATAAAGGCAGCAGTCAATAAGGAGCTTCATGCAGAATGAAGATCAAAAATTAAAGAATAAAACTAAAGTTTTGGAAGATCTCAGCTAATGAATGTGTCAATTATCTGGATTGTAAACATCTAATCCAAAGTTTTCCTGTGTCCTTTTTTTTTTTTTTTTTCCTTGCCCTTTCATTTGAACAATGCATGATCTAAGGAACAGGAAGTGTCAGAAAGCAAGTGTTAGCTTCCTGACACTTGCTCTTATATTTTCTGTCATCAGAAAAAAAAGCTAATATCACAGTGTATGTATATGCATAAAGCACTGTACTCCAATATAATCTGAGGTGAGATAATGCATATGTGGAAGTGATGTAAGGAGCTGAGGATATGTAATTTAGCCTGTAGCTCAAAAAACAGAACTCAATATCCAATGTTGGATAATGTAAATAGATTCAACCAATAACTCGCTTATTCATTCATGTATTCATTCTTTCACTCATCTATTTGTTCATGTTAGTTTTTGAGTCAAGGTCTCATTTAGTCTAAAACTTACTACATAGCCTTGAATAGTTGATCTTCTTGCTTCCACCTCCAAAGTTCTGAGACTTCAGATGTTTGCCAGCATACGTGACTTCACAAATCAGATTTTCTTTAATCTACTATATACCAGTTACTGAGTGACATACATAGTACAACAAACATGAACGTTGATCTCATGAAACATAAATATAGCAGAGGAGGTTGCAATAGATTTGCCACACATGGTGGTTAAGTGCAGAAGAAGGGCTTGATGACCTGAAATATGAAATGCAGCCCACACAAGTGACCATTTGGAGAATAACTCTACAAAAGAATGATATTTGAGTTGAAATGAAACCATAAATTAGCTATATTACACATAAGAAAGAATATTATAGTTAGGGAAAATAGCATGTGCAGAAGCGGGAAAGCTTACTCAAAGCATCTAGATAAGTAACTGGCCTACAGGATGATGAGCCAGATGTAGAGTATGTGGAGCTAAGGTTGAGAAGGTTGGGAACACATTAGTCTCTATAGTAATGCAATCAGCATTGAAGAAACAATTAGGATGTCTGGTAAAACCCAAGATATAGTTTGCAGTAATGCACAGAAATTATGTGAAGCATTAACTCTATGATCTACAAACTCTGAATAAAAATATTGAGTTCAAATATTACCCTTATTGTTTGCATAATGGTTCACACTCTTAATAAGAGAATCTACACATTTCTTACCTTCTGAAACTTCATAGTTGAGTTAATATACTAGCATTATTCAATCACTCTCTTTACTCTAAATTAATGTGAGAATGACACTCATTTGGCATCTTTGCTTCTGAAACAAATTCAGAATTCATAGTCAATGAGATGTCATTTTTAACAATATACTGTATATCAGATGGAGAGCCTCAAAATCTGTGCATAACTTGCTTCCAAAAGAGAGACAGACAAATGAGATGCTCCTGTAGTTCTGAGTAACAACATATCCCTTATTTAATGAGTGCACTCGGCTTCTCCTTAGAGCTACATTTTCTCAGAAAGATAAGCAATGCATTCTAACTCTGAAGCAACAGGAGTGCCATCAGTGGCCACATCAGCATCCCACCATCCTACCACATCACCATCCCACTATCCTACAATATCAGCATCCCACCATCTTGCCATGTCCTCAGTTCTCCTAAAGAGCATGATAAGCATCAACATAATGCTTTTCTTTCCCCTTTTGACAATACCAGAATATGTCTGTGAGGAAGTCTTCAGCACTTTGCCGAGGCTTACTGAGAAAATGACAAGCCTGGTTCTTCATACTACAGTTCTTTTCTTCCAAGAGATTATTTCCCATTATGAATTAAGGGCTCATATTAAATTGAGTAAGCATGCAGAAACATTTATACTCAAAAACTCAAAAAAAAACTATTCATGCCACATGTTTCAGAAGGAGCCAATATCTGAATGTTCACAAAATAGCAAGACTCACATGAGGTCTTTAAGGTGAAATACTGTAGAGCAACCACCTGTTAAGTTTCTAATTTAAACATTCCCCTCCACTATAAAGTTCCCAAGAAAGGTTTACATTCATACAATAAAGTGTGGAGAAATGGCATCTCTTCTTGGCCAGAGTCTCCCTTAATATTGCAGCTTTTAATGATTAGTGTTAATGAGTTTCATTCACCACATCTATTATTTTCTTCATTCCTCATAGAGCTCACATGTACACTTATTCACACACACCCCATTTTAATTCTAAATTTGTATGCAAGTCTGTTTTCTGCATGGATCCATTAGACACAATGGTGGAACTTCAGGAAGTGTAATTGAATAAGTATTTTTTTATTTCCCTGGAAAATATTTGATTTTTCCATAACAAGTATAAAAAGAAGTCTGATGGGGAAAACCCATGATACTGATCCTTCTCTAGAGGCCCAAGCACCTGTGCTTTGGAAGTTAAAGAAAAAGAAATAATTTCATCTGAGACCTTCTAAGTCACTAGGACCAAGTAGCACTGCTTTGTCACTCAGAAAACAATTTCAGCCTCACAAGATTGGCAAGAGTCACAGTACACAGGTCACAGGTCACAGATCAGTAATCCTGAAGGTCATGGTCATCCAGAGCCTGCCTTGTTCTGTGTTAACATTTTTCACAGGCCCTTACCAGATGTCTTCTCTGAACATCAAGTGGGGGGGGGGTGTCCCCACAAAAAGACCTGTCTTAATCCCCAAATCTTCCTCCCTGAGGTCTCTGTCTTTCTCCTGGAGCATGCTTCTTTGGCTCTGGTGGATAGTTCATAGATATGAGTCAGAAATAGGGTCCCCAAGAGAAGTCCACTTCACTTCCTCACTCAGCACACCTATTATCTTTGTCTACCCATTAGCAGTACTTTGCTCTCCTCCACATTATTTCACTCTGTTCTCACTGCAACTTCTGAGATCGGCTTCTAAACAAATCACTGACATATGCGATTTTTACATGGACCTTTAACTCATGTTCTACAAGCATCATTATTGCACTCTTTGTATGGCCTATTTTATCAGAATTTGTGTTGTATAATACCTACAGTTTATGTTATTTGAAATTTTGTATTACATCTGCCTATAGTTCCTGGTAAACAAGCATCAGTTTTAGTCCCTCCCTACAGCAGACGTTCTATAAGCATCATTGTACACTCTGCCTATATCGTGTGCTCTAAAACCACACATGTTATACTATTTTTTATTGGAGTGTATAATCATTTTTGCTATGTTCTGCCTATAGCTTGAGGCTTATAGACATCTGTACTATACTCTTCCTATAGTTAGTAGTCTATAAGTTTTCTTGTTAAAATCTGCCAGAAGCTTATGGTATACAAACGCCTCTGTCACGTTTAGCCTATAGTCCAAGGTCTATAAACATCGTTGTTTTATTTTGTCTATTGTTCATGACATATAAACTTCCATACTATATTCTACATATATCTCTTGTACTACAAACATCAATGTTTC
Source organism: Acomys russatus (assembly GCF_903995435.1). Classification (NCBI taxonomy): domain Eukaryota; kingdom Metazoa; phylum Chordata; class Mammalia; order Rodentia; family Muridae; genus Acomys; species Acomys russatus. The sequence goes on along the minus strand of NC_067138.1, from coordinate 78,245,677 downwards.
ACTCTACCTATAGCTTTTGAACTGTAAATATCCGTGAGACTCTGTATTCATGTTTCATAAACATTAGGGCTATAGTCTGTCAATAGCTCCTTGCCTATAAGCATGTGTATGAAACTCTACCTTATAACTCATATTGTATAAGCATCAGTATTACACTCTTCATATAACTCTTAATGTATAAACATAACTGTTACATTTTGCCTATAGTTCATGCTATTTATGCATATGTGTTACACTCTGACTATACATCTTGTTCTAGAAGTATCATATTACACTCCACCTCCAGCTAGAAATCTGTAAGCTGTGTTATATTCTGCATAAATCTCATGATCTATAAGCATCTTTGATATGCTCTGTCATTAGCTCCTGATCGTGTTACAATGTGTCTATAAACCATGATCTCTAAGCACCTGTTATGTTCTTCCTATGGCTCTAGTTCATGGTCAATGAGCATTTATGATAAACTCTGGCAGTGATCCATGATTTATTTTTTTTTGTTTCTTTTTTTTTTTTTAATTTATTCTTGTTACATCTCAATGTTTATCCCATCCCTTGTATCCTCCCATTCCTCCCCCCCCCCCATTTTCCCATTTTTCCCCTCCCCTATGACTGTTCTTGAGGGGGATTACGTCCCCCTATATATTCTCATAGGGTATCAAGTCTCTTCTTGGCTACTTGCTGTCCTTCCTCTGAGTGCCACCAGGTCTCCATGATTTATAAGCATCTGCTCAATGATTTACCTGTAGCTCTGAAGACAGTCACATGTCCTCTGAGAAAGAGCCTTTCATTGACATAATTTTTCCATTATTCCTCCAAGAAGTGGGAGAATACATGTGCCCAAAATTTAAAATCTTGTGCTTCTTCATGTATTACTGTATTTATGTCAGGTTTATCCCTCCTCCTTCTGCAAACTCTCCCTTTTCCAGAGGTCCTGAGTTCAATTACCAGCAACGACATAGTGGCTCACAAACATCTATACTAGAATCTGATGCCCTCTTCTGGCATGTATTTGTACATGCATAGAACACATAGAAATAAAATAAATAAATACATTTTTTAAAGTGTTGCATAATAGGAGTCCTGTGTGGGACAGTCTGAAATGCTGGACCAATTGGAATCAGAAGATTTCTTCAAAGCTGCCCTAGAAGCTGTCCTGTTCTGATGAGTAACATCAGTTGAACCACCTGGGCCTGGGACATGAAGGATGCAGGATGGTCATTGTCCATCATGCTGAGAGGATTGAATAATGTCAGGTCTGATCTAGAATCAGTGTGCAGTTCTTTTGTTCTGAAACATACAATTTCTCACAAGCATTATACAGTCCTAAAATTATGAACATATGAGGTGTGCAGGATTCACAGAACAATTAAGGCTGGTTCTCTGCTCTTTATATGAGCAGAAGTAAGACATCTGCAAATCTTTATTCAGGCCATAAGAATAATAACATCTAATAATAAGTCATAGGGAAAAGAAAAAATGTCAAAGGGATTCTGTGACCAACAAGAAGCCTTGTCTATGCATAGACATTCATGTTTCAGCCAGTCTCAGAGCTAAATTTTATTCCTTCTCAAGTCTCTGATGGGTTTGAAGACGAGATAGTTCAGTCTTACAATTAACCTTAGTTGATTAGGAGTTAAGATATTTTTAAGTCTAGATAGATGTTTTAAGTTGATAGAGATGAGATATGATAGACACTGATTTTCATTCAGAATTTTAGACACGCTAAGATAAGATAGATGTTTTCTTCAAGTTTGCCAAATACAAATAGCCAAAACACTATGAATGTAACATTTGCATAATTCCAGATTGTTTCATGGTTCTTCATGCTGTATGTAGTTTATGTTTTTAAAAAGTATTGTTCATATGTATAAGTTATAAGTGATAATGATTTAGGAGAGTGGAAGTAGAAGTTTCTCCAGTTGTGCCTATGGCATCTCCAGACATTAGTACTTTGCTAGGATGATAATACCAAAATGAATTTTCCTATAGACCAAGCCTTAAGTCCAATTAGATAGCTGTTGGTTACCAACATATTATTGCACTATTAAGATATCTTGCCATGCTGTTAATGTTGACAAACAATACAGCCAGATATGACTATTGACTTTCTCCCTTCTCAGTTTGCACAGCATCTTCTTATCTAGGTTTCTGTCCCCAGAAATGAGATATCCAGGTCAGTTCCAACACTACACCTTCAAGTTCTGTGTCTAAAGTATGTGGAGTCTTCAGATATAACCTTCAAGTTGTAGACAAGGCAATGGTAATAGCCTATATTATTTGGAGTATTTTCTTGGGTCCTGTGGTAATTTGAATAAAATTGACACTGATAGGTCCATAGAAGTGGCACTACTAAAAAGTGTGGCCTTATTGAAAAGGTATGGCCTTGTTGGGGGAAGTGAGTTTCAATCACTTCCTGCCACCTGCCAATTCAGATGTAGGACCCTCAGCTCCTTCTCCACCACCATGTCTGACTGCACACCACCATGCTTCCCACTTTAATGATAATGGAAAGAAACCTCTGAACTGTAAACCTGTCCCTTTATAAGGGTTACCATGGTCATGGTGTCCCTTCCAGCTATAAAACCCTAAGACAGGCCCCCTGACCAGCAACACAAAGGAAAGAAGTTGTCCATGTCTTACACTTGAGTTTTTGTTAGCTAGTCTATAACGTGTGTGTGTGACTGTATGCATGTGAATACAGATATGCATATAATATATACATATATTTATGTGAAGAGCTTCATTACTGTGTATAAACACAAAATGCATATATAATATGTATATTTGAGTAAGTTTGTAATTTTTCTCTATGACTTTTTTGAAAATTTAAGAAACTCAGTGTTATTCTCTCTCTCTCTCTCTCTCTCTCTCTCTCTCTCTCTCTCTCTCTCTCTCTCTCTCTTTCTCTCTCTGTCCCTCATTCCCTCCCTCCATTCTTTTCCTTCCTCAATTATACTCATACCTGATTTTGCCTCCTCCACTCTGTCTAGGTATAGAGACAGAAGCTGTCATCTTACTCTCATGTCAAACAACCACGAAAAGATACATGTACCACCATAGTAGCAATTATTTTTGTTTGACATGGTCTAAAAACAAATTATATCAAATCAGAACTCATAAACCAATAAATTGTTCCACTACTTGGTTGTCAGTAGACTGATAATCATGCAAAGGTACACCTCCAGCAAAACAAAACCATAGCAAATTTGCATCTTAAATAAGTTCTTTACATTAGGAGAACAAGGTGAAAAGAGCAGATATGCAATGCCCTTCTGGGAAAATGACTTCATTCTATCTAATATACCATAGAAATAATCTCATTTATGAAAGATTTTCTAGGCATTAATAAATGGCCAGCATTCTTGTCTGTAGAATAACACAAAGCCCATTTCATTGGCCTATTTTCTTGAGGCAGCCATCAGTGTAATTATCCATATTGGAGGAAATCTCAGAGCATGAGCAGAGGTTGACATATCCAAGGCAACTGAGGCTCACTTTGAGGAATTTAACTGTTTAGTTTTTAATAATTCATCATCTAATAATCTTTGAAATAGCAAATGTGACACCTCCTTGGCACCCATAAAGAATCATTCACTTGCTTCCCTGGCACAGGTAAGTGGCATCATGAAGGTGGTAGCCTTTGCCCTGTGCTGCATCCTCTCCAAGGAGAATAAACAAAGTTCATTTCCCCATGAGGTGACATTTGTATTGTCAAGTGGAATAAAAATAGTAATAATAAGATACTAATGATGTTCTTAAAGAGAAAATAAGATGGATTTTGATCTGTGACAACAAAAGGCACACTGATTGCCTGCCACGTCTCCTATTTGTTTTTGTAAGAGTATTTATTTTGAATTTTGAATTTGGATAAGGGTAGAAAAAAGAATAAGGCAATTACATATTTAGGTGAAAAGAGCAGATTAAAAAAAAAAAAAAAAAAAAAAAAAAAAAAAACTTCTCAGCCTTCACTAGATCTCTAAGTGAAATAGACACTAGCTAAGCCTGAAGGCTTGGGCATGCCATTCTGCATGGAAGATATTAGAGGTCTCAAATTCTAGGGGACATTCAGTCACATATCTGGCAAAGAAGTTTGTCACATTGTGAGCATGGACATGGGCTAAACAATAAAGCTCTTTGCACACCATATTTTTCCCAAGAAAGATGTAAACCAAAAAAGTAAACACAGCAATTTACAGGATTGTAAGTAGGCTTTTCAAAAGCAATCTTCATTTCCCCTGCCTTAGCGCCTCTTTAACTGCAACATTCATTGGTACTTAATATCATATTTTGTAGCTTCTCATGGTGAAGACTTTATTTCATTTACAAAATAATCAACATACGTAATATATAAATGTGGATAAATATATAACGCATATAAGCATGCATCATATGGTTAAATACATAGTATTTATGAAAAGCATAAATCCCTTTTTCTTCCTCCCATTGGAGTCCTTTTCAAAAAAAATTAATAATGCTCTAATCAATAGCCAAGATTCCTACACATGAAAATATGTGTGGCCGTGTGTGTGTGTGTGTGTGTGTGTGTGTGTGTGTGTGTGTGTGTGTGTGAAATTCTTCTGTGATTTTTTTTAAACTTTTTTCTTTTTTTTTTCTTTTTATTAATTTATTCTTGTTACATCTCAATGTTTATCCCATCCCTTTTATCCTCCCATTCCTCCCTCCCCCCCCCCATTTTCCCATTATTCCCCTCCCCTATGACTGTTCCTGAGGGGGATTACCTCCCCCTGTATATTCTCATAGGGTATCAAGTCTCTTCTTGGCAACCTGCTGTCCTTCCCCTGAGTGCCACCAGGTCTCCCCCTCCAGGAGACATGGTCAAATGTGAGGCACCAGAGTACGTGTCAAAGTCATATCACACTCTCCACTCAACTGTGGAGAATATTCTGACCATTGGCTAGATCTGGGAAGGGGTTTAAAGTTTACCTCCTGTATTGTCCTTTGCTGGTGCCTTAGTTTGAGCGGGACCCCTGGGCCCAAATCTGCCTATCATATTGTTCTACTTGTAGGTTTCTAGGACCCTCTGTATCCTTTTATTTTGCTATTCTCCCATGCGTCTCTCATTTAGAGTCCCAAGAAGATGCCCTCCCCTCTGTCCCAGTTTCCTGGTAAGTGAAGGCTTTTCCAAGGGGCATGTCCCACGAAAGTCTTCTGTGATTTTAAGGCCTACCCTTTAACATTTCAGTGACTCAGAGTCCATAAAAACTGAAACTTCCCTTTCTAAAGTAGTAAAAGAAACCAATATTTTCTTACAGTAGTTGTCATATTTAGATGTGCCGCTCACAGGTGTTTTAGATAAGCAATAGAAGAGTCTAAACAGGTATCATATGTACAATGGGAATGAAATATATTTGTAGTCCATTTCAACTGAGCTCAATTGGTGTTTATGTAAGAGATGCTGGCATGATAGGTTGTTTGTTGACAGTGAACTGAGTGAGGTCTCAGACCAACTGTCTAAAGTCATTGAAGCCCTTTGAAAGTCTAATCCCAGAGTGAAAGCATTGTGTTTGTTGTGGTGAAAGAAGACCCCCACTCCACTAAGCCCTTATTCCAGCTATATCACAAGCACCCATGAGGCTCGCAACATGAGAGCTAGCCAGGAAAAAAAGCTGCTGGTTTTATGCCTTCCTGGATTACCCTAATCTTGCCCTTTTGTGTGAAGTAATCATGAATATATATTGATCAGAGTGCAAAAGATAAGACTAACTCCATATTGCTCAAATTATCCAAGTGAACATTTCTTTATAACACACAACCCAATGGAAGTTCATGCATCAAACAAAAGAATAACAATGTGAAACCCTGGAAAGCTAATGTGTTTCATTGGTTTTTAAAATTCCATTCTCGACACTGACATGGTGTTCAACAAAAGAAATAAGCATTACCAACATGGATACAATGAAAATAATTCATAAGGAAATATGAGTTTGCAGTGAGAAAGCAGAATCCAGAAATTATGTAAAAGCATTTCTGAGTTCCGAAGTTTATAACTAGGTCAGAAGGTTCAAGTGCATTGTTTTGTGTTATTGTGGTCCCACAATCATATGTAGTCACTGTTGTGAGAAATGTAATACTGCCATTCTCTTTCTTTCCCTGATACATTCTGACTATTCTGTTTTTGAAAATTCATTTATACTTTCCCACATATAACAGTAACTGGGATCGCTGGGTCATTAAGCCTCTCCTGATGACCAAACTGGAGGATCGATGAGCTAATTTAATCACAATTCTCTCATTGTAACAGGAAATGCAGTGATGACAATGGCCATGTTATGGTTATAGAAGCCATCCAGTTAGTTGCCATAGTCCAGTCTTGCAAGACTTTGAAGATCTAGAAAAATAAGCTTACTTCAGGAAAAATTTACTACGAATAGTCATGTATTTTATTCTCTTCTATTGACTTTATTGATTGTATTTTTTATTAATTTTGAAAATCATAGGAGAGGCACCATCTGTGTCTGAAGGAGGAAATGCTAAAGTTACAAAAAATCAGGCTAACAGAGTGTGTACAAAGAATTATAGCATAGAAAAGCAAGGGAAGACATGAGACTTTTTTTGTTTGTTTGTTTTTCAAGAGATGGTTTCACTTGTAGTCCTGGCAGTACTAGACTCTTTGTTGATGAGGTTTGCCTCGAACTCACAGAGATCCACCTGCCTATGCCACATAATTTTTAGAAAGATACAAAGAGAATAGTCAACAGCAATCTCAGAGATGTAGAATTAGGGCACAACTGAAATTATGGGCCAGGCAGGAGACAGTATGACATACCGGACACTAGTTATACATAGAACACAGAGGGGAGATTGCATTGTGTAGGGTTGACTTGCAGGAAAGACATCATGGAAAATGAGATGCTCATCCAAGTGGGGCATTCACAATGTAGGCTGTATGGATGAATTATTGGTGGAATCTTGGGTAGGAAGAGGACACTGAGAGCACCAGTACCTCCACAGGAATGACAGTGTCAGTTCCAGGTCTTATGGAGGAAGACTTACAGCTGTATTCTGACATTAAGTTTGATAAAATGGTCCCACAACCTTACTGATAGGCAAAGAAAAATCAGATTTAAAAAAATATCTTTTCAAAACCATGACTTTCATGATTATGCAAGAATGGAAATAGGACTCTGACGCAAAAGGAGTTTTTCCACATTCCTGAATATTCATTTGCTAGTGTCTAGTTAGCTCTGTGGAAGAGGCACTTGTTAACAGCACTATGAGCAGGGAGGCACAGATAACACTTCAGAGAAGAGAAACTACAGTGGTTTGCTTACAGAACACCTTCTGGCAACACTCTCCCAGAGACCAAGAAGGTTCTTTTCTCAGGATAGCCTGCAGCTCTTTGATTGCTAAAGACTAAATTCCTTCATTAGTCAAGTTTCTGTAGAGGAAGAGAACAGAAGGATGAATTTACTAAAATTGGGACTGTTATTGGGTCTGGGTACCTCAACAATGGTTGTCTTCACGTGGGAGATGCTGGGAACCAGTTAGTTTCTCAGTCTATGAGCCTAGATGCCCCAACACTGCAATCTGGTACTGAATCCCTAGAGGAGTCCTGAAGAGCCATTGGCATTCAATCCAGATTGCAAGGTTGAGGAAGCTGAGTTCTGATGTCACTGAAGGAAGACAAGAGTGGAAAGTGGTTTACTATCAAGATGTGAAAGCAAGCATAAGAAATCTGAGAATTGGATATATTCCTAGGAGGGGAAGAATGGGAGGATACAAGGGATGGGATAACCATTGAGATGTAGCAAGAATAAATTAATTTGAAAGAAAAAAGAAATCTGAGAACTTTTAAGGTGTGGCTTCTCACTTCGGTTATATTTCTATTTAAGAGTGGCTTCTCACTTCAATTATCTTAATCTGGAAACTCTTTTATATGCATACTCAGAGGATAATCAATTCTAGATGAGTATGCCAGGAGGCTTGTCTCGTGATGATTCAGATCCCATCAAGTTGACAATAAATATTAGGCAGCATAGACTTTAAACTTAGTTCCTAAGTGCCTAGACTACACCATCATTGTAGAAGCAACTGAGTGATTACATATGCAAATCAAAACTCAGTGAGTAGTGATGCCTGCAAAGTTCTCACCCAACTATGTTTTACTGTCTTCCATATAACAATAAGAAAGCACTCACTAGTGAGCAGCTTTCGTAAAGAGGTATCAAGAGGAAACAGTTATTCTTGTGCTTGAACTCTATTTTCCCACATGATAAGTTTGTGAGCTACAAGGTATTAGCTTTGGCTATGAATCTTGATTGCCATCTTTATAAACAAGTAAACAAAACTGACCTTAACCTTCACCAGTAAATACAGACTTTCCACTTTCTTCCAGATAGATATAGCTTTCCCAGGCTACCATCTCTGATCCAGGCCTTTTTAACTGCAGGCGAACATTCTAATAACATTTTTGTTGTGTTTCTTTTCTATGCCTATAAGCTGTTGGGTCTACTTCTAAAGTATGTTCTGTCTTTTCTGGAGTCAGACATAATGAGGTTCTTCATAATCAAATAAAAAATGCATTACCTCTGGCCGTTATAAGTCTGAAATTATATATTTATAAAGAGAAAAAGTAGTTAAATGCATTGTAGAAAGCTTCCTTCCTTGATCTGCATTATCTATCTTTTATTTTTTTATTTTTAATTTTTAAATTATCTTACAAAGTAAAAGAATTTCCTTATGACCTTTATATGCACCCTGTTTTGTCTGCTTTCTTTTTCTTTTTTCCTCTCCCTTTCTTGCTTCCCCACCTTGACCTGCTACACTTTTTCACACCCAGTATTTCCCCCTTCTACTTTAATATTTCAGGTGTTCTATCATCCTCCTTAGATCATTTAAAGTGAATTGGAACCCATACTTCTCATGAACTCCTTTCAAATGTCTACTCACATTTACTCCCTCCCAAGGACATGTATTCAGTAATTAGAAATGACGATCCACATGTAAGAAAGACAGTAGTTGTCTTTCTGAGCTTTGATCACCTTGACTAGTACAATGTTTTCTGGTTCTATCCAATTTTCTTCAATTTCATAATTTTATTTTTCTTGACTGTCAAATAAAATTCCATTGTATATATACACCACATTTTACTCATCCATTTATCAGTTGTTGGACATCTAGACCAATTCCATTCTCTTGCTTTTGTGAAAAGAGCAGTGCTAGACATAGACAGACATGTTCTCTGGTGTAGGGTATAGAGTCCTTCAGGATATGTCCAGGACTATTGTAGCTGAGTCTTATGGTAGTTCTCATTTTAGATTTTTAGTTATATTCACAATGATTTCCACAGTGGCTACACCACTTTATAATCCCAGCAATAGTGAATAAGGACTCTTCTTTTTCTTCACCCCTGTTGACAATTGTGGTCATTTGTTTTCTTGATTTCCTTTCTGGCTGCAGGGGCATGGAATTTTAAAGTAAACTTATTTCCATTTCTGATAGTTAGGGACTATCATAATATTTAAAAATATTTATTGGCCTATTTAATTTCTTTCTTTGAGAACTGATTTTACTTCATTGGCCCATTTATTGATTACCAGTTTCAGTTTGAGGTGTTTAATATGTATACCTCTTTAAATGTTCCAGGTATTAGTATATTGTCTAAAGTAAGCTGGCAAAGACTATATCCTATTCTGGAAATCTGTTCACCCAGTTGGCAGTTTCATTGCTTACACAACAGTTTTCTAATTTCATGTTGTCCCATTTGCCAATTATTTAAGCTACTTTGTTGCAACTGGGGTTCTATTTAGAACAACCTTGTGTAACTTAGATGTGTTTTCTGGGTTTTTAAATACTTTTTGGCATTTCTGATTTTAAATTATGTTCTGTTTCAGTTTTAATTAAATTTGTATAGGGAGAGAGGTATAGAACAAATTTTACTATTGTCTGTATAATCAGTTTTCCAGCATCATGTATTGAAAAGGCTTTTTCCCACTGTATGTTTCTGACATCTTTGTCAAAAATTAGCTGTTCATACCTGGGTGGGTTTATCTCTAATATTACATTGTTACAATAGTCTATATAACTGTTTCTATGACAACATCATGTTATCATTGTCACCATTGCTCTGAAGGAGAGCTTAGATTCATGCAATATGCTTCTAGTTGTGATTTTCCTCTTAGAATCACTTTGGATACTTCTTGTGTTTCCTGTATCCATACAAACTTTTAGATTTTTTTCTAGTTGAGGAAAAATATAATGTTTTTTATTAGAATTTTGATTCAACTGAACCTGTAGATGGTTTTTGGTTGACCATCCAAGAACATGGAAGATCTTCCTACCCTCTAGCATCATCAATTTCTTTTTTTAATGTCTTAAACTTTTATTTATTGAGGTTTTTTCATCATCTTAGTTAGATTTTTTTATGAATATTTAATATTTTTAGGTTACTGTGAATGGTATTTTCTTCTTAGCAAGTGTTAATTTTGTATACTGTAACACTACTGAAGGTATTAATCAAATCTGGAAGTTTTCTCATGGAAGTCCACAGGGTCTTTTAAGTATGTAATGTCATAAACAAAGAGAAAATTCAACTTTTTTCTCTTTGATTTTCTCCCTTTTATGTCTTGATTTTATTTTATTATTCTAAAACCTCTATCACTGTATTGATTAAGAATAGATACCCCTTGTCTCATTGCAGATTTAGAGGAACTGGTCTCAGTGTTCTCCTTACTTAGCGTAATGTGTTGATTTATCATATAAAAATTTGGTCACATTGAAGTCTGTTCTATCTATTTCTAGTTTATTTAAAACTTTGGTAATGAAGGTAAATTGAATTCTCTCAGATGCCCATTCTGCATCTGTCAAGATTATCATGTGTTATGAATCCTTAAGTGTAATCTGGAATATGAATGTAAATTCATTCATTTATATTGAGCAAAACTTACACATCTGGAACAAATCTAACCTAGTTAAGATGTGTGATTTTAATATTTCCTTGAATGCATTTCATGTGGTGGCGTAAAACTAATATCCCCCGTAGGCTCTGTGTTTGAATGCTTGGCCTATAGGGAGTAGCACTATTAGATGTGGCCTTGTTGAAGTAGATGTGGTCTTGTTAGAGAAAGGGTGTCACACTCTAGAGGTGGAATTTGAAGTCTCACAGGCAAAAGCTAGGCCTATTATAGTAGTCTCCTTTTGTTTCCTGTAGATCAAAATGTAGAGCTCTCAGTTCCTTCTCCAGCACCATGTCTGCCTGCATGCTGCTGTGCTTCTTTCCCTGATGAAAGTGAGTGAAAAGTCTGAAAATATAAGCCCCAATTAAATGTTTTTTCTTGATAAGAAATGCCAATATCATGGTGTCTCTTTAGAGCAGTAAAACCCTAACCCATTCATGACTATTTCATTGAGAATTTTTAAATCAATGTTTAGAGAGATTGGCCTGTAGTTTTTTGTTGTGTTTTTATCTTGCTTTGGTATTAAGTTGTACTGAATTCATTGAACAAGGTTAGCAGTTAGTGTTCCCTTTCCATTTTGTGGAACAGTGTATACAATGCTTGTATTAGATCATCCTTACATGCTGTGCTGGACAGTTTTATGCCTACTTGGTACAAACTAGAGTCACTAGAGAAGAGGGATCCTCAATTGAGAAAATGCCTCAGTAATATTGGGCTACAGGCAGGCCTGTAGAGTATTTTCTTAATTAGTGATTGTTGTGGGAGAGCCAGCCTCATTGTGGATGGAGCCACCTCTAAGAAGGTGGTCCTAAGTTCTATAATAAAACAGGCTGAATAACCCAATGAGAGAAAGCCATTACAAAGCATGCCTCTGCTTCTGGGTTCCTATCCTGTTTGAGTTTCTGTCCTGACTTCCCTAGATGATGAACAGTGATATAAAAGTGTAAGGCAAATAAACACTTGCACTTTGGTCATGGAGTTTCATGACAGCACTGGAAACACTAAGACACAGTAGACAAACTGTCTGGCCCTGGGTTTTTGTGAAAAGATATTACTTATTTCTTTAATCTCCCATCTCTTTGTAATGAATCTGCTTAGGTTGTTCATATGTCTTGCTTTAATTTTACTAAGTCATGAACACTTAGAAATTTATTCATTTTATCTAGATTTTCCAGTTTGTTGGGATATAACTTTTCTTTTTTTATTTTTTGTTTTTTTAAACATATTTTATTAATTTGTTCTTATTATATCTCAATTGTTATCCCATCCCTTGTATCCTCCCATTCCTCCCTGCCTCCCATTTTTCCCTTACTCCCCTCCCCTATGACTGTGACTGAAGGAGAACCTCCTCCCCATGTATATGCTCATAGGGTATCAAGTCTCTTCTTGGTAGCCTGCTATCCTTCTGTTATTGCCACCAGGCCTCCCCATCAAGGGGACGTGGTCCTAAGGGTCATGTCCCATGAAAGCCTTCACTTACCAGGAAAGTGGGACAGAGGGGAGGACATCCTATTGGGACTCTAGGTGAGAGAAGTATGGAAGAATGGGGAAATAGAAGGATCCAGAGGGTCCTAGAAACCTAAAAGAAGAACATTATGAAGGCCAGATCTGGACCCAGGGGTCCTGCTCAAACTATGGCATCAGCCAAGGACAATATATCTAGTAAACTTCGAACCCCTACCCAGATCTAGCCAATGGACAGGGATATAACTTTTCAATTAGGGATTGTTGGCATAATGTTCTTGTGGACTATGTGCAGTTTACACATCTTCATTCAAATGCTGATTTCTCAACCCCACTATCTGGTTTCAATCTGGACATTGCATTGTGATGTTTATTTAAGCATCTCCTGTCTCTAGTTTGTGTAAACATGTCACCATTTATTCTCTGTATTACCAATAAAAACCAACTAGCCAGTGCTGAGCAATACAGAGATAGGGTGAGGCATCCTAGGTCAGTGAAGAGAGGAGAAAGAGGAGGAAGGACAGGAGGGATCCCCACAGAAAAGACCAGGAAAATACCAGGAGGAGTGAGCTGGAGCTAGCTAGAATATCAGTAAACAGTGAGTGTAATGTGGGAAATCTGAATGGGAGTAAATTATTACTTGCTCGGAGGATTAAGATGGAGTAATTATTGTACAGCATTTGCTCTAGACTAATTAAATATATCCTAGTCTCTCTGTGTGATTATTTAGCTGCTCAAGGAGTAACTGCTGATTTATTAACATATTAAATCAATATTAAATATTAATAATTCTTCAACAAAGGATTTTCTGGATTCCATTGGCATCTGCTGTAATAACTTATGTGGTCATAATTTCATTCTTTTTTCTTTGGTTAAGTTAACTAGGGGTGAATCAAACTTGCTAATATTTTTTATATAATTTATTCACGTTACATCCTGATTGTTATCTCCATGATTATATCTTCCAGTTCCAACCTTCCTCCTTCTTCTGCCTTATTGCCCTCCCATAGACCTCTGATGGGGGGGGGGGGAAGCATCCCCTTCCTCTGTGACCCAAAGGGCCCTGCCAAAATGAAGTGATCAAATCTTGGACACAATAGTTCATGTCAGAGGCATTCCCTGCTCCCCACCCCCAACCTTGGAGAATGGGCTGTTCATTGGCTATATCTGAACAGGTGGTTTAAGCTCTCTGCATGTCCTTGGTTGGTGCATCAATTTGTGCAGACCCCCTGGGTCCAGATCCACTGGCCTTGATTGTCTTCCTGTAGGGCTCCTGAACCCTCAGGGTTCTTCCATTCCACCCCCCCCCATTCTTATTTTAATTCTGTTGTTCTGTTAGTCTCTATTTCACTTATTTTGCTTCAACCTTTATTATGTCTTTCCATGTTTGCATTAGGATTTGGTTTGTTTTCATCTTGCTATTTCATGTTTCTCTCTGGTTAATTTGAAATTTTGTTACATTTAATGTTTTATTTTTGTGTTCATTTGCATATACACATATGTCATTGCACACCTGGGAAAGCAAGAGGACACCTTCTAGGAGTTGGTTTTCTCTGGCCACTCTGTGGATCATGGGAATCAAGCAGTGTAAGTACTAGAAATAACCTCGGGGCTACACAGATGGAAATTATCAAACCAATTGTAGTGTCTGAACAAAGAAAAGGTTATTCCTGATAAAGAGACTGTGCACACTGAGACTGGAAGTACATTTGATTTTTATGGTAATTTAGGTGGTAGTGGTGTCTTTTCTCCATTGGCTGGGGTCTAACATTATAAATTCAATTGGCTACTCTGAAAAGAAATGGAATCAAGGAACATTGGGGAGCAGTCACTGTCCCAGGCCATCATATTCCTACAATAGTCACTGTCCCAGGCCATCATGTTCCTACAATAGAGTAACACAGAAGGGTGTTACAAGAAGGAGAGAATTAAAATATTTGCATATATACAGGGGGAGGTAATCCCCCTCAGGAACAGTCATAGGGGAGGGGAATAATGGGAAAAGGGGGGGAGGGAAGAATGGGAGGATACAAGGGATGGGGTAAACATTGAGATGTAACAAGAATAAATTAATAAAAAAATTAAAAAATTAAATATTTGCATAAGTTCATACAAAGTGGGGAATATAAAAAGATTTTAATTCCTTGTCCTAGACATAAGTCTTATAGTATTTGGTAGAAAATATTCTTATTTCATATTTCTTATTTAGGTATTGTTATAGAGAGGCTACAAGAGATGACTACTCAAACATATTTTGTAACCAATTATTAGTCTTTATTCCAGCAAGCTGGAACTAAACTTAGTTATTCGGGAACCATGTGTAGTCCCATGCGTTATAGCAAGGGGGTTTTAAATGCAAAAACCCACATCCTGTTGTCTTGCTAGGCAGCTGAAAGCGGAAATTTTACACAAGGAGGCAAGTTAGCAGAAGCCAGGTTAAATCATTTGTACATCTGAGGATCTTGGCCTTGAGTTCCTAGAATAAAGTTGGATAATTATTCATGGGATTTTACATCAAAGGGATCAAATTCTGGTCAAACATAAAATAGCTTCAGCAAGAATACGAGATGGAGGAAACTTTGCACTGTCTTGCCTGTCACAGTATGGAAAAAAAAACTCATTGAGCCATTACAGATGGCAGCTTTGAGCTGGGTTTCTTCTTCTATCTATGCTGGCAGTTATGACATAGTAAGATTTTTTTTTAATTTTTTATTAATTTATTCTTGTTACATCTCAATGGTTATCCCATCCCTTGTATTCTCCCATTCTTCCCTCCCTCCCCTCTCCTATGACTGTTCCTGAGGGGGATTTTCTCCCCCTGTATATGCTCATAGGGTATCAAGTCTCTTCTTGGTAACCTGCTATCCTTCCTCTGAGTGCCATCAGGTCTCCCCCTCCAGGGGACATGGTCAAATATGAGATACCAGAGTTCGTGTGAAAGAACATAGTAAGATTTAACAAACAAAAATATCTCACTTGGAATGGCATCACCTAAGAATATTTTCTTTTGAACTGTTCAGTGCCTTCTTATTGTTATTTTTTCTTTGAATGTTTTATTGGAATTATGATCACAATAAAATTAGATAGATAGATAAAGAGACAGATAAACTGATTGATAGGAGGTAGGTATGGACTTGGACATAACTTCATCAATGCTATCTTTTTCTACTTCATTCAGAAACGTTCAAGGTTTTGGGCCTACATAGTCTGACACCTTTTAATCTTGCTGGTCAGTATAAAGTTTTGAATAAAATTAAATTATTTTAGAATAAAAAAGTCACTTAAAATTGTGTAATGAGATGAGCATTGGAGCACATGGGTTTCATCAGAATATGTCAAAAACATCTGTTTCACGGGCTTCTGTTGGCTTTGGGGACCAGATTGTAGAAACCATATCCAGGCTGTTCTTAGTCAGATGTTGCCTTAGGCTAAAAAAGGAAAGAACATAGAGATCAGATCTCAGCTTGTTACTGCCATTTATTTAACAAAATTCTAGAAAAGCAAAATTTCAGCTCTCTCTGATTTATTGCTCAGGGGAGTTCAGGGGAACTCCCTTGTGTGAACAATTTATTTTCTTGCTCTGAACATTTGAAATCATCTCAACAGGAGAGGATGTGTGTTCCTGACCTTGGCCAATTCCTCTGGTTTATGTTTTCATTTGTTAAGTAGGTCACTGTGCCTTGTCTTTTCTGGCTCAAGGCCCCCAGTCACATGTGGGAATCCCTTTCCTTGGGCTACCCTCTGCCTTCCTCTTATGCTCACTCCACCTGCTGAGACCTGCAAAAGCACTGAAGTAACTTAAATTATCCCTACTGTCCTCTTGAATAATTAGTTCCACTGTTTCAACTAAACGAGAGAGAGAGAGAGAGAGAGAGAGAGAGAGAGAGAGAGAGAAGAAAGGAAGAAGGGAAGAAAGAAAGAAAGAAAGAAAGAAAGAAAGAAAGAAAGAAAGAAAGAAAGAGGAGTCATAAATGACTATTTCTAAAGTGTGGAGTTTCTTTATTGTAGGTATAAAGGAAAAACAGGCAGAGGGAAGAGTGCAGGCTGATCATGGCCAGCAGACCATGAGGGAAGAGAAAGGGAGGAAAAGCAAGAGAGAGGCCTCCAATCAAGAGAGAGGTGGCTGGTATAACAAAAATGGTTGCATTATATAGAGATTGGGCCAGGGGAACAGTAGCAGCAGCCCAGCCCCTGGGAGAGAGAGGTTTAGGGTAAGAGCCAGGGTGAAAAGTTCTGGAAGAAGCCACAGGTACAGAGTGAGGCTTGTCCTTGGTTTTAGACCTAACAATGATATACCCTGCACCTCTAGTCAGTATAAATGGCAAGCAGGTTTTCAGACTATTGAAACAATGGACCTGAAGAAAAGTCTCAAACTGCGAGAAGAAAAAATGCTGGTATCTTGTACACACCTGCAGTGCTTGCCTCTGAAAAAGATTTGCCACTTGTTAGGTGTTTTCCACCTTCTCACAGTTGTTTGCCTCTGACATCAACTTCCACATCAGCAGAAGTGAAGAGTTCTCTTTGAAACAGCCAGTAAGACAAAATAGAGACATTCTGCCACTACACACAAATTATGAACTCATCTAATATCTAATAAGATATTTGCTGTTTTCTACAATGGCTGATGACTCACAGTGCTTAGAGGTCAAGCCAATCTCCAGTCTCTGTAGGTAAGACAGCAACAGTTTGAAAGCTACAAATATTGGGATTAAGATGTAAATAACACATTATCCAACTAAAAAGTGACATGCAATCGGTGGAATGTTACAGATTTGAAAATCATAATTCCTGTTGTTCCTTTCTGATAAAGGACAATCCTGGGAATAATATACTTTTTTATTAAACCATCAGAAGCAGTATTTAGAGCCTATTTAGAATGGTTCCCACAAGGATTTGTGCTGTCCAGCCAGGAAATCTACTGTGAGAAAAAAAATCAAGATTGTGTATTTTCCCTCTGAGCCATCTGCCAACCCTAGTTAGTGCTCAAGCCATGATTTACCTGTAATTGATCAAGAGCCAGAGTCTAAAAAATCTAGTAGGGAAGAGAAAAGGCCAGATGCAGTTTCAAGTACTGTTTGTGATTTACTGTACAAAGCAGAGCATCTCCCTCCTTTCTCCCAGGTACAAACCAAACTCGTTTCCTCTTTTCATTGTAAATACAATCTACCTCCTTTCCTCATAGAAACATTGTCATTAAATAGGCAAGATAGTGTGAGCATCTCTTGAAGTGAGTTTGACTTCCAATGCCAATAGTTCTGACCATTATTTCAGTATATATTTATAAACATAAAATCTACAGTGTTGCATGGACAACAAAGTGGTAAAGGATTTGGGGAGAGTACATTAATACAGAAGAAATTCACACACTAAGAAAATCACTAGTAATGCCATTGCTGAGGGGGAATTTCATTTGGAAATCCATGTGAGCAGATATTAAATTGCTTCTATATGAATTTGTGGGTTTTGCAGAAACTGAATGCTTGCCAGGTTAATTCCAAAGGTGACTGCCAGCAGCTTCAGGGCCGCCATTGTTCATCACCTTCAGTGGAAATAATTTATACTTCAATTTTACATGCATGCATATTAAATTAGCATTACTCATCAGAATCCTCTTATTAATAAAACAAGCCAAATTAGGCACTAGAGGATCGTTTTTTAAAATTCAATGACAATTTTACATTTTTAATAAAGACTCAGAAATAGTATTGTGGAGCATATGATACAGAGAACTGTGGTCAAATTTGACATTCATTAATAATTGAAGTGCAGAACCTGACAGAGGTGAAAATTGATATTGATTTCTTTCCTCTAATATTTGGAGGAGTTCTAAAATGTAAATAAAATGAGATAACAAGGCATATTGAATTTTGCTTATTTCTTTGATCACCCTTCCCCATGTGAGAACACAGATCCCTCGTTTGCCTACGCATCTTGAATAATTCAGTGCTCATAGACTTTCTACTCCAATGCATTATAAAACAAACTCAGGCTGAGTTTCAATCATATTAGACTGCAAGCTGAATTTTTCATGAAGGATTATTTAAAACAAAATGCATCTTGGTCCCAATAGCCTTTGAAACCAAATAATCCCAAGAGTTCAGTCGGGAAGTGTCAACACTGTGAACTCCACACTTCAGAAAACTCAAGGAATCCTGTTTGATGTACAATAACCATATCAATATTAACAGCATTCTGCTGAAGCTCAGCACGGAATGCAGAGCAGTGCTAGTTTGGGTCCTGTATTTTAACTAGTTGTGAAAGCACAGAGACAGTTGTTCTTGGGTTGAACTCTACCAGCCTCAGGGAATGCTTTCTGCTCCATCCATTTTGAAAGCTTTATTCAATTGGATTTCTCTGCCTCCCTCCTTCTTAGCACTTGCTCCTAAGGGAAGTGAAAAATGCTCAGATAGTGACACTGACAGAGCACAGGCTTTGCAGGGGAAAAGTGTCTTTCACTGTCCCATCTTCCAAATGACATTGATGATCCTCTGCCATAAAGGTCTCTCTTTGAAAAGAATGACTCCAACACTGATTGTCAAACTATAAGTCATTTAAATTTTTAACTTAAATTTTTTTTATTAATTTATTCTTATTAAATCTCAATGGTTATCCCATCCCATGTATCCTCCTATTCTTTCCTCCCTCCCATTTTCCCCTTATTCCCCTCCCCTATGACTGTTCCTGAGGGGGATTACCTTCGCCTGTATATGCTCATAGGGTATCAAGTCTCTTCTTGGTAACCTGCTGTCCTTCCTCTGAGTGCCACCGGGTCTCCCGCTCCAGGGGACATGGTCAAATGTGAGGCACCAGAGTATGTGAGAAAGTCATATCACACTCTCCACTCAACTGTGGAGAATGTTCTGACCATTGGCTAGATCTGGGTAGGGGTTTAAAGTTTACCTCCTGTATTGTCCTTGGCTGGTGCCTTAGTTTGAGTGGGACCCCTGGGCCCAAATCTGCCTATTATAATGTTCTACGTGCAGGTTTCTAGGACCCTCTGGATCCTTCTACTTTGTTATTCTCCCATGCGTCTCTCATTTAGAGTCCCAATGGGATGTCCTCCCCTCTGTCCCAGTTTCCTGGTAAGTGAAGGCTTTCGTGGGACATGCCCCTTGGGCTAATATGCAGATATAAGTGAGTATATACCATTTGAGTCTTTCTGCTTCTGGGTTAACTCACTCATTATGATCATTTCTAGCTCAATCCATTTATCCACAAATTTCGGGAATTTCTTGTTTTTAATAGCTGAGTAGTATTCCATAGTGTATATGTACCACAGTTTCTTTATCCATTCTTCTACTGATGGACACTTAGGCTGTTTCCATGTTCTGGCTATTATGAATAAGGCTGCTATGAACATGGTTGAGCAAATTTTCTTGTTGTGTGCTGGAGCATCTTCTGGGTATATTCCAAGGAATGGAATAGCTGGGTCTTGAGGAAGCCCTATTCCCATTTTTCTGAGATATCACCGGATAGATTTCCAAAGTGGCTGTACTAGTTTGCATTCCCACCAGCAATGAAGGAGAGTTCCTCTCTCCCAACATCCTCGCCAGCATGTGGTGTCGCTTGAGTTTTTGATCTTAGCCATTCTGATTGGTGTAAGATGGAATCTCAGAGTTGTTTTGATTTGCATTTCCCTGATGACTAAGGAGGTTGAGCATTTCTTTAAGTGTTTCTCAGCCATTTGATACTCCTCTGTTGAGAATTCTCTGTTTAGTTCCAAGCCCCATTTCTCAATTGGGTTATTTGGTTTGGTGGTTTTTAATTTCTTGAGTTCTTTATATATTTTGGATATTAGACCTTTGTCAGGTGTAGAGTTGGTGAAGATCTTTTCCCAGTCTGTAGGCTGTCGCTTTGTTCTCTTGACAGTGTCTCCTGCCTTACAGAAACTTCTCAGCCTCATGAGGTCCCATTTATTAATTGTTGACATTAAGGCCTGGGCTGTTGGTGTTCTGTTCAGGAAGTTGTCTCCTGTGCCAATATGTTCCAGGCTCTTCCCCCCTTTTTCCTTTAAGTGACTTAGTGTCTCTGGTTTTATGTTGAGGTCTTTAATCCACTTGGATTTGAGTTTTGTGCAAGGTGACAAATATGGGTCCAGTTTCATTTTTTTACACATAGACCTCCAGTTAGACCAGCACCATTTGTTGAAGATGCTATCCTTTTTCCATTGGATGGATTTGGCTTCTGTGTCAAAAATCAAGTGACCATATGTGTGTGGATTCATATCTTGGTCTTCGATTCGATTCCACTGATCAACCAGCCTGTTGCTGTGCCAGTACCATGCTGTTTTAATTACTATTGCTTTATAGTACAGTTTGAGATCAGGTATGGAGATACCTCCGGAGCACCTTTTATTGTCAAGATTGTTTTAGCTATTCTGGGTTTTTTGTTTTTCCATATGAAGTTCAGAATTGAACTTTCAATGTCTTTAAAAAATTGTGTAGGATTTTTGATAGGGATTGCATTGAATCTGTAGATTGCTTTTGGTAGGATGGCCATTTTTACTATGTTAATTCTCCCGATCCATGAGCAAGGAAGATCGTGCCATCTTCTCAGGTCATCTTCAATCTCTTTCTTCAGAGTTTTGAAATTTTATTCAAACAAGTCTTTCACTTGCTTAGTTAGAGTAACTCCCAAATATTTTATATTGCTTGTGGCTACTGTGAAGGGTGTGGCTTTCCTAATTTCTTCCTCTGCAAGCTTGTCATTTCTGTATAGGAAGGCTATAAACTTTTTTGAGTTAATTTTGTATCCAGCCAATTAACTGAAGGTGTTTTTCAGCTTTAGGAGTTCTCTGGTGGAATTTTGAGGGTCACTTATGTACACTATCATATCATCTGCAAATAGGGATAATTTGACTTCCTCCTTTCCCATTTGGATACCCTTGATCTCCTTTTGTTGTCTTATTGCTCTGGCTAGAACTTTGAGTACTATATTGAAGAAATATGGAGAGAGTGGGCAGCCTTGCCTTGTTCCCGATTTGAGAGGAATTTCCTTGTGTATCTCACCATTTACTTTGATTTTAGCTATTGGCTTGCTGTAGATAGCCTTTATTATGTTGAGGAAAGCGCCTTGTATCCCCGATCTCTCTAAAACTTTAAAAATGAATGGGTTTTGGATTTTATCAAATGCTTTCTCTGCATCCAAAGAGATGATCATGTGGTTTTTTATTTTCAGTTTGTTTATATGGTGGATTACATTGATGGATTTCCATATATTAAACCATCCCTGCATGCCTGGAATGAAGCCTATTTGGTTATGATGAATGATATCTTTGATGTGTTCTTTTATTTGTTTTGCCAGTATTTTATTTAGTATTTTTGCATCGATGTTCATAAGAGAAATTGGTCTGAAATTCTCTTTCTTTGTTGAGTCTTAGTAAGGTTTAGGTATCAATGAGACTACGGCCTCATAGAATCAATTTGGTAATGTTCCATCCATTTCTATCTTTTGGGGTAGCTTGAAGAGTATTGGTATTAGCTCGCCTTTGAAAGTCTGGTAGAATTCTGCACTGAAACCATCTGGCCCTGGGCTTTTTTTTGGTTGGAAGACTATCAATGATTGCTTCTATTTCTGTAGGGGAAATGGGACTATTTAGCTTGTTTATCTATTCTTCACTCCACTTTGGCAAGTGAAATTGATCAAGAAAATCGTCCATTTCCCTTAGATTTTCAAATTTTGTGGCGTATATGCCTTCAAAGTAGGATCTTAGGATTCTTTGTATTTCTTCAGTGTCTGTTGTTATGTCTCCCTTTCATTTCTGATTTTGTTGATTTCAATACTGTCCTCTGCCTTTTAGTTAGTTTGGCTAACAGTCTGTCTATCTTGTTGATTTTCTCAAAGAACCAGCTCTTGCTTTTGTTGATTTTTTGGACTGTTTTCTTAGTTTCTAATTTGTTAACTTCAGCCCTGAGTTTGATTATTTCCAGGCGTCTACTCCTCTTGGGTGTTTCTGCTTCTTTTTTTTCTAGGGCTTCCAGTTGTGTCATTAAGATGCTTATGTGCCATGTTTCCAATTTGTTTTTAAAGGCACTTAGTGCTATGAATTTTCCTCTTAGCACTGCTTTCAATGTATCCCACAAATTTGGGTATGTTGTTTCTTCATTTTCATTGAATTTCAGAAACTCCTGATTTCTTTCTTTATTTCTTCCCTGACCCAGGTGTCATTTAGCAGAGAGTTGTTTAGTTTCCACATAAGTGTAGGCTTTTTGTTATTTCTGTTGTTGTTGAATTGCAGCCTAAGAGCAGTGAGAGTGGGGTGTTGAAGTCTCCCACTATTATTGTGTGGGGATTGATGTGTGGTTTAAGCTTTTTTAGAAGATCTTTTACAAATGTGGGAGCCCTTGTATTGGGAGCATAGATGTTCAGAATTGTGATGTCATCTTGGTTGACTTTACCTTTGATGAGTATGAAGTGTCCTTCCTCATCCCTTTTGATTAATTTTGGTTGAAAGTCAATTTTTTTTATACTAAAATGGCTACACCTGCTTGCTTCTTGTGACCATTTGCTTGGAATATTTTTTCCAACCTTTTACCCTGAGGTAATGCCTATCGTTATGGGTGAGATGTGTTTCTTGAATGCAGAAGAATGTTGGATCTTGTTTATGCACCCATTCAGTTAGTCTGTGTCTTTTTATTGGAGAATTGAGGCCATTGATGTTAAGAGTTATTAATGACCAGTGACTATTAACAGTCTTAATTTTGATGTTGGTTCCAGTCGAGCATTTGTGTAGTTGTGTTTTTGCCATGGGATGGTTATCTATTTCCTGGGTAGTTTTGGTTGTAGCTTGACCCTTTGGGATGGAGTTTTTCTTCTAGTACCTTCTGTAAAGCTGAATTTGTGGATAGTTACTGTTTGAATTTGTTTTTGTCATGGAATATTTTGTTTTCTCCATCAATGGTTATTGATAGTTTTGCTAGGTAAAGTCGTCTGGCCTGGCATCTGTGGTCTCTTAGGGTTTGCAGGATCTCTGTCCAGGCCCTTCTGGCTTTTATGGTCTCTGCTGAGAAGTCGGGTGTAATTCTGGTAGGTTTGCCATTAAATGTTATTTGGCCCTTTTCCCTTGCAGCTTTTAATATTTTTTCTTTGTTCTGCATGTTTTGTGTTTTGATTATTATGTGACAGGCAGTTTGTCTTTTCTGGTCAATTCTATTTGGTGTTCTGTAGGCCTCTTCTATGTTTATAGGCATGTCTTTCTTTAGATTGGGAATTTTTTCTTCTATGATTTTGTTGAGAATAGTTTCTGGGCCTTGGAGTCTGATATCTTCTCTTTCTTCAATGCCTATTATCCTCAGATTTCTTCTCTTCATAGCATCCTTAATCTCTTGGATGTTTTGTGTCAGGAGTTTTCCAGATTTGGCATTTTCTTTAATGGTTGCTTCAAGATCTGTGATTGTATCTTCTAGCCCTGAGATTCGTTCTTCCATCTCTTGGATTCTGTTAGAAAAGCTCACCTCTGTGTTGCTCGCCTTCTTCTCTGAGGTCTCACGTTCTCGTTTTTCTTCTGTCTGTGTGTTTATCATTGAATCCATTTTCATTTTCAGATCTTGAACTGACTTTTTGATTTCTTTCATCTGATTGTTTGTATATTCCTGAGTTTCTTCCATTGCCTCTTTATAGGTCTTCAGAGCTTGAACTGTTTTATTTATTTCTTTCATCTGGTTATTTGCATTTTCCTGAAATTTTTCCTGTTCCACTCTATGTGCTTCTTTTATGTCTCTCACCTGTTTGCCTGCATCCTCCTGCATTTGATCACGAATTTTATTTGTTTCCTCCATTATCATCCTCATTACTAAGGATTTGAGGTCGTTTTCTTGTATTTCCATTGTATTTGAGTTCTCTGGGTTGTTTTCTTTGGGATAGCTGGAAACTGGAGACACCATGTTGTTTTGAGGTATTTTGCATATGCCTTTACGCTGTCCTTTAGACATCTTGCCATCTTTGTTTTTGTTGGGTAGCTTCCAGAGTTGGATGGAGGGAGTCTGATGATAGATTCACTTGTTTTCTCACGATTTCCCTAGGCTGGAAGCTCTGATACTTCACTGGTGGATGGTAGGAGTCCAGTCTGGGTCCCAAGCCACCACATGACCCAAATCCTGCCCAGAGTCCCCTCTCCCGCAGCAACTCCCACCGGCCACCACACTAATCGCCTCCCCGGAAGGCTCTGAGCTGAAAACCTCAGCCACTGCCGCTGCTGACGCTGGCGCCACTGGTGCCACTGCTGCTGCTGCTGCCTCTGCTGCTGCTGCTCCGATCCAAGAAAATCTGCACTCCTCCCGTGTGCAGGGGCACGCAGATCCTCAGGATCCTGGTCCCTCCTAACCGTGGAGCACTACCGCTACTGTGGTGTGGGGACCTCGGTGTTCGTGGCTCAGAAATCTGTCCAATTCCCTGAATTGTTCACTGGATCCTCCAAACACGGTCCACACTGCTGGCCGACATCTTGGATCTCCTTACCTTAAATTTTGAGCTTTATCTTAATGCTGTAATTTGACCCACTTAGTAATTAGCAAATAATTAATTATGAAACACAGTGGTCTCCAATGGGCTGTGTATATAGTATGAATAATGGAACAATGACCGGTCTTCCTTCTGAATCATAGAAAATACTATAATTTCAATAATAGAAACTCTAATGACAATATCCAAGCATATTTTCATTAGTATTTTACCATAAGGTTCCTTTCTTTGCTGGTTAACACTGACTTTTAGGTCCCTCAGAATTTCATATTAATTTTAAAATGTTCCTTTTTCCATTTAAATGGCTATAATTTTACAAGGAGAAACAGAAAAAAAAGGAAAGATATTTCAGTTAGGAAGGCATGAAGAGAGAGGAATAAAGGACAAGATGGGTGTTTAATATCTATATCTACTTTTCAATCTTTCATGAACGAGATACTGCTCACATTTGAATACAGAATTCATCTCAAAAGTGAGGGAGATGATTTTAAGATCAAAGAACTTCTACATGAAGACATATTTAGGACTCAAGAGAAAGAGCAATAATTACTATTTTTTCATACCATGCCCTTAGCCCAATGAAAACTACTGTGCTTAAAAAAATCTTTTGGTCCTTTCTAGCAATTTCCTATTCAAACAATGTGCAGTAAATTAAATGATATTTCTCCTTTATTTCCATGCATACAAGGAACACAAAATGAGGAACCAAAGTAGCATAAACAAACTAGACAACTAAAACAAAGGATCTTAGTGTGTTGTCTATTGCTATACCAGAATACTTGAGATTGGGTAGTTTATAAAGAAAAAGGATTTATTGAGACTCATCTTCGTAGAAGCCAAATGTTCAAGTGTGAATGGCTACATGGAAGAAGAGAGAGCCTCACATTGCATTGTAACATGGTAGAGGGCTTTACATACTAAGGATCAAAAAAAAGCTTCCCAGGAGCCTGTGCATATAAGAGGAGACAAGAGTGGCCCAGGTGATTTCTAACTTATTTTCATAAGAACTGATTCAGTCTCAGGGGAACAACCTTTGTCTCATGAGGTGGCCACTTCCTAATGCCACTGCCTTGGGAATCAATCCTCATTGTGTGTCGTTTAAAAAAAAAAACATATAACACAGAGAAATGCTGGGTCTAAATTCATTTAATTCTTAACAGTCAATGCCGTGCACATTGAGAATAAAACTGAAGTTTCTACATTCTACTATAGAGGTACCTGCTCACCCATGCACATTACCGCTCTGTTCGTAATAGCCAGGAATTGAAAACAGACTAGATGTCTATCAACAAATGAATAAATAATGAAAATGTAATACGCCCTTGCTCAGCCATCAACAAAGAAGCTTCCTCCAGCAATATATGAGAACAAATACAGAGTCCCTCAGCCAAAAGCTATACAGACAGTGAGAGGCCTTGGATCATTTTGCCCTAAATGAAATAGCTCCATTAAATCCTTCCCTTCACAGTTCACAGAACTCCATGGAAGAAAAGACAAAAGGATTAGATTGTAAGAGCCAGAGGGGATGGAGGACACCAAGAAAACAAGGCCCTCAAAATCACCATGATCAAAACTTATAAGAACTGAAGCACCATGCACAGGGCCTGCAAAAGTCTGCACCAGGTCTCATCCTTCCCGCCCCCGCTTTATGGTGTGTGTGTGTGTGTGTGTGTGTTATATTATATATAGATATGCAAATTAGTGGGTCTTCTGCCCTCTCTTGGACACTTTTCCTTCTGTTTGTCCACTTCCAGTGTGTTCTTTTTTGTTTTTTTATTATGTTTTATTTATTATAATATATTTTATTATTATCCCTCAGAAGCCTATTTGTTTTTAAATGAAAGACAAAGGGGCAGGAGAAAAATTATGGATGGGGAGGATGGTAGGAACAAGAAAGAGTAGGGGGAGAGGAAACCATACTCAGACTATATCATGTGAAGAAAAATATTTTTTAAATATATATTTTATTTTTAATTTATTTTATTAATTTATTCAGGTTACATCTCAAATGTTATCCCCATGCTTGTCTCCTCCCATTCCTCCTTCTCTCACTCTTACACCCTATTTGCCTCCCTTAGGTCTGTGACAGAAAGGGACCTCCTTCCCGACCATATGGTCACAACCTGTCAAGTCTCATCTTGGTAGCCTTCCTATTCTTTCTCTGAGTGCTACCAGGCCTCCCCACCAAGGGGAAGTGGCCAAATATGGGGCACAAAAGTCCATGTCAAAGTCAGTCTCGGCTTGCCACACAACTATGGATAATGTTCTGTCCCTTAGCTAGATCTGAAGAGGGGTTCAACACTTACTGCATGTATTGTCCTTGGTTTGTGCAGTATTTTGAGCAGATGCCCCGGGTCCAGATCTGCCCATCAAGATATTATTCTTGTAGAATTCTATGACACTTTGGGTCCTTCTGTTTCCCCATTCTTCCATACTTCTCTCACCTAGAGTCCAAATAGTAGGTCCCTGCATCTATTCCAATCTGCTGGTAAGTGAATACTTTCAGGGGATATCCCTGCTGAGCTAGTTTCCAACTATAAGTGAGTATATAACATGTGAGTCTTTCTGAGAGTGGGTTAACTCACTCAGTATGATCATTTCTAGTTCCATCCATTTCTCCACAAATTTCAGGATTTAATTGTTTTTAACAGCTGAGTAGTATTACATAGTGTAAATGTACCACAGTTTCTTTATCCAATCTTCAACTGAGGGACATTTAGGTTGTTTCCAGGGTCTGGCTATTATGAAGAAGGCTGCTATGAATATGGTTGAGCGTATGTCCTTGTTGTGTGGTGGAGGACCTTCTGGGAGTGGAATAGCTAGGTCTTGAGGAAGCCCTATTCCCAGTATTCTAAGAAAGTGCCAGACTGATTTCCAAAGTGGTTGTAAAAGTTTGCACTCTCTCCAGCAATAAAGGAGTGTCCCTCTTTCTCCACATCCTCACCAGCATGTGGTATCACCTGAGTTTTTGATCTTGGCCATTCTGATGGGTATAAGATAGAATCTCAGGGTCATTTTGATTTGCATTTCTCAAATGACTAAGAACACTGAGCATTTCTTTAAGTGTTTCTCAGCCCATCTGGTATTCCTCTGTTGAGAATTGTCTGTTTAGTTTTGAGCCCATTTCTTAATTGGGTTATTTGGTTTGGTGGTGTTTAATTGCTTGAGCTCTTTCTATACTTTGGATATTAGACCTTTGTCAGATTTAGGGTTGGTGAATATCTTTTCCCAGTCTGTAGGCTATCACTTTGTTCTGTTGACAGTGTCTTCTGCCTTACAGATACTTCTCAGCCTCATGAGGTCCCATTTATTAATTGTTGACCTTAAGGCCTGGGCTGTTGGAGTTCTGTTCAGGCAGTTGTCTCCTGTGCCAATGAGTCCCAGGATCTTCCCTACTTTTTCTTCTAACAAATTTAGTGTTTCTAGTTTTAAGTTGAGGTCTTTAATGCATTTGAACTTGAGTTTTGTTCATGGTGACAAATATGGGTCTACTTGCATTTTTCTACATATAGACATCTAGCTAGACCAGCACCATTTGTTGATGAGGTTACCTTTTCTCCATTGAATATATTTGGCTTCTTTGTCAAAAATCAAGTGAGCGTATGTGCGTGGATTTATTTCTGGGTTTTCAATTTGATTCCATTGATCAACCAGCCTATTGCTGTGTGAGTAGCATGCTGCTTTAATTACTGTTGCTCTAAAGTACAGCTTGACATCAGGTATGGAGATTCCTCTGTACAAGATTGTTTTAACTACTCAGGGTTTTTTGTTTTTCCATATTGGGTTAGCATTGATCTTTCAATGTCTTTTTAAAACTGTGTAAGTATTTTCATAGGGATTGAACTGAATCTGTAAATTGCCTTTGGAAAGATGACCATATTTACTATGTCAATTCCTCCAATCCATGAACAAGGGAGATCTTTCCATCTTCTGATGTCATCTTCAATCTCTTTCTTCAGAGATTTGAAGTTTTTTCAAACAAGTCTTTCACTTGCTTTTTTAGAGTTACTCCTGACATATCATATTGCTTGTGGCTATGGTGAAAGGTGTAGTTTCCATAGTTTCTTCCTCTGCAGAATTGTCATTTGTAATATCTTTGGAAAATAAATTTTGTCCTTGGTCTGCTGGTTATGATAAAATAAAACATTAACCAAATTAACTTTAAAAAATCAAAGAAATGCATGATAGCTAAATAAGTTGGGCAAGTAGAAAATAAATAATGAAGCTACTGAACTAAACATAGTATAATAGTTACAATAAATGTAAATGTATGAAATGAATGCATTTGTTACAAGGCAGAAATTATGTACTTTCAGTGATATATGCATTTACAAGTTATAGAAATGAGGTAAAAGGAAAATAATGGAAAGAGATATGACATGAAAGCTTTTAATTGTTTAAAAAATATTTTTTAGAAGGAATATGGCCAGGGATGAGGAAGTAATTCATAGTGATACAAAAGTAAAATCAAAAGATAAATTTAGTAGATGTCATTACCTGATAATAGACATTGAAATTACATGAAGATAATCTATAAAATTGAAGTGATAAAGAGAGTAGCACATAATTGTAAATGATTTTTATCAAATTCCATCTCCAAAATTGTCATACATATACTAGACAAGGACAAAGAAGGCTTGACCAGACTCTAAGACACTTTGAGGTCATCAGGAAATAGAGATTATGTATAAATAGCTATAGACTATCTGAATAATTAATATGTTTGTTTGAAAGGTAAATATTTCCCTTTTAAATAACTATTTGTTAGAAATTGTTTTGAACTAGATATTAGTAAAAACACTATTTATCAAAACATAGTATGAAACTACAACAGCATTCAGAGGCATATTCATTACTTTAATTAGGGGTTTATTAGAAAATAATAAGTGTAATGCCGGGCATGGTGGGTGCATGCTTTTAATCCAAGCACTCGGGAGGCAGAGGCAGGTGGATCACTGTGAGTTCAAGGCCAGCCTGGTCTACAAAGTGAGTCCAGGACAAGCAAAGCTAACACAAATAGACCCTGTCTCAAAAAAACAGAAACATAGCAAATAATAAGTGCTAAAGCTGCTTTAAGAGGGATTCCAAGATGGCGACACTGATGACACACTGCATTTGATTAGCAGTAAATCCAGGACTGCACAGCAACCTAAAGACCAAACTGAGAACTACAAAATAACAGTGCTGTTGATTCTCAGGTGTGTTGGGCATGGGTGGCCACGCAGCTAGTCTACAGAAAAATGCCTGGGGAAAGCCTACATTAGCTGCCATCTTGGGAAGGAGTGTGGGAAATCCCTGCAGATTTGGGCCCTCACTGCAATCTACTGTTGCAGAATCCCAGAAAGAAAACCTGTGGGATATACTTGCAGCTCTGGGCTCCCCCGCCTGTCCTACACATACCCCCGCCCCATCTGTTGCTTGCCAGATCTGGGATAGGGACCAAACAGCCAGAGCTTAGTCCCAGCACAGGATACAATCCACATTAGCTGCCTCCCAAGAAAAGAGTGCAGGGCACCCAAGTTCCTTTGAGCCCTGAGCTATCTCAACCCCACAGCTGCTTGCTGGCCTGTACTGGCTGGATCACAGAGCAAATAAATATGCTCCTGCCATCCCAAGAAGGCCTGAGGATCTTCTGAGCAGCTTGGAGACCCTATCTCTTACAGCATTCCCAACTGGTTACCAGGTGGGAACATACCTTGTGGCCAGCAGAGTTGAATCCAGGCTCTGGCCATGGTCCACATTGGCAGCCATCCTATGAGCAACTTGAGGCCTTGGTCTGTATATTCACTCCCACCTGAAGCATACCACTCAGATACAGCTAAGACACAAGGCAAGCTCACTGAGCAGAGACCTGTTTGGGCCACATTATTCATTAGCTGCAATCTTGCTAGCCACTTCTGGCCCTGATCTCACCCAGGTCACAGACCAGAGATTTGTCCAGGCCACACCCCATATTAGCTGCTATTTCCTGAGAAGATTAGAGCTCTAATTTCTCTCTGTTGGCTCTGGAACACAGCAAAGAGACACAGCCCTGCCATCTTGAAAAGGACTGTAAGGTACCTGAGCAACTTTGGCCTTAGAAATAAATCAGCTCACTCTTCCTCTTCCCAACCCAACTGGAATACAGTCATGGAATCCATCTGAGCTCAGCTGGGTGCAGGTTCTAACAACCACTGTCCAACATCCTAAGGAGGCCTCTGAGGAACCCTAGAAAACAACCTTTGGAGGTCTCTTTACTTGCTCCCAATCTCCCTGGCCAACCTGGGACACACATAGCAACCTCATTGGAGGAATCCCAAGGCCTGCTAACACCAGAGACAACCAGATGAATAGAGGCCAGTGCCAGAAGACTAGCATATAACAACACAGCCATATAACAACACAGGAATCCAGTGATCCTAACACAGCAACCCCTGGAGATATGAACACCCACAAAATCAAGAACACATCAAAACTATCATTCACCATGACCAAGTTGGCTCCATCACAGGCCTGCAGGAGTGGTTCATATGCAGAAATCCATCAATGTAATTCATCATATCAACAAAATGAAAGGAAAAAAAAAACCACAAGATCATCTCCTTAGATGCCAAAAAAAGCATTTAACAAAAATCCAACACTCATTCATGTTAAAAGTCCTGGAGAAAGCAAGGATACAAGGCACATTCCTAAACATAGTAAACATAGCTAACATAAAAATAAATGGAGAGAAATTTAAATCGATTTCTCTGAAATCAGGGACAAGACAAGGCTCCGTCTCTCTCCACCTTTTCAATATGGTACTTGATGTCCTAGTTAGAGCAGTAAGACATCTAAAAGAGATCAAGGGGATACAAACTGGAAAGGACGAAGGCAAACTATCATTATTTGTGCATGATATGATACTTTACATAAGTTACATCAAAAATTCTATCAAGGAACTCCTACAGCTGACAAACACCTAGCAAAGGGACTGGATACAAAATCAACTCAAAAAAAAATCCATAGCGCTCCTATATACAAGTGACAAACAGACTGAGAAAGAAGTTAGGGAAACAACATCCTTCAAAAATGCCAAAAAATAATATAAAGTATCTTGATGTAACTCTAGTCAAGAAAGCAAAAGATTTGGATAAAAAACTTCAATTCTCTGACAAAAGAATTTGAAGATTTCAGAAGATGGAAAGATGTCCCATTCTCATGGATCAGGAGAATCAGTACAGTAAAAATGCCCATCTTTCTAAAAGCAATCTACAGACTCAATGCAATTCCAATCAAAATACCCACATAATTCTTTATCAAATTTGAAAGATCAATTCCCAACTTCACTTGGAAAAATGGAAAACACAGAATACCTAAAATGATCCTTTACAATAAAAGATCTCCTGGAGAAATCTCCATCCCAGATATCAAGCTGTACTATAGAGCAACAGTAATAAAAACAGCATGGTACTGGCATAGAAATAGGATGGTTGATCAATGGAACCAAATCAAAGACCCAGAAATAAACCCGCATACCTATCAACACTTGATTTTTTGACAAAGAAGCCAAATACATACAAAAGAAAAAAGATCATCTCTTCAACAATTGGTGCTGGTCTAACTGGATGGCTACATGTACAAAAATGCAGAATAAGCAGGTAACTTATTGTGCTAATCCCACTATATGGGAATAGCTCTGTGACTGGCTGAAATATGAATGTCTAGGCATATACAATGCTTCTTGTTGACTACAGAATCCTTATGAATTACTATTAGATGCCATTCTTCATGTGGCATGAATGAAGATTTAGGGATGTCTTCTTTCCTGTTCATTCAAAAAGCCAAAATCCAGCCTTAATTGTTCTGTGCATCATGCACACCTTATACACTTATAATTTTAGGACTGTATAATGCTTGTGAGAAATCATATGCTTTCAGAACAAAAGAACCAGACACTGACATTGGATAAAACATGACAGGATGCATTCCTCGCAGCATACTGAACATTTACATCCTGTTTGGAGAAAGAGATTGAAAACAAAGGGGGAATATAGAAGTATATAGGGAAGATAGAACAAAATGTAAATTAGTGAATCTACTTTTCAACTTAATGCTTCACTTGTCATTCACAAGGTATTTTTAATTCACTGGAATAGAATTTTGTATATAGATGCAAAATAAGGTTAATTCTAGATACAGTGGCATAGAATTCAAATGTAAGATTATTCTTTACATACACACACACACACTATATATATATATATCTATATACTCTCTAATATGAAGTATTGTACTCATGTAACTCAATTATAATACAAGGTTTACTTCCAATGCTCTTAAAGTGCTATAGCAAGCTGTTTAGGAGAAATAAGTTAGTTAAATTAAATTGTAGTAATGTTAGTAGATTAAATGTTAGTAGATTAAATCATGGTTGTATCAATTACTAGTCTACTCTTATCACAAGAATATACATCTTAGGTGCAACAGATAGATATACTGTATAGAAAGATAGGGAAGGATGGGTAGACAAGATCTTCAAAACCACCAGAGACATGCAGAATATAGCATTTTAAATGTTTTTACTACTTTAAAGATTCATTGACAATGAGACAGGTTAAGTCCTGACAACAGCCAGCCTACCTAAAAGAGCATGATGAGCATCAAAGAACCTACTTATGGAGATGGCTTCAAATGTGGCAAACAAGCCACTGGCCAAAAGGTCCTCATTTCTACCAAAGACAGAATTCTGCCTAAAAAAGGGCAAGCTTGCTTGCAGACAGAGTCAATGGACAAAATCTGCCAAGACAGGGTAAGCAAGTCCTCAATAGTTCCTGTATCATAAATATATCTGTTAGAGATCCTGGTGCTCTGTGGCGGAGAAATCGGGACTCCTGAAGTTTTCTTGGTCTAGGACTGCAAGTGTGGGACCCCAGAGATTTCACCCATCCATGATGGCATGTCAACTGGTGTGGACGTTGTTCAGGCCAGCAAGAGGAAGTGTATGCCTGCTACTGTAAATCTGACCAAGAACCCATGGTAAGGGAGCTCACAGAATACCACAGTGTCAGTCAGGGTACAGAAAAGATGGAAAAAAGGATATGTGCCCTCTGTCCCAAAGAGAACGACTGGAGTGTGATATACTTTGCACCATCAGTGAATATAGCTGCTCACGAAAATTGTTTGCTGTACTCATCAGGACTGGCGGAATGTCAGGATCGTGATCCATATGATACAGATAGAAATTTTTATGTGAAATCAGTGAAGAAAGAGATCTGGAGAGAACAAAGATTGAAATGCTCATTTTGTAAAAAAAAAAAAAAAAAAGAGGAGCCACCGTGGGATGTGAGGAATCATCCTGTGCCAAGAATTATCACTTACTCTGTGCCAAAAATGACCAAGCAGTTATACAAGTTGATGGAGTTCATGGAACCTACAAATTATTTTGCCAACAACATGCTCCAAAACAAGAAGAGACCACGCAGAGTGCTGACTGCCCAAGCCTGAAGAAAAAGAGAGAAAGGGAGAAAGATCTCTCATCAGACTCTCCCACACAGCCTACAAAGAAGAAACATGACAAAATACACATGACGGTAGAGCACCTCAGTCACACGGGTGCAGTTGTCAAAGTTTCTTTTCTTAAGAAATGCAAGGATGCAGGACTTCTTACTGAATTATTTGAAGAGATACTACAACGAATGGATTTAATGTATGCAAGACTCATGGATGAGACCACATCAGATGCAGACTATAAAGAGATTGAGACCTTACTGTTTGGCAGTGGATTGTTTGAAGACACATTAATAAAATTCCAAGAAGTAATAAAGCGGAAAGCGTGTGAATATGAAGAAAGGCAGAGGCAGCTGAAGCAGCAGATTGAAGCCCTTGGAGACTTAAAAGAAATCCTGTGCTCATTTCAAGAATATGGAGACCTGGACCACTCACGTTCCACCTCGGTCTCCTTGGAGGACCCCCAGCTCAAATGCCAGGAGTGTGCGGAAATGTAAGCAGGCTCAGAAGACAGCCTGTGACAGACACACACACAGTCCCCATGTCTCTCTCACCTGCTACTGCTGATCTACGCTTCACACCTGACTGAGTGTTTTCTGTGCCCTCTCTTGTCATCTCACTTGTCTGGCTTTTTCCTTGCCTGTAAAAACTGTTCCTCGGGTCAACTGCCTCAGGCCTCCCCTCTGCTCTCCAAGCAGTGAGGAGGTCTTCCTACCTTCCCCTCCCACCCAGTCAAGTGCAGCAACACCAGAGCCTTTCACATCCTTCTGTGGAATCCTAGAACTTTCTCTTGCCTCTGCTGCTCAGCCAGTAGGTTTCATAACGGCCTCTTTTCACTATTAATAATTCCATCAGAATAAAGCAGCAACTCATTCCTGTGGCTTGCTAAAAAAAAATAAAAAATAAATATATCTGTTAGATATATTGGGCCAGAAGGCTAAAGAAGATGCTCCAATGTTATAGAGAGTTTTGGGTGACTATTCAGGTATAAAACTGTCTCTGTCATCTTCTCATTTGGAAAGCTACTAACCTGTATTCCAGGCATATTCAGGTAATCAAGTTTATTCCTTCTCAAGTCTCTGATGGAGTTGAAGACCAAGTAGCTTACTTCTACAATGAATCTTAGTTGTTTAGGGGTCAAGATGTTTTTGTGTATAATTAGGTGTTTTAAGTTGATAATGACAATATGTGATGGAGATTGATTTACATTCAGAAATAAATTTAGATGCACCAAGATAGGAAAGATGTCTTCTTCAAGGCTGTCAAATACAAATAGCCAAAACACTAAGAATGTAACATTTATATAATTCCTGATTGTGTCATGGTTCTTCTTGCTGTTGGTAATAGATTGTATATATGTGTAATAATATAAATGTATATGTAAAAAAATAAAAATAAATTGAAATAAACTGCTTTAAATTTCATAATAAGAATCTGTGAAAGAAAAAACTAGAGTAAGTATAAAGTAAATAAGAAGCAGAAAAGTAAATTTAAAAAATATAGCCAAACAACACTGAGAATCATGAAACCCCCAAACTAGTCCTTTGCAAAAGTTAATAAAACACAAACTTCCATTGCCAGAAATGTTGTGTTAAGGGAGATGTATGACAGTTCTCTCTGAAATTCAAATAGCTAATTAATAAATATAATTTTGTGAACAGAATTGTTAATGCATTTAATAAGTTAGATATAGTATAAAATTTTTCAAAACAAATTATCAAAATTAACATAATATAATATTGACAGCCTCACTCATATTAAAGTATTAAGGAATAGTCTATTTGTGTGTGTGTGTGTGTGTGTGTGTGTGTGTGTGTGTGTGTGTGTTGTATGATTATGTCTGTGCGTGATATGTGAGGGGATGGCATGCCATGGTGTTCATGTGGAGGTCAAATTACAACTTTTTTGTTTGGTTTTGTTTTTCTAGTCATGATTGTTCTGGGTAGCCCTGGCTGTCCTGAAACTCACTCTGTAGACCATACTGGTCTCCAGCTCACAGAGATCTGCCAGCCTCTGCCTCCCAAGTCTTGGGATTAAAGGCATGTGTCACCACCGCCCAGCACAAATTACAACATTCTGGTGCCAGTTTTCTTTTTTTCTGTGGGTTCTGAGAAATCAACATCAGGTCTCCAGGTTTGTGTGGCGACTTATTTTTCCACAAAGCCATCTCCCTTGCACAAAAGGATATTCTTAATTAAAAGTCTATCATCTAAGGTGAATTTATCAGTTTTAAAAAACATATACATTTGAGGCATTAAATTTTGTGTATTAAACTACTTCAGGAAAAGTTATAGAAGTGTTTTTATCTTATTTTATGACATTAGCATGAATATTACACTAATCCCAGAGACAGATAGATATGCTATATCAGTATAACTGTAGATCAGTAATCTGCAGGAACTTTAGTCCAAACCCGTCTCACAATTTCAATTTAATCCATGAATTCAGAAAGCAACTGCTGCATATAACTGAGGAATAGGCTAAGAAACATTTGGTGACACCAAGAACTGTTAAACTAGATGAAAAACATCTACCAAACATTTTAATTCTGAAAGACTTTTCATTGGGTAGGTCAGAGTAGGGGTTCGATGTTTACTATTGTATTGTTCTGGGTTAGTGCAGATCCACCCCTGGGCCCCAATCCACCCATCATGATGTTTTTCTTGTAGGTTTCTAGGACCCTCTGGGTCCTTCTATTTCCCCATCTCCTGTATTTCTCTTACCTAGAGTCTCACTAGGATGTCTTCACATCTGTCCCAATCTCCTGGTAAGTAGACTTTCATGGGACATGCCTTTTGGGCTAGTGCCCAATTACAAGTGAGTATATACCATGTGAGTCTTCCTGTTTCTGGGTTAACTCACTCATTATGATCATTTCTAGTCCCATCCATTTGTCCACAAATTTCAGGATTTCTTTGTTTTTAATAGTTGAGTAGTATTACATAGTGTACCACAGTTTCTTTATCCATTCTTCTACTGAGGGATGTTTAGGCTGTTTCCAGGTTCTGGCTATTGTGAATAAGGCTGCTATGAACATGGCTGAACATATGTCTTTGTTGGATGGTGGAGAATTTTCTGGGTATATTTCAAGGAGTGGACTAGCTGGGTCTTGGGGAAGCCCTATTCCCAGTTTTCTGAGAAAGGGCCAGATAGATTTCCAAAATGGTTGTACAAGTTTGCATTGCCCCCAGCATGAAGGAGTGTTCCTCTTTCTCTACATCCTTGCCAGCATGTTGTGTCAGTGGACAAGACATTCTCCATAGTTATGTGGAGAGCAGGGACTGACTTTGACATGAACTTTGGTGCTCCATTTTTGATCACCTCTTCTTGGTGAGGCGGCCTGATGGCACTCAAAGAAAGAATAAGGAGCCTACTACGATGAGACTTGATAGCCTATGACCATATAGTGGGGGAGGAGGTCCTTCTTGGTCATAGACCTAGGGGAGGGGAATAGGGTAAAAGCATGAGGGAGGGAGGAATGGGAGGATACAAGTGATGGGATAACTATTGAGTTGTAATCTGAATAAATAAATAAAATTAAGTAAATAAATAAATAAATTCACTTGGAAAAATACTTTTCCTTCTCTTCCATTAAAAACAAATTAAGTACTGTACTACTGGTTATGACAAAGGGTCTTCATTAGTGTGTTTGTTAGCCTTGCTCATATGCCAAAATAAATTGAAAAATGTATAATGTCTGTAGTTTACCTAACTGAACATTGTTAAAACAAATATTTCCATCAAACCTGTCTACAGGTTCACTGAAATCACATCTTCACTTAATGTTAGTCAAAACAGCAAAGCAAATATAGTCCCCTCTTTATGAATCCTTTTTAAAGTTAACACAAAAATGACATATATCTTATAAATTATTTTCAGAAACAAAAAGGAATATGATATTGATACAAATAAAAGTTAGAAAATATGTGAGGAAATTGGCCATGCATTAAAGACTTCATTTCTAGGAAATACTAAGGTTAAGTGACCAAAAAGATTCCCTTAGGGAGAGTATTGGGGAAGAAGGAAGATCCTCCTCCCTGAAAGAAAACATCTTAATGGAGTATGAGAAAAATACAGTAGTTGGGGTATGCCAGTGATGTTTATGGTGAAGTTGGTCTGATGAAGACATACGCATGCCCTAACTCCTCTATCTTACATGAATGGGGCTCATAGTATGTCAACAATAGCTTGATAAAGAGATGAATTTTAACTGACACTAAACATTATGGGTTCTGAGAGGTTCTGAGTTCCTTTGTGATGACTGACTTATGGTAGCTGTTCCTATATAGAGGAAGATTAGAAAACCACGTGTCGCCCACTCACTCAACATCTACTCTCAGTTCTGATACCTGAAGAACTGAAAACTGTAAGTAATAAACAGAAAAATAAAGCTTGGGTGTATTGAAAAGGAAGTGATGGCAACAATCTTAACTGCTAACCTTCACAGCTAAAAGGCACATCGGAGAACTCGACCTGTGCTATATGCTGTTAAAGCTTTTTCATTCTTTCCCATCAAAAAAGCCCTTTTAGGCTGTGCCATAGGTTTGTAGACATTAGTTAGTCACCATGAATTGAGCAAACAGCAGTCATTAGTTTACCTGATGCAAATAATGGAAAGAGAAATGAGTTAGTTTCCAATAATGAGAACTTTAAGACAGCTGAAGCTACTCAGACACTGATGGTGCAGCCATCTATCAGAGAGACTCCATGGAAAATATGAATGCTACTCCTTTACCCCAGAAAGGGAAAGGACAGTAAAACTATTGATGACTGTGCAAACTGGACCTAGAAAAAGGATAGCATTATAATACAACATTAAGAATGATCAATGAAAAATATTTACTATTAAAACTGATTTTTCCCCATTTAGATTATCATACTTTGGATCTTCAATGATGTGGTTACAACTGTAGCCTCTATGAAAGTACCATGTGTACTTAGTCATTCACCCCATGCTAAGGAGAAAATCAGAAGATAAAAATGAGGATACCTCTGATTACACAGTCTTTGATATCCCAGAAACTTAGAAGTTGATATGCTTCTAAATGTTTTGAAGAAGGAAGAAAGGATATCATAACTGGAAAGACTCCTGCAGGATTTAACTCTGCAGCCAGCAACACAGCGGGTTACATAGTAGAACATAGGGACGCTTTGGCCTTAAGTCTCACAGAAACCTAACTGAGCTTGTGGCACTGCACAGGACACCTGACCTGCATTCCCAACATTGTTCATAAAAACTCACAAAGACAGGAAACTGGTTTACAGTGCCACTTACTCTGGGCTTCATTTTGGTAGACCTTGGGTTTCTTGCCAAGAAGAATCTCTGCTGCTTTCTGACAAATAAGTATTTACCTTTCTCTTATATCTATGCAACTTAACCATTTCCCAAGAACATGTAATTGCAAACTTGGTCCGTATTTGTCAGTTTTGCCCTTCAATTTGTATGCACACTTCTGACAAGGCTTAAAGTCTCAGCACACTACTTAGAATTGCTGTCCAAACCCACTCATTCTGTTGATGCTGAGATTACTGAGGAAAAAAATATCCAGTTTCACTAGTGGAGCCAAATTTAAAGCAAGTTTTAATTAAATATTGACCAAGATAGAGTCTTGCCAGGTCCATTCTGGGATTCCAGGGACTGGCTGGGATCACTTACAGGGGCTCTTTAGTCAAATTGTTGGGGATTTTTAAAGTAACCCATAATTCACTGCATTTCCCATCGGTTCCAATCAGGGGCACACATGTAATCCTGCCATATTTCCTAACTGCAGACCTTATGCCTGCATGGGATCAAGCACATCCAAGGTAGTTAGTTAAAACATACTTGTTTATGGGAGTGAAAACATGTAGCTTTGTTATTGTCCAAGAACTACAACTCACAGCATTCCAGAAAATTATCTTGGCCTTGGACAGCTGGGACTTATAGGTTAACTTTGGTTGTTACAATCCCAGATTGAGAATATGAAAAAAAAAAGAATGGAATATTATTTGGAGATGGTTGAATGTCACACTCCAAATGGCCAGATTCTCGGTTATTCACACCTATAAATTGAGCACTCAAGAAATAGAGGCAGGATGATTGTGAGTTTGAGGCAAGCCTGGGCTACACAATCAAACTGTAAATGCCCAAGTAACTGTATTATTTATGTGAAAACGTATCCCCAAGTTAATCTTCCTATAATTTTTAATGTACTCCAAGACATTCTGGATATGACTGCATTGTGTTGCTATAGGTGTCAAACATATTAACATATACCTCATCTGTCCCCCTTTCTGTGGGATGTGCTGCCTGGAAAGAATTGGTCTTTTACATTTGCATATGGATTGTCATTCATACAACAAAGGAAGTTGAGTTCCAGTGTTTCTTTCTGTGCTAGCCTTATGGAAACATTTCCTTTTGCTTTCTTTCTGTTTAAAGGATCTGCAGATGAACTTCCAGGCTAAGGCTGTAAGTGAAAACGTGGTCTAACCAAAATGAAAAAGACTTTACAAGGTTTGCAATGTGCCTCACAATCCCTATTAGACCACCACAGAAGGCTCTCTACAGAATTGTCAATGAAATAGAAAGATGGAATGAGTTGTTGGTTGTTTATAAGAGAGCAACTTGGAGGGATAGAAAGGAAAATTAACTTGCTAGGAGAAAACATGGAGTCCATGCTACAGTCTAAGCTGCTTGGCTTCTGTACAGTGAGACCTGGGGTCAAGACAACGTGGAATCCCATACACTCCTTTAGCTTAGCCACAGCACTTGGGTTCTTATCTCTTCATTTGTTTTCATTTCATTTCAGTTCTGTAACTTTATGGGTGATTTCATATGAT
This sequence comes from Acomys russatus, assembly GCF_903995435.1. Lineage (NCBI taxonomy): Eukaryota > Metazoa > Chordata > Mammalia > Rodentia > Muridae > Acomys > Acomys russatus. Next base: position 78,204,551 of record NC_067138.1, on the reverse strand, counting down.
TTTCTCTTAATAACTCAATGTCCAACATTTCATTTTACAATTTTTCAATTGTAGGAGGAATTAGATGAAGGCAGTACAGAGTATTAAAAAGCAAAGCATTAACAGAGTGTTGTAAAATACCAAAATAATTACAATATCAATTTCTAAGACGTCTCTGTGCACTTTGGGTGTAAGATGCAGTGTTTTCAAAATGTATAAGCGCTATGTATAGTTACCACCTACTGGATCACAGCATCAACTCTACAGGAGCTAGCCTGGGTCATTTGCACAGTATATCACCTTACTAGTAGGTTGACCTCAGGAGAGTTGCATAACCTCCTTGTGTCTCATTTATCCATGGGGGAAGCCAAGATAATGACTACCTAGCTTGCAGACTGTAATGTGAAATAGTCAGTGTGTGGGACATGCTCTATGCTACTTGCTCACCCAGGCTTATATAATTACTCCTATTACTCTCATTGTCATCACTTTCCCAGTGAAAAGGCTTCCCAGCAGCACCAATTGCCTTTTCTTTGTGTTCTATACTCTGCATTCCACTTTATATTTCTGCCAAATCAAAGAAGGCTGTGTCACAGGAATTTTTGTATCTTTGTCCTGTGAACAAGAAAAGAGTTCTGGGAGGCCAGGGTCAATAGGGTTCCAATTCTTTCCCATATGTCCACATTAGTAAGTGGATGTGTGTAAATGACTCCACATGGCTACCACTGGGGTCCAAATGCCCAGGCTTTATGTAACTCTCATGCATAAAGGTGGGTCTTCTATGTCCTAGAGAAATGCAACTACATCATCATTATTTCATAGAATTCTGTTCTGCTTTCTCCACATCTGTCTGAGGAATATCTGAGAGGTGTCTTCCCCATATCATAGAGCATTCGGAGTCCTATGATTCTCATTGTGTTAGAACCAGGGCTACAGTGTTGAAATCTCCATTGCATCAGCTGTAAAATGCCTCTTTGATGGCTTATGATATAGCCCTGAGCTATTTCACCTTTTCTATTCTTTCAAATAGAATGTGTAACACAAAGGTTAAATATTTCTGACCACTAACAAAGAATTGGTAAAACGTACAGTCAAAGTGATGGTTGTGACAGCTCTGTGCTAACTCTGTGACAGCAGATATGGAAAGCTATGCCATGTAAACAGAATTCTGTCCTGTCTCTTCTACAAGAGTGCTTCTTAGAAAGCACCATGAGATAATATTAAAGCTGCATGCTAAGGAATATAGGAGGATCATTTGTGAAATAATTTTCTATAAATAATAATCCAGATTTTTAAAAAGGAGGTACACGTGCTAAGAATTCCAGGCAAGATGAACTTATTTGCAGATTGAAGAAAAGGAAGATAAAAACTTACATTCTGAATAATGCATGATGCTATACAAACTGGTTCCCAACTCTATGCATATATATTTCCTTATAGTGAGTTAGATATATTTATTATTCATACAAATTATAAACTTGAGTGTAATAGAGTGCATGTTTTTCCTCCTGGCTCCAAGTTCTCAGAATAATAACTCATGAGACTCCACAAATATTTACAAATACCTAGGCCATATAGTCTTCTCTGACTAGCTCACAACTTACAATACCCCATTTATATAATCTACATTTTGTCATGTGATTGGTTACCTCTACTCAGGAACCATGCATCTGTCCTCCTCACATCTTCTCAGAAGAATGTCCCATGCCTGACTGTATTCCAAAATCCTTTCTGCCTGCCGAGTTCCCCACCTTTTATTTTATCCTTTCCTGTAGGCCATTTTTTTTAATTGACAAGCAATGCATACATACTATACATAAGATATTCTCTCTACAGTTGAGGTCACATGAGGGATGTTGGTTGTCTTGATATGAGCACAACCCTACCAAAGATCACAGATATCATTTTTCCCCTTGTGGAATTGGGGCTTGAACTCAGAGCCTTCCACATGCCACTTCAGTGCTCTTACATAATCATTTTCAGAAGTCTTGCCTCTGAACACAGAAACACTGACAGACATTTCAAAGGTATGCCTACTACCTTCCCTAAAATATAGACAAGTAAAAACAAACACTGTGGCCTGGATGTCATGTGAACTTCATGTATCACAGCTAGAAATTGGCTAGAACTCACTCAGAGTTTTGCCAGAAATCCAGCATAGGAGACCTTGAATTCCTGACTGTTCAGCTACAATTGTCTTTACAGCTCGCATTTTAGAAATTCTTGAGGCACATCTGTTTCTACACAGTAGAAATACAGGTGTACATCTGCTTGTGCCAGGGATGGTGTCCAGAGTTGGTCTTATTTCTAACACAGACCTCTCTGAATGTACGAGCCACTGCACATACCATAACTGCTCTTGTGTAGGTGGCCAGGCTTCCTCCAGCTAAAGATACTTTAAAATTACTTCTCCCCACTTACTTCTCCACTTTCCTTCATTGCTTATGCTAAATAATTCAGTGTGTTATTCCAAAATTAAGTGTGAGTCACTCAACCAATCTCTATGTTCTTTTGGGGTTAGAGAGAAGGTCAAAAATGCAGATGGATGAGTCTATAAAAACTTGGGGGGAAATGCTGCCTATCTCTACACATTGAAATCACTGCTGCATCTAAACCAAGATTTTGTTTTTATTTTTATTTTGTTTTCTGAAGCAGGCATAATTTTGGGAGATTGTCTGAGCAAGGGAGTAAAAAAACTTACTATAGCTATGTTGTTTCTAAAGTCTCTGAAACCTAGAGTTTGCAGCCTTTGTCAGTATAAACTGGAAGCCCCTGTGTTATACAGTGCATTTCTGCAAGAATGCCTAGAGTACATATGTGCTTAATGCAGGGCTGATACTAACTTTAAACTAATGAATGGTATATTGGAAAAATGATTTGCATAAGTTCTAATGGAAGGCATAGTTTCTGAGCACAGCTCTTGGATTGAAATGCAAACGTCACTATGTTCACTAAACATAACTGAGAGCAACCACATCTACCAATAAGATAAATTAGTGCACCCACGCAGAGGGCTCAGTGACCACTCTGCCTCTGCTGCCTGGAAATACTGCAATGCTCACACAGGTGTCTGGAAGAAATGATTTGAAAGGAAAGCAACTAAATTCTCCTTTTGGAGACCCTGTATGACTCTTTTTATTTTAAAGTATGGGCTTTTCCCTACTAATTTATTTTCCCCCACTATTTCTTTCATTCATGCAACAATAAGCCCCCATTTATCCTACAGGGTTAATGTTGTTAAATTTGGTACACGAAATTGTGAATGGCTTATTATCCTATTACCAAAGCCATGTCATCCTTTGTCTTTTACTTATAGTGATCTTCTTATTCATTTCTCAAGTAAGGCAGGTAGAGGTGACATTGATGGCTAATCTTTCTTCCTCCCTTTTCTGTAACACTTTCATTTTATTCTTAAGAACCAGCACTGACAAAAGACTTTATTTTAAGAAGGAAAAATAAAAATGTGAGATTATAAATCTTCTCAACCAGCTAAAGACAGACTACACGTCTTTGTCACCCAGTGGCTCAGAGTATTTTAGTATCTTCCTCCAGAAGACTCGGACCTGATCATGTAATCAAATCATGATCATATTTGATTATTAGCAGGTGGCAATGAGAAGACACTAAACAGAAGCTCAACTGATGTCAAAGACGAGATATTAAAGACTTTTTGGCAGGTACAGATTGAATTCATTGGTAAAGCTTAGAGGCAAAGGCAAGCTCATATTTCATTTAAGGAATCTGAATCCCAAACACCTCTTCTGAGGCATAGTCAAAAGTTGTGGATCAAGGTGTGCACAGAACTTGGCTCTCCAGTCTCAGCACAGTCCTAACTCTCTTATTGTGATATGACAGGAGGGGCAGAGTGGAACATCCAGGAAGCCCTGAAGGGCAGAGTTGCTTTGGAGTTGAGATATCAAGACTAATGCATACCAAACGGCATTAGAGATTTAGATAAAATTAACTTTGACCCAATTTCACTTCCTTTTCCAGGCCAAGGTACTATTCCTTAAGACTCTTTTTCTTCACAATTAGTGTTTCTCTGATACAAGCAGCACTTTCTATTTTCCTTCGCAAACTTCCTTTTGGTCTCTACTATTCTTTTGTTTTTAATGATCCCCCAAGGACTGTCAGTAAGATCCTCTTTAATGTACAAAATCAAATGTGCTTCATTAATGATATCTGCCAAGCATTTCTATAGTGTCACATGTGGGTCTTTTGTTTTGATAGCATAATGAAAAAGACCAAAGGCTTTCATAACTTCCAGTGTGATTTCAAATAATCACTCTTCTAAAAAATACCCTAAAGCATGCCAATGTGCGCATGCACACACACACACACACACACATACACACACACACACACACACACACACACACACACACACACACATACACACACACACACACAAATCCAGAGGTCTCTTTTTTTTTTCTGGAAGTGAGTGATTTTTCTTTTTTGAGATTATAATGTGGTAACATTTCTACCTTCCCTTTTGTCCCTCCAAGCCCTCTTATGTATTCATGCTTGCTCTATTTCAAATTCATGGTCTTTTTTCCCATTGTTATCATTTGCTTATGTGTATATAAGTATACATTCATATTCCTGAATATAACTTGCTAAGACCATAAATCATTAATTGTGTGTATGTTTTGAAGGGTAACCGTGTGGTGGTGCACAATCAGTATGTGTGCTCTGCTCTAGTGAAGGCTATTTCTGCTGACCTCAGCTTTCCTCAGTTACCTGTAGTTCTTTGTGGAGGTGTGAGGCCACTGAACAAAAGGGAAATCATGTCTGGTACTGGAACCCACCTCACTACTCAGTGCTAATGAAGTCATAGAACCTATAACTACTACTTTACTAAACCAACATAATCCCTAATAACAATGTAAACATTTGCCCTTATAGCCACAGATTTGTGTATTCTTCAGCCCATATCAAGGAAATAGACAGAGACCAACACAGAAAACCACAACCAATCAAAATACAGAGTTGAGAAGCCCCACCCCAGTGGATATGTCTACAAAATGCTCTATCACCTGGGTCTCAGGCAACATTGCAAAAGCACGCATAGCAGAGAAGCAGGAAGTTTGCTGTGAGATCATGTCTCCTAGTAATGTCAGAAGCTGCACTTACAAAGTTTCAACAACATGAGTGCTGAAACATGAGATAAATAAGGATGATGCCAATAGACATGCTAAAATGAATGAGGAAAACCCAGAATTTTATTAGGCACCTTTGTGCTAAGCAGTAGCCGAATCAAGGAGTGAACCCTGGAAATTACTAGCTTCAAAAACTTTTACCAAACAGTTAGTTTTCTGGTCTTCTAGATTCTTCCTGTAAAATAGGGATAAATAATCCCTCTAATTCCAGAGAGCCCCTAAGCTCTATGACCTGAGAAAGAGAAGGGGTACTATTTCAGCAGTGTTTCTGCATTGGTTCTATCTGCTAATGTAAAGAGACACATGCCGTACAACAGCTTGATATCCTTCAAAACCTGGACTTCCAGAAGAATTGTAGAGGCCCTTATAGGGCTAGTTTCATTATGCCTTTGTTTAGATTCCTCAGGCACATTCTGTTCATCCTTAATATTTTATACTGTAAGCCATATCTTTTATTTATTATGATGCTCATATTAATTTCTCAACAGCAGATGATGTGGCAGGAGGGACAAGTTATTGATCTTCCAATTTATCTTCAATTCTTACATGTCTCAAGGTCAACGTGGCCTGGTGAGATTGATGAAACAGTGGCACCCACCCAACAACTGTGTGCTCCTCATACATGAAAATCAACTGTTGGCTTTGATATCATTCATTTCTGCAACAAATGTAAGAGGCCATTCTTCAATAATTGAATGGGTGTCTATGATTCTATAATGAAAAAGCTCCTGTGTGAAAGACTAGGTGGAGCTTTGTAGCATCAGGGGGGCTGTGCTTGGGGATGGGTTAAGTTGAAGGAAGCTGCTCACAGATGCCAGATGCTCACACAAGAAACCTGCTCCATTGTTCCCAAGCAAGTCTTGATGCAGAATAACCAATACTACTTTTATTTCCCAAAAACTCAAACATTTTTCATGAAAATCTTTTCTGTTCTGTAAGATAAAAAATAAGCCATCAGATTTTGTTATTGTTCAATAATATAAAAGGCAGTGATTCTTTAAACTACACTACAGTAGTCCCAGATACTAGATGTGCCACAGAATCATTTATTGACACTCCCAGGGACACACCTTTAATTAATCCTTAAACAAAAGTATTCAGTCTTAAAACAAGAACAAAACAAAAAGTATTTGGTCTTTATCCTGTGTGAGCAGTGCCCCACAGCAGGCCTTTCTGGGTATCAGTTGACATTAGTCAACCTGATCTGTTGCCTCTTCAAAGTTCCTGCCCTTCAACTACCACTGCTAGCCTAGAATGTAGCTTTGTTTGACCACCAGCCTTCATTCACTTCTCTCTTGACTTCTCTATTCCCTTCTCTCTTTCTGTCTTTATATATTCCTTCCTTTATTTTTGACATGTCTTTCTGTCTTTTCTGTATCCTCATTTTTCCTTTCCTTTCTTCTTTTTTCTTTCCACCTTTATTCCTTTATTTCTATTTTTCTTCCTTCTTTCTCTTCTTTATTTCTGTCATTTTTTTAAAGGAGGGGTGGTTTATCTTGGCTCACAATCTTAAGGTAAAGTCTAGTATGATAAGGAAGTCATGGAAGATGCAACTTATGGCTGCAGGAGCCAGAAAATAGGGCAGCTTACTCATACCTCTGCAGGCCGGAAAGCACAGAAGGTAAATACCCTTTACAAACGCTCTGAACATATACTTTGAACTACATGACTTTAGAAAGCTGAATAATCTGTGCCACTATAGTACCAGGTCTGACATATTAAATTCGGTTTAGCTATCTTTCCATTCCACAGTAATAGTAGACCCATTATCCTTAATTTCAATTTGTTCCTCAAATTTCTCTTGGCATTGGTTTTCTTTTTTTTTTTTTTTTTTTTTTTTTTTTTTTTCTATTTCATTCTTTTTTTAATATTTTATTTTATTTTTTAACATATACAATTATTTTAATATACATGAATAAAACAAAGTACAAACAGCAGGGAGAACCATGAGACAATCGTGCATTATATAAATGTTACATTCATAGTGGTTTGGTGTATTTGTCAAACTTGAAGTAAACATCTTTCCTATCTTGTTGGGTCCAAATTTCTGAATGAAATTTAATATCAATCATATCTCATTTCTATTAACTTAATTCCCTTATCTTGATGTAAAAAGATCTTATGCGCTAACCAACTAAACTTGATAGTAAAACTAAACTATCTGGTCTTAAATTCCCCTCAGACACTTGAGAAAGAATAATATAGAACACCAAGTATTTGTATGCTGTGTGCATACCATGCCAGCAGTGGCCAGAAAAGTGTGCCAGAACATCTGGAACCAGAGATATAGAAAATTATAAGCCACAATGTGGGTGATAGAAATTACACCTGCGTCCTATGAAGGAGTAGGCAGTGCTCTTAACCACCAAGCCATTTCTCTAGGCCCCATGACTTTTTAAAACAATGTATGTTTGTTTGTTTGTCTACATGTGTATGTGCCACATGGTTTCAGCCCTCCAAACAGACCAGAAGAGGAATGAATATACCAACAAATAGATATGAGCTATGGGAGATGATTGGGAAACTGGCACATTAGAAAGTGTTTTATAGAGAACCTCCCCCCAAAAAAAAGAAAAAAAAAAAAAAACACTGTATTGAAAAATGCTCCCTCAAAGCTTTGAGATATTGTAGTCTAGTAATAAGTCTTTTTCATGTTAGGTATAATTCAGTGTTTTATTTCCATTACTCACTAACCTAACCTACTACCCTCCAAATGTGATTACAACCATGCATTTGTCATGATTCTGAATTTTTTATTGTTTTTCTCAGTTTTGTCTTTTGTGCTTATACTGCTTCACATTTGGAGGAATCTTTAACATTGAGATATGATTTTATTACATTCTATTAAATATTCTATTTTTAAAAAGTGAGTTGTGAGGTACCTTGTATTGGCCCAGAATGCTTCCCATTGTACAACAGAAACAACAAACCTTACTTTTCATAAAGTAGGATCAGCAGGTTAAGGAACTTCCTGCTGAGCCTGACCAAATGAGTTCAATTCTCAAAACTTTTAAGGTGGAAGTATTAAACCAACTCTCAGAAGTCATCTTCTGGACTCAACGCATGACCTGTAGCAGAAATGTGCACATACAAAATAAATAAATAAACATATAACAGAAAATTGTAGAGGTATTAGAAACCAAGATCATTCATCTGGATCTACAACTGTTCACAAAGCTCCCTTGCACTCAGCCTAACCTTCTTAAATAGTTCAGATCGTTTGTAAATCATCGAGTTCACCTCCTTGCACCAGAATCTGTGATAGTTTTTCATTTGCTTAATCTTCACATAAAATATCTAATTGCTGAGATCTACAGAAAATGTCAGCTGAAGATGTGGCTTATAAAACACTACTTGCTAAAGGATTTTTGAAATGCTAAGTCACTTCCTCTAAAATGTCTTTCCCTCCACTTCCATGTTTCCCAGAGAGCTGTCTGCCCCGGTCCCTTCTGGGAGGATGGAAAATTGTGATTCTCTTGCTAGCCAGTCAGAGATGACTTCCAAACTAGGGTTCAGTGTAAATATGCCCCTTTCTTTTTTCTCTTAACTCTTGCCTTAAAAATCACATTTATGTGCTTATCCATTTACTTTTATATGCCTGTATGCATCTATCATAACATGTGTATAGAAATCAGAGAACAGCCTGTGGGAGTCTATTCTTTCACTCAGCCATGCCCATCCCCGGTATTGAACTCAAGTTACAAGGATTGATGGCAAGTGATTTTACCCACTGAGCCAAACTAGCACTACTGTTTTTACACAGGATTTCATTGTGTAGCCCATGCTGGCCTTGGATCTCTAGCCTCTTGTCTCAGTCTCCCAAGTGCTAGGATACAGCATGTCCTAGCACATGAGCTTCTCTCTCTCTCTCTCTCTCTCTCTCTCTCTCTCTCTCTCTCTCTCTCTCTCTCTCTCTCATCTTATGCATGCATGTCTGTATGTACACATGTGTGCTGGAGTTGGAGACTTAAGTGGACATTTTTCATCACCAAATGGATTTTTCAGTACTGGCAATATGTTATACCTATTATTGACCAAGAGGTACCATTCAAACCCCCAAATAACCGATTGTCAAGGCAAAAAAGTGTTCTTCACAAACTGGTGGTAATGCCCTATTGCTGAAGAAGACACTGACACAACTCATTGAACATGGAGCAATCAAATTGGTGCATACCTAGAACCTTCACCCCTACAGACTAATATTCAAGATACTGGCAAATATTCTGCAAGATACCAAAATTGAAAGATAAACATCAACTCAGTCACAGTTGACTTAAGGACCCTCCATACAATGGAACCCATATCTGACATTGATAGGGTTACTAAGAATCAGAGACCAGGGACATAAGGAAAAACCAAACATTTTGCTAAAGGAACATCGCCATAAAATGACTCCTAACAGCATTCTCCTATACTCACAGACCAGTTTCTAATCAAATAGGACAAGGGTCAACCTGGTGTTCCTCTGCTAATATCTGACAAAACAGATGTCAAAGTAAAACTAATCAGAAAAGATAAAGAAGGAAACGTCATTCTATACAGGTTAAGTGTACCCGGAAGATATTACTAAGTTAACACATACAAACCAAACTCAGGGGTGTCAAATTTTATTTATAAAAAATCAAATACTTACACAAAAACACAGAGTAACATCAATCCATTAATAGTAGGTGACTTAGGTAATCCCCCTCAGGAACAGTAATAAGGGAGGGGAATAATGGGAAAATGGGGGGGGGGGGAAGAATGGGAGGATACAAGGGATGGGATAAACATTGAGATGTAACAAGAATAAATTAATAAAAAATTTAAAAAACAAAAACAAAAAAAAAATAGTAGGTGACTTTAGTACCCCACCCCCTTTCTCAAATGGACAGGTCCTCTAGACAGAAAATAAAGAGAAAAACATCAAAATCAATTAACACTTTATATCAAATTAGCTTGGCTGATATCTACAGAATATTTTATCCAACCAACCAACACTCTACTCAGCAGCATATGAAGGTTTTCTAAAATAGACCAAATCCTAAGACACAAAGCAAATCTTTACAAATTCAAAACATATTAAAATCACTTCTTGATGATAGGCAGATTTGGGCCCAGGGGTCCCGCTCAAACTAAGGCACCAGCCAAGGACAATACAGGAGGTAAACTTTAAACCCCTTCCCAGATCTAGCCAATGGTCAGAATATTCTCCACAGTTGAGTGGAGAGTGTGATATGACTTTCTCACATACTCTGGTGCCTCACATTTGACCATGTCCCCTGGAGGGGAAGACCTGGTGGCACTCAGAGGAAGGACAGCAGGTAGCCAAGAAGAGACTTGATACCCTATGAGAATATTCAGGAGGAGGTAATCCCCCTCAGGAACAGTCATAGGGGAGGGGAATAATGGAAAAATGGGGGGGGGGGGGAGGAATGGGAGGATACAAGGGATGGGATAAACATTGAGATGTAACAAGAATAAATTAATTTAAAAAAATAAAAAATAAAAATAAATAAATAAATAAAAATAAAATCACTTCTTGTGTCCTATCTTATCAAAATACAATGAAACTTAAAATAAATAGCAAGAGAACCCTCTGGTTAATGTGAAGATTCATGGAGATTAAACAACTCATTACTAAATGATGAATGGGTCAAAGAAGAAATAAAAACTCCATAGAAATAAATAAACATGAAAGCATGGTAAAAAAAAAAAAAAAAACTACAAGACTAGGACACACTAAATGCCATACTATTGGGGAATTTTATAGTTCTAAGTGCCCACATTATAAAATGAGAAAGCATACAAATATATGGCTTAATGATGCAACTCAGAATGTTGGAGGAATAACAAGAAATTAAATCAAAATTCAGCTGCTGGCATGATATAAGAAAAATCAGAGCAGAAATAATCTACAAAGAATCAAAGGAAAAATACAAAGAATCAATAAACATAAGAGCTGGTTCTTTGAGAACCAGACCTAAGCCCAACTAACTAAAATAAAAAAGAAACAATGGAACAAAATTAACAGGGTGAGAAATAAACAGAGAAACCTTACAACAGATGTAAAAAAAAATACAGAATATTATTAGGAAATATTTTTAAAACCTGTACTTAATAAATCTGGAAAACATAAAAGAAGGAATGACTTTCTAGATTCAGGCAAACTAACAAAATTAAACTAAGAATAAGTCAACAACTTAAACTAATAAAAAGCATTCCAGCAAATAAAATTCCAGGAGCAGATAGATTCATAGCAGAATTCGGCCAGATACCCAAAGAAGATCTTTCGCCAGTCCCTCTTAAACTATTCAAAACTTAGGTGCAGAAGGAATATTCTCAAATTTCTTCTAAGAAGCCTGTAGCACTTTAATATCAAAACCAGATAAAGAAACATCAAAAAAAAGGAAAACTACAGACCAATACCCTGTATATTCACCAATAGTGAATATAGATTCAAATTTAATCAATTAAATATTTGCAAACAAAATGCAGATGATAGATATATAGATAATAGACAGACAGACAGACAGATGATGGATCAAAACCGTTATACACCATGCCCAAGTTATCCTGAAATGCAGGGATGGCTCAGCAGATGCAAGTCAATAAATGTAATAAACAACTTAAATGGACTTAAAGACAAAAATCACATGATAATTTCAATAGATTCAGAAAAAAAAGCCTTTGAAAAAACCCAACATGCCTTAATAACAAAATTTTTAGAGAATGTACAGCTAAAGAGAACATACTACAATCTAACAAAAGCTATATGCAAGAAGCCCTCAGGCAACACTATCATAAATAGAGGAAAGATTGATACAATCTAAATGGAGTCAGAAACAACCAGGGATGCCCAATACCCACACTCCTTTTCAACACTGAGCTTGAATTACTAGCTAGAACAAGAAGGCAAGAGAAGAATATTAAAGGGACACATATAGAGAAAGATGTCAAACTATTCCTATTTGCACAATAAATATCTCCAAAATCCTACAAGAACAGTTCTGGATGTGATAAACAAAGTCATCAATGTGGTAGGATATAAAAACAACTTGCACAAATCTTTTCTACACATCAATGAGAAACATACAGAAATGGAGATCATAGATTCACTCCCATTTAAAATAGTCTAAAGAAAAATAAATCTGGGAGTAAACTTAACCAAGAAAGTGAAGGACTTCTAAAGTGAAAAGTTTAAAGCTCTGAAGAAAGAGATAAAAACAACAGAAAAGGGAAAGACATTCTCATGCTTTTGGATTGGTAGAATTAATATTGTAAAAATGACAATTTGGCCAAAAGCTATTTATGGATTCAAAGTAATATCAATCAAAATCTTCATCTCAGTCTTTGAAGAAATAAAAAAATTATCCTAAATTTCATCTGGAACCACAAAACACCACAGAAAGCAAATATAATGCTGAGCAGAAACAATAATGATGGAGTGATTACAACTCAAGATCTTAAGATATATTACAGAAGCACAGCAATAAAAACAATGCTATTGGCACAAAAACAGACAGATAGTCAAGTGGAACAAAATTAAAGACCCAAATGTAAGCACAGTATCTTCACCCTAATATTCAACAAAGATGCTTAAATATATGCTGGAAAAACAAAAGCATCTCCAATCAGTGGTGCTCAGAAAACTGGATGTCCACATGCAGAAAAATGAACTCAAACCCCTTTGCATCACCTTGCACAAAAATTAACTTCAAATGGCCAAAGACCTAAACCTGAAATGTAGAGACTCCTAGAAGACATAAGCAATATCCTACATGATATACATATAGGAAAAGATTTCCTAACTAGAACTCCATTAGTCCAGAAAGTAAAGCCAAAAATTGACAAGTAGGCCTCCTGCAACAAAACGTTTCTGCACAGCCGAAGGAATAATAAGTCAGATGAAGAGGAAGACCACAAAATGGGAAGAAATCTTTCTCACCTATAAGTGGAAAGTGGATTAATATCCACAAATAGTGGAGGGGGCTTGGGGGAAACAAAACCCTCATTCACTGTTGGTAGGACTGCAAATTGCCACTATGGAAATCAGTGTGGGATATATTCAAAAAGCTAAAAAGAAATCTACCATATGACCCAGATGTACCACTCACTGTCATATGCCCAAAGAACTCAATATCTTACTTTGCATATATTTGCCCAGCCAAGTTCACTGGTGTTCTATTCACAAAAAAGCTAGGAAATGGGAACAGCCTAAATGTCCTGCAGCTGATGAATGGATAATGAAAATGGTGTACATGTACATATAAAACACTATCCAATGGTAAAGAAAACCAAAGTCATGAACCTTACAAGTAAATGAATGAAACCAGAGAAGATCATTTGATCATCTTAAGTGAGGTAACTCAAAGCCAGGAAGACAAATGTTCCTGTCCTCTCTTATTGGTAATTCCTAGATATAAATCTTCATATGTGAATAAAAAGCCTGCAGTGACTATAGAAACCAATAAAGTTGAACAATACCACTGCCAGAATAAGGGAATTGTGATAAAAATATTTTAATCGCTAAATGACTAAGCTTAGTTGTAAAGCTAAACTACCTGGTCTTCTACCCCATCAGAGACTTGAGAAGGAATAAATTTAATTACCTGAGTATACAGAGGGTACAGGTTAGCAGTTTCCCAAATGAGAGAGTGACAGACACAGTTTTCTATCTGAGAAGTCACCCAAAACTCTCTATAACATTGGAGCATCACCTTCAGCCTTTTGGCCCAATATATTTGACAGACATATTTATGAGGCAGGATATATTGAGTATTTGCTTACCCTGTCTTGGCATAGTTTGGCCATCATCTCTGCCTGCATCCAAGCTTGCTCTGTCTGTGGTTAAAAAAAAAAAGGACATTTTCCCAGTGGCTTGTTTGCCATAATTGAAGCCATCTCCATAAGGAGGTTCTTTAATGCTCATCACCTTCTTTGAGGTAAGCTGGGTGTTGGCAGGAGCTAACCTGTCTCATTGTCAATGAATCTTTAAAATAATTAAAACATTTTTAAATGTCATATTCTGCATGTCTCTGAGGCTTGTGAAGACCTTATCTAACTATTTTACCTTATCTATCTATAGAACCATAACTATCTGTTGCACCTGAGATGTATATTCTTGTGATAAAAATAGACTACTAATTGATATGACCATGTTTGATCAATTACCAATTAACTTGTATAATTTTTTTATCCTAAACAGCCTGAAATAGCACTTTCAAAGTTTTGGAAGTAAACCTTATGATTGAGTTATATGAGTACAATACCACATATTAGAGTAGAAATATATATGTTGTGTGTGAAGAATAATCTTACATTTGAATTCTATACCACTATATCTAAAATTAAACTTATTTTGCATCTATATACAAAATTCTATACCAGTGAATTAAAAATAACTGCGAGTGACAATTAAGGCATTAAGTTAAGGAGTAGATTCACTAATCTACTTTTTGTTCTATTTTACCTATATATTTCTATATTCCCCCTTCTTTCTTTTCAACCCCTATCTCCAAAACTAAGAATGTAAGATAAAGAAAAGAGAGACACCCCTGAGCCCAACATCGTTTTCTCGCCAAATTAGACCAATAATAACTTATAACCAACTCCCACTGAAATACCCTCTATATCCAAGAAAGCAACTGAAAACCTACCCCACCCCCCTAAAAGAAAATGAGACATCATTCTCTTAAGGTTTCTTCCTGCTGATTTGGGACAAATAATACCTTTGAAAGGACCCATATAAAATTGGAGAAATAGTTAAACAAGCCAGAAATAGCTTTTGTGGTCCAGTTTCTAAATGTTGAGATGCTTTTTTTTTTTTTCCAGCATATATTTTGTCAGGAACCTGGAAGCAGCAGCTGATCCAAAGGCCATGGAGGGCTTTTCTTTTCATGTCTTACACAGCCTGCTTTCTTACAGAATCTAGGATTGCCAGTCCAGAGATGGCACCACCCTCAATGCCATGCTTAAGTTCCTGCTCTCACTGCTTTAGATGATGAACTGTTATATAAAACTGTGAATGAAATAAGTCCTCTCATCCCCAGGTTACTTTTCGTCATAGTGTTTCATCACAGAAGGTGCTTTTACCTGAAGAGCCATGAAGTGGCCCCTCTACTAAAATTTTTTAGACCCCTCTAAGATACTTTCCACAGGAATCACACTGATTTTATTCTCACTAGCATGTTGTAACATTTCTATTTTTTCACATTTCCATTCAATATAAAGTCTCTCTCTCTCTCTCTCTCTCTCTCTCTCTCTCTCTCTCTCTCTCTCTCTCTCTCTCTCTCTCTCTCTCCCCATAGATCTTTCACCTTCTCCCTCTCTATCTCTTTCTCCCTATCTTCTTTCTCTCGCTCCCTTACTCAGCTCTTTCTCCCCAGTTCTCCAGATCTTGTTCCTTCTCATTCTCCCTTGCTTCTCCTCTCTACATCATTCTTTCTCTCGCTCTCCTGTATCACTTCCTCTCCCTCTCTTTTTCTTCTTGTCTCTCTACTTTATCCTCTGTAACTCAGTCTCTATACACCTTTTGTTGTTGTTTGTTTATCTGTTTGTTTGTTTGTTTGTTTGTTTGATACAGGGATTCTCTATGTAGCCTTGGCTGTCCTGGACTCACTTTGTAGACCAAGCTGGCCTAGAACTCACAGCGATCCACCTGCCTCTGCCTCCCAAGTGCTGGAATTAAAGGCTCTATACATCTTTTTCTGCCTCACTCACTCTATATCACTCTCAGTCTCTTTCCCACCCTTTCACTTTCTCTCTGTCTCTCTCTACCTCTCCCCCACTCATTGTTCCTCTTGCCTCTCACTCTCCTTCTTTATTTCTCTATCTAATCCTTTCACTCTACCTATACCATGTGCCCTCTGCTTTTATCTCTCCCTGGTTTTTGCTCTCACCTTCTTTTCCTTTCTCTGATACTCTCTCTTTCTCTCTCTCTCTCTCTCTCTCTCTCTCTCTCTCTCTCTCTCTCTCCTCTCTCTCTCTCTCTATCTATCTATCTATCTCTATCTCTATCTCTATCTCTGGCTTGTATCCTCACCTTCTTCTAGCCTCAGAGAGTGCTGCAAGCATATGGTCCAAGACAGGTCATTTGGCCCTCTTTATGAAGTCCTTCCCCACATCTGTACCATATAAGGTACTGCCAATGTTTCCTACCAGTTTTTTAATGTCTTGTATTCTGTATTTAGGTCTTCCATGCATTGAGGGATCATTTTTCTTCAGGGTGGGTGGTACATGTTTAATTACTTTTTATTTATTTATTTTACGTTTTTGTTTTTGTTTTTCAAGACAGGGTTTCTCTGTGTAGCCTTGGATATCCTAGACTCACATTTATACACCAGGCTGGTCTTGAACTCACAGTGATCCACCCACCTTGCCTCCCAAGTGCAGGGATTAAAGGCATCTGCAACCACGCCCAGCTGCTAACTACATTTTTATACATATGGGTATCCAGTTTTACCAGTACCACTTTTGAAGGTCCTGTCTTCTCTCTGGTGCATGTGTCTGATATTTTTCAAATATTAGATGGCTGTAGTTACATGTTCTCATTTATTTTCTTGGATACCTTTCCCTCCCTCTATATATCTGCTTCTGTGCCAGCACCATGTTGTTGTAATTACTAGGGGTCTGGAAGATTTCTTCATGTCTGGAATGCTATCAGGACTGTTATGGTGAGCTAGAACCTTTTATGGTTCCATATTAATTTCAGATAGTATGTCAGTCTTTTTTTTTTTCCCCTTTTGTTTTCTATATTTCTGTAAAGGATGAAATAAGACTTTTAATTAGAAATGTATTGATTCTAATTATGCCTTTAGGTAAAATAGTGCGGTGGTGGCGCACGCCTTTAATCCCAGCACTTGGGAGGCAGAGGCAGGTGGATCGCTGTGAGTTCAAGGCCAGCCTGATCTACGAAGTGAGTCCAGGACAGCTAAGACTACATAGAGAAACCTTGTCTCAAAAACAACAACAAAAAAAAAAAAATAGTGATTTTCATAGTATTAAGCCTGGTGTTTCTTTCCATTTCCTGGAGTCTTTCTTTATATCCTTCTTTATAGATCTAATGTTTCTATTGCAGAGCTCTTCATTAGTAAGATGTCACCATCAAGTTTGTGGTATACATGCAAGAGTGATGGCAATAGGACAGTTTGTTTGTTTGTAATTGGCTCTGTGTATGTGTAGTTGTTGTTATTATTGTTTGTGTGTATACACATCTACCTGTCTTTTATCCCTGTCTATCTGGCTGTGGCCTCCTTCAAGAAGGCATCCCTGAGATAAAAATCAAACATGTGACAATAAAAAATTAGCACCAAGCTCTTGAAAGAAAAGACAATGTTCCCTTCAAATATTTTTGAGGAATGGGCATCAGACAGCAATAACATCTAGTATTTATTTATCTCTGTGCGGAACTACATAGGTTTGGCCTGCAAGGAAAGTAAAAATGAAAATGAAGGAGGTTTCAGCATGACAGAGTCCTTTCTATGATCTGAAATCTTGCTAAAGTAGTCTGTGTTCTTATACATTTTTTAAATCATCAAAGCTATGGCTCCACCCTTCATTGTTTCTCCCATATAGCCTCTGGCACAACTTCAAAGTGTTATGAATGGATGATGCACATCGAACTTTTAATATATTTCCTTTCACCTCTGGTTTTCTGGTCAGATAAAGTGGTGCCAGCAAGTCCCATTTTCTCTCATTCAATTCTGATAATAGAATTGCACATCAAAGGACTCATTTGTTCATATATTATAATGTGTGTAGTTGATGAGCCATAAAAAGTTAAAGAGATCCACATTTCTATTTAAGAATTTCCAGGTCTGGCTAGCAAACAAAAATTTCCCTAGGATTTATTGGTCAGGAAAGCCACAGATGGAAAAACAGACAGACAGACATAAACAAATATACACACACAAAAACAAAAACAAAAACAACCCCCCAACAGGAGCAATTGTGTTAATCCTGCAATTCACCAGAAAAAACAACAACAGCAACTCCACAATTTGGAGACAAATTTAAAGGGAGCATTTGTTAAATATTAAATACTGACTGAGAGATAGACTTTGATCAGGACCATTCATTGAAATTTCCTAGCTGGAATGGCCGTGAGACACATGTTGCAGTTTCTTATATAGACAAGCCTATTGGCCATTGTACTTTCCCATGAGGCTTTGTTATTTCACAAGAACTACAATTCCCAAAATTCTAGAAAGATACCTCATTCCTGGGCACATGGGGCTTAAAGGTTAATTTTTGGCCCTTACAATTGTCATCACTCTTACATGCCCACCTTACACTTACAGGAACAACTTATTACTGAAAACATAATGCACTTTGGTCTCAGGATTAATGAAAAAAATATGTTTAAATAATATAAGACCTACTTTTATGATTTTCAAAATGCTATTATAGTTATGCCATTAATTTGTAAAAAAAATTTTATTTTTGGTTAATCCAGAGGTCTCCTCCTTTAACCTGGGTACATGTGGTAGATGCTAGGGTCAGAAAGAAAGTATCTGTAAGCATATCCACCATTCTACACACTACAATAAGATCACAAACACAAGGTTCCAATCAGAGGAGAAGAAAAAGCAAGATAGCTCTGAGTTGAGAAGCATCTTCATCCTTCATCTTGGCAGAAGTAGAGATATGTAAAAACATGCATTTGACATAGATGGTGAAATGATAATAATTATTAGTAAAAAGTAATAATAATAAATTTAGAATACATGCCAGAATCCATGGCTCATTTTTATGGCCTTATATTTATGGGGAGAGACATTGTGCCTGAACATAGGACTATAAACCAAGTCACTGCCCTGTGTACTCAAAGGACAAATATGTGCATCAACTCCTGAGGGACTAGAGATCAAACAAGACATTAATGTATAATGAGTGGCTCAAATAAGAAAAAGTTTTAAAGTCCCTGAAACAAGAGGAACACTCCCAAACTCATTCTATGAAGCCATTCACCATAGCCAGAAATAGAATAAAATATCTAAGTGAAAGGGATCTACACTGAAAAATTTAGATCTCTGAAGAAAGAAACAAGTAATGGAAAGACATAACATACTCTTGGATCAATATAATTGATAGTGGAAAAATAATTATTCTACCAAAAGATATGGTTGGAATTACAATTAAAAGTCCTACACAGAAATAAGAAAACAGGAAAAAAAGAGAGAAAGAAAGACAGACTATTGTAAAATGTATATGGAATCACAAAAGACTATGGTTTGCTAAAAGCAATCCTAATAGCCTTCCAGATTTGAAGATATAATACAGAGCCTCAGTAATGAAAGCAATATGTTACTGGCCCAAAAACAGGCATGTAGACTTGAGGAATAATATCCAAGAGAACAGCATGAAAAAGTATAACTATAGCTATCTAATGATTTTAATACATGCAAAAAACACACAATAAAAAAGACAAAACCTTTGAAAAATGTCTTCACAAGACTGAATATACACATGTAGAAAACTGAAGTTAAACATGAACAAAAATGAACATTAAATAGGTGGAAATCCTAAATGGGAAATAGGAATCAGTGAAGGTTCATCTAGAAAACATGGTCAATTCCCTAGAGTGCATTGGTATTAGGAAGAAGTTAATGAAGATGGCTAATTTACCCAGGGATCCAAGCCAAAAATAGATGGAGCCACTTCATACAATTAAAAAGATTCTGCTTGTTTAAAAAAATGATGAAGAATTACTAAAAAGTAAGAGTGAAATCTTAGCCTGGCCTTCTTTTTTAAGATTCATGAAAGATAGAGACAGAAAAGAAGAGAAAGATAGAGACAGAGACAGTAACAAAGAGAGAGAAGGGGACAAAATAAAATGATGGCACAAGAGAAAGAGGGAAGTGGAGTGAGAGAAAAAGAAAGAGGAAGTGAGTAAGGAAGATAAATGGAAGAGAGGCAGAGAGATGGAGAATACAAAGAAAATGAAAGAAATAGAGACAGAAAGAGTCCAACAGGAGGAAAAATGAGAGTGAAAGAAAGAATAAGATGGAAGGATTGAGCTAGAAATGATCATAATGAGTGAGTTAACCCAGAAGCAGAAAGAATCAAATGGTATATACTCACTTATATCTGCATACTAGCCCAAGGGGCATGTCCCACGAAAGCCTTCACTTACCAGGAAACTGGAACAGAGGGGAAGGCATCCTATTGGGACTCTAAATGAGAGACGCATGGGAGAATAGCAAAATAAAAGGATCCAGAGGGTCCTAGAAATCTACAAGTAGAACAATATGATAGGCAGATTTGGGCCCAGGGGTCCCGCTCAAACTAAGGCACCAGCCAAGGACAATACAGGAGGTAAACTTTAAACCCCTTCCCAGATCTAGCCAATGGTCAGAATATTCTCCACAGTTGAGTGGAGAGTGTGATACGACTTTCTCACATACTCTGGTGCCTCACATTTGACCATGTCCCCTGGAGGGGGAGACCTGGTGGCACTCAGAGGAAGGACAGCAAGTAGCCAAGAAGAGACTTGATACCCTATGAGAATATATAGGGGGATGTAATCCCCCTCAGGAACAGTCATAGGGGAGGGGAATAATGGGAAAATGGGGGGTGGGATGGGAGGATACAAGGGATGGGATAAACACTGAGATGTAACAAGAATAAATTAATTTTAAAAAAAGGAAAAAAAAGATGGAAAGAGGTAGAGAGGGGGAGAGAGGGATTTATAAGAGAAGGGGAGCAGGAATGGAAAGGAAGGATAGACAAGGTGAGAGAGTGTAAGGAAATATTAAAGAGAGTAAGAGTGTGCAGTTTAGAGTGTGGAGTGGAGAGAAAGGAAAAGAGTAAGGGGGGAGAGAGGCAGAAATGAAGGGAGAGAGAATAGGAGAAAGAGGGAGAGATCAAGAGGGGACAAGAGAAACAAAGAGTAAAAGAGGTATATAGAGTGGGAGAAAGAGGGAATGAAATAGATTGACACAGACTGAAAGAGTCAGAGAGACAGACAGACAGACAGACAGACAGACAGAGCACACAGGAGGGGAGGGGGTAGAAGGAGGAAGAAAGTAAGATGGCAATAGAGAGTAAGAAAGAGTGGCAAGATAGGAAGACAGAGAGGAAGTGAGAGAAATAGAGGCAAGTAAAAAAAAGAGGTGAAGAAGCAGAGAAGGCTATAGAAGAGAAAGGAAAGGATAAAGAGAAAGAGATGGAGAAAGAGTAAGACAAAAAGAGAGATGGTCAGAGAGAAAGACAAATACACCCAGATACAAAATAAATAATAAAATTTAAACAAGCAACAAGAAAAACAAACAAAAACAACAAATTAAGCATCTTATTTGAGAAAGTCAAGATGATTAAGATCAGACAACATGCTTATTGTATATGCTTGAGGATCTTGGATTTAATAGCAGGAATCTTGTGCATTTAAGTCTCCCTGTGTGCTGCCTCGGGAAGATGGCATTAAGGGGTAGAGGAAACGGAAACAGAAGAGGCTTCAGCCATGCAAGATCATAATTGAGGTCCTAAAGCATAGTAGAGCAGTCTTTTGTGCTTGCACACATATATTTTTAAATCAAAGTTGTGGACCTACCATTCATGTTTTTTCTCCTCTTGTCTCTGCAACAGGTTTGAGGTGCTGTGAATGGATGATAATAACATTGAACTTCTGATTCTTCTGCCTTTGCCTCTAGATTTCTGTTTGGTTAGGCAAATGCCAAGTCCAGTTTTATCTCATTCAAGTCTGAGATTCTGGAATTACACATCATAGGATTCTTTTGTCTATATGTCAGTATTGACATAGTGAATGGGCCAAGTTAAAATGACCCACAGTTTAATTTGAAGAGATTCAGGCCTTGGTTATCTCAGCTATACAAAACAAAACAACAACAACAACAACAACAACAACAACAACAACCAACATGCAGGCATGTACCCAATTAACAGATTAAAAACAAAACACAGAACCAAAATGAAACAAAAAATATCATGGGCTATTTCTGTCTACCATAATCTAGATGGTAACACACTACTAATAAAAATACAATGCACTTTGGCACTAAGAGTGGAGAAGAATATCTTAGAATGATATATTAAAACTGCTCTTGTGGTACTACAAGTGATACCGTGGTGGCTCTCAATGTTTAGCTGTTGTTTCTTTTACAAGAGTCCCCTTCCTTAACTCTGGGCACATACCATAGAGGTAAGTACCCAGAGAGAATGTTACCACAAACATGCCCACCATTCTATACACTAAAATCAGAGCACAGACACTAGGTCTCAATTGCGGAATATGGAAAGGCAAAGTTGCTCCCAGTTGCATTGGAGACCCCAACCTGTGAGAGATGCCAGTTTTGGGATTCCTGCCATGAGAGATGCAGACTGGGCATGGAACTATCCTATTAGAGTGAAATCAGCAAAGGTGGAAAGGAAGAGCCATATAAAAGCCATTTGACATCAAATATGGAGTTATAGGATTTGGATTTTTCCCTGCTGAGTTTTTGGTCTTGCTTTGAACCAGTGTTTCCCATATATACTCTCTTTTATCCTATTTGGAATGGTAATGTATATTCTTTGGCATTGTACGTTGGAAGTATTTGTTTTGTTTTTTTTTCCCCCCCACAGGGAGGTAACAGTTACCAGATTGCTTTGAGTCTGAGAATAGACATTGGACTTTGGACTTTTAAACAACACTGAGACTGTGAAAGATTATGGAGACTTTTGAAATTGGACTGGATACATTTTGCATTCTAATATGGCTACAAACTTATGGAGGTCAGAGTATAATGTGATGATTTGAATGAAAATGCCTCCAATAGGTTCATATTTTTTAATGCTTATTTCACCAGTTAGTGGAAATGTTTGGGAAGGATTCAGAGGTATGAGCTGGTTAGAGAAGGTGTGTCCCTGGAGTTAAGCACTGTGGTTTCAAAAGCCCATGCCAGATCCAATTTCCTTCTTTCAGCCTAGAACTTGTAGATCAGATGTGAGCTCTCAGCTACTTCCCAGAACCATGCCTGCCTATTTGCTACCACTTGACTTACCTTGGTAACCATCCCAAATTAAATGTTTAATTTTGTAAGTTGACTTGGTCATGATGCTTCTTCACAGCAATGGGAAAATAACTAAGACAATGACTATTCTATAGAAAGCCATGTTTGGAATCAGTTCAATTTCAAATAAAAGTGTCATCTCATCTTCACTGAAATGAGGAAAAGTAGAAAAATAGACTATGATCAACTCATAGAGAAAAACAAAAGATGCCAGCTTACTAAGATAATCTTAATAGCATACGAGACTTGAAGATATATTACAGACCCTTAATAATTAAACTATTTATTTGGTTTTTTTTACTATGCCAACACAAAAACAGACATGTAGACTGGAGGAACAATACCCAAGACTACATCATAAGAATATGTAACTACAGCCATCAAATATTCAAAAGGATGGCAGAACAAGCATTAGATAAATGATAGCACCTTTGACAAATTGGGCAAGCTCAATATTCACATATAGAAGAAAGAAATTAGACACATATCTATCACCCTGCACAAGAACTAAGTCTAAAAGTATGGAAGACCTGAATGTGTTATGCAAGATTCTAAAAGTATGAAAAGAAAATATCAGCAGTACCCTACAAAGTACAAGTGGCAAGAAGAAATTTCTGAAGAAGACTCCATTTGCCCAGGATTCCAGGCCAACACTGACATATGGAATCTCATAAAATTGAAAAACTTCTGCAAGGTAAAGAAACAATCAATTGGGCAATGAATTATTATTTATTTTGCTTTTAAAGGTTGACTTGTTTTTTATGTATATGATATATTTCCTGAATGATCTGTCTTTGTACAGCAGTTTTGAGTGCCAATGAAAGCCAGAACAAGGCATTGGTTACTATAGGAAGGCAGCCAGGGTAGGCCTACTAAGACCAAAAGTGAGAGGAGAGAAAGGAGAGTGAGAGCCTGGGAGAAAAAGACAGAATAAAGAAAGAAGAAATTGAGAGAGTAAGGGGAGAGGAGCTAATGATAGTAAGGGATAGAAGGAGGAGAGGGAGGAGGAAAGATAGAGATGTAGAGAGAAAAAGGGAGGAGAGAAATGAAGAGAGACGTGGGGGGAGACCAAGAATGAAATAGGTTAAAGAAAGGGAAAGAGCAGGAGACAGAAAGTGCGAGACAGACAGACACACACACACACACACACACACACACACACAGAGAGAGAGAGAGAGAGAGAGAGAGAGAGAGAGAGAGAGAGAGAGAGAAGTGTGTCACTGAGGTTAGGTTTTGATGTTTCAAAAACCTATGACAGACTCAGGTGCTGTCCTCTCTCTCTCTCTCTCTCTCTCTCTCTCTCTCTCTCTCTCTCTCTCTCTCTCTCTCTGCTTGTGGGTTAGGATGTTGCTCTAACACTCTCGGCTACTGTTCCAATGCTATAAGTGTTGCCATGATGTCACCACAATCCCTGCCAGGATAATGAACTAAACTTCTGACACTGTAACCAAGCCCCAACTAAATGTTTGGGTGTTTTGGCTTGGGCTGATTAGATTCTAAGAGTTACCTTGGTCAGGGTTTCTTTTCAGAGCGACAGAGCACTAAGACAGAAGGGGAAAGAGAGGAAAATTGAGAGGCAGAGGGAGCAAAACAGTGGGAGCGAAGAGGAGAGAAAGAAAAGTGGAAAGGTAAAAGAGATGGAAAGAAAGGAAAGAAATGCAGATATGGAAGGAGGGAGAAAGAGCAAGAGAGCAGGAAATATAAAGAGGACAGTAGGAGAGAAGGAAGAGAGGGGAAGAGAGAGCAGAAAGAAAATGAGAAATGGAATGAGAATAATAGCAATATAAGGAGGAAGTGCTAAAGAGAGATAGGGAGGAAGAGAGAGAAAGTGAGGAGAGAAGAAGAGGAGGAGAGTTACCTGCAATCCTGGCACATGTTGGGGAAGCCTGCCTTGAAATACCAGCCTAGTTCCAATTCTTTAGGAGGCCATGTTTAAGAAAAATAAAGCAATGTTACATAAGAATACCCAGAGCTGTGCTTTGGCCTCTGCACACTTGCATGCACAGAGATTTATGAGCTACCATATGGGTGCTGTTAATTGAACCCAGGTCCTCCGGGAGAATAGCCAATATGCTTAAACACTGATCCATCTCTCCAGCACTTTGATCTTTATTTTTATGCCATTCCAGTTAATATTTTGTTTCCTGTTCTTTTAACCAGAAATATTGGTAAAATCCGTATCAGATGATTTGGTGAGCAGCAGTCTGTGATTGTGAATATACATTGGGTGAACTATAGTAGTCCCCAGAGCAGGAAGCGAGTTAGCAGAAATGATTCTCTGGTTCTCAGTTTTTGCTAGTTGGGAAACGAGAATAG
Organism: Acomys russatus; assembly: GCF_903995435.1. Taxonomy (NCBI): domain Eukaryota; kingdom Metazoa; phylum Chordata; class Mammalia; order Rodentia; family Muridae; genus Acomys; species Acomys russatus. The sequence goes on along the minus strand of NC_067138.1, from coordinate 78,179,104 downwards.
GAAAGCCTTGCTGAGCTTTCTTCCCTCTTTTGCAATAAAGAATTGTTTCAGTTAGATTTTCTATCACTGTGAAAAGACACCAGGAACACAGCAACTCTTACAAAGGAAAGTACTTAATTGGAGCTTGCTTACAGGTTCAGAGGTTTAGTCCACTATCATCATGGCAAAAAGCATGGCAGAATGGTGCAGGAGAGGTAGCTGAGAGTTCTACATCTAGCCTGGCAGGCAACAGGAAAAGAAAGAGAATCATTGAGCCCGGCTTGAGCCTCCAAAACCTCAAAGCTACAGTGACCAGGCCACACCTACTCCAAAAAGGCCACAAGTCCTAATCTTTTCAAATAATGCCACTCTCTGTGAGCCAGTGAGGCCCATTTTCATTAAAACCTCAACAAGAGTGCTAAATATCCTTCACTATAAACAATAATGTAGGTCATAGGGGATGGCTAATGTTGACAAAGGTCCTACCTCTGTTGTTCGCTGAATCTTGAGATTGTTTTCCATCTTTTTTAGAACCTGTCACCATTTTTCCAAAATACTAATTATTTGGTTAGACATGACATCTATGTCAAGACTTATGAGACCTTCCTCAGAAACTAGATGCCTAGTAACATGTTTGCAACACTTCCTGCTGAGTAACCCTTTGGCAAACAGAGACCCAGGACCAATCTTTAGCAGTCATGGCCGCATTGTGTCCAGTCATTTTTGAGACAGGGTATGATGTGTAAACCAGCCTGGCCAGGAACTGTCAATCCTCCTACCTAAGCCTCCCAAACCCTAGGAGTATAGTCATGCACCAATACACCAGGCTTATAGCAAATTCTTCACTCTGCTAACATGTGAACAATATGGCAGTTTGCCAGTGAAGTTTCAAGATATGCATAGAGCTATAACATATGCATACAAGCGAGAAATATGCAAATTATTATACTCTTAACATACATTTTTAGGTTTTTGCCTAATCCAGGAATAAAAGTTTCAGACATACCTTTAAAAAATGCTGGAACATCTTTATATGCAAATATTCATTGAAATATGTCTAGTTCAAAGTTTCTTGTCTCTGACACAACATAAATACTAGACCATATCTCAGAGTTGTCTCCTGCATAAAATGAGAGTGATCTGTGACTAGGCAGAGTTTCTGTGGACAGGTTTACTGTGAGCTCCATGCTGCCAAAAACATCCCCATCCTTTATGTGTGCAGTCCTGAGGCTTCCTGGGCTGTACCCTTGTGCTTGTAGGCTGGAGGCGGCACCATTGCCCAGTGCTCTCAGTCTCCTAGCAGGGCAAGCATCTGGGGCTGCAGCCACAGTGGCTCCATGCTGGGGGTCTGCCAATGGGCCTAGGACCCTCCCTTTTCAGTAATAACATCTGACTCTGCTTAACTAGCTCCCCCACTCACTCTAGCACTCCAGCAAGGTAGATGGAGCAGATGTTGTGGTGGACTGACTCAAAGTGCTTGATATATAAGCCTGATGGCAGCTGAGTTGGTCAGTGCGTACATGCAGACCTGGCTTCGGGACACTGTGCTCTGGACCTTGAAAGTGAATTTTCAAACCTATGCCTGACTCCATATCAGCACTTGAATGACATGCACATTTGTGTTAACACTTGGACTGCCTTCTCACTCTCCATATATTTAACTTCCAGTTTTAGTTGCCTGAGTTTAAGCCTGACATACTCTTTTGTGTTTTGTGTGAACAGACAAACAGCTGGTGGGGCCAAAAAGATGTTTAAGCCTGTAGTATCATGCATGTAGAGTAAGAAGAACAATGGAACTTGAACATATATCCAGGACCAGGAGAGGACAGACTAGCCATGTTTCTGATAGCTTTCTACACTAGTGTGAATAAATGTTTTTTCTCTAAAGGCTCATCAGTGCTTGTGTGTTTCTGCACCTACTAATAGATAATAGGGCTTTATAACAAATTGCAGTTTCTAGTGCCACTATGATGAACAAATATGAAATGAAGAGGTGGAAAAGATGGAGGACCAGAACAGTGAATAGGCAGTAGGAAGAGACAGAACTAGTGACATTAACGCAGTGAGTGGTAGGTGTGAGAGAGGACTGTGATGGACTAGAGGTTGTCAAGTCAGGTTGGCAGGGTGTTCTGCAGCAGCCTAGAGCTTGCACTCTGACTCAGCCCCCAAACATGTGGCACATGTCTTCCCTGGTTCTGAACAACAACAGGATGTCCAAGTTGAAGAATGATTCTTTTTCTACGATAGACCTCCCTGAAAGACCTCTAAAGTCGGTGCTGCCTCAGGAGGCAACTTTGGTACCCGTGGTCCACTGCCCCAGGTTGTGTTGAAGCCAGAGGTTCCTGTAGGTGTCATCCGTGGTCCTACAGCAGCTGAAAGCCCTATTGAGATCCCTGGCCTGAGTTACCACCGAAAGCCATATGGATATCTTCAGTCTGAGCAATCACATTGTACCATTATGTCATCACAAAACTCAAATGTGACATCACATGATAACTCATTCCTATGTCACAAAGTAAACTGATATAATTAAGGCCCTGTTGTACCATCATGTAACATTGTGACAACACAGAGGTCTTGTGATATCAAAATACCCCCCAGACACCAGAATATACTATGACAGTATAGTGTTCCTCAGGAAGCCACTGTGTATCATCATTGCGCTATCAAATACTCCATTATACCCTCACAATACTGAATTGTGACATCCCAGTGCTCCATTGTAACATCGCAGAGCTGAATTAGTCTAGTAAATGCTCAATTGGATTGAAGTAATGCTCCATTTTGCTGTTAAAATGCTGAATTTTGGCTTCTCATTGCTACACCGAGCCAACACAATGACCCCTTATCTCATCACCACTTAAGGCAACACAATTCTGAATTATGCCATCACAAAGATGAATTGTGACATCACAGAACACTGTTATAACACAAAACTGTGTTGTGGTGATACCACAATCCTCAATTACTCCATCACAATGCTTCATTGTGACACCATGAAGTATATTTGATTAGTTGGTACTTCATATCAGTATTCCTCAGGAAGCAGAGGTAGAAGAATACAGAATTTTGAGGCCATCCAGAGTTATATAGGAGAATCCAGTTGTTTTTTGTTTGTTTGTTTGTTTGTTTGTTTGTTTAGGGGAAATGGGAGGGAGACTAGCTTGGCAGTGTGTTTGTCTGGCATGCTTGAATTCTTGGGGTTCATCCTCAGCAGTGCACAAATTTGTCATTGTGGTTTGAATAAAAATGGTCCCCATAAGCTAGTAGGGAATGGAATTCTTTGAAAGGATTAGAACATGAGGCCTTATTAGAGAACGTGTGACCTTTTTGGAGGAAGTGGATGACTGGGGGTAGACTTTGAGGTTTCAAATACTCAAGCCAGGCCCAGTGGCCTTCAGTTTCTCTTCCCGCTGCATGCCAATTCAGATGTAGAACTCTCTCAGATACCTCTTCAGCACTATGTCTGCCTGCATGCCACCATGCTTCCCACCCCAATGATGATAATGTACTAAACATCTGAAATATAAGATAGTGCCAATTAAACGTTTTCCATTATTGAGTTCAAGGACAGCCTAGTCTACAAAGTGAGTTCCACGACACTAAGAAACTCACAAAACAGAACAAAACAAAACAAAACAAAAAGTTTTCTTTTAAATGAATTTCCACAGTCATGGTATCTCTTCACAGCAACAGAAAGCCAAACCTAAGAGGTTGTAGTGGTGCAGTGTGGAGGCCAGAGGACTCAAAGTTCAAGGCCATCCTCATTATACAGTGAGTTAACTCCAGTCTGACATAAAAATATAGACCTACACAAAATGTAGGATAATAGTATGAAGTACTTGGAACCCTTGAGCTCCCATGTAAGCACTCATGCTTTTGCAGGGTATGGGACCATAATATGTAGCAGTTTACACCAATTAATGTTTGGGTCAGATACTATTGTGAGTACTTATTAACTGCTTATTCTCTCTCTATCTGTCTGTCTCTGTCTGTCTATGTCTCTCTCTCTCTCTCTCTCTCTCTCTCTCTCTCTCTCTCTCTCCCCCTCCTCTCCCTCCCCCCCCCTCCCTCCCCCCCCCTCTCTCTTTTCTCTCTCTCCTTCCCCGCCCCCATGTGGGGGGGGCTGGTGAGGTCAGGAGACAACTTTCAGAACCTTTTAAGAAGGTCCACTCCTTCCGAAGTCATAGATTTCCTTGTTTGTGTTGTATTGTGTACTCCTGGATAGCTGGGTACTCCAGGTACGCAAGTGAGTCTCCTTTCTCTGTCTCCCATTTCACTGTATGAGTGCTGGACTTACAGAAGCATGCTACTGCATACAGCTTTCTATGAGGTTTCAGGGGACAGTCGGGTAAGATAATCACTTCCTCCTGCTGAGTCATCTCTCAATTATTCAATATTCTTTTTGGGGACAAGCTTTCTTGATGAGCCGTGCCTGAATTTTATGATGAAATGTGACATGGAATTGTAAGCAAAGTAAATCCTTTTCTTCCCCAAGTTGCTTTTGGTCATGGTGTCTCCTAATTTAGTGATTGATGTGGGATGGCCCAGCCCATTATGAGTAGTTTCACTCCTGGGCTGGTGTCCTGGGTTCTATAGAAAAGCAGAAGGAGGAAGCCAGTAAACAACATCCTTCCATATCTTCTACATCAGCTGCTGCCTCCAGGTTCCTGCCATGCCTGGCTTTTATGATGAAATGTGATATGGAATTGTAAGCAAAGGAAGTCCTTTTCTTCCCCTAAGTTGCTTTTGGTCTCGGTATTCCTCACAGCAATAGAATCCTTTAAAAAATAAAAATAAAAAAATAAGAAATAAAAGAAACTTTTTTTAAAAGGTGGCCTCTCAAGATAACAGCAATGTACCACTAGGTGGCAATAGAGCCTAAGAAATGTAACCTACAGTCACCTGTTTTTTACAGAGTAACAGAAATATAAAATCTATATTCTGATGTTAAATTTCTTTTATTGCACAAGTTCTCACATATCCCAATAAAGCCCCAAACTTTCTTTGTACATGCTACACAAGCACTCTACAAGCTGATCCAGATTTTCAGACCCCAAATCTCTAGGAAAAATGAAAATATCCTTTGGGGGACATTGTCTTGCTACCATAATCACTCTAACCAAAGTAATTTTTTTTAGGACATTTTTGAGAGTGCGTGGGGAGTGTGTGTGTGTGTGTGTGTGTGTCTGTCTGTCTGTCTGTCTGTGTGTCTGTGTGTGTGTGTGTCTGTGTCTGTGTGTATGTGTGTGTGTGTGTGTGTGTGTGTGTGTGTGTGTGTGTTTTCCCCTGCACACATGTGCAAGTACACGCAAAGGCCAGAGGTAGGTATTGGATCCCCTAAAGTTGAAGTTACAGGCAGTTGTGAACCTCTAGCACAGGCACTGGGAGCTAAATTTGCATTCTCTGAAAAACCAACAAATGCTCTTAAGAACTGTGCCATCTCTCCAGCCCCTAAACACAGTCTTGAACCCACAACGTACAGACTATTTTTCTTTCTTGGTTAGAGTGCTTGGTTAGAAGCACAATATACACACTGTTCTTAGAGTCGTGTCTCTTCTGCTTCACTTAGTAATCTCAACATTTTAAATTTTCCTTTCTTTCCACTTTTTGTTTATTTACTTGTCTGCTTGCCTCTTTCTGAGGCTGCATTTGAATTATCCATCCTTCTGCCTTAGGTTCCAGAGGGCTAGAATTACAGGCATGTGACACTACACCCAATTGAAATTGGTTTTTAGGCTATATATCCATGTTGTTTCCAGGATTTTCCCTGTCAAAGGCGACTTTTTAATTACATTTGGGAAATTAGAATTTCTCTTAGATCAGGAGTTCGTGCATCATTGATTAAATTATAGTTGAGGCTATGAATGCAGTTCATCCAGTGGAGTATTTGCCCAGCATGCATGAAGCTATGCATTCTTTCCCTGACACTGCTTATAATTTGTGATAGTGTATGCTTATAATACAGCACTAGAGAGGGGGAGGCAGGAGAGGAAGCTCAAAGTCATCCCTGGCTACATAGTGAGTCTGAGTCCAGTGGAGACCCTTCCAACACTCAGTAGGAAAAATCAGGTAGAGCTCTATGAGTTTGAGGCTAACCTCATCTACGTGGAGAATTCCAGACCAGCCAGGCCTACACATAGTGAATTTTTTTTTTTTTCTAAAAAGGCTGATGGGTTGGGTTAGATGACTTATTGGTTTAGAACATTTGTGGCTTGCAGAGGTTATGGATTCAGTTCCCAACACCCACATACTCACTTACATCCATCCACCTGTAACTCGAGTTCCCAGGAATGTGGTGCCCCTTTCCATTTTCTGAGGGCACTAAGCAGGTATGGGATCGAAAATACACATAGATGCACGCAAAACATCCACATATATGAAATAATGTCAATTGTTTAAGGCTTTGCATGCCTACCTGTAAATGTCTCCAGTGTTACAGTGACACTGCTCAGCAGGTGTCTGGATGCCCACACTGCTTCTACTGTGCTAACAGAAGACCAGGAGTTTGTGTCATCAGAGGCCAGATGGTATCAATTTTAGAATCTCCCTGGCTATAAATAAAGCTATCAACTCTCTCTGATGTACAGGAAAAAAGAACTCAAGGTATTTGATACTTGCCAAAGGTGGTTTCTGTTCAAATGTTTGGGTATTAACCTTGATGTTCACCAGCCATTTTATTCCGCTTTTCTAAATAGGCATGCCAGTTGGAGCTAATATTGATGTGGGGAGGGGCAATCAAATAGAGCCTCCTGTCCATCAGACAGCAAAACATTGTAATACGGAAGCAGTGATACAAGGTGATCGTTGGCAATTTTTTTCTTCTGAAGGAACATGATATTTTTTCCTTCTATTTTTGCTCTTTGAAATCATATATGCCTTGCTTAGGCTTAGTTTATTCAGAGGGACTTTTTCTCCTGGTATCTTCTATGACTTCTGGGTCTTAAAATGCTTCTGCCTCCCCTTCCTTAAGATTCACTGAGCTCTGAGGGGAGAGATTTGAAAGGGAACTCTAATTTAGACTCTCTCTCTCTCTCTCTCTCTCTCTCTCTCTCTCTCTCTCTCTCTCTCTCTCTCTCTCTCTCTCTCTTCCCCCCCCCCCCCCATAGAATGTCTGGCTGTTATCACAGGAAACCTCTCTAATGTTAACTGGCTAAGACACTGATCTATGAGTATAGCAGAATCACTATTGATTTTTTTTTTTTTTTGACAAGTTGTGTTTTGTTTTATACTAGGTCTCTAGACTATGTAGTACCTAGTTTGTGGTTACCCAAGCAGTTTGGGGTATGTTTTCCTTCTTGTGGAATGAGCTTTAAGTCAAAACAGACATTGGTATCTACTTCCACAAATTCTGTGCAACCATTGCCCTGGCATATTTTGCAGGTCGGGCTGGTTGTAGGTCAAAGGTTTTGTGACTGGATTGGTGTCCACATTTCTCTTTCAGTAACCTACAGAGTACCTTGCTGCACCAAAGAGACTAGAACATAGGGTGAAGGCTCAATCTAGGCACCAGCTTGAATTTCTCATATTCAATGAGTTGTGTGGGTGTTGCTCTTGGCAATGGGGTTCACACTGTCACTTTGCAGATACCTTTGTCATAGTATCAGGCTGAGTTGTTTGTAGTTTCCATGGCACTTCGTGGGGCAACAACTCAATTGAATGCAACTGAATCCCTCCACTAGAAGCTTTGCCTGGCAACAAAAAGTGAAGAGCTGAGCCTCCATGTCCCCCATTACTAGAAGTCTTCAGTAGCATCACCTTTGTAGACTCAAGGAAGTTCCTGCTGCATTACGTTTCCACATCACACACCAAATGTTCCCCAATTTCAGCCATTTACAGTGAATCTTCCCACTTCAGTTTCAACCAATCAAGAAAATCCCTCACAAGTCTTTTAGTTAATCTAAGATCCAGTCAAAACTAAGATTAATCATTTTAAACCATTAATTATCACCACTACATAGTAAGTTTGAGGTCAGTCTGGGCTACATGAGACCTTGTCTCCAAAAAACAAAAAAACAAATAGTGCACTGGAGCTAGTTTTTGACAGTTAAGAGCACTGTCTGCTCTTTCAGAGGACCATGTTTAAATTCCCATCATGCACATGATGGCTCAGAACCATCTGTAACTCCAAATCCAGGGTACCCAACACCTTATCCCTCATGCAGACACCAGGCACAAATATAGTGCATAGACATACATGTAGTCAAACACTCATACACATAAAATATTTCATAAATATATGAAAAAACTGAAATAAATAAGTAAAATAGAGCAAATTTTTAAAAAGATTTACTTATTATTTGTACAGTAAGTATTCTGCCCACATGTGTGCCTTCAGTACCAGATCTCACTATAGATGGTAGTGAGCCACCATGTGGTTGCTGGGAATTGAACTCAAGACCTTTGGAAGAACAGACAGTGTTCTTAACCTCTAAGCCATCTCTCCAGCCCCAGATAAAGCAATTTTAATGCCACCTTATACATGGAATTGCTTCTGGGGAAGTCATGACATAAAAACTACACACCACAAATGAGGAACAGCTTTTACATATTCATCACATATGCTAATCTTTAAAACATATATGTAAGTGCTGGTGTGTTCGTTAGGGTTTCTAGTACTATGAATAGATGTTATAACCATTGCAAGTCTTATAAGGAAGCATATAATTGGGGTTGGCTTAGGGACTGACCTATAGTTAAAAGATTTAGTCTATTATTATAATGGGAGGAAGCATGGCAGCACTCAGGCAGACATGGTCCTGGAAAGGTAGCTGAAAGTTCTATATCTACATTTGCAGGCAGCAGGAAGATAGTGGTAAACATGGCCTGGATTGAGCATCTAAGACTTCAAACCCTGCCCTGAGGGACACACTTTGTGCAACAAGGTCACACCAACTTCAACAAGGCCACACCTCCTAGTAGTGCCACTTCCTTTGACCCTATGAGCACCATTTTCATTCAAACCACTACATTCTACTCCTTGGCTCCCATATTCTGGTAGACATATAATAATGCAAAACTATAACCTACCCATATCATAATGTAAAATTTCACTCATTCATGGTATATCACAGTCTCAACAATATTTAAAACTTCAACTTTCTACTAACCTGCACTTCCAGCTTACTCAAGGAATCAATTTTTATTCCTTTTCAAGTTTCTGATGAGATTGAAGACCAGATAGTTTAGTTGTACAATTACACTTAGTTGGTAAGGGGTTAAGATGCTTTTAGGTCTAGATAGATGTTTTAAGTTGATAGAGATGAGATATGATAGATATTGATTTACATTCAGAATTTTAGACTGAACAAGACAGGGAAGATGTTTTCTTCAAGGTTGCCAAACTCAAATAGCCAAAACATTATGAATATAATGGTTTTATAATCCGTGATTGTTTTGTGGTTCTTCTTGCTGTATTTAGTTTATTGTATTTATGCATAATAAGATAATTATATATGTAAAATAATAATAATAATTAGTAATAATAATAATAAGGAAACATTTTTAAATACATAAATTTTTTATAACATTCAATATCCTTTCTGTGGTTCATGGAATCTCTTAACTGTAAAATTAAAATGAAAATCAGATCACAAACCTCCAGTATACAGTGGCACAGGATATACAATACCATTCCACAAGGGAGGGAAGGGTGCATAGTGCAGAAATACTGGTTCAAAACAAGACCAAAAAGCACCTGGGCAAACTCCAATTTCTCCATCTCTGTATTTGTTACTGAAGTGCTGTCAGATCTCCAACTCCTTTCAGCTCTCCTGACTGCAGCACAGTTTTTCCTCTGGGGCTGATTCTATTCCCCGTTAGCAGCTTTTCCCATCAGGTATCCCCTGCCTGGCATCTGCAACATCTTGGGGTCTCCAAGGTAAGCCAGTCTTCACCTTCACAGCATCATGCACTGATCTCTCTAGGCCTTCATGCGGAGACACACCTGACCGGGCGTCAGAAGATTTCCTTAGTTATGGAGAGACATTCCATAAGCCTTTTCTTGTATCCTTGACTGCAAAACCAGAACCATGTGGCCAAAGCTGACAAGTTTTGTTGCTTGCCGGGACTGAAACATGCCCCTTGCCCCTAGTTCAACTACATCTTCATAGAGAAGCTCCAGTCTCTGCTTCCTGTGTGCTGGGGTTAAAGGTGTCTGCCAACACAGTTGGCCCTGCGCTTTTCTTCAACTCCTTTTCACTAGTTGGAGGCTTAGCTGGGCAGCACGTTGCTCTTCAGTCACCACTCCCTCTATTCCACTTAGAATCATACTCTTCTTAAATTTGCTTACGTATTATGGTGCTCGTTTCTTCTCCAACTGTACATTTCATATTTCCTTTGCTTACCTTGCTCCTTTTCATTATAGATCTACATGAGACTGGTCATTAATAGCCATTCAAAACAGATAATGCTAGTTTGTTGGGAAATGCCCTTTGCCAAACCTGTCAATCTATAATTCTTCAATTTAGCCTCAGGTAATTTTTTTTTTTTTTAGAAATGGACAGAAAGAAGCTACATTCTTCACCAAAATATCACAAGAATGATCTCTAGCTCACGTGTTAATATTCTATTTCTCAGAAACCTCTTGACCTGAGCCCCCGTAGCTCAAGTCACCCTCAGCACCCCTGTCTTTTAAGCTTCTATTTGAATGGCCTACTTAGCCCCACTTAAAGTGTTCAACTGCTTTTCTAGTCCAAAGTCCATATTCCTCCAAACAATAGCATAGTCAGTCTTATCATAGCAATACCCGACAGCTGGTACCAACTTCTGTCTCTGTTAGGGTTTCTGTTGCTGTGAACAGACTCCATGACTACGGCATCTCTTATAAGGGAACACTTAACTGGGGCTGACTTATAGTTCAGAGGATTAGTCTATTATCACCATGGCAGTAAGCATGGTGGCACACAGGCAGACATGGTGCTGGAAGGTAGCTGAGAGTTCTACATCTTATCCACAGGCAGTAGGAAGAGAGTGAGAAATTATGCCTGGCTTGAGCATCTGAGACCTCAAAGCCCCCCATGCCCCAACCCCCAACCCCCAACCCCCAAATCCACCCAACCCTCCCATCCCCCCATCTCCCCATGGCGCACTTTCTCCAACAAGACCACACCTACTTACTCCAACAATGCCACCCTTTCTAATAGTGGCTCACCCTATGAGCTTATGTGGGCCATTGTCATTCAAATCATCACAGCTAGTGTGTAGCTCAGTGCTACAGAAATACTTCACATGCTAGAGATGCTGGATTCAATGCCTCCAAAATTTAATGTGAAGTTAGTAGTTTTATTTTAATTCACATATATTACACACACACACACACACACACACACACACACACACACGTTAATACTTAATATATGAGAAATAGGCATGCCTTTAATCCTATTATTCAAAGCAGAGCCAGGAAGATCTCTATGAGTTCAAGGCTAACTTGGTTTATTTAATAAGTTTTAGGGCAGCCAGGGCTAGACAGTAAGATGTTTCAAAACAGCAAAAATAAAACAAAACAAATAATTAACATGTGACGGCAACTACTGATAGAAAATGCCTGGGAATTCTTCCCTACCTGGGCAACTAACAACATGAGTGAAAAAAGCCTGTGGTGTACAAACAAACTTGGGTAACAGATGCTTTGTAAGTGATCTATGAAGTCATAAGACTCGTGGCCCAAGGCTTTGAGCAAGTCTTTTTCCAGCTTACTTGCCCACTTTCAGTCTCAAGAGTGTCTTCCTTCTCCTGCCTTCTTTTGTTCTTTCTTTTATTAAATATATATTTATTTTGGTGAGGAGGGTATAAAAGTAGCTCAATGTTTAGAGTGCTCACTGCTCTTTTTTTTTTAATTTTTGTTTTTTTATAATATATTAACATTACATCCCAATTGTAACCTCCTCCCTCATCTCCTCACCTTCCCACCCTCCCTCTGTTTTCCTCCTATCTCCCTCCCCTAGTCCTTTGAAAAGAGGAATCCTTTTCCCCTACTATCTGACCCCAGCCTGTCAGGTTAGGACTGCCTGAATCTCCTTCCTCTGGGGCCCAGCAAGGCTGCACCACCAGAGGGAAGTGGTCAAATACCAGACACCAGAGTCCATGTCAGAGATGGTCCCTGCTTCCCTTACTAGGAGACCCACATGGAGACTGAACTGCCCATTTGCTACATCTGAACAGGGCATCTAGGATCCCTCCATGCATTGTCTTTGGTGCATCAGTCTCTGAAGCCCCCACGCCCACCCCTCGGTCCAGATTTGTTGTCTTTGTTGGTCTCCTTGTGGAGTTCCTGTCCCCTCCAGGTCCTTTTATCCCTCCCCCTCTCTTTCATGGGACTCCAGTACTCTGCCCAAAGTTTGACTGTGAGTCTTAACATTTGCTTGGATCCCCTGTTGGGTCAGATCTCTTACAGAGGACCCAGGTTCAGTTTCTAGCACCTGCATATTCACTCATAACTGACTGTAACTCCAGTCCTACAAGATCCAATGCTTCTTCTGACTGTCTCAGGCTCCTACATATACATTCACTCAAGCACATACTTACAGATACAAAAGAAAATAAATAAAACTGCTCACATTAGTTCCAGTGCCTAAGAAGGCCAGAAGAGGGTATCAGGCCCCCTTGAATCAAAGTTACAGAATGTTGTGAGTCATCATGTAAGTGTTTGGAATTTGGAATTATCTTGATCTTTTGCAAGAACAGGAAGTACTCTCTTAACCACTGAGTCATCTCTCCAGTCCACTTTCTCTTTCTTTTCTTTTCTTTTTTTTTTTTTTTTTTTTTTTTTAAGAGTGCAGGGTTAGACAGGGTCTCACTGTGTAGCCTGGCTGGCCTAGAGCTGCCTATGGAGATGTCATAGAGGTCTGCCTGCCTCAACTCCCCGAGTTCTGGAAGTAATGATGTGCGGCATCATGCCTAGACCTCACTTGGCTTCCCCTTTTTCCTTCTTAGTAGATTTTTTGTTTGTTTGTTTTGTTTTGTTTTTTGTTTTTTGTTTTTCGAGACAGGGTTTCTCTGTGTAGCCTTGGCCATCCTGGACTTGCTTTGTAGACCAGGCTGGCCTCAAACTCACAGCGATCCGCCTGCCTCTGCCTCCCGAGTGCTGGGATTAAAGGCTTGCGCCACCACGCCCGGCCTTAGTACAATTTTTATCTCTATCTTCTATTTCTATCTCTCACCCTGGTGCAGTTCTTTATCCTGGGTCACAAGAAATCCTAGTACGTGTCCTTTGTACTCTGATCTGTGTCAATTCTACCACTTTCTCATAGTTAAATAAAGAAATGATAGTGTTTCCAATTTAAATATGGAACAAAATTTTAAATTTCCTCCTTTAGTATTCTGAATATACTTAGGTGTTTTTTCTTTCATAAAAACAGAAGCTTTACCAGCATACAACTTACATGAATGAATTGTCATTTAATTTCAAACTTGAAGTGCATTGTTGAATAAGCATTGCCAACACACAAGGGTGGAGGTAATGAGAGCTGCAACCAAGATCCGGACCGAGCAGAGGTGGGATGGCACATGCCCTTATTCCCCAACTCCCAAGGCAAGTCTGATATACATACTGAGTTTCAGATCAGCCAGGGATGTATAGTGAGACTCAGTCTCCTAATAATTTTTTTAAAATCTAACATAAAACATTCCAACAAACCCTAAGGTACTTGATGAATTAAATGTTCTGTGAATTACAGCCTTATCATCCCAGGTGAGCTGCACACCTAACACTGTCTCACACATGCGCAATCCCTCTAGTCTCCAATATCTCTAAGACCTTCAGCCAGCAATAGCCAAATGACAAAGGCCACCTAGTCCCATGCACTTCCTTGAATCATACAGCCTTTTCCCCAAAAAAGGATAGGTAGTTATAGCGCTTGTTTTCTCCCCTTCCCCAGCATTCATCCACCCTCATTTCTATAGAATCACGAGCTGGCTTTTATGAGACTCCTACACTGTGCATCAAAATTTTTTCTTGTCTAAGCAGGTCAGATGTACAATACTCTCCAACTACTCTATTTTTCTTTAGTGGCCTTTTGTTAAAATCTTGTCTAACACCAGATCACGGATTCACCTGCATTTTGAGGACATTAACTACCATAGAGATGAAGATGAATTTCTTGGCACCCTATGTTTCATCACAGACACTACATTTTCTTTTCTTTTTTTTTTTAATTTTTTTTATTAATTTATTCTTGTTAAATCTCAATATTTATCCCATCCCTTGTATCCTCCCATTCTTCCCTCCCTCCCATTTTCCCATTATTCCCCTCCCCTATGACTGTTCCTGAGGGGGACTACCTCCCCCTGTATATGCTCATAGGGTATCAAGTCTCTTCTTGGCAACCTGCTGTCCTTCCTCTGAGTGCCACCAGGTCTCCCCCTCCAGGGGACATGGTCAAATGTGAGGCACCAGAGTATGTGAGAAAGTCATATCCCACTCTCCACTCAACTGTGGAGAATGTTCTGACCATTGGCTAGATCTGGGTAAGGGTTGGTTTAAAGTTTACCACCTGTATTGTCCTTGGCTGGTGCCTTAGTTTGAGCGGGACCCCTCGGCCCAAATCTGCCTATCATAATGTTCTACTTGTAGGTTTCTAGGACCCTCTGGATCCTTCTACTTTGCTATTCTCCCATGCTTCTCTCATTTAGAGTCCCAATAGGATGTCCTCCCCTCTGTCCCAGTTTCCTCGTAAGTGAAGGCTTTCGTGACACTACATTTTCAAATGAAGCATCACAACTACACATTCTGTCACTCACAGGTGGGGTGATGTAATTGTTAATGCAGCAAGAATGCATGTCATCTCACACTCAGATAGCTTGCCTTAAGTTGTATATGTTGTCACCAATATCAGAAACAAGAGTCTTCCAATATAAACATTTAGTGCTGTCTGATACTTGTTCTGGCACTAAGATCCAGACAAAGAGATGATAGTACCCAAATCTAGCTTGGTGTACCAATGAACGTAATTGATGCTACTTCTAGGATGATGAAAAATGAGCTATTTACAAGCACCTGGGCAGCTGATAGACAGCTGCACCAATTAAAAAGGGTCTCTCCCCAAACAATGGCTATATGTGTAGGTATTCTAAAAGAATATGGAGACGTCTTAGAAATATTATTTGCTGCTTTCTAAGCTCCCCTACTCCCTTCCAAGAGGGCATGCTAGCCAGCACGAGTTGTAAGAGTCTTCTGAATTGGATAGATCTGAGCAGGGGGTCTAAGTTTACTGCATGTATTATGCTTGGTTGGGGCAACTGTTTGGGGACTGCCTCTGACATGAACTCCAGTGGCCCTGATTTGATCACTTCCTCCTGGTGGGGAGGCCTGGTAGCACATAGAGGAAAAGGAGGCAGGCTATCGATAAGTTGTGTTCATATAGTTTCCTTCTGTCAGAAGACTAAGGGAGGGGAATAGGGTGAAAGAGGGAGGGAGGGTGGGAACAGGAAGAGACAAGTGAGGGGAATAACATTCAGGAGGTTTCAGCACAAAAAATTGTTAACCACAGCTTTGTGTCACATGTAAAGAAGGTTCCAATGCAATGGCTGAAAAACTAAAGGTGGTAGTTGGGCGACCTCTTCTGGCAAATGGCTCTTAATGCATTTTTCCTGAGCACTAACCTGCAAGATAGCCCCACTGCTTCCATTTGCCTCCCTCCTCTCATTTAAACTGAGAAGACCATGATAAAACAAACAAACAAAAAATTTTTAAGGTATAGGTATATATTCACAACCACAGTTACATCTGGAGGGAGCCCTTGATTACAGGAATGTTCTGTTTTTTTAAGTGGACACTGTACATCTGGGAATCATTTCATGAATATTACACCTATTCTTCTGCATGAGAAACACCAGCAGTAAACTTCAGCTAAAATTTAAAAGGCTACAGAATGTCAGAAGTGTAGTAGAAGTGCTGCAATTAAGAGAGCAGGTGGGGGCAAGGATTGAGCCTGGAACAATATCTCAGTAGTTGTGGATTTGGTTCCCAGTACCTATATAGAGTCTAACAACCATCTGTAATTTCCAGTTCCAGGATACATGATGCCTTCTTCTGGTACGTGTACCTGGCACTCATGTGGTGCACCCGTCTATACAAGCAGACAAAATACCCACAGACAAAAATAAGTAAATAAAACTGAAGAGAGAGAGGGAATGAGGGAAAGTAGGAGGGAAGGAAGGATGGAGGAAGGGAGAAAGAGACTATGCATGTGAACACAGATGGGGTACAGTTATAATTCCTAGTTTCAACCAAGGTGCAAAAAGCATTCCCTAGGCAGAAAAACAAGGGTTCCCTTTTACTCGACCATAATCACAGTGTGTCAGAATTATGTGGTCAATCAGAATTACTTGCAACCTGATAGCATAAATATGCCCTCATTTACATAGCAAGTATGCTTGCTGGGAAATGCTAGGCAAAGTTGCTCACCTTGACCTAAAGAGGATTATTCCTATAAGGCTAATCATGGAGACATGAGCTTGAATATGTGTTTTTAGTTTGGTGTGCAAAGATTGTGGGAAGCCATGCCAAATTCTACCATGTCAGAAATCCTGTGCTTAGGCTGCATGCTGTGACCTTTGAGTTGCTGACCTTTGTCTTAGGAGGTCTTGTGTTCCAGGCTATCCTTGGACTATTTACCTTTGAAAGAAGTAGGGAAGTCTCAACTTGGAACCATCCAGAGGATCAAGGAAGTTCTTACAGGGAACTACTCAGAGAACTAGGAAGTTCTACAGGGAGCAATTCAGGCTATTGTATTCCTGCCTGGGGGCTAAGGTGAGTAAGATTAGAATAGATACTATTTACCTTACTCTCTATATATTCTTATTGGTAGGGCATTAAAATGAATCTTGATCAGAAATTTCCTGACTTGATTCATTATTTCTCATGTTTCTGTATCCTACTTTCAATCCCCACTCCCTCTTTCAGGTGAACTCTGATTCAATTTTTCCAGGGGGCCAGGACCCGACATAAGCTCCTAATTCTAGTCAGTGGCGCTGGTAAGTGTCTATCTTCCTGAAATACTCTTGCCTATAAATATCAGTTGTCTCAAAAAGTAGAATAGAAGTTTATAAACAAGGGGATGGTGCAGAGGATATTTCATAGGGAAAATGTTACCCTATGTAAAATAATTCTGGAGTGGATATAAAAACAGTTATGTATCTAAACCAAATACATGAGGGTTTTCTAACCCATTCATTTCTTCTAACATTATTAAAAGTTTATTTACTGTGCCTTAGAAAGTATCACGAGTAAAACTCAGTTTTTCTGGGCTTTATATTTTCATACTAATTTTTTTCACTTCGGTTTGTGTCTGCACTATACTGGTTGCTAGGCTTCTGAATTCATCTTGGCATGATGGAATTTTATCTCGCACTCAGAAGTGACACAACACTTTTAATAATATCTGCAATAACAAGTTCACCTTGGGTGTCTCTTTACTAAGAAACATATCTTGGAAGAAGAGGGATTTCTTTGTAATTACCCTGGAACTATTAATGCAGACCAGGCTGGTCTCCTACTACCAGAAACCTGCCATTCCTTGCCCTCTTTCTTGAGTACTGGGACTAATAGCACACACCACCATGCCAGGCAGTATTTTTTCTTGACATCCCACAACCACAAATGATGAAGTTCCTATTAGCTCTTTCATTTGTGAGATTCAGGATAACGACTGAATTCTGCCATTAAATCTGGCATGGCTTGTAAAGTGAAAATTTTAGCTGGGTATTTGGAGGTCAGGGTCCCATTGAACTAGATGGACTACAAAGGCCTGAGTTGTCCTATGACATTCAGTGTCCTGGGGCTTCCTAGCCATACCTCGGTGTGAAAGACTCTCCAAGCTGGAATGTTAGAATGGATCCCACTCCAGAATGAGGGTGCGTTTCCTGGACTAGGATTGGGGTTCTGTTTGAGAGAGGAAACGTGCTTGTGGGGAAGGAGACTCAGGTCTGCCCCAAGTCTCAGATTTGGAACAAACTCAGATTTGCAAACACAACTAAGGTGCACTGAATTCCTACTTCCACAAGGTGGCAACCTACACCTGGTATGCACATCAGGACAAGTACATGAAGACCTTTGGCCAGAAGAGGTCGCAGTGGAAACACCACCCTTCCTTTCCTCACCTGCTGAGTGGGGCTACCATGACCAGTTAAGTGAGGGCCATCTTTATACACCGCACAGAGCTGTTGTCAGCATGGAAGATGGTAATATTTTATGCCCTGTCATGGGGCCCTAATATATCATATAATGTCAGATTGAAAGCTTTAGCTAATACCCCCTAATATTGAGTCATAAGAATAGAAAAGGAAGAGGTAAATCATTTTTACTTGCTGATAGTATGATAACATTTCTGAAAACATCAAGGCCATCAGTGAAAAAGCTGCTGTTGGTCAGGGAAGCGGGTAGACTAACTCAAGGTCTTCCCCTTCTCCTCAGTTCCTTCAGATCCAGTCCTGCAGCCTCACCCCGTCTCTGCAGCAGACCACTTGTGGCAACCTCCCTTTGCCTCCAACCCCCATCTCTAGTGGATCTCACAGATCTTCCCCTATTAGCTGTCTTCCTCCAACTCATTATTTCATTGCAGCTCCTAACTACAGCAGGCACTCTCTGGAACCCACAGGCCACTCTGGCCAGGGAAGCAGGTAGGCTAAGGGCAGATCTTCACCTCTCCCTCCATTTGTCCAAGTTCAATCCCCCAGTCTCATCTTCAGGTCTGTAGCTGAACACGTACTGCAGCCTCCTCCCCAATCTCCAGGGAAAACCACACATCTTCCTCTCCAAACCTCCTCCCCACATCCTAACCCATTTTCTTGTCCCTAGCTGCCAATTCCAGCAGGCACTCACTGACCACTCTGACCAGCAAAGCAAGTAGGTTAAGGGCAAATCTTCACCTATCCCTCCAGTCTTCCGAGTCCGACCCCCCAGTTTCATCCCCACCTCTGTAGCCGACCTTCTGCTGTGGTCCCTTTGCCCACAATCCCAGGGAACAAACTAAGCAGATTGTAATGACACACCCTGCTTTTCTCCCTCTTGTGAATCCTGTCCACAGCTCTTCCCCATGTCTAAGTGTCAGCACTCACTACCAAGAAACACAGTCCACCTGGAACCCCTAGTGATCTCACACTTCATGACCCCAGAATAATATCCTAAATAGCAGCACAAAGCTAACACACTTTCCTAAGAACCAAAGAGGAGACAGAAACCAAGAAACAAAATACCCACCCAACAAAGACAAAACCACATATCGGCACCCAGAATTACAATTTTCCCAATACCAGATGCCTAAACATCCGAATAAACACAAAATCAATTAACATCCAGGACATCATGTCTCCACTAGAGCCCAGAAACCATACCACAGAAGACCCTGAATATTCCAACATAGCTGAAGCAGAAAAAAATAAGCTTAAAATATTTATGAATACAATAGAGGTCCTCAAAGAGAAAATGAACAAATTCCTTAAAGAAATCTATAAAAAACACAAACATACAATGGAAGAATATGAATAAAACTTGAAAGTGTAAATAGAATCAATGAAAAGAACTCAAACTAAGATATCTGGAAATGAAAAATTTAGGAAATTGAACAGACACCACAGAGGAAATCTTCACAAACAAAATACAATACATGAAAGAGAGAATCTCAGGCATTGAAGATACAATAGAAGAAATGGATATATCAATCAATGAAACTGTTAAATCTATCCCGATACCCCACTGGGTGGAGTCTCTCAGAGGACATCTATGTTGGGCTAATATCCACTTATGAGTATATACCATGTGTGTCTTTCTGAGTCTGGGTTACCTTATTCACTCAGGATGATCCTTTCTAGTTCCATCCATTTCCATGCAAATTTCAAGATTTCCTTGTTTCTACTGGCTGAGTTGTAGTCCACCATGTAAATATAAAGAAACCACAGTTTCTTTATCCATTCTTTGGTTGAGAAACATCTCGGTTGTTTCCAGATTCTGGATATTACAAATAAAGCTGCTATGAACATAGTTGATCAAATGTCCTTGTTGTATGGTGGAGCCTCTTTCATTGGAACTTGCAACTGGACTCCAGGTGCAGCTCTGAAAGTTGTATGGAAGAATTGGGGGATGAGAGGACTCAGAGGGTTCAGGAGTCCCACAAGGACATCATTAAGGCTGGTGGATCTGGACCTAGGGGGGCCTGCACAAACTGTTGCACCAACCAAGGGCCTAACAAAAAATTAAAATTTAAAATTTATTTAAGAGTAAAAAATAAAAACAAAAAGAAAAGAAAATATTACATCTAAAACATTCACAGCAAAAAACATTCAAGAAATCCAGGACTCTGTGATCTAAGAATAATGGGAAAAGAGAGAGAAGACAAATCCCAGCTCAAAAACACAGAAAATAATTTCAACAAAATCATAAAAAAGCTCCCTGTCTCAAAAAAAATGAGATGCCTATCAAAGTGCCAGAAGCATACAGAACATCAGATAGACTAGACTGTAGAAGGAATCTCTTGTGTCTGTATGGAAGCATCACCTCTCAATACAAAGTTAATGGCCTACTAGCTGAGGCAGAAAATAAGGACATGAGAGTTCACAGACAGACAGACAGACAGACAGACAGAGACAGAAAAAATAACTCTGGAAATAGAAGTGAGAGATTTGTCCCTGGATTCTGAAGAAGATGGACGTATGAAACTGAGCAGAGGTAACCAGCCACATGGCAGAATTAAGAATTGAATAAACAGGATATTAGTTATGAGCAAGCCAGAGAACATGCCTTGCTATAATGGCATAGGCTTTTGTAAATATATTTAATCCCCAAAGTCATTATTTCAGGAGCCTGAGTATGGGAGGAAAACAAGTGTTTACACTAGACCAGAAAAGAAAGGACCCTCCACATGTAATATTTCAAACACAGAACATACAGAAAAAAGAAAGAATATTAAAACTGCAAGGGGAAAAAGTAACACATAACACAGGCCTATTAGAATTACAAACAACTTCTCAATAGAGACTATAAAAGCCAGACAGGCCTAGGCAGATATGTTGCACACTCTGAAACCACAGATGCCAACCCATACAACTCTACCCAGCAAAACTTCCAATCACCATATATGGAAAATATAAGACTCTATTATAAAATAAAATATAAGGAATATAATCTACAAATCTATCCCTAGAAAAAAACCTCCAACCTAAATAGGTTAACTACATTGAAGAAAGCACAGAGATTAAATAATTCCAGACTAGCAAAGACAAAAAAAGGGAAGGACCCCTCCACTCAACAACAAAAATAAAATAGCAGGAGTCAACAGTCATTGTTCACTGAAATCTCTCAACATCAATACCCTGAATCCTCCAATAAAAAGCCACAGAATAACAGAATGGATACAAAACCAAGATATACGTTTCTGCTCCATCCAAGGAACAAATCTCAGTATCAAGAATAGGTAGAACCCCTTAGGGTAAAGAATTAAAAAGAGGACCCTCTGGATCCTTCTGTTTCCTCATTCTCCCTTGCTTCAGTCACCTAGAGTCCCAGTAGGAAGTCTTCCCCTCTGTCCCACTCTCCTGGTAAATGAAGACTTTCATGGGACATGCGCCTTGGGCTAATGTTCAGATATAAGTGAGTATATACTATTTGACTATTTCTGCTTCGGGGTTAACTCACTCATTATGATTATTTCTAGTTCAATCCATTTGTCCACAAATTTCGGGAATTCCTTTTTTTTAATTTTAATAGCTGAGTAGCATTCCATAGTGTAAATGTTTCTTTATCCATTCTTCTACTGAGGGACACTTAGGCTGTTTCCATGTTCTGGCTATTGTGAATAAGGCTGCTATGAACATAGTTGAGCAAGTAGAAACCTACACGAAGAACATTATGATGGGCAGATCTGGGCCCAGGGGTCCCGCTCAAACTATGGCACCAACCACAGACAATATATGCAATAAACTTTGAACCCCTACCCAGGTCTAGCCAATGGACAGGACATTCTCCACTGTTGAGTGGAGAGTGGGGACTGACTTTCACCCGAACTCTGGTGACCCATATTTGACCACGTCCCCTGGATGGGGAGGCCTGGTGGCACTCAGAGGAAGGACAGCAGGCTACCAAGAAGAGATTTGATACCCTATGAGCATATACAGGGGGAGGAGGTCCCCCTCAGTCACAGTCATAGAGGAAGGGAGAAAGGGGAAAGTGGGAGGGAGAGAGGAATGGGAGGAGACAAGTGATGGGCTAACAATTGAAAAGTAATACGAATAAGTTAATAAAATACATTTTAAAACGAATTAAAAAGAGATATTTCAAGCAACTGTATCTAAGAAACAAGCTGATATAGCCATTTTAATATCTGACAAAATAAAATTTATACCAAAACTAATCCGAAGAGAAAAGAAAGGATATTACATACTCTCAAGGCGAAATCCTCCAAGATGACTTTTCAACTTTAACATATATATCCCCAAAACAAAGTCACTCAGGTTTGTAAAAGAAATAATACTACAGCTTAAATCACATATTGACTTTCACACACTGATAATGGGAGAGTTCAATACCTGACTCTTGCCAATAGATAGGCTATCAAGACAAAAAATAAACAGAGAAATACTAGAGTAAACAGAAGTTATAAACCAAATGAGCCTAACAGACATTTATAGAATATCCCACCCCCAAAAAATAATGTAGCTTCTACCTACACCTCATCAAACTTTCTCCTAAATTGACCAATATAAGCCACAATTGATCTCAACAAGTCTCAACTGATACACCAAGAATTAAAGCTAGATGTCAACAACAAAAACAACAGAAAGACTAAGCTCATGGAAATTGATCAGTTCTCTACTGAATGAAAATAAATACATTTAAAACTTTCT
Source organism: Acomys russatus (assembly GCF_903995435.1). NCBI lineage: Eukaryota > Metazoa > Chordata > Mammalia > Rodentia > Muridae > Acomys > Acomys russatus. The sequence goes on along the minus strand of NC_067138.1, from coordinate 78,156,286 downwards.
AAAATTCAATGAAAGTGAATACACAGCATACCCAAACTTATGGGATACAATGAAAGCAGTACTAAAAAAAAGTCCATAGCATGAAGTGGTTACATTTTTTTAAAGGAGAGATTTCATACTAGCAACTTACTCTAACACTTGAAAGCTCTAGGACAAATGAAGTAAGAACACCTGAGGGCTAAAATCAATAAAATGGAAATAAAGAGAATAATACATAGAATCAATGAAACAAAAAGTTTGTTCTCAGAGAATGTCAAAAAGTTGACAAACTAAGAAGCAGAGAGAGAATATCCTACTTAACAAAATCAGAATTGAAAAAGTAGACATAATAATAGATACCAAGGAAATACAGAGAATCACATGAAGGCATGCTTTAAAAATCTATACTCCACGAAATTGGAAAATCTAAAAGAGATTGATAATTTCTCAATGCATACCACTTCCCAAAGTTAAATCAGGATCATAAAATCAATTTCAATAGACTTACAACCCCTAGTAAAATAGAAGCAATAGCCAAAACTGTCTCAATCAGAAAAAGCACAAGACCAGGTGGTTTTAGCACAGAATTCTACCAAACTTTCAAAGAACAGTTGAATCCAATGCAACTCAAACTATTCAACAAAATATAAGTGGTAGGACGATTGCTGAATTTATTTTTTGAGGTCAAAACTCCCTGATGCCCAAACCATATAAGAACTCAACAAAGAAAAGAAATTCCAAATCAATTTCCTTTATGAACATAAATGCAAAAATACTCAATAAAATACTTGCAAACAAAATCCAAGAATACATAAAAGAGATTATCCAACATGATCAAGAAGTCTTGCCTTAACCCCCAAATGCAGGGATGATTCAATATTCAAAAAGCAGTAAGAACAATCCATCATATAAACAAACAGAAAGACAAAAACCACATGAACATGCAGTAAAGGTTTTTCATGATTAAAAAGTCCTGAAGAGATTAGGGATACAAAGGATATACCTCATCATAATAAAGGCAATTTAGACTTGTATGATTAAAAACTTCAAGTCATTGAATAAAGAAATTAAAGAAGATATCAGAAAATGGAGTGATCTCCCATGAGCCTGGATCAGTAGGATCATTATAAAAAAAATCCTACCATAACATCTAAAGATTCAGCAAAATACTCATCAAAATGCCAACACAGTTATTTGCAGATCTTGAAATAACAATTTCCAGCTTCACATGGAAACACAAAACAATCAGAATATATAAAACAATCCTGAATAACAACAACAACAACAACAACAATTCCTAGATGTATCACCATTCCTGATTTCAAGTTGTACTATAAAGGTAAAGTAATAATAATAGCATGACATTGGCACAAATCCAAACACCTTCAGCAATGGAATGAAATTGAAGGCCCAGCAACAAACTAAAGGTCCAGACATAATTCAGCACATCTATGGACATCTGATTTAAAAAAAAAAAAAAAAAAAAAAAAAAAAAAAAAAATATATATATATATATATATATATATATTCACTTTACATTCCTATCATAGCCCCCTTCTTCCTCTCCTCCTGATCCCACCCTCCCACCCTCTTTCTCTTATTCCCCATCCCCTTCTCAGAAGATAGGAGCCCCCTTCCATCAACCCATCCTAGCATCAAGGTGAATCAAGACTGAGCTCATCCTCATCCACTGAGGCCAGGCAGTACAGCCCCATTAAGGGAAAATGATCAAAATCAAGCAACAGAGTCCATGTCATCGACAACATCTACTCAACCTATTAAGGGACCCAAATGAGGATCAACATGCCTATTGGTATGTGCAGGGGACATAGCTCCAGTACATGCATGCTCTATGGTTGGTGTGTCCACTTCTGTAAGCCCCTATGGCTCCTAGGTTAATGGACTCTATGGGGTCTTCTTGTGGTATTCTTATCCTCTCCAGGTCTTTCAGTACTCACCCCGACTCTTCAATAAAATTCCCTGTCTTCTGCCAAATGTTCGACTATGAGTCTCAACATCCATTTTGAGCCACTGCTGAGTGGAACTTCTCAAAGGACAGCTATGCTAGGCTCCTTGTCTGCAGGCATAGCAGAGTGTCATTAATAGTGTCAGGGGCTGGCTGCCTCTCTCCAATGGGGTGGGTCTCAGGTTGAGCCAGGCATTGGTTGGACTTTCCCTCAGTCATTGCTCTGTCTTTATTTCTGCACATTTTGTACACAGAGTAAATTTTGGATCAAAGGTTATGTAGGTAGGTTAGTGTCCTCCTCCTATCACTGTAAGTCCTGCCTAGCTAGAAGGTGGTCTCCTCCATCTCCATGTCTCCTGTTGCTAAAAGGCTTACCTAGAGTCATCTCCTATCCTCCCTGGATCCAGGCCTGTTATAGGTCTCCAGACTGTTTAAAAGATGCATTCATCCTTGGTTTCCAGCTCACCTAGAGTCATCCCCCATCCTCCCTGGAGGCTGCCCTGTTATAGGTTGCCAGACTGTTTAAGAGATGCCCTAATCCTTGGTTTCCCTTTTCTCTCGAATCTCTTTTACCTCCACTCCTCAACTCCCAACCTCTGATCCCCTCACCTCGTTTCTCTCCCCACATACTTTCCTACCCAGGTCACTATCTTTGCCCACTTCTGTTGTCTACTCTATTTCCCTGTCTGAATGAGATTAAGAAGGGTCTGTCTTGAGCCCTCTTTTTCCTTAACTTCTTTTGGTCTGTGAATTAATGGTTATCCCCTAATATGTGGCTAATATCCACTTATAAATTAGTACATACCATGTGTGTCTTTCTGAGTCTGGGTTAACTTACTCAAGATGATTATTTATACGTCCATCCATTTGCCTGCAAGTTTCAAATTTTCTTCATTTTTATAACTAGGTAGTATTCCATTGTGGAAATGTACCACCGTTTTTTTTTTCCATTCTTCAGTTGAAGGACATCTAGGTTGTTTCCAGTTCTGGCTATTATGAATAAAGCTGATATGAACATAGTTGAGAAAATGTCCTTGTTGTATGGTGAAGCATCTTTTGAGTATATGCCCAGAAGTCGTATAACTGGGTTTTGAGATAGTGCTATTCCAAATTTTATGAGAAAGTGCAGGATTGACTTCCAAACTGGTTGTACAAGTTTGCACTCCCACCAGCAATAGTAAAGTGTTCCCCTTTCTCTACCTCTTCCCTAGCATGTGCTATCACTTGAGTTTTTGATCTTAGGCATTCTGACTGGTATAAGACAGAATCTCAGAGTTTTGATTTGCATTTCCCTGATAACTAAGGAATTGAACATTTAAGTGCTTCTCAGCCATTATAGATTCCTATGTTAAAATTCTTGGTTTATCTCTGTACCTTATTTTAATTGCATTATTTTGTTTGTTGGTGTTTAATTTCTTGAGTTCTTTATATATTTTGAATATTAGCTCTCTGTCAGATGTAGAGTTGCTGAAGATATTTTTTAATATTTTATTAATTTATTCATATTACATCTCAATTGTTATCCCATGCCTTGTATCCTCCCATTCCTCCCTCCCTCCCACTTTCCCTCTACTCCCCTCCTTTATGACTGTGACTGAGGGGAATCCCCTCCCCCTGTATATGATCATAGAGTATCAAGTCTCTTCTTGGTAGCCTGCTATCCTTCCTCTGAGTGCCACCAGGCGTCCCCATCCAGGAGACGTGGTCAAATATGGGGCACTAGAGTACATGTGAAAGTCAGTCCCCACTCTCCACTCAACGGTGGAGAATGTCCTGTCCATTGGCTAGATCTGGGTAGGAGTTCAAAGTTTACTGCACATACTGTCCTTGGCTGGTGCCATAATTTGAGCAGGACCCTGGGCCCAGATCTGCCCGTCATATGTTCTTCTTGTAGGTTTCTAGGACCCTCTGGATCCTTCTATTTCCCCATTCTCCCATGCTTCTTTCACCTAAAGTCCCAATAGGATGTCCTCCCCTCTGTCCCACTTTCCTGGTGAAGATCATTTCCCAATCTATAGGCTGCTATTTTGGTCTACTGACAGTGTGCTTTGCCTTACAAAAGGTTTTCCATTTCATGGGGTCCTATTTATTGTTGATCTTAGAGCCTAACCTGTTGGTGTTCTATACAGGAAGTTGTCTCCTGTACCAATGAGTTCAAGGATGATCCCCATTTTCTCTTCTAATAAATTTGGTGTATCTAGTTATGTTGAGGTCTTTGATCCTCTTGGACTTCAGGTTTGTGCAGGGTGATAAATACGAATCTATTTGCATTTTTCTACATACAGACATCCAGTTATATCAGCATCATTTCTTGAAGATGCTATCTTTTTTCCATTGTATGGATTTGGCTTCTTTGCAGGGGAAAAAAACAAGTGTCCACAGATGTTGGGAATTATTTCTGGGTCTTTGGTTCAATACTATTGATCAATCAGTCTATTTCTATGCCAGTACTATGCAGCTTTTATGATTTCCAGCCTTTACTCTTGGGTGTGTTTGCTTTTGTTTTTTGTTTGTTTGTTTGTTTGTTTCTCTAGGGTGTCCAGTTGTGCTGTTAAGTTGCCAGTATGAGATATGTCCAATTTCTTTATGAAGGCACTTAGTGCTATGAACTTTACTCTTAGCACTGCTTTCATTGTCTCCCATAAGTCAGGGTATGTTATGCCTTCATTTTCAGTGAAGTTTTAGGAAATCTTTAATTTTTTTTATTTCTTCCCTGATCCAGTCATCATTGATTAGCAGGCTGTTCAATTTCCATGCAGCTGTAAGCTTTTTGTTACTTCTGTTGCTGAAATCCAACTTTAATCATAGTTATCTGATAAAATACAAGGGGTTATTTTAAATTTTCTTGTATTGGTTGAGTTTTGCTTTGTGATCAGCTATACAGTCAATTTTGAAGAAGGTTCTGTGTGGTGCTAAGACAAAAGTATATTCTTTTGTGTTTGTGTGAAATGTTTTGTAGATATCTGTTAGGTCCATTTGATTCATGACATCTGTTAGTGTCATTTCTCTATTTAGTTTCTGTCTCAGTGATCTGTTCTTTGGTGAGAGTGAGGTGTCGAAGTCTCCCACTACTAATTTGTGGGATTCAATGTATGATTGAAGGTTATTAATGTTTCTTTTACAAATGTTGGGCCCCTTGTATTGGGGATATAGATGTTCAGAATTGAGATGTCATCTTGTTGGATTGTTCCTTTGATGAGTATTTAGTGCCCTTCCCCCATCACTTTTGATTAATTTTGGTTGAAAGTCTATTTTATTAGATACTAAGATGGCTACTCCAGCTTGCTTCTTGAGTTTGTTTGCTTGGAAAGCCTTTTTTTCCAGCCCTTTACTCTGAGGTAATACCTACCTTTGTTGCCGAGGTATTTTTCTTGTATGCAGCAGAATTATGGGTCCTGTTTATACTTCCATTTTGTTATATGTCTTTTTATTAGGGAATTGAGTCTGTTGGTGTTGAAAGATGTTAATGACCAATGATTGTTAGTTCCTGTTATTTTGATGTTGGTGGTTGTAGTGTGTTTGTGTCTTTCTCTTCTTTTTGGTTTTCTGCAGTGGGGATATTTATTTATTCCTGTGTTTTCTTGGGTGTAGTTAACCTCCTTTGGTTGGAGTTTTCCTTCTAGTATCTTCTGCAGTGCTGGGTTTGTGCATACATGTTTAAATTTGGTTTTGTCATGGAATATCTTGTTAAAAGTTTGCCTGATTATAGTAGTCTGGGCTTACATCTGTGTTCTCTTAGGGTCTGCAGGACTTCTTCCCAGACTCATCTGGCTTTTAGAGTCTCTGCTGAGAAATCAGGAGGGATTCTAATACTTTTGCCTTTATATGTTACTTGGTTTTTTTCACTTGCAGGTTTTAATATTTTTCTTTGTTCTGTACATTTATCATTTTGGTTATTACGTGGTGGGAGGAATTTCTTTTCTGGTCTAATCTATTTGGTGTTCTGTAGGCCTCTTCTATGTTTATAAACATCTCTTTCTTTAGGTGGGGGGAATGTTCTTCTATGGTTTTGTTGAAAATATTTTATAGGTCTTAGAGCCAGGAATCTTCTTTTTTTTTTTTTTTTTTTTTTTTTTTTTCTGTTCTTATTATCCTTAGGTTTCATCTTCTCAAAGTGTCCTTGATTTCTTGGATGTTTTATGTCAGGAAATTTTTAGAGTTAACATTTGCTTTGGAATATGTATTGATTTCTTCTGTTGTATTTTCTTACCTGAGATTCCATCCCCCACCCCACATCTCTTCTATTCTGTTGATGATGTTTACTTCTGTAGTCCTGTTTTCTTTCCTAAGTTTTCATCTCCAGGATTTCTTCAGTTTGTGTTTTCTTTATTGTTTTTATTTCCATTTTCAGGTCTTGAACCATTTTATTCATTGCCTTCACCTGTTTTTTGTATTTTTATGTATTTCTTTAAGTGATTTATTCATTTTCTCTTTCAAGGTCTCTATCTGTTTGACTGCATTTTCCTGAATTTCTTTAAGAGATTTATTCATTTCCTCTTTAAAGGCCTCTATCAAATTCACAAGCATAGATTTGAGGTCATTTTTTTTGTGTGTGTTTCAGTTGTGCTATGGTATCCAGGGCTGCTTGCAATGTGATAACTGGATTCTGGTGGTGCCATATTGTCTTGGCATTTGTTGATTGTGTTCTTATGCTTTTTTAAGCCACCTGGTTGTCTCTGGGTTTTGGCTAGTTGTTCCTGGTGCCTGCTATATTTCTCATGGTGCAAGAAAAGCCTTGGAGAGGAAGGCTGGATTTTCCTGGAACAGCATTCCTCAGGATGGTAGGTATGGTTGTAGACTGGCAGCTGGATCTCAGAGAGTAGCCTTCAGTTCTCCTCGGGTGGCTGTGTCCCAGTTGTACCCACAGGCATGGGATTGGAGTGGGGGTGTCAAACCTGTATGATGCTGAGGACCAGCAGGTCTCCTTAGCAACCCAGGAGCCCTTCTCTTGCCAGGGAAACTCCCAAAGCCAGCATCTCTACCACTGGATCACTTGATCCACAGTTACTGAGCTCCAGATGCCTATATGACATTTGCACTGGGCACCACCATCTTGGAGCAAGATCCTGTAGATCTGGTAAATACCCTCAGGGAGACAGTAAGACCCATGGACCAGAGACTGGGACTATCTCCTAGGACCATTCTCCTAGAATCCAGGAATCAGGTGGCCAGAGGCTGGAACCAAGCACCCTATAACCCAGAAGCTTTGCCTGTGATGATGGGAATAGTTAGGCGGCCAGAGGCTGGAACCACTGCTTCGCAACAGCAGTGGGCTCTCCTCTCACTTGGGAAACATAGACGCTGGCATTTTGGAGTCTGCAGTACAGTCTCATGCTCGCTCCATAGTCATGGTGGTCCTGCTCCCAAGATCCTGACTTTTTTAAATAAAAGAGACCAGAAACAAACACTCGTGTATTTAAAATGCATCTTCAACAAATAGCATTGGTCAAACTGAATTGCTGCATGTAGAAAATTCCAAACAGATCCATATCCATATTATCACTGTGCACAGACTCAACTACAAATGGATCAAAGGCCTCAACATAAAGCCAAATCCACTGAAGGTGTGAGTAGAAAAAGTGGGCAATGACCTTGGATTCATTGGCACAAGAAAAGACTTTCTACATAGATAACTGTTAGCACACTAAGATCATTAATTAATAAATTGGACTTTATCAAACTGAGAAGCTTCTGTGTGGCAAAGGACCCCGTCATTTGAACAAAGGGGCAGCCTAAATAATGGGAAAAGATTTTTACCAACTCCCCAAGTGATGGAGAACTAATATCAAAAATATATAAAGAACGGAGGGAGATCCAACATGGTAGAGCTGATCATACACTTTGTCTGATCAACAAGACAGAAGTGACTGCACAGTGACCAAACTGGGAGCTACAAAACACCAGTGCTGCTGTTTCCCAGGGAAGAGGGTTCCACGCTGTGTGGAGAACCTGTGTAGACCACCAGACTAATCCACAGAAAAGTCCCTGGGTCCCTGCAGGCATGTGCGCAGTCTCCAAAGGCTAGCCATTCACATACATGTATGTGGCACCTGCACTCTGGATATCAAAATGAACTGGGGACTAAAAAACAGCAGTGTCTTGGTTTTCCAGCCCCAAGGAGATCCCACAGTCTGGAATACAAGTGGATCCAACCTCAGGTCACGCAGCCAATCCATGGAAAGTTCTAGGGTCTCCACAGGCATGGGCTCGGGCTCCAAGGTCTAGCCACATGCCTGGGGGAGGCACACAACATCAATGCTCTGTGTCTCAGATGTATCTGTGAGCTACAAAATACCACTGCCTGTGTCTTCTAGCCTGGAGGAGACTGTATGGACTATAACACAAGTGGATATTACCTTAGGTCACCAAGCCAATCCACAGAAAGTTTCTGGTCCACACAGGCAATGGCAAGTGTTCCAAAGTCTAGTCACATGTGAGTTGGAGGCACAGAGCACTTGCATTTTATGTCTGAAATGTAACTGTGGGCTACAAAACACCAGTGTCTCCATCTCCTTGCCAAGAGGAGACACCACAGTGTGAAACATAGGTAGATCTGACTTCAGGTCACCCAGCTGTCCACTGAAAAATCCAAGGTCTGACCTCAGGTCACTTGACTCATCCACCTGAAGGGTTTCCTGATCCCTGTAGGTGAAGGGTCTCAATCTATGACCACTCACCTATGTGCTGCTCTTAATGGCCAGTAAAGGACAGTAGAAACCACCACCCAACACCAGAGACAGGAAGATGGGTTAAGGCCAGTGTACAAACACAAAGAGCAAAAGCCAAAATAATATGGCATCTCCCAAACCCAGTTATGCCAAAGCAATCATTCCTGAAAATTTTAACACAACTGAAACACAATAAATTTATATCCAATCTTTTTTATGAAGATGATAATGGAGGAAATGAATAAAATCTGTAAAGAAATAATAGGAAGATACAGCCAAACAGATTGAGGCCTTTAGAGAGGCTATGGCAGAGACCTATAGAGATGAAATGAAGGAATCCCTGGAAGAAATTCAGGAAAATGTGAACAATCAGATGAAAGAAATCAACATATCTGTTCAAGATTTGAAGATGAAAATGGAAACAAAAATAAAAACACAAACTGAGGAAAGCCTGGAAAAAACTAACTTAGAGGAGAAAACAGGAACTGCAGAGGTAAGTATTGACAACAGAATGCAAGAAATGAGAGATGAAGGAAAGACTCAATAGAAGAAATTAATGCAACCATCAAAACATCCAGGAAATTAAGGACACCATGACCAGCTGAAACCTAAGGATAATAGGAACCGAGGAAAGAGAAGACGCCCAGCTCAAGCCCAGAAAATATTTTCAACAAAATCAAAGAAGAAAATTTCACCAATTTAAAGAAAGAGAAGACTATAAACATACAAAAGACATATAGAACATCAAACAGAGTATACCAGAATAGAAAATCCTCCTGTCACATAATAGCCAAAACACTAAATATACAGAACAAATAAAATATTAAAAGTGTCAAGGGGAAGAGGCCACATAACATACAATGGCAAATGGATCAGAATCACACCAGACTTTCCAGTAAAGACCATAAAATCCAGGAGGGTCTGGGCAGATGTCTTGCAAACCCTATAATACCCAGATGCCAGTCTAGATTACTATACCCAGCAACACTTTCAATAACCAAAGATGAAGAAAACAAGATATTCCATGACAAAAACAAACTCAAATAGTACCTATCCACAAATCCGACCCTACAGAAGATACTAGAAGAAAACTCCAACTCAAAGAGGATAACTACATCCAGGAAAACATAGGAAATAGATAACTTCACTTTAGCAAAACAGAAACTAAACAAGCACACAAACATACTAGCACACCCAATATCAAAATAAAAGGAACTAACAGTCATTGGTCATTAATTTCTCTCAACATCAATGGTCTCAACTCTTCAATGACAAGACACAGATTAACAGAATGGATGTGTAAACAGCTCCAATAGTCTGCTCCATACAAGAAACATACCTCAGCCACAAAGATAGGCATTTTATGAGAGTAAAGGGCAGGAAGAAGGTCTTCCAAGCAAATGGACACAAGAAGCAAGCTGCAGTAGCCATTGTAATACCTGATAAATTAGACTTTCAACCAAAAGTAATCAAAAGAGATGAGAAAGGACACTTCACACTCATCAAAGAAAAATAGCCAACATGACTTCACGATTCTGAACATCTATACCACACACGCAAAGGCCCTAACATTTGTAAAGGAAACATTAATAAAACTTAAACCACACATTGATCCCCACACATTAATAGTGACATCCTTCAGCACCCACCTTTCACCAAAGAATAGGCAAAAGAAACAGAAGTTAAACCAAGAAACAATGACACTAACAGATGTCATCAATCAAATGGACTTAACATATATGTACAGAACTTTCCACCCAAACACAAAAGATTATACCTTATTCTCAACACCCCATGGGACCATAACATGACCCCAAAACTGACCATATAGTAAGTTACAAAGCAAGCCTCAACAGATATAAGAAGATTGAAATAATACTTTGTATCCTATCAGACCACCATGGACTAAAGCTGGACCTCAACAACAGAAATAACAAAATCTTACATACATATGAAAAATGAACAACTCTCTATTCAATGAAAACTCAGTCAGAAAGGAAGTAAAGAAAGAAATTAGGGACTTCCTAAAATTCAGTGAAAATGAAGGTACAACATCCCTTAATTTATGGAAGACAAAGAAAGCAGTGCTAAGAGGAGAGTTCATAGCACTAAGGGCCTTCATAAACAGAATCAAAACATCTAATACAAGGAACTTAATGACACATCTGGAAGCCCTAGGAAAAAAAGAAGATGAAATATCCAAGAGGAGTAGACAGATGGAAATAATCAAACTCAGGCTGAAATCAATAAATTATAAACAAAGAGAACAATTAAAAGAGTGAACAAAATCAAGAGTCAGTTCTTTGAGAAAATCAACAAGGTAGATGAACCCTTACCCAAACTAACTAAAAGGCAGAGAGACACAATCCAAATTAAAAAATTCAGAAATAAAAAAGAAGACATAACATCAGATACCGGGGAAATCCAAAGAACCATATGGTCTTAATTCAAAAGCCAATATACCATAAAATTTAAAGATCTAAATGTAACAGACAATTTTCTTGACAGATTCCACTTGCCAACATTGAATCAAGAACAGGTAAACACATTAAATAGTCTGATATCTCCTGTGGAAATAGAAGCAGCCATCAAAAGTCTTCCAACCAAAAAGAGTCCAGGACCAGATGGTTTCAGCAAAGAATTCTACTAGACCTTCCAAGAAGACCTTATGCCAATGCTTTTCAAACTGTTCCACAAAATAGAAATGGAAGGAATATTACCTAACTCATTCTATGAGACCACAGTAACCTTGATACCTAAACCACATAAAGACCCAACAAAGAAAGAGAATTTCAGACCAGATTTTCTTATGAATATTGATGCAAAAATACTCAACAATATACTTGCAAACTTAATCCAAGAATACATCAAACATATCATTTATCATGACCAAGTAGGCTTTATTCCAGGCATGGAAGGATGGTTCAATATATGGAAATCCATCAATGTAATCCACCATAAAAGCAAACTAAAAGAAAAAAAAAAAACCACATGATCATCTCCTTAGATGCCAAAAAAAGCATTTGACAAAATCCAATACCCATTCATGTTTAAAGTCTTGGAGGGATCAGAGATACAAGGCACAAACCTAAACATAATAAAGACTATAAACAGCAAGCCAATAGCCAACATCAAATTAAATGGAGAGAAACTCAAAGAAATCCCACTAAAATCAGGGACTAGACAAGGCTGCCCACTCTTTCCATACCTCTTCAATATAGAACTTGGAGTTCTAGCTAAAGCAATAAGACAACAAAAGGAGATCAACGGGACCTACATGAAAATAGAGGAAGTCAAAGTATCCCTATTCACAAATGATATGATAAATATACATAAGTGGCCCCCAAAATTCCACCAGAGAGCTCCTACAGCTGATAAACTCCTTCATCCAAGTGGCCAGATAGATTAATTTTTTAAAAAATCAGTAGCCCTTCTGTAAACAAATGAAAAACAGGCTGGGGAAAAAATTACGGAAACTGCATCCTTACACTCTTCCCTGCTCCATGAATCATTTCAGTTTCTTACTAGGATCTCCTGCTATTCTTTCACAGACCCCAGCAGAACTGTAGCCCCATCTTCACAGATGACAGCAACCATCTCCTTGCTTTGTCACCAGCACTGTCTCAGACCTGTCCTCCCTTCCCACTTCTGCTCTAACAGTGAGATGTTGATTGTTACCACAAGAGGGCAGAGAATTGCTTTCAGGGGAAGGTGTTCTTCAGGTCCAGTGTGTCTATGACTGTAAATGCCCAATGACTCTGGACTTGGGAAATATATTTCCTCCAGACACCAGCAGCCAGAAAGGCCCTATATTATGCCCTGGTGGGGGTTTTGAGCTAGCCAGGAATAGTTCTTGGTTTTATGTCTGCCAGCTACAACTTGGAGCAGGAGTTTTGTGCTTAAAAGCTTGCAGTCAGAAAGGCTTAGGACTGTACTCAGGTCCTAAACACTCAGTGTAGTTGCTGGCCTGCTAATAGACTTTCTATTGGCTTGAACTTGTGTGCAGGTGATCTTCTACAGTAGACACCTCACACCATGGAGAGTGTTGTTTTGTGTTGGATACCTTACAACATTTTTGGAGGTTCCAGAGAGATCTTCAGAGACCATACCTCAAGACACCAGGGGTCTTGGAGCCTCTTGGAGAGGGAAAGACTGTGGTGGTCAAGGTACTCCTAAGGAAGGACGCTCAACCTAAGGCATTCCAGGGCCCAGGGATTCCCTCTGATCAATTCTGCCTACAGCTTGAAAGAATCCAATAGCTCCTACCCAGAAGGGAATAAAATTGAAAGTTATCTCTGTCACCTACAGAGGTAAGTCTGGTTGAGGTGCCTTCTATTTAGGACACAAAGGAGAGGCCAGATCCAGCCACTGAATCAGTATCCAGGATCCGTGGGAAAAGTTACCATATTCTATTGGTCTGTTCAGCTGTGTGAGTGTGTGGTGGCCACCCATGGTTGTCTATATGTTTCTCTGTATGTCTACATGTTTAAGCTCTGTTGGTTGGAGAAACTGATCTAAAATGGAAGCGGGAGTGAACTGCCCTAGGATCCCGGACTCGGCTGCCCTGGAGACAGCACACAATTTCTTCAGCTATGTTGAGCCACCTATCTGTGCTGTGTGCCGTCCCCACCCCCAACGTCTGGTGGTGACTGTGGCTGCCGCTGCCCCCACCCCCAACTTCTGGTGGTGACTGTGGCTATAGCTGATGCTGTTACTATGGTGATGTCAGAGGTGGTGGCTGCTGAGCAGTGACAGCAGAGGGGACCACAACAGCCCAAGGGGAGTTTTTGAAGATAAGAATGAATATGATGTTTCTTGCATGAAAAACCACAAACTTTTATGAAATCAATTGACACTCTTATGAAGTCAGGTAGCCCAGTGACAATTCAGGCCATCTACTTCATGAAAACTGGGAGGCCCTAGACACCGTGACTACTTTCTCTGCATTGACCAGCAGCTTTCTTTGGTGTGAGACCACCTGGCTTAAAACCTGTGCCCTACTACTGAGGACCCTAAATCCTTTTGACTCATCCAGGTGACCCAAAGAAACCCAAGCCCTCCACCTTTTCTCTTCTGCCCCCAGAACACCCTCCCTCCAGCTCTAACTCTATGTAGCTGGTTATGCCAGAGGAAGGGGGAAGTAGTTCCTCTGGCTGGGGAAGGCTGGCCAGGAGAGAAGAGGAAGTTTCTTTCCTTCCCCTTTCGTGGTTTATGTCTCTTTTTCAACTGATGCTCTACATAATTGGAAAACTCAGAACCCACCATTCTCTGAAAAAGAGTAGTAAAGCCTGCCTCTACCCCTGGGCCTGGTAGAGTACTGTTGCTGGACAGTGCAGTCCAGATAGAATAGATAGCCCTTTCTGTCTGAACTGACTGGAACCCCAACACTGACCAAGGTAATGAAGCTTTGGACAATTTTTACCAGGCCCATTTTTAGAAGGCTTAAAGATAGGTGCTTAAAAAAATGTTGCTTTTGTTATGCAGTTAGTCCCAGATATTAGAAATAAAACATAAAATATTAGAAAGGTGTGAGATTACAAATAGTATAGTGAGAGTATAAATAGAGTATAAATTAGGGACTGATCAAAAGGTTTACAATAGAAAACAAAAGATAAAACAGATCCCAGATCAGGAGCCAGAGACCTAGGAACAGGAGAGGGGGAAAAATGCCCCATCCTATATAAGTGACTGTAAATGGGTCTTTGCTCAGATACCGAGACCTTAGAAGAGGCCAGTGGCTTATCTGCCCAAAAAGCTTGATCCTATTTCTGCTGGTTGGCCAGTTTGTTTGTGGGCAGTTGTCACCACAGCCATGTTAAATAAAAACAAAAACAAAAACTGACTTTGGACTAGGAACTGGTGTTCCAAACCACTCTGCTCTTTGTTGAGGTCCTCCTGAGGTGGACCCCAGAAAGGTGGATGTACAATGCCCACATAATGCATCATCAGTCACTTCTCTTGGACCAGCCCCATATCTAATTCTGTAAAACTTTAGTCATCAGCCCTGCCTGGCTGCTACCAGATGATAACCTGAAAGAGCCACTCCAAGACAGCAACCAACTTAGGGTCTTCAGACTCTATCAGCCAGATAACGGACACAGCAGGGCATGCATCTGAGATGATGCAATGGATGCATCCCCTGGCACAAAACCCCAATGAGGAGAGATGTGGTCCAGTGCTTCACTGACCTTTTTGACTTGAGCCAGCAGGAACTTTCACCTCAGCTTGTCCAAGCACATTCTGGCAATGCATATGCACTTAAGGTCAAGGTGAAAGATGAACACACCATCTTCAGCACCCACTTCAAACAGGCCTCCATCCCAGGATGTTGCTGCCCCTGTAACTGCAGACGCTTCATTCTCCACTTTGAGGCTGGCAGGCTAGGAGCCTCCTGCCTCTGCTTTGGGCAATTCAACCCATTAAACCTCATGACATTCTGAATGGGAGCAGTTTTGTTCAAGATGAATTCAGATATGATGAGGCCAATTGTCTCTTTGGACTGTGTCTTAGTTAGGGTTTCTATCTCTGTGATGAAACACCATGACCAAAGAGCAAATTGGAGAGGAAAGGGTTCATTCGGCTTACACTTCCATATTGATGTTCATCATCAAAGGAAGTCATCACAGGAACTCAAATAGGGCAGGAACCTGGAGGCAGAAGCTGATACATAGGCCATGGAGGGGTGCGGCTTACTGGCTTGTTCAACCTGATTTCTTTTAGGACCTGGGACTGCCATCTCAGGGATGGCACCACCCACAATGGCGCCACACCTTACATGCAGATCTTATGAAGGCATTTTCTCAATTTAGGTTCCTTCCTTTCAGATGACTCTAGCTTGTGTCAAGGTGACATAAGATTGGCCAATACAGACAGACTGGTGAAATCAAGGAACTTCAGCACAAAGGACTGGGCTTCTGGCATCTCCTAAGCACTTTTCTAGAAGAAGGGTAAAGCCATCACTGCATACATGGACAGTCAGTATGCAACACATACACACACATACATGCACACACACACACACACACACACATGTACGTGCACGCGCACACACACACACACACACACACACACACACTCATGGCCACGGGGCCCTCTATATATAGAAAAGGGGCTCCTCACCTCAGCCAGAAAGGAATCTGGCCCTATTAGAGGCCATACAGCTTCCAAGAAAGGTAGCCATTGTTTTCTGCAAAACACATCAAAAGGGGAATCACCAGAGTCCCAAGGAAACAGGACAGCAGACTTGGCCACCTGGAAGGCAGCCCTAGCACCAGTGAGCCACCTTCAAATCCTGGCCACCCTTCCTGAACCCAGATTACTCAAGAGCCCAACCTATATGTAAGAAACCTTGTTGATCACTTCCCCCTGGTGGAGGTAGGGGCAGGGGGAGGGGAGGGAGAAAAGGGAGGGAGGGTAGGACTGGGAGGAGAGGAGGGAGGGGGCTACAATCAGGATGTAAAATAAATAAAGTAATGGGTGGTGATTCCTTCCAGATGAGACATTTGTACTCCCTGCCATTATCAGAAGACAGATAGTTGCGAAACTCCACCAACTAAAACTGATGAGTTACTCTGACACAGTATTCCAGATAAGAAATTTCTAGACTTGAGCTGCCCCTCTCCCTGGGGTCCGACAATGGCCTGGCCTTCAAAGCCAGTTACCCTTACTCTGCTGAAGGTCCTAAATGTTGATTGGAAACTACATTGTGCCTAGAGGTCACAAAAGTCAGAACAGGTAAACCAATCTTTTACCTTTGCCCTCCTAAGAGCCAGATATGCCCCATATCAAGAAGTTCATATGGCAAAAATTACTAATGATCCCCTCCTCAATCCTTATAGGCCCTGCATCAGACCCAGAGGACTATTCATCAGACAGTTCAAGATGCTATGCCCTTTCCCATGTCTGAGTCTGCCCACGAGTTCCAAACTGGAGATTTTACATGGTTAAAGAGAATCCCAACATTGAACCTGAAACCAACATAAAAAGTACAAAACCCTGTGGTCCTCGCCACCCCTACAGCAGTGAAAGTCACCAGTGTCACCCCATGAACCCTCCACACCTAGATGAGAGAGGCTACAGAAGATAATGACAGATGGCTGTCACCAGGTCCTCAGAAGCCCTAAAAGTAAAGCTGAAACAGGCTGTGTAACTATGGTTCTGCTATTTTGTCTTTCCATAGGGAAGGCCAAACCCCCAAACCCCTTCCATAAGCCAGGACTTTGAATATAGGAATTAAGAAAGACTTGAACTGGAGAGTTCATAGCCAATCTATCCAATTAGATCCAAACCACCTTCAAAGTAGATTTCTGTAAAGTATTGCATTCAAGGGCTACCAGTGGATGGATCACTCACTCCTGAAAAGGAGCACACCATTGGGCTGTGGGTCCCTTGTTAAAAGAAGGGCTTCTGATCTATCCAGTACTATGCTTGCCCAGCTGATAGGCCTCTAATTCGCCAGAAGCTAGGCAAATGCCATTGTTCTCAGTGGGACTGTGAAATACAGTCCTTTTGAGGGCACACTGATCCATTTACTGTTCTAGAAAGGAAACCATCATCACCTACCTGTGGTCACGAGCAATGAAATCACATATCCATAAAAGTCAGGTCCTCACAGGAAGTTGAAGATCATTGTTGAGAAACCAGTAGAACCTGGGGAGATACATTATACCTAAATGGTCCAGATCAGTTTTCTAGGTCCAGAAGATACCTACACCTAGAGTCATCTGGACCATTGGCCCAAGCTGACCCATCTTGGTACCTTTGGAAAATAGGCCCCTTAAGATAGTGAGTCCCAGGACTCCAATTTCTCCAAGAATTGCTTTGGTAACCTCAAGGACAAATGTCCAAAATGCAGCAGAAGCTATTTGCTCAGTATTCAGGACACTAAAAAGATATGAGGCTAATATCAGTTCCTTAGCTATTCTCAACATGACATAGGTCAGGACTGCTGGCTATGCCTAGACCAGAAGTTCCTTATTATGTTGAGATTGCAACTAACTAAACAATAAGTTTTGCTTCTAACCGTAACTTCTGTAAATGGGACCAAACTCAGCTCCCCCTGGAGGTCCTCCAAAGGAAGGGTGCCTGTTTAATGTCACCAAGGTACTCCATAAACATTCCTAATGCTCTCAACCATAAAATTGTGTTTGTTGCTACTTCATAACTATAATTTTGCTACTGTTGTGAACCATAATGTAAATATCTGATATACAGGATATCTGATATATGTGGCCCCTGTAAAAAGCTCATTGAACACACCCCCCCAGGGGGTTGCAAGCCATAGGCCAAGAACCACTACCCTAATTAGTTTCCCCTAAGCAGATTTCTGTAGCAGTCTCCAGTACAGATTAACTGTATTGGAGGTTGAGTTTAACTAAAGTAATCCCAGACCCCAGGGACTACCATGCCACCTTGCACTACTGCTTAACCAAATGTGCATCTTCTGACTCATTTGCACCAGAGAACCCACTCCTTTACATTCTTATGCATAATATACCAGAGGTGTTCATCTACAATAGAGAAGAGGGCGGGGCCCACCTACACCTATATTCTGGGCTTCTCCACGCACAACAAGCTCTTCCCATTCTCATTCCCTGCTTGTAGGCATCAAGGACTCTATTGCAGTTGGAAATCCAGCCCTAGTTGTGGGGGAGGGGTTAAAAACTTTAAGGAATGCAGTCCTCAAGTATACATAGACCTAGCCCATCTAGAAAATTTTGCTTACCATTTGGAAGCTCAGATTACTTAGCCGAGGTTGCTGTTCAGAATCAAAGAGGACTTGACCATCTCCTTATGAGGCAAGGAGGTCTCTGTATGGCACTGAGAGAAACTTGTTGCCTCTATGCATTCATGGGTAATTAGAGAAAGTTTAGCCATGGTCAGAAAAGCATTCAAGAAAGAGAAATATCAAGCATCGAACAACTGGCACGAATCTTTGTTCTTTTGGTCCCCCTGGTTAACTACTCTAGTTACAGCCATGGCTGGGCCAAGCTCTAACTATATGACCATCCTTACTCAACTGCTTACTTAACTATGTAAAGCAGAGAATAAATTCTGTTAAAATACTAGTGGTAAGGAGAAAATAAAACCCCTGGCCCCAGATGAGTCCATGATTTGACTCATGCCAATAAAATCAGTGTAGAAAGTAACAGGCACCAAGACCTTAGCAGGTTCCCAGACTTTAGCACAACTGGGGACATGATGGCTACTGGAGTCCAGCATATATACAGCAACACCTGCAAAAAATAGAATAAAGACTTAGTCTATTAAAGGCCTAGGATATACTAACATTGGCTTTTGGCTTCTGTAGTTCCACTATACCTAACTACTCTTGATACCTGAGGTGTCAATCCAGGGTAACACCCCACAACACATAGACATACACATGTACACACATAAATACACACATGCACACCATATAAACATACACATATAAGCAAGGTGCAGCAGCACAGGCCTGAAATCCTAGCACTCAAGGAGGCAGAGGCAGGCAGATTTCTCTGAGTTCAAGGCCAGCCTAGTCTACAAAGCTTGTCCAGGACAGCCAAGGCTACACAGTCCACATAAATATACACATGCACATACACATAAATATACAACATGAACCCACACATAAAAATTGCTGAATAAACACAGAAGTAAAAATGTGCATGTATATACAAACATAAACATACATAAGTATACATACACATAAGTATATACATATACTCACACAAACAGAAATATGCACATGCACACAGATAAATGTACACAGGTTTACACATAAATAGACATATATTCTCCCCAAAATACATACATACTCACACATAAACATACTCATGACCCACAAACATAAACATGTATACACAAAAATATAAACACATACACATGTACACACTTTAACTGTAAACACTGAAAAACCACATAAATGTATACATATATACTCACATAAATCTTCCCATGCACACATACATAAATATAGTCATGTACATGTACAGAAATGAACATATACATAATTATTGTTCAGCATCAGGAGGGCCGGTGCTGGCCTGGGTTCCACTTCTGGAGGGCTGGTCCAGGCACTGCTCGCCTCTGAACAAGAACAGACAAACCTCAAGATCAAAGGTTCCATTTCTTGCTCAGGGGCAGCTTAGAGTTTTCCACTGAGTGTTACAGTATCAGACGGCAGTGGAAACTTGGGCATTCCAAAGGTTTGTGATGATATCACAGTGTTACAGGCCCTTGGTTAAGCTGTTGTGCTAATCACAGCAGAGAATGTGGGTAGACTCCCTGGAAGGCAGGTTCTGTGAGATGAAGGCTTCATTGGCCCCCAAGGCAGTTCTGCGCACCAGTGAATGGCAGCAGCCCATAGAGGTCAGCAGCACCTGTGGACTGACCAGCAGTCAAGCCCCGACTGGTCCTGGTCTAGAAGCTCAGAATATTTGGCAATGAGTCTTCAGAAGCCCTACCTTCCCGAGGGAAAATGACCAATTCAGACATTTGTGATGGAGTGAGAGAGCAAGCCAACATTAACTCCTGAATCAGGGATTTACAACCTTTGGTAGGAGGGAAAGGTTTGAGGGTGAATGTGCCTCATTCACTAGGGTTAGAAGTGCCAAGATACTTACTTCACATGCAGTGGTACAGTGCCTCATTTACATGCAGTAACATAGGGTCCTATTACAAGAAGGAGAACACAGTACTTAATTATGCTATGGGTGGGGGGGAAGATACGATTAAAGGTTATTTGCTGAAGGCTAGGATTTCCTTAGCATTGGGTGGGTTATTTCCAGGAATCCCCAGGTGCTTGCTGAACAGTTTCTATCAGGAAAGGGTCGAACTTGTAATCTTCGCTGTGGCTATACGGCACTGGTTAGAGTTTCTAGGATTCAGAGAGGGGCCCCAGTGAGAAAGGGAGTGCCGTCACTGTATACTGTGCTCAGCGGTTATCTAGACTTAGACTTCTCCAGCAGAGCCCCACACTTAAATCTATACATATACACATATAAAACCATACAAATCTAAACATATGTACATGCACATAAATATACATGTGTAGACACACAAAGTATACACATGACAGATAAATATACACATGTACAATACACAGAAAAATACAAAGTACAAATACAAACAAACATAGATACACACATGCACAACATAAATATAAAATCACACATAAATATACACCTCTAAAAATACGTTAACATACACACACATAAACATACACATGTTCACATATACACTCACATATATACATATATACACACCAGGATATACTTGTGTACACACATAAAAATACACACATAAACATCAACATCAACATGTACTCATATAAATATGCATCTGTACACACACATCAATACACACGTGTACATACATAGGAATATATACATATAATATACGCACAAACACACATATAACATACAAGTACAAACATGGACACATGTATACACACATGAATATTCAAATGTATACACTTAAAACATTAATATACATAAGTACTGTTGTATGTTTATTCACCTCAGATAGGGGGTTCCACAACAAACCGAAGTACAGATACCATCTGAGTCCATCTTGGTGAACCATGAATTGTATTGGGGTCACATATAGGAACATGGGTCAGGGGTTACATACAGGAACAGAAATGACCCAGAGACATCTGCACCACCAAATCCCACTCCAGCATGGGAACATGGAACATCTCAGTGTGTTGAAGAGTGTCCTTCCCGGAGCTTTAGTTGATATAAGGCTCTTTCAGGCAGCTCACCTGGTTTCTGCTTCTTACAGGTAGCTATTCTGGTCTCAGAGGCTTTGCAGCTTTTCTCCTCCAGTAATCTTATCTGACCCTCAGTTTTCTTCTATTGGAGACTCTCAGCTTTCGTAGTTTACTATGGTCAGTTTCAGGGATTTCCTGAAGCTTTTTTTGAGTTATTTATCTTCGTTCCTTAGGAGCTGCCCTGAGGGATGGATGGAATGTCTCAATCTCAGAGGGAGCTGTAACATAACACCACACCATTTCCTCCAACTCTTACAGTCTTTCTGCCCCTTCTTCATAGTGGTCACTGAGCCTTGGAGGGGATAACTATAGATGTCTACCTATGACTACGAAATAGGCCATCATGCCACAGTAACTTGTTCTCAGGAACTTCCCCAGTTGTTATGAGTTAAAAGTTGATGACAACAGCGATCCATAAGAATAAACACATATGTTTAGAAGGCGTAAGACAGGAACAGCACATCCATCTAGGAAAATAAAACATAGAAGTTGCTTCCCCATTAAGACATATGACCTACTCAACCATAGGTTTTTGTCCTGGCTTATAGTACCAGGCTTGAACTCCCTCTTGCAGAGCAGGCCTTAAATCCTATAGGAAGGCTGTTAGTGTTACCAACCATAGCCAAGCCACAACTCCAAAATAGGAGCATCCTGCCCAGCATGTCAGTATTTTAGCACACAGGGTCCATAACCAAGCAGGATGTTGGTGACAGTTCTCCACCAGCAGCCTGTGTGGCCCCTTCCAGTACTATGAAAGCCACCTAGCAGGATGGGAGTTTCCAGCGAAATACACATTTAGTCCCTCCATGTCCTGCAGTCAAAGTGTGCAGTGTCTCCAGCACTCCAGTCTAGTTCTCACATACAACCAATAGCAGGACCATAGCCTTTGTGAGTTTGTGGGGCCTCACTAGGAGGCAGCCCAGGCCTGGAACTGGGGTTTTCATTCAACAACCTTATGACTTTGAGAGTGTCCCTTTCCAGCCATGTAGGATACATTTTGTATTTTTCCCCATTAACCCAGCCTCTGTAGTGTTGTAAGGTAGGTGAAAGGGCTGTTGCATCTGATTGTCTTTCTAATGGCTTTTCAAATCAGTAAAATTCTAAGAAGTTTGCATTATGTCATCTATATAACAGAACCTTTTCTAGTGTCTATCACAGTTTCAACACTGTTTAAAAGTCCACTGTTCAAACCCCAGTGTGCAGCTTTCCTCAGCAAATTCTGCCATCTCCAACAATTTACGGTCTCCTGTTAAATCTAGGCACTTTTACAGCTTCACAAAATGGCCTCTTTGGGCCCCCAAGTAAAGATGTACCTGACACATGCCTGGCCTCAGTGGCTTTCCACAGTCATAGAGGGATATTCCACAACCCCTTTCTTGTATCCGTGACTCTAAAGCCAGAAACGTATGGTCAACGTGGCCAAGTTCTGGTGCTTGATGGGGCTGGAACCTGGCATCTTTCTTCAGTCACATTTGCACCAGCTTTCTGTTGATAATGGCTTCCTTTACTGACTAAGCTTTTCCTTTTTAATTCCTTTTCACAGGTTGGAAGCTTAGCAGGGCCAGGACCTTGTCCTGAGGTCACCACTCTCTTTGTTCCATTTATCATCAGGCTTTTCTTTTTGTTTTGTTTTGTTTTGAAGACAGGCTTTTTCCGTGTAGCCCTGGCTGTCCTGGACTCACTTTGTAAACCAGGCTGGCCTAAAACTCATGGAGATCCGCCTGCCTCTGCCTCCCAACTGCTCGGATTAAAGGCATGTGCCACCATGCCCAGCCATCAGGCTTTTCTTTAAACTTTTTATCTCCTTGAACACTGGACTTAGCTCCCATTACAGTTCATGGTTCTCCTTTTCTCCTCAAACTGTATATTTTGTATTTTTCCTTGCTCAGCTTACTCATTTTCATTGTAGATATCTACAAGAGTAGCTGCTAATATCCACATGACACAATCAATACCAGGTTGTCTTGAAATCGTCTTTGATAATGTCATTAACTCAAAAGTCAACTTAGCCTCAGACAGATTTTTTTTCTCTTTTTATTTTTTCTTCACACAGATTTTTAAGACAAGGCTAAAGTGCAGCCACATTCTTTCCCAAAATAGGACAAGAATAGTCTCTAGCCCACTCACTAATATTCTTCCCCTCTAAAACCTTTGGACCCCACAGTTCAAATCACCCTCAGCATTGTCTTCCATGCTCCTACTAGAATGGCTCATTAAGCCCCACTTAAAGCATCCAACCATTTATCTAGTTCAAATTATCTAGATCTTCTAAATTCCTCCAATAATCAGCATGGTCAGGCCTGTAACAGCAATAGACCCCTCCCTGGTACCAACTTCTGTCTTAGTAAGTGTTCTATTGCTGTAAAAAGACACCATGAACATGGAAATTCTTATCCAAGAAAATATGTAATTGGCGGCTTACTTACAGTTTCAGAGGCCTAGTCTATTATGATCAAGGCAGGGAATATAGGGACAGGCATGGCAGGCATGGTGCCTGGAAAAATACCTGAAAGCTAAATCTTCATCTGCAGGCAGAGAGAGAGGAAAAGAGGGTGGGCCTGGCATGAGCTTTTAGAACCTCAGAGCCCACCCCAGTGACACACTTCCTCCAACAAGGCCATACCTCCTACTCCCTGGTGATTAAACATTTAAATACATATGCCTATGAGGACACTGCCTATTGAAACCAGCTCAAGTACATTTTGAATTTATACCCATTTAGCTGTTGGTTCAATTACAGGGTCAAGGTGGATGCTGTAAAGGACACTGGTAATAGGACAGCCTGCAAGACATTGGTATCAGAGCTTGCATACACCACACCTCATTGCTGTAAGAGTATATGCCACCTTTGTACAGTTTGGTTCTGTGCCATGCCAGAAAGTAGTTTGGCTAGGAAGCCTTCAGTCCATACAGTCACTAAGGTGGAACAGGTTATGGATTCCACCGGTTGTAATGCTTTGTATTCCTCTCCCAGTTGCTGTTCTAATGTTGTACATAAAGATTCTGCTCCTTTCCGTGACTGAGACCAAAACCTTACTGGAACCATTTGCTTAGGTTGCTGAAGTCATAGCCCCCAGCTATAGCCTTCTGAAATCCTAGTGACTTCTAACAGGAAGGGACACTGGGGTCCTGGGGAAATTAGCTGCTTAGCCTGTTCTACAAGGACCTTAGCCTGCTCAAAGTCCTTTTGAGCCTTTCTTTCCTGATTCCATATAACAATCTTTATCAATGTATACAGAGAATAAACAAGCTTAAGCAAGATATGGTATGAAAATCTGCCAATATTCTGTTTGTATCTTCTTTACATTTACAGCACTGACTGTTGTGTCAGTAACATTGTCAAATATCATACACATCTTATTAGACCATAATAGCACAAGAATTTTTATTTATTTAGTTATTTATTTATAGCACAAGGGGCCTGGCCCTTGCACCTTGTGCACACTGATCTTCCATCCCCATTCTTTGAGATGCAGTTGTATGTCTCTCTAAATCTGCAAGACACTCAGAGGTTAACTGTATGCTAACAGGCCAGTGAAAAATCACCCTGCCCCTGGCCTGCCCTGAAGCTCAGAGGATGAATGGCTAAACAATGCTTCAGCTGTTAAGGGCCAAACAATGTTTCAGAGTTAACATACTTCTAGTCACACTGTACTATTCCAGTACCTCACTGCCCCTGCTCCACTGGCTCATTGCACATGCTCCAAAGACCCTATAAAAGCCTGCCCTTCAGCCTACTCCTCTGTGGTCCCTTCCCACTCAGAGACAGCTCCATTGTGTGTTTCCTCCCCCAGTAAATCTCTTATGTGAGGGTTGTTGCATGGTGTAACTTTGTGGTGTTTCTTGGCTCCTGATGGCTAAGATGCTCTTATGCTGGAGAAGCCCTTTCATTGGTTCCAAGGCTTAGATAGGCTCTCCTGGTACCTGTGCTGTCCCCACCCCCCACTTCACCCCTGCCTCTGGGTCTGAGCCACACTGGAACTCTTAACTCTCATCTCAAGTCCACCCACAACAGACTCAACTTCCACCTTACCGATTGCTCAGCATCTTATCCACCAGCGGTAATTCCGTAAGTTTCTCCTTTGTTTGGTGTAAATAATTCCCTGAATCTGAGGAAGTGGCTGTTGAGTACAGTTGACCACCTACTAAATGG
Organism: Acomys russatus; assembly: GCF_903995435.1. Classification (NCBI taxonomy): domain Eukaryota; kingdom Metazoa; phylum Chordata; class Mammalia; order Rodentia; family Muridae; genus Acomys; species Acomys russatus. The sequence goes on along the minus strand of NC_067138.1, from coordinate 78,130,763 downwards.
CTTGGTCTCCTTCAGTCCTCCTTGAATCAAGGGACGCCTTTGACTACAGGCTGCTGTGACCTTTTTTTTTTCTTCCCAACCCCTATCACCTATGGGAATGGTAACATCCATACCTTCTCAGCCTCCCTTAGGATGCCCATTAGAAAACCTCCAGCCTTTCCACCTGGCACCCAACTGAAAGGCCCCAAGCTTATTCACTTTTACAAATTTGGCCTCAATATCACTTAGATAACAAACTCAAATGGCCACACAGTGGCATCCTCCACCCCAATATTTTGGGGGACTTTTGCAACTATTGCAAGTGATTGGGGAAGTGGAGTTTCCCCATTTCCTACATTCCAGCTTTCCCTTATCTCAACTCCAAGCCCTCTCTATATATGAGACACCCAAAATCCCTCTATAGCCAAACATCATTTCTACCTTGTCATCCAGTTACAAAACCCTACCAATTACATCACCCATGCTTAAAACCTACTCCCTCTCTCCAAAGTCTCATGGGACTTAAGCTTCTTATTTCTGACCTCTTAAGAAAAGGCCTTCTGTGCCGCACTTCTTCCTCCCCTTAAACACTCCCATATTCACAGTTTTAAAACCCAACAGAATTTACCATGTGGCTCAGGATCTCTGACTATTGACTCGGCAATGGTTCCTCTTCTCCCGTGTGCTCTCCTTTCTACCATCCCCTCAGGGACCTCTTATTCCTCTGTCCTAGACCTCAAGAATGCCTTCCTTTCCATTCCTCTCAACCCAGTGCTTTTACTTGGACTGACCCAGGAATGAACCTTTCTACCCAATTCATCTGAACTATTCTACTCCAACTCCAGAAGTTCCAGGATAGCCTACATCTATTTGGCCAGGCTTTGGTTTCTGATTTACTCTCATTGTTTCCTCCTAAATCTAAAATTATACAGTACATAGATGATCTTCTCCTTTGTAGTCCAGCACTACAAATTAGTAAGGGTAACGCCTCTACTCTACTAAACTTTCTGTATGGCCAGGGATATAGGATCTCACCATCCAAAGTCCAACTGTCTACCTTTCAGGCCATTACCCTGATAGAAAATGTCAAATTCAGTCACTCATAGTCCCTACCACCAAGGATAAAATTCTACCCTTCCTAGGGATGGCTGGCTTTTTATACCCTTGGATCCCTTCTTTCTCTCTTATTGCTCACCCTTTTATGAGGTGGCCTTTAGTCCCACACACAATCCCTTCCTTGTACCCATGGCCAAGCCTTTTCATAAGCTTCAACAGAGTTTCCCAGCCCAAACCATGTATCAACAGGCTGAAATAATAGCTCTTACTAATGTCTTTCAACCAGTAATGGGACCCCACTCCAAATCAAACTTTTAATGTGACTCAAGCTGATGATTTGGCTTTCCTAAATTATGTATGGAGCATTAGTTTTTGCTGTCTTCTGATACCCACTATATTTGATTTCAAATTCTAGACTCCACCTCTTCAGCTGTTTTTCCCTTCACCTGCTCTAACCATCCGTCATTCCTCTCCTGCCTAGTAAGTATCCCCTCTGGATTTTGGAGCCTGCTACACCCTCCAGGGCAGCCACCACATGGGCATCTCCCTTCTATGCTCTCTGGGGCCCCACCTCATAGGGAACTATTAATTACTAAGACATTTACTTCTCTCCCCTTACGTGAATCCTATTTCCTTGACTCCTCCCCCTAGAAGCTGCATGATAAGTCCCATGGCTTCTTTAAGCCTTTCTAAGTCTCTATGACCTGGTCCCTTCTGTCTCTCAGCTACCTGCAGGAAGTCTCACAGCTTTTCCAAACCATCCTGAGCTTCTCTCTTGTCTCTCAGCTACCATTTGGAGCTTATAAAACTTCCTTTAGAATAGTTTGTTTTGTGACCTTCTCTCTCTTCCTTCATAGACTCAGATTTTGTTAAAGCTTCACTCTGTTACTACAAACAGCTTGACCTCAGTACAGCCCAGTGATCAAAGCTGGCATGCTCAATATTCAAATTCTGTCATATGGTGACAACTTCGCCACTGCACAAACAAATGATTCAAAATTGGCTTATATCTAAAGTTTCACTCTCCTCCTCTATTTCTTCCTATTTACACATGCCCAGGGTAGCTCTTACATATGGATGTTAACATCCAAGAGAGCCCCCACTTCTAACCAACAGCCTGTCCTAATTGGGCCTGAAATTGCTCTATAGGAGGTTATCAAAGGCCAACCCAGTTCCCTATAGCTTCCTTATATACCTCTTCTTCACCAGGGTGTATGCCCATACCTATGTTTACTCCATTTCTTGTTTCTGACCTTAAACCCCACACATCAGTTACTGAATAACACCCTGCCTGGCCACTTTGGAGAATGCTGGTTGTGTGTCCTTCCCAGGTCAAACCTATGACCACATTCATGGCCTTACTCATTGGTCTGTTAGACTTTCTCAGCCCACTGCTCATTAACTGCTCTGAAGCAAATAGCACTACTATTCCTTATCTTTCCCACTCTTTGGTACCTCAGATTGCTTTAATTTTTCAGGAACTCATTTATGAGCTCACTGGAGTGTTTAGACTGTAATAATACCTTAATACTTAGCACTACTACCCATCCTCTATGGCCAAACATTCACAATGCCCCATCCTTTGTGGTGCTCTGATTTACTGCTGCCTACCCACATGATGATCTGGAACTTGTGCTCTGGTGCTCCTTTCTTTCTTGAATTAGGGGTGATACCCAGTGAATACTCATCGCTGGTTCCTATCTTCATCCAAGACCTCTAATGGGTAGCTCAAACCATCCTTGCCCTTCAGAGTCAAAGAGACTTATTGACCAGTGTAGTGCTACAAAATCAGCAAGAATGAGATCTACTAACAGTGGAGAAGCCTTTGCCTCTTCAGAGGGGGAAATGTGGCTTCTATGTCAACCAATTAGGTACAGTTAAGGACAAGATCTGACAACTCCAAACAGATCTACAAAAATGTAAGGCACAACTCAATGCCTCAGGCCAATGGACAGTTGATGGTCCAATATGAAATGTGATACTATCTTTCTTACCTCCCATTCTCCTCCTTCTCCTATTCCTACTAATTGCTCTTTGCCTTTTAAACTTCTTGTCTGGACTTCTTCAACAGCAAATTCAAAACATTTCTAACCAGCTCTTTAATCCATTTGTTATTTCAGGATTATCAGCCCCTGGCTACAGAACCAGAAGCCTGACCCAAGGGCTTAGCAGGAAGTAGTCTAATGATAATTTCACCCCAATTCCCTATTCCTGATTAGTTATCAATAGGGGAAAAAAAGGAAGGGTGAGGAATTTGTTAACATTGTCAGCTATATAATAAAACCTTTTCCAGAAGACGGATGGAACAAGGCAATATCCAGGACCACAGTCCAATATCAAATAGGGTTACAAAAGTAACCTTGGCGAAGCACTCTGAAGGTTCCTTGTCATCTATTGAGGGTCAGGTGGTCGCAGAGGTTTACAAGAAGATACCAAAGTGGAACATAAGCCAGAATTAATACAGCATGGAAAGGTTCTATCTGTTTGTATCAATCACTCCTTCTACAGATTAAAGTTGAGTGCAAAGCATGGGTAGGAGTCACTAACTTAATTAGCTTTCTGTAACCCTCAGTCATTCTCTCTGAGCCATATGGTTTCATATCCTGGAGCTCTTCCATGGAACCTCCCCACATTTCTCTACTCCAGATAAATTCAGTGGGCCTGACTTAAAAATCTGTTCAGCCCACCTCAGTGGCCAAAGGTGACTGTGGTCTTGCTCTCCCCTGCTGCACCTACTTATTCCATGGGTCAGAGAGATTCTGAGTTGGCACTGATCATGCAGCTGTAGCCTCTCCATCCACAATAGCTGGCTGTTGGGAGTGTTCCTGGCTGGGCAAACCACCTGGGCAAAAAACTTTTGCTTGAGGAAAATGTACCCTCCTTAGTCAGAAGGCATAATTCTCCACCCATGCAACAGGCTTGATTGTCTTTACCTGCATTGCTCTAACATGGATGTTTCCTGTGAACTGAGCCTCAGGCTTTAAAGGAGTGGTTCCTGACCTGTGAGTGGAGACCCCACAGGTGTCTCATAGGAAATCCTGAATATCACATATTTACATTGTGACTCATAACAGTAGAAATTTATGAAGCAGCAACAAAATAATTGTATGGTTGGGTTCACATCAGGAATTATATTTAAAGGGTTGCAGCATTAGGAAAGTTGAGAACCACTGTTTTAAGCCCTTCTAGCTCCTTAGCATATAATTTGGCTTTCTATCAATTCTTTCCTTAGGAACTCCATCTTGACATAAATCCTGATACTTTGTCTTCAAGTAACTTCTTCTGTTTTACCTTTTTCTTATCTCCTCTAGCTTGCTCTTTTCCTTTATGGACACTCTATATGTTGTTCTAAGTCACTGATATCTGTTAAAGCTTTTCCTACTTTATAAAGATCCTGCCCCACTGAAGGGCTCAGCAAAGCGGCTAAAGTCTCCAGGCCCTACTGGATTAACCTTCTCTTTAACTCCTCTGTGAACACAGTTTTATCTGGTTGAGAGAACAGGGCCTCAAACACAACTTTCCTTACTCCTAGTTCACCACCCCCCCAATAGCACCTGTCACTCTGCCCTGGTCCTATAGCCCCTGCTATTTATGGGGACTTCAGACAGTGATCACCAAGTGTTCCTAATAGTTTTCATAATCCAGTCCTTCATGAACTGATTTCCCTAATACCATCTTAGATTATGAAGGCTTTATCTTAAGGAGAGGCAGATAGTTTTGTTACTCAGTTTTTCTGCCTCTACAATAGGCAGACTGATGCTGTCTGTGCCCGTTTCCCACACCCTCACAAGCCAGGCTGAGACATTTTCTTTCATTGCTTGTTTAAGTCTTCCCTAATTTGAGCAGGTAAAGTGCTGAGTACTTGCCTTGGCCCTATCTCCATGCTAAATTACAGATTCTTCCTCCTGTTCTACTAAAGGCTGGCCTTGAGAGGTATCTTTTATTGCTTTTTACCATCTCTCTTCAATATTTTTTTATTTACATAATTTAGTTGCCAAATCAGAGGTTAACACAGAGGATGCTAGCCACATCTTCCTCTCCTGTTGCAATTTCTCTTTTACTTGAACAAGTTCCTGCTTTACACAAACAAATTCCTACTTAGCTTCCATCTTAGGTGCAGATGCATTTCTAACCACATGCAACAGTGGCCAGGCAAACTCTACCACTGCTTACCAGAAATCTTGCCTCTTATGTGCTTATCTCAAAGACTGAGATTTTCATTCTAAACTTTTAACTGTTTTCAAGGCATCTCCATATACATGTGGAGAGTCATTCATAAAGCAGGCATGCCACACTATACCATTCAGACGGAGACTGCTATCCTGGTATGCCTTCCACAGACACGCCTAAGCCTCACAGCTCAGCATTAGTTGCATGCCTCACTACCCATAGCAAGAACTACAGAGCTGCTGTCATTGCACACCAATATTCACAATAAAGAAAAGGACAATTATTTCAGAATTTCTTCCACGGAAGCTCCTCCCTCAGGCTTCTCAGCCTCAACAGCATGTGAAACAACTCCAGCCAACTAGAACATCGCTAACATGGCTCTGGCAGGCTTTGTTCTTCTCTTCCATTCCCTCTCCCTTGCTAAAAAAACTGTTAGATTACATGCCTAAAGTTGGCCACCAAAGTTTGTTCCATTCTTTGGCCACTTCCTCCTGCAGTTGACTTCCAAGCTCCAGCTATAAAGTACTGAAGTCCAGCAAACTAAAGCCCCTTTTGCTCACCGAATTAACCTGCCCAACTAAAATTAAACACCTCATCCTAACACGGGTTTCCCCTTCTACCTTTATAAACTGCTATTTGCCTATGGGCCAAGTCTATCTCTTCCCTACCCAGAGGAAGTCCTTTGTCCCCCTCCGTGACAAATGCCCTTTCCCCTCTCTCTTTCTCCTTGTCCCTTTTCCCTCTTCCTCTATCTCCTGTCTTTGTCTCTTATTCTCTGTCCTTTGTCCCTATCGGGCAAATGAATCTCCTTTGTGCTGGAAACTTGGTCTTGGGGTGTTCTGAGCAGATATCTACTCTAACCAGGACAGCGCAGTCACTCCTCCTAACCCATCTTTGCTTCGGTAAGACTCCTGTTTGGGAACCAACTATGTTACCTGGCAAAACTTTTCCTGGGGAGACACAACACATATATCTATTCATTGAAGCTAGGCATCCCTTGACAGACCAAAGTACAGATACTACCACAGTCTGTTGGGGGTAATCTCTTTGTACACTGTATAAAGATAGTCTGTATTATTCAAATGTTGATTTCTGTGCACGTGCAGATCTGATTCAGGCTGGACTTTGGCATTGTCACTTTTATGAAGCATCGCCTGTCTCAATGTTTTGTAAATATTGTTCTTCATCGTGGTCACGTAAAGATCTGAACAGCCAATAGTAGTTGGGCAGGAAAAGAAAAGGTGGGACTTCTGGCTCCGGAGATGGGGAGTGGGGCGCGAGGAGGGGGAACCACAGAGAGACAGTGAATCTCAGAGTCTCAGGAGCAGAAAAGGAGTCACCGACAGGACACGGATAGAGAAACGGCAGGCGCCAGAGCAAGACTAAGATGGCAGGTAATGAGCCACATTGCCAGGGAAGCAGGCCAGGCCAGTGTTAGAACAGCCGAGTGTCTGCCAAGCTACAGCACCCGAGACTTTTAATAAATCTAAAAGTCTCCATGTCGTTATTCGGGAGCTATGGCAGGCATAGAAAAGACCTTGCGTTTTACAATAGTCCAACTTGAAGATCCATGAGTTTTATTGGGGCTGCATACAGACATGTGGCTGTGGGGTTACTTACAGAAGACGAAATGGCTCAGAGACAGCTCTATCACCGAAGCCTACCTCAGCAGGGAAACCAACCTGAAGGCAGCTTGACAGGCTGAAGAGTGTCCTTCCAGGTGCTTCAGTTGGTCTAAACTTCTTTCCAGGGAGCTCGGGGCGGGGGTCTGCTTCTTCCAGGCAGAAACAAACAAACAAACAAACAAACAAACCAAAACAAAAAAACAACAGTCTGTCCTCATGGATTCTTTCTCAAATATTTCCTCCACTAAGAAAAATCTTTGCAGCTCAGTTTCCTTTCCTCTTAGAAGGACTCTGCGCCTCTGTTCTTTACTCCGGCAGGGAAGGGCCTAGTGAGTCTGGTCAGTTTCAGGAGCTTTCTGAAGCTCTTTTGAGTTGTTTATCTTCCTGGGTAAGGAGCTGCTCCACAGGACATGATTCAATCATGGAAGAAACTGTTATGTAAGATGTACACACAGAAAATATACATATACACACAAAAATGTACAGATGTAAAATTCATAAATATGTGCACACACACATAAAAACACACTTAATAGAACAATATAATAGGCAGATTTGGGCCCAGGGGTCCCGCTCAAACTAAGGCACCAGCCAAGGACAATACAGGAGGTAAACTTTAAACCCCTTCCCAGATCTAGCCAATGGTCAGAATATTCTCCACAGTTGAGTGGAGAGTGTGATACGACTTTCTCACGTACTCTGGTGCCTCACATTTGACCATGTCCCCTGGAGGGAAAGACCTGGTGGCACTCAGAGGAAGGACAGCAAGTAGCCAAGAAGAGACTAGATACCCTATGAGAATATATAGGGGGACGTAATCCCCCTCAGGAACAGTCATAGGGGAGGGGAATAATGGGAAAATGGGGGGGAGGAATGGGAGGATACAAGGGATGGGATAAACATTGAGATGTAACAAGAATAAATTAATAAAAAAAATGAAAAAAACAAAAAAACAAAAACAAAAAAACCACACTTAAACATACACATAAATAAATATATTCTTCTATACACATTAACATAACCATATATACACATAATCATACATATGTATATAAAGATTACATGTGTACATGTGTATTGTTATGTTATATACACGTATACATTTATGTGTGTATCCATGTGCATATGTATATATTTGTGTGTATGTGTGGATGTTTGTGTGTTCAAGTGTATATTTATATGTGTATAAGGGTATATTTATGTTTATATGTGGACATGTGTATATTTTATGTGTATACAAATGTGTGTGCTTATGTTGGTGTGTGTACATGGTTAGGTTAGTGTTTGTTTAAACATGAATATTTATGCATGTGTTTACATAGTCTACATTTATTTGTGCATATATGTGTACATTTGTGCGTGTACACATGTATATTTATGTGTATGTACATATGTATATTTATTCATGTGTATGTTTATATGTAATTACATGGGTGAATTTACTTGTGTATACATATGTATCTTTATGTGAATGTTCACATTTGCATTTTTATGTGTGTGAACATGTTTATATTTATGGGTGTTTTGTGTGCGTACATATGTACACTGATCTATGTGTGGACATATGTCTATATAAGTGTGTAACCTTGGATATTTTTATGATGTATGTACATGATGTATACATTTTATATTCATGTTTTGTTTACATGTTTATGTTTATGTCTGCCTACAAGTATAGATTTACATGAGTTTAAATGTGTTCATATATATTCCCATGTGTTCCATGTTTTATATATGTTCATGCACCTGTTTATGTTTATGTTTACATGTATACAATTATATATGTGTGTATCTATGCTTGTGTATAGATGTATATTTATGTGTTTATATATGTGCATATTTATGGGTGTATATGTGCATATTTATGTATGTGTACATTTATGTGTGTGAACATGACAATATGATTATTTGTATAGATGTCTATATCCATTTGTTCATGTTATTTGTGTATACATCCATATATGTTTACATGTGTGTACATGTGTATATTTATGTGTGTAAACATGTATGTTACTCTGTGCACATGTATATGCTTATGTTTATGCATGTGCATGTTTATGTGTGCACATGTGAATATTTAAATGTATATTACTTGTTTATATTTATGTGTATGTACAGGTATATATTTATGTATGTGTACATGTGTATGTTTTTGTTTGTGTGTACATGTGAATATGTTTATGTTTGTGCATATATATTTATATGTGTATATTTACTTGTATATATTTATGTCTATGTACAGGTATATATTATGTTTTTGTACAAGTGTTTATGTACATGTGTATATATTTGTGTGTGTGTGAATATGTGTATATTTATGTATGTGTGCTCATGTGTGTACATGTTTTTGTTTGTGTGGGAATATGTTTATATTTATCTGTGTGTACATTTGCCTCCCTGTGATTTCAGAAAGAATATTCGGTTCTCAGAGATTTTTTCCTGAACACTATAAAAGGATATCTCTTCATTTTTCTGTGTCTTCTAATTTCCCTTGAAACATTTCCTATCTTCTCTAAATATCTGGGTTATTTACCCATTTATGTGTTCATCAGTGGCCCCATTGACTTTGCTTTAAGTACCATAAGTGAAAAGTCTCATTTTGGTTATTTTCTAAAGTGAGTGAGCAAGGAAATGAATGAATGGATGGATGGATTCTCCTTGACCAGACATTTCATGCACATTTTACAAGTACTATACATGCCTTCAGAGAGATTGAGTTCTGCCTTCAGCACTGTAGGCTGGGAGAGGTGCAGCTGAGTCCATAAAATTGGGGACTTTCCTCACCAGTACATTTCATCTTGAAGGGAAATTATTCTGGCCAGCAAACGCAGCCTGGCTAAATAGTATACTAAGTCCCCAGTGGGAAACTGGATGGCAGAGATTCCAGTGTTCCTACTTCTTAAAGAGGTAGCACTGCCAGCATGTGGCTAAGGATTGCATCCAACTCCAAATTCCAGGCTGCACTTGGGGCATTGCACACACCCAGTCGTCATCAGAACAGTGCAGTGATTGTTTAGGGGAAGGCAAGGAGACCCATAAGCTCAAGGGAAAGCCTGATCTTCCACAACTTTTTTCAGAGCTTATTCTAACTTGGGATTGATGGAATGACAGAGTCCTTTCTACTTCCCTTACACAATGTGGCCAAATTTGGAAGAATTTTGTCATTTCTCAGACCCCTGCTGCTGGCTGCAGGCAGCACCCATTATTTTCACTATTCAGAACACTGCCTTCCCCGCTGATAATGTAGACTGACAGCAGGAGCCATCTCTGTGATTCTATAGTGGCTGTTTCTGTAGAGACAACTTGGTGATGTAACAAGACCCCTGGATCAGAAGTCGGAAGTGTGAAGGCCCATGGGCATCCAGCCAGACTTGAGGACTCTCGCTGGCCTTCTGCTCTCTCCTATGCAAGGAGTGGTTTCAGTTTGATGGTGACTTAGAATCTGACCCTGATTTACCTGCCATTTTGCAGCGTCAGATCCTGTCAAGACCCTTTGTTCTGTAAGTCTTGGTTTATCATCCACACATGATGCGTTTGAGGGCTAAAGGTCAAGGCGATCCTAGCTGTGTAGTTCAGTTAAGCCACTTCATCACCGAGCAAAAATGAATATATAAAGCATTGAGCCAAAACCTTCCTAATAGTGACCATTCAATAGTGGCATGTCCTGTTTTGACATTTGTTCCTTTTGTGGCCCATTCCAAGAATTGTTTGTTTCTTTAAGTGGGGGTTTACTTATCACTACAAGCCAGCATGCAGTGAATACAGTTACTGTGAAATAGTCAACCAGAGGACATCATAGTCCCAAAGGCCTTAGCACTTTCAGGGGCATCTTAAATAGAAAGAGGAGTCAGGTAGGTGCCCATTGTACCAAGCAGTCCTCAGTCCTGGTGCTGCCCTCTGGCAGGCACAGGCTGTAAAGGTGGAAAGTCATTAGAGGCAGAGGGCCAAGGGCACAGGATGGCAGGAATGTGACTTCTCTAGAAATTCTGGCTGTGGCATCTCAAGGGCGTTGTACTTTCCTGGCCTTCACAGGAAGAAAGACGATTGATGAAAAGCAGACCTACAACAATGTTTTTTAAACAGTCATGGTTAGTAAGGTTTGGGCTCAACGCTTTATAAGTTTGGTTTTGCTTGGTGATGCTTTTTCTTAGGAGGAGAACAACAAGAACAGTGAGCCAAAATGACTGAACCTGTGCAGCTAGAACAACCAGGACTGAGTCCAGGGCTCTTTATTACCAAATTGCTGTCTGCCATAACAACAGCAGCTATAAGTAAATAAATAAATAACCAAAGTGGGGTGAATGCAGTAAGAAGTGGTAGAGACAGATTTGAACCTGAGGTCTAAAGTCCTTCAATTTATTACCTTGTAACCTTGGGCAAATTATCTGACTACTTTGAGCAATAGCAAACTTCCTTATAATGTGGGAATTATCAATCTTTACTTCACAGAATAATGGTAAAGGACTGAGTATATAAATGTTTCCTGCTCATGCCTGACACGTAATAAATGCTCAGTAAATGGCAGTCACTGTTGGTATTATTGCTACTGATATTATGTCCATCTTCTTTCCAGGACTGTTAGAGGAACCTATTGGGGAAGTTCTGTTTGCCGTGTGCTTGTCAGCAATCCTTTTTGCGACAATTATAGCAGTCTAAGGGAAAGTTTTATTCCAGAAACTCAGGCTCCATTCATCCTTATAATGGTTCAAATTCTTTGCTCTGCTGCCAACACTGATGACGAACAGGGTTTGACTCAGTGCCCACTGTGAATGACGTCCTTCAACATCTCAAAGAACTGTGCAGCAAATGCTATTTTCTGCACTTATTTTAACATCAGAAGAACTTTGAAGCTGGGTTTTAACATTTAACATCGTTATTTAGAGATGACACTTTTCAATGAATATAGGTTTGTGACCTAGGACGCAGTAGGAATGCATAATCTTAGATTCAAGCTAATTCTCTTGTTGGTTGCTACTGATTCTTGAGAACAGTGGATATTCACTGTTAAAAAATGGAAAATGCAGACATATGTGGGAAAATTTAAAAACATCCATAGTGCAGTCTCTCAGAAACAAAGAATGCTTATGGCTCAGGGTATTTTGACTTGGTTCTTTATTCTGTATTATCATTTTACATGTATTGTATAATTTTTATCATATAAGTCATGTAATCCATGTTTTCCATAATTTCATATTACTAGAACATTAATTCACTTTCTTTTCAGTTTTAGAATTATTGTTATTGTATTTATGCCTTTGTGTGTTCTCCCTACACCCTCTCCCCATGGGTGTGTCTCCAAGCCCAGAGAAAGATGTTGGATTCCCTGGAACTGAAGTCACAGAGGGAGTTGGGAATTGAACTTGTGTCCTCCAGAAAAGCAGCAAGTGCTCTTAACTATTGACCATCTCTCCATCCCCATGTATTCATTTTGTAGGTACTTCATATTCAGACAAAGCAATATAGAGTATAACATACTTAATCAATTCCTTTTAATTGTTTAGGTTTTTCTGATTTTAATAACACTTTTACCTCCCTGAGGCAGGATCTCTAGGCTATTATTAACCTCTGTCTCTGCCTCCTGAGTCTTGGGATCATAAGTATCTGCCATCATGCCTATGTTTCCATTTTTTACATACATATATATATGATTTTTCATTTTCTTTGGGTATATGTAGAAGGAATATCTTGTATATTGTATGGATGTAGCACCTGTCAATAATAAATCTGATGGCCTATAACTTCAGCAGGAAGTAGGAAGAAGAACATCTGGTAGGCAGAAAGGATTCAGAGAGAGAGCCAGGTGCTCAAGATTTCAGCCAGCAAGATGTGAAGAGAATGGAAACATGGTGCCTGAGCTCGGGTACCGGCTATGTGGTAGAATATAGATGAGAGCTATAATATAGATATGAGCTAGCCAGAGAAGAGCCTAGCAATATAACTTAAGTTATTTGTAAAGTAATAATTGAGTCTCATGAGTCATTTTTCTGGAACTTAAGAATGAGATGATAAAAACCTCCTACTAGAGGTATACTCTTAAAAGTGGCAATCAAGAAGCAAAGAAGAGAATTAACAAGTTCAGGACTTCCTAGAAATGCTTCATTCTATCAAATTTTACAGTTGTAACAACTGTGAGTGACACTCTTTGGCGAGTGCCAAGTTTAACTAGTTGCTAAAATTTTTGATTCTGTACAAATCAGTAGGTTTAAAAGGATAGCAATCCACTATCTTGATTTGCAATGTTGACTATTCTAGCTGAACAGGCAGCATTTTGTGTGTTTTAGTCACTTATGTTTACTTTTCTGGGAGTTATCTGCCAGTGTTTTCTGCTGGGCAGACTTCATTAACAGTGGCTCTGCTAACATTACAGTTGTCTGCAAAAGATGTCAAGCCTTGCATTCAGCCACAACTGATAGGAGACAAGGTTCCTGCAAGAATAGTAAGTGTGGAAATAAGTGGTATAATTTGGGGGCCTTTTCTAGTCACTCACTTTTGCTCCCAAATAATTGACATAGAGATTTATTCATTCAATAAGACTTAAGGCCCTAGAACTGGGCTGATGTTCATGGATGCTCCATGTTCTATGCTAGTCTGGCGACTTCCTAGCCACATGCTCCAAATTACTTGCTATATTGGTCCCATCTTTGCTGTTACTGTTCCATCAGGTCAGTCCTCTTGGCTACATTCTTTCTCTCCCTCTTCTTCCTTCCTCTTCTCTCTACCAGACTGGGAAGGAAATCCCAACTGTTCTCTCCCCTGCTCATTCATTGGCTCATAAGCTTCTTTCCTAGTCAGTCAGAGATAACTGGGGAGTGCTTTTTACACAGCAGTGAGAATGTCATAGAAATGACAATGCCCATGTCCAGACTGCAACCTGCTCTTGGGGCACATAAATTAACATCTGAATACATAGTGCACAAGACCATGCCCTGACAAGTAAGAGTCTGTGCCAACACTGATGCTTCAGTGAAACCAGAAACGGTAAAGTGTCTGTGTTTTATTGCAATATGGGAGAAGCTGTTAGGATGAGCCTCTGCTATCATATTTTTTATGTTTTCTAACTCCCAATGCCTATCTTTTCTTAAATGCTGCTCCAGTAGGAGGGATACATTTGGTGCATGTGGCTCACCTTCCTTCACTGATTACTTTTTGGTCTATTGTTATGTGCAACATGCAGTTGCCTTGTTAACAGATTGAATTATAGAGACACAACTGGCTTTGAAGTTAGGCAGATCTTGGGCAAGTCTCAATCTTTTAGAAGTTTAGTTTACTCTTCTTTTTCAAGTGTAGGTGATAGTCCTCAGCCTAAGGAATGAGTGTGTTTCTGTTGTTGAGGTGCTGAGGACCAAACCCAAAGTCCCATGTATGCAAGGCAATCACTCTATTCAGCTCCTATGAGTGCAAAACACTTGAACAGTGCCTGCTTCCATCACAAGACTCCTCCTACCTCCAGGATGACTGAGCTGATTCTGTGGATTTCATTTTGAGCTAGTGCCTAGCACACAGTGGAATTAGACTAGACCTTCTACAGCATCTGCAGTTACTGCAGGAGATTGTCATGCTGCTCAAGCAGACTTCAAACAGGCCTTCTCTGGGTGTTTGTAGCCTTATCTGCCATAGTGGGAATGGCAGCTCTCTTCTGGGGCAACAGGAAAAGTACTGGACTCCATTTTGATACATAATGTCAAGGCCATCACTTTCATCTCCTCTTCTTTTTCCAACATGAACATTTTCCCTTCACAGTTTGATGATGCTAGCCTGAGCACAGCCACTCTAAGTTACTAAGGGACCTTGGGCAAGCGGATTAACTATTCTGTGTCTGAGCCTCCTTGTAAGTAAGATACAGAAAATAAAATATAGAGTGAAAGTTGTGCTTCTCTAAAGCTTGTGTTGAAATCCTAACACGATCCCTGTATGGTATTTGGAGGCCTTTGGGAGGCGCTAGGTCATAAGGGCAAAGCCCTTGTGAATGGGATCAGTGTTCTTATTAAAAAAAAAAAAAAAAAAAGACCCCAAACAGCTGCTTTGTCCTTTCTATCCCAAGAAGACAGTGAAAGGATGGAATCTATGAACTTGAAAGAAGTATTCCCAGACACGGAATGAGCTAGTATCTTGGCCATGGATTTCTTAGCCACCAAAATTATGAGAAATAAACTAGCATTGTTTGTAAGTGTCCTAGTCTTTGTTGTAGTAGTTCAGATAGTCTAGAACATGCTAGCACCTACTGGCGGGAATGTCCTGAGGGTTAAATGAAGTAATACATGCAGATCTCTTAATACAGTGTCTGGCACTTTCAAACTCTATTATGTACTATTGATAGCTCTGGCACTGCCTTGATAGCCATTCTGATAATGTTACATAATTAACTTGAACAGATGTATCTCTGATGTTGATATTTATGGTATTTCCCATTTTTAAACACAAACTAAAAATATTACTTACAAAATAAGTCATGTTGGGCATGATGTCATCCCAGTATTCAGGAAGCTAAGGTAGAGGACTGTCATGAATTAGCTAAACTGGGCTACATATGGAGTTCCAGGCCTGCCCAGATTGCAGAGAGAAACCCTGTTTCGGAAAACATAAAACAAGCCATCTTATAGCTTGTGGTTTTGAGCGAAAGCAAAGCAGTGAATTCAGATCTTTGGAGCTAATGAGATGGCTCAAATGAAAAAGGTAATCACTACCATGCCTGCCAACCCTGACATCTCCCTGGGAACCAAGGCACACATGTGACCATGTGTGCACACACAAACACAAGCAAAATACATTTTAAGAAAATTAATAAAAAGAGTCAATGTTCAGCGGAGTAATAATGGCATGCTTAAGTTATCTGACAGGCCTTGATTGGTGGTTATATCTGGGTTCCTAGTCCTTGGGAGGCTGAGGCCAGTCTAAGCCACAAAGGGAGACTGTCTCAAAAAATTGTCTTAAAAACTTCAACATTTCCTAGACACATTTCTGGCTAATTGTCTGACCTGAGAAGCCTTGCATGAAATGGCCTTGTCCTAGGCAGAGCAGGCCTGGATCACTCTGCAAGGTCTTCTAGGCCTTTTTGCTCTGTGATCCTCCTGGGGGGGAAAAAAAGCTAAATCAGCTTTTCTCCTCTAGTGGCAGAGAATCTCTGATACAGCACAGCTCAGGGCCAACCCAGCAGTTTTGAGATACCATTTGGAAATATTCAGTAGAGCAAATGTCAAGCCATGTCACCTGATCTGGAGTTTAATGGAACAGAGGTTTCTGCTGCAGTCTTTCAGCCAGCAAAACTCAGAGTTAGCAATAGCAATTGACATATGCAGAGTACAATTTGTGTGTCAGGCTCTTTTAAAACAAACACACAAACAAACAAACAAACAAACAAAAAGAGTTCTATTCGATCTGTTCAAGGAATTAATGGCCTCGTTTTATAGATAAGGAACATGAGGTACACAGAGGGTAAAGTTTTCCCCCAAGGAAACTTGATTCAAGTCTGTGGCTCTGAAGACACAAGCTTTCCCTATGAGCACAACAGGATCTCTTTCAGTTTAATCCACATGTGTTAGTGCTCACTGCTAGGCACTGGAATAGAGCCTGATGAAACAGACAGGCAGGGGTTTTAATCACAAGGTCTAGTCTGAAGGTTGATGAGTGCCCAGGAGAAGTAATTAAGTCATGTGGGTGGTTCATTTTATTTGTGGTATTTATGTCTAAAAGCCATCATTAATCCTTTTAGGAAGAGGCAGGGGTTGAGAGATCAGGGCTATAAACAAAGGCCAGTAGGGGAACAGGGAGGGCTGAACTCCCACTCAGAAATCCAAGTCTCCTAGAAGCTGTGACATTTTGGTTGGGGAAACCAAAAAGAATACAGGGGAGGGGTACGCCATGTCCACTCCCTTCCTAAAGACAAGTAAAACCAGAACCTTGGTCAGTGCTTGCTACAATTGGTCTTCAGAACTTTTACATGGCCCTCTCATTTTGCCCCCTGTTTCTTACATAAGTAGGCCTATGGAGACACACCTAGAGACAACCTCATATTCAAAGACAGAAAATTCACACCACACACACACACTGACACAATGCATTCATATGTTAAACATATATGAAAATACATACAAGTTCTTATATTTGCAGACTCACAGATACATACAATTTTCACAGAGAGACTTACAAATGTGTTTATGCTTTCATACACAAGCTCAAACATATCCTCTCCCCACCCACTACTCGCTCAGGCAAATAAATGCATGCTTTCGTTAACACACTTGAGTTCACTCACAAATCTCATCCTGCCTGTCTGGTTAGAGGCGAATGACTAATGGGAAACCATGCACAAAGGCAAGCATCCTAGGAGGGACAAGGACTGGGTTTACAGAGAAGCTGGTAGGATAAGATTAAGCCATCAGATGCCAAACTTGTCCTGCCAGGCTGCACCTAGAAGTTGCGTGGCCGAGACTACAAAGTTGGACACTGCACTGGATCCTGGGTGATGGTGTTAGTCTGCCTGCCTGATTTCCAACTTCCTCAAAGTTTAATGTCATTCAGGGTCAAGCCCTGTTATCAGTCCAACCCCAATGCTGGCAACAGGCAGGAATCTCTGGGGACATAGAGGCGGTGCGGGCTGCTTTCCAACATTAGGCTTGTTCTGACATAGTGCAACCCCAAGTGGTTAGTATTAATGACGTTTTTTACAACAGTAGGCCAAGCACCGGGTTAAGCCCTTCATGTACATGATTTCATTCTCACAACAGCTCTGGGAGGGGTGGGGGCGGGGTGTTCCCTCTCATCTCACAGTTTAAATGGTTGAGAAAACTGCTTGAGCCACAAAACCACTCAGCAAGAGAGACAAGGAGCTGGAATTCAACCTGGTTGCATTCTATCCTTCCCTAGGTTCGGGGCATAAAGTGTGCATTTGAGTGTGTCTCTCTAACGCCAGAAGCTTGCATCTTCTGCTCCGGATGGGGCTCCTAGCTGCCCCATGCGCTTAGTCCAGGGCTAAGCCCTTGGCAGGTGTTTGCTGCGGGCAATGGAGTTAGCTGGCTTGCTGACGCTGTCAGCAAGAGCTTCAGTTTTCCCATCTCTGAAATGGAGATGGCATAGCTGACCCCGCCGGGAAGAGGCCAAGCTGTCTGGAACAACTGAGTTAACGCGGAGCTCAATCTATTTCATCTCGGGCACCTCCCGCGTCCATTCAGGGGATGCAGCCCCAGTCCCCACCCGAGCCCGGGTGCGGCTCCAGCGCCCCCATTGTTCACAAGGGCGGAGATGCTACCCACAGGGGATCCCCGCCCCGAGTCCAGCTAGCAACCCAGTGGAACAGATGACTTGGCCCGGCGTCGACGCGCGGGCCGCGTCCTTTGTCTGCTCGGAGGCGCCGGGTACCCGAGGCCCGCGCCCCACTCCTCGGGTAGACAAAGCCGGGACCGCCGCGAACCCAGCCCGCACCAACGCCGCTCGCGCCTCCCGACGTCCCGCCTTCTCCCCTCTGAGTCCGCTGATTGGTCCGCGCTGTTACAAAGAGGCCGGGAAGCGGGTGGATCACGTGGGTTAGCGCGGCTTCCTATTGGTCAGACTCGCCTGCCTATCGGGGAGGGTGGGCAGTGCGCGCTCCGCCCGGTCGCTCCCTCCGTGTTGAGGCCCGCCCGCGGGGCCGGCCGCCTGTCAGAGGGAGGTGGCAATGGTGCGCTCGGTGGCGGCAGAGGCGACGGAGGCTTCCTTGGTCGGACGGCAGGGAGAAGATGACTGACCGACTGACTGGATGAATGAATGAATGGCGGAGCCGAGCGCGCCATGAGGAGACTGCCGAGCCTGGGCGGCCTCGCCCTGTTGTGCTGCGCGGCCGCCGCAGCCGCTTCCACAGCCTCGGCGGGGAATGTCACCGGTGGCGGAGGGGCCGAGGGGCAAGTGGTCGCGTCGCCCAGCCCGGGGCTGCGGGACGAAGCCAGCCACCCCTTCCCTAAGGCCGCGGCTCCCACGGCGCAGGCCCCGCGGACCGGCCCCCCGCGCACCACAACCCACAGAACCGGGGCTGCGACCCGGCCAACCGGCTCCCCGGAGACCACCCTTCTCCGAACCACCGCACGACCCGCAGCCACCCTCTTCCTGGTCCTCAGCCCCTCGCCTTCCACCCTTTCGGAGGAGGGACGCACCCCCGCCACTACCGAATCATCGCCCTCCAGACCCGCGCCCACCTCTCTGGCGAGCACAGCTGGCCAGACGCCGACCATCACCTCTGTAGTCACCACCGTTGGGGCTGCCAGCATTCCCGGGACCCCAACCGACGAGTCCCAGGACAGTAAACGTAGCAACAGCAGCAGCGTCCCGCCCACCGCACCTGCCACCGAAGCCCCTGCTCCTCCTACCCCAGGTGAGTCTCCGTGCTTCTTAGCCCCTTGGACCTTTCCTAGCCACTGTCCATCTTCACGCCAGCCTCTCACCCTGTCCTTGTCGCTTCACGTCCTAGAAACTCCAAAGGGAAGATCCAAGCTCCAGCTAGACTAACTCTCCAATGCCCCCAAATCTAGAAAGTCTTTTGTCTCCCCCCACCCCCCAAGCCCCAGGCCTGTCTCCATCCGGAAGGAGCAACTGCTATATGGAGAGCTTAACGTCTCTTCCTAAAACAGGGTTTTCTGGCCTTTGTCAGAGTCCAAGAATGGACGCAAACTTTTGTATTGGATCCGCCCAGAAGGCCACCCTGCCTGAGTTATTTGGGGGAAAAGTTTGAAATCTAGAATGATGGTTTATCAACACACAGGTAAAATATCTGAATGGCTTCCTCCAAAGCTCCGGTTTCCTTGTTTCTTTTTGTTGGTGTAGTTAATAGCTACTGTGTGTGTGTGTGTGTGTGTGTGTGTGTGTGTGTGTGTGTGTGTGTGTTGGGAAAGATATAGAGTGGATTTTGCTTACAAGATCACAATTCAGGGCTGAAATTAAAAATAAAAATCGCATTGTAATCCATGTTTTCTCTGCAAATAAGTAGATTTGGTAGGTCATTTGGGACAGGTGTGTATCTAGGTTGAGCATGTTTATAAATTAGGTTAAATCCCTTTCTTGCACTACTTCATTCTGTCTCAATTCCAAGGTCAGTGCTTGGGCAAATGCCATTTAAGCAGCGATGCCCATTTTTGCCCTTTTAAAACTAGGATGTTCCTTACTGCTGATGCTGACATGACAATTTCTGTTTGAGCTCAGAGTAGCAAATATAGCTCTTCTACTGGTCAAAGTCTTCAAGAAAAGTTAAGGGACAACTGCTGTTCTTTCACCCCTTTTTGTCTTAAGTGGGCCAGGAGCTCAACCAATCAAGCCGACATCTTTAAGAAATTGGGCAAGTTTCTGAGATCTTTTGCTTTGCCTTGGGGTGGAGATTTGCCCAAAGTGCTTGTCTAGCTTGATCTGATCATTGACCTACTTTTTAGGCTCAGTGGTTTACTGTGGAGTCAGGTATGGACTTTGGACTATAATTGAGTTGGTAGAGGATTTTCCCAGGTGGTTAACTCTTGAATTGTATGTTGGAGCTTGGCAAAGGCTAAGTAAGTAGGAATGCAGATTATTCACCCCAGAAAGGCCACATTTGGGTCTCGTTTAGCTTCAAGGAATGTATTAAGTAGCTAGTTTTAAACCTGTGATGTCTTTTAGCTTTTATAAAGTGAGATCGACATATTGCTAAAGTTAGAGTAGTACTTAACTGTAGACTCTAGTCCATTTTTAGGTTTGAATTCCAGCTTATTGCCCCCTTTCGTCTTTATAATATGGGCAGGTCATTTAATCCTGTGGTCTCACTTTCTTCAACCTCCAGATGAAGGTTTTCATAGTCCTTAATAGGTATCTTCTGCAAATTATGTCAGTTGAACCGAGTGAGGAACCAAAGAGAAGAGGATCAAGGGTTCAAAGTCAGCCTTGGCTACCTATGACATTTAAGGCAACCTGGACTACATAGCAAGACACTGTCAAGAAAAAAAGAACAGTGGAGAGAGGTTAGAAGAAGAAAGAAAAGAGTCCACCAGTGACTGCATACCTAACTATTGCTGACAATAGTTCTTCATGCTTCATAAGCACCACCTGTGTTTTGTGTTTCATTTATGACCAGCTCTTTTTTCTGATTAGCAAAATATTTGAGAAGCTAAGTGGGGATTTGTGATTTATTTTATACTTTGCTTTAGTAAATAGAAAAAGGGTGAGTTAGAATTTCTGGACTTTTAAGGATGGTATTCAAGTAGCAGTTGCTTACTTTTGGTAGTGTGTGATAAATAAACACATAGTTGATGTCACTTCACTTTTGTCATTTTTAAAACGCAAAGATGTGATATGCCAAGGTGGGGTGATATCCATGGGAGGTTTCCCCTTCTCTGAGGAGAAAGGGGAGGTCATAGGGAGAAGGGAGGTGGAAGAGAGGGACTGGGAGAAGAGGAAGGAGGGAAAGTTCCAATGAGATGTAAATTAAATAAATTCATTAATGAAAAAAAACCCACAAAGATAATTCTTATTGCCAAAGAGATAATCAGAGGCCTATGAGAAAAAGGTAAACGTAACTCCTTCACTGCTATCTAGTTCCAGTCTCTAGAGATTACTTCTCTTAGCAGTTGTTACATCTTTAAAAACATTTTTTTTCTGGACATATATTATTATTTTTAAATAATTTTTAGGGCCCAGAGGTAGAGGCTTGTTTAGTTGTGAATAGTCCTTGACACCATCAAAACTTAACCAATTAGTAGTTTGTAATATTAAAATAGAATTGTTCTATACATGTTGTTTCATCTTGATGTATTCACTTAGCTATGTAACATAAAACTGAAGTTTTTTCATGTCAGTACCCAGGATCTACTTTTCTCCTTCCAATAGTTGTATTTTTTCATTGTAAATATGCACAGAGAAAGCAGACTTGTTTAACCAGTTCCTTATTACTTCATTAAACCAGTTCCTAATTTATACATACATAGAATGCTTTTAAAATCACAGAGAAGAATGTATTCTTGTTAAATCCATCATGATTAATTATATTCTCTGATAGTTTGATACCAAATCAGTATTTAGAATTCAAATCAGTTTTAAGTGAAGCAAAGCTGGGTTGATGATTATTTACCATTTGAACTGTTTTTAGTAGTTTCCATGGGCTAACATCTGTATGGCTATCTTTGTGTAGCAAGCACTTAAGAATATCAAACTGAGGTCATTCACCTTTGTGTAAGTAATGTGTATATTTATACTCTTCTGTGAATCATCCTATTGTCTATGTTTAGTTCTCAATGGCTTAACTGACTTTGTGGCCTACTAGTAGGCAATTTTAGCTTTATAGTGATATACCCAAGTGGCACTTTTTAACTGTAGCATGGGCTCCATTCTATTTTAGATAGTAAGCTCTTCAAAAGAGGAAAACTGTATGAATTTGAGACAGCTGATTTGGCTTGCAAAGCTGTATTTCTTGCCCTTGGGGAAGATGGTTGTAGAATTTTATTTTAACATTTTTATGAGAACTGGTTACCATTCACTTTATCGTTTGATTGGGCAGGTCTTACAGGTGATATATGAACCAGTAGGAACATCTCTCTTGGAGTTTTAGCTGAAAGCTCTTGCCTACTGGTCAATTAGGATGCAGTTGTTTACACAGGGACACTGGTCTGCAAACTGAAACTACCCAGCAGGCAGGCACTTTCCTCTCACAAACCTGGTTTAACACTATACTGCATGATGGGTGGAGAGAAATGCTGTGATCCTACTAGAGAGTAATAATCAGCAGTAAGGCTCCAAGATAATGTCAAATGCTTGCTTGTTTGTTTTAAGTGGCCTTCTGAGGCTAGTAGGATCTTAGAAGCCACTAAAGCCCAGCACTGACTCTACATTTTAAGAAATACTTCTATAGACTGAGGTGAAATATCTCTCTCTGCCTGTAGCTAGCATTTAACTAGATGGATTCTGGCTGTTGGAAACATGTACAACAAGTCTGCCTTCGATGTGTGCTTCTTAAGATTTGAGGGATGTGGTCGTATTCTTGAGTCTTAACTAGATAACCTCAGCTTCTTCAGTTGGTCCTTACTTGATATGGTTTCATATTTCTTCACTATCCTGGTCACCTCTATTCTGAACCTTTTCAGTCTTTGTGTGACAGAGATAAACCTAATAGTCTAGACATACTCCAGCATACCTCACAATAGCTCATAGCAGAGAGAGTGGTTACCTTGTTCCTTCTGGGTACAATACTGATGATGTATTTAGTTCTCTAAGCACAGCTTTTTTTTTCCTTCCTTTTTTCTTTTGGCAGCCAAATTGTTATGTTGACTCACTGAATATATCAAGATATCAAATTATCCTAACTTAAATATTTTAAAAAATGTGTTGGATAAGTAATTATTAATCTAGACTTAGAAATTCTTGTTATTTTTCTGTAATATAATCCAAACCATTTACCAAGCTCTTAGGATTGATTATGTTCAATTCAGATGTTTTTTAGACGACAAATTGTACTCCACCCACGTTATTCACATGACTTCCAGGGTGTTCCTACAGACCAAGTCTAAGGACTAGTCAGGGCAAGTTATTCTTACACCACCGGGAAGAAGAAATGTGTGGATGTTAAAACAGTTTGGAAGGGAAGGGGACAGTAGTTTAGATTAGTTCTCAGGCGTCTCTTTTAGCCCTTAAGCTCTGTGATGTGCATAATTCAAGGTACATTTACAACCTAAAAGGAGTCTTAATTGTTTACTCGTGATACAGACTACAAGAATAGGCTTTGTTTAAACAAGCTTCAGAATCCAGTTTGAAATATCTAACTATTATAAGGTAGGAATATGTTACAAACAGATTCTATTTTATATGTTTTGTTTGCTTGATTTTAAGGTAGGGTCTATCTATATAGCTCAGGCTGATCTGAACTTGCTGTATGGCTCAGACTGACCTTTAACTTGTCACCCTCTTGCTGCTACCTCCTGTGTGCTTGGAGGTGCCACCATGCCTAGCACTTTAGAGTCCATTAAAAAAGAACCTTCTAGAAACCCAGTATTCCCCTAGCTGGACCAAAAAGATGCTTTCTTTAGTCCAACAGTCTCTACTGTTAAAGGTGAGTCTTATTATATGTGGTTATTTGTGACTATAGCATTTATTTTATGGAAATACAAACTGTATAGGCTCCAAAGATAATACAGGTTCAGAGTCTTTTATCAAAAACCTATGTGTGTGGATATATTGAAGAACTTTTCAGATTTTAGAAACTTAACCAATACATCCTAGTGAAGCTGGGAGAATATGTAGGAATGGGACACAGGAAGACATCCATACCGACCCGCACATTCAGTAGGATAAAGACCATGAAAAGCTTTGCATTTGTTGTCATGCATAATCAGAGAAGGGCTTGCAGGACAGACCCTGTGGTTCTTTATCTGTCTTGGAATAGGTACAACAACCTCCCTCCCCACCGTAGATAAGGTTTTGCTATGTTGTCCCGGTTAGCTTTGTTAGCTTAAGCCATTCTTCTGCCTCAGCCTAGGTAACGAATTACAGGGGCTCATTGTTGTGCCTGAATTCATAATAATTTTCTTCAACATTTGTTGGGCCCAGGCCTTGCATCAGCTGGCTAATACTTATAATCCACACTCGAGCCCTAGCTTTGCTTGTGTACATTTGGCAAAAGCAGAGTCCTCATTCAACCCTGCCAAATGAGGACAGAAGAATCTTGTGGCCACTATTTCTCTGTGTCTACTTGGGAAGGAGACTAGCTGTCCTGAGAAATGCTCTTCTGTCTTGGAAGAAGGGCTCTAGGACACAGATACTAAGAGTAGTTCAGACCTGGGGCTTCTCTGTGAATCCTGTTTAAAGGCTTTATGGGTTACCCCTCATTAGAGCTATAGTTTGGGTGCCTATCCTAAACCCTATTCCTTCCCAAGAGTAGGCATAGCTTGGTCCTAGAATTGGGCTCCCTTCCCTATACCTTTACACCCCAAGAACTGGCATAAGTTAGAGGGAAAACACAGGCATTTGTGTAAAGACAGGTAAGCATGGGGGCCTGAGAATGCCCTGCATACCCTTCTGTGTCTCTTCTGCCTTACGTCCAGAATGAAGTAGAAGAGTGAGTAAATGTTAACACCATGAAGAGACTACGAGTGGTTGGGGCCTCACCATGGTTTTGTTAGAAGGGGTCCACTTAAGGCTAATGAAGTTTAATCTCCCTTTGATTCTGTTATTTTGGATTTAGCATTAGGTGTGAGGGTTGTAGATGACTATAATAATAATTGCGAACATTTTTTGTGCTCCTGGCGCAAAATGTCTTACATGTATTAATTTATTTAATTCTTAGAACACTGAGGTACTAAGTTATATTGTATGATCCTTTTTTGTTTTCTTGTGCTGGACATTAAATCAAGCCGTTGCATATGATAAACACATACTCCTCCTTTGAGCTTTAACTTCAACTGCTGTTTCATAAATAAGGAAACTGAGGCCCAAGGCTTGTTGGTATTTACTCTATTGCGTACTGTTCATCCATCTTTAACTTTTTGTTTTATGATGGTTTATGCCTGTGATAGGAAACTGTAGCTCATCATTTTGATTAGGGTTAATCTTGCTTTGATGGATGGATTTGTCTGAATTATCATTAGGTCCAGGCATAGGGACTTCTTACATTTACTGTATGTTATTCCTTGCCTTAGTGCCTGGTTTTGTGCAGAAATTCCTTATTCTGATTTGTCTCTGGAATAATATAAACTTCCTAAAATTAATTTAGAATCTTTTGAATAAAGTCTCCAGGAAGTCTTCTGGCTAGTTGAAAATTTACACATTGAAATAATCTGACCAAGTCTTTTTATCTTGATTTAACTAAAGACTCATAAAATTAAAGTGCATTACGTTTCATCTTAGCAATCTAAACATGTGTGCATTACCTTCTAGACATCCTGGCACCCTTATAAAAAGAGTGGACCAAAGTATTACAGTACTGTTTTTACTGATGGGTAAATTATGGCTGGAAAGCTTACTGCTCAAAGATCCTTCATAGAGCAGAAACAAATAGAGAGAGATGATCTTGTTTAGCTGAAAGGATGTTAGATGGTATTTTTACTTACGTATACCTTAATATATGCTTTTTCCCTTGGTCTTGATTTTTGTTTTCTTTATATAAAAATCTGTATTGTTAATTTTGACATTATTTACAGGTATTTCTATGGCTACTTTTAGGTCTTTTTAAAGTATAGATTTTAGTTTATCTGTGTTTTGTTGTTGTTGTTGTTGTCTTTTCTTGCTTTGTTTTTGGTATATGTGTGTAAACATCTATACCATCTACATGTGTAACTTTGAAAGGAGATTTTGTTTTAATTTTGATAAAGAAGATAAAAGTTATGCCAGGATCCAGATGTGTATAAATCACAATAAATGTTTGCTCAAAAGTAGTAACATTTTAGGTCTTTCTACTCAAGTATATCCAATAAATTTATGTCAAAATAGTGTCTCTAGTAATACTATTCGTGCACCGGTGACAGCCAGAGAGCTCTTCCCCTGCTTTCCCTCTTCTTTTTTTGCCTATGTTTTCAGTGCACATTCTTCCAAGGATTCCTCTGCTCTGTCTCATTTCTGTGCCCTACCCCTTTCTGGGTTATTTAAGGAGCCAAATTCCCCTCTCTAGTGAACAATTTACCACTTTGTCCTCCTTCAGTGCCTCCTCAAAGCCTGATTCTTCCTAGAGATCATTCTAGATGAACAAAAAGTCCTTGAAGATACCAAAAAGTCTTGGTATCAGGGTGCCCAGGGTTGAACCCTTGTCATACAGAACAAAACCTGTCCTTTTTCCTGATGATTTGGGTTTAGTCTACTTAATTTAGATTTTTTAACCCTACATGATAAGGAAATAATAAGTATATGTATATCCTTTTATTTTTTCAGTACATGGTGCTAAAAAATAATGGAGAAAATATTTTACCCTGGTCTTTGTTGCTGTGTTTTGCTTCTTAGTACTGAGGATCAGAGTCCCTGAGATGTAATTCTGAAGAGATTATTCTCAGAAGATACTCTCTGAGATAGGAAACCTCCTGAGGCCTGACAAAACTTAGGTATAGGTGATATAATGAATTAATATGAATTCATATGAATATATAGACATATATATATTTGTTCTGTAGGAAAGATTACTGCAATACTTGATAAGAGCTGAACAAAAGAAATTGGGTCTTTTCTCCATTTTATCTCGTCTAAATATTTTAAACATACACTTAAAATTAATTTTAATTAATATACCAAAGAGGATATTAAATTATCTTTCACCTTGTATAAATATTAATTCAAAGTGATCCAAAGACCTTAATTTAAAACCAGAAATACTGCAGCTTTTAGAAGAAAACATAGGAGATACCCTTCAAGATATTAGATAAGAACATTTTAATAGAACACTAATATCATAGAAACTAACCTCAAGTATAGGACTTCATAAAAATTAAGTTTCTGTACAGCAAATGATCAAACGAGGGGCTAAAATCCAGAATTAACAAAGAATTGCTGAAATTAAATACAAAGGAAATAAAATGGCCATTTAACAAATTGGCAAATGAAAATATGTACTTTTCAAAAACAATTAAAAAACCCGCAAATGGCCAATACCTTTTTTTTTTTTTTTTTTCCAAAAAATGCTCAGTATCAGACTGGGCATGGTGGCGCACGCCTTTAATCCCAACACTTTTGAGGCAGAGCCAGGCAGATCACTGTGAGTTCGAGGGCAGCCTGGTCTACCAAGCTAGTCTAGGACAGCCAAGGCTACACAGAGAAACCCTGTCTCGAAAACAAACAAACAAACAAAAAGATCAGTATCCCTAGCCATTGGGAAAATGTAAATTAAACTATTTTAGAAACCACCTCATCCTAGTCAGAAAGGCTATCATAAATAAATTTGACAACAAATATTGGACAGGATGTTGAAAGAATTTTTATTCACTGTTGGGGAGTGCAAATTAATATAACCATTGGAAAATTAGTTTGAACATTTCTTTAAAAAATGAGAAATAGAATTACCACATGACCCAGCTATTTTACTCCTGGGCATATACCCAGAGAATTCCATATTCTACCACAGAGATATTTGCACCCTTGTGTTTATTGGTACTTTATTCACAATAATAATCAACCTAGTTGTCAATCAACAGATAAATGTGGAGTGAAAAATTGCTATACATATAAATGGAATACAATTCAGCTGTAAAGAAAAATGTTATCACAAAACTAGGAGGGAAAAGGACAGACTTACAACATATAATATTAAGTGAAGTCTCACAGTCTCTGAAGGAAAAATAAAAACGTGTTCTTTCTCATATCCAGAATCTACCAATAATATCTGTAAATATGTAAGCATTGCATATTGTCATATAGTACAGTATATAGAAAGGAAGACAAGAAAGGCTAAATATTATATTAGGGGATGAGGAAGGATTGAATCCAGGTAATGGACACAAGTTATGAAAAAGGATATAAAGCTAATTGTTTTGCTAGTTCTAATTCTGTCATGTAGTTTTCATTTTTGATGGTAGATAAATGCATAAAAATATATTTGGTAGTGAGAATGTAAGATCTAGTGTAAAGCTCCAGAGTTTCTGTTCCCAGCACTATTCTAATGATATAGAAGTTCATTGAGTTGTACAGTTTGGGGGTCTAGTTAATTTTGCTATGTGCTTTTTTATTTATAATTTTGAAAATAAATAATAAAATTTAAGAAAAATAAAAAGTTAATTTATTGAGATGGAGACAGTTTGACTGAACAATATTTGAATTAGTGGCAATTTTTTTGCTGTCCTTTGCCAATAGAAATCTATGGGGTTTTTTTTTTCTCTTGAAGACACAGAGCTCCCTAGAAGATAGTTTTTAGTCTACCCATATGTTTTGCAATTAGATCAGATGGGGTTGCTTTTATACTGGTAATAGAACAGCTGTTCTATATGATGTCTTGCCAGGGAGACAGCTAAGCTCCAATGAAAGGAAAAATGTATTCATTTGGAAGAAGGAATGTGTTCTGCCTAGTCAAAGAGAAAGTGATAACGAACAGGAATGTTTTCAGCTTGCAAGAGGAATGTTAAACACATTTTAGTTAGTCAACATTAGGCCTTTGCGATAACTGATTTTGAAAGCTTGTTTCAGTCTTGCATGGTTCTTAGCAACTAGCATATTTCCAGTGATCTTCTTATATTTTCACAATTTACTTTAAATCTGGTGCTTTTACTTCATGAATGTGGGCACAGAGGTGAGCAGTGAGAAGGACATGGTAGTCTGGAGGTCCTTTTAATTTTAATGCTCATTAAAGACTTTTTAAAAGTATATTCTAGGAAATGTTTGGATGTTGGCCACTCTGAAGTAAATTACACGAACTGAATAGCTTTAATTTTTTTTTTTTTTTTTTTTTTTTTTAGTTTTTGAATTTTTTAAGATAGGGGTTCTCTGTGTAGCTTCGGCTGTTCCTGGACCAGGCTGGCCTCAAACTCACAGAGATACCCCTGCCTCTGCCTCCCAAGTGCTGGCATTCATGGCATGTACCACCATGCCTGACTCTGAATTGTTTTTATGTTATCTTCAGTCTTGTCAGTCATTTATAGAAATGTAATCCAGGTATGGGGAAGGGTTGCTGGGAATAATGGGGGGCAGTCAGGGTGGTCAGCATTCCACACTGTTTCTGTTTTATTTTCCTCTTGAGGGTTGGTTAATAGAAGATACCAGGCCTTTGTTGCTATACATTTCTCATTTGGCTTTGTGTTCCTTCAGCCCAAGTTCTGTGTGCAGCATTAATGGTATAACCCCTCACCACTGACCATGTGTGGAATAATGAATAGCTAGACAGTATATCAAACATACAAAGCAATTTAGCTGTTGGGTATTATTATACTGAATTGTTGGTGTATTGCCTGCAAACATATCCTGTATAACTGGTTTTAATTTTTATGTTAGTTTGTTGCTTCAACTTGTCCACAAATGCAAGACTGAATGGTCCAGTTAACCAGTGGAATGGCAGTCAAAACTAAATTTCAGTCCGTCTTTCATTCATTTTGTGTGTTATTAAACAAATTCTCTAATGGTCTTGTATCAGGTTCCCTACCTATAAAATTAAATATATTTTTCAAGTCTATCAAGGTTTTTTAGAAGTAGCATATAACTTAATTTGGGATTTTCTCAAACATAAAGGATTTATGGCATTCAATCAAACAGTTTCTAGTATTTTTTCATATTATGTCACTTATATTTGTTTATAATATAATGTGAATAAGATAGCTTTCTAAAAAACAAACAAAAACATACAAATTTATATGACTTTAAATAAATGAATATTCTTATTCTTCTCAAAAATACAGAAACAATTGAATACAATAAAGATGTTACTGTTAATCCAATATTTACAGAGTTTCCTTTTATATGTTATATTTTATACTATTTTTCATTTACTTTTTTGTATAATAAGTTGTGCTACATCATTTTAAAAATTTGGGATAATTTAATGCCATTCTTTTTGAGTAATTAAGTAACTTGATGAAATTAAAAATAATAAATTATGCTCTATAAATATTTAATATTATTTTAATTGATTTTTGTTTGCTGCTTGCTTACTTTCAATTTGGGGACAAGACTTCACTGTGTAGACTAAAGTTTTACTATAGAGTAACCTTGAGCTTAGGCTCCTCCTGCTCCAGCCTCTTAGGTTCTGGGATTATAGGCATGTGCCAGTAGACCTAGCTCATGGTTATGCTTTTTTGAATGGATTCTACTTAATCATTTTTATGTTTAAATGTATAAATATATGTTTTAGAATGTGTAAGCAATTAGAAAGTTAAAATTGAACCCAGATATAACAAAAGTGACATTTTAGTAGTGAATATTTTTTATATCAACATTCTTTTTCTTCCCTTTCCAGCCGCTGATATAATTCTGTGTGGATATAATACATAAAAGCCATCCATTCATATAACTTAAAATACCTGAATGTTTTAAAATGAGATGGCTTCCAATTGAAGTTGAAAGTAGAGCCTTTAGTGTTGTTATGTTAATTTATTTTATCAAACTGTAAGAGCTTGCTATGTTCAAATTACCATATTAGGTACCGCTTAATGTTTACAGGGGAAAATTATCCTGTAATGCTTTTTATTACCGAGTTTAATATTTTATTGCTATGCATATTGCTCCATTTCTCACAGTAATAAGTGAGATCACTTATTTGTTAAGAGAACAAAAATGCAAGCTGAATTTAGCACTCTGAAGTCAAACATATGACAGATCCACATGGGAAAAAAAAAAAAATCACCATTTTTAAGTGATTTATCTGGTCTCCGTAAAGAGTACAAATCAACTTTAGATAGTGATCCAAGATGATTTGCTTGGTATTCTCTGCCAGAGCTAGATCACTGACTTGCTTTTTTGTGTCTCTCCAGTACAAACATGCTTTTTCTTGGGTTCAGGTAGCCCCTGAAAGCCTAACCAAACTGGAACCAAGCCTGGCATGTGGTGTTTTCAGTCCTGTGTTAAGAAGCCAAGATGCCCATCTGCCCAGTTTATGTATTGCCAAATGCTTAGGTGCTATGCTGAGGACATGGCTTAACAGCAGCTCTGACTGTCCAGAAACTGGTATCTGTCCTGTACAGTGATCTCTACTTTCTGAACTTTGAACCTTGAAATTAATAGTTAATCATAATGCTGTTGAAAAAGGATTAAATTATTTAATGCCATAGTCTGTGGTGGGGTTAAATAGTTAGCACTTACATTACATTAATAGACACCACATACAAAACACTCAAAATTAGCTGTCATTATTATATATATTGCTTTACTACCTATTAATAATGTTTGGGTACATCAGAGAGAACATTGTCTGTAATTCTAGATTAAAAAACTTATCATCTTCCTTGACAGTCTAACAAGATTGTTATAATCAGTAAGACATACACATTGTCACAGATCAACCTTATCTAATAAGTGTTTCCAATAAGCAGGATAGGAACAGTGTTCTCTCGAAGACTGTGTGCACTCTATCCTTTAGAGGAGTCCAGTTCAAGTGATAATCGTCTCATGCTGTATTGCCAGACATAATAGCACTGGGGCTACCTGGAAGCTATTTTCTTTTTCTTTTTCTTTTTCTTTTTCCTTGCTATTTTCAAAAGACAAATATGAGCACTCAGGAGAAAGGAGTATCAGGATACTAAGAGATACATGAGACCCTACAACAAACAAACAAACAAGAAAAAACAGAGAGGAAAAACCAGAACAATAAATGAAAACGTAGGTAGGACTTTAAAGAATCTCTAGAATAGCCATTATCCAGTCTGGTAGATGTACACACCCATGACATCTTTTGTTTATACCAGGCCATAGTCACAAATAGCCTAGCAAAGTGAGTAAGAGTTTGTATTCAATTCTGTATTGGTGGCACATTGTTCTTTCTCAAAGGATACCAAATCCATTCTGCATACAAGTGCAAGTTATACAAGCTTTTTGGCCTTCAGTGCTTCCCCGGTAACATGAGTATAATAATGCTTACTTAATAGATTTATTCATGTTGGACCTATCATTTAAACCCAGCTCTGCCTGACTCTAAAGTCTATGCAGTTTTTCCTCTGACTAAATTGTGTTGCATTGCCAAAGCAGATGGGAGTAGCAGAAAATGGAATAGAGCATCAAGTGGGTACAGAATTCATTTTGGCTTCTGATTTTCTCACCTTTTCTAGCCTCCTCCAGCAAGCTCATATTTTTTTCTTTCTCAGCACTTGGTTCTAATTGTACACAGTGATCCATGTTTACTTTCAGTAGCTCCTGCAAAAATCAAAATTAGATCAAAGTGTCTTTCTCCAAGGCAAATATGGATGTGGAGTAGGAGTATAGAGGGGTTTGTGATAAGAATAAGATGAGGACAAACAGGTGGATGAGCATGGAAAATGTAAAATAGAACCGAGGAGTGACTGTGAGATTGTCCTTCCGTACCAGATGGTTGGGGCTGATAGATGACCATGTAGTGCTTATTAAAATTTGGCAAGTGATACCACACACTATGAAATGGAAGTATTGATGTATTGATAGTTCTTGACTGACAATAAGACCTTTCATAATTAACTTAATATAGTCTCTAAATCAAGGTGCTGATGTTTAATAAACTATACAAAATTCATTAAAAACTTAGATTTATAAATATGAGTCAGACTTTTGCCAGTCACCTCAGGCTGTAGCTCTTTCCCCATTTAATCAACATCTTAGTGAAAAGTTAGTTTCTTTCACACAGAGGAATGGTTACTATTTCAGCTATAGACCCAGCTCAATCTGATCCACTTAAAAACACATTGACACATTTTGTATAACATGTCAAAACATAACATGCAAAAATTTGGAGGATTTGTTTGTTAAAAAGAATTGAATGAATAACTTCAAACTTGCAAGTGGACACCAGCTGCAGTCAGCTCCAACTTTAGATGTAGGGAACACATATACAGTATAAAACCTAATCATGTCAGTCTCCTAATTAGTGCTTTAATATTTATATTGTAATATAAATAGTCCTTTAAGTACAGTAAGTAATACCAGCCCATAAAGCTAAAGTTGTTTAATATGACTTTAAAGTTCTTCATTATCTATCTTTGTCCTCATTTCCTACATGCTTCAATTTGTGCTTCAACTTGTACTCCAGTAGAACTTGTTTTTTCTGAACCCTTCTTTCCTTTTTCATTAATACCAGCCATATCCATAATTATTATCTATTCTGGAAAGAGAAGCTGGTAGGCAAACTGTCTTGGATTTATGCTTTTTAAAAAAGTAACTCATTAGAAAAATTAAAAATAGTTAAAAAATAGTCTGAGAGATGTCTCAGTAAAGTGCTTGCTGTGTAAGCATGCAACCTGAGTTTGGTACTCACTACCAGTATAAAAACCCACAAATGATGGTGTGAGCCAGATACAAGAGAATTCCTGGGACTCACTGTAGCCACTGTAGCTGATTCATTGAGCCCCAAGTTCTGAGAGGGACTCTGTCTCAAAAACTAAGGTTGAGAGTGAAAGGAAGAAACCTGAACAACAACAAAAAATGTATACATACATACAAAGTAAAATTTAAAACTGTTTGAAAAGAGAAAGTTTAATAATTCTAAAATTAATTTGCATAAGGGCAATGGAATAGTAGAAATGCAGTTAGAATTTTGTGGCCTTTGGATGTTGGTGTTTTGTCATGAACAAAAACATAATTTAGTTAGATTGAAAGAGAGATTTTCAAGTTAACTTGAGAATCATTGTCAATGACAACTGTCATCTCTGGATCAAGGCTGTCCAGTTGTGACTTGGGCTATGCTACCTACCTGGTATCCTCATCTATAAAATGGGCATAATGGGAGTTACTATATGGATTAAGCAATAATTTGTTTAGCACTTAAAAATTATGACATAAATTGGCTTTGTAAATGTTAGATGTTCTGGGAGGGGGGAATGGGAGGATACAAGGGACGGGATAACCATTGAAATGTAATAAGAATAAATCAATAAAATAAAAAAATGTTAGATGTTCTTTTTACTGCTATATTTTAAGTAACTGTTTCCCTTTACTACTTCTAATTCTTAATTGTTCTGTACTTCTAATCCTTTCAACTCTGGTGATTAGTAATGTGTTATCTTTTACAATGGCGAGCCAGAATCTAAAATGAGGTTACCTTGCATACCCAATAATCATGGGACCAAGAAGTGCTAATTATGGGATTCAAACCCAGATCCATCATATTTAAATTTTTTTCTATCCTGGCAAATTTACATGCTAGAAATAGATTAAACTTAATGCTCTATGGTATCCTTTCTTCCACTCTTGTTAGTTTTACGCATCATTCATCCCCTCAACATTTTTACTTCTCTTTTCTCATTTTTGTCATCATATTTTTCTGTCTATAACATAAATCTGCTTACTACTATTTAGCTTTTTTTGTGACCCTTTGTACTCATAGTAGAAAGTTTGCACATTATTTGGGAGAACAAAACATTGCCTAACAGTTGCTGGCAGACTGGGAGAAATGGCAGAGAGGGGAAAGAGAAGGCTGTGGTGGTGCATTTCCTTTGTTCTGGAAGAAAATCTGTGTACAGGCCCATAGACCCTAAGGAATTTGCCCCATGGAACTGATTTCTGGAAGGTGGAGATTTTACAGGACAGGTGGAAATTGAAGATTAAAGTTTAAGCCTTTTCACTCCTTCTGAACTCTTCCTGGCTTGCTTACAGGAAATGTATTCACTGAGACTTCCCTGTAGTCTAATTCTTGTTACTCAAGACAACAAATGCATTTCTTTTCTCCTATGATGTTAGTGTCTGGGCAGGAACCTAACTACTGGCCACAGTGGTCCGTGCCTACACAATTGAGCAGGTAAAACCTGGCCTACCCAGGCTTCACAGCCCATTAGGGTCTTCCATGCTCTGGGGAGAGGCTGGACAACTCTGAAGGGTCAGGAAAGAAAATTAAATAGTGGCCACAACTCAGCAGGATTGAACTGCCTCAGTAGTGTGATCTGAACGGGACTAGACAGAAGCCTACCTTTGCTGACCCAGTGGGGAGCCTAAGGTGTAGAGCAAAGTCTCCTGGAGTGGAAACCAGTTCACCTGCCTGTTCCAGAGACACTCAACCTATAATCACTCACCAGCTATCCACTCTGAAAGAGCAGTGAAAGATGCCAGAAGCTAGCTCCTAATATCAGAGACAACAAGATGACTAAAGACCAGCGTAAGAATGCAAACAACAAAAACCAAAACAATTTGGCATCTTCAGATCACAGCTATCCCAAAGAAAGCAACCCTGAGAACTCAAACACAATAGAAATACAAGAAAATGATCTCAAATCCTTAGTAATGAAGATGACAATGCAAGAAACAAATAAAATATGTAAACAAATGCAGGAAGATGAAGCCAAATAGGTTGAAGACAAAAAAGAGGCCTACAGAGAGGCAGTGGAAGAAATTCAGGAAAATACAATCAGATGAACGAAGTCAATAAAACAGTTCAAGATGTGAAGATGAAAATGAAAACAATGATAAAATTACAGAGAGATGAAAGACAAGAACAAGAGACCTTAGAGAAGAAAGCAAGCAACATGGAGGTGAGCTTCTCAAATAGGATCCAAGAAATGGAGGGATAAATCTCAGAACTAAAAGATAAAATCATAGAACTCGAAGCAATCATCAAAGAAAATGCTAAATCTGAAAGACTCCTCACACAAAACATCCAAGGAATCAAGGACACCATGAAAAGACGAAACCTAAGGATAATAGGCATTGAGGAAAGAGAAGACACCTGACTCCAAAGCCCAGAAAACAAAATCATAGAAGAAAATTTCCCCAATTTAAAGGAGATGCATATAAGCATACAAGAGGCCTACAGAACACCAAATAGAATAGACCAGAAAAGAAAATCTTCCTTCCACATAATAATCAAAACACAAAATATACAGAACAAAGGAAAAAATATTAAAAGCGACAAGAGAAAAGGACTAAGTAATATATAATGGCAAACCTATCAAAATTACACCTGACTTCTCAGCAGGGACCATAAAACCCAGAAGGTCCTGGACCCATCTTTTCCATTCCTTGGAATATACTCAGAAGGTGCTCCACCACACAACACAGACATATGCTCACCCATGTTCATAGCAGCCTTATTCGTAATAGCCGAACCTGGAAACAACCTAAATGTCCCTCAGTTGAAGAATGGATAAAGAAACTGTGGTACATTTACACTATGGAATACCACTCAGCTATTAAAAATAAGGAAATCATGAAATTTGCAGGCAAATGGATGGAACTCGAAATGATCATACTGAGTGAGTTAAGCCAGACTCAGAAAGACTCACATGGTATGTACTCACTTATAATTGGACACTAGCCCAACAGGGATATCCCCTGAAAGTCTTTACTTACCAGAAGATTGGTATAGATGCAGGGGCCTCCTATTTGGATTCTAATGAGAGAAGTATGGGAGAATGGGGAAACAGAAGGTCCAAGAGGGTTCTAGAAACCTACAAGAATAACATCATGGTGAGTGGATTTGGGCCTAGGGGGTCTGTTCAAACTACTTCACCAACCAAGGATAATGCATGCAGTAAACATTGAACCCCTACTCAGATCTAGCCAATGGACATTCTCCACAGTTAGGTAGAGAGTGGGTACTGACTCTGACATGAACTCTGGTGCCTGATATTTGACCTATGGTGGGGAGGCCTGGTGGCACTCAGAGAAAGGATAAGCAGGCTACCAAGATGAAACTTGATAGACAGCCTATAATCATATAGTGGGGGAGGAGGTCCCCTCAGTCACAGACCTAGGGAGGGGAATAGGGTAAAAGTGGGAGGGAGAGAAGAATGGGTGGATACAAGTGAAAGGAGAACAATTAAGATGTAATCTGAATAAATTATTTAAATAAAAATCAAAAAAACCATTGTCTGACACTATTCTGCTTTTATTGTTGTTGTTATTGTTGTTGTTGTTAGCCTAACTGGTCTGTATAGTGGATTTGTTTCAAGAGGATTTGTTATTAGTCAGATGAGTAAGCATACATTATCCAGATTACAATTAAGAAAAATATACATCTGAACACCGAGGGCCATTTACCTGGAATAAAAGATAAGAAGTAAGTTGCTTGGAGCTGGTGACAATAGCAATGAAGACACTGATTTACTACAGAAGTTTCGCAACCTGAGCATGGACTTTGTGCATTAATCCTTTATAAAACTTATGCGCAAGACACTTGAAAAATTTGAAGTAGATTCTCGACTTTTGTAGAAAAGACAAGAGTGTTAATCTTGCTTATTTTTCATAGCACTTTTTAACAAGACTTTTACTGGCTATCAGAATGTCAACATTTATATTTGCTGTACTTCTTTTAATTAATAATCTTTGTGACAGAGTATCCATTTACAAATACGTGCAATTAAAGTCAGTGATCACTAGTTTCCATGAACTAAAGTCACAATTATCAGAATGTGACTAATTTGTTTCCTTATTATTATCCAAATTTTTATGCTATCTTTTTGTTTTTAACCATACAAATTTTCAGATCTTTTTTACTTTCTCTGTATCTATAGCCATGCTCACGTTGTTTTTCAACCATTCTTCATTAACAAGATTAAACTCCACATTAAATTCTCATTTATTGTCATTCTGAGGATTGAACCCAGGGTCTTCAACATGTTTGGGGTTCTACCACTCTGCTACTTGTCCAGCAGAGTCTCTTCATTTCTATTTATGCAATAGGGAAATGGGTACACTTTTTAAAAATAAATTTACTCATTATTGGCAATTCTTGTATCCATTCTTCAGGTCTTTGTCAATTTTCCACTAACACTGAGTAAAGGAACTGAGTAGGAATAATGAACTTCCTCAGAGTCATGTGATATTTAATAGTGAGTAGTAATTAAGCACAATTCAATATTTGATTTTTTTTTTATTTACCTCTATCATATTTTGTTACTTTCCCTGACAAGGCAGTATTTCTGCACTTTCAGCCTGAAGTACTTTCCCTCTCTTAATTATTTCTAGTGCCAACCCAGCCCATTTATGAGAAAATGTTGACAAAGCACTTAAACACTAAGAGCCCAGAGAGAAACCCTAACATATCTTAGTTGTTAAAGTCACCATTGAAATAGCAACTTATCTGTGTTCCAAACACTCAGGAAACTTGACAAAAATCCATTTAAACTGTTTTACCATATTCAAATTAATCTTTCTAAAGAGCCTTTGCCTGGCATATATTTTAACTCTGATTTCTTGTTCAGGGACTCAGAAAACTTGTCATCAAAAATGCAGATAGAAAAAAGTATGTCATGAGAGTAGCTTAAACACTTCTTTATTGTGGAAAATTTGGAACATATGCCAAAATTAACATAATAGGGTCATGATATTGTTTGTGCCTATTTTCTACCTGGGCAACCATTTTCTGGGCCACTTGGACTTGGTATTGTCTCACAGATACCTTCATTTGTATACCTTATTCTGACATTATTTTGAAATAAGAGGCAGTCATTTTATCATCTATGAATATTTCAGAATGTATTTAATGTATAAAATTAAATCGTATTTAAACAAAGCTTAACAATTTCTTAATGTAGTTAAATGGAGATTCAGGAAATTATTTTCTTTTTGTTGATTGCTTTTAGGTAAATTTAGAGACTTGATTTTGAACATACAAAAAATGTACAGAATAGTGACCCTTCTTGTACCTCCCATCACCTCCTGTTGAGCCCTGCTTTATCAACAATCCCACCCATTTACCTTCCTAAATCTAAATCTAAAGGCTGGACTAGTCCTTTAAGTTTTTGTTTTGTTTTGCAATAAAAATTTATGACTTTATGTCACTGTCTCTCACATTGCTAAATATCTAGTATAGCTCAATTAAGAATAGAGATGGCAAGGAACCCTGGGTACTGATTATTACTCACTTTCTGAATATAAGGAAACTGATTCAAAGGGATGGTTTAACAATATGAAGCTGTTAAGTCCTTGTTGAAATTTGCTATTTGAACCTTGCTCATCCATAAGTGTATATATATATATGCAAGAAACTATTTATAATACCTTTTTTAGATATTATTTTATGCATAAATATTTTGCCTACATGTATCTAAGAGCACCACATATGTGCCTTGCTCTTGCAGAGGACAGAAAGTTGTGAGTAGCCATGAAGATACTGAGCATCAAATGCAGGACCTCTACAAGTGCACCCAGTACTCTTAAACCTCAGAGCTGTCTCCCAGCCCCTTAAATTTCTTTTCAAATGTTTAGTACACAAATAATTTTTACAATTATCTACTTTTAACTTTAAATATCTGATTTCTTCTGTCCTTTCTTATATTTTGCTTCCTCTGTCTTATCCTAAGTTAAGTGACTTTAGATCTAATAAAAAAGAAATTTTGATCTCCAACAGAGGGCCATTTGTAGCTATGAAAACAACTCAAGCATAGTCTATTGATGGAGAAACTTTTCATTACAAAATGTTCTTTTTAAATTCCAGGATACTGGCTGCTCGGCCACTGAGGAGTCTGTGCTGCCATTCACTAGCACCCTGGGTGTCTGAGCAGACCTGGATAGGAATGTACTGTTCATTTTGAATGATAGAAAAGGATAGGGAAGCTGCCTCAAACATTGCACCATCCAAGCCAAACATTCTGTTTGATACAAGCCATTGATCTTAGAGTATATCCTCAGATACAAATAGGTTTCACTGTGAATGGACTCATTTTTCATGGTCTTGCTAGATGAGTAAAATTGTTTAATGTATGTTAGGTCTGGTGTCAGAAAATATGTACTTTGCCTACCTTTTAATTCTGTTGAATTTTCAAGCCCTTGGACCTCATAATTTTGCATACTGTCCATTTAATAATAAGAATGTAGTACTGATGGAGTATGACTTTGATATTGGCTCAGTTATATATCTGGAATGTTTATTCCCCAGAGCTTTCCAACTGAGGGAGCCCAGCATGAACTCCTACTTTGGAAAATATCTGAGTGGGCAGGCCTGTTTGCCACATTACCCTCATTGTCTGTCTTTGTTTATTCAGCTGAAAAGCAGTACTTGCCTCTTAGGCAGCCAGGCACAAATCTCCAGGTCTAAGAAGCTATTAAAGTGGGTAGGAAAATTGCTTGGGAAAGAGAAAAAATGAAAATTGTTATTGGACATTGAAATACTGTACAGGTAAAGGTGCTTTCTTATGTGAAGAGTGTAATGATTTTTGGTGATTATGCAACCTAACTCTGAAAACATTTTTTTTGTGGGCTATTATATTAGGGTGTTTGCTTTTATATATCTTCTTACCTTCTGAATAAAAGGCAGGGATAACTTACTGACACATTTTATTTGTTTTTACTGCAATGAAAAGAATCCTGTTTTTTTGTTTGTTTGTTTGTTTGTTTGTTTTTGTTTTTTTAAGACACAAACTGCCATCAGGTACAAGTAATGATAAATTTCCTGTGGCCAAATTAGCAGGCACATATTCTTCGCCATTTTCTTTGGTTGTGTTTGTCTCTCAAGTGAATTATTTTAGCTCGCTTCTAAAAATGATTCTTCATTCTTTTCCAGACTTTTTCCACATTGCCTCCAGAGTTGGAGTTCTATAATGCAGAGCTGAGTCTTTCTTATGTGAAATTCTCCCATGACTACTCAGCCTTCACATGTCACCACTTCTGCCTACTTGCTCTAGTTACAATGAACTGCTTTAAAATCTCTAGAGTACATTGATTGTATTGGACATGACCAAAAAGAAAAAAAAAATCTCTAGAGTACTTTTCCTTATCTCCAGATCATATACATGCTGTCTCCTTCTCTTAGTCATATGTCCTCATTCTTTGTTCCCAGGTTAGATGCTTTTCATGGGCTAGGTGTTTGCGTACTATGCTTTCCTGTAACGCCACATGCTTATCTCCACATAGCACTTAACAGAATATATTACTTCTTTGTTTTCCTTTTTTTCCATAAGACAGTAAGTTGTTGGAGATCAGACACCATGTCTGTCTTCTTTGTTGTATCTCCATTACCTAGAAATTGTAGGTTCCATTTCTGGCACAATGTAGCTTGTTAAAATGATTGAATTAATAAATGTGTGGTTTGCTACGAATCCTTTCTTTAGTGAATGCAGAGATATTAGCTATCTCTTCTTGTGTTCTTGAAATTTTCCTCTTTATGTTCGATTAATATTCATTTGTCCACTCATTGATTGTCTGGTTGGCAGAATCTGGGATCACCCAGGAAACAAGCCTGCAGGCACACTTGTGAGGGATAATCTTGATTAGGTTAGCCTCTGGCCAAGCCTGTAAGGAATCATCTTGATTAGGTTAATTGAGATGGAAAACCCCACCCACTGTGGGTAGCACCATTAGGTAGGTGGGGTCCTTTACTAAATAAAAAGGAAAGCATGAGTGGAGCCTCTCACTCTCCACTTCCTGACTACAGAAACAGCATGGCCAGCTATCTCAAGCTCCTTCCTACTGCTAGTTCTTTCCTACCATAGTGGACTGTTCACTTGAACTGTGAGCCAAAATAAATCCTTCCTCCCCTAAGTTGTTTTTCTCAGGATATTTTATCATAGCAACAGGAAAAGAAACTGACACACCCATTTACACAACAAAATGTTACTTTGAACTTTTCCAACCTCCATTCCTTCTCAGGAAAAGCTCAGCTATTTAAATTGCATTCCTACTACAGGAGGTGGTTCCTTCTTGGACCCCTTTCCTGTATTGCTTTTCTACATTAGCATTTAACAATTTTATGGCTACTAGATGAACTACTAGATCCTTCCTGGAGCGTGGCACTTTATTGCATTGTTTCATATAATTCCTGCCTTTTGTAGATACAAATGAGAAAAGTGAAGCTCAGGGTTAAATGTTAGAATCATTCTTTAGATTCTAGACTGCCTAGCTTCAAAATTGTTCTGGAAAATAAGCACACTTGTCTTGGTTTTAGTTAAGCTTCAGTTAAGAGTAGAAAAAGAAGGGAGTGGTAGAGCAGGTGAACAGATGTTCAAGTGGCAACATTTAAGACACCCTCAAATCTTTGGTTGGCTAAGAAGTGCATGCAGACACACTATATAATGTTAGTTTTCCTCTAAATCTATGCTATAACCCTTTTAATTTTGCCACTTTAAATTACAACTCATTAGTATTATCTTATCTCAGGAACCTTTTCATCTTACAAACCTGAAAGTCTGTCCTCATTCTATAGCTCTCCATTATTTCTTCCCTAAGCCCTGGTTTGTTTTTATGAAGTTCGTTACTGCAGATAATCTCCCCATGTGCAGTTATACAACAGTAGTCTTTTTTACTTTGTGACTGAAAGTTTCACTTAGTTGCAGCATTACACAGCCTTTCATTTTAAAAATATTCTGGTGTGTGTGTGTGTGTGTGTGTGTGTGTGTGCGTGCGTGCGCGCGCGCGTGCGCGCATGCGCACATGTACCACATTTTAAAAACAGCAAAACAACCCCACAGTCACATGTGTTTGAGCACTTGACATCCTGTTTTGGGAAGTTTTTGGAACCTTTAGAAAATGAAGCCTAGTAGGTCACTGTAGTTTAAGTGCTGAGGGATATGCCTAATGCCTCTTCTGGTCCAAACACTTTGCTTTCTGACCTACTAAAATATTGGGAGAAATCCTGGTCCCATATGCCTATGGACTGAAGCTGCTACTTGCTGCCATGCCTTCCCTGGCATGGTAGACTATATTTACTGAGCTATGCTTCAGAATAAATCCTTTCTTCTTCAAGTTGCTTCTGTCAAGTAGTCTGTTACAGTGATAAGGGAGGAATCTTCTTTCTGTAGCCCTGTTCAGAGCTTCAGGACATATATACTCAGAAATTGGGGGTCATATGGATGGTCTATTTTTAATTTCTTGAGGAACTGCCATACTGTGATGGCTAATTTTGATTGTCAACTTGTTGGGATTTAGAATCACCATGGAAACACATTTCTGAGTGTGTCTATCACAGTGTTTCCAGAAAGGTTTATCTGAGCAGGAAAGACCCATCCTAAATGTCAGTGGCTGCAGTATCCAAATGAAGACAGGCTAAGAAGCATCATTTACAACTCATTGCTTCTGTTGCAAGGGTAATGTTGACCAGTTGCTTCACTCTCCTTGCCATAATGTATTGCATCCCCTCAACACTATGTCTAAATATGTACTTCTTCTTTTATTGCTTTTCTCAAGTATTTGACCATAGAAATGAGAAGCACAACTAATACATATATTTTCTTCCTCCTCCCCCTTTCTCTCTGTAGTGCTGGGCATCAAATCCAGGGCCTTAAGCATGTTGCATAAGCCTTTTATTATTGAGCTATATCCTCCTCCATTCCAGCTCATTTGGAGGAAGTCTCTCTATGGAGCCCAGGTTGGCCTTACACTTATGATCCTTATGCCTCTGGCTTCTAAGTTCTAGAATTACAGAACAGTGCCACCATACCCAGCCTGCTATACTATTTTCTGTAGTGTTGCAGTGTTTTACAGTCGTACTGAGACTGTTGAAGCATACAATAGCAAGTGGGAGAAATGAAAGCTGAAGTGAAGTAAAAGAATAGGCAGTTTTCTTAGTATGAGAGAAAGCATCATTTAGCCAATTTGCTTGCTTTACATTTTTCAGTTAACACTGCCTTTTTTTTTTTTCAGGCCTATTACTTCAGGAAAAGAACCATTTTGAGTTATAGT
This sequence comes from Acomys russatus, assembly GCF_903995435.1. Classification (NCBI taxonomy): domain Eukaryota; kingdom Metazoa; phylum Chordata; class Mammalia; order Rodentia; family Muridae; genus Acomys; species Acomys russatus. The sequence goes on along the minus strand of NC_067138.1, from coordinate 78,086,838 downwards.
TAACCATCATTAATCGCTGAGAATTTCTAATTACTGACTTTGATAGTGCCTTAGCAGTTATTAAGGAAGCCTGAGGGTTGTGCTTTGCATTTTTCTTTGAAGGAGTTCATGTTGCAGTGATGGTAACATGACACCTTGTTAAGAGTTTTAATGTCTTTGTGATTCCAAATTTGTATTTAATTTTAAAAATTATCTTTTTTTTACATATACATTTATATTATTATACATATATACAATAGATTGCCTATGACAAGAAGAACCGTGACACAATCAGGAATGATATAAATGTTACATTTTTAATATTTTGGCTATTTGTATTTGAAGAAGACATCTTTCCTATCTTGGTGCATCTAAATTTCTGAATGTAAATCAATCTCCATCATATATTGTCATTATCAACTTAGAACACATATCTAGACCTAAAAACAGCTTGACCCCTAAACAATTAAGCTTCTTTGTAGAACCAAGCTACCTGGTCTTCAACTCCCTCAGAGACTTGAGAAGGAGTAAACTTGATTATCTGAGTATGCTGGGAGTGCAGCTTAGTAGCTTTCCAAATGAAAAGATGACAGAGACAGTTTTCTACCAGAATAGTCACCCAAAACTCTCTATAATTTTGGAGCATCTTCTTCAGCCTTCTGGCCCAATATATCTGACAGACATATTTGTGAAGCAGGAATTATTGAGGACTTGCTTACCCAGTCTTGGCAGAGTTTGGCCATCGAATCTGCCTGCATCCAAGCTTGCCCTTTTTTAAGGCAGAATTCTGTCTGTGGTAGAAATGAGGACCTTTTGCCCAGTGGCTAGTTTGCCACATTTGAAGCCATCTCCATAGGAGGTTCTTTGATGCTCATCATCTTCTTTGAAGTAGGTTAGGTGTTACCAGGAGTTAACCTTTCTCATTGTCATTGAATCTTTAAAGTAATACAAACATTTTAAAATGCCATATTCTGTATGTCCCTGGGGTTTTTGAAGACCTTGTCTTTCAATACAGTCCTATCTATCTGCTGTACCTAAGATGTATATTCTTGTGATAAAACTAGACTAGCAATTGACATGACCATGATTTAATCTACTAACATTTAAAGTGAAGTATCCTAATCTGTTTTAGCGGCAAGAATTTAGTATTATGACTTCTTACATCTTAGCTTCTTCTTAAGGATGCTGTGTGTGTGTGTGTGCATGTTGCTGAGAAAGTGTATGAGTCCCATCAATGTGTGCAAGATGAGGAGCAAACAATGAAGTAAGAAGGGGATTTCTTTTTTAATATGAAGTGTTGCCCAGATGCTTAGTCATGATGATAAAGCAAAGAGCATTGCAGTTTACACAGACTTACAATGATCTTACTAACTGTTTGATGATATGGAAGGGTGGCAGGAGAGTGGGAAGAAATTGTCAACCAGTTTGTGGGATTAAGAAGATTGGAGACCACAAAGTAAAGATAACCGGCTTCCAGTTTCAAATGGAAAAAGTACATCTATTTTATTTATTATTTTTTTACAGTTTTCATTTTTTATTAATTTATTCTTGTTACATCACAATGGTTATTCCATCCCTTGTATCCTCCCATTCTTCCCTCCCTCCCATTTTCCCCTTACTCTCCTCCCCTATGACTGTGACTGACATTTTTTTCATTATTTTTTCCTTTTTTGATTATTAATTTATTCATATTACATCTCAGTTGTTAGCCCATCCCTTGTATCCTTCCATTCCTCCCTCCCTCCCACTTCCCCCCCCCACTCCCTTCCCCCATTTCTGTGACTGAGGGGGACCTTCTCCCCCTGTATATGCACATAGGGTATCGAGTCTCTTCTTGGTGACCTATTATCCTTCCTCTGAGTGCCACCAGGCGTCCCCATCCAAAGGACATGGTCAAATATGGGGCACCAGAGTTTGTGTGAAAGTCAGATCTCCTTCTCCACTTAAGGGTGGAGAATGTCCTGTCCATCGGCTAGTCTGGGTAGGGGTTCGAAGTTTACTGCCTATATTTTCCTTGGCTGGTGCCATAGTTTGAGGAGGACCCCAGGGCCCAGACCCGCCTGTAGTTTTCCAGGACCCTCTGGATCCTTCTATTTCTTCATTCTCCCAGGCTTCTCACACCTAAATTCTCAATAGGATGTTCTCCCCTCTGACCCACTTTCCTGGTAGGTAAAGTTTTCCATGGGGACGTACCCCTTGGACTAGTGTCTCGATATAAGTGAGTATATACCATTTAATTCTTTTTGCTTCCAAGTGAACTCACACATTATGATAATTTCTAGTTCAATCCATTTGTCCCCAGATTTCAGAAATAGCTGAGTAGTATTCCATAGTGTAAATGTACCACAGTTTCTTTATCCATTCTTCTACTGAGGGACACATAGGCTGTTTCCATATTCTGGCTATTATGAATAAGGCAGCTATGAACATGGTTGAGCATAAGTCCCTGTTGTGTGGTAGTGCATCTTCTGGGTATATTCCAAGGAGTGGAATAGCTGGGTCTTGAGGAAGCCCTATTCCCATTTTTTCTGAGAAAGCGCCAGATAGATTTCCAAAGTGGTTGTACTAGTTTCCATTCTCCCCAGCAATGAAGGAGTGTTCCTCTTTCTCTACATCCTCACCAGCATGTGGTGTCAGTTGAGTTATTGATCTTAGCCATTCTGATGGGTGTAAGATGGAATCTTAGTGTCGTTTTGATTTGCATTTCTCTAATGAATAAGGAGGTCGAGCACTTCTTTAAGTGTTTCTCAGCCATTTGATATTCCACTGTTGAGAATTCTCTGTTTAAATCTGAGCTCCATTTCTCTATTGGGTTATTTGGTTTGGTGGTGTTTAATTTCTTGAGTTCTTTATATATTTTGGATATTAGACCTTTGTCAGATGTAGAGTTGGTGAAGATCTTTTCCCAGTCTGTAGGCTGTTGCTTTGTTCTCTTGACAGTGTCACCTGCCTTACAGAAGCTTCTCAGCCTCAGGAGGTCCCATTTATTAATTGTTGACCTTCAGGCCTGGGCTGTTGGTGTTCTGTTCAGGAAGTTGTCACCTGTGCCTATGTGTTCCAGACTCTTCCCCACTATTTCCTCTAACTGGATTAATGTCTCTGGTTTTATGTTGAGGTCTTTAATCCACTTGGACTTGAGTTTTGTGCATGGTGACAAATAGGGGTCTAATTGCATTTTTCTACATGTAGACATCCAGTTAGACCAACACCATTTGTTGAAGATGCTGTCGTTTTTCCATTGAATGGATTTGGCTTCTTTGTTAAAAATCAAGTGAGCAAATGTGCGTGGATTCATCTCTGGGTCTTCAATTCTATTCCATTGATCCACCAGCCTATTGCTTTGCCAGTACCATGCTGTTTTAACAGTAGTTGCTCTGTAGTACAGCTTGAGATCAGGTATGGAGATTCCTCTGGAGGATCTTTTATTGTATAGGATTGTTTTTGCTATTCTGGGCTTTTTTTTTTTTTTTTTTTTTTTTTCTCCATATGAAGTTGAGAATTGTTCTTTCAATATCTTCAAAATATTTTGTAGGTATTCTGATAGGGATGGCATTGAATCTGTAAATTGCTTTTGGTAAGATGGCCATTTTTACTATGTTAATTCTCCTGATCCATGAACAAGGTAGATCCCACCATCTTCTGATGTCATTTTCAATCTCTTTCTTCAGAGATTTAAAGTTTTTTCAAATAGGTCCTTCACTTGCTTGGTTAGGGTTATTCCTAGATATTTTATATTGCTTGTGGCTATCGTGAAGGGAGGAATTTTCCTGATTTCTTCCTCTGCCTGTTTGTCATTTGTATATAGGAAAGCTACTGACTTTTTTGAGTTTATTTTGTATCCTGCCAATTTGCTGAAGGGGTTTATCAGCTGTAGGAGTTCTCTGGTGGAATTTTGGGGGTCACTTATATACACTATCATATCATCTGCAAGTAGGGATAATTTGACTTCTTACTTTCCCATTTGGATCCCCTTGATCTCCTTTTGATGTCTTATTGCTCTGGCTAGAACTTCAAGAACTATATTGAAGAGATATGGGGAAAGTGGGCAGCCTTGTCTGGTCCCCAATTTTAGAGGGATTTCCTTGAGTATCTCTCCATTTAATTTAATGTTGGCTATTGGTTTGCTGTATATAGCCTTTATTATGTTTAGATAAGTGCCTTATATTCCCGATCTCTCCAGAACTTCAAACATAAATGGGTGTTGGATTTTGTCAAATGCCTTTTTTGCATCTAAAGAGATGATGATGTGGTTTTTCTCTTTCAGTCTGTTTATATGGTGGATTACACTGATGGATTTCCATATGTTAAAACATCCCTGCATGCCTGGAATGAAGCCTTCCTGGTCATGGTGAATGATGTCTTTGATATGCTGTTGTATTCGCTTTGCGAGTATTTTGTTGAGTATTTTTGCATCAATGTTCATATGAGAAATTGGTCTGAAATTCTCTTTTTTTGTTGGGTCTTTGTGGGGTTTAGATATCAATGTGACTGTGGCCTCATAGAATGAATTTGGTAATATTCCATCCATTTCTATCTTTCAGAATAGCTTGAATAGTATCAGTAGTAGCTCCTCTTTGAAGGACTGGTAGAATTCTGCACTGAAACCATCTGGCCCTGGGCTTTTTTTGGTTGGGAAACTATCAATGGTTGCTTCTATTTCTATAGGCGAAATAGGGCTATTTAATTTGTTTATCTGGTCTTGAGTCAATTTTGGCAAATGGAATTGGTTGAGGAAATTGTCCATTTTCCTTAGATTTTCAAATTTTGTGGCATAAATGCCTTTAAGGTAGGTTCTTATGATTCTTTGTATTTCTTCGGTGTCTGTTGTTATGTCTCCCTTTTCATTTCTGATTTTGTTTATTTGGATAGTGTTTCTCTGTCTTTTAGTTAGATTGGCTAACGGTTTGTCTATCTTGTTAATTTTCTCAAAGAATCAGCTTTTGGTTTTGTTGATTCTTTGGATTGTTCTCTTTGTTTCTAATCTATTGATTTCAGCCCTGAGTTTGATTATTTCTAGGCATCTACTCCTCTTGGGTGTTTCTGCTTCTTTTTTTCCTAAAGCTTCCAGATGTGTTGTTAAGTTGTTTATGTGGGATGTTTCCATTTTCTTTTTAAAGGCACTTAGTGCTATGAATTTTCCTCTTAGCACTGCTTTCAATGTGTCCCACAAATCTGGGTATGTTGTTCCATCATTTTCATTGAATTTCAGGAAGTCTTTTATTTCTTCCCTTATTTCTTCCATGACTCATGTGTCATTAAGTAGAAAGTTGTTTAGTTTCCCCGTGTTAGTATGCTTTTTGTTATTTCTGTTGTTGTTGAAGTCCAGCCTTAGACCATGGTGATCTGATAAGATACAAGCTATTATTTCAGTCTTCTTGTATCTGTTGAGGTTTGCTTCATGACCAACTATGTGATCAGTTTTAGAGAACGTTCCATGGGGAGCTTAGAAAAAGTATAATCCTTTGAGTTTGGGTGGAAAGTTCTGTAGATATCTGTTAGATCCGTATGATTCATGACATTGGTTAATGAAGTTATTTCCCGCTTTACTTTTTGATTCAAAGACCTAGCCTTGAGTGAAAGTGGGGTGTTGAAGTCTCCCACTATTAATGTGTGGGTATCGATGAGTGGTTCAAGCTTTATTAATAACTCTTTTACAAATGTGGGAGCCCTTGTATTAGGAACATAGATGTTCAAAATTGTAATGTTTTCATGATTGACTTTACATTTGACGAGTATAAAGTGTCTATCCTCATCACTTTTGATTAATTTTGGTTGAAAGTCTATTTTATTAGATATTAGAATGGCTACCCCAGCTTGTTTCTTGTGACCATTTGCTTGGGATATTTTTCCCCAGCCTTTTACTCTGAGGCAATGTCTGTCCTTGTGGTTGAGATGTGTTTCTTGAGTGCAGAAGAATGTTGGGTCATGTTTATGCATACACTCCGTTAGTCTGTGTCTTTTTATTGGAGAATTGAGACCATTGACGTTGAGAGATATTAATGACCAGTGATTGCTAAGTCCCTTCATTTTTGGTATTTGTAATAGACGAGATTTTGTGAGGTTGTGATTTTGCGATGGTATAGTTACCTATTTCCTATGTAGTTTTGGTTGTAGTTTGACCCTTTGGGGTGGAGTTTTCCTTCTAGTAACTTCTGTAAAGCTGGATTTGTGGCTAGGCACTGGATGAATTTGTTTTTGTCATGGAATATCTTGTTTTCTCCGTCAATGGTTATTGATAATTTCGCTGGGTATCGTAATCTTGCCGGGTATCTGTGTTCTCTTAGGGTTTGCAGAACCTCTGTCCAGGCCCTTCTGGCTTTCATGGTCTCTGCTGAGAAGTCAGGAGTAGTTCTGATAGGTTTGCCTTCATATGTTACTTGGCCTTTTTCTCTTGCCGCTTTTAATATTTTTTCTTTGTTCTGTATATTTTGTGTTGTTATTATTATGTGGCGGGAAGATTTTCTTTTCAGGTCTATTCTATTTGGTGTTCTGTATGCCTTTTGTATGCTTGTATGCATCTCCTTCAAATTGGGGAAATTTTCTTCTATTATTCTATTAAAGATATTTTCTGGGCTGTGGAGTCGGTTGTCTTCTCTTTCCTCTATCCCTATTATTCTCAAGTTTCGTCTTTTCATGGTGTCCTTGATTTCTTGAATGCTCTGTGTCAGGCACTTTTCAGATTTAGAATTTCCCTTGATGGATGTTTCCAGTTCTGCGATTCTATCTTCAAGTCCCGATATTCGTTCTTCCATTTCTTGCAATCTGTTAGATAAGGCCACCTCTGAGATGCTTGCTTTCTTTTCTGATGCTTCTCGATCACGTTTTTCTTCCGTGTGTTCCTTTATCTTCAGGTCTTGAACTGTTTTAATGATTTCCTTCATCTGGTTATTTGTATTTTTCTGAAATTCTTCAAATGCCTCTTTATATGACTCTTTTAAATCCTCAGCCCTCTTGTTTGCCTCCCCCTGCATTTGTTTACAGATTTTATTTTTTTCTTCCATTATCATCTTACTTTCTAAGGACTTGAGGTCATTTTCTTGTATATCAATTGTTGTTGGGTTCTCCATGTTGTTTTCATTGGGATTGCTGGGATCTGGAGATGCCAAACTGTTTTGGTTTTTGTTAGCGTTCTTTCGCTGTCCTCTTGTCATTTTGGTGACTCTGATGTTGGGAGGTGGTTTGTAGTGACCTTCCCTGTTTGAGAGTGGATAGTTGATGCCTGATTATAGGTAGGGTGCCCTTGCCTTTGGCGATCAGGGAGTATTTCCCTGGACCAGGCAGGTGATTCAGATTCTACTTCTGGAGATTTTTCTCAACACCTTAGGCTCCAGGCTGAGTCATGCAAAGTAGGTTTCTGTTTGGGCCTTTTCACCTTACTGCTGTAATTCAGATCAGCAGTTTTGGGATCTAGAGTAAGGTCAGCACAGAAGCTCTCTGGTTGTGTAGGTTGATCCCAGCTGCCTGTCCTTCCTCTTTCTTTGTAGCCAAGACCCCAGGTAGATCAGATCTTCTGGGATGCAGCTGTCTTTTAGCTCTGCCTCTATACTCTGTAGGAGCATCCAGCCTCTCCCATGAATTTGGGAGTTCTTGCTGGGTCTGCAGGAGCTGACCCAGCTAGGATTTGCCTGTTGGAAATTACAGGATCAGTGCCTGGTGGACCTGAGACAATGTGGTTTCAGGCCACTGGCAGTATCCAAGGAGGCAGCAATTTCCATGCCCCTGTAAGCCAGGACGCTCCCAGATTGCTTTAGATCAGCAGTTAGACCCTGCAAGCACGACTCACAGCTTCCTGTATCATGGGAGGTCCTGTCGTGCCCGCAAGAATGGACCCAACTAGGTTCTGTTGTTTGGGGAGTGCCAGGTCAGTGCCGGCAGCCTGGGCGGGCAGCTGGCGACAATGGCGATTCAGACAGCTGGCGGGAATCCCTTGTATCTTCTCTTTCCGCCAGTGAAAGCCAGGATGCTTCCAGATCACTTTAGGTCAGCAGTTAGACCCTGCAAGCACGACCCACAGCTCCCTATATCGTGAGAGGTCCTGTCGTGCCTGCAAGAATGGACCCAGCTAGGTTCTGTTGTTTGAGGAGTGCCAGGTCAGTGCTGGCAGCCTGGGCGGGCAACTGGCGACAATGGTGATTCAGACCACTGGCGGGAATCCCTTGTATCTTCTCTTTCTGCCAGTGAAAGCCAGGATACTCCCGGATCGCTTTAGGTCAGCAGTTAGGCCCTGCAAGCACGACCCCTGGCTCACTATTTCGTGGGAGGTCCTGTCGCGCCCACAAGAATGGACCCAGCTAGGTTCTGTTGTTTGGGGAGTGCCGGGTCAGTATCTTCTCTTTCCACCAGTGCAAGCCAGAATGCTCCCAGATCGCTTTAGGTCAGCAGTTAGACACCGCAAGCAAGACCCACGTCTCCCGATAACTTGGGCGGTCCCACTGGGCTGTGGGAGCAGTCCACGCTGGTTTCTAACTGCCCCTGTTTGCAGGGTCAATCCTTTGTGTCTGGCTTCAGATTGGGCCCAGGATGTGGACCGAGCTACATGCCAGTTCTAGCTGTTTTTGGTGAGTCCCGCCACCTGTGTTTCCACTCGGGCTAGGGAGGTGACCTCCGCAGTTTGGCGTGGTGTGGATGGAGAGGTTCAGTGGTAGTTTCACCCTATTCGCTGAGACTCCTCAGGTTGGGGGCTCTGGAAAATCCCCTCCCCAAATGGCGAGTTTGGGTTTTATGTGCCGGCTGCAGCTTGGTTGTGGATTCCGTTTCAGAGTTTGGGGAGTGCGTTTAGCACCTCCGGGCTGTTGCTTGTCCCGGGGTTAGACCCACTGGCGGTCTGCGGAGTTTGGGGCCCCACTCACCTACAGTTCTCAAAATCCAGCAGTCTGTGGCTCCATTCACGTCCCTGGTCTCCTTGGAGTAGATCAGCTATGGTGCATACTGGTCGACGCCATCTTGGAATTCCCGTGACTCAGTAGATCTATTTTAATGTTCTTTGGAATGATGAAAAGCTCAGATTTTTTTTTACCTTAACTTCACATCAATTAAACTTTTAGCACTCTTAAAATTAGAAGTATGTTTTCCACTTCACAGTATTTATTCATTGAGAAAGCAAGCAAATAGACTAATTATACTGTATAACACAAAAGAGAAGGTTTACTACTGTGCCAAACCCATGTGTTTTAAAAAGGGGGGTGGAGGGTGGTTTACTGCTGGTTTTGCCCAAACTTGGATTTTCCTTTATATAGCTGCAGTAATTTACTAATATATTGCCTGTAGTCTCTTTTCTCCAGTCCTTCCTTGCACTGCTCTTGAAGCAAGTCTAATCCCAACTGGACTCTGTGGGCCATCTGACCTTGAGAAAATTTATTTCTCTATGTCTTCTTTCCATTGTTTTATTCTAAAATAAAAATTGTACCTATCTTTTAATTTTCTAGTAAATTTACAATGACTTAGTGCATGTAGAATACATAAAACAATGTATGGTATGTAATAAGAAAATAAATTGGCTGTCAACTCTGCCTGTGTTCAAGCTTGCCCATTTGTTAGGCAGAATTCTGTGTGTGGTGGAAGAAATGAAGACATTTTGCCCAGTGGCTGGTTTGCCACATTTGAAGCTATCTCCATAAGGAAGTTCACTGATGCTCATCATCCTCTTTGAAGCAGGTTAGGTATTGCCTGTCTTATTGTCAAAGAATCTTTAAAATAATAGAAACATCATTAAACGCCAGATTCTGTAGGTCTCTGAGGTTTTCAAAGACATTATCTAACTATTTTACTTTATCAATCTATAGAATCATACCTATCTGTTAAACCTAGGGTGTACATTCTTGTGATAAAAATAGGCTAGTAATTGACATGACCATGATTTGATCAACTAACAATTAGCTTGTATTACTTAAATTTCCTAAACCGCCTGCACTAGCACTTTCAAAGTATTGGAAGTAAGCCTTGTATGATAATTGAGTTGTATGGGTACAATACCTCATATTAGAGTAGAAATACATCTCTAATGTGTGTGAAGACTAATCTTAAATTTGAATTCTATACTAATGTATAAAAATTAAACTTATTTTGCATCAGTATACAAAAATCTATGGCCAGTATCTGCCAAGACAGGATAAGCAAGTCCTCAATAGTTTCTGCCTCACAAATATGTCTGTCAGGTATACTAGGCCAGAAGGCTAAAGATGATGCTCCAACATTATAGAGAATTTTGGGTGACTGACTGATCAGGGAGCTAACTGTCTCTGTCATTTTTTTTTCTTTTTTCATTTTGGAAGCTGCTAACTTGCACTTCTGGTTTACTCAGGTAATTAAGTTTTATTCCTTCTCAAGTCTCTGATGGGACTGAAGACCAGAGAGTTCAGTTTTACAATTAAACTTAGTTGTTTAGAGGTAAATTATTTTTATGTCTGGATAGATGTTATAAGTTGATAGAGATGAGATATGATAGACATTGATTTACATCCAGAATTTTAGACTTACCAAGATAGGAAAGATGTTTTCTTCAAGGTTGCCATGTACAAATAACCAAAACACTAAGAATGTAACATTTATATAATTACTAATTGTTTTGTGGTTCTTCTAGCTGTATATAGTGTATTGTGTTTATGTGTAAAAATAAAAAATAAAAAAAAAGTAAAATAAAGAAAATAAATTAAAACAGTAAATAGTAATAAAAGTAGTTACTGTTGATTTTTGTATTATTTGTTTTTGCTTCTGAAATAGAATTCTGGCTACCTGTTTCGATTTTATGTCAACTTGACACAAGTTAAAGTCATCTGAGAAGAGGGAGCCTCAATTGAGAAAATGTGTGCATAAAATTGGGCTGTAGGCAAGCGTTTTTAAAATTAGTGATTGATAGGGATGGGCCCCACCCATTATAGGTGGCTCTATTCCTGGGCTGGTGGTCCTGGGTTATATAGGAAAGCAGGTTGATCAAGCCATGGGGAGCAAGTCAGTAAGCAGCACCCCTCCATGGTCTCTGCATCCAAGTTCCTGTCCTGCTTGAGTTCCTGTCCTAACTTCTTTCAGTGGTAAACAGCAATAAGGAAGCTAAGGAAGCCTTAGCCAAATAAACCCTTTCGTCTCCAAGTTGCTTTTGGTCATAATGTTTTATCATAGCAATAGAAACCCAAACTAAGACACTACCTTATTGCACTTATAAAGAATCTTGCCTTTTCTTTTGCTTATGGCAAACCTTTCAGGTACATTAGCATGATTTTTCAAACTTATAACAGTGCATAATCTTGAGTACCCCCACTAGATCTGGATGAACCCCAGGAGTTAGTGTATTACTGTGCTCTCTAGCTAGTCATGCTGGGATCTTCAATGGTGAATAATTCCATGTAGAATAAAGTGCAAACTTATCCTGGATTTAGAGACATAGATAACTCTTCCTCTCTCTGTTCTTCCTTACGTTTTGCTGCATCCATGGTAAATACATTTTCTTTACTCAACTGTCTTTCACTATACCTTCGGGAGTCTCTTAGAATAGTATGGTCTAACTCTGGGATCCAATACCTATATCTTCAGTAATATGTTTAACAATTGGTTGTGTATGAATGTTAAGCTACAATATATAATCTTTTGTAGGTTATGTCACCAGCTGCCTTAGGATAACACTCTTAACTGACCTTTCCTTTTGTTCTCTTTGCATTCCACTGAATGACTTTTCCAGGTATTACAGTGAGGAAATGGTTCTAGGCTTTACAGCTGGCTTCTGTAAACAAAGAGAGTAAAGCAAATGGAATCCACTGGCAGAAACAGTACTTGAAATTGAGATTATTTTTTTTAATCACATTTGTTTCTTTTAATGTTTGCAATAAGATTAAAACATTACAGACATTATTGAAAGTATTTTGGTAATATTCAGCTATCTCTGATGATCTTTTTAGTCTACAATTCTTTCTGTCTATAGTTGCAACTAAGAATGCTGCTTTTCAGTAAGGTTGCTTATAATAAAAACGTAGAGTGGAGACAGAAAGTATTGCTGCAGATATTCTTTTGCCTTGTATCTTCTAATTGTGAAGACACTCCTCAGTTAGGTATCAAGTATCCTAGCTTACAAGCAGGTATGAAATTTAAGAGTACAGAACAATAAATAGTGGTTTCAGGTTTGACTCCAAGTCCCTTAACCTCACAGGCTAATACGTTTCTGCAGTTGTTTGGGGCAGGATTTCAGGCTGTTCAAATTCAATTTCTGTATTTACTCTTAGAACCTCTTCTATCTCATAAAACTCAGGGTTACTGTAATCTTGCTGTCAGAGAAAAGGCCCGTATACATTCATAAATGGTTACTAAGATAGAATAGCGACCCTGCAGATTTTAAGATAGGATACCTTTCAGGCCTCAGGCAGTAAGTGCATTTTAAATTTGAAAGTGGCTTGGGAGAGTAAAATTAATTCTTATTAAATGGAAAATTTCCCATAGGCTTTTACAATGTGTACAGATAGAGAAATAGTGGCACAGAGTGTTGATCTAGATCCAGATAGCAGGTTGTTAGTGTAGCATAGTCCAGCTCCAGAAGTCTTGGTCTTACTTTAGCACAATTTCTTCTACAGAGATACTTGAAATCTAATTGATGGTATTACTTTAGGAATGAGGACACATATAAAGAAAATAAAGTGATGACAAGTATTGATACGTGAATGTGTGTCTTTGGCTCTCTGTATAGTACATTAAGACTCATAAGCCAAAAGCAAACACAAGATGCTCTGTGTCACCAGTTGAGAATTAATTTTGTTTCTTGAGTAGCTGTTTCCTCCCACCCACCATTTGGTAATCATTTGACTTGATGTCACTTGCTTATGGAGAAAGCAAATGAATGAGATATATTGAACAGTAATAGATAAATGGCCCATCTATTACCTGAAGGAAGAAGATTGTGTGGTGAACCAAAATGAACAAGAGCATCAAAGTGAAACAGCGTAAGTGTGCCTGTTGCCTCAGCTGCTTCCTGCAGCTGTGCACTCAGCCAATTCCTTCGCTTCTTTAAGTTTCAGTTTTCCTGTTAATAAACTTAGGCTTGCAGTATCTTTCCTGAAAGTTTGTGTGAGGTAAATATTATTGAGGTAAAATGCTCAACAAAGTTTGGAGCATTGGTAATAATAAATGTTAATTTTTCTTACTGTGATTAATAGTAATAAGGCTGGCTATACTAGTAAGGTTTTGTATTGCTATAAGAAATCCATGGGAGAAGTAATTTTAAAGGGAGAAGGATTTACTTGGATCCCAGTTTCAGAGATTTCAGTCCATGATCAAATGGCTGCTGGTTTGTTTGTTTGTTTGTTTTGGTGAGGAGGGGGAGATATGGTAAGACAGAATATGGTGGTAAGAGTGGGAGGCAAAGGTGTCAGAGAGGCATGGATCAAGCAAGACACAGTCCCAAGATCACACCCCCAAATAGGCCCCATCTCTGAAATATTCTATGATCCTTCCTTATAATACCATAAGATGATTAATTCATCGGTGGATAAATTTATTATGTCTGAGCCATAATGGCATAATTACTGTGAGTGAATCGATCTGCTGAGGATCAAACCTTCAACACCTGAGACTTCTGGGGGCCATTTTATATTCATATCCAAACCATAATACTGACTTAGATTACACTAGCAGTTGTATGAAGTAGTTTATTGACAATATACCCTGGTCAAAGAAAGTTAAAATATGTTATTACCCAGATAGATATGACCTTCAGTGGGTGACCTTATTTAGTAATAGTCCTATTGAGATCCAAGGAGGGAAACAATTTGGAATGAGTTCTTCAGAATGTTTCTTTGTATCTCTAAAAACATAGAAAATGATTACAACTTACTAATGCTCAGGAGAAGATATAATGGGAAAGGATCAGTTTTAACCACTGCTGATAATGATTAAACAGTTTAGAAGATTTATGTGAAACATATATGTATATATATATATAATTTTAATTATAAAAATTTACATATATATAAAGTATATATATAAAAGTTCACTGTGTGAATCAAAATCCTGAATAAATAAATTAAGAGGCAAGCCAGTACTTATAATTGAGAAATTTGAATATTACAAAAGCTACTCATTCTTGGTATATTAATTTTTAGGATAAGTGAAATTGTTAGGAAATTTTTGGAACGAATATGACAACAAAGTTTAGAAATATAGATAATTATGAAGAACTAAAGGCAGATGTGGAGAACAGTTAAGAAGCATGTTATAAAGCTGTAGTTAATAAAATAATTTTTATTCTTCTGGCATATAAATAGATGAATCTAATGTAAAAAAAATAGATGAATCTAATAAGTTGAAATTTCATTTTGAAGTTTAAAAAGTATAGTTTGTGTGAGTATTTGTGTGCTTTCATATGGGTGTACATGTGTGTGCAAATGTATGCATGTGCATGGAAGCCAGAATCAACTTTGGTGTCATTCTTCAGGTGTCATTCACCTGGCTTACTGAAATGAGGCTGTATGACTTGCCCTCATTTATAGGGGTGAGGAGTGGCATGGCATATCCTATCATCATGTGTCTGCCCCACCTATACCCACACATGCCAAAACAGCAATGCCTATGTAAAGGGTGCTGAGATCCTCTGCTTAATTGAATGTGAGCAACCACTTATACAGTGGAAGCCTATTGACAGTGATTGGTTAATACATTCCCTTGGATTAGATAGTGAGCACTCATACTACCAGGGTCTCTTTGCAGCAGAAGCATATTAAAGGAGACGTGAGGAGACCACATGTCTCTGTTAATAAAATATATGCCATCACACCCCACTTTTTATGTGGGTTTTGATTATTAAACTCAGGTCCTCATGTTTGCATATCCCCATGTTAGCTATATCCCCAGCCCTGACTTTGAAATTATATTAACATAAGATATGAAAAGGACAAAATTTCTTCAGCACATCGCTGGTTAAAACACAACAATGTTATTTCCAATTTCTTTACTTTTTCATACTAATTTCTTTTTAAAACCCAATTGGGAATACGTCTTCCAAAAAATTATTCTGGGACTTTGATTAAAATTCATTGACCTTGTAGATGTGGTTATTATGGTATGTTTTCCCCAATTATTTAAGTCTTTCTTTCTTTATGCTTTAAGCATAAAAACTATAAACACTGTGTTAGATTTATACCTGATATTACATATTAGGTATAATTCTTAAGATTATTTTAACATTGACTTGCAAATGTTTATTCATAACATGTAGTAAAACATTGGCTTTAAAATATGAAAATATTTCTAGTATGTATTTTTATTTATATGTATGTAGGTATCTGTGTGAGTGTATATCTCTGTGCGTACCTGTGTGGGCCACAAAGGGGTTATGAATTCCCTGAAGCTGGAGTTGTAGGCAGTTGTGGGCCATAACAATGTAGGTGCTAGGACCCATGTTTGGGTCCATTGGAAGAACGGCAAGTGCTCTGAACTGTTGTCATTTCTCTAATCTTCCTGATTTTAAGTCATTGTTGACATTGTATTGTGCACTCTTTAATGATGTCGTTTGTGAGGAGTAGTTGTTGCCTAGGATGGCCCTATTTCTGGACTCAGGTGATTCTACTGAGTAGCTGAGACAATACACACATACCACTATGTCCAGCATAGGATCATTGGCATACAAAGAGTTTGGTTTCTGGTACTGAATTATCTCTTGATATTATGGGTAGTCTCTAACTTGATGCCTTTTGACTTTATGATGGTGTGAAAGAAGTATGTATCCAAGAAACTGTACACTAGATTTTGAATGTTGTTGACCTTTTTCTGGGCTGGCACTCTGTAGTGTGACCTTCATATGATTTGAGGCAGAGGCAGTGAAGAATGAGCAGTGGCTATTCTCCAGTGACCTCCACAGTTGCTAAGCTTGTGCTTATGAGCTTGGATTCATTTTGACGCAATATTTTAGTGTAAACTCCTTGTCCATTTAGGATCTTGTGTACTTTGTAATATGTTTGTACTGATTTTCAATTGTTCAAGTTAAAAGTTGTTTTCTATACCTTAAAATATTATTTTAAAGCAATTCTTTTGCTTTTTGCAGAAAAAAATTTAAAAAGCCCTCAATGAGTATCTTTCCTTTGTTTACACTTTATAATAATATTGTCAAAATTATCAAGACCAAGAATTAACAATGACAACAATACTGTTTACCAATTATAGATCTTATTTGAATTTTACTATTTTCCTCACCAGCGTCCTTATTTTAGCATAGATCCAATACAGCATCTTACATTGTATTCATGTATCTCTTCTTAGACATCTCCAATCAGGGGTACTTCTAGCTGGGGCAGTCTTTATTTTATTTTATTTTATTTTTATGACCTTGATACTTTAGCAATACTGGTCAGTAGTTTTGTACAATTTACGAATTTGAATTTGAGTATGTGTATATACAAGTGTGTGTGTACATGAGTGTGTGTGTTTGTGTGTAGAAGGGGAGTGAGTTTGAGTGTGTGTGTGTGTGTGTGTGTGTGTGTGTGTGTGTGTGTGTGTGTGTGTGTGTAGAGGCCAGAGGTTCCCATTGGGTGCCCTCTTTAGCCTGTATTGGGCTATATTTTTGATACAAGGTCTCTCATTAAACCTGGAACTCACCAATTGGATAAACTGGATGGCCAGTGAACCATTGGAATGGATCTACTTGTCTCTACTTCCTATGCATCTGGGCCAAGCTATATCTTCTACCTCTTTTTTTTTTTTTTTTTTAATGGATGCCGGGAAGTGAACTCAGGTCCTGGGCTTGTGTAATAAGCCTTTTACTGACTGAGATGTCTCCCTAGTCTAGTGTGTTCTTTTTCATGATGAATTAAGGTTATTTCGTTGGGGTAAGATTACTACAGATTGATACTGTAGCCTTCTTAGATGAACACATTTTGAAGAAGGCTCATTTCTTGTGACTTAATATTGACCATTTAACTAATGTAGCATCAGTCAAGTCTCTTTACTATAGGAGGGCAGTGACTTGTTTCCCATTAGATATCACTAAGTATCTGATTGAGAGACACTTTGAGTCTATATGGCTATCAGGGTTGTCAAAGTAACTGTCACTCACTAATTTTGTTTACATTCTTGTTTCCAATCATGTGTGCCTAATAGAAAATTTCTATTGTTTTCATTTTTGTTTCATTTTGATACTAGAGATTGAACCTAGAGTCTCATACGTGCTAGCTAGGTAAATCCTCCTGTTCTTGAGATACAATCCCCAGTCCCTACAATTTTTTTAAGTTAAAAAATTTATTTCTAAGTTGGTTTTATAGATTTAAAGTCATGCTCAAAAGAGTGATCAGCTTTTCTGACCATGTACAGTTTTTGCACCTATGTTCCTGAATGGAGGCAGAAATCTACACATATGTCTCCCAGGTCCTTGGACCTCCTTTGATTGTTCCTTGAGAGGCATTCACTGTACCTATTCAGTTTATTCATGAAGCTCCAATCTAGATTCCCCTTCTCCATTATCTGGTAATGTAAGAACAAGCTGTGCCAGCCTTGCTTCTACTTCTGCCAAATGAGCTCCTGGTAAACAGGCAAAAAAATCTCCAGACTTAGCCCTGCTAACTCGGCTGTCTTGGGCCCCCACGCACTTGCTGAGCCCCCTTCAGATGCCAAGATCCACAACTTGCTGTTTTCTATCATCCTGAACCTATTAATTAGGAATTTGCTGTAAGCAAGAGCCTTCCCTACAGCCTATTTATTAACTTATTCAGTTATGTATTTAGATCACTGTGCTCCTGTGACAGTTGTTTTTAAACTGTTAGCTCTTTAAAATCTTTGTTTATATTTGGAATTTGGAATAAAGACACAAAACAGTAAACAATAAAATATAGTAAGGACAGGTTGATATAATTGTACACATAGTATAACCGTACTTAACAATACCTAATCTAAACCTAAAATTGTTAAAATGGTAAGTTTTATTATATCTATTTTGCCACAATTGCAGGAAAACACCTCTTTAAAAAAAAAGTAAAACTATTAAGGAACTAAGAAGTCAATAAGTAATAAAAATGCTCCTAATATTTATCTAGTGACCTTTGCCTACTTATATACCAACCAGCTTTATATAAATATTTAGCCTTAGGTATTTCTAAAAATAATTCAAATTAATTTTGAATTGAACTTTAATTGTATAATTTATTGCTATTTAAGTATTATAAACCATGTTGGCTCATTTTTTACAATGTATTATACTAAAAAGTGTATTTTACACAGCCCAATAAGATGGTTTCTTCTTTCTGCTCATCTTCCTACTCTTTCTAATTTCCTTCTCCTCTTTTTTTCTCCTCCTCCTTTCTCTGTATCTGTCTTTCTCCTTCTGTGATATGTGTGTGGCATGTATGACAGTGTGTGTGTATGTGTGTGTGTGTGTGTGTGTGTGTGTGTGTGTGTGTGTGTGTATGCAGTTCAGAGGACAACTTTATTGTGTCAGTTCTCTCTTTACATATCGGTTCTGGGTATCATATTTAGATCACCATGTTGCTGCCTAGTCATTATATAAGGTGCCTTTTGAGGAAAAAAAAAAAAAGAAAGTTTAAGTAAAAATTAAGGCACTTCCTTTTCTTTTCTTTCTTTCTTTCTTTCTTTTTTTTTTTTTTTTTTTTTTTTGAGTGCATTATTTAGATCAGGCTGGTCTCAAATTCACAGAGATTCTCCTACATCTGCCTCTTGAGTGCTAGAATTGAAGGCATAGGCCACCTTAACCAGCCCCCTTTTCTTTTTTGGTGTAGGATCTTGATATGTAGTTCAGAATGAACTGAAGCTTTTGATGTTTCTGCCTTGATCTCCATAGTCCTAGGATCTCGGGACTTTGCTAAGCATTGCAGTGACTTAATGAATAGATAGAGTCTAGTTGGGTATCTGTAACCAGAAAAACCAATATGATCTTTAAAAATATAATTGTTGTTGTATGTGGTACTGGGGATGGAACCTATGTATTGTAGTGCTCTACCACTGAATTACATCTTCATCCCTGAAGCTATTTTAATGTGACTGGCTTTGCTGAAAGTGTCTTATTTGGACCACTGATTGCCAGCTGTCTATTGTTGTGTGACAACAAGTCACCACAAACCTCAGAGTCTTAAAACAACAGTGGTTTATATTTGTTTCTGGATGATTTTGCTGGTTTCTTCTGAGCTTACTCATTATTGTAGTTTTCTTTTCTGTTGCTGTGATAAAACACCGACAAAAAGGAATTTGAAGGAGGAAAGAGTTTATTTTAAACTCCCAGGTCACAATCCATCATTGAGGGAAACTGGGACAGGGCTTTAAGCAGGAAACCTAGAGGCAGAAACTAAATCAGAGACCAAGGAAGAGTGTGGCTTACTGGCTTGCTTATGTTTTACTCTAGTGACTTCCTTAGCTGTTTTTTGTTTTGTTTTGTTTTATGTAGCCCAGGCCCACTTGCCTAGGGATAATACTGCCCACGGTGGCCTAGTCCTCCCCCATTAATTAGGACAGTCTGATGGTGGCATTTTCTCAATTGAGGCTCTATCTTTCCAGATGGCTAATTTGTATCAAGGTGACAAAAACAAACCAGCATACCCATGATGTTGCATTGGTGCATTAAGTAGAACTAGAGAGTCTAAGATAGCCTCATTCATGTTTGGTACTCGTCTGGGGATGGGTGGATAGCCAACTTTTCAGTGTGTAGAATTTCTTTAAAAATTCTTTTAAATTAGATTTATTCATTTTACTTTATGTGTAAATGTTTTGACTAAGTGTATGTATATGTACTGTGTGTGTGATCGGTGCCAGCAGAGGTGAAGACATCAGATCACTGAAACTTGGGTTAGGGATGGTTGTGAACTACCTTGTGGGTGCTGGGAGTTGAATCTTGTACCTCTGTCAGCAGCAGCAAGTGCTCTTAACTGTTGATCCATCTCTCTAGCCCACTGTTTGTTGAATTTCTTATTGGATAGTTGTTTAGCTCAAGTATCGGAGTAGCAAGGAGTCCTTAATTAATTAAGACAGAAGATGTAAGGTGCTCTGAGACAAGGTTTGGACTTGTCATCTCACTCATACTATACTTATAAGGCCAGATAGGAGTTTCAAATGGACTTTGTCTTTTGATGAAAAATTACAGCAACATCACAGTGCTAAAGAGGTGTGGACACAGGCAAAATTCATTGGGAATCATTATTATAAGGATCTATAATGATAGGAACACAAGCAAAAGGATAGGAATTGGCATGGTAGGGTCTCAGTAAATAATAAAAAAATAGTTGCAAAGAGTGAGCAGGTGTGAGAGTGTCTATTGGTATTTCTTAATTTCTCTGGTCCTAGTTAGTTATATGATTTATTTCTTTTTCTGAGTATAAGATTTCTCACTCAAGATCCTTGTGTGCCAAGATATCAGTGGCTTACAAAGGAGAACATTTGTGTTGTTTCTAACTTTATATCTGATACATGTAGCACATGCTTAAGGACTGGTGATATCATTTTCATTAATAATAGTAAATACTAGCTATTACCTTCTTAGAACCTGTCATCTTGTCTCATTAATTAGATGAATTGTCCTTGAACTGTAGAATTCCGGCAATAAGCCAGAGGTAAAACACTAATAACATAGCCTTAGCTGTGACTCAGAAATATTTATATAAAAAGTTCACTCCTTTATTCTCACATGTCTACCATAAATTAAATGTGTTACTATAGAAAATTATGGTCTGGAAGTTTTGTGGCTACATCTTTATTTTAGAAAGAAAATCTTAGAGCTTCTCTTTACAAGTGGTGGCCTTTAAACTTTCAAATTTCATTGAAGCCTGTTTTAACTCAAGGAACCTGTCAGCTTTAACATTGTTTCCCATATTTTTAAATATTTATGACCCTACCCTAGCCTAACATAAACATGAAATGTAATTTGAGTGTCAATGCTATGCTTAAGTAAGACCCTTTATAAAAGTAAAATTCCATTGATTGTTCCTTTTCTTTAGAATGAAGACTTTCCGTGATTTCTTTTTTCTAAATATATAAAAATGAAACATAATCCTAATAAAAAGTACAATTTGAAGCACACCATGCCTCTAGGAAGTCCGGTCTGTTCTCAAAATAAAAGTTTTCAGGTTTCTAATAATCCCTTGACATGAAGGCATTGAATGGGGTATCCCTTGATTTCTACAGTTCTCTTCCCTTCCTTCTTCAGTTTGAAAAACAGAGATGGTTTTTGTAAGCTTCTTGAAAAATGGTGACATTGTATGTTGGGCAGACTGAATATACCCCATTAGTATACTTAAATGCATTTTCCTAGTCTTTGTATTAACTGAGTTAGGCTTTTCTAAATATTTCAAATGGAAATAAATATATGAAAAGGGAGACAGGAATCCTATGAATCTTCACCTTTCACCTTATCCTTTTTCTGTAGCCATTATAATCCAAAACTTAAGTTTTGTTAGTTCAAGTATGTATCTTTGAATGCAATGCTTACTTATAACTAATTTATTATTATCAGTTTAACATTTCCTTTTTTCAGAAACTTGCATAGTAAATAGACCAAGGACAGTTTTTCATTTCCTTATTCAAATCTTTGATTTCCTGTTTTCATAGTTCTTTTTCTTCTGTAAAGGACTAACACACTATTGTACAAAGTTGTTTGAGCCTTTGGCCATTACTGCTAACTTTAAGATTTATAACAATTAGAAAGGATTTTAAAAGGAAGCATAAGGAGAGGGTACACACTCAGTAGGTCTCACTAAGTTGCCTCAGTTCGCCTCAGACTCATGGTCCTCCCGCCTCTTCATGTAGAACAGCTAGGGTTGTAGGCATGTGGCACCACTGCCAGCTGAGCAAAGACATAAATGATGAAAATTGTATGAAGAGGAAAAATGCAAGTATGTAGAAGGCCCACAAAAGGTCCATTGTATATTCATGAGGTTAATGTCCTCCCACAGTAGGAGACTTTAAAGCCAAGGAAGTTTCATTTCTCGATCTTTAGTAAAGGGACACTTGAAGAAATGCGCTGTGGGATGTAGATGCAGTGGCTCCTATGATACTTTTACATCAAAATCCTCCCATAAATTCAAGTTCTAAGAGGAACCACTTTCTCTGGGCCTTTATGTTTTATTTTCAAACACTTAAAGCAGTATGCACCCAATTTTATTTTATTTTATTATTTTTTCATGGTTCTAACCACTATTACATTGTTCTTTAGAAATCAAGCAACAAAAAGGTTGCTTAGTCTTGTCGTCTGTATTTGCATTGCTCTTCCTAATTATGCCTCTGTAGAGTTTTCCCCTAGAATTTCAAGGATTTGGAAAATAATCTGCTACTCACTTGATAAAAAGTATTCCATAATCAGTTCTAGGAAACTGAATGAGCTTTTGGTATTTCATCTATATTGTCTGTAATTAGTTTCTATTCTTTCATTTCCATTAATGTCTGCACTGGAGACTTACCATTAATCATGCCATAGCCTCCTTTGTGTTGCTCTGGTGTCTGTGATTCCACCTCATTAAAAGTCAGCACTCCCTGTTGCCTTGGGCTACAGGTTCTTCCTAGTGTTTTATCAACTGAAATTTCTTTTTCTTTTTTTTTTTTTTTCATCTTTACAAAGTTTTCTGTTAAAGAGATTTTACTATTTTTGCATTAACTTCTGTTTTTACGTGAATGTTTAGAACTGTGAATGGGCAGAGAGTTTTCTTCAAGCTAACAAATTACCATGACATAATAAAATGGATGCTCACAGTGTTTTGTATTTATTGCAGTTGCTCATATCTCATTTAGCACAAGCCATTTTTATTTGAGGACTGTCACTGAGACAACGTTCAAAATTCTGAGCTACAATTAAAATGATACATATACCCTTTCACATTTGCTCTAGCTTCCGTTCCTTGATTATCTTTGGGGAGACTATCATATTGCATCTTCGTCTTTCCCTATGACTAGGTTGGTCTTTCTTGCTCAAATATTTTACTCACTCCGTTACTGTTTGGATGACCTAACTGTATTATGTAGTGGTAACCACAGTATGAAGGGTGACTAATAAATACTGTATTTTTTGGACCATAAGATGCTTTTCCCCCCAAAAGTGAGGGAGAAATTAGTGTGTGCCTTATGGTCCATTTGCTGTTTTTACTGTTTTTCTTGTGTTACTCCTATAAAAACTGGGTGCATCTTATGGTCAGGTGTGCCTTATACTCCGAAAAATACAGTACTCATTTCCCGTTCTTTTTGACAAATTCTCTTAAACCTTTCTATTCTCATCACTGTTTCATAGGCATATCTAGCAGTACTACATGCAACCCACTATATATAGGATATTGTAACAGTACTATTTTGTTTTCCACATATTATCCAAAAATGATCTCACCCATACACATAAGGAACCTGTGGCCTATGAATATAACATCTGAGTTACATTAGTCCTATCACTTTCCACTGTTTTCCCATTCTTACATTAGTTAGTGTAGTGCTTCCGACCCCATCCTGGGCTATAACACAAATGCTATTATTCCGCACTGTTTACAGATGATAAAAGGAAAGCAAAACAGAGTAACTGACTTGCCTAAGGCTATACAGTTAGTAAGTTCTTGGCAGGATGTTAAACCTTAGCTGACTGCCTCTACACTTTCTTTGCTTTATTGCCTCTTTAAGCTATTTTATATGAGCGTTACAAGGAGTAAGTTGTATTTTATTTCACAGGGTTGAAGTAAATTTTAACATTTTCTTGAAATTGGAGACAGAATTTGATTCTGTGAGAGAACATTCCAGAACATAGTACAGAATGAACAATGAATCAGAGATAGGCTTAATGAGTACTTTTAGGGAATAATGAAACGATTGCATTTATTCCACAGAAATAATAGCCAGTTATCTTGACATTGAAACTATACCCATTAGAACTCTACTAAAAAAATACTGAGTTTTAAAATATAAGGTTTAGATTAATTAGATTTAAAAAATACTGCTAATTGGAGATAAAGAAATGGGTCAGTAGTTAAAAGTACTAGCTGCTCTTCCTTAAGACGCAGGTTTGATTCCCAATACTGCATGGTGATTCACACTTGTCTGTAATGTCAATCTCAGGGGATCCAACTTCTTCAGGCCTCAGAAGGCACCAGACATACATAGAAACAAAAACCCGGATAATAAAATAAATATAATCAAAAACACATCATAAAAATAAATAAAATATTGCTAATTATATATAATTTATTGAGCATACTCATTCTATTTTTAATGGGAAAGACTTTATTAGTAAGCAAATAATAAAATTACCAGTATTTACTGTAGGGTCTCTTAGGCTTAACTGTTCCTTTTTTTTTAATCATTTATTTATTATGTATATGAGTACACTGTCTTCATGTACACCAGAAGAGGACATCAGGTCATAATACAGATGGTTGTGAGCCAACATATGGGTGCTGGGAATTGAACTCAGGACCTCTGGAAGAACAGCCAGTGCTCTTAACCACTGAGCCATCTCTCCAGCCCAGCTTAACTGTCCTTGAGACATTTCTGTCCAGTCCAGCATAATTCATTTAGTTTAACATATCAAAACTTGGCCCAGCAAGAAGTGTTGGATATAGGTTGAATTTCCACTGAATTCCAGAAGAAAAATGTTATTTTGTTTTGGTCAATTTTGGTCCAGCAGAGGTCTTGCCATGATAGGTTCCTTATATACAAGAAAATTCATATCCAAGAGTAAGTGTGTGTGTGTGTGTATGTGTGTGTGTGTGTGTGTGTGTGTGTGTGTGTGTGTGTTTACTATGGCTTGCATCCAGGGAGCCTCTGACATGCTAGGAAAATGTTCCACTAAATTACAATCCCCAAACCAAAAGTAAGAATCCTGATTTTGAGGTAAAGCTGATTCCCTAATCTTGGGAATAAAAATGTTTGAAATTCCCATTAATTTTTATTGTTCACTACCCATGCTTGAAATACACAAAAGAAAATAAATTGTCCACTAGTCTATTCATTACATCTACAGATTAAAGGGAAATGGGAAGAAATGAAGTGACATCAAAGCTTAGGAACTGAGAAAGTACAGGAAGTTGACCAAATGTGGATTTTGTGTGGAATCTTTGTTTTTACTTATGCAAATAAGCTATTTTAAACTTTATTTCTTTTTCTAAAATACAGAATTAAACACCTTTACCACTTCATAACTTCCTATGCAAAATTCTGTACTTGCTACTATCTGGTAATTTCTTTTGAAATAATCAAGAATAATATCAAAGTTAAAATTTTATTACTACAATGCCAGTTTATATAGTGCCTTAACTATTCATGAATATAATTTGTTCTTTTACTCAGTTTATCCCTATTTGGGAATGAAAGAAGCTGATTGTAGACTATACACAGCATTTTATTTATTTTTCCTGCGGTTGATTTAAAGGGTGTCTTTTGTACCAGCTTGCAAAGTCCTCTGTTAATACTGTATTAAACTGTTAAAAATACTTTTCTTTTGCTAAAATGAGAAGTACTAGCAAAAAATCATAAATGAGTATTTGCATTACAAGGCTAAAACGAGGGGCTTCTAAATCATTTTTAGGCAAAGAACTGTTTGAAATCTGCCCAAGAAACTGCTTAGGTTCTAAGCATTTGAATTGTGACTGGTTTCTGGTCAGAGTGAACTGGTACTTCCTTCTCTGGGCTTATTGTTCAGTTTCCTCCCCTTAGAGTTTAACTCTCCATTTCTTCTGTGATGAAACATTGAACTTCTGATTCCAGCTGTGACACAGTTTTATACGACCTTGTATAGCTTACTAGAGTTAGTCACCTGAGCCTTAGGTCTTTGCTGTTCACAGTAGGGTTATTTATTATTTAACATATCATTTCCAGCATGAACTACAAGAGCCGTGCAGATAATTCTGCCCTTGGAGACCCTGAGTTCAGAAGCATGCACGAGAACACACACACACATACTGGCTTAGGGTAAGGAAGTAGACTGAAGAGTACTGGAGAGGAAATTGAACATGTCAGCTTTATAATTATGAACTATTCATGTGTTCTGTGCTCTGCTGTGTACATTTTGCAATTTCAATAGACTGAATAGTATAGGAAGTAAAAATTAGAGGTAAGTTTTTCTAGCCTTAAAATTTTATCACAAATGTTTATTAGCAAAAACTAGGGTTTGATGATGGCTTTCTTCTGTTTTCAGAGTATATATGTAACTGTTCTGAGATTGGAAGCTTGGATGTGAAGCACTGCAACCAAACCACAGGGCAGTGTGATTGTCATCTGGGTTATCAGGGTCTTCACTGTGATACTTGCAAAGAGGGCTTTTACCTGAATCACACTCTTGGTCTCTGCCTGCCGTGTCACTGCAGTCCATATGGAGCCCTTAGCATCCTCTGTAACAGGTAAGCAGGAGAAAGTGGATGTGAGGTCTGTTTTATTTTCATAAGGGAAAACTGTGTTGGGGAATTTGGAGGAGTTGGAGGAAAGGACTAGGGAGTGGGCATGACTAAGATTTTACACACAACATACACACACACACACACACACACACACACACACACACACACGCCCCTATAGATATATATATGAAAAAACAAAGTCTTCTACTGTTGAGAATTAGTCATTTAATTAATGGGGAAAGCCCTTGTGTCATAGATTTATAAAATGCTTTATATACTTTAAATCTATCACTTTGTACATTATATTTATTGTCAACATTATAAAGATTTTGTTTTCTGCTTTAGTTCTTCAAAAAGACCTGCGCTTTGTGATAGTTTCTTTAAGATTCCTGGAAAAAAAAAACTGTTGATGAAGGGTTCTGTTTACTGGAAAGGGTTCCCTTTTATGCATTTCTAGTAGAATATCTTTATTGTATTTATTAATATATGATTGTATGTTCTGGATGTTAAGGAAACATATTTTTGGTTTACTTTATTATCACAAGTCTCAAATTTGCATATACCTTTTATTTTTGTTTCTTTTTGCTTTGCTTTCTATTGTGAGTAGGAGGGATGTGTGCTATGGCACTCATGTGGATGTCAGATCTCTGCATCTACTATATGGTTTCTGGGAATTGATCTCAGGTCATTAGGGTTTTTTGGAAAGTACTTGTACCCACTCAGCAGTCCTATATCTATTTTTTAAATGAGTGGAAAATAGACTTTATGTGTGTGTGTGTGTGTGTGTGTGAGAGAGAGAGAGAGAGAGAGAGAGAGAGAGAGAGAGAGAGAGAGAGAGAGAGAGAGAGAGAGAGATCAAATTATCTTCTATTTAGAGGTGTCTTAATCTCATGGTATCAAACTATGTTATGAAAGTAGTTATTCTCTGACCTTGTATAAGTGAATACCTAGCTTTTTGTAGCCCTCAAGCCAAAAAGATAAAGAGCCTGCCTCACATAATGACAGGAGCATGAACTTGGTGTAACCTGGAGGATATGGACCCAAGATTTGGTGCCACCTGTGAGCTGTACTGTGTGCTATGAGCAGTTCCTCTCATTTCAGTGACTGTTTCTCCTCAAGGCTACTGGAAAAGCTAAATGGGTTGTTATATATAAAGTGTCTAACACACACAAATTAAGACATTCAGATTTGTCTTTATTTGAAAGGCATATTGTCAAATTAAATGAAAGAATTTTTAAAAATAGTATTTTAATGCTTTATCATTTTTATACATGCATATGATATATGTTTATTATATTAATCTACTACTCCTCATGGTGGAATATTTTAAAGGAACTTTTATAGCTCACTGGTTTAAAATATGCTTTAAAATAACTGGGCGATGGTGGTGTACACCTTTTATCCCAGCACTTAGGAGGCTGAAGCAGGCAAATCTCTGTGTTCAAGGCCAGCCTGGTCTACATAGTGAGTTACAGGGAAGCCATGGCTATACAGAGAAACCCTGTCTCAAAAAATACCTGTTAGTCATTACCATCAGGTATTTTAGATGCTTTTTAAATTATATTTCGTTATTGTTCTATATTATATAATATACTTGTATTCAAATATAGAAATGAATTTCACTGAGAAGCTTATAATTTGAAATACAACAATGATGAATGTTTATGATGTTTGTAACCTCAAAGTTTATTTTAATCTTCATAACAACTCTTTATGTATAGGTTAGTAGGTCAGAAAGATAGTAAGTGACATAAAAAGAACTCCAAGTTTGGCCTTCCAAGTCCAAGTCCTGGCTTTAACATCATGCTACTTGTGAATATCGATGCTCTGTTTTTTAATATTTAGACTATAGTATTTTTTTTAGAAAGAGTTTCACTGTGTAGCCCTGTCTGGCTTGGAACTCTTAAACTAGCCTGTCCTCAAACTCATGGAAATATATCTGCCTTTGCTGCCTCTTTTCATGTCACTTCTGCCTCTCCCTCTCTAATGTTGGGATTAAATTTGTGTGTTAATATGCCTGGCCTCATATTACTATACCACCAAATACATGGCCATACAAGTCACATGCAGAAGCTCCTCACTTACTTTTACTGTGGTACTAGTGACTGAACCCAAAATCTTGTGCATGCTAGACAGTCACTGTATTCACAGAGTTATAGTGTCAGCCCAACTCACCTACCATTTTAAAAGGCAGGATGCTAACAGGTAGATAATTTGTTAACTAGCTTAATAACTTGATTAAGTTATCTCTACTTTCTGAACCCTAGTGTTTTAATTTGTAAAGTATGATCAATATTTAACATGAAGGAAGTCTAATGAGAATTAAATTTTTGTTTTATATATATACATATATATAATTGTGAGCAATGTATAGATTCAGCTTAAAAATTCAATAACTCTAGGAGTTGAATCTAATTGTTTTGTTTGTTTTGTTATAAACTGAGCAATATAATTAGTTCTCATAAAAGAGAAGGACTAAGTCAGCCATACTAGGATATGAGTAGAAAACAGTTCTTTGTTAGTAAGTTACAGAGTAAATTATTCATTAGAAGAGAAAACAATGCTTTTTTTTCTCTTGCCATGAACCCAATTATAGCACTGAAACTAACATTCTATGTTTTAGAAAAAGAATAGGTAAAACTAAATTGAATATATGCTAAGCAATTGCCTATACCCTTGGTAGTTTTTAATTTATTCCTCATATGAAGTATATGAAGTAGTCATTAGCATCAGTATTCTTATGACATTGCCGGTTTGATCATTTTCCTGGGTAGTAAGAAATAAGATAGAAACTTGCTACTTGAGCACCTGCATTCTAGAGCTAGAGTACATAGTCCTGTCCACTGTGATGACACATCTTTTCTCAGATATGGGCAACTGAAACAAGAGTGTGAGCATTGTCGTTTTGAACTTTGATGCTTGATTACTACACTCAGAGTACTTGTATTGTTAAGGGATGTCTTCCAGTTGTCCTCTGGTAATCAAATCCTGACTCTGGTGAGGTACTCATAATAAATCGGAGCTAATCCTGGTATAGGTTTAATAGATTTAGGAGATAAAGACCACCCTGGTGAATAAGTGTCTTATGTGATGCTTATGTTGCTTTCTCATTCCATTAGCACCTTGTAGTTTAAAAAAGAAAGACTTTTTCTCTTATCAAGAAACATTATGACAGGCAGATCTGGGCCCAGGGGTCCCGCTCAAACTATGGCACCAGCCAAGGACAATACAGGTGGTAAACTTCAAACCCCTACCCAGATCTACTCAATGGACAGGACATTCTCCACAGTTGAGTGGAGAGTGGGGTCTGACTTTCACACGAACTCTGGTGCCCCATATTTGACCATGTCCCCTGAATGAGGAGGCCTGGTGGCACTCAGAGGAAGGATAGCAGGCTACCAAGAAGAGACTTGATACCCTATGAGCATATACAGGGGGAGGAGGTCCCCCTCAGTCACAGTCATAGGAGAGGGGAGTAAGGGGAAAATGGGAGGGAGGGAGGAATGGGAGGATACAAGGGATGGGCTAACAAATGAAATGTAATATGAATAAATTAATAAAATATATTTTTAAAAAAAGAAAGAAACATAATCTGTGTAAGACTAAGGGCGTAGACTGTTAGGAAGTAACAAAAGAATGTCTAACTGCACACCTGGTTTGTAAACAGAGCAATTCATCTACTAAAAGCACTGAAATGTGCCTTTAGGGTCTCATTTAGGGAATTAAAGATATAAGACCTTATGGGGAGGAAGAGACCCAGAATTTTAGAGAATTTTCTAAAATAATGCAAGGAGATAAGAAATCCCTTAATGCCTGCTATCATCTTTTGTCTTGACCACTCTGTTCTCATTAAAAATGAATAAAAGTTCTGTCCTGACTCACACATTGAAGGTCTATGGAACAAACAACTGACTTTAAAAATTCATTTTCCCATTCTTTCTGTCCATATGTTTTGGTGGGCGTTGCTCCAGTGAGGGTAGATCTTGGCTCTAGGAGCCAGAAGTGGGTTGAGCAATGTCTTTATATGCAAACACAAAGTCCTCTATGTACTGACAGAAGGTCACCTTTGTGTTAGTGTTGTTCTAGTCTGTTTAATTGGAAAAAGTTGGTCTACAACATCCAAACTGTTTTATTTTTGCTTTTGAGTCACATTCCTAGTGTTTTTCTGATTCGCATTTTGCTCTTTGATTAATTAAAGAGACAATATTTTATCAAAGAGGAAGAAGAAGAAGAAGAAGAAGAAGAAGAAGAAGAAGAAGAAGAAGAAGAAGAAGAAGAAGAAGAAGTCTTGCTAGAATTGTCCAGAATCTCTTCATGTATAGTTCTTAAGATATTATCAGATCTGACTTTAATACTTTAATAAAAAGTACCAAAATGTATTTGATACTTTTTTAAAAATCCATAATAAATTAGGATATAAGACTTAGTATTTTAGATTATCTTCCTAAGTTCTATGATGATCTAATACTCCTCTCCTTAAAATCTATGTTTACTGCTATGTAGTGTGTCTTGAAGTATATATATACGGGTATGTGTGTGTGTGTGTGTGTGTGTCTGTGTCTGTGTCTACATATACTTTGCTTTTCAATTATTGGAAGATGTTCCAGGTCAGAAGGCAAATTTTAATTATGTCATAAACAATGGCCAAAATTTATTTTAAATAGAAAGCTGACAGAACATCTCCAAGACTTTTGTCTATATAGGGCACTAAAAATCTTTTTTTGTATAGTATTTAGGAGTAACAGCTGGTACAAAATCACTGCTTTGTATATGAAATTTTGAAGATTAAAACAAAAATGCTATTTTATCTATAGAAACAACAACATGGAAAGCTTTTATATTTCATCTACCCATTTTTTCATGTAATATGGGCATTGAATTTGCTACTCATATCAAAAGATATTATCCCTGTTCTCAAGAAACTCACAAGTTAGTAAAATAGTAGCTGTGAAAACCAAATATTAGAGCTTGTAAAATGTACAAGTTATTTAGAAAGGACAAAAGAGGGAATCTGCATTTGA
Organism: Acomys russatus; assembly: GCF_903995435.1. Classification (NCBI taxonomy): domain Eukaryota; kingdom Metazoa; phylum Chordata; class Mammalia; order Rodentia; family Muridae; genus Acomys; species Acomys russatus. The sequence continues at coordinate 78,055,574 of NC_067138.1, read as the reverse complement.
AATGAAGTGTGAAAGTGAGTAGAAATTTGTATGAAAGGTTCACTATTTCTAGAAGGCAAAGATTGGTAATGGTAGAAAGGAAGGGTAAAAGAGAATAAAAAATAGAACTTTTTGTCTGTTTATTTTCTGTTGTATCTCTAAAGTTTGGCTATAGTAGAAACTCAGTAAGCATTTTGTGAGTCAACAGAATAGATAAATGAAAAATAAACAGGGCCAGAGTATGTAGGGGGTAGTGTACCATCATATTAACTAAATATTGGTGAGTAAAAGGTAATATCAGATTTACTTTTAGAAAAATCATCTTCCAGCTATATAGTGATCAGAAAGAGTGTGCTCAGGCAAAAAGACCAATAAGAAAGCTGTTTAACAACTTAAGAGAAAATAAGGCCATACATAAAGCACAGAGAAAGGAACCAGTTTAAGGGTAAATGGTTGCCTTAAGTGTATAAAGTGAATGGAAGAGAGTTGTCTACCATGTGTCTTTCTAGCTTGAGTGTAGAAGTGGAAGAAAAGAAATATTCCCATTAGCCAGATGAAAAAATCAAGGATTATGGTACGTTAGAGGAAGGTGGTAATGCTGTTTGGTTTTAATCATGTAGATATTGAAATGACTGGACATTCAATTAGAGCTGTCTGGTTAACATGTTCATATATGTTTTCTAACAAACTCGAGATATTCTAAGTTATTCATATTAAAGAAGATTTATTTAAAATTGTGTGTGTGTGTGTGTGTGTGTGTGTGTGTGTGTTCATGTGAGTACAGGTACGTGTGGAATTCAGAAAAGGTATTGGGTCCTCTAGACTTGGAGTAACAGGACAGGTGGTTGTGAGCCATATAATATGGGTGTTAAGAACTGAATTCAAGTCTTCTGCAAATACACTAGGCAACTAACATATTATATTTTATGCTGTTTTGTAGAAAAAAATAGAACAGTACATCATAACTTTGTTCTGTATAACAATTTATATTCCTGCAAGTCACTAGCCTCAAACTTTAAAGCATTTTTTAACCCTTAAATATGGTTTTCTTTGCAAGTGGAATTTTTAAAGATAATCAGTAGTGGCCTAAGTAACTCAGCCTTATCATGGTTTATTTGTTTCAATAAGCATTAATATGTTTTCAGATAATTTATGTCTTAAAAGGCATATAAAGCTTGTTATATCAAATGTCATATAGAAAAACAAGTTGAAATAAACTGTGACTCTTAAGTGGTCAGAGAAGTCTTGTTCAGAAATGGGCACTGAGAACACTGAGATTTTTATGGAAACAGTGCATATTTAATATAGTCTGGAAAGTTTTGTCTGTTTTGTATCCAAAGAATCCATTCCATTTCAGGCATAATTTTCCCTCCTAGCCATCTAATTATTAACTAGATAGCAACTGTGGACAAACGAATGGAAAAAAATCTTCTAGCTACTCCTGACCTTTGTGACAAAGAGTCACAGTAAGTTGATATTGTTGTTGAACAAACATGTCACTGTTTCTAAATCTATCATAGACTCCTCTTGTTTATGTCACGTTTAGGACAGTTTAGATTTTTCAAAGTAATATTTTAATGTTTTGTTATTGGTGATATTAAATAATCATTTATTTTGCTTCTAGTAGTCTGTTCCATCTATATGTTAGTGGTAAAATCAAGTTCATATAAATGCAGCTAGCATCAAGGTACTATTTGTTTAAAGTAAAAACTGACTCAAACCACAAAGTATGAAGGTAAGCTGTTTAAAGTGATTGAGAAGCTAGGAAACATCAGTTACTACCCTGTAAAATAGAGATGAATTTATTGAGGCAGTAGCATTTTGCCTGTTTTGAAGATAAGAATTTAGACAAACAGGGTAAAAAAGGTGGGAAACACCTTTTTAGAAGAGGAAACAGAAAGATTAGTAACTCAGAATTGCACTTAATATAGATCACAAGTAAAAAGATCAGGGTTAAGAGATAAATCTTGTAAGTTCTTCTGAGGTCAAGTCATAGAGAACATTAAAAGCTATCTAAATTGAAATTTACTCACTAAGTAAATTTTTAAAAGACTTTTTATATTTTATTTTTTTAATTATCTGTATGTATCTGTGTCGGGTTGGCCACAGGAATGCAGTGTCCATAGAAGCCAGAAGGAGATATTGGATTGCGTAAAGTTGAAGTTATAGGTGGTTCTGAACTGGATAGCATGGATGCTAGGAGTTGAATATGAGTCCTTTGGAAGAACAATATGTGTTCATCACTCCTGAACCTTCTCACCAGCTCGTTGGCAAGCTATTCTCAACAGCAGGAGTAAGATGAGCACTATATTGTAGCAGTATCCAATGTGAGTATATGTACTAGTGAGTGCTTAAAGATAGAGAGCAAATAAGGGTCAAAATATGGGAACACAATAAGAATAAGAGAACAGTAAGAAGATGATAGAGTAAAGGATAAAGTGCTGTAATAGCCGTATTCCTGTACATATCTTTAGGAATTAATATTTTGTATCAATGCAAACAAATGGAATGGTAGTTTGTTCCTAAACTGAATTTATAGAAATGTGTAGCAGTCCCAGCATCCTTCTTAGATCTATATCCTCTCTGTGCTTTCTGTTCTGTTGTTGCAAGCTGCAGGGGTTGGGTTGCTACACCCACTACACCCACATGGGATTTTAATCTCCCCAAGTCTCACTGTTGATTATCAAACAAAGCCCTCATACCCATGTGCTGCTGAATATAAACCTAAGGGCCCATTACCTTTTAAGAATTTAAGAGGTATTATTCTTTGTAAAGAGGCTTTTGGTGTACAGAATAATAGATGTGGAAAAGTCAAAAGCTTATGTAGTTGGCAGTTTTCACACACAAAATTTGAATAAAATTATACTTATATTTTATTTTTCTACTTACTCTGACCCTCTTATGCAGTAACAGAAAGTACAGTGCCCTACTTTTGAGGTCACCCATTCTCTAACTGTTAATTACTCATTGTTCAAAAACTCTTGGGTCAGTTCCCTTATGACAGTAAGTATAAGTGGAATGATTCTGATCAGTTCGTTGGTGTTGTTTTTTGCTGATTTGTGGAATTACTGGTGACAGCCTGGTCCCTGAACACCTGGATGCCTAATGTGTACTTACTGCTTTGATGCTACCTTACCATCTGTCTGTATCCTTACAAGCAGGAGTAGTCTTTTTGTTTTGAGGGAGGATGAATTTAATCCCTCAGTACCAAGTTCTCACAGGATGCTTTAAACTGGGCTTCCTAAGTTACAGATCTTAACAATCAGTTTCTTCAGTTTACACATGATGCCATATCCCTTTGTTTCATGGCAAGGCCAAACCTTTTTTTAGAGTTTTCCCTAACAAACCTAAAATCCCCTTTCTTCCCTAAGGGTGAGGAGCTTTTTATAGACATTTAAACGACAAAGGGTTTTGTTAAACCTGTCTCTCCAAATACTGGTACTTGTTGAGTTGACATTCACATAACCAAGGGAAACCTAACTTAAATAATTCAGTTTAGGAGGACCATCCTCAAGGTTTTCACCTTCTGTTTAAATGGCAAAGCAAATGTCAGTTTCTCTTGCTTTAGAAGAAAGAAACCACAAAAATAAATTTTAGACAAATATCTGTCTCTTAGGCAATTTCATTATACTTTAAAAGGTTTTTTGTTTGTATTTTGGTTTGAGTTTTTGTTGTTGTTTTGGTTTTGGTTTTTTGAAGTTTTTTGTTTGTTTGTTTGTTTGTTTGTGTTTTTTTCCTTTTTTTTTTTTTTTTTTTTTTTGAGACAGGATTTCTCTGTGTAACCCTGGAGCTCTCTTTGTAGACCAGGCTGGTCTCAAACTCACAGATCCTCCTGTGTCTGCCTCCCAAGTACTGGGATTAAAGGTGTGTGTCACAACTCCTGGCATACTTCAAAAGTTTTGAAACCTTATAAACATATAGTGGTTTTTGGCCTGTGGTCTGACTTCCTTCTGCGATGTGAACATCATATAACTTGGAAAATGTTACTGACATGTTATTACATGCTATCCTAACCCTTCTCTACAATGCTTGGAACCAGAAGTATGTTTAACATGTTGAACATTTGTATAAATGTTACCATTTGAACACCCATAATCCAGAAATCCAAAATCTGGTGCAGAAATTCTAACCAAAGCTATTCACAAATTCAATGTCATAACTGACAAGTACCTTGAAGTTACAAAATTGAAGAAAATCCTTGGAGATGTGACTAGTAAATGCTGAGAATCTATAACAGAAGGACATAATTGGAAAGTTTAGGGAAATCCAAGTGAAGTCTGTAGTTCACAGCAGTTATCTTAGTCTGGATTCTCTAGAGGAATAGAACTTATAGACTATATATATGAGATTTATTAGAAAATTACCTTCTGGCTGTGGTCTAGCCAGTCCAAAAATGGTCATCTACTGATGGAAGTGCCAATTATTCAGTAGTTTTTCAGTGCATGAGGCTGGAAGTCTCAGTTGGTCTTCAGCATACACCAGAATTCTGAAGAAGTAATGTGCTGACTAGTTTTATGTTAACTTGACACAAGCCAGAATCACTATAAAAAAGGGAATCTTAATTAAGAAAATACATCTATAAGATCAGGCTGTGATGGGGGAGGGCCCTACACATTGTGGGTGGGACCACTCTTGGACAGCTAGTCCTGGCTTCTATAAGATATCAGGCTGAGCATGTCTTGTGGAGCAAGCCAGTAAGGAGCACCCCTCCGTGACCTCTACATCAACTCCTGCCTTTCAGGTTCCTGCCCTATTTGAGGTCCTGTCCCGACTTTCTTCAATGATGAATAGTGATATGGAAGTGTAAGCCATATAAATCCTTCCCTACTCAAGTTTCTTTGGTAATGATGTTTTATCATAGCAGTAGTAACCTTAACTAAGACAAATAGGATCTAATGCCAGTGAAGAAATGGAGTGGCTAACACAGAGCGGGGGCGGGAAGGGGGAAAGAAAGGAGAAGGAGACAGGGAGTAAGAGAGAGAGCTTCATGGGACCTGCCCCTTGGGCTAGTGTCCAGTTATAAGTGAGTATATACCATTTGAGTCTTTCTGCTTCTGGGTTAGCTCACTCATTATGATCATTTCTAGTTCAATCCATGTGTCCACAAATTTCGGGAATTCCTTATTTTTAATAGCTGAGTAGTATTCCATAGTGTATATGTACCACAGTTTCTTTATCCATTCTTCTACTGATGGACACTTAGGCTGTTTCCATGTTCTGGTTATTATGAATAAGGCTGCTATGAACATGGTTGAACAAATTTTCTTGTTGTGTGCTGGAGCATCTTCTGGGTATATTCCAAGGAGTGGAATCTGCACCTACCAGGAAAGTGGGATAGAGGTGAGAACATCCTATTGAGACTCTAGGTGAGAAAAATATAGGGGATAGGGAAGTAGGTGGATCCAGAGGGTCCTAGAAACCTACAAGAGGAACATTATGATGGGTGGATCTGAGCCCAGGGGTTCTGTTTGATCAAAGGCACCAACCAAGGACAAAACGTGCACTCATCATCAAACCCCTACCCAGATCTAACCAAGGGACAGAACATTCTCCACAGTTAAGTGGAGACTGGGGACTGACTGTCACAGGATCTCTGGTGCCCCATATTTGGCCATGTCCCTTTGGTGGGGAGGCCCAATGGCACTCGGAGGAAGGATAGAGGACTACCAAGAAGAGACTTGATACCCTAGCACCATATTCAGGGGGAGGAGGTCCCCCTTGGTCACAGTCATAGGGAAGGGGGATTGGGGTGAAAGTGGGAGGGAGGAATGGGAGGATGTATGGAATGGGATAGAAAATGAGATGTAATATGAATTATTTTATCTTTCAATAAAAATGTGTTAAAAAAAAAAGAGAGAGAGAGAGAGAGAGCTTGCTTCTTCCATCTACTTTATATAGGCTAACAGCAGAATGTGGCTCAGATTAAAGGTGGATCTTCCCACCTCAGAAGATCCAAGTAAAAGTGGGCCTTCCTACTGCAAATGATTTATTTAAGAAAAAATTCCTCATAGGAGTACCCAGCTTCTCAGGTTTTAGTTAATTCTATATGTACTCAAGTTAACAAACAAGAGTAGTCATTACAGCAGTATTTACTAACTTCAGTTTTTATAAATGTTCTGTGGTTATATTAGAAGTTAAACATTATGGGAAGTTGGGTGAAAGCCAAATGAGAGTTCTCTGTACTTTAGAGACTTTTCTTTAAATCTCATATTTTATGAATCTATATATATGATTTTATAGTAAGAATATACACTTAAGCTGACTGCCTCATTTAATGTCCTTCCTTAAGGTTTTAAAAGAAGACTTTCTAGAACTATGCTAGTAGAATTAGTTTGAAATAGAAGGACTTTTGTTCCTACAGAGAAGGCTTTGTCTTTCTCTGTGTCTTAAATCAACGTGACTTTTTCCATTTCTGATTTTTTTCTTTCACACATTTAAAAAAAAAAAAAAACATGTTCTAGCAGGCAGAAATCCTGGGCTGTAGAGCTTTTTGTTCTACCAGAATGTAATTTTCACTACAAATGCCTAAATTTGCCAACCCAAAGGATTTGGATATGACATTTCTCCAGATTCCCTAAAAGAAAAGCTTAAGTTTTATTGTGGCCTTCAACATATAGAGTTGGTTCAAAATTTAAAATTGTTCTTTAGTTCTCTTATATGATACAATGCACTTTGACAATTATTTACTTAATTATGTTTTTACTTATATATAAAAACAAAAGTTATAAAGCACATGTATATATTGTTTTATTTACATTGAATATATATGTTTCTCCTCAAACATTTATCATCTCTTTTTGGTAAAAAAAAAAAAAAAAAAAAAAAAAATCCTTTCTTCTCACAGAGCACATACTCGACATCTATAGTCACCTTACAGTGCAGCAGCACACCATAAATTCTTATTGCTAGTCCACACCCACCCACAGATCTACCTTCCTCATCTCCTCAGCCTTCCACTCTTCTACAACTCTGGGTAACTACCATTCTATTTTTAACTTCAGTGAGATCAACTTTTATTCTACATATGAATGAGATAATGCAGTATTGACTTGTGGCTGGCTTATTTAATTTAACATAGTGATCTAGTATATTACCACAAATGATAGAATTTCATTCTTTTCTATATCTGAATAGGATTCTATTGTGCATACTTCTTTCTTCATTCCTCAGCTGATGTACAGTATTTCTTGACTCTTGTGAATGGTGCTGAAATAAACATGAGAGTGCGAATGCCTCTTCAGCATCCTGATTTCATTTCCTTTAGTTATGTACCCTGAAATGGGATTATTGGATTATACAGTTGCTCTTTTTTGATTGTTTTGAGGAATTTCTGTACTCTTTTTTCCATAGCTCATTACATTGCCATCAATAATGCAGTGCTTTTCTTTTTTCCGTGAGTTTTTAAACCTTGCACTTGTATTAGTAAATTCAGTAGGTTTTGTAAGAATATTAATTTGATAAGATCTGCAAAATAATTACAATGAATATTGTTCTCTTAATTCAATGGCAACTCTGAGAAATAGGTGTGTGATTATACAGCAAATTACAGATAAGAAGTAACAAAACGTATATAAGTCCAAGCTTGGGTGTCTATTAACTACCAGAATGATAAAAGTCAATATGCTGGCTTCTGACATCACGTGTTCTTTCACTACTTTAAACTCCCATGAAGTTTAGCTAGCTATGGTACCACACAGGATGCTGATGCAGGAAGAGATCACAGTTCTGGGGAAGCCTGGGGTAAATAGCAAGCCCTAGTCTCAAAGGAGAACAGCAAACATGTTATAAGAACAAAACCCTAAAGACTTCCATGGCACTCAATGCTGGGTTAGAATATGACTCTGTTCTCTAGACCAAGAGTTATCAATTAAGAGGAGAACACACAAGAAATGTATTTATAAATAAATACACTTTTCATTAGATAAATTCCATAATAGTGGATAGATTCTCAAAGGTACAAGGGTTAAGTTTTATTGTAATTATTGTACAGAGAGAACAAAGACATAATTTCCATTTTGTCAAAAACTGTACTGAAAAGACAGCTTCTGATGTCAGTGACAAACCCCATATCTTCTCTTTGTCTAATTTTCAACACATATTATGACCATTTTGTTAATTTTCAGTTTTTAAACTTTGAAATGATTTTAAAAAGTTCAGAAAATGAATAGGATGTATAACAAAAAATACACTATAGCTATTTGAAGGGAAAAGTTACAGAGAAATATATTATTTTCCTTTACTGACCTACTTGTTAAAAGAAACAGTATAATCCAGGAAAGGCATAAAGAGGAACAAGGAGATTAACGTTAATGAATGTGGTTAAACCTCTGTGTTTGATGCTTTACATGCACACACACTCTCTGACTTCTGACAGCTCAAATCAGAATTCTCTGGGAAGCTGTTACTTAGCAATATGCAATAACTAATAAATAGCAAAATTTATATTTGAGCTTATGAAAAACAAACCTAAGGACTTCCACATGTTAGACAACTGTTTTTGAACTTTATAAGTGGAATCTTACAATTAAAAAAATAGTTGAACTCAGACCTGTTTTACCCCAAAGTTCTTCCCACTGTACACTGAAATAGAATGGGGCAAGATTGTATATGAGAGTGTGAGCATCTCATGTAAGTGCTTGGTTGGGTGTGGATGGGAATGATTTATTGGTGTAGGGGTTGGTCATTGGAGAGATAAATTTAAAAATCACTTTTGGACCACAATGAAAATAAGTATTTCAAAGATGGCAACATGAAGTAGAGAGAGTCTATATTGAGAATCATTTGAAAGGAAAGGACTAGAAGTAGGACATTATAAATATCAAAGCTGATTTGAAGAGTCAGCACATCTGTCTTGGGGTTTTAATGACTGGTATTTGACTTTTGGAGATCTGAACACAATTATCATGAATTCATTCATTGGAGTGGGAAGAAGGCAGGCAGGGCCACTAGGACTAAGAGCCAGACATTGAGAAACTAGGTGCAGTAATTGTAATTTAATTATTCAGAAGGCTCAGTAGTAATGTAAAAGGGACTGGGTCTTGATGACACAACCTTGGGGTCATTTGTTGTAGAAAATATAAAATATATGGCTAACAATATTTATTATTTCAAGTCTATAATATTATGGCAGTTTTATTTAACCTGCTATCAAACAGTAAAAGACACAGACACCTGATAGATTTTAGATAAACTGTATTTTACCTGGGGCTGGACAGATATTAAACCCCTAAATACCACCCAGACCCACATCCTATGCCATTTGACTTAATCATTCTTTTTTTTAAATTAATTTATTCTTGTTACATCTCAATGGTTATCCCATCCCTTGTATCCTCCCATTCTTCCCTCCCTCCCATTTTCCCCTTATTCCTCTCCCCTATGACTGTTTCTGAAGGGGATTACCTCCCCCTGAATATGCTCATAGGGTATCAAGTCTCTTCTTGGCAACCTGCTGTCCTTCCTCTGAGTGTCTTAATCATTCTTATCTTGGCTACTTCCCATCCAGTGTCACCATAAATACTTGCAGATGCTTTCCATCTGAGCCACTCCTCTCTCCACTATTCTCAGAGCTCAACTGTAATATGCAAATAATGACAGCACATATGATTTTTACTTTGTCAGAAACTGTTCTTACATGCCTATCTAAATAACCTTTATGGCATTCATATTAGATATGTTCTCCATCCTACAGGTAGCAAAAGGGATTAAGTAATTTACACAGAGGATGAAAGGGGGTTAAACAGTTTACATAGTGCTAGAGAGATGATTCAACAGCTAAGAGCACTTGATGACCTTGGTGACTCTTATAAAGGAAGCATTTAATTGGGTCTTGTTTAGAGTTTCAGAGGTTTAGTCCATTATCATCATGGCAGAAAGCATGTCAGTACACAGGAAAACATGGTGCTAGGGAAGGAGATGAGACCTCTACATCAGGACCCCAGACATCAGAAAGAGAGAGAGCCTCTGGAACTGGCTTGGGCTTTTGAAATCTCAAAGGCCAGATCACAGTGACACACTTACTCCAAAAGGCCATACTTCCTAATCCTTTCAAAGAGTGCCACTCCTATTGACCAAGAATTCAAATTTATGAGCTATGGGGACAATTCTCAATTGAAACCACCACACTGTATTTCCAGAGGACTTGAGTTTAGGTCCCAACACCCATAATGGAGCTCCATATGATTCCAGCTCCAGGGGATCCCACATCATCCTCTAACCTCTGTGGGCACCCATATACATGTGACTGTATAAACACAAATAAAATATTTAATAGTTTTAAGGTTTATTCATTATGTATATAGATGAATATTTTACTTGCATGGATGTATTTGCACCACATATATGGCTGATATTCAAGGGGTTCAGAAAAGGGTGCTGGATCTCCTAGAACTGAAGTTATGTATGATTGTGAGTCATCACTATGGTGCTGGGAATTGAATCCAGGTCCTCCGCAAGAGCATCAGCAAGTTCTCCTTGATGACTCTTGAGCCATCTCTCTAACCTGAAAAAAAAATCTTTAAAATATAATTTACACAGAGCTATATAACTAGTGAGAAAGTGGGAGTTTGAGTTCAAGTATTCTAATTCCAGAGTTTGTTACTTTTATGTTTCTTTTTCACTGAGATATTAAAATATTAATATTTTAAAATGCACATTTATGTCATACATGCAATACTTTAATGCATGTACAGTTTGTTTTTTATTTAAATTTGGCTAATATATCTGTCTCCTCAAATATTTATCCATTTCCTTATGGTGAAACTTTCAAAATCCTTTCAGTTTATTTTAATTAATTAATTTTTTATGTGTACGGGTATTTTACCTGCAAGTATATTTGTGCACCACTTGCATGCACTACTCTCAAAGGTCAGAAGTAGAGGTACAAGATACCCTGGGATTGAAGTTACAGGAGGTTGTAAGTCACCAGGTGAGTGCTGAGAATGGATCATGGATTCCCTAGAACAGGAGCCCGTGCTTGTGATTGCTAAGCCATCTTAACAGCTACTTTATTTTAAAAACGTATGAAACATTGTTATCTTAGTGTTTATGGTCTTGATTTTGCTAAACTGTTCTTCAAAATATAAAAAGAGAAACTCTGATTAATTTAACTATATGAAAAGTAGAGACTTCTGTTTATAAAAGATCTTATTAAAAAGATGAAGACGAACCACATACTAGGAAAGGACAATTATAGTATTTGAAAGTGACAGCACTGTTTTCCCAGAAACATTTCAAGAGTTTCTAGAAATAAATGTGAAAAGTGCTTGGGAGATCCTTTACAGAACAGCAAACTCACATGAACTGCAATTATGAAGACACACTTCATTGCTCTAGTAATCAAAAGAATGCCAAGTGTTGGTGAGGCTCAGCGCACCTTCCTCCATTGCACAATGTGTGCTGCTTGGTGAAGCCGGTTACCTAGTAATTCAGTCTTTGGTACATTCCTTAGGGAAAACTGTACTCAGGAGCATAAGAGATACATAAGAGGTTCACAGGATGCAGTGCACAATAGTTTAAAAGTTGAAAACAAGTCAAGCATGGTGGCATACACCTTTGATTCTAGCACTTGGGAGGCAGAGGCAGAGAGATCTCTGAATTCAGGGCCAGCCTGGTTTGCATAGCAAGTTCAGGGTCAGTTGGGACTTGACAATAAGACCCTGTCTCAAAAAATAAAATAAAAATAAAAATAAAGAAAGAAACCACTGTCCAAATAATGGAGTAATTGAGTGGACTGAGAATTCTGATAGGCCTATTTCTTCTGCTGAAGAAAAAAAAAAAAAAGTAAAGAGAATGAGAAATAATTTTCCCTTCTGAATTAAGCCAAGCTTCTGAGTTATGCTCTATGGTACTTTTGATATGTTTTGCCTCTGTTTTGCTTCTAACTTTTCAAATAAACTTTTAAATTTGATGATGGTAAGATAAACTATCAGAAAATATTTTTGTACTTAGGCAGTACACTTTAATTATTAGGAATTTCTGTCTGAATTTGACTTTCCTCTAATGTATTGTATACTATTTCTCCTAAAAAAAAAAAAAAAAATACAAGGAATGTTTGGCATAATAGTCCAGTGTTTTCAACAATACCGCTATCCCCTTTTTTTCCTCCAGAAAAAGAGCTTTGCTTATTGTATAATAATCTTTTCCATGACTAGGAAGATAGGGGGAACAGACAGTATTCAGCCAAAAATGTCCAATTATTGAGCATTTTTGGTAATCAGAAAGGAAGCAGTATTTTTCATCACCTTTACAAAACTATGGCTCAAGCATGAAATGAAGAACTGTCAGTAATTTTTCATTTTATTTTCTTATGTAAAAACTTTTCTGATGGCTAAACTTTCTACCTTTTAAACAATATTTTAATAGTTTGAGAGAGCTTATAATTAACAGGAGTTTTGTTTTGTTTTTTTCTGACTATTTTAATTATCCATCTTGGTCTCTTGTAAAATTAAATTGTTCTTCCTAGTTAAAACAAAAAGAAAAAAGGAAATTTATAGCTTTAATCTAATTTTTCTGTTTCTTGTTCTTCATGTCTGAGTAACAACATGTAACCTATCTGAGAAAGAAAGAAAAAAGAGTAAGGTTTTTTAGTGACCAAAAAAGTGTAATTATTTATTTTGTATGTGTGTGTATACACATGTGTATAAATGTGCCCATGAACACCATAGAGGGCACTGAATCCCCCGGAACTCACATTGTAGCCATTTGTAAATTGCCTGGTATAGGTGCTGGGAATCAAACTCCATTCCCCTGTAATAACAGCAAGCATTCTTGACCACTGAAAGATCCCTCCAAATCCTAATGACCATAAATACATGAATTAATATATTTTTAGTTAAAATTAATGGCAGTGTATCTAAATGTGTACATACACATGTAATTGACATCCTGCAAATCTTAAGAATCATATAGGCAGGTGTTTTAATGACAAAAATATGCCAAGATATTTGATATTTAAAAAAATAAACTAAATCGTTAGCTAGTTAATACAAATAGTCTAGCTGGCTTCAGAGGAATTCCCAGAGTTTTCCCTTCTTAATTGTAAAATTTTCTTTCCAGAAACTGTAACATGTGTTCATAATATGTTCTTTTCCTAGCTACCTTTTGCTCCATACTAATGAAAAAAAGTAAGTGATTCCCTCTTAATTTTTTGCTACTTTTAAAAAAAAGAGATTCTAAAAAATAAATAAATAAAAAATGGATTCTTAAAATAGAATCTAAAGAGTAAATAACTCAGTCTTTCCTGTATTTAAATACTGTAAATTCCAACCTATTCTAGTAAATCTTAAGGAAAAAGTATGACTAAGAATATCACAACTATCCTTACAGCTGCTTTCATGTTTGAGTGAGAGTTTGTGCTGATGCTGTATATATAATTTTTAATTTTCACAAGAATACTGTAAAAGTTGTTGTAGTCATCTTCATTGCACAGAAGAGAATAGCTAGGCTATGGGAGAGTATGTGCTTTGTTCCAAACACTCACCTGCAAAGCTGGATGAGAACTAAACTCATTTCCTTGGGGTGTTTTTCCATAAACTCTGATATCTTCTTTCTGGTCTTCTCTTCCTCCTAGTTAATCAATATGAATATAAAATAACGGAAAATTTGAATGTTCTCTATTCTCTTATCTTAAGCCAAACAGAACCCCCCCCTTTTTTTTTTTTTTTTTTTTTTTTTGTAACATAGATTTGTGTTATATCTTGAGTTAACAGATCTTTAAGTTTCTTTTTGAAAAATTAGTATCTGTTCATGTTGGAAGACAACCATTTTGTTTATTTACTTTAAAGAAGTATACTTTTTTGGCTAAATATTAAGCCCAGGGCCTTGCACATGTTTGTGTACTCTTCAGATTAAGCTACACCACAAGCTGTAAGAAGTACATTTCTAAAGAAACTGTTTACTGAGGTTTTTTGGCAATATCATCCATGTATAATGTAGATTCTGATTATTAAACATTCCTGAGTAAATAGCTATTTGAAATTATTAAAGCCTTACAATATTTAGTGAACCTCTGTTTTGCAAAGTCTGTAACTAAGTATTGGCACCGTGAGAAAATCTGGAATCCCATTTGGATAGTTTAAGAAATATGGGATATATTCATAGTTTTCCTACAAATGAAAGCTTATTTTCTGTACAGTGCTCACAGTTTGCTAGAAATTCAAGTCCCTAGGAAATGACACCAGAGGAACAAATTCTACCTTAAATGTCTTGTTAGCATATCTTACAGATTTCTTATTTCTATTCAAAATACAGTGCTGTGCTCTTCCTCTACAGAGATGAAACTGTGAATCTTCAATTCTTTCATTTCAGATCTATGGATAAGTACAAACTGTCTTTAACAGCTCCCTCCCCCACATTTAATCATTGACCTTTGCTTCAGAAAGCATTCAGCAGACTGTAACAGGGAGCCCATGAAAGGGAGTGTTGTATGGCATTATTCTATAAAAGAAGCACACAGGCAAAGCTTTATGTTTGCTGAGTGATTTAATTCTTAAGCATGCTGAAATTGGCTATAGGCCATGAGTAACATGATAGAAAAAGCACTTTTAGTGCATGTCTCACAAGCAAATTTCCCCTCTATTCCCTTGATTTTTTTTTTTTTTTTTTTTTTTTTTACATATTATTTAAAAACTTTACCCAGGAAAAATGAAGCATGGTATCTGGGTTCAGTCATTGGCTTCATCAGGATTCGTGAAGTTCCTCTAGTTGGTTTTAAAATAAGTAAGAAGGGATAGATTCTCCAGAGAGAAAGATGCCAGCTGACATCAGTGTTTTGAGTGCCCAGAACAGAATTCTAAAGGGAAAACACAACCAGCAACAACTCAGGAAACATGGCTATTTCATAGCTACAGGATGTTTGTGATACACTGTCCCATGGTAGACTAGGCAGGTCCTCAGGAGTTACTCTTGATCCATTTGTATTTTAAGTAATGTTTTAGAGGAATCAAGAGGAAGTGTGTTTTCAGAGATGGCTTCAAAATGGTTGAAACTTAGCTAATAAAGTGCAGTTGGGCATCTTCACTAAGAGTGACAATTCTTTGAAGCTTTCTCATATGTAGAAAGACTTATGATACCTTCTTCTTACTGAATGACAAGATCTTCCTTTGTTTCAAACATGATGAATGTACATCTTCTTTGCCAGATTATTTAGTAGCTTTGATGTATTCTTCTGTAACACTAGATATGTATGGGAGCATCTTTTCTGTTTTTTTAATTAAAAATTTTTTATTTTTATATATACATTTATATTATTACACATATATACAATAAACTACCTACAGCAAGAAGAACTATGAAATAACCAGAAATTATATAAATGTTACATTCTTAGAGTTTTGGATATTTGGTTTTTTTGTTTTGTTTTTTCTTTGTTTTTTGTTTTGTTTTGTTTTGTTTTGCTTTTGACAACCTTGAAGAAAACATCTTTCCTCTCAGTATATCTGAAATTATGAATGTAAATCAGTATCTTTCATATCTTGTCATTATCAACTTAAACCTCTATCTAGACCTAAAAACATTTTAACCTTAAACAACTAAGCTTCGTTGTAAAACTAAGCTACCTGGTCTTCAACTCCATCAGAGACTTGAGGAGAAATAAACTTGTTTACCTAAGTATGCTGGGAGTGCAGGCTAGTGGCTTTCCAAATGAGATGACAGAGACAGTTTGCTACCTCAGTAGTCACCCAAAACTCTCTATTATGTTGGAGCATCATCTTCAGCCTTCTGGTCCAATATATCTGACAGATGTATTTGTGAGGCAGGAACTATTGAGGAATTGCTTACCCTGTCTTGGCAGAGTTTGGCCATCAACTCTGTCTCCATTTTAAGAATTTTTTCTGTACATTCATTTATTTGCCAGGAAAGTACATGGCTGAATAGACCATCTAGCTTTGAATAGAAATGCTGTTTAATACAAGATTTATTTTTTCAGATACAATATTTAAGAGATGGTTAAGTGTATAATACTAATACCAGACTGGCTTTCTTCCTTTCTAGATTAGATTTGTTTGTGTAATTCTGTACTGACTTTCCATATAAAACTAAGTGGTTTTATTTTTTCTACTTTTCTATTCCATTTTACAATTGTTCACATAAGAAGGACAATCAGAAGAGCAATGCTGTCTTAGCTACTGTTCCTGTTGCTGTGTTAAAATACTCAGGCTAAAGCAATTTATGGCCAAAAGGATTTATTTTGGCTCATAGCTCCAGAATACAATCCATCATCACAGTGGGGATGCTCTGATACCAGAAGCTTATGGCTGCTGATCATATTGCATCCCTAGCCAGGAAGCAGAGGAGAATAAATGATTATGCATGACTACCTTTCCTCTTTTTCTGTATTCCAGAACCCAAGCCACTTTTAAAATGGCTCCTCCCACCTCATAAAATCTAGTCAAGATAATCCCTCACGGGAGTACCTCAAATCTTGCCTTCTATATGATTGCAGATCCTGCCAAGTTGACAGAAGCAAAGTTCAACTCTGTTTGAAATATTTTCTTAGGAGTAGAATATAAAACTTATTGGCTGTACTGGAGGCATAGTAAACTGAAATGTGTATCTCAGTTTTAAAAAAACACCTTAGATTTATAAACTATAAGTAGCGGATCCATGGTTAAAAGTTCTATTATCTCTATTCTGCAAAATTCCCTTCAGAGTCCCAATAATCTTCAAATTTAAAATTTCTATTTTTATTACAGTAAAATAATACTATATTATTACAGTGATGGGGTGGCAGGGGATTGTATTAACTGATGTGCATAAGAGCCATGAAAGTATTAATAGTTTTAGCTTGGCCTCCTGAACTGAATCAACAGCTCCTTTGGGAATCACTATTAGCAGCAAAATCTCAAAGAAAAATATTTTTAAATGCAGCTTTCAGTTCAACTGTCTCTTATTCAGTGTGAATGCTGCCAAGATCTGTCC
This sequence comes from Acomys russatus, assembly GCF_903995435.1. Lineage (NCBI taxonomy): Eukaryota > Metazoa > Chordata > Mammalia > Rodentia > Muridae > Acomys > Acomys russatus. Next base: position 78,038,675 of record NC_067138.1, on the reverse strand, counting down.
AGATAAAGTCTAAACTTTTGAGGTCTTAGAACATACATGCAAAGAAACATGTTCATTCTAGAAAGTCATTTTTCTCTCATTATGGTGGTCCACACCTATAGTAATGGCAATCAGAAGGCTGAAAGAGAATTAGAGCCCAGCTTGGACTGAATGACATATTGAATTCCTATCTTTAAAACAAAATAAAACCAAACAAAAAAAAATTAGTATCCTTCTTGAGAAAATACTCTTTTCCCCTGAAAATCCTGTTAATTAGTGTTTTTAATATTTTTCTCTTCCTAGTGCCTAATTCCAAATTTTAGTCTGTGTATTTATTAAACATTCATCAGGCATTTATTAAGTATATACAATAAACCAGGCATTCACTCTTTTTACACTATCTCAAGAAGAAAATTACACTTGAGATTAAAATAAAAATACGAGAAACCACAAGATCTTTATGGACCATCTAGAGAAAAGTTTCATTGAAAAAGAACCCCCCCCCTTTATTTCTTTTTTTGTTTTTTTAGAGAGGGTTTCTCTGCATAGTCTTGGCTATCCTGGACTTGCCTTAAAAGCAGGAAAAATTTTAGAGGTAAAAAGAAACAAAGGATATTCCAGCAAAGTTTACAGAAAAAATAACTACCAAGAGTTATTTGAGGAAATTTTAACAGAAATAGATGTCATATTAGACATAAATGAATGATTGTAAGAGCATGAAGTAGAAAAAATGAGTTGAAAGTGGTCCAGAGAGATCACTGTGAGAGTACTAAAAGCTGTCAAAGTTGTACCTGATTCAGCCATTCTGAAATGCTGTGCTCTGTGCCATGTGTTGTAGTCACTTTGATGTGGCACTGGATAGAATATACCAGACATGCCTAGAATAGGATATTGGATGCTCTGAGACTAGAAATATGGATTGTTGTGAGCCACAGTACAGGTGATGAGAATTGAACTTGCCTATCTGTAAGAGCAATAAGTGTTCTTAATCACTGAGCCAACTCTCCAACCCATTACTTTGTATATTTCTGCCCCAACTATCTGTGTCTTACTAAAATCTGTCATCATTTCTTCAGGAGCCACTGAAGCCTTTCTTCAATCTACTTCCTACTTCTTGCTACAAGGCTCAATTGGAGTTCCCAGTGCTTGTAATAGTCAGACATTGGAAGCAACCTAAATTCCATCAAGAAAATTAAATAAGAGATGTTGCATTTGAATAATGCCATGCTATGAAACAGTTGTTTGGGGGCTGGGCATGTAGTACAATGACAGCGCACTTGCCTGGAATACATTATGCCCTGGGTTTAAATCCTCAAGACTGAGAAACAAACCTATATACTTATCTAGACCTTTCCACTAGATGTATGTGTAGATGGCAACCACATCACATCTTCCTCTTGTCCCTTCAGTTCACTGTTACTGTTCTTCCTGCGTACGATGGGAGGCTCTTATATGGATCACAGCAGTGAATGTTCTATTAGGTATGATGCAAGGCTGTTTTGTATAGATCACAAAAATGAATGTCCTTGCCTGTTGGCTTCTGTTTTGATTCATTCAATGGGAGTTCCTAATTTAAAAAAAAAAAAAAAGCTGGATATAGTGGGACATTCCTTTGATCCCAGCACTTAGGAGGCTCTCTGTGTTTCAGACCAGCCTGGTCTACATAGTGAGTTCTAGGATAGGATTACAAAGAGCAATGGTTCTCAACCTTACTAATCCTGTGGCCCTTTAGTACAGTTCCTCATGTTGTGTTGATCCCCCCTAAAGTTTTGTTTTGGTTTTTTTTTGTTTTTTTGTTTTTTTTTTTTGCTGCTTCATAACTATAATTTTGCTACTATTATGACTTGTAATGCAAATATTTGGTATGAAAGATATCTGGTACATGACCCCCATAAAAGGACTGTTCAGCCCCTTCCAAAGGGGATGTGGCCAACAGCTTGAGAACTACTGACATATAGAGACCCTATCTCAAAACAAAAACAAAAAGTAAAAATTTTAAAATAAAATAACAAAGAAGTTTTATGTTTTAATGATTGGGGAGAAATGTTATTATTGTAATAATGGGTATCTAAGAAAAGAATATAAATAGAAATTGATGGGATACTAAATAAAAATCTTAAGCCCTTTGCAGTCTTATTTTGGGTGGTTAGCAGCCTAAAAATTTTATAGCATCTAATGCAGGAGCTGGAGAGATGGTTTGGTACTTAACAGTGCTTGATGCTCTTACAGAGGACTAGAGTTCAGTTCCTAGTACCCATGTCTGGCAACTCACAATTGCCTGTAACTTTAGCTCCAAGGCATCTAATATGCCCTCTTCTGGCTTCTGTCAGTATCCACAAACATGGGTATATACACAGATATAGACCCATAAATAAATATAAAAATCTTAAGAATTTAGTGTGAAATGTACTAGACATCTCCATTCTAGTCATGAACTCTGACATGCACTCTGGTGCCCCATATTTGGGGATGTCTGGTGTCACTCAGAAAGGATAAGCAGACTACCAGGATGAGACTTGATAGGCTGTGACCATATGGTGGGGGAGGAGAGCCCCTTCTGTCACAGACCTAGGGGAGGGAATAAGGTGAAAGAGGGAGGGAGGGAGGAACAGGAGGAGACACGTAAGGGGATAACAATTGAGATGCAATCTGAATAAATTAATTTTTTTAAAAAGACTTAAAATTATAGAAAAAAACAGAATTTAGTGTGAATGCACTAGATATCTCCATTCTAGTCATACTTAACTGTGAACTCCACCTCACTTACCAGAACTATGATTTAAATGCATTGTATGCACAACATAGAGTTATATAAAGTACCTGCCTAGAAATGGGTATGAACTGGTTCATCTGCCAGGATCTTAATCTTCATGTTTGTGATCCAGGATCTACGTGAAGGCTGATTCTTTTCCCCAAATTGCAATAGACATCTGTAGAACTGTGGGATAATCCTGGAATGAAATTCAGCAGTGATATATGTTCTAAGGCCCACTGCTCAGTAAGAAAGGTTTTGTGCTGGGAGCTTCTATTCTCCATGGAGTCTTTGTCTGTATTTTAAACTCTCAAAGCACAAAGGATGGAATTATCAGAAAGTATTACTATCAATACTATTAGCTGGATTATATCCATAAAAGTCTCTAGTTTAAGTGGCCAACGCAAGGGGATTATGAATTTGAGGTCAGCCTGGACTCAAATGAAACTAGGACACTGGAAACCAAAAAACAAAACCAAACAAACAAAACCCTGGGCCAGGCGAGCGGTGGGGGGATGGGTAGCCTTTTTATGTTTCTTGAAATGGAATCTTGTAGAAACTCTTGGCTGTATTAAGATAATCTATGGAGCATGGAACAATAGTTTTCAACATCAATTACTTTTGCTTATTGTCTTTGCTTTTATTGCAGTTCTGGGAATTGCCAATGCAGAGTGGGTGTCACTGGCTCCACGTGCGACCGATGCCAAGATGGACATTACGGCTTTAGTAAGACAGGATGCTTGCCCTGCCAGTGCAGCAACCGGTCTGATCGCTGTGATGTTTTCACAGGTACATAGCTTCCTTAATAGCATCATGAAATTATTCCTTATTTGTTTGAACTTGAAGTGTTTATATATTGATTTTTTTCAAATAGTTTATAAGGCCTTGTTCTTTTAAGTAGACACAATACGGCATATGTCAGTAAAACCTTATAACAACTTAAAATATTTCGTGAATTTCAAAAATCATTTTGATCAAAGAGATACAGAAGTGTGGAGAAAAACAGAAAGTGAAGTGTCAAACTGGGCAAAAAAATGTTAGAACTCTTTTAAGCAAGCAGTAATCACTTAGGAAATCATGTGTGAAAGGACTGAGGTTCCATATGACTTAAGGAAGAGTCAGATAGATTTAGGATTGCAGTGTACAATTTACTGTAAGCTTACTTAAACAAGTATGGTCAAGGGTGGTAGCAAGATTGGCCAGTCCTTACAACTTGGATCAGCAACTAAAGAATTATGTGGCTTGAAGGTCAAAGATGACTTTCATTAATCCTAGAATGTAGCCAGTTTATCTCAAGCTAACATGAAAGATGCCAAGCACATTCCTGGTGCTAGTGGACAGGTTCTAGTCATAAAGCTCCATTTACCATACCACTCTTTTTTTTTAATCTGTAGTGTGCAATAAAGCTATGTGAGGAAAGTGTGTAAGGTGTGTGTAGGGTAATTTAGGCAAAGTCTGGACATTTATGGCTCAAGATGTCTGAAATTAAGTCAGGCTGCATCCACACACCACATGCTTTCTTTCCAGGAGAGATTTGATGATTCTGAGCATGGGCTAAGGAATAGAGGCTGGCCCAAGGAAAGCATTTTTACTTGAGGAAGAGTTTTTGACAGCTATTTGGAGCCTGCATGGTAATTTGAAATGAGAGGGGCCCTAAACACAAGGCCAATTTTCCTAGACCTGACTATGCAGGAAATAGATTGCTGGACCAGAAAATATTTTGTGCTGAGGACACAAAATCCTTCTAAAGAAAGGAGAGCTTATTATAACATACAACCAGCTCTTCTTAATACATTGCCAAACTCTGAAGATGTATGGAATGGGTCTGAATATCAAGTGCTGAAGCTCTCGAAGTCTTTCAGAACTGAGAAAACAAAGGTCTGACAGATGCTTAATCCAAAGGGTCATGCAAAAAAAAAAAAAAAAATAGTGAAGAACATCTGCAATGCACTTTGATGTGTGATTGAACTGAAGCCATCATTTTCTCATGATTGCCTATTAGAGGAAAATAGGACCCTCTTTGTTTCTTTTATATATCAGGTATGATATACAATAAATAACAGAGACTACAGAAAAATGAAAGATGTGGCCAGCAATAAAATATAAGCAATGGAAAAAGCACTACAAATAATATTGTTATTAGAGTTCAACATTGAAACTTCAAAAGAACTAAAACTAATATATTAAGGAATTACAGGAAAATTCAGGCAAAATGAGAAAAAGATAAAATTTCAGTAGAGAATAGCACTACACTGTGCACACGCACACACAGGAGGGGGTAGGAGAGATCATGAGGACCGGAGCGATAGCTCTGTTAGAAAAGTACTTGCTATGCAAGCTTGAAGAGCTGGGTTCTAACACCATGTAAAAATGATGGGCATAGCTTTGTGTGTATGCGGGTTTTATCTTCATGTACATCTGTGCAGCACATGTGTGCAGTGTCTATGAAATCCAGAAGAGGGCATCTGATCCCTTTTAACTGGAGTTACAAACAGCTGTACACCTTTGTCACGTGGGTACTGGGAATTGAATGTGGGTCCTTTGGAAAAGAAGCCAGTATTCTTAAACACCAAGCCATTTCTCTCTCTCTCTCTCTCTCTCTCTCTCTCTCTCTCTCTCTCTCCTCTCTCTCTCTCTCTCTCTCTCTCTCTCTCTCTCTCTCTCTCTCTCTCTCTCTCTCTCTCTCTCTCTCTCTCTCTCTCTCTCTGTCTCTCTCCAGCCCCAGTGGCATACAGTTGTAATCTGAGTGCTGGGGAAACAGAGGAGGATTCCTGGGATTAGCTGGTCATCCAGTTACCCTAATTGGTGAGCTCCAGGTTATTGAGAGACTCTCCTCTTGAAGTGGACCACATTCCTGTGGATGACACTTAAGATTGTCCTATGACTTACACATGTACACACATACATGTGTGCTTATGAAGCTGCAAATGCATACACATGCAATAAAAAAAAACCTAGAATGAGAAATACAATTTAAAAACTGTCTAAACTGAAGCCTTTTGATAAAATGCAGTGGCAGAAATGGCAGGAGAGATTAGTAGGACACAGCCAGAGTCTAATGTAAATGTAAGGGAGGCCCAGGAGATTATAGCCAACAAGCTACAGACCAGAAAGCTCAGCAAATGCCAAGCCATATAGTAACAGAGAAAACCACATCTAAGGAAACTCAGTCAAATTGTCACAAATTAAACACAGTAACTCTGATCTTCAGATTCCCTAATTTGAGGAACTTCCTGGAAAGTTTTTAAAACCAACAAGAAAAAAACCCATGACATATGATTTTTATAAGTACAAGAGTTTTTTATGAGAACAGAGTATCAGAACAAATCTAAACTGAATGGATCCCCAGAAAAAAATCTGTACTCAAAGTTTATTCTTTATATTATTCCTCTACTTTCCAGTGTGTGTGCATAGAGAAATCTATTTAGAAGGCATTGTGTTATGTTCTTTCCTGTGTTATCTAGCTGTACCCACTTGCCTAACGTTCTTTCTCTCTTTATATGTGTGATCTTGGCTTTTCTTCCCTGTCCCAAGGTTATTAAACATGATCTTTACTCCGCCAAGAATGGCCTTCCTAACTCACCTCCATCCACACCACAGACCCCTTTGCCTTTTTAAGTCATAGTCTTCTTTCAGGTCCTCAACAAAAGGTGACTTCATTGGCATTTCCTGTTGCTCCTCACTAAATGCAAAGTCCTCTGTTATACATTGTTATATGCACTTGCAATTTTTCAGAGCACTTGTCACAATTGATGTTTACGTGTTTATGTGTGACCATTACACTCATGTGCACACTTCACTACCTGGTAAGTTCTATCACGGTAGGAACAGCTTTATCTCCATTGTTTATATAATTTCTAGCACTGATAGACACATTGTGAACACTCACTGAACCTTTGTTAGAAAAAATGAGCTAACTAGTGGTAAAATATGAAAAAGAAGAGTGAGGTTCAGCATTGGATAACAAGAAGAATAGTTCACTGTGCTGAATCATCAGTTGTTTGTTTCCTGGGTCTTTTATAATACCAGAAAGCCATGTACATAAATCTTTTTCTTTGTAGTAGGAAGCAGCTGTTACATGCTCTGGAGATAAAGGAAAATAAATCCTTTGAATTTTTCTGGATTCTAAAAGAAGTAAATGTTTACTAAAGGAAAATTATAATAAAGTGGAATCCAATTTGAAGGACTGAACACCTGACTTAAAACAGCCAGTTCATGTACAATTTCTATCACAGATGAGTTTTCAAGAGTGCTGTGATACAGTTGCCCTCTGGTGGCCACTTTGTATGTTTACATAGTTATTCTTCCCACTATTTTTGTTTTAGATTGATTTACGGTTTCAAAGTTCTCTTTTTGTAGTAAAATATATTAGAGGAAAACATCACAGGAAAAAATTTGACAGTAGACATAAACAGTGTCTTAACAATATTCAACCCAGGATTTCAATTTTTCAGGAATATTCTGAGAAAATAATTCTAATGAAAACCTTTATGTTAAAAAAAATGCTCAAGATGAAAGTTATGGTCCTAAAAAATTGATACCCAATTTATAACAATAGTTAATTAATACTGTTGCCTAGATGGCATATGGTTAGAACCCCCAGAAAATCAAATTGTGGGCATTTCTTGGGGAAGTTATTTAATGTGTTCCTGTATCCATAAACTTGGGATAACAATAACCATCTAGTAGTTTGCTATAAAATTAAATACACTTGTGCTTCTTACAGAGCCTTGATCCCCATAAGCAGTCTGGATATAATAGCTGTTAGAATGTTTTCATGAATGGCAAATAACTAGGTAGTGTGAAATAACTGGGCTATAAAATGTCAAGTACCATACAAGTAGATTGTTTCAATGACAAAACCCAAATCTCTATAAATAAGGGAAGATGGGGGGGGTGGATCTCAAGTGGTAATGAGATTGTTCAGGGCACTTATCTTTTCCTTTTTCTTGTTTTCCAGATTTTCTTTATTAAGAACATTTTTCTTAAATGAAAGTGTAAGAGTTTCAATTATTTTTTAACTGCAAACTTTGTCTTCAGATAGCAGACTTATTTTTAAGAACTCATGGCCCTTTCGTGTCTTGGTAATCTCTCATATAAGTTGAGACTCCAGCAGCCTGACTCGTTGACTGCTTTGACTACTCAGTAACCTCCTTGCTTCAGGATGCTGCTGTCTTTCTTGCTGTGTGGGTGCATTTTCTTCTTCCTCAGTCAGCTCTATACCAGTGCCTCAGAGCTCAGAGCTGAGCACATTTGTCCCCTCCTTGCATACTTTCCCTCTGAGTGATCTCACCCAGGCCCTAGATTTAGTTTAAATGCTATCGGCATATGTGCTTATTATCAGGTTTGCATTTTTCCCTTGATCTCCATCCTGAAACATCCAACAGGCTACTTCATTTGAATGCTTTGATTGACGTTAAAATCCTAACATCCAAAACGCCTATTTCCCACTAATAGCTGTTGTCTCTCGTTCTTACCACAAATATCTAATAAACTAGCAAGTTCTGTTATCTTTAGAATGTGTCCTGATCCAACCACTGATTATATGTCCTTAATCAAGCCATTATTGCCTATTTGGACTAGTTAGCCTTTCCTTACCTGATCTTTTTGCCTTCTGGCTGTTGCTTGCTCTCTAGGTACCTATCACACCACAATCCAGTCTCCATGCAAGAACCTTTAAAATTATCAAATGTAATTATATAATTCCCCATGCTGAAGCCTTGCAGTGGCCTACTATTACTGCTGAGTAAAACTAAGACTTCTTTCTGTGACCTGAAACAATAATAATAAAAACTAAAATTTAAATGGCTTTTGTGTTAAAAACCAATCCATAGTTGTCTGTGATTTAACTTGTCTGTACTTAAGCAAACCTTGTTTAAAGCCAACTTTTATTGTTATAGAGCTCATAGCTAAGGAGGCACTAGGATGTAAGATTTAGAAAGAAAGCAGTCTCCTGGTGCTTTCAGCACTGTATGAGTAGTACATCCTATTTCGTTACATGTGTAAAAAATATCTTCAACACTCATAACTATAAACATTACATGATTTTAGCCCAGCATGATAGCACTTGCCTGTAATCCCAGAATTCAGATATGGAGGCGAGAGTCTCAGGCATTCAAAGCCAGCTTCAGCTAAATAGTAAATTTGAGACCAGTTTGAGCTATATAAAACATTGTCATTCATAACTAAATATATTTACATGGATTTAAAAGATGATGTTTACATACAAATTGAGTTGAAATCAAAATTAAGTATCCAGGTAGTATTAAACTGTTTTTTCCAGGAAGTCATGAAATTTGGGGGAATGTTCTGTAATCCTTTAGGAATTGAGAGCATACGTTATTAATACCATTTTAATTGTTCTTTCAAATATTCCGCCAGTTGTCATACCATTTTATCTCATAGTCCCAGCCTTTCTCTCACACCCATTTTTGTAACTACTACATGATTAAAAGAAATGCATCAAGTAAGACTTAATAAATGTTAATATCAGCTGTTGTTAGCTTGTTGTAAAATTTCATCACATTCCTAGATGTTTTGTGCATTTCCCCACTTACTTACGTAGCAGTAGTGTAAGTCTGATTTACACTGTGCTGTCTCAGTCTGATTATAGATGTGGCACTGCTTCATCTTTCTCAAAGACCCGTCAGCATGGAGTGACAAAGGAGCACTACCCCCGAAACATACAACTGTATCTCCTTCTCAATTTTTTAACTAATCACTTTCTAACTCTTCACTTTGCCATATCAAAACCTGTTGAGAAAAGTATACCAAATGCCCACTGTCCTAGTTTGCTTTCTGTTGTCGTGATGAACATCATGACTAAAAGCAACTTGGAGAAGAAATGGCTTGTTTCATCTTTCACCTCAGGTCACGCTTTATCACTGAGGGAAGTCAGAGCAGGAACTCAAGGTAGAAATCTGGGGGGCAGCAACCGAAGCAGAAGCCATGGAAGGACAGTGCTTGTGCTTACTGGTTTGTTCCTAGTGGCTTACTCAGCGTGCTTTCTTTGTTGTTGGTGGTGGTGGTAGTGGTCGTGTTTAGGATTTTTGTTTGTTTTTGTTTTCAATTTTCTATATTTTTTCCTTTTTAATAAATGTAGTGTCTCATATATTACATCCTGACCACAGTTTACTCTTCCTCCTCTTTTCCCAGTCCTTTCCCCTGACCTGTTGCCTCCTCATCCACTCTTCTTCCATTTCCCTTCAGAAAAGTCAGCCTGCTTTCTTATAAAACTCAAGAGCACATTCCTAGGGTTGGTACCTCCACAGTGTGCTGAGTCCTCCCACATCAATTGTTAAAAAAGAAACTACCTAATAAACTTGCCTAAAGTCTTTTATTGGTTACTTTTTAGTCCTTTGATAAAGTATCATGAGCAAAGCAATTATAGAAGAAAATGGGGGGGGGGTGTTTGTTTGCTTGTTTGTTTGTTTTGTCCTGTTACCTCTTTTCTTAACATATTTTTTAGAGTTTTTTTCCAGACAGAGTTTCTCTGTGTAGCCCTGGCTGTCCTGGAACTCAAGATGTAGATCAGGTTGGCCTTGAACTCAGATATCCACCTGCCTCTGCTTCCTGAGTGCTGGGATTAAAGGTGTACACCAACACTGTCTGGCTTAACACCATGTTTTTATTAATTGAGAATTTTTGTACATTTATAAATGTATTTTTATCATCTTCTCCCCTGGTAATCCCTATTGTGTCAGAAAAATGTTTTGATTGGTTTTAGAGAGCTGGAGTCCATCATGGTTTGCAGTAGGGTAGCAGCAAGCATGTTGTCTGGACCAGCATCTGAAAGCTCATCAAGCAGTCCTCAGAGAAGGAGCACTGAGAATAGCTGGAGTCCTTTAAAATCTGAAAGCTTACCGCTAGTGACACACCTCTTCCAACAAGGCCCTGCCTCATACTCCTTCCCAGTTTTACCAACTGGAGACCAAATCTTCAAACATAGGGACCAATATGCCCATTTTTATTCAGCCAATCTGATGTACACATTTTCTCACCTGAGGTTTCTGTCTTTCCAGATGATTCTAGTTTGTATCATTTAACAAAAACTAACCAGCCTGCCTATGTATCCACATCTAAAATTAATGAATATTAATATTTTGCCAGCATTTTTCTTCATATTTATCCACATGTATAATTACTGTATTAGTTGGGGTTCCCTAGAAGAAAAGAACTGATAAATGAATATATATGAATGAATATATGTACATGTATATATGACTACATTAATGGGATTTATAAGAGAAGTTTACAGACTTTAGTCTAATTAGTCCAACAGTGGCTGTTCAACCAATGGGAAGTCCAAACATGCAGTAGTTTTTCAGTTCACAATACTGGATGTATCAACTGGTCTTCAGTATACCAGAATCCTGAGGAAGTAGGCTCAAATACCAGTGAAGAAATGGACCTGCAGTGAGAGTGAGGCCAAATAAGCAAAGAGCAAAAAGATTCTTCATCCATGTCCTTTATATAGTTTGCCAACAGAATATATAGCCCAGATTAATGGTGGGTCTTCCCACTTCAAATGATTTAATTAAGAAAATCCCTCACAAATATACCAAGCTACCTAAGTTTTAGTTAAGTCCTGTTGTACTTAAGTTGACAAACAAGAATAGCCCTTACAACACATATTTGAAATGGAAAATTTCAAATGAAATTGACCCATTGTTTTCTCCTTAGTCATATTTTCTTTCCTCTGTTCACAGAGACAATAATCCATGAATTTCCTTAAACTGTCTCTGTCCATATTTAAAGATTTTTACTATGTATGTGTTTTTCTTTTGGTTTAATATATTATGTATTTTTTATTTTCTTAGTGGTTTTTTTTTTTGATACTTTGCTTTTATTTTTTTCTGTATGAATGTTTTGTTTGAATGCATGCGTGTGCACAGTATGTATGCAGTGCCCTTGAAAGCCAGAAGAGGGTGCTAGATCTTATGGGTCTAGAGTTAAAGATGATTGTGAGCTGCCATAAAGGTGATAGGAATTGAACTGGGGTCTTCTGTGAGAGCATCTAATATTCTTAACCATTAAAGCTTCTCTCTAACCCCTAGTATGGCTTTCTGAAATTCTCTAAAGTAAATATTCTCTATAAGTGCTTTTCTTCAATTTACTTTTCAACCAATGCTGCCTTTAAGATGCATGTTTCTATGCATTTAGTAGTACAGTATTTGACTACAAAGTTCGAACTATGCAAGTGCCATAATTTACTGATTCTTCTATTAATATATATTATGTTATTTTTTTCTTTCACAAAGTTAGTCTCTTTTCAGTATGTAACCAATAAACCAGTGAGGGCATATTGTGACTATAATCACATACCCAGCTTTTTTCTCAGAGGAAACATTGAATTCATAGACATAGCTAGTACATAAATATATCAAGAGGTTCTGGAAAGGTGGCTCAGCAGTTAAAGCCATTTGCTCTTCTTATAGAGGCCCCAGGTTGGGTTTCCAACACCTGTTTTGGGTAGCTTACAAATACCCAGAATTCCAGCTCCCTCTTCTCGTCTCCAAGGGCTCATGCACATACATGTTGAACAGAAACACGTATAGGCACACATACATAAATAATAAATCTTTTTTATAAAGAAGTATTTTGTTGCTTTATGTGTATAAGTATTTTATCTCCATGTATGCATGTGTTCCTAGTCCCCAGATGTCAGAAGAGGATGTAGAATCTCCTTGGACTAGATAAAGAGACAGTTGTGAGCTGTCATGTAGGTGCTGGCAACCAAACCCAGAGAAATTTGAGTGCTCTTAGCAACTGAGCCATGTCTCCATTCCTAAATCTTTTTTTCTCTTCTCTGCTCCCCTCTCCTTCTCCTCCTGTTTCAAGGCAGGATTTCTAAAAGTTTTTTAACTTTGAAACAATAATTTGATTGTTTTAGGTGCTTGTTTAAACTGCCAGGAAAATAGCAAAGGGGATCACTGTGAAGAATGCAAAGAAGGATTTTATCAGAGTCCTGATGCTACTAAGGAATGCCTTCGCTGTCCTTGTTCAGAAGTGACTTCTACAGGCAATTGCACCATAGGTAAGGTCTTTTTCTAGGTCTTCACTTACCTCTGTGAGATAAACTGCATTGATGAATTGAGTTCTGAAGGGTGTAAGTGAAAGTGAGTTATAAATATCACTACAGTTTTTCTTTCTATAAATTTGCAATCAAATTCTAATACATATAGAAAATGAGACTTCAGATGTCTTAACAGCCAACACTGTGCATGTATCTGGATTATTTCATGTAGCATATTTTCAGAGTTCATCCATATTGTAACATGTATCAAAATGCATACCTTTTATTGTCATATTGTATAGATGCCAAATTTTATTTATTCTTTTCTGAATTGGTGGACATTTAAAAGTTATCTACTACAAGTAATGCAACAATGAACAGTTCTGTTCATGTTTTTGTGTATATAAATGTTGCCAGTACACCCTCAAGTCAGTGGTTGGATGTTTTCTCCACTACTGGAGATTGAGCCCAGAAACTCATTCATTTGTGCTGGCCAAGCACTCTGCCTCTTAGCTGCCCCACCTCCCCTGTGTTTTTGTGTGCAAGTGTTTTAATTTCTCTGGTATATAATTATGATGGAATAGCTATGTCATATATGAGCTCTATTTACCTCTGTGAGGAAGTATCAGATGATTTTCCTAATCATTTTGTGGGGGTGCTATATGGGTATTGTCTATGAGTTTGTACAAGCGTGCTGTGTATGGAGAGCATGTCTATGCTCATATGATTATAATCTCCCTTGACCCTATTTTTTTAAGATTTGATATTTTTATTTTTAATTACGTGTATATATGTGTGTCTATGGAATATCATGTACATGTTAGTGCAATGCCTGTGTAGGCAAGAAGAGGGCATCCAATCCTCTGGATCCTCAGAGCTAGAGTTACACGCCATTGTGAGCTGCCCTACATGGATGCTGGGAACTGGACTCTATAAGAACAGTGCTTGCTCTTAATCACTGAGCCTTTTTTTCCAGCCCCAGTCTTTTCTTTTTAGCAAGAATATGTGAGGATTCTAAATTGTCCACAGACTCAACAACATTTATTATCTACTATTTTTTTATACCTATAGCCACCTGAATGAGTGTGAAATGGTATTCCATTGTGGTTTTGTCTGTCTCTGATGGCTAATTATATGTTTATTTACCAGTTTTGTATTTCTTTTGAGAAAATACCTATTTGCTTTTTTTGTTCATCTTAAAATTGTAGTATTAATTTTGTCATTGTATTGATATAGTTATATATACACATCAGTTATCAGATATATGATTTGTAAGAAATAATAGTATAGCTCCATGGGAAAGCTCTTGCCCAGTAAGTAGGAGATACTAAGTTTGATCTCTAGCATTATAAATATTTAAATAAAAATGGTTTTAAAAAAGAATAATTTGTAAATATTTCTCTTATCCCATGACTGAATTTTTTACTTGCTTCATGTTGTTTTTAACAAAAAAATTTTTTTATTTGCTTGCTTACTTAATTTTATATGTGTTTAGTTTAATTTTCTTGCATTGTTTATGTTGGCTTGGGATTTCTCATGAGACGCAGTCAAGATGTTAGAGCTATGTGAGTAGTCTGAAGGCTTAATTGAAACTGTAGAATCTGCATCAATATGGCTAACTCATATCACTTGCTGGGGCAAAAAGATTCTGTTAGTCACCATGTGGACTTCTTCATTAAGCTACTTAATATTCTTGCAACATGGCAGCTGGCTTTCCCTACAAGTGAATGATCCAAAAGAAGCTAAGATGGAAGCTGCAGTGTGTTCTATCATCTAATCTCTAAAGCCATGGAGCTGCTTGCAGTACCCTGTTAACTCACCCATGCCTATTCCATCAAGTATGAACATGTGATTCCCAGCAGTTGTGATCATTTGACAGCATCTGGAAAATCAGTTGCTATGCCTAGTAATAGGTACTGGTATGTTCCTTTTTTCATAGGAAGCTCTGAAAAAAAATCCTTCATTTATTCCATAGATAATAGTTAAGTACCTAGTACATGCTTATCATTATGATAGACAAGGAATACAAAAGTCTAAAAACTAAAATATGGGGTTTGTTCTAAAGGAGTATTCAGTGTTCTAGAGAGGAAACCATACAAAGTGTCAAAAATCATAAAGAAACTTATGGGTATGAACTTACAGGACGTGAAGAAGGCTACACTGTTGTCCCTGGGACTCAATTTATTTTCTTTTCTTTTTCCTAAAAGCGATGATACCTTCACGTCGCATACAATGTTATTTATCACGATATGTATATAAATATTTAGAATAAGTTAAGACTACTATTTTGAGTCAGGAATATGAAAATTGTGTATTATATAAATTTTCACCTGCAATAACAGAATTCCAGAGCATACATATTGACATGTTGTTAGTGACAGTTTAACATTTAAGACCGTTATAGGATTGGTAAATCAGAACTTTGGCTGCTTAAGTTCTTGGCTCATCTTGAGTAATATTTATTTTAAGCATAGGGATTTATATAAGTTCCTGCTTTATACAATTGTTTAGTCAAGTGACTGACTGGATTCTTTTTCATATGATGAGTTTAAAATGTAGATTTCTCTGAGGAAAGAAAATCCTTGTGAAAAGTAATGTGCTTGAAATCCTTTGTTTTTAAATGCTGTTTCTATACACTATCTGCTGCACAAGGGTAGAGTTGATGTCTATGTTTTTAGTATTTTATCTCTAGTGCCAGTGTTAATGCCAACAGTCCATGTTGAGTGTGTAGAAAGGGAAATAGCCATAACCCAGAGGAGAGAGTACTTAGGTATAAAAGTGGAAGTCAGGAGCACTTTGAAGAGGCTTATATTTCCTTCTAGGAAATACTGAAAAGTCTTTATGGAACAGGTTACATTTGAACAAACCCTTAAAAAGTAAGGACTGGGACACTTAGCTATGTATCTATGTAGAGGTAGTAGATCACAGCCAGAGCCTGAACTGGGATGTGAGCAATCCAATTCGGCATGTGTGTGCCTGTAGGAGTAGAAAATACTAAGCCAGTTCAATTTGATACTCTCAGAGCTCACTCTGTCTAATGTACAAACAACATACAAATAAACTCAGTGCAGTGAGTTAGTCTGTACATAATGGGTGCACTAAGAGGGTGTCTTAGAGTTTCTACTGCTATGCTAAACCACTATTACCAAAAACAACTTGGGGAAAGGGGTACATTTCATTTTAAACTTTGAGGTAACAGTCATCTCTGAGCAAAGTCAGGGAAAGAACTGAAACAGAAGCCATAGAAAAATTTTGCTTTACTAGCTTGCTCCTGTTGTCTTACTTAGCCAGCTTTAGCATAGCATCTAAGACCACCAGGCTTGTCACCACCTGCAGTGAGCAAAGCCCTCCCCCATCAATCATCAATAAAGAAAATGCCCCACAGTCTTGCCCTTAGGCCCATCTAGTGGGGACTCAGTTTCTCAACTAGAGTTCCATTTTCCCAAATAACTCTAGGTTGTGGCAAGTTGACATAATGCTAGCCAGCACAGAGGGGAACATTCTACATTAGTGAGGGAATATCAGTAATAGTTTCAGAAAGAGATGATCTTGCAGTGAGAGTCACTGAGAGGAAGGACATTTCAGGTTAAAAAAAATCATCATATCAGACAGCAGTAGGGGAAGAGGCAGAAGGATCACAAGTTCAAGATCAGCCTGAACTACACAGGGAGACACTCTCTAAAAACAAACGAGCAAAGGCACAACGTGAATGTTAAGAATCACTGATCTGAGCAAAGAACTTCTTAGATGCGGCAGAAGCAAAGTGCAAGGGAGGAGGGGAGAAAACAAGAGGCAGAGACTGAATATCATCTCATGAGATCCACAGGGTATAAATATTAGAGGGATGAAATACTGACACAAACCTTGATTTCAGCCCCTCGGTCTGTTTTATCTGGAAGTTTTTGAAATATGTTTTTGTTAACTATAAAAATGTAAAACATGATGCCATTCTGAGTGATAAGCTTCTTAAAGACAAGAAAGCTTAAAGACAAGGTATAAACCTTTTATTGAGTATTTTTTATATATCATATGTTGTAAGAGTTATGAATTCATTTAATTGTCACTGTTTTTTATGCAAAAGCAACAAGCTAGCAAACCTGACAACCTGAACATGATCCCCAGGACCCACATGGTGGAAGGAAAAGATCCCATCAAGTTGTCCTCTGACATACATATGTATATTATTGTCCATGTGAATAAGTACATGTGTACATACACATGCATATGCACACAGACACACACTATGTAAGTGACAATATATCAGTTATTGGAACATCTAGGAAAAGCATATGTCTTTTACTCTCTACCTCAGTAGGCTCTCTGGACAGACCCATCACTCCTTCAATTTGCTTAAAAATTAATAAACTAGACTATTGCTTCTGTATGTCTCCTGAGGGAAGATACCAGGGAGGATTTGTAAAACCTTTTGGAGGGCAAATATTTTTTCAGTGTAGCTCGAGCCATTACTAAATTAATTTTATGTTCTATTTCTATTAGAATCTGGTGAATTGGAGCCTACATGTGTCCAGTGTAAAGATGGCTACACAGGCAAGAACTGCAATAAATGTGACAATGGCTATTACAATTCTGACAGTATCTGCACACGGTGTGAGTGTCATGGCCATGTGGACCCAATTAAAACTCCAAAGGTTTGCAAGCCTGAGAGTGGTGAGTGTATCAACTGCCTTCATAACACCACTGGATTCTGGTGCGAGAACTGCCTAGAAGGCTATATTCGAGACCTTCAGAGAAACTGCATCAAGCAAGGTAAAACTCCAACTAAGATTATACATGTAGTATCTGAGGCTAGCATTGAATGTTTCAAGACAGCTACCATTAGCTTTGTAAGCCTTCCAGTCCTACCAGAGGAGTTTCTGGAAATAAATTTTGATAGGTATTTGCCTAAAGAGGTTTCGTTCCCTTCCTTATTGTCTCCTGATACTCCAGCGTCAATTCCAGAAATGTGAAGACCAGGACAAAGTCGTGACAGTGAGACCGAGTGTGATCATGTTTCCCTTCTTCTATCTGTCTATTAAAATTGAAAGTCCTTTCATTTCTTTTCCTTTGCTTCTTGACACATCATTTCAGTGATCATCAAAGGCCTTTTCAGAGAGGGACCTATAGTCAAGTCTACTTAGAAGTTCTAGCTGGATAACTGGAGTTCTTTCTAGCCTCCTTACACCTTGAGTTGACATGGCTCCATGTGTGATAGATGAGTAGATGAAACCTTATTAATATTCCCTTTGATTTTTAAAAGGAAAAGCTATTCATATAGTACAATGTTTCTTGTAGAGGAGTTCAGTAACAATTTAGAAAAGGTTAAGTTATGAGTTCAGGAAGATCTAAGGATATTTAGAGATTATTAGTCCACAGAGGGGTTAAACCCTTTTCTGTACAAACCACTTCTTGATATTCTAGTGCACATGGATGACTGAGCTGAGGTCCAGTTGGTCTGTGAGCTGTGGCATCTTTCTGCCACGTTCTTGATATTCGACTGCAGTGATCAGGTGGACCAACATTACTAGCTAGAAGTGCTGTCACTTAGTATTCCACCATGTGGGAGGCATACCTTGTCCAAACCAACAAGCACCAAGAAGACAGGACTATGATGAGTTTTGTCAGCCATAAAGAAATGTAAGCTTTGCCTGTTTTTAGGTTAATTGATGTATAAAAGTGTGGTGATGAATAGTAATAGCTATTTTATTATAATTTTATTGAGTGCCCATAATGTTTATTGAAGTCTTCCCAAAAACTATGTGAAACAGACATTATTATTCATGTTTAAAAGATAAAGAATGTAAAATTCAAAGAGATTGACTTACTTGTAATATAGTCCAAACTTAGTCCAAAGCTTTTCATCCTTCCACTGAGCTATGCTGTCATTAATGTTCTAAAATGTACTCCCTTGACTATAAAATAGTTCAAAACCACACAAAGCAAGACCTCTCCACATGGAATTAAAGGAAAGCTCTTTTCTCTTTTGGCTGACATCAACTTTGAGCATTTAAATTCTTTTTTTTAAATATAGTTTTTATACTTCCTTTGAGGAGAATTTTAGCTTAATGAAATAACATCAGATTTATTAGATATATTTTAGATCAAATAATTGTCATTTTTAACCACGTGATTTAGAACTCAGTGGTGACACACTGTCTTTACAGGTATGTCCATGGTTGTACATTTATAAGGAGGGATCAAAACTTTCAATGTTACAATTTTTCTAACACACTGAAGAACAGACCAGGATGTAAAATGTAATAAGTGAGCTTTGCAGACCCCATTTCTTATCATTATATTTATTTAAAAATTATTTTTAACTTGCATTGCTTTAAGCAGAGTATCATATCAACATTCCACATCAACTTCCACTCTCATGTGTGTTTCTCTTATTGTTTCTCAAAACTAGATAATTTTGTCTTTTACATTTCATTCTCTGTTTTTATTTTCAGAAGTTATTGTTCCAACTCCTGAAGGTTCTACCATTTTGGTTTCCAATGCCTCTTTGACCACATCAGTGCCCACCCCTGTTATAAATAGTACATTTGCCCCCACAACCTTGCAGACTATCTTTTCAGTAAGCTCTTCTGAAAACAGCACCTCAGCTCTCGCTGATGTATCATGGACCCAGTTTAACATCATCATTTTGACAGTCATCATCATTGTGGTAGTGCTCCTAATGGGATTTGTAGGAGCTGTGTACATGTACCGAGAGTACCAAAACAGGAAACTCAATGCTCCCTTTTGGACCATCGAGCTAAAAGAAGACAATATCAGTTTCAGCAGCTACCATGACAGCATCCCCAATGCAGATGTGTCAGGATTGTTGGAGGATGATGGCAATGAAGTGGCTCCCAATGGACAGCTGACCCTGACAACGCCCATTCATAACTACAAAGCCTGAGGAGCTGAGCTGTTCTCCTGGATTGTCAAAACATGATGCCCACTAAAATGGTATCTGCCCTCTGCCTACACAGAGCCTGGGTAGAATTTGCCGAGAAAGATATCATGCAAATGAACTGTTCAGGTACAAACTGTAGTGTCCTTACCTGTCTGTTACTCTGAATTCCCCATGAAGATCTGAAACACTCATCATCATTGAGGACTTGAAGTAAAGTATATTTTTGTAGCAAACTACATGTGTTTATGGAAAGGCTGAATTCCACAGAGCAACCCAAGTCCATCTGGCCTCTCAAAGGAATTCTGGGAAAGTGTTCACCTCACCAGCCATGATAGAATGTTGACTTGGAGGGGAAAGCGTCATGGAAGACTTCATCCATTCATTTTGGAAACATATTTTTTAAGGAGAGGCAGGGATTATGTTCATTTTATTGTACTAAGAGATATAACTTAGGAAAAGCTGGTATCTAGGCTATACACAGTTTTTAAAAAAAAATCTTGGTTGTGTGTAGACTAAGGGCATAAAAACCCTAAGAGCATCTGTAGAAGGGCTTGGCTTTCCTCCCAAGAGTCTCCGTCAAGGATGGGATTAAAGCATAGGATACGCTTCTATGGTGAGGGGCAGGCATAGCACCCAAAGAGCAGAAGGTTGACGGTCCTCCTCAGGGGGAAGTTCCTGCCTCTAAAGAAACAAGGTGTACATAGTTAAGGTGGCATATCTGCTCAACATTATACTTGTATCTATTTGTAAAAAATCGTGTCTTATTTTATCATCCAGACTTTATCTGTACAGCAGTTAATGGTGTTGTAAAAAGGAGATATGGAAAATTGGCTAAAATACTGTAAAATAGGTGGCAATATTGCTAGAGCTGAGACTCTGGTGAACATCAGTCATTTTAGTCCCTATTTGGACACTATTGAAATTCATGAGGTCAAATGTTTCTAATCTTTCCTCTCTCAACCTAGAGTCATGTGCTCTTTGACTTACTGTAGATTCAAGCAATAGATTTTGAAGTCTGTAATTGTTAAGTTGGAACACAGGCTGCATTCTCCAGATACTCAACTAATTAGCCACTCTGTGTTTTACAATGCTCAATGTAAACATCCTCAGGAAAAGACTTCTTTCCTGAATGTAAAAGACAGTCTTCCAAAGGATAGGGACTTTAAATTCAAAAAGAAAAGCCATCACATCATTTAGGGTTCCTCTTTTTTATGCCCAAGAAATATTTATGTGCCTCCCATAACCTCCAAAATAAAGGCCTCTGACATTTGAGCATAACCTATCACCCACGAATCATGAGGTATGTTTGGCTTCTTCAGTGGTTAGAGTTCGTCCATCTTCATGTCTGGCAGAGGGTCACTCTGGTTGGGTATGTATTTAGTCCTTACTTTTGATGCCATTTTCCCCTGAGGCAGAGTACTACTGCTTTCATTTGTTATGCATCCACAGGTTGTGGATTAAGAGAGCCAAGAAAGGTGGCCCAGACTATGAAGTAGTTAGGGAAAACCAAAACAGAGACTGGACTTCAGAAACCCAGACTCCTTTTCTTAACTTCCACAGAGATAAACATAAACTTTGGTCATCCTATTTAGGAGACTCCCACCTTTTTCTCAGGGTTTGGAGATGACTGTAGACTAGAGGATCCGTAGGAAACCTGGAGGTGTTCTACATATTTGGCTGTCTTTATGAAAGTAGACATTACATTTCATTGAACTAAAACGATTTACAAGTGACTGATTGATTGCCTAGCATATGAGTCTATAGGTTTAATACCCAGAATTACAGAATATATTAATATTTTTATTGCTCTTTGTCATTTACAAAACACTTTATGATGTGTGCTCTTTGATCCTTACCATTGCCTCCTTAGGAAGTAGTCTCGTACCCATTTTATAGGTGAAGAAATTGAGGCACAGAGAGGTTAAATCATTGAGGACTATACAATGCACATCATTATTATTCCTGGAATCAATTCTCACCTCGACTGTGTAGTTGTTCAGCTATGTGATTACATACAAATCTACTAGCCATGGGCCCTATAAGTGAGGGTTCCCATTTGCAGATGCTTCTAATAGAGTCTTTGTGTGCTCTTGAGTATGCTTGCACACATACTCTCCCATTTGGTGAGAAGGGGGGAGAGGGAGGGAGGGAGGGGTGACTCAAGGCACAATTTAGGGCTACATAGCTACAAAGGACTTTGTGAAAAGAACACAGGAGAATTTCTACCTAAAGTCAGAATTAATGATAGACGACAAAGCTGCAAATTAGTGTTTATTAAAATGGTGAGTTCCTGTAACAGGGAGGGGAGGGGGAGGGGAAAGACTTTTCCTAGCAGTTGCAGCACAGGTGTATATTGACTATACACCACACATTTCCAAAGCATTGTGCACAGTGCTTGCCTCTCTGATACCCCATCTTCTGCCAAAAATAAAGGTAAAGGAGATGAAAAGCAAACATTTGTTAAGCAAATGTTTACTCAATAGATAAATGAGTGTTTCAAATAGTTGAGATTCCCTGAAACAGATCTTAAACGGTAACACGCAAACTAAACCACAAAGAATGTTTATTAAGTACCTGTCAGTGGCTCCTAAGTCATATTCTTAATTTTTCACAATGAAGAAAAAGTATAGTCTTAAAATGTGTTTTAAAGAACATTATGTAGTGACCCCAGTACTCTGCTTGTAGAAATAATTTAGCTCCAAAAATCAACCATGAGGTGATCTCCCCTGGAAAGTAGAGTAGTGCAGGGTTTTCGTTCCTCTGAAAGCATCACCACCCAGCACCAGGAGTTCTCTGGAAAGCCTAATGTTGGAACAGTTTTTGTCTAAAGATTAAAAAACATGTTTTAAAAATATAACTACATGAGCCTTGCCGAGACATGGTTGGCTGGCCTATGAATGAACTGATGCTTGCATCTTCATTAGCTCACCTTAATCAGGCCTCAGCATTTCTGATAGATGTCAGTGTCAAGCATGTCTTTGACATCCATTATCACCACTGTCCTCCACATTGCTTCCCAGAGCTCTCTTATTTACAGTTTCTCCAACTATATAGAACACAAAATGATAGTAAAAGCTCTTATTTATATGAAAGTCTTGTGGACTCAGTGTATTATTTTTCCTGGGGATACTTGGGTTTAAAGAGAGGGCAAGAGGGCACACATGAGCTAAGAGGATAGATTTCTTTTAACAACACTATCTAAGTCCTAAATGATATTGCTTTTCTCTAGTCCCAACATTCCCAGTATCAGTAATCATCAAAGCAATACTCACTGACCTATCAGTTAATTTGGGTTATCTGATCATCAAGATGTAGTGTTTTACAACATGCTTGTAAACATAAGATTAATTCTAATGATTTTCTTTAGCTTCTTATATTTTGAAGTATTATGTGGATAGGAGTTGGGTTTCTGCATTTCTTAAGGAAAGGTCTCCAACAAAATATTCATTCAGAATAATTAAAAGAACCCAGTGCAATGGTAGGGCAACATAAGTCTTTGTGACCTCATTTACACACACACACACACGCACACACGCACACACACACATGAACAAACAGAATAACTTTAGTCTGTTGTTACTTTTAACAGAAAATGGTTTAGGAGCTGAAATGGGTTTGGTGTCTATGTGTAGAGCTAGGGGAGGTGGTAGAAGGTTAATTTGTCTTTTTTCTTTCACCATGAGCCAATGGCTGTAACATGGTGAGAAGCAGAAAAGAACACAGTGATCAATCTAATGAAGTCAAATAATATCACATGGCTAAAGGTTATGGATCATTAAAATCTCAATAGTTTGATACTTTTTCAAAGGTATTAAGGATCTTGTTACTTATACATTCACAGGAGCTTCACCCGCCCTGGATTAAGTGAGCCCAGAGCTTCAAATTCAAGCTAGCGCAAAGCTAAGTGACTTCTAGTCAACTTTTAATGCTAGGCACAAGCACTCTGTACTTAAATTTCAACCCAATCAATTAGGGAATGCTTCAAAGAATTAAACTTGTATTTATGTCACTAAAATCCTAACCCAAAATTTAAAAACATGTCTCATATGTGTGCTGTACTAGGCTTCATGATGCATTTCTAAATTTGTGTATGATTTGAATATATGAAAGAATTTATAAAAGAGTGTTATTTAAAATTATTAATAAATGTATATAATTTGTACCTATTGTAGATTTGTTTCACTTTTTATGTAGTGACTTTATAATTCTTCAGGTAAGTGCTAAAGTTCACTTGTCAGCTCATTTCATGGAAGTCTTTGAATCCTTCATGTACTGACCAATATTTTCTTCAAGTTCATGAAAGGAGTGTCTACCACTTGGGGAGATGATACCATATGGGACAGTTGCTTCTCATAAAGCAAATTCATACCAGAGATGAAAATATATTTGAACATATATTATTGGTCTGGGGATAGGGTTTAGGGCACTTGCATACCATGCACAAGGCCCCAAGTGCCATCCTCAGCACTTCAAATAAACAATAGCATATAGTCACTCTGTTTTTTGTCATCTGTTCCATTGACTGAGATTTCTATCAAAATTTGTTAAGACTAACTGCCTTTGGATTTCTGACTTATACATGTGAAGACTTTCTGGGAGTGAAGGACGTTCTGTGTTTATTTGGTAATCAATAACAAGAGTGCATCTTTCTATTATTTCAAGGTTCCCTTGAAGAAGCTCTGTTTCCACAGTTAAACCATGTTTAATGAGATACTGTCTGGTCATCCCATTGAACATCTAAGGCATGTTTTGAAAAGACTGCAAAAAGTCAGTCATTTCTTTGCATCAAGAACTTTATAACCTTGAGTCAATTTATTCTACCTCAGCTGCTCATGATAGCTCACACCTGTGATGCCAGCACTGGGTTGGTGAAAACAGGATCAGGAGTTCGAGGTCATCCCTGATCACTTGGGGAATTCTAGGACAGCTTGGGCTTCATGAGACTATATCTTATAAATAAAAAGATATTTCAGTTGATTAAGTTAAAAATTTAAAACATAGTTGTCTGTCCTTTATAGTCAAACCTTAAGTTAATACCATATGTCTGCATGACATATATGAATTAGGTATTTTAAAGAAACAGAATAATTATGCCAGGAAGCTAAACAAATTAAGTTTTCAAGAGAAAAAATGTATACAAACACTAGAAAAAAACTCACTAAAATATAAACTATTTTTATGCTTCTGATAAAAGTCTGTAAAGACATATCCATTGCATTATCACAACTGATAATGTTAATTTTCTGCAGGAAAGTAAGACTTGTCCAAAATTTTAAAGCTCTATTGTAGTGAAACTGTCACAGCAATTGTAAGTAAAACTATTGTAATTAGTTTTGTCTTATTGATTTTCCTTATAGTGCTGGACATCAGACCCTGGGCCTCATACATACTAGATAAGCCCTCCTAATGAGCATCTCTAGCCCTTGCTTAGTTAGTGTTTCAAAACTAAGTTATGGATGATGAGATGGCTCAGCTGCTAGAGGTGTTTATTGCACAAGCCTGTGGAGACCTGAATTCAGTCACCATGACCCCAGTAAAGGTGGAGGGGAAGAATGGACTCCACAGTTGTCCTCTTGACTCCAACCCACACATGAAATAATTTTTTTCTTTTTATTAAAAACAAAATTTTTACACAAATTGATAGTGTTAGGAGTATGAACCAACAGGCCAAAATACAACAGTCTATGTCAATGTTAAATCAGTTTTATCTATAAATGTTTAAAAGCCATTTTATGAAAAAATTATATTAAGTATTTTTCAGGTTTTCTAATATTTCTATTTTCTAAATGAAATCCATTGGACATTGTTAGGATGTATTGTTTAAGAATGCACTTGATTATATTAATAAATAATTTTAAAACTTGTGTACTAGGGCTGGGGAGATGGGTCCATCGGTGTTTGTTGTACGTACATTAGGACTTGGGTTCAGATTCCCAGCCCACACATAAAGGGCCACATATGGCAGTATATGTCTTTGATACCATTGTTGTGCAGTCAGACTCAGGCAGATCTCTATAGCTCTCTGACCAACCAATGCAGCCAAGTCAGTGAACTACAGAGTCAGTGCGAGAGCCTGTTTCAAAAAATAAAACAGTAGGAGACACCTGATACTAACCCCTGGCCCTCCACACACACTCCTGAATTCATGTGAGCACAGGCATCCACATGCACACACACACTCCCAAACAGACTTGAGCACATGCATCTACATGCATAGACACAGACCAAAAACCCTCTGTGCTGATGAATTGAGCACTGCAATGTCCATAATTACAGAGAAAAGGCAGAATGTTTGCTGTGTGTGCAATATCAAATTTCTGTAATAAAATGGGAGGAGTATTTCTGTTGTTTGCTTTGTGCTGTCAACTATTAAAATGGTATGATGTTTTAATTTCTGTCCCAAATAAGGACTCTGCTCTTTTCCATGCTTATTACCATTTGAATTTTCAACCACTTTCAACATATGTATAATTACCTGTACATATTCAGCTTATAGACCTTTTTCTTCACTAGCACTGTCTGCTGCCTATAACATCCTGAGAATGTTCATTCTTCACAGCCCTTTGGTAAAGACCTATAACATCCTGAGAACATTTGTTCTTCACAGATCTTTGGTAAAGACAGTATCATCTCATAATATTACCTCTATTTGCTTAACAAACACTTCTTGCTGTACTTGCCATTTTTCTGTTCCTGCCTTCCTCTGTAGACTCCTTTCCTTACAACTGGGAGGTTTTGTGGAAACCTGGTGTCTGGCATATTGCTGATACTTCATTTACTCTTATTATGTGGTGAGTTGAAACAAATGGCACTTGCTGATCCCAGGCATAATTGATTTATAAACCTCCCAGGCAAAGTGTGGTAAAATTGCGTCCAGTAGGTAGGAAGCGAGAGCTCAGATAGTGCTTTTTTATTAAGGAGGTCCTGGACCGTCTTCGTCCCCAGGATAAGTAGTGAATCTTTTAAGAGATGGGGCCCAATGGGAGGTGACCAAGTCTTAAGAGGGATTGATATTTTTGTCATGAGAGTATGTTTCCTCTCACAGGGAGCTCCCAAGACAGCCAGTTGTTAGGTCACTCCTATTCTTTCTCTGTGTATACTGCTGGCCACTTTTGGATATTCTCCCTCCACTTTTATACTCTCTACTGTGAAGGCCTCCCTAGAAGCAAGAAAATGCCAACCATGCTCTTGGGGTTCCTGAAATGTGAGCTAAATAAAAATTTTATTTGTAAAGCAGTCTGCCTTGGGTATTTTATTATAGCAACACAGATGGACTAAGAGAAGGACAATATTTCTTATTCAATAGTGATATGAACATATAGGCTTCGAAGGGTTTGAGAAACCCTTCAAATTGTTATAGATCTAGTTTTTAGTGAATTTTTTGACTTGATTTTTGTTTTGTTTTCTCCCCTAGTGCAAAGTAACTTTAGTTGTACTCTCAAAAGAAGTAACAACTGTTTGGATGGGTGTTGTTTCATATATTTTAGAAATATAAAGCCTTACACTGACTGTAAATTGGTTCAATCGGTAAATTGGTCTTGACTAATGATGATGATGATCATCATCATCATAATACCAAAGCCTGTTTTTTGTTTGTTTGGTTGTTTTTTTTTTTTTTTTTTTTTTTTTTTAGAATCTAGACGGCAAAACAGAGAAAAACAGAGAAAAAAAAAACCCACAATATTTTGGACCAAAAAGAGCAGAGACTTCTACACAGATTTTGTTCTATTTTCCCGTTGTTTTTTTTTTTTTTTTTCAAAGTTCCTCAAAATGAGAGAAAATTCTAAATGTTCAATAGGGAGGAAGAGGTTTAATGCTTGTGAGATAATATATAGTCAGTAAAAATGATTATGATGAATTATTAAAAATGGGATAAAGATTATGAAAAACAGTATATTTAAAGACAATCATGAACTTTTACTTGAGGACTAACTAAAGAACCATTAATGTACATGCATCAGAAGCCGTGTATCAGGCTTCTCACTGCAACACTGTTTTATAAGATAATTAGAAACAGCCCTGTGTCTGTCAGTATAAGAATGGATAGATTAAAGTCTATGTATATTCTCATAGAATTCTATATAACATTGGAAGATGCATGAATTATGGATATTCATCAGCTTGATTAGTATGAAGTCCCCAGAAACAACATTGAGGAGAGAAAGAAAAGCATGTCACAGGGAGAGTATATATAGCATAATAGCTATAAGGATTGAGAAATAAGATATGTTGTTTGGAAGTTTATGTGTATGAAAAAATGGAATGATTCCTACAGAAATGTAACTTTAGAGGGAAGCAGGAGCTGCACAGATGGCTGTGAAGGTATTGAAGATGCTCATTTCTGAAGATGCATGTCTGGGTTCTCATGCTGTTCTTGGTACCCACAGGGAACTGGCTTCTAGACTCCAAGAATGTAAAAATCTGCAGATATGTGTGATCCTAATGTAAAGTGGTGTCATGTTTGCACTGGTGACATGGTGTACACTTCAAACCCTCTCTGACTTCTAATACCTACTGTAATGTAGAAGTAAATAGTTTTTAAGGGCTATTGTTTGGAGGTAACAAGGACACTGTGCATGCTTTCTACACCACATGTTTTTTAAAGCATTCTGACCCGTGGTTGCTTGAATGAGTCAATATAGAAGATAAGGATATAGATGGTTGACTATTATGTATACATCAATGTATAACAGAAATTGTTATATACATAATATTGTTGTCTTAGCTAGGGTTTCTATTGCTGCAACAAAATGCCATGACCAAACAACTTGGAGAAGAAAGGGTTTATTTAGCTTATACTTCTACATTGTTCTTCATCATCAAAATAAATCAGGATAGGAACCTGGAGGCAGGATCTGTTGCAGAGACCATGGAAAGTGCACTATTTACTAGCTTGCTTCCCATGGCTTGCTCAGCCTGCTTTCCTGTAGAACCCAGGACCACTAGCCCAGGGATAGAACCACCCACAATGGCATGGGCCCTCCCCCATCAATAACTAATTAAGAAGATGCCTTACAACTGGATCTTATTGAGACTTTTTCTCAAGCTTACCTCCCTTCAGATACTTATAAACTTATAAAATTACATTTTTATTTATTTGTTTGGATTAGAGGACACATGCCCATCTGTGTGTGAGTATGTGTGTGTGTGTGTGTGTGTGTGTGTGTGTGTGTGTGTGTGTGTGTGTGTCAGAGGACAATGTTTTGAAATTAGTTCTCTTCCACCTGTGGATCTCAGTCAGGGATTGACCTGAGATCATCAGCCTTGGTGACATGTACCCTTCCTTACCCATGGAGCTGTCTCACTCACAGGCCACTTACAGTGAAAATATAACGGTCAGTAGATAAACATGATTTCATCTCTACTGGTTTGAATAAGAATATCCTCATAGACTCATATGTTTGAATGTTTGATTCCCAGTTAATGGAACTATTTGTAAAGGCGTGGCCTTGTTGGAGGAGGTGTGTCAGTGAAGGGTTCAAAGCCCACACCAGGTCCAGTCTTGTGTTTTCTCCCTCTCTCTCTCTCTCTCTCTCTCTCTCTCTCTCTCTCTCTCTCTCTCTCTCTCTCTCTCTCCAATCATACATGTCCTTTTAATTACTTTTACAGCAGCATGCATGCATGCCTGGGAATCATGGTGGCAGGAATGCATTTGAGGCTCTCTGAAACTATAAGAAAGCCTCAAATATTTTCTTTTAAAGGTTGCTTTGGACAAGATGTCTCTTCATAGTAATAGAATAGTAGCTAAGACATTGCTTATGTCAATAGATATGAGATATTTGGGTGTGAAATACCATAACTTGATTATGCTAAGAATAAATAAAATGAATACACCATTTTTATTTCATTATGGTAAAAGAATAAAAGGTTGTCTCATCAAAAGACAACTAAAATCCCAAGTGTGTATGTACTCCAAATAGATGAAGCAAAAACTAATAATTGTTTTAAAAGTGGGCAATGGCACAATTATGGTTGGAGGTTATGATATCTCTCTCAATGCAAAGAACAAGTAGACAGAAAAACAGTAATGATATAAGACATGGAAAACATTCTTACCAGGTTGGCTTTGTTAGCCTAGAGCACTACAACCAAAACCAGCAGGGTATGTGTAGAACACTTACCAAAATGGGCCATACACTGGGCTGTAAAACAAGATGAAATAAACCTACAGGATCAAATTGGGGCCAGCAAGATAAGTCACCATGTGAAAGCACTTGCTGCCCAAACCTGATGACCTTACTTTTGATCCCCAGAACCCATGTAAAGGTAGAGGGAAAGAGCAGACTCCCCTGCATGTGCTTGATGACCCATGTTCACATCTTTGAAGATCAAGAAGCAGAGAAAGGGAAGCACTGGCCCTCAGATGATTTCCTGTTTATTATTTAGCTCAAGACACTAGTTCATGAGATGGTACCTTCACTAAGCTTAATTATTTCACAGGCACCCTCATAGACATATCCAAGTGTATGCTTCACTAATGACTAGGTTGTTTTTTGTTTCTTTGTTTATTGGTTTTAAGATGTACTGATTAGTACTTCTATCTGTGGGTGTTTTACTTCCATGCATATCTGTATACCACATGTATGCCTAATACCTAAGAAGGTGAGAAGACAGCATCAGATCTTCTGGAACTGGAATTACAGACTGTTATAAGCTGCCATGTGAGTACTGGGAATCAAACCTTGGTTTTCTAGAAAAGCAGAAAGTACTTTTAAACCCCTGAGCTCTCTAGCCTGTTGTTGGTTGTTGTTGTTGGTTGTTGTTGTTGTTGTTGTTGTTGTTGTTGTTGTTGTTGTTGTTGTTCTTCTTCTTCTTCTTCTTCTTCTTCTTCTTCTTCTTCTTCTTCTTCTTCTTCTTCTTTTTCTTTGTCTTCTTCCTCTTGACACAGAGGTTCTCTGTTTAGTCCTAGCTGTCCTGGAACTTGATCTGTAGACCAGGTTTACCTCAAACTCAGAGATGTGCCTGCCTCTGCCTCCTGAGTGCTGGGATTAAAGAAGGGTACCACCACCCAGAGTGGTGTTCTTTTTAAAAATATTTGTTTATTTATTTATTTATTTATTTATGAAAGAGAGACAGACAGACTGACTGACTGACTGATTGACTGATTCTCTGAGCAATTTATAGAACAACTTTTATGAGACAGTTCTCCCCTTCCACCATGTTTTCCCTGGGGATATGACTCGGGTTGCCCAGGCACAAATAAAAAACTTTTACCTTTACCTTCTGAGCCATCTCAAAGCCCCAAGGTGTTTTTTAATCCAATCAAGTTATCACTCAAAATAACCATCATTGTCTTCTTGGTAGTGCATGGTTTTTGTCTCAGTGCTAGGAAAACAGAGACATATGGATCTCTGTGAGTCAAAGACCAGTCTGATCTGCATAGGGAGTTCCAGGCAAACCATGGTAAGATCCTATCTCAAAATGAGCAAACAAGCAATGCAAACTAACAAGCACACTCGGTAGTAAAGAGCTATAGAAATATCCCTTCTTGTTTGAAAATCTGGGTTTTGTTTCTGGCTCTAGAAATAGTTCCAAAGGTATAAATTCAGTAATTCTAAGAAGCCCTTGTCTACCACACCTGAGTTTAAAGTCTTTAAACATGGCATAGGCTGTCAAGAGAATCAAACACATGATTTCAAAGTATCTGAACTTTTATTCTACCTCTTAAGATCTGGGGAGAAGAGAAAGTCTGAGAGTGATCTTAACTAGCTATGGCCAGTGACTTCAGTTGGGCCCATGTAATGATGCCTCCATAAAACTCTCAAATTGAGGAGTTTGGACAGCTTTAAATTTGGTGACAATGACCATGTAGCAATACAGATATGGGATGTACCAAGATAGCTCCTGGAATTTCTGCTACCCTTATGTTAACCTGTTCATCCCATCCACTTGGTACTTCAGAATGGTAATATGTATAGTGAACATGTAAGAACATGTAAAGGGTTGTCCTGAATTCTGTAGTCCATTCTAACATAGTAGCAAACAAGAGAGAGGAACATAGAAGCAGTCAGTCAGGGTCAGCACAGAAAACCTGGGAATTTGATTGGGTACATCTTAATGTGACTGTACCCTGAGGCTAAGAAATCTGATACTACCTCCAGATAGAGAGTCAGATAGCAATAAACTGAGAGAGAGTCCATTGATGTCCACACAGAACTGGGGGATAACCTGCACATATATTTTGTATCTGTTTTAGTTAAGATTTCTATAGCTGTGAAGAGACATCATGACCAACTCTTATAAAAGAAAACATTTAATTAATTGGGGCTGGATTACAGGTTCAGAGGTTTATTCCATTATCATCATGGCAGCAGGAAACATGGCAGCATGGCTTCAGCATTTGAAACCTCAAAAAGCTCTCCCCCAATGACCTTCCCATTTCCTCTTAATATTGCTAAATATTAATATTAAGAGGAATACCTCTTAATATCGCTACTCCCTGGCGTTCAAGCAATCAAATATATAAGCTTATGGGGATCATTCCTATTCAAACCTCCACAGTGTTAGAGCTGGAATGTGTGAGAGCATCAGAATTGGCTTTCCTCACATATATTTTTTCTACTGTGAGATGATGTGTGTAAGTTGATAGCAAAGTCTGTCTTCATTTTTGTGTTCCCATCACCAAGCACAGGGCTAGTGTCCTTTGTCCTCAAGAAGCTCAGAAAATGGTAACAAATGAGTAAGGGAGTCCTGGGTAAATGTGGTGGACATTATATACTGCAGTCTGGGATTTTGAATTGATGATGGATTCAAAGACCAAACAGGCTGTTGTATAGGTAATCATCAAGTCTCTGTAGATAAGGATGCTTGTGAGGGACCCTGGGAAAGGTACAGCCTTCCCTCTAGTGGAATGATGCTGATACAGCACATTCTTCAATGAGGTATCCTATGCTAAGGATCCTCACACACCACACACTGCCTCTCAATAGGCAGGAAGCAAACCTCCTCTGAAGTATTGATGCTTTGGGTGCCTTCCCCTGTGCACTTTCGTTTTCAGAAGCATAAAGAACAGACTAGCTACATTCCACCTTCTTTACACACACACACACACACACACACACACACACACACACACACACACACCCCACAACAATTTTTAAATGAGCCATTGTCTTTAATCACCGTGGCAAAGGTATTATCCAGTCTTGCTTAAAGGGATTTTTTTTCTTGCCAAGAAATGAAGTACTCCCAGACAAGAATAAAGACATTAAGGACTGTCTATTAAGATTCTGCTTTAGTTGAGATAATAATTTAGGGGTAATTAAGCAAATTGTATAGACACCAATGGGCCATGAATCCCAAGAGGGATTGCCCAAGATGCAGAGGACTTTAAATGCTGAAAGAACAGATTAGAGTTAGGTAGCAGTTACTTTTTGAATTTCCTGGCATAAAAAGGAAAAGGCAGATGCAGAAATGCCTGTCATTCAAGATATTCAGCAGGATCCCAAGCTCAGTACAGATGTGGGCAATTTCATGAAACACTAACTCAAAATAAAAAAATAAAGCTTAAGGATGCATAGTAGCTCAGTGGTGGAAAGCTTGCCCAGCATGGAGTCCTGAATCACAAGAAGGAAGCAAAAAGAACCAACTGGAAATGGCAAGAGTCTTTTGAAACCTTAAAATCCATGCCCCAGGGAGATACTTTCTCCATAAGTCCACAGCTCCTAGTCCTCCCCAAACAGGCACCAGCTAGTGACCAGGTATTCAAGTGCACAAGACTTATTGGGGAGTATTTCATTCCAACTGCCACATTCCACAGGAGATGGTGCACGCCTTTAATCCCAGCACTCCAGAGGCAGAAGCAGGCAGATCGCTGTGAGTTCGAGGCCAACCTGGTCTACAAAGTGAATCCAGGGCAGCCAGGCTACAAAGAGAAACCCTATCTCAAAAAACAAAAACCAACCAACCAACCAAACAAACAAACAAACAAAACAAACTTCCACATTCCAATTCACTGGTTCCTATAGTCTTGTGGCCATATTATAATGTAAAATGCATTTAGTACAACTTTTCAAAAGTCCCAAAGTCTTTCACAGTTTCAGCAGTTTTTGAAAGCCTAATGTCTCTTTGGAGACTCAAGGTTATCTCTTAATTATAACCCTGTAAAGTCAAAAGCAGATCACATACTTCCAACATCTAATGTCACATATATCCATTCCGTATTCCATCGGGATGGAATGAGGAAATGCTGCACCAAAGCAAGGCCAAAACCCAAAACGAAGAACTCCAAATCCTGTAGCTTTACATCCAATATCAAAGGGCTGTGCCCTTCTGGCTTTGTTGCCTGCATGATACAACTCTTTTTTCTTGGGTTTCTTGGGTGTGTAATGGCTTTTGGCAGATTTCTCCTGGTTCTTCAACATCTAACATCTTGCAGATGCCAAAGTCAGTCAGTCTTCACTTTTATAGCATCACACAACAGCTTTTCAGAGCCTCCATGCAGGGACTTGACAGCCACACAGCTGGAATCCATGGCTCTCCATATAACCAGAGAGGAAGAGTGAATGACCCTTTAACTTACATTTCCTTCCTGACTACAAAGGTAGCACCATATTGACAATGCTGGCAAATTTGGTTACCAACTTGGAGTGAACACTGGCCTTTTAAAATCACATTTGCAGCAGCTTTTATTTGTTGTTCCTATCTAGGAGTAGATAATTCCTTAGGCCTTTTTCTTTCACAAGTTGGACATGTAGGTGGTTCTTGTCCTGAGGGCACCCGTTCCCATTATTCTACTGCTGATTTGCTCCCTTCCTAATGGTGCCAATCTCCGTAGCAATTACAGCCTTTCTTTCAGCACAAGCCTTGGCTGTAACATTAAGCTTTCCAGTGTCCCTTTCCTCTCCAAATGGAATTTTTTATTTCTTTCTGCCTCATTTGCTCTATTTCATCATAGACCTATATAGGACTGATTATTAATAACCATACAACAGAGCCAATGTTAAGCTGTCTTGAAATCTCCTCCATCAGTGGACTGTGAATTATCTTTTAGTTTATCTTCAGGCAAATTATTAGGACAAGGGAAGAAAGTAGCAACATTTTTTTGAAAATATCATAAGAATGGTCTCTAATCTAATTGTTAATATCATTCCCTGTTCTCCCAGTCCGGCCTACTTGAAACCTCTCAAGCTGGGACTTCACAGTCCATGTGACTACTGTTTTCTAAGTTCTTACAGCAGTCAACCATTTTTCTAATCCAATGTTTCAAAGCCTTTCACATTTCTTCAAACTAAACTAAACAAAACAAAACAGTATGGTCAGGTTCTACATAGCAATAGCTTTCCTGGTACCAACTTCTATATTTCTTACTTTTCTATTGATGATATAAAACACTATGTCCAAGGCAACTTATATGAGAAACAGTTATTTTGGCACTTATGGTTCTAGAAGGTTAGAATCCATGGTGAGTAGAAGTAGGAGATGGCAGGCAGCTGGAATAGCAGCTCCATCTTAAACCACAAACAGGAAGTAAAGACGGCAAAAGTCTGTTGAAGTCTCAAACCGAGACGTACTTCCTCCAGTAAGCCCACGCCTCTTAATTCTCCCTGAAACAGTTACCAACTGGGAACCAAGTAGTCAAATGCTTGAGACTTATGCAGGGACATTTTATTCAAACTTCCATAGTATACAAAAAAGAACGTGAAAGTAGACCAGAAAACTCACATCAAGAGGCCTCGAGCGATTATTTGGTGGTTAATGGAATTTTCTGGTCTTTCAGAGGACCCAAGTTTAGTTCCCAGCATCCACGTCAGATGGCTCACAAATTACCTATAATTCTAGTTCCAGAATTGCTGATGAAGCATGGCATATACATAAATAAAACCAATTCTCTCTCCCTCCTCTGTCTCTGTCTCTGTCTCTGTCTGTCTGTCTGTCTGTCTGTCTGTCTGTCTGTCTGTCTCTCTCTCTCTCTCTCTCTCTCTCTCTCTCTCTCTCTCTCTCTCTCTCTCTCTCCCTCCCTCCCTCCCTCCCACTTCTCCCGCCCCCCCCCTCTTGTACACACATACAAAACCAAAAAGTGTTTCTCCATCCCAGGTTCAATATACCCTATCACATATCTCCTGTTGCCCAGAACATGCCGCACATCAACAGTGAAGAATGGGACACAGGCTTCGTAAGTAATGTGAAGTAGCTGAGTATTGAATAGAGGTTTTAATTTCTCTCCATGGGCCTCAGTAAGTGAGCTGCTAGCATGGTTTTAGTACATGCAGCTTTCTCTTTGTAGGACATAGATCTTACTTATATAACTTTTCCCAACACCTGCATCACAAGGACTTGATCCCTATCCTGAATCTTTCTATTATTTTGCGTGTGTCAAAAATGATCTTTATCTTTTGTAGTCAATTGTGTATGTTTAAAGCAGCTGCTTGAGGCCACGGATTTGAAAAGCTCACTGAAAGAACAGGCTACAGGTCCTCATGGTGAGCATGTGCTTCAAAGTGAAATCTGCATTCAAATCCCAGCTTCACTGTTTAGCTGCTTGTGTGGTGTCTGAAAGGAAAACTTTTTCCTCTGTCCTTCTGGTTCAGTAGCTAAGGAACTGATGCCTTAAACTAGCAACAAACACATTAACAGGAGAAAAGTCATGCAGTTGTTTTTTTGTTTGATTGTTTGTTTGTTTGATCAACAGTCATGTGCACAAGAGTTTATACAAAAGAAGTAAAACTCAACGAAGTGGAGCCGGTGTGCTGTTTTAATAAAAGGAGGGAACTGGCCTTCAGGAGTTGGTAAATCACGAGGAATTGTCTAGGCAGTAAATGAGTGAAACTGGAAAGAGCGATACCTTCCTAGAGGGATGTTTATGCTTTGATTGTATGTGCAAAGGGGGAAGGCAGACTATTCTTTCTGTATCTGGCTGACCTTATTTGCTTTCAGTCCCAAGTGTTCCTTAAGCCAAAGGGACATATTTGATGCTGGCATATTCAATGGCCAGTCAAATCTGTCCCTTCTCTGAATTTATCAGCTGTAAAGTTGGTACATAATCAGTCCTTCACGTGGCTATTGTGAGGGTTCAATACACTTCGCTTAGCATTTGATGTATTCAAAGAGCCCAATGTCTGGTAGCTCATTTCAGCTATTCATGTAATTTCTCAGCTGAAGGGGTCTTGGTGCTGTGGTATAATGCATTCAGTCCACCAGTTAAAGCAAAACAAAACAAAGGAAGTTGAATTGGCAAGTTCTGCTGGTTAGGTTTTTCTCTCAACATGACACAAATTAGAGTTATTTGAGGAGAGAGAACATCAGTGGAGGAACTGCCTCCACTGCATTGGCCTGTAGGCCCATCCGCTGAGCGTTTTCTCAATTAGTGATTCTTGCAGAAGAGTTCACTGTGTGTGATACCACTCCTAGGCAGCTGCTGGTCCTGGGCTGTATAAGAAAGCAGGATGAACAAGCCAGTAAGTATCCTTCTTCTGTGGTCTCTGCTTGAGTTCTTGTTCTAATTTGCCTCAATAACGGACTGTAATATGGAAGGGGAAGAGCAAACTAAATAAATCTTTTATGGCCCTCAGCTTGGTTCATAGTGTTTATCTCAGCAATGGAAAGCAAACTAGGACCCAAGCAAGTCTAATGTAATAGCATACTAATTCGTTCCAACAATATATCCTGTTCCTTATAATGGGGTATTTCTCATTCTCCTTCCTTCCTTTCAATTTTATTTTAAATTAACAATAGTTTTAGCGCTAACTTTCATATTTCAGTACATATATACAAGATCTACTACTATCAAATGGCAAAGGAACATTTTTCAGTTCTTTATTTCTTTATGTTTGGATACTTTTGAGTTTCTCTCTTCTGGCTCTTTTCTAATATTATCAGTCATTGCGAGCTATAATCACCCTCCTCTTCTCATCTTGAGAAGAAATCAGAATTGGAATTAATTTAACTAATTGGCATTGAATACTTACTGTGTCCATAGCCTTGGGCTAGATGTTGGGTTTATTATAGTGTTGATAAGCCAGCACACTGTGAAGAGAAAGTGCGTGATAATTGGAAACTATCTCTCAAGAAAAACTATGGATGTTGAGGTCTAGCTAGGAAATTCTTCTGACCTTGGGACCAAATAGACTGGTTTTGGATCTTGGCACAGCCAGGGGTTAATAGAGAAGACTAGCCAAATCTAAAGCAATTTGTGTGACAAGACAGCTAATAATAGCAATTGATTTTAACCCACAAAGTGAAACAAATGTATTAAGTCCTTACTAATGAAAGCAGGCAATTGAATAAGTGGTTAAGAAGGGAAGCACATGCTGTGCCGTGGTGTGCCTGTGGAGACCATAAAGACAGGTGCCTGTCTTTGCTTTCCATCTTGAGACGTGCCCCCTATACCCTGCATGCCCCCCTCTTTTTCTCTCTCTGTTTGCTGCTGACTTTGTTATGCTAGCTGGCCTGCGACCTTGCAGGGAACTTTCCTTTCTCTGCCATCCACCTCTGTATTGGTGTACTCTGATTATAGGTGCTTGCTACTGCCTGTGGCTTTTACATTGGGTCAAGCTCAGGTTCTCATGGTTGTGTGGCAAGTGCTTTACTTACCACCCCAGCCCTATAATTGCACTAGGTAAGCATTAGCCACATATGGTAAAATTACTGGGGAAGTATGAAAAACAGATGATATAATCTCAAATATTTCTCCATAAGATTCTTATTAATTACAAAGAAAAATGCTAATTTTATTGTAATGAACTTAGTATAAGAAAAGCCCTGATATCTAAAACATCAGAGTTTATATCCCAGTCAGTGAGACATATCAATATAAGTCCTGTGACACTAATCCAAAGTTATTTACCCTCACTGTGGTGCTCAGTGGCGCATGGTGGGAGCATGTAGAGTGTTGCTCACCTTATGCCAGTAGGGAAGCAAGTACTGAGGGAGAAGGGAGGAATCAGAATTTTCTTTTCCTTCAGTATTTCTAGACAGGGTTTTTCTGTTATCTTGGCTGTCCTGGACTTGCTTTGTAGACCAGGCTGGCCTCGATCTCACAGTGATGCACCTGCCTCTGCCTCCCAAGTGCTGGGATTAAAGGCATGTGCCATCATAACCTTATTAATCTCTTCAAGTGCATGCCTCCAATGACCTGCCTTTTAAAAAGTATGCCCTACCTCTTAAAGTTCCCACCATCTCCTGACAGGGACATAAAGAGGATCTGTCTATGGCTTCTGTCACTCAGTTGACCACCAGAGTTGATTTGGCTGATTTGTCTGGCTAGACTGGTGTCCCTTACTCTCACTGTTCCATGTGTGTCCTTCCAGAAGCTGCTGGTTCCTTTGAACTATTCTTCAATCAAGGGCATATGAGTTTGTAGGACATTTGACCCCATTGTGAACCTCAAGACTGTTAACTCTAAAAACCTGTTTCTTGTTGTGGAGTGTCTCAGCCTTAGCACAACACTTTTAATCCAAGAGTTTTCTCCAAATAAGAGCTAAATAAAGTTAACCCTAGGTCAAGAGGTGGAGCAAGAAACCAGCTGACAGGAATTAAGTGAAAGAAGGGACTTTGAGGGAAGGATATTTAATTCATCACTGAGAAGACATAGGAGCTTTTTGCCTTTTAGCTTTTGGCTTCCTCCTCCTGGGCTGTTGGTGAGTTAGCAGGCCTTTTCATTTAGGGCTGTCAGGTGAGCTGAGTAAGAAAAGTGTTTTTCTTTGGCATGTGAGCCAAGTAGAAAGATCAGCTAGGTGCTTTCTCTGCCTCTCTGAGCTAGCAGATTTTCAGCCCTCCATCTGGCTCCTGAGTCTTTATTGGTAAAATCAAATGATTGGGACTTTCTTTCTTTCTTTAAAATAACATATGAGAAGAAGAGCTCTCCTGCTAGAACCTCTGAACAAGTTCTCATGGTCTGTCATCTCCTAATAGTGTCACAGGCTTGTAATGACAAATCTTTGGTAGGCAGAACTTTGGATTCAACCTATAGAGTTGCTCATTTCTAGGGGTGGAGGGGTGGGGCAGATTATCTTAACCCACTTACCAGTGTCAAGAAGAAGAAGAAAAAAATAGACTCGTACAAAGAGCATTGTAAATATTTTACCCTGTACTAAGTGATTTTTGCTGTTAGTAATAGCAGCCCTACTGTCTTGTGCTGCTACAACTTCAGAGGGTTTCTGCCCAATCAAAAGCATCTGGATACAAACCAGTTCTAGCCATGCAGAATGCCCTCATCCAAGGAAGTAATAATGCTGTCTTTGTGGCTGGATGGCTGTTGCCAAGGAGATGGCTCCAGATAGCCCAAACAGCTGATGGGAGTGATGTCACTTCTAGGCTTGGCAGAAAGAAAATCCACAATGAGAAAAACAGGGCAATGGCCTCTCTGTCTCTAAACATGAATATGCTACAGTAGCAGGAAAACACAACTTCCGTTATAGTTTTTCATTTGAGTAACTGATTCTATTTTCGGTTTCCAAGTTCACCAAGGGTTACGCTCATAATTCACAAACAGGGCCTTTCTGAATAGGGCAAGGGATTAATCCTGATGGGAACTTCCTATAGGTTCTTTATAGTTGTCTACTCCATTTTGTATGTGGGGAAGGCAAAGTACAGAAGGGAGAGGTGGTCACAGGATAAGTCATAGTTAGAGTTCAAGCATCTACATTGCTGGTCCTGCAATCCCATCACTCAGCCGCCTTGCGACATTTGCTTTAGGAATGGAGTCTGGTGATTCTAGCATTTAAGTACTGATCTATCTCACTAGACTTGATGTCTCTTTTCCATTTCTCTTTTCACATTCCATACATTATGCAGTGTATTGTGATCATATTCATCATCCCCCACTGCACTCTCTTGTCCACATGTGCTCCTGTTGGCTCCTTTGTTCTTTCCAACTAGTCTCTTTGCTACTTCATGTTCTTTTCTTCCCCATTGAGTTTAATTAGGGTTGCTTGTATGAGCTTGCATGGGGCTTATTCACTGGAGAATATGCAACTTACCAGTGGTTATACCATGGAAGAGAACAACACGTCCTCCCACAGCAATCACAGATCTCATGTCTGAATTGTACGTTCTGAGGTGGGAAAAAGAACCGAAAACTCGGGGAATATAACCTCTCTGAACCACTTAGGACACTGGAGTTCAGTGGGAATTGGGCTCAAATTACACCTCTGGTTCTTGTCAGTTTGCAAAGAAAGACAGTGTGAGCATGTGAACATATAGGCTACTATTGACAGAATTTAACGATATCTCAGGTCATCCTCATAACACACATACACATATGATAGGTACTAGCCCATTCTCTCAGATCGAGCAATTGAGCTCACACCCACTTGTTCCCTAGGATTGTAGAATATAACAGGTAAACGTCTCACCCCACAAGGGTGGAGCTAGTGGTGTCCAGCACAAAGAGCCTTGTTACTGCAGAGAGCCCAGTCAAAGGGACTTGGCAGGACAAACTGCTTTACTGCTAGGGGGTCATTGTTCCACATCCAAGCACCCTCTCTCTCCTCTTCTGTGCCCTCCTCTCTCTAGTCTCCTCCCTTTTCTTTCCTTTCCCTTTCCTTCCTTCTCCTCACATCCTTTCCTTCCCCTTCCCCATTCCCCCCTCTCATTCCTGTGTAGAATTATTAAAGAAAAGCAAAGAAGAACTCCTGGGAATTGGAAGAGCTCCCAGGGAGGAATAGCTGAAATTCTGATTTTTGTCAGGACCTTTGGGAGGGGATCGGCGTCACAGAAGGTTAAAACATGGTTACAGAGAGCCCTGACCTTTATGCCAGGAACTAAGGATCTGGTTTTAGTGGATAGTAAACTTGTTTATTACTTTGGGGAAGCCATTTCTTCTCTCTCGGTTTCAGTTTACTGATTGTTGGTGCGTAAGCAAACTTCACTGAGGTTTGACACGAAGTATGAAGGGTGAGGTTTCAAACTCAGCACGCAAATTACCGCTTGTATTAGCTCTCCACAGATGCTATTTTTCTAAATCGAGGAAGAACTCAATTATCTGAGTTTCAGCTTAAGGCAAAAGCTTTTTGGGTACAAAGAGCCAAGGCGGGAGAGTCGGGGCTCATGACTTTGGAACAGCAAACAGTTATGTACGCTGAGCTGTCCCACTTCCCGCTTAAATTAACTGATCTGGACGGACTTTTACCCTCAACAAATATGGCGCTCGCCTTGGCTTCAATCCGAATGCCCTTACACACACAAAAAAGCGACCTCCTCTCTTCTCTTGGTATTGCAGGCTCAAGCGCGAAGGCTCTGCCCTCAGTTAAGATGGCGCTCACTCCAGCTTTCCCTGCCAGGTTTCAGTCGTATGCCGGGCGGCTTCACCGCGCGAATCTCGGTGGCCCCGCCTTGTTTCCGTAGGAAGAAGCGCCGGGAAAGATGGCGGCGGCTGCGGTTTAAATTCCAGCGGCACCGCTAGACTGAGAACCAGAGCTGGCTTGGAGAGGGGCGGGACCTGGGGAACCCACCGCGACGTGAGTGCCTGGGGGAACCAGTGGCGCCGTCGCCACAGACACCGGTGCCCCCACCATCTCTTTGTTCATGATGGAAGAGGACGTCTCCCTGCCTGGGACCCTCAGCGGCTGCAGGTGTGGCCCTGGCTTTAGGGTTCGTGGTAACTGGGTTGGGGTTCCTGTTGATGGTGGTTCTCTCCCAGGAGGCCTTGGTTTGCTTGGGGATGGTTCTCTCCTGCTGCCGGAGTGTGGTGGAAACTGGGGGTGGCCAACACTACGTTCGACTGTGTGTATTCTGGAACATACCTACAGGATGTGTATAGGTAAGGGGCTTTTCGAAAGAGTTGGAGGAGGTAGAACTAATTGGGATTTCTGTTAGTAGATGCTGGTTGGGACCAGACCTTATAGCACTTGGTGGGTGATTTATTCTTGTTTGGGCTTTGCATTCTTTATATGGAGTGTAGTTGTTATTTTAAGACTGTTTATGGGTCACACAGTAGCCACCTAGAGGTAGCAGTGCAGGAGTTAAGAGCCTTGTCCTGCCCATACAGAGGCAGGATTTCTCTGTGTAGCCTTGGTTGTCCTGGACTCTCTTTGTAGACCAAGCTGGCCTCAAACTCACAGAGATCTGCCTGCTTTTGCCTCCCTGAGTGCTGGGATTACACAGCTCTGGGCAGGTATATGTGATACCTGCCCCAATGCTATATCATCTGTTTCTGATAACTTCTATCAAGCTACCTCCCGTCCATAATCCCAAACACTTACTAATGTTCTTCATCTGGGCCAGATTCTCCATCCACACCTGCTGTGTACTTCTCCTCCATCTAACCCATGGCAGCCATCCGCTCCTCTTCTCTTGAGACCTTCTCCTTCCTCCTTGTGGTGGTTTTTCTTTTTCTCCTTCCCAGAACTCCTCTTTCTCTAAGCCATACCTCTAGCTCCTCTGCCCTGCCCAGGTGGGATGGCTTTTTATTAATCAAAAGGTGGGTCACAGAGACAGCAAGCAATAATTAGCATCAAAACACATCAGACCAACCCCTCAACATACACCATGTTGAAAGGGTGATACTATGTTGCCATCACAACCACTATTGTAAGTTGTGCCTCTTATCCAAAGAGACCGGAAATTGGATTATTGTGGACATTTGGAATGGGTTGTTGGCGTGAGAACTAAACCAGCCCGATGTCTAAGTTAGTGGATCTTATAATAATCTCCTTTTCTTCCTCTCCCAGCCTTGACCAGACAGATTTATTACTGGGCATTCGTCTCTTAACCTGCCCTAGGCCCTCCAGGCACCTTGCTCTCTTCAGGATGAAGTTCTGTCACGTGGATTCCAAGTTTCTCCACGATTGGTTGCATCTGCTGCTCTAGCTTCTCCACTTTCTCTGGTTTCCAGCCCCGTCTCTTCTCAAGCTCCCTGCCCCGTGCCTGACTGCCAAGCTCAGTGATCTGGCTGTGTTGTTTGTTGGTGCCAGGCTTGTGTA
This sequence comes from Acomys russatus, assembly GCF_903995435.1. NCBI lineage: Eukaryota > Metazoa > Chordata > Mammalia > Rodentia > Muridae > Acomys > Acomys russatus. Next base: position 77,995,170 of record NC_067138.1, on the reverse strand, counting down.
TCGCTGTTCTTGCTGCCCTTCCTGTGCCTTTATGCCTTTCTAACATCCAGGTTGCACTGCTAGGAAATCCTCAGTGACATCCCTATCCTTGCCTGGGCTCTCTGTGTTGTTCTAGATACCCTCAGTTGTCTCTGATCTAGTCTTGTTTACAGTGACCAGCATGTCAAGTAGAAATACAACCTGTGGTGTATGTTTTATTAACAACTTTCTTGTAAACTGGGGGTGGTGGCGCACACCTTTAATCCCAGCACTCACGAGATGGAGGCAGTTCAGTGTTCAAGGCCAGCCTGGTCTATAGGAGTTCTAGGATAGCCAAGGCTACAGACGGAAACCTTGTCTTGGAAAAAACCAAAACAAAAATAGCAGCAAAATCAAAAAACTTTGTGGTAGTCATGATTTAAAAAGTAAAAAGAAACAAGTGAAATTCCATTTTCTGTGGTTCCCGAGGTTGGACCCAGGGCCTCAGAGATGCTTAGCAAGTGCTTTACTACTGAGCCTCAGCACGATTGGAATCAGGTGAATTAATAGCATGCTGTATGTAGCTTAATATTTCCATATATGATTCTAGCAAAATCTACAGGAAAACTCGTTGAGATATTTTACGTCTTTTAATCGTATTTAATCTTTGACAGCTGGTTTGAAGTTTTCACTTAGACTGCGTCTCACTTTGGGCCAACTGCATTTCAAGGTATAGGTAATGGCTTGTGTATTGGACAGTGCAGGTGTTACTGTATTGTCACCAGGTGAGAAGGAGCCCTGTTGTAGAACAGGAACTAGAGTTTGTTCGTCTTTGTAACCCAGTTCTTAGTCTAGTGCCTGGTGCATAATAGGAGCAGAGTGGCATTAGTTAAGTCAGTGAGGGAAAAATTAATCTTTTAGGGGCTGCTTTTCTCCACTTGTTACTTATGCAGCCCCCAAAGCTCAGAAAGGTTAAACGAAAGGCCTGGGCTCACAAAAGAAGTTCATGATAAATCAGTACGTTAATCCCTGCTTCTTGACTCCAAAGCCTCTTCTGCCTTCTGCCTAGTCTCAGCTAATCAATCTGAGTATTCAAGGGGCTCTTGCAGAGCTGATGGCATTGGACTGGTCCTTCAAGAGTGGGAAAAATACTCTGGGTGGGATGGGTCTTCCTTAGGTGTCCACAACAAGGGACAGTAGTTCCTATGATAAAATAATACCTTTTCATTTTAATATACTGCTTTCTGAGCACCCTTCTCTTGGTAATATGCAAAAAACCCCATGTTTGCAGTCTAAACCAAGTCCATTTTGTCCTTGAACTTTGTTGCATTAGATCAGGGTACACTATTTGCCCCTGACCTAATCCTCCTTCATGTCCTAAAGAGCTTTAGCACCGTGTAATTTGAAACCAGGGATCATGCCTGCTGTTAAGACTTTTTTATCTTTTTATGTAGAAAGACCTTGTGCTTGGTGGTCAATACGATAGTGAAGATGATGATAAAAGTTTTCATCCAGCCACTTACTAGTTATTTGCTTAGAGTAAGTCACTTCCCTTCCAAGCCTCAGTTTCTCTTTGATGATAAACCTGTTTTATTGATGGCTATGCAAATGAAGTAAGACTGTATGCATTAAGCACTTGGAACCTACTGGAGAAAATGTGAATTCAGTTTGTGTTCTTAAACTCGTGCTATGATGCACACTCTTTGCTGGACAGGGTCCTCAACACTGCAGCCCTCAGCTTATAGCTTTATTTACATGCCAAAAGTCTTTCCTATGCTCAGCTGTGAGTTTCCTGAGGTCAAGCTTATTGAATATCAAATTGTTGTACCACATGGCCAGTACATGCCTCCTGCCATGTTAGGAGCAGACTGGAAGGAAGTGTATAGCTATAAGCACAGTGTGATTTGTCCCATCATGAATGCCAGGAGAAATGTTCTGAAACGAAGATGGAGGGTGAAATCAGATGAGGGTTTAGTGGCAGTGGGAGGGCAAGCTTGGATCGTCTTGTGCTGTGATGCTTGAGGAGGACCATGGTTCCTCAGTAAAGTACTTGCCTTGCAAAGGACCTAAGTGATCCCCAGAAGTCGCATAAAATGTGCTGGGCTTGGTGATGCTTGCTAGAGAAGCTGAGCTCAGAGGAGCCCTGGGTCTGGCTAGTTAGTCAGCATAGCCAAATCTGAGAACCCCAGGCCCAGAAAACAGACTGTTTCAAACAAAACAAAACAGCCAAGGCAGATGGCTCCTGAGGAATGGCCTCTCGCCTCCAGATGTGTGAACACTTGCATGTGTGTGCATACTCAAATGTGCCCCTGACATGAACATGCACACAGATAGGAAGATGTAGTTTACATGCCATAAAGCGTACCCACTTAAAGTAAACTGCTGAATGTAAATAACCTGTCTACAGAGGTGTACCAGCATTACTATAATCAAAGTTTAGAACATTTTCATTATTTGAAAAGAAACCTTACTGTCACCTGCTCCCCATCTCAGGCCCCCTTGCCCATAATCAGTTTTTTTTACTCTGTAGATTTGTCTATTCACATAGATCTTATAATACACATTCTTTTGTGAGATCCACGAATCACTACTTCTTTCCCTTTTGGGTCAAATAATATTTCATTGTACTGTCCTCATGTGCCTACTCTGTTCATGTTAATGGATGTTGTTTCTATTTTTTGTCCATTATGAACATTGTTCTGAACCTTTATTTGTGTATGAATTTTGTGTAGATGTGAGTTTTCAGTGCTCTTCAGTTTCTCCCAGGAGTAGAACTGCCAGGCCTCATGGGGACTTGGCTTATTACTTGGGGAACTGCCAAGCACGGTTCCAAAGACTGGACACCATTTGCCTCTCTCTCCAGGAGTGTTCTGTAGGTTCTGGGTTTTTATACTTCACCAGCACTTAAAAAAATTATTTAATTTTATATGCCTTTGTGTGAGGGTGTCAGATCACCTGGAACTGGAGTGGGTGCTGGGAATTGAACCCAGGTCCTTTGGAAGAGCAGACAGTGCTCTTAACTACTTAGCCATCTCTCCAGTCCCTCACCAACACTTTTTATGGTCTGGCTTATTGACTCAAGCCGGTTTTGCAGGTGTGATATGATATGTCATTGTGGAATTGATTCTTTAATGCTTGATGATAGAATATGTCTTTTCATGTGCTTTTCCCCCACTTGTGTGTTTTCTTTAGTGAAATGTCTATTCAGATTGTTTGCCCAGTTTAAAAAATGTGGATTGTTTCAGCCCTGTAATTTCATTTCTTGGTATCTATTTGAGAGGCATCCTTGTGTATGTATACAATGGGACCAGTGTATCCTCACAGAGCATGGTTTTCAAAAGAACAACTTGGAAACAGGTTGAATTCCTCTTAGCAGGGCATTGGGTAAATTTACATCCTTTCAAAAGTAGACCTTTTAAAAGTAGAGTAAAACAGGGAAGATATCAGGCATTAAGGAATTCTTTTAATTGATCATTGCCAGTAAAGTCTGAAATCTTACTGCTGCACAATGTGCGGTAATGTTACAAATGTGCACACAGTTTGATTTCAGTGTGTGTGTGTGTGTGTGTGTGTGTGTGTGTGTGTGTGCGCGCACGCGCTCACCTTAATGAGTATGTCTATCCATTTGTGTTCCTTATGCAGCTTCCTCTACCTATTGCTGTCTACCTTGGTTTTCGAGACAGAGTCGCTCACTGAATGTGGAGCTTGCATACTTTGGCTAGACTGGCTTACTAGCAAGTCCTCAGTGCATGTGTTAGCACCACTCATTCCAATGCTGGGTTTACAGGCATATACCACCACACCTGGCTTTTATGCGGTCCTTTGGACCCAAATCAAGTTGTTTATGCTTGTGCAGCAAACACTTTGTCCATGCCCACATTTGTCTTATTTGAAGCTAGAAAGTACAACTGCTTCTCTGTATAGAAATGCACACTAGAAGGGCAGCAGGAACTTGGTTTCTGAAGTCAGTGGTTACCTCTTAGGAAGTGACTGGCTGAGAATCTTTAGTGAGAAAGAGTTTTAGGTATATCTGATTTTTACCTATATTCATTTCTTCTCTAATTAAAATTCGTGGCATGGAGTGAAAAAACAACAAGCAATGTGCACTTGCTCGTGTGATTGGTTTTTCAGGGTGATGTTCAGTGCCACCCCAGCTCTGATGGTGCTGCCAGTGGAAAGCTTAGTCCTGTTCTGTTCTTGTAGTGTGAAAGGACAGTTATTTCCTGCAATGGAAGCACAGAAAGAAATGGCTCCTTCATGGAGGCAATAAAATATGACAGGAGGATGAGGTAGAGAGGTGTTCTTGCCCCTGGGGCCCAAGGCCTACCTCTCCTGGCACACAGTGAGTGCTCAGCATTTTATGGATGTTCCCCCATTCATTCAGCAAAGAATAGTGGCCATGCCCTGTGCTGAGGACTGGAAGCCCATTCCTCCTATTCATTCTTCACCATCCTAACCCTTGCATTAGAAGCCAGAGTAGTGACGGGGTGCATAGTGTTGGAAGTGAAATCAGGCCAGTGAAGGCTTTCTACTATTACTTTTTTGGGGGGTATTTTTATTACTACTACTACTGCTGCTACTATTAATATTATTATTAAAATAGGAAGCAAGCAAGCAAAGCTATATTTAAAGAGCAGCACTCATTCAGAAAGTGGTGGTTGAACTAGATTTTAGATTTAAAAAATCAGCTTAAAAAATGGACATTGTCCTTTTAGTGAGGATGGGAAGATCATGCTTATGGGAAAAGGTAGAAAAGTAAGATGAGGAAAAACATGACTTGTTTCCCTGCAAGTCATACCTTTGGTTCTTCGGACTATTTTCTTGCTGTTGGGTACTTGTAGCTTACCAAGTTTCTAAAATAGATGGAGAATGACTTTGCCTGTGTTTTTTCCTGATTGAAAACATAATCTACGTAGGCTATCCTAGTTATCTTTATAGCTGACCTACTTTAAGTGCTCATTTTCCTTGATGTTAGATTTTTGTATTTTCAGGTTTTTGCTTGGTGTTCTGCTCCTGAAGGTCTTGTTTCACTTCAAAGTTTGTTGACCAGGAGTTGTCCAAGCTGTAGCATTTTCATGGAGTTAGAGGCAGGAAGAAAAGGAGGCCCTGGAGTCATGCGCTGCTTCCTTTAAATCTTATTTTCACATTATCTTTGTCAGAGTGACTATTGCTGTGGTCAAACAGCATGACAAAGGCAACTTGGGGAAGAAAGGGCTTATTTCACCTACACTTTCCATCACTGAGGAAAATCAGGGCAGGAACCAGGAGGCAGGAGCCAATGCAGAGGCCATGGTGGGGTGCTGCTTACTGGCTTGCTCCTCATGGCTTGCTCAGTATGCTGTTTTATAGAATCCGTGACCACTAGCCTAGAGATGGCGCCACTCACAGTGACCTGCGCCCTCCTCCATCAATCACTTATTTAGAAAATGTCTTGGAAGCTGGATCTTATGGAGACATTTTCTCAATTGAGGTTCCCTCCTTTCAGATAACTCTAGCTTGTGTCAGGTTGACATAAAACTAGCCAGCACAGCCATAAAAGGCCTGGATTCTAGACTTGGTCCTTCACTTTACTGCCGCCTGACTGGCAGAGACATTAAAACTACTCAGGTCTCATAGCCTTTCTTTAGAAAATGCATGAGGCTTTAGAGAGATGGTAGTTGGAATAAGTATAAATACTTTATAAACTGTTAAAGCACTGTGTGTATGAGGGTGACAATGACAATCTGCTCTTGATTGTGAAGCTCCCCATATGCCAGGCATGTTGGTGGGCATCCTGTGCCCTTATGTTTTACAGAGCATGTTGCTCTGTGAAATATCTTGTATTCTGCTGGAATAGAAGGTTGTGGGACTGAGAGAGGTACAAGCAGGACTCAGAGTGGACTGCAGTGGAGTGCCTGTTGTAGTTTAAATTCCTGTCACTGTCTCCAAACCCTCACCTAACCCCCTTAGACAATTTGACAGTGACAGCACTTTAGATCAGTAATCTCTGCATTTTTTTCGTGATGGTCCCCAAAGTCTGAATTTGTGCCTCTATTCATTATTTTACTATTGCTGTGATAAGACATCAGGACCAAGGCCACTTCTACTTTTTATGGGCTTACAGTTTTAGAAGGTTAGAGTCTGTGACCATCATGGTTAGGAACATGGCAGCAGGCATGGCAGTGGAGCAAGTAGCTAAGAGTACATGTCTTGAGACAGCAATCACTGGGCAGAGAGAGGGAAACAGGCAATGGTATGGACTCTTGAAGGTGTAAAGCCTTCAGTGACCTACCTCCAACAAGGCCACACCTGCTAATCCTTCCCTAGTCATTTCCATGACTGGGAACCAAACATCTACCTATATGAGCCTGTAGGGGTCATTCTCATTCAAACCGCCACAGCTCCTAATTTCTCGAAGCTTACCTTTGGTTGTGATGACCAGTTGATGTTGTCTAACAGATAAAATCAGACTCACAAACCCAAGTGGCCTGTAACTGGCATTGTGTCTCCACTTAGTACATACTTGTAGGATGAACAGCTAAAGACTGTCCCCTATGAATGTCACAGAGCTGTGAGAACTGGGGCTCACTTCTAAACCAGAGCTCTCAGCTCCAAAGCCTGAATTCCAATGCTTCCTTTCTTCTGCGCAGCTCAGGACTGTGTCCTTCTTAGCCAGGGCCCAGCGATTATTACATGAGTCCAGTCTGCCTTCTAGATCCCTTTTGTTTAGTGTTAGTTCATCTCTCAACCCACTGTGCTCTCTCCTAGTGGCCTTCTCCCTGCTGTGCCAAGAGATCTGGATGTCATCAGTGACGCTGCTGGCTTGGGAAATGGAGGTAAGTGTGCAACACCAAGAAGAAAAGGGGATTAGGCTGAAACTGAGCATCTGAGCCCTGGGTCCCAGAGTCTATCTGGCCGGACACCCAGTGGGCACTCAGCATCTTGGACGTGTTGTGTGCTGATTTGCTCTCAACCCTCTTTATAAGCATGAACTAGTAGAGTCCATGTCCCTAGACTCGAGTTTACTACCTGCTAATTAATAAGCCCTGTGGAGGCTGGACATCAAATTGGTACCAGCTCATCACTAGGGTTCTTTTAGTTTCTACTGCTGAATAGGGCCCAAGAGAGCTGCTGTCTGGACTTCATTATGTCAGGGTTTTCCAGCAGGCCACTGCCTGGGTTCTAGCCTCAGCAAGCAGCTGCTCAGATGGTAGGAGGTGTTGCTGGATAAATCAGGAGCATATTATATTTAAACTGGATTATGGGGTATTAAAGTCTGGGTCTTGCATTCTTTATCATTTTCATTTTGAAAGAAATATGTACCATCCTAAGTGTGTGGGTAGTGCTAATAATTTGCGTTGTTGAATTATCTTAGAGCTATTTTGATTTGTGCTTTTTTTTCTCTTCTCTAAAGTCATGAGATATGTGTAAACAGAAGCTTTGGAACAGAGAGAATGAGAATGGTTCTTTCTAGGGAGTGCTATGACTTAGTAGGTCATCCCCAGGTTTTCCTCTGGGACCTGATAACTTTTACTTGAAATACATAAAAGCTGATGAACAGAAAGTTGTGAGGCCTGGCCTTAATTCAGCACAGGATGTACTTGCACTTCTTGCCAGACTCTGGCCAAGTGTTGGAATTCAACTTGGAATGTCGGTGCTCAGTCTGAGAAAAGACAAGAAGTTACTCTGATAAATCATTTGGTCAGAGTTAGGGGCAGAGGAGCGTCAGGTGCTGTGAGCAGGATAAGAGAGAAAGGGAATCAGGTGAGCACTGCCCAGCTCACTGGAGCTGAGCCTTGACATGGATTGAGTAAGGGAAGGACCGGATGAACATCCGTGACACAGGGGCTGAGCATTGGCTGAGGACGGAGGATAAACCCTTTGCCCTCAGTCAGGCACACAGGGCTCTGCACACTCTGTCTCTGCCCACACTTGCCAGTTCCTGGTGCCCTCTGTTCTCCCTCCTGCCTGTGGCTGCCTGCTGTGTTGAGAACTCAGTTGAGTAGCTCAAAGCACACTGGCTTCTTCTGCTCATGCTGATTACTTACTTAGCGTCTTCTGTCCTCTGAGCAATATATATATATATATGTGTGTGTGTGTGTATATATATATATATATATTAATTTTTCTTGTTCCTGTTAGCTTCTATCCACGTATACAGAAGCAAACAGGTTCTCATGCATTCACATTCATCCGATCCTGGCCAAACACCAGGACTCTGGCCTAGGGTGTCCCAGTCATCCATCCCCCAGCTGTTCCCATTGTTCCTGTGCTGAACTCCTCGCAGTCTGTTCTTAGAGAGGCAGCCAGAGGGAGCCTGAATCTGTTCACATTGCTCTCACTCAGTCCTCCAAACAGCAATGCACTGCTTAGCCGAGCCTGCAAATCCATTCTTCCCACTCTACTTTTTTTCTTTGTTCTAAATCACCTTGTAGCATAGTATGTGGTCACCTAGTTGTTCTGTCTTTTTCTTCCCTCTAGAATGGATGTATTTGTTTCTTGGTGAAGGCAGACCTAGAAAGCCCTGGCAGAAAGTAGTCTTTGAATGCAGCTTTGTCGGAGAGTGGATTTGCAGTCACTCGATACACACTAACCAGCTCCTGACATTTGCCTTCTTCTGTTTTGCCCACTTGCCTGGGAACCTCTTCGGTGCAGGATCACTGTCTCCTTCACTTTTATTTCCCAGAGTGTAGGCTGGTGCTCAGTGCAGGGCAGGTGTGTGGTCAATGTTTAATGAATTAAAGACAGTCTGTAGACTGGGTCCCAGAAAGCCCCATGCTCACTGCTCAGCAGGGTTGGCGTTTCCTGCCTTAGCCTGACTTTGGAAGGCAACTCTCTTGGACCACAGGCTCTGTGTTTATGAGTTGCTTTATGAGGGTGCTCTTGTATGGTGGCAGACGTTGAGTAACCATGACAGATTTTAGGCTATGTGTATGGCCTACAAATAGTCAGTGGTGTTTCATGAAGGAGCTTGCCAATTCTCTTTCAAGTCTGTCAGTCTCTGTCTTAGTTACTGACACTTAGTTACTGAGGATGAGCAAGTATGTCAGGAGTGTCTGCTTTGTCACATGCCCCATGTAAGTTTGGGGTTCATCCCTTGACATATGCAGTTGCATTGGGGCCAATTTAGGTAATTTATCAATATTGAGAAAGCATAATTTAGTGTTTTCCCTGGATTTGTAGGATGTGCCCGCAGGGACATTATGATTGCTGTTCTGACTTTCTCTCCTGGGCTCTCAGTCTCAGTAGGAATCTGAGCAGCCCACATGCCTAATATTTCCTTTGTGTGTTTTGCCTTCCTATAGTGCTCCCAAGTATGTCAGAAGAAAAGGTCTCTCCTCCCAGAGCCCGGAACATGAAGGACTTTGAAAATGTAAGTGACGCCACCAAGTCATTCTCCTCTAGCCAGCTGTGTCAGCTGCCGTCGGCTAGCCAGGTCTGGAAGAGACGAACTGTTTGAGTCCTGCCAGAGGCAGGGGAGGCCATGTGGTGCTGCCGTCATTGCCTGGCTCCTTATTGGTGACGCTTTTACACGCACACACAACCAATCTTTCATACAGGTTGTGGTAGGTTCTGCCTGGGAATTGGTTGGCAGATGAAGGCATTGGTATATTGTGCAATGAAGCGGAGGTGACAATATCATAGGCATGTAAGGCCTCATTGGTCCTTGCCTCACTTCATGTGGTATTTTCTATTGGCCCTACTTGACAAAGGAGTTGACAAGGTAGGAGAGACTGATTTATGGTCAGATAATATATAAGAGACAGAGCTGGGATTCAAATTCATTTTTTATATGTGAATATTTTATTTTTTGTTTTATTTTTTCTGAGACAGGGCTTCTCTGTGTAGCCCTGCCTGTCCTGGAACTCACTCTGTAGAGCAGGCTGGCCTTGAACTCAGGGATCTGCCTGCCTCAGCCTCCTAAGCGCTGGGAGTAAAGGTGTGTACCATCACCTCCCTGATGCAAATGAATATTCTTTTAAGATTTATTTTAACTATTTTTTAAGTGAGTGGTATGTGTATGTTACGTGTATATTAAGTCCTTGAACATGAGCATGTAGGTGTGGGTGTCTGTGTGGGTGGATATAAAGGCCAGAGGAAGATGGAGATATTTTCCTCTGTCACTGTCTCCCTTATTCCCTTGAGACAGGATCTCTCACTGACCAGCAGCTTGCCTTTCCTGCTAGGCTGGCTGGCTACTGGCTGGCCAGCAAGATCCTCACATCTATTAATATTGGTAATGCAATGATTTAGAACATCTTTGCCCCTCCCAGTGCTGGGCTCACAGGCATCTAGGGCCCTGCCCAGTTTTAAGTTCTAGAAGCGATTTTAATACAGGAACTCACAGTTTATGTATTAAGATAGGCTTTTATTCTCTAAAAACTTGCTCAGACATTACAGTCCTCACAGAACAAATGGTTTTCATTAATGACAGGAGTGAAAATTTCTCTTCCTCAGTTTGGCATTTTCTCTCTTTCTCCCTCCCTCTCTCTGTCTCTTCCTTCCTTCCTTTTTTTCTCCCCCTGCCCCACCATGATACATTTGTTGATTATTTGGGAATTTCACATCATTAACCCCAAGCACACTCACTTCCCAGTCGCACTCTCCCGCATGACCCCCATCCAAAAGAAGAAAGTCAAACAAATAAACAATCAGGTCTAATTTATGTTGCTCATATACCTGCTGGAGCATGGGCGAATTCTCAGTGGTCAGCTCCTTAAAGAAAACTCAGTCCTACCCCACCTGCACTCTTTGACAGAAGCTGTCAGTTGTGGAGATCTACACTTCAGCATCACAGTTTTTAAGAGTTCTCTTTGATCCTGCCCACTTCTTTTAAGTGGGTGCTGGGGATTTACATTTTGGTCCTGGTGCCTGCATAGCAAGAGCTGGCACCCACTGAGCCGCTCCCCACCCGCTGAGTTCCTTAAGCATTCTGCTGTGTTGGCCCTCCCTTTCATTTTGTACACTTTGTGGCTGGTGAGTGCATGTGGGTGGCCTGTACCCAGTCCTGTGTTGTAATTGTCAGATAATGGATTACTGGTGACAGATTTAGCTTTGATGCTCAAGCATTGTGTCTTTCATTTGTTAGCGGGGGTGGGGGGTTGGGGAGGCTGCTGCTGCTGGTGGTGGTGGTGGTGGTGGTGTTGTCAAGTAACAGGAAAATAAGGTTACTTTCCCAATTCCAATTCTCTTTAACAAGTTACCTGCTCAACACTCTCGTTTATCATGGGAAGAATTAGACCCTTCTTCATTTGTAACCAAATGAAATCCATACTATGCAAGACACAGGAGATATTTATCAGGGAGAAGATGGAGGACACAGAGAGAAGGACGCCTACAATTATGCCTCTTTCTCCCCAGTTGTCTTTGCAGAACAGAGTGGTGCTGTCCCTGGATTTAATTTAGAATACTCATTACGGCTAATAGTTATCTGCAAACCACCAGTGACCAATTGAAGAAATGACTTGTCAGATCTCTAATGGAAACAAGTAATTTTTGAGCTTTGAGTTGTTATAATTTCAGCTGTACATGCGCTGTTAATGCTGTGGGGTCTGGGGCCTGAACTGAATGAGATTTGATTGTTCCACATCGTGTATAATTAAAATACGCTCTCCTGTTAAATGCTTGTTCCTATTTGATCATAAGAGTAATAATAGCTGCTGTTTATTAGGCTCTGGCTCTGAGCTGGGCACTGTAAGTTTGAAGCTCTTCGTAGACATTCCTTTTATATTAAAGCAGCTTTGCAAGATTAAGAATCATTATTTATTGTTGAAGAACACAGTTTCAAATTTCATTACCAGATGAGGAAATTTTGCAGCGTTGTAGAATTTTGGCCTCACACCTGCCTTTTGAACTGGAAGAGATCCTGAGTCCTGCCCTATTTAAGATTTCTAAGATACTGGGGCTTGGGGATGTGGTGTGGCAAAGATGTTCCCTGAGGACCTTAATAAGGACCACAGCTTCTCTGGATATGCTGTCCGATGACCCCGTTTTGCTGGTGACTTTCTTTCAGCCACTTCACCTCCCTGTATTTCCCCTCCTTTATTGTTGTGAGGATGGAGCCTCTGTCCTAGCATTGAGTACACCCATGTGTCAGCTGGCCCTCCTTCTCCTTACTGTCCTATTACTGTCATTTTTCTGAGCTCCGCCATGTGATTGAAATTTCTCTTGCTCAGACTGTTCTTGATGGCCAAAATCTCATTTTTCTTGAAGGTGAGGGAGAGCTTTCTATGCCAATATGTTTTAGGATTTATGTTTTTTCTTTATGACTGTGGTCCTTTGGCTGCTGTTAGGTTTTTATGGCATTAATATTTTTTATTGTAGCATTTTCGAGAGCAAATTCTGCAGCTGAAATTGAAATGACCACACTGTTCTCACTGTCTCCCTTTCAGGTCTTTAGAAGTCACTGAAATTTTTCATTTGGTCTGAGCTACATTTTGTGGTCCAGGCCTTCAATCTCTGTGGTGGTACTCTGAGCTTTCAGGGAGATGCTTATAGGAAAAGAACTTGGCATCTAAAGTGGGTTTTAGAGGGCCATGAATATTAAAGGGAGGCTGAACACTTTTGAGTTAAAGGGGAAACTCCTGCTTTTCTTGATCTAGTCTCAGGTGACCACCATGTGGACATCATAAGTTGCATTGATACTGGTGGTTTTGCTCAGAGTTTACCTATTCAATAAACAGTTTCACATGGACAAGCCAGGCTGTCTGCCAGGGGCTGGGGAATCTTCAGTGGGTTGTGCCTAGGTAAGTTTCCTCCTCATGTTCTGATTGGGAAGATGGATAGGAGGATAGTGATGCAGTGAGCAAGCACAGGGTAATGTGCCATCACCTCCTTGGATATCAGGGACAGACAGGGGTTGGGCAAGTGGAGAGGGCTTGGAGAACACTGTGCAAGAGTCACATCCAGCATTGAGAGGGCATGTTAAGAAAGTCAGGAAACTGTGGAATGTTTTGCTCAGATTGAGACTATCTCAAGGAATTCTAGCCTGGAAGTAGGTAGGCCTGTCAGGTTCTTGACTGTTACACTGCTGATTTTTGTCTTAACGATGAAAGGGGACCAGGAATAGATGGGGAAGTAAGTGACCAGACACTGTACTTTGAAAAGATCACCCAAGCCTGTAAATGTGAGTAGACTTTTGAGGGGAACAAGGCTGGTGGCAAGGTGATTGGGTTAAGGGAGATCTGAGGTCTAGTATGGAAGGAGCAGGGCCAGACCCTAGGGCATGGAAGAGGTAAATGTAGATGGTGCAGTCCAGGCATGGAGGCAAGAGATGTGGAGAGCAGAGGCAGAGCGTGAGCCGAGAGACGTGGGAATGATGTCAGAAAGTGGACTGTGGAGAGCGAGGTCTTAGAGAGGCCAGCTGTGCGGAGAGTCGGGTCAGAGCACGAGAAGCGATGTGGCGAGCGGGGCCAGAGCTGCTGAGCTGAAGAGCTCTGATCATTGGACAGGCAGGGTCTGGAAGGCCAGAGGACTGGGCACTTACTCAGGCTTCGAACCCAGCCATTTTAGCACACAGTTTTCCTTGTGGTTTCACAGTGTTGTGCAAACACTGACATGAAAACCAGGTTTCTTCCTTTGAGTATTGAAACTTGTACCTTGTCATCCACTGCCTGCATTAGCTAATGATAAAGCTATGTGTATGGAAGGCCTTAGGCAGGGAGTTTGTAAAGAAATTTGGCTCACTGGGTGCCTGACTTTTGCGTGTCAGTGTAATGGGTCTCTGAACCAAATGGGGCCTGGTGCAGGAGGCATTTTGTGAAGGCCCCTGTTTCTCTCCTGGGACCTGGAATAGACCCTGACACTTCTCCCTTCAAAAACATGATTGTGGATAAATAAATGGAACACCACACACCTGGTGTGAATAGACGAGTTCAACTCTGGCTTTGACAGGGAGTAGCATGCGTAGTTTCCATCTCAGTTGGTCCTCATGGGAGCTTTGGCGCGGGACCTGTGTTCACATGGGGATGTTCATCATACTTGCGTCCCGTGAGACCTTCAGGTTTCTCATTTCTCAGCGATGTGTATAACACTGTGGTAAGTGTCCTTGTGCACATCGTCTTTTTATATTTCTGTAATTCTTTGGCGGGGGTAGAGATAAATGACTGGAACCTGGAGTTCTGAATGCCCCAAACTTTAAATCAAAATTACATGGAACCAACAGCAGACCAAAAAGTAGGATTGACTTCCTACTGGTATCTTCTTTAAGGAGATGGGAGAACCCTAGGTGGGTGAGGCTGAAAGGCTGGTCTGCGTCATGTCCCAACTTGAGCTATCAGAGCCACCTGCATTCTTAGGTCAAAGCCCTTATCGCTGCTTGTTGAAAGGCTTGCGTTCAGCTGAGACACTTGGTCAGATTTGAGTGTCTAACGTGATTGGCAAGGAGGCTCGTATCTTGAATTTTGCTCTGCAATACCTGTGCTCCGGGTCATTTGTCACTGGAGAGCAGCTCCCTTTTCCTCTGCCCCATTTCTACAACCCAACAGCTTTAAGAATCGCTATGATGTGTCATCAGCACGGACTTGAAGGTGATGAAAATTGGGTTTTAGGTCTAATTTGATGACTTGGTGGCCCCGTCTAGGTGGCTTCCAGAACCGCCTGTGAAGGTGAAGCTAAAGAAGTCCCTAATAGTGACACAGCAGTTTATGAGCCTTGGTATAAAGACAACCTAGTATGATGTCTGGGCCTGTGAAGGATATGTAAGAAAGGCTAAAATCTGCCCAAAGTTGACGGTCTTTAACCACTGTCTCGAGTTCTGCCTATTAGTCTACATTTTCTGCTAGTTGTTTTGATCTTGGAATAAAATTTCTAAGTTCTTGCCATGGTCCACAAGGCCCTACCAAATGTGGCTGGCAGCTCCCTGGTGCATGTTGCTCAGCATGTTCCTATTTCTGTTGCACAAAGTGCTGCATCACACAGACTGCTCGTCTCCAGCACACCCAGCTTCTTTCTGTGTCAGGGCCTTCACGGATGCCCCACCCTGGCCTGGGATACTGTGTCTCCCTTTCCTTGGTTATCTGGTCTTTTGTGTCTCAATATTTATTTGACCTGATTAGAAAGGCTATCCTTAATGCTGTGTCCTAGTTCATTATTCTGTCCTTTAGCAATCACTCAGCATCCTGTCTTTTCAGCCAGGCTCTTACAACTGTTTGTCATTATGTATGGGTTTGTATACTTGCTTAACACGTGTCGCTTTTCTGTTTGCTACTCAACACTGAACCTAAAAAAATAGCAGACTTTTAACAAGCATGTGTTGATTGAACGCATGACATACTGAACCGTTGGGTTTTGATTGCTTCCTCTGTAAAACGGGAAACAATATTTATCTCATAAGCTCGTGGTGAAGACAGTCCCTGGCATATTAGGCCTTCAACAAATAGGTTGTTCTATGGTAGTTGTTAATAAAATGAATGGAAACAGCACAGCTAGAGGGAGACAGAGACTGGAGTATGCAGAACCAGAGCCACAGGAGAAAAAGCAGAAATGAAGGCAAGAGAAGGCCAAGAGGAGCCTAGGTAGAGTATGGGGCTGGGCAGAGGAACAGGAGCCTGGTGGGGTAGACAGGTAGAAGTGGCCACCTAGATCAAGAGAATGACAGCTACAGCCACTCTCTGTGGAGTTATCTGTGGGGTCGTTGCAGTGTCTGGGAGTCAAGTTTGGCTTTTGACTGCTAATTGTTGGGCACAGTGGTTTGTGGAGTGGCATGGCCTGCATTGAGCCTTCTGAGTTCCCATACTTCTGCATGTCCTGGCCATGCCCTCCAAAAACCTGCCCAGATGGTTGGCTGGGCAGTGTAAATTTTTACAATCTTTTTGAAGGCCATTTGGAAAGCAATTTTGATAGTCATAAAAATAAAATTACTCTTGAGCCCAATAATCCATTTTTGGGGAAATTTATCCTAAACATCCAGCCCACTGGCAGGGAAAAGAAAAAAAAAATCTCTGTTTATGAAGGTATTTGTTGCCACATTGTGTATAATTGTGAAAAATTGGGAACAAGGGAAATTATATTTTACATTTGTCATCTCTGACTCTTTGGAGCAAGCTTGTTTTGAGGCTATTTCACAAATGAGGAAGTGGGGGTGCAAAGATGAAATGATTTGCCTGTGAGCTTGGTTTGAGTTTAGACCTTATCTTTCAGGTTGTTAAGTCTTTATACTTTTTAACCACAGCACATTGAATCTATTAATGCTCAGTAAAGTAATACGGTGTAATTGACTGTCACTGAAGTCAGCAAAACTTAATACAGTCTTTGTGTGTGTGTGTGTGTGTGTGTGTGTGTGTGTGTGTAAAGGTCAGAGGTCAACACAGACTATCTTTTGTAATCTCTTTCTACCTTATATTTTGAGACAGAAGTCCTTGATGTAACTTGGAGCTAGCAAACACCAGGAATTCTCCTGTCAGTACCGTCTTAGTTTTAGGATACTGCCACCCGAGGCTAACTGTGTGCTGGGGATCAGACTTGGATCTTTATGTTTGCATGACAAGCAAGCATTTTGCTGACTGAGTTATCTCCTCAGTCACAGTGCAGTCTTTTAATGTGGTGATTAGTACGAATGTAGTGCCCAGACACACATGTAGGCAAAATACCTATATACAGTCTTAAAGAAAGTGATAATTATGTTTAGCTCTGCAGCAACATGAAACGTACCTAAGATGTAATATGTGAAAGCAATAGGCTCTACAAACTCACCTATGTTGTGATGCTTAAAATGTTTATTTATGAGCAGAGGCTGAAAAGCATCTGCAGAGAACTGACTGATGAGGTGGTTATGCTCCATATGCTATTTGGTTATTTTTAAACTGGCTTCTTTTTTAGATTTAATGTTATTCAGCTATTTTAAAGCCAGCTTCTTTTTTTAAATTTAATTTTATTTAAATTATGTGTGAATGTATAAGTATTTGTGGGTGAGGATGTGCACGTGTGTGCATGTGCCCTAAGAGGCCATAGATATGGGATCTCTCTGGAGTTGGAGTTATAGGCAGTTATAGGAAGCCTGATGGGAGTCAAACACAGGTTTTTTGGAAGAGCCTTAGCCATTGAACCATCCCTCCAGCCCTCAATATTTTGGTTGGTTTTGCTTTGTCTGTCTGTCTTTCCATCTCTCCCTCCCTTTCCCCCTTTTGCTTGTCCTTCCCACGCCCTGCCTCTCCTCCCTTCTCTCTGTAGTCCCACAATTGACCTAGGACTTACTATGTTGCTCAGTCTAGTTTTTAACTCACTGTGATCCTCTAGTCTCAGATGCTGGGATTGTTGGCATGGGCTACCATACTCGGCTGAGATCCAGTTTTAAAATTATATTACTGCAGCAGTTTTGTTTGTGAATAAATAGATATTTGCCTAGAAAAGTGTTCTTGATGGTTTGAAGACTCCGGGGAGTGTATTGGCATCAGAAACAAATTCCAAAGCATCCCTCTCATTTCACTAATCGTTTGGCTGCTGTTGGCAGAGCCTTCTTATACACACTATTGCTCACCAGAGATAGAGTTTCAGAGGCAAGAATACATGGGCTTTGTTATGTCTCTGTGAGGTATGACAGTATTTGTACATGTAAAGAGGGTAAAAAAAAATTGATGTTAACCTAAAGCTGTGCTCGCGGAGGGCTGCAGTGAGAGATGGCTCCTTTTAAAAGCTCTGCCCTGTTTACCGATTGCCAAGTGCGAGGCTGTGCCAGGTGCTTAGCTCATTTAGTTGTCACAACACCCCTTCAAGGTAATTGATTTTATCCTCACTCTATAGATGAGCCAACAGTGACTCAAAGACGTTAAATAACCTTCCCAAGGTCACCAGCAGCAGCAGAGTGGGTTTCTGCTACCCTGGAGCCCTTGGTTTGGAAGAGTGACATTTGAGAGTGAGCTTTTGCTTTGGAGGCCTGGCAAGGCAGCCGACAGGGAGGAGGTACTTTGACAAGGTTTCTGCTGAGGTGGGCCCAGTTCTTTTTTGTGCGGTTGACTCTTGTTTTTCTTCTCCTTTGGATAGAGCTTGCTGCCAGCCAAGACTTTGAATGGGAGTGGGAGCAGGAGGGAGCCAGAGGCACCCAGAGGCAGATCTTGCAAATGGGACCCTCTCATTTCAGATGACTGCAGTTCCCAGCAGTGTGAGCTGGAGGTTTCCGAGGTCTGGAATGGCAGATGCAGCCCTGGTGTTAGATTACTTTTGAGCACTATGATTCTAAGTCATGTTTTGGAGTGTTTATTCCTCTTGCGTGGTAGGCAGTTTTCAGTTCTTCCACATAAAGTTTTTTTCTCCCACTTGAATTTGTTTATTATAGAGGGGAAATATGCTCAAGGAAAACATGAATGTAGTTTGAATTATTTTCTGTAAAATATCTCTGTATGTACGATGGGGGGAGGGGCCTCTATGATAGCAAGTGTACGTATATTATGTGTACGTCCAAGTGTGCTTGTGTGAATTTGTGTTTGTAACTATGGCCATCCATGTATCATGGTGTGTATGTGAAAGTCAGTGGCAACCTAAATGTTACTCCTTGCCTCTTCATCTTGTTTGAGACAGGTTTTGTTTTTTTGTTTTTTGTTACTGTTTATGCCAGACTAGCTGGCCTGAGAGCTTCCTGGTATTCTCCTGTTACTGTCTCCAATCTCACCACAGAGGTGCTAGCATTGTAGGTGGGTGCTACTGCATCTGGATTTACACGGCTTCTGGGAATCCTGTCAGGTATTTAAGCTTATGTGTCAAACATTTATATTCACTGAGCCAACTCTCAGGTACTTATGTAGTTTAAATTTTTATGCTTATGGTCAGCACTATTATAAATATTGTGACTCGTTTCTTTTAATTCTTATAGTCTCCCATTTTTACAGATGGAAGAACTGAGGCAGAGAGGCAAAGTAAACCTGACTGTAGTTATACAGCTAGTAAAGTAGTTAGATTGTGTTTGTTTATTAATTTGTTTTTTCACTTAAATGCTGGTTGAATATCTACTTTTTCTTGATACAGTGTGTAGATCTGAGGAACTGATGAAGAGTCAGCTCCTGGTCCACAGAACTGTATTAAATTTACATAATGATCATGACAACAAGAAGAAACATGTAAATAAGTAAGATGAATGTAGATTAGGATGAGGTCTAGCTGTGGCAGAATGTGGCTTGGTGGCTGGCCCGAGATGCACTTGAAGCCTTACAGTTTGGTCGTGATGCTGAAGTCAAGGTGGAAAGGATGAGATGGAGGCACCAGAGGTGCAGCAGGAAGAGGTCTGAGGCTTGAGGACCAGAAAGGAGCCCAGTGAGACTGGGCCATTGTGAACAGGGGTATGATGATCCCAGATGGATCTGTCATGGTTGGAGGAGCCAGATCATATAGCTCTTTGGGACACATTTTCAATGTAAGAGTAATGGGGAAAACGGACAGAAACAAAACACAGTGAAGGGTTAGCAGGAGATGTCCAACTGTAGACAGTGAGGCTCTTTCCTTGACACAAGCATCTGCCTAGTGTTTTAGTTCCCTCTATCTTTAGGCAAGTATTCACAAGATGATGTTTTCTCCTCTGTCAGGGGTAAGGTGGGTTGCAAGGTGAGTGACCAGTGGGGCAGTACAGTGTTGATAAGATGCGGAGAACAGAAGGTGCGTGAAAGCACCAGAAAGAGACACCAGTTCAGCCAGAGAAAACTTGGGAGAAGTGATACTAGACAGAGAACTGACTGGCCAGCTGGCCAGCTGGCTGGAAAGATGGTGTTGTGTCGAATTTTATTCATTTGGGTCTTTTTGACATTTACATGACCTTATGCAGGCATATTTGCTTTTGCTTTACAGTTTAAAAAAACTTCTTTATAAATAGGACAAATCTTCTTTTAAGTGTTGTTAAGAAGTTTAGTTTTATGTACAATGTGAGCATTCTAAGCCATAAATATTTTATTGTAGCTGAGTAATAGAATAAGGTTTCTCTTTATAGGAAGCATCTGGCACAATAGACTTTTGTTTGAATGAATGTTTTACATGCTATTTTTGTAAAACATTTAAAAAGAGCTTTAGTGAACCTTTCAATTGTTTCTTGTGCTATTCTTGTTAGCCACAAAAATTGAAGCCTTAAGTATTATTAACAAAAGAGTAAGGGTAGAAAGCTTATAAAATATATATAGCATAGAATATTCTTTACATTTATCCAATCCTAAAACTATTTGTTAGAAAGAGTGGGGTATATGGGCTGTGGAGAGGGTTGAGTGGGTAATAGTGTTTGCTGACAGTCATAAGGACCAGAGTTTGGATCCTGTTATCTATGTAACTAGGTGTCTTCCACATACCTGTAACCCAGGCTTCAGAGTCAGCAGAGACCATCATTGGGACTTTCTGGCTTTTGTTCTATCTGAGTCCAGGTTCAGGAAGAAAAGGAATAGGCTCTGTCTCAAAGGAATAGGCAGACAATGGTAGATATGTTATCTTTTTGTCTGTGTGAACATGCATGCACAGGGACACATACATGTATACACATGTAATACATTTACATAGACACTACACACATAAATCTTTTTTAAAAAGAATAGTATGTGACATTAGTTATTGTTAAATTGCTGAAAAAGAAGACTGATGACTTTGTGCATACATGTGAAGATGAGCTAGAGTCCAACAAATGTAGCTATTAATATTTTAATACCTTTTTGGTATTTGGTAAGATAGCATTTTTCTGAGCAGGCCTAGCTTGCCTGGAACTCACTGTGTAGACTAGGCTTATCTTATTCAACTTCATTGAAATATAATTTATATAAGATAAATTTTACCAGTTTTAACTGTTGGATAAATTTTCACTTGTCTGCTCCTGTAACTAATAGTAACTAAGATACATGTGATCATAGATTTTTCAAAATGTGTTTATATGTTTGCAAGTGTATTGTTCTAGGCTTTGGAACCATCCCCACAGTTAGCACATACAATAGTTCTATAGTGACAAAATGCCCCTGTGTTGTCTCTTTGTGTTCAGACACTCTCTCTGCCACAAATCTCTCACAATTTTCTCCACCCCTCTAACTTTGGTTTTCCTAGAATGTCACGTAGATGGAAGCATGTATTAATGTAATGTTTGGGACAGGTGTCTTTCTGCTGGCGTGTTCTTGCCATCCACTCATTGTGTTCATACCATAGCTGCTGATGTTGTTGCTGATTATTGGTGTAACTAACTGTCCATTAGGATTTTGAAGGACATTATCTTTTTCCAGCTTCTGATGGTTAAAAATAAAGTAGCTGTGACCTTTTGTGTCCAGGTTTCGTTGTGAGCATAAGTTTTCATTTCTTCAGAATGAATAGGAGTGAAATTGCAGAGTCATTGGTATGTTTAGGTTTTGGTCAGAAACTGCCACACTGTTAATTGGTGTGGCTGTTCCATTTTGTATTCCACAATAGAGTGACAATTCTGCTTGCTTTTCATTTCCTTCTGCATTTACTGTTGTCAATTAAAAAATAGTTTTAGCCCTTGTAATAGATATGCTTCTCATTATAGTTTTATTTTGTATTTCCCTAAAAGCTAAGGATGTTGAAATGGTTTTTTTGTACCTATTTACCATCTGCATAGCTTTTGCTCTGAAATTTCTGCTCAAATCTTTTGCCATTTTTTTTCCTCCAAGAAAAATTGGGTTTTTGGTTGTTTTCTTACAGTTGCATTTGGAGAGCTATTATGTATTCTGGATATAATTCCTATGTAGATATGTGATATGCAAATATTTCCTCCCAGAGTGCAGCTTGTCTTTTCATTCTCTTCACTGCTTTTCAGAGCAAGTATTAAATTTTCATGAAGCCCAATTTATTGATTTTTTTTCTGTTATGGATCATGCCTTCAGTGTTATGTCTAAAGAACTGTTTGCCTTGTTCTAGAGCCCAACATTTTTCTTTTATGTGTTTTCTAAAAGATCATATTATTTTATGTATTACATTTAGATATATGATATAATTTAAGTCAACTTATGTTTAAGGTGTAATTTAGGTCAAGGTGAGTTTTTTCATAAAAGGATATCCAGTTCCAATACATTTTTGTTGAAAGAAAGATGATCGTTTCTCCTTTTATTTTGTTAGTTTGTCTATCTATCATCTGTCTGCCTGTCTATATACTGTGTACGCATGGGCAGTGTGCACCACAGTGCATGTGTGGACGTCAGAGACAACTTGACAGTTTTTCTTCCACTGTGTTGGTTCTGGGGATCAAATTTGGGTTCTCAGCCTGGGCAGACATTCCTAGCTGCAGAGCCATCTCACCAGCTTGTTTTATCCGTCAGTTGCCGTCACCTACATGACAGAACTCGGGTGGCCATGTTTGAAAAGACTTATTTCAGTGTTGCCTGCCTTCTCATTGCATTCTTCTCCTTCAGCATGGCTTCAGCTCTTCTGGTTCTTCTGTGCTACAAGTAAACTTTATAATCAACTTGCCTCTGTTTACAAAAATCCCTGCTAGTATTTTAATTGGATTTGTGTTAAATCTTTAAGTAAATTTCAAGAGAATTGATACTTTGTTAAACAGAGTCTTGTAATCCAGGAATTTGTTGAGTCTTCACTTACATTGGTTGTAGGGGTGTCATGAATGTTTTGTGTTTTTAAGCACACAGGCTTATCCTAAAGGGTTTCGTTTTTGGACCTGTTACAGCTGTTCCTTATAAAGTTCAGTTTATGGTCATTTGTTGCTACTTTATAGAAATACCATGGATATTTACATGCTAGCCTTGCCAAAATTACTTTTTAGGTGCTAGAAACTTTTTGTAGATTCTTTCAGCTTTCTTTTTAATGTGAATGTCGTGTGTGTGTGTGTATGCTTTATTATACTGTTCAAGACTTTATATACAGTGTTGACTACCAATTCTGAAAGGAAATATTCTTTATTCTTGATTTTAGCATAATAGCATCCTTTGATACACACACACACACACACACACACACACACGACACACACTACAACACCACACACAAACACAGAGTAGTTACTTTTAGTAGGTTAATGAAGTTTCTAATAGCTGCTTTGCTGAGTTCTTCCCCCTGCTCCAAATGGCAGTTGGGTTTAGTCAAATATTTTTTCTGCATGTGCTGATATAGTAATACTCTTTTTGATTCTTTGGTTTGTTAGCGTGGCAGTTTATGTGGACTAAGGAACAGTGAATTACCCTGCATTGCTGGGGTCAGTCTAATGATACAGAAATCTGTATATTCAATTTTCTAATTTCAAGCAAAGGTTTTGTGTTTATGCTCATGAGGGATTTAGTCTGTAGTTTTCATGTAATGTTTCTGTCTTCTTTTGGTAGAGTATGTTTTCCTCATAAAGCCAAGAAGAAGTTGAAAAGAACTGATGTTTTTGTTATTGCTTTTCATTTAATATTTGATAGAAATTGCTACTGGATTTATATTCCCCCCCACCCCCCTCTCTCTCACTTTCTTTTTGAAACAGGGACTCATGTATCCCAAAGCTGGCCCAGAACTGTGTACTAAAGAGTGATCCTGAGTTCCTGGTCTTCCTGCCTTTGTCTCCTGAGGGCTGGCATTAGGTTCTGTACCACCCAGGACTTCAAGCATGCTAGGCAAGCATTCTACCAACTGACTTACTTTCTCAGTCCCTATAAGGCTTTAAGTACAAATTTAGTTTTGAAGATGGGTACAACATTGTTTAGGTTGTGTTTTCCTTTGGTGAGTTGTTGCTTTTGCTGTCTGATATCTGGGTAGACAGTTGCAAGTGGACATGCTATCCTTGTAATTATTGTGGAATCTGTTGATGTGCCCTAGTTCATTCTTTTTTTCTGTTGTTTTCTCTGAGGACTGGGGATTAAGCTTGGGGACTCATACAGGTTTTGTATTGAGCTTCTCCTCCAGGCCTCTTTCATGTTTCATATTGTTTCGTTTGTTAGTTTTGTTGGTAATTTGAAAGAACTAAATTTTAAGTCCTTTCTCCCTTTTTTAGTTTACTCTTTATTAGTCTTGTATATATATTTTGTTCTTAGTTTTGCTTTTAGGTTCATTTGCTTTTTCTTACTTCTGAAGTTGAGGCCTCAATGGTTGACTTGAGACTTTTTTGTTTGTTTGTTTTTTGTTTATTTTTTGTTTTTGTTTTGGCTAAAGTATAAACAGTAGAGATACAGTAGAGATTTTCTCCTCAGCATTGCTATCACTGTGTCCAGCCATTTTTTAATATAACATTGTCATGTTTGTTTAATTCAGAGTATCTTCTAATTTTCCCTGAGGCTTTCTCTTTGATCCATGCATGGACTGGTTGGAAGAATGACTTTTGCTATAATTGCACTATGGTCAGAGAACATAATTTGGCTTTGGTGTTTGTAAGTGTGTTAAGGTTTTTATGTTACCTAGAATACCTTGGCAAAATCTCTGCTCACTTGAATGTGTAGGTAGCATCTCTTGAATATAAATTAGACCTTGTTGGTTGATAATATTGTTTAAAGTTTTTAGTAATTCTCCTGACTTTTGCTGTTACCCTTTTCTTCTGGATTAATGGGATAGGAGTGTTTATCTTCACTGTAACCGGTTTGTGCGTCTCTCTTTCCTTTTCTTGTATACATTGGGATTACTGCTTTTATCACCATGCAGCATCCCTCTTGTTCTTGACTGAGTCTCTGCTTTGAGATTATCATAGCTTTCTTGTGTTTGGAGTTCTTGCACTGCATTTTTTCTACTCACTTATGTATGAGTGTTCTACCGACTTGCCTGTCTGTGCACCATGTGTGTATAGTGTTTGTGGGAGCCAGAAGAGGGCATTGGATACCCTGAGACTGGAATTACAGATGTTTTTTGAGCCATCTTGTAGGTGCTGGGAATCAAACTTGGGTGCTCAAGAAGAGCAACCAGTGCTCTTAACCTCTGAGTTATCTCTCCAGCCCCCTCATTTACATTTAACTTACTTCTGTTCTTAGGGCTATAGTATAAATTTCTTGTAATCGGCTTTTTAAAATCACATTTATTTTGTGTGAGTATACTTGTGTCTGCTGTAGGCCTGAATGTCGAGTTCTGAGGGCAACTTGCAGGAGTTGTTTTTTGTCTTCCAATATGTGGGTCCTAGGGTTGGAACTCATGCTGTCTGGCTTTTTAGCCATCTCACCAGCCCTATAGTTAATTGGCTTTACAATCTGTTCTAATAGTCTCTATATTTTAACTGGTGTATTTATTCCATTTACATTAAATATATATTGATGAGTTTTGACTTAATTTTTGACATGCAAGTAAATTTTTTTTACGTTTTATAAACCTCTTTTTAAATAATTTTAATACTTTTCATACTTCATTTAAGTATATTTGATTAGATTTAAGTGGATCTTTGTGTAGTTTTTCTTCAAATCTTACATTTTGTGGTTCCTTTTGATTGACTTACCCCTTTCTATTTTACTCCTCTTTCCCTTCTCCTCTTCCTTTTCTCCTTCTCTCCCTCCATTGCTTGTCATGCTTCCTTTCTCATTCTCTTTCTGTGTAACCGTAAGAAAGATGTGAAAAATGTTACTATTGTCTTTCTCCGAAATATATTAGACTAACCTACTTTGACACATCTCTCCACACTATATTCTGATTTTCCTTCAGCTGTCACATATATTTTAAAGAGTTTGTGGGCTTTTCATTTGAATAGTTTCTCTAACTGAATATGCAGATATTAACAATTCACATTTTTTTCTTCCACTTCCAGGGTTCCACACTCCTTTTGGTATCATTTCCTTTCAATCTGAAGAACTTCCTCTGTCGTTTCCTTTAGAGCAGGTCTGTTGATGATTAATCTATTTATTTGCCTGCATTTGAGAGTGCCATGTTTTACCTTCATTCTTTAGTTTTGTCCCTGGGTGTAGAGTCTTGCATGACAGTTTCCTTCAGCCTTGTGATATTTCCACTGTCCCTGGCCTCTCCAGCTGCAGTGGAGAGAAACCTGTTGCCCATTGAGTCATTCCCTCTCCTCCTCCACCTCTACCTCTACATGTAATGTGTCCTATTTCTCAGGCTTTCAAGCATTGCCTTTGTCACTAGTGTTCACCATTGTCTGGGGGTGAGGTTTTAAGCCATTTTCCAAATAGAATGTTTTAAATTATTTCTTCAGGTATTTTTTTTCTGAAACATACTCTTTCTCTTATTTATATTTTAATATTCAGACTTTGATTAACATTGGAGTTTTTGATATTGTCTCAGAGGTTATATTAATTAATTTCAAGAATTCTTTTTGCTCACCTTTCCTGTTGGATTTTTGTTGATTTGAATTTAGGTTTGTCTCTGTTTTGAGTCTATTTGGGTAGTGTACTTTTTGCTATTGTAGTTTCTATTTTTCCAATATTACAATTTCTTTTTGGTTCTCTTTTATAGAAAACCATCTGTTTCTATGCTGATACTTTTTCTGATTCATTCATTTCAAGGCATATGGTGTTAAAGCGGTTTGAGACAAAGTGTCAGTATTATGTTACCCAGACTGGCCATCCTTACTATCCTTCTTCATTCCGCTCTTGAGTTTGGGGTTGAAAGCATGCACTCTTACGGGGTATGCTTAAATCCAACATAACTCAAACACTAGGTCAATGGAGATCACAAAAGTTTATTGTTATCAAGCCACTACTGATCAATCAGGGCCACAGAACAGACAGGGCAGCTGAACTGCATCCCTGAGCCAGAGTATCACAGAATATTTAAGCTTGCAAAACATATGCATCTGCGCCAAATTATTGTTACACTCTTCTACGAATCAGGATAGGAGTCGGTCCCTGGGCCTGGGAACATGAACTGGTTTGACCCTGCCAGCAAGATGGAGATGCTGTCTTTGAGATAGTTGGACTCAGACGACTGTCTTCTTACAACAGAAGCTGTTCAGCTATTGGGAAAGTCCCCATGTCTCCCCTATGACCTTGAACTTAGTTACCCCCTATGAGTAAATGGTATCTGAAAACAAAAGGGCCAGTAAAACCTGGCCTAGGTTTTCCATATTTATATAATTGGATGTGTTTATTTGCTTCTCACAGAAGCTGATGAGATTGATTTTTATCATTTCTATGTTAGAGGTAAAGAAACAGAAGCTCAGAGTGTAACTGGAATGTTGCACCCTTTCATCATTTTCTCCTTTTCCTATTTTACTGTCTTTTATGTAAGCAACAGCCTACTGTATGTAATGTTGTATGCTGTAGCATTTCTATTTAATGCTGTATCCTGGAAATGTTTTCATATAAGTACACTAGCTATTATGAATTTGTAATACTCCATTGAATGGACACACCATGATTTACTTAACCATAGACTGTTAACTTTACTGATTTAAATTAACCATGTTCAATTTGACTTTAAGAACATTTTAAAGGGTTCTTATGATATGTAAGATACGTGCTACGCATGTGCAAATAGTTCACTGAATTTTATTTAAAAAATGCGATAACCATCATCAACAAATGATAAGAAAAACTATTTTTAGCACCCCAGAAGAGTCCTTCATTATTCTGAAATGCTACCCACTTTTTCTCCCCAGCAGGTAACCATCATTTCAAGTTTTTTTTTTTTTCTACCTGTGCTTCTGTCATTCCTGACTATAGTTCTGAGGAGAGGAATCTCTTTTTTCCCCCCACAAGACAGAGATTCAAAGCATGAAGCAAAGAGGCAGAATGTGGGGATGGTGAGATGGCTTTGAAGACATTCAGCTGTTTAAGCACAGTGGCAGTGTTTATTTTGACACAGGAAGTTATTTTAGTGTGTAGGTGAATGTCCCCTTTGAGTTAGGCTAGTCTTTTTGTTAGCCTGCTCAGAATGCTGGATCAGGAATCTAACTGTCAGCTGTTTCCCATAGTCAGTGAGGTCTACATGGCACATTAGGTTGTTGGAGTTCCACCAGGATAGGAGCCCAGGTATTGTACTACCCTTGTGATCTTTGGTCTTGGGTACAATGATGGCAATCCTTTCACAGTGTAGCTTAAGAGTTGAGGCTTGAATTATCTAGGATGCTGCATGTACATAAAAGGGTCCCCATCCAGCCCAGATCTCTCTGCCCTCTCTCCTCATCCTCTCTCTGCCCTCTCTGCATTCTTTCAGGTGGGTGTCTCCCTGGCTCCCTCTCTGTCTCCCTGTTTGCCTGTCTGCATGTCTGCCTCTATCTCTTCCTCATGTCCCCACTCCAAGACCACCTTTTGCTTTCTCCTCCCCCAATTAAGCTCTAACACTAGATCTGGTTTGTGGTGTAATTTCTCCTCTTAGAGCTATACCTTGGTACAAGCCTGTCAAAGGTACTCCACCACTCGCTTGTATTTTATCCTGTCAGTAAATATCACTTCATGTAATAACCTTACATCCTTATTTTGACAAATTTCAAACTTAGGGTAAGTTGTGAAATTATAGATCATTGTAGATTCATCGTTTAATGTCCTACATTCGATGCATCTTCCTTTTCCTCCCCGAGCACTCTTACTTAGCTGCAGATACCACCACATAACACCCTAGGTGGTTTGATATAAGTCTCTTTGTTAGGACAGTCTCCTTGAGCGCTGTTTTCTGATTTTTCCCTCGTTATCATCACCATATGTCATACACACATACACACACACACACACACACACACTTGAGAATCCTCTGTTGTGCTTGCTGGTCTCCCCCTATCATTTTTACTAGATTGTCATTAGAGTTTTTGAAGAATTCAGGTCTGTTGTTTTGCACCGTCTTCTGATCGCCTCTTCAGTGGGCTTTGCCTTAATTACTGCAGGCTGCAGCACTTCAGATGACTTTTGTGCTCTCAGTGCTCAGTGATTATTTCAGGAGCTTGTGACATAGCTTTGACCCAGGAGTGGTAACACTGGTTGTATTTTGTTGACTCAGTTGATGTTTGCAAGATTTCCAGATTACCAAGCTCCCTCTTCTTTTGAAATCTGGGGGGGGGGGGGGGGGATTTGTTGATCTTGCATGTCCTGCTCTTTGGTGAGATGTCCTAGGATGCTATTTGAAGCGTTGATGGTTCTCATCTAAGTCATTACTACTGTAAAAGTTACTTAGCAGTGACTCTCCTTGTCGTACATTTGTTAACTGATTTCTCTTCTGAAGAGATCTTTGTCTCATTTTTCCCTTCCTCTTTCCTTCCATCTTATCCTATTCTGTCCTCTTCCTTCTTTCTATTCCATTCCCCTCTGCTTCCCCATCCCCAGTCTCCACCCACACCCCAGTTTCCTCCCTTCTCTCATTGTTATGGAGTCATGCACTCTTCTTCACTTGTTCATTCCTGTTAGATTTCATTTTGATGCTCAGATTGTCCTATGTGTGGCTAGTGAGACCCACCTGCCCTGGTGGATTGGTACCATTGCAGCCAAGGTAAGCTTTTTCTGGCATTTGGCCCAGCTGCTGTACCCCAGGTGACTGTCCCGCATTTCCTTTGCAGCAAGTCACTGAGCTGAAGAAGGAGAACTTCAATCTAAAGCTCCGCATCTACTTCCTTGAGGAGAGGATGCAGCAGGAGTTTGCTGGCCCCACAGAGCATATCTACAAGATGGTGAGTAGGCACTTCTGGCTGCTGTCTTTGCTCATAGTTTTTCCCAGACGACATTTGACTGGTATTTGTTCTCAGAGTTAGCATGAACAGCTGGAGCTGTTGTCATTTAATTTGGATTGATTACAGGAAACGACGTGATGCTAGGACAGCCCTCAGTAAACAGGTGTATGATTTAAAGGAGTCTTTTAATCTTTTTGACATCAGACTTCTGACTCACAGTCTTGGTCTCAGTTTTCTTTTTGTAATTATTTATTATTTTGAAGTGGACAGTGGTGTGGTAGAATAGTTTGGAATTGAGTGCTACTGTTACCAATCAGTGAGGTGACTTCTAGCCAGTCACCCTTCTCTCTGGGTTTGCTTCCACAGTGAAGTGCTGTTCAGATGAAACCAGGGTCACAGGTGCAAATGGGGTGATGGGTGAATGGCTCTAGCAAAACAGTCAGTGCTGGACCATCACCATCATTGTGTTGTAGACATTTTGGCCGCCTGGAGTTAGGCTGGTCAGATTTTCTGCAGTTTGGCTCTTAGATCCCGGTGTACTTGCTTCGAACTGTCAGAAAAAGTCTTTTCCCATTTGAAGTCTTAACCTGGAGGTCTATGTCTGTAAACAAACTTTGTTTCAGAAAGTTGCAAGGAGTATTTGGCTTTCTAGAGATGCCATGAGTCCAGACAGTACGTGGGTGCCTATTTCTTAGCTTTTGCTGGTGGATTAGCCCCTGGCCTGGGAATTATTCCATCTTCTCTCCTCTGAAGTGTGTACTGGTGGAAACATTTGATGGGAAGAAAGGAAGGCTCCTGGAGTTTAAGCAGTGGGTGGTGGGGACCCTACAGAGGCTTTCTTGAAAAGGGATCATACTGTCCTTCTGAGCCTTTTCTGGAGCTGTAAAATTCCCTTGTCCCTGAAGGCAGTTTCTTCCTACTGTGTCAGGGTGGAAAGACAAAGAGGATGGCCCCTTTCTTGAGGCAGTGGTGATGCAATCAGAATTGCAAGGGGAACCAATAGTTGAAGCACACTGTGTTCCCTGTGGCCAAACATCTCAGGATTTCAAGTGGCAGGCAGGACATCAAATTGTCTGCTCCCCACTGGGCCCACTGCTCCTTGGGGTTCTTACACAGCAGTCATTTTACTACGATTCTCAAGATAGTCCCAGGCAGTGGAGATTATCCTTGTCTTACAGTGAGGAAACTGAGACTTGGAAAATATCAGTAACTTGCCTGCTGTCAGGGTGATACAAAGTGGGTTTTGATCCTAACCTGTCTACCTCAAAGTTCTACTTCAGCTCCTCCTTTTCACTGACTGGATGGCCTGGTTTAATTATCTCCCTCACAAAGCTTTTTTTTTATGGTTCAGGTTCAGAATTGAAAAATAATAAAGTGTGTGTCCTAGAAGATGTTCTGCTCTGATCCCTGGGCCCCTGGATCTAACCGGTGTTACAGATGCTCTGTGTAGAGGAGTTTTGTGTAAAACTTTACATAAATCTCTGTGTGTAACTCCCTTTTGCATAAGTGCCAGCATGTTCAGTTCTGCATTTTGCAGTTTTCATTTAATGGTTTCTTGGATATCTTTTTCAATAGTAGTTTAAGAGCTGTTTTAATCTTTCTTTTATAGCTTTATAATAGTCCATTTTGTGCTTTGAAGGCATTCTGACACTTGGTTTGGAAGTGACTGTCATCGTAAATACACGTTTCGAACTTGAGATACTGTGCATGGAGAACATAGGCGTGCTAGCTAGCCATTGTTAGTGCTTGTCTTGTGCATGAGCCTTGGTCCTAGGACACAATGTGTCATCTCCCACCCCACTCCCACTCTGCCCTGTGGGAACTGGTGGAGGAGCCCAAGGCTTAGAAGGTATTTTTCACAGAGGCACAAATAGAGACATTATGCAACAGCAGATGCTTATTCTAGAGAAAAATTGTACCTCATAGACTTCTTGAGCTTCTGTCTGACAGTAAAGAGAGCAGCACAGGCTTCTCTCAGTGCTTATTTGGATCTCCAGTCCCCACCTTGGTCCTCTCTTGACAGTGTCGGATCTGACAGTCACAGCTTTGCTTTCTTATCCCCAGGATATGTCATCTAAGGACAGGCACAGTGTCACACTGCCAGCTTCTTTATTCTCATGAAGGCACAGTCTGGTTCTGTCTTACTGACTTCAGTGTCTTTAGTAATAGGGTCAGTCACCAGCACTCATGTAGCTGTGAGTGTCCACTGACTTGCTGCTATCTCCTCCTGGGAAGGGACCTATATCCTTCAGATCCCACATCCAAGGCTGTTCTGTTGGGCTGCACCATTGACTAGGGTTGCTCCTCTCCCCAGGGCCACTTGGCAAGAAGGAAGGAGGTACGTCCTTTGGATTGTAAATTTTATGAAAGTGTTATTATTTTTAAAATATAAATGTGATGGAGATCATCATCCTCTTTCCCTGTGGGGGAAGTTATCATAAAGGAGGCAGCAGAGTCCGTGTTAGGGACAGCCCCGCTCCCTTTACTAGAGGACCCACTTGAAGCCTGAATGGCCCATTGGCTATATCTATGTAGAGGACCTAGGTCCAGTCCATGAATGGTCCTTGGTTGGTGCTTCAGACTCCACAAAACCCTTCTGGGCCATGGTTAGTTGGCTCTGTTGGTCTTCTTGTGGAGCTCTTGTTACCTCTAGGTCATTTTATGCTTCCCCCCCCCACTTTTCTAGTAGACTCCTTATGCTTTGCCCAATGTTTGGCTTCCAGTCTCAGCATGTTTGGAGCCCCTGCTGGGTGGAGCCTCTCAGAGGACAGCTCTGCTAGGCTCAGTCCTGATGTCACTTAATTAGCTGGGTGGGTGGGTAGGGGGCCTCCCCTTTTGTGAGAAAGAAGGGAGCCTGGGGGAAGGAGGGTGGGACTGGGAGGAGAGGAGGGAGGGGCCTATGACTAGGATGTAATGTGAATAAATAAATGAACTAATTTTTAAAATGTGGTGGAGGAAAATTATTTTTTAAAAAAAGAGAATTCAGAGAAATCTTGGGTTAATAGCAGTCCTCTGCAAGCTGTATAGAAGTCTCTACTACATGACTTTTTTATGCATTCTCTCTGTACTGCATTTGTGGTGAAGTCAGAGGCCCACCATTACTCTGCTGCCTCCTATTGGCTGCCACCTGCCAAAGATTCTGTCTTTGTGTTCTCACCTGAGTGAGCTGTGAGCCCAAGGCCACATAACTCCTTTGTTTCAGTTCCTTAAGGAAAAGGTGATTGACACCTTGAAAGACAGCTCCCATCTTAAGCTGGGGCTTTTTGTTAATGTCCTAAAATCAAACTGAGATAAGACAGGCCATGCTGCAGCCACATTTTGATCCAGTCACAAGTTTGATTTTAGTTTTTAAATCGGTAGCATGATCTCACTGCAGCAACTGCATACATGATTGTAAACAACTAGAAGTAATTGCCTTCAAATAGGAAAAGCAAACTGTAAATTTGTTTGGCAGAGGGCAAACAAGTTTTAAATCAGCTGCACTTGTATGACATTTCTGCCTAGATAGTTGCGTGCTCTGGCTGTTAGACACTGGCAACATTTACATAATTGTTCCAAGTCTTAAGGAATCCAGAGCTTTCTTTTGAGACCACCAGTGCTTAATACTCTCCCCTCTCTGTGCCTCAGGGCTGATGAGGGCTTTGAATCTAACATCTGCTGTTATACGATTAGCATAGTGAGTCCAGGCTGGCCTCTGTGTCTACCACCAGGGCCTGCACTTCTCCACCTTACACTGTGTCTTTTCTTACCTTACTGCCTCTGGAAGAACATTGAACTCAAGGTGAAAGTGGAAAGTCTGAAGCGTGAGCTCCAGAAGAGAGATCAGTTGCTCGTCAAAGCCTCGTGAGTATATGGTACCCCAAGATCTTGTCCATCCAGTCCCTCATGTGGGGGTTGGGATGGGCAGTGAAGCACAGCCAAGCTACTTTTCTAAAGCCACCATTTTCTTACTGGCTTCTGAGAACCCTAAGGAGTTGTAGTTTTTATTTAGTTAACTTGTTTTCCAACTGTTTTTAAAGTATAATGTAGTTATAGAAAAGTGAACAGGACTTAAGGGTACAGCATGATGGATTTTTATGAAGCAAGGATGTTTGTGGAGCTCCTGTCTGGACCAGGAAGGAAACCTCATCAAGCTTCCGGAGAGCCAGCTTTCCTTCATGTCCTCAGAGCACTCCCTTTCCCCCAAGACACCCACTGTTCTCAACACAATTGCTTAGTTCTACCTATTTTTACTCTTTATATAAATGCAGTTATACAGCAGGTCCTCTTTTGTGTTTGTGAGAACAAAGTCACATGTGTTGTTAAGTGTGTGTTGCTGTTAGGGGAGTTCATGTGTTCTCACTGATGCAGAGAGGCGAAGGAGCTGCAGTTGGTAACTTGTTTTAGCCTATTGTGGGTAGCAGGGACTCTTGCAGTATGATTTAAAGGGATTCTAATGCTTAAAAATTAGAAAACTACAGTGTCCATTAATTAGTTCATTGATTCAAATATTTGTTGAGTGACAATCTGTAGACCTGTTAATTCCTCCTATATCTACTAATTTTTATCCCATAATTAATAGCAGCACACATTGAAGATCTGCATAGACACTGACATGCGCCAGCCTCACACAGTCCTAGGCTATTTCAAAGTGCACTGTGAGCAAGTGAAATGTTGTGAGGTGTGTGGCTATGTCCTGTGTGGCAAGTGGGGATACCAAAGTGTGCTCAGTTTTGTCCCAGGAGAGAAGAATGTCTTCCCAAGCAGTCCACAAGGGATGCTTGGAAGTCTGTATAGAATGGCTTCCCTTGTCATGGCAGTAACACTTCTGTTGGGTGTAGAGGGCCAGAAACAGGCTTGCATCACTCTCTGGGCTGGGCTACCATTGGGTCTGATGGTTAGAAGCTGGCTATTGTGGCTTGGGGACAGACCAGAGACTCGCAGGCCTCTCTGGTTGCCGCTGAGTGAGTGGATAAATTAATAAATATACCCAGACTAACAGATCTCTGTTGTCATTAACTTTTTTTTTTCTTTTGGAAATGGCTCATAGTTTTGGTTCCGAAGCAAATCTGCTATACCAGGCCTGAGATTAGTACCCATTTTCGCTCTTCTTCATACTCATTGCCTTGCTGCTGTAAACCTTGGGTAGCTCTTGTTTGAGGCAAAGCACATATACGTGGGAATCCACCTCACAAGAGCTCATGTGCATTCCTCAGTACTATAACTCAGGATGGGGTGTTTTGGGTGCTTGCATTCATGTTTGTGTATTTCCCTAACTTCCAAGTTTTGTATTCAAGGTCCTTTGTGATCCGACCAGTTTTGCTAACTTACTGTACAAGTCTCCTGGCCTTATTTGCATGAAGAGGTATTCCTGGTACTTGCTGATCATGACCTTATAAGGAGAGGGGAAGTTTAACCTGGCTGTGACTATTTGACTGCCTCTGGTATGAGCAGAAGTGTAGGGCACAGGACTATTTCCACCAGGACATGCAGGCCAGGGACAAAGGAGGGAGTGATCCCCACTCCTACCGCTCTTGAGACACGATTTTCAGGGTTGGACACACTCTGTCCCACTTCTGCTCAACACCAGCTCCTCCTGGTTCCACGGTACCTCAGCCCCACAATTACTCAGGCAAATCTGTGGAGAGCAGGGCTGTGGTCTTAGGTCAGAACGTGAGTTAGAGACTCTAACCATCTCATTCGCACTAGGGTTTTTTTTTTTTTTTTTTTTTGATGTTCATTGTTGACATAGAGTGTGCACAGTGTCTCTAAGTGGCCTTTCAGTGCACACCTCTTACTGCTGATGAGCCTTTCCCTTTTGCTCCTAACTATCTGGAACCCAGCAGTGTGTCTGGCAGATGTTAATGGAGATTGTTAAAGTAAATGCTGTCAGCTCTCTTCTTCCAAGTTGGGTTTTGGTTCGGGAAGGGGTAGGACGTGGGCTCTGACACAGGAAAAGGACAGCTCTAACACAAATGGAAAGAATCTAGAGGAAGTGTTGAAGGTTGAAAATGGTAATGAGGGGAGTGTTTATGAGAGGCTCTCTAGCATAGAGTGGAAAGCTGGTGTAGCCCTCTAGGATCCGATAGTTTGACTGACCTATTCTTGTAGCACAAATACAAGAAAAAAAAAGAAAAAAAAAGGAAAAAAAAAAGTAGAGAAAGAGAACTAACATTGGTCCAGATCCTACTTTGTCCCAAACCTGTATGTGCAGCACTTGGTAATTAATTGTATGAGGCTGACAGTGTTCCCATTTGAGCAAAGAGAAAGACAAGACCCTGAGAATGGTAATAGGTTGGTTCTGTTGCTGCTTCTGGGCCTACTCTGCTGTGCTGTGAAGTAAACATATCTCTGTGCTAGTTTTCCATTGTTCTGTGTATCATTTACAATAAGGGGACATTAAAAACAAAAGTAGTCATATTGTTGGGAGTAAATTTTATCTCTGTAGCTTTAAAACACAAACAAAAAATAATAATTCCATTAGCAGAGGAAAATTGCACCATACTGCCGAGTATAAATTTTATTGCTACTACAGTAACTGTAAAATACAAAGATGATAAATGAAAAGTCGGAACATTTATTATTGTGAATATACTTTATTGGTATAACTAAAATACAAACAAACTGAATAATGTTAGTAGTTGTTAAAAATTGTGCAGCCTTTAACAGTCTATGCGATTCAGTGTGTGAAATGGCAAGATTATATCTGGGCTGATGTGAGGGAGGCCAGAGTGCAGCAGAAGGAAGGGGGTCATACAGGGGACTCCGCAAAGCTACAGGACCAGAAACATCTGTATAGGGGCTGGAGAGATGATCAGTGGATGGAGTGTTTGTTGTGCAAGCCCAGGGACCTGAGTCTGGATTCTCAGCACCCATATCAAATCTAGGCCAGGTGTTTGCAACCCTATTGCTGGTGGTGGGTGGCAGGGGAGATGGGGCTTGCTGTTTGGGGAGCTACAGGTTCAGTGAGAAACCCTGCTTCAAAAGTGAATGAGTGAATGAATGAGTGAATGGATAAATAAATAAAAATAAGATGGAGTGCAATAGAAGACAGTGTCAGCCTTTGTCCTCCATACACATGTATGGGTGGGTGCTCACCCATGTGTGCATATATACACAATCACAGGCAGAGAAAGATAAAAACAGTCTGTGTACAGCTTGGTAAAGAGGGGAGGGGAGGCAGAATTCTTTCACCATCTGTAATGCCCTTTGAGGAGTGATAGAAATGATTGTGAGTCACTGTGCATTGGAGCCAGCACTGATCCCAGGATGAGCTGAGTGGGTGGGGGGCTGAGGACACTTAGGGCAGAGATCAGGAAGTGAGCTTGTTGGCCTCAGTTCTAGCCAGGGATGATCTATTCTGAGATCAGAATCCAGCAGAGGAGTAGCAGGAGGCCTCTCAGCAGCACAGCAGGGCCTGTGCTGCTCGGGCCTCATAGGGGAGGCCTCACAGCAGGATGTGGGGGGCACTCATGCAGAGTGCTGAGGCAGGCTGCAAAGGACCCCATGTGGTAGCCCATTAGTTCCAAGAGGTAATCATCTCATTTTTCACATGAGGAGACTGAGGTGTAACAACTAATTTACTGGGGCTAGGTAATTTACCCAGAGCCACAGTGGGGACAGAATAGAGCTGGAATTTAGAAGCAGACCTGTCCAGCCTGAGCTCGTGTTCCCCCTTCCAGTTGTTCACACTGACTTCCATTAATGTGATATTATGATGGCCTTCTGAAGCCTTGCTGAAAGCAAAAGTAGGTATAACTAATGCCTTTGTTTGCTGGGGATTCCTGTGAGTACATGGACAGCCAGCACAACCCTCTGGGTGGCGCTGTTCTGGAGGACTGGTTCACGTGGCCATGTGAGCCAGCATATGAGCATCTGCTTACACTGCTTTGGGTTACGGAATTTTATGTACTCCTTAAGTCAGGCTAGGGAGGTGATTGGCAGGCAGTTTTGTTTGGTTTTCTGAAAAGCCAGCTTTAGGTGGAGCCATTTCCTCAGTTTTCCTTCTGGAGACTGCAGTCATTTATAACGCAGCAAGGACTGCCTGAGTTGAAGTTTCATGACCAGGCAGCCACCTCTGCTTTTCTTTCTGTGTCGCTGGCCATGGCCCTGTGTCTGGTTTTAGTGTCATCCCCACCCCTGATTATCCCACACAGAGAACATGCTAAAGTGCCACAGCAGAGTGTCCTGGATGTTTAACATCACAGTAACACCAGGTACAGGATTCTTGCACCCACTCCCCTCTTCACACCCTAGGTGGTAGGTAGCCTGTGCTGGATGACACATTCAAGCCCTAACCTTGCACACTGATCCTTTGCCTCTTGGTTCCCAGGCCACCTTCCCTATACTATTGGTGGAAGAGAGTATTGCTGGGAAAATCTCTCTGCGGTTCCTATCAAGACTGTTAAAGTGTGCTTACTCTTGGGCTCAGTGATTCCCTTTCTAGGAGTGTATCTCCAGGAACCATTAAACCGTAGCACTGACATTTAGTGAGTGATTGCTTTGTAGCAGACACCTCTTCTTAGATCATTGTGTTATCAATCAATGTGTTACATCAGAAACAATTTAGATCTTTAAAATACAGAGAATTGACTTAATAAACTATATGCCATACAGTGAATTAATATGTAGGTTTTAAGGTGATGTTACAGATTTATATTTCCTGACTCTAATGAGTGTTTTTCAGTATAGTAAGTGATGAAGCCAATTCACTAATATACACTAAATGGTTCTGTTTGTGTAGACAGTGCTAAAAAGGCTGTGTGTCAGAATGTTGATTAGTATCCTGTGGGATGCAAGTATGGATGATTGCCCCCACGCCCCATGTTTCTGATTTATAAATACTAAGGGGTTTTTGTTGTTAGTGGTGTTGTTTTTTAAAGGAAGAAACTTAGTTTACTAAATGGGACAAATGAATGGTAAATATCCTTTGTCTTTTGGGACTGGTGAAGTTGCTGTCAGACAGGCACCCAACTGCATCATGCCCTTTGCCTCTTTGCAGCAAAGCGGTGGACAGCCTAGCGGAAGGGGGTGGTTCCGAAGTCCAGCGGGTGAAAGAAGATGCGGAGAAGAAGGTGCAGCAGGTTGAAGACCTCCTAATGAAAAGGATACATCTTCTAGAAGAAGTGAGTCTAGAGATGCCAAGGGTCCTCTACTTACCTAAGGTCAGACGTGAGGAGGGTGTGCTGGTGTTCCTTCTTCCTGAACATCACATTTCAGCAGAAATGCAGCCACCTGCATTGTTACTAAGTGTCTTCTGGATTCTAGCCCCATTGTAGGCACTTTACACATGTACCGTATAAACCTTACGTTGTTGAGGACAGTGAGGTACAGAAAGAAGTACTGACTGGCCTACGTGGTTGGTGAGGCCTGCTGAAGGAATGGCCATCTAGTGCTAAGCAAGACTGGTCTCAGATTGCCTGATGCTTGGCTATTGCCTGCCCACCTGCCTCTTGTCCTGTTCTAGCCTCTGCCCACTATATTTCCAGAACTCACCTGGTATTAATTCTCTAATAGGCCTTGTGCTGTTCCTTCTGGCAGGCAGTTGGTGTGAGCACAGTTGGGAGTCAGGAACTTCCTGGCTGAATAGCCACCTTTGGATAGGACAGTAGAAAGTGGTTCTCTGTTTTAAGCTAGTATAATGTACCACAGCTTGAATAGCCCTTTTCTAGAATGCTTAGGATAAGAAGTATTTTATATTTCAGCCTATTATTATTGAACATTTCTATATAATGTGCTATCCTTGGAATGGGATCCAAGGCTAGACATGAAATTTACTTATAATTTACATATGTATTATAGGTAGTCAGAACGGAATTTTATGCAGTATTTTAACATGCCTGTGTTTTGACTACAACTCATCACATGAGGTCAGATGTGAGATTTTCTTGTTGATGATAAGCAGAAAGTTTTATATTTTGAGCTTTTCAGAATTTATATTAGGATGATCAAAATATACTAGTAAGTTTCTGTTACTACTACAACAACAACAACAACAACAACAACAACAACAACAACAACAGTACAGAGTCTGCTAGGCAGTAAGGGTAGTCTCAAACTTGGAATCCTCTTGCTTCAGCTTCCCAAATACTATAATTACAAGTACACACCACACACCACTGTCTTTGGGTTTCTATTGCTGTGAAAAGACACCACGACCAAGGTAACCTTTTGTTTGTTTGCTTTTGAGACAGGGTTTCTGTGTAGCCCTGGCTGTCCTTATACTTGTTCTGTAAACCAGGCTGGCCTCTGCCTCCCAAGTGCTGGTATTAAATAGTGCATCATCCTCTCCACTCCTCCCACCCCTATCCCTTGACCACAGCAAGGCTTTATAAAGGAAAATATTTAATTGAGTCTAGCTTACAGTTGAGAGGCTTAATCTATTATCATCACGGCAGGAAGCATGTCAGCACACAGGCAGACATGGTGCTGGAGACGTAGGTGAGATTTCTACATCTGGTTCAGCAAGTAGCAGGAAGAGAGAGAGAGACACTGGGACTGGCTTGAGCATTTAAAACCATAAAGCCCACCCACAGTGACAACTTCCTCCAAAAAGGCCACACTTTCTTAAACAAAGGCAAACCTCCTAATGGTGTCATTCCCTGGTGACCAAGCATTCAAATCTTTGAGCTGATGGGGGTCCATTCTTACTCAAGCCACCATAACTACCACAGTTTCCACAAGACACTTGTGAAAGTTGTCACCTTTTGAACCAGACTCCATGTTTGCCTCAGGAGTACGGCCCAGAGCTTCTGCTTTGTTGTTTGTGGCATTCATCCCATTGGGTGAAGCATTGCCTGTGTGAGTTGGTTACAGCAGCAGGAGTTTGCAGCACCGGCTCAGGTAAGCAGTGCGAAGTTCCCCTGCTAAGCTTCATGTGTTTACTTAGCTATCCTTGCAGGAAACCTGTGAGTTAACCACTTCCGATTCTCTTTTTCTTCATCTTTTTCTCTGAAACAGAAGGTATGACATGGCCATTTGCTCAAGGTGACACAGGTGATAAGTGTCAGGTGATCTGGCTGCAGTTTAGGTTGCAGTATTCTCTCTCACTCCACAACACTTTAGGGTTAGGTCAAGATCAAATATGATATAAGACTGTTTGCTCAGAGCCTGGCATTTAGTAGGCACTCAGCAAATAACAGGAATTGTTTGCTGTCTAAGAAATGTGGAGTAACAGGCACTCCTCCCAGGCAGACAGTGTTAGTGGACATTACTAAGAGGGGAAAGGGCAGCGGAAGAGAAGCCAGCTGGTTTTAGCTTCTGGGATGACAGTTATTAGCAGTCTCAGAGCAGCTCTTTGATGGAATGGTAGGTATCCTGTTTTCTAGAGTAAGAACCTGGGCCTCAGGTTAGATGACTAGCCAAAGACATATAGCAGGTAAGTAGGAGAGCTGAATTTTGAACTCAGGACTATGGCTTTATGTTTGCCATGTAATCTGAGGCTGTGGTCCCTGTGGCTGGAGATTCAGGTATACTCCAGGTCGCTTTAATGAGCACCAGGGCCTTTCCCCAACAGAGACATGGCCTGCATGATTTAGAAGATAATTTCCATGGTGGCTTCTCTGAGCACTCAGGAAGAGCATAGAGTTTTTCACCTCCTAAATCACCTTGGAGGTACAGAAATACATTTTAGAATTGTGTAGTCATTATCTTAAAAAGAAACAGCGAGGGGCGGTGGGCTGTGGGATGAATTTGCATGGAGATTAGGGTGACTGTGGAATTTACACACGCTTAGTATTGAGAAGCACATTTCTCCTTGTTCTCATTGAAACTGTAAATATTGATCTGATTTTTCAAAACCAAAAGTACAGTGCTTGTAGAGTTCAGTCTTTTCCATTGGAAGTGCCCATTACTCTTCTGATACAAGAGGGAAAAATGGCTGGCAAATGTATTTATT
The DNA here is from genome assembly GCF_903995435.1 of Acomys russatus. Lineage (NCBI taxonomy): Eukaryota > Metazoa > Chordata > Mammalia > Rodentia > Muridae > Acomys > Acomys russatus. The sequence goes on along the minus strand of NC_067138.1, from coordinate 77,953,948 downwards.
ACTGATTCTTTCCGTGTATAGTACATCCAGGGAGGGGAAATGTGCCGGAGAAAAAGTCATAAATATTTATATTTTAATCCAATTTCCTTTCAAAATGTTCCCAATTGTATTGAAAAATTGCATCAAATGCATTTAATTTAACTGTAGGATGTGAAAGCTGCCCAAGCAGAACTGGAGAAGGCCTTTGCGGGAACAGAAACAGAGAAAGCGCTTCGGCTCAGCCTAGAAAGGAAGCTCTCAGCACTGGAGAAGATGCAGGAGGGGGCCCTGGATATGACTCTGGCTCTGGAAGAGAAGGACAGGTCTGACTCTGATCCCTGTGGAACTCTGACATCTCATTATCTGCGTGGGGGAGGATCTCCCCGTCTACTTTCTCTCTCCCCCTCTTCTGTCATTGATCTTCACTAGATTGGATCGACTTACTAGAATGTATTCAACAAACAAGATAGAAAACTGGGGGTCAGAGTGGGGCAGAGAGGAAAGGAATGAGATAGTAGATGAGAGACAGCGTGTAGACAAGCTCATGTTGTAAAGCGCTTATTAGACCCTAAGTCTAGTGCTTAGTTTTGCCTTAGCTTCCTGGTAGCCATAGGAAAAAACAATCCTGTGGACCTGGGATTCACATTTTCCATGAGGTAAAACAAGCCATGGATGCAGGAGAAGCCGGGTTTGCTTGGCACCACCAGAGGGAAATTTCTCTTGTGGTTCTTTCCACAGTAAGTGGTTTGTCTCCACAATAACCACTAGTGAATTTTGTGTGACCCATTTTTCACCATGTTGTTCAGTGCTGGCTGGAGGTTGAAATTAAGCAGTGCAACTGGCCAAAGAAGAATACAGTAGAGTTCTTCAATGCATAATGAAAAATGTACATTGTTGGTTCAGAGACATGCATAGGCAGAAGGCTCTTAGGCCATCTTTAGTGACCACTGTGTCTTGCAGCTAAATTTTTGACAAAATCTTGTTAAGAAGAGGTTGAAATTTTCTTCTGACATTTCGATTCTCTTATCCTGTATGTTGGTCTCTGAAAGGGAGGTGGAGTTAACATAGTGGAGGCTAAATAGGTGGCCGAAGAGCCACACCTATCTGGGATGGCATGAGATGGTTCTAGAGTGAATGCTCTCCTCTGGAGGATCTGCCTGTGGTTTCTTTTCTCAGCCACTCAATGCCGTGTGAGGTGGTGTGCCCCACCACATTGTTTAGTTAGTTAGTAGCCCAGGCTGGCACACATTCATTCACTGTGTAGCAGAAGCCAGGCTTGAACTCCTGATGTTCCTGCTGCCCCCTCCCCAAGGGCAAAGTTACAAGAGCTTGTCACCCTGCCCAGCTGTTTAGTTCCTGTGGCCAAGTGCTGTTTGCCTTTACTTCTGACTCAGTGCCACCTTTTGATATGTAGGTCTGCCACTTTGTTTTCACTGATGAGTTGGGAAGTCAGCTGAGCTTCTCTATGAGAGAGGGCCAAATCAGTGCTAAGGGAGCCTGTGGTTGTGGTCTCCATATTTCAGTACCTCACTTCATGGACTCAGAGGGCTGGCATTTATTGTGACTGCAACCTTTTTTAGGTTCCTTTTTTCTTTTCTTTTGACTCATTGTTTTTGTTTGCTTTTTATTTTTAATTTTGTGTGTGTGTGTGTATGTGTGTGTGTATGGAGGTCAGAGGCTGGGTCCCTTTTCTTGGTTTTGATCTGTGAAATGGAAGTGTTGGATTTGGGAAACTGAGTTCTTGACCTTGGTAGAGGGAATGAGTTATCACCTCCACCTAATTAATCCCTTTATGATTCAGTGTTTCTCTAGATCCTGTCCCAGGAGGAGGAGGGATTCCCTTCTCTAGCTCCTCCCCTAAGGTACTGCTCATGAACTGTCAAGAAGTCCTGGGACAGAGTGTTGAGGAGGTCCTGACATGGTTAGCAGTTATGTCCCTGGCTCTGTTGGATGATGATGCTCTTTATTCAACAGTTATTTCTTGGGTATCTTCAGTTCCACTCAGCAGTGATAAAGGAGGGAGTTAGGGAGACTTTCATGGTCTATACCAAAGCTTATCTCGTTGCCTAGGGAGAAGGGAGGAAGGCAGGAACACAAGGACAAGGATTAGATGGGACAAACACTGGTTTACCATAGTGTTTACAATTTCAATATAGTTGAATTAATAGAGCAAGAGATTAGCAATGAAAATTAGTAAAAAGCAGACAATTGTGGTAATAGTCTGTAGTAAATGTATGTGAACACGGTCTCTTTTGTAAAATAGTGTACAGGGCTCACCTTCCTACTGATGATGTGAGATGATACGAGGTGAGGTGCATGACACAGTCATGATACAGTGTTAGGTGACTGTGTAAGTCTTACTTGATTGTAAGTATCACGAAGCGGTTCTGACAGTCATGGTGGCTACAGATTGATTATCAGGGAGGTAGCATATACAGTGTGGGTATGTTGGACAGGTCACTGTGCCTTGTGGAATAATGTGCACTTTATCGGAAGGGCATGGGAGAGTCCATTGAAAAGCTAGTGGGGAACTTGGGGACACGACACGATTAAATTTACATATAGAGCAGTTCTTTGCTTGCTGTGGGCATGGATTGTCACTGGGCTCCCATGCTGATGCAGAGATCCAGATACATAATAGCAACCAAGACTGAAAGCTTGGAGGAGGAATGGAGGCAAACAGGTGGTGGTAGACTGTGAAGTGGACATACTGGGCTTGAAAGGCTTTGGTAGCCAAGGGAAAAACATACTGGTTGAAGATGAGCAACAAGGAGGTGCTTTTAGGTGGGAGTGGGAAGATGATGTTTTCAGTTAGGACAGGAGTTGCAGCATCTGTGAGTGGAGGTAGGGGTGAGGGGAAGTGTGAGTTTCTAGATTCAGGTTGGGATTGGAGGAAATGAAGATTCATGCCATCAGCAATGCTGAGCATGGCTTGGACATGAATATGGACCGACAGAGACAACAGTGGTTCTGCTTATGGAGAGTGGACAGATAGGTCCCAGTAATGTTTTGATAGAGATGAATTTTGGGCTCTGGGATTCCTCTGGGGGGGAAGTCCTAGAAGTTTCCCGTGCAGAGTGTTGGTATGTGTAAAGCAATGGAGCCTGCATACTTTCTGTATAAAGCTTACATGTGTAGATCATCAGGTTATGCTGCTTAAACTTGGATTCTTGTTTGGTTGGGAAGAAGGCATTCAGGAGGGTGGGTGGATTGGTCTAGGGGGTGGCTTCTCTATGGATATGATGGTCAGGTTGGGGTCCTGCTGAAGGGTGCATCTTCCTGGCATTTATTTGCACAGGCTTGGCTAGACAGGTGTAGAAACTTGGAGTGTCAATCTCGGAGATGAAGGTGTCCCAGTTACAGAAACAAGCAACCAACTGCTGTTGACTCTGTTTCTTAGCAATTAAACTTTATTATGCAACCCAACTAGCTTATAAAAGAAGGAAAAAGGTTAAAGGGACGAAAGAGTGAACCTTCCGGTAGCCGTTCCACGGGACGGATCCTTAGGTGTCTCTCTGGCCGGCGTGCTGATCCAGCTTGTCTGCTGCTCCTGCACGCTCTCCCTGCAGCCGACTTTGTTTTTCTCCCTTCCCCAACTCCCTCAGTCACGTGGGAAGAACCGGCTCCTTCTCCCGGTGAGGGTCCATTAGAAAGACAATAGCCCAGGTGGGGTTCCCAGGTCTGCTTCCTGAATTCCAAACCCAGGATGGCTCCACTCAGTCTGTCACGAGGTATTCATGGGGTGCCCAAGGGTAAAGCCTGCCAAGACTGCTCCCACTTGTGACAAAGCTTACTCCTTCCCACAAACTGCCACTTTCATTTTTCCTCAGGAAATGACTATTTGGTAAATCCCCAGGGAATACTTACTAGATCTTACTGAGTTCCCATATTTAAGCCAAAGTCCAAAGTTTATCCTAACATGGCAGCAGAGTTAGTTGGTTATATCCAAGTGACATCGATCTGGATTGGCCATAGACTAAGCTGCGGTTGGACGTGGCAAGCTGTTGAATCTGGTCTGGCCCCGACTTGCATGCATATTCACAGTGTCTTCCTGGGCTCCCACCATGTTTTTCAAACAGTCATATCTTTTTCTAGTTTCTTCAGTCTGACGTTTGAGCTGTTCTGGATCTGAAGGAGATCATGTTGGGGAGCCCTACAGGTTGGCTATAGCCAATAGATATATTTTCTTCAAGCTAAATGGAATTTTAAAAATTTGAATTAGTTGCTGGCATTTAAAGCATTGCATTTCACAGAAGAGTGAGTTCTTCCTTTTCTTGAAAGCCCAAAGATATAGTCAACGAATGTGGGGGCGGGGACAAACAGGATGCTTCTTATGGGCTCAAGACTACTGCTCCTTGTAGTGGGCTGGGCCTTTAGTCATCCTGGTTCTGGCTCTCAGTTTCCATCTTAAATCTACATTTGGTGACTTCTAGCTCTTCATTTGCTGAACCCCTAGAGGGCAGTATTGGGCCTCCCTCCAGGTTTCTGGGCCATCATGCAGCTCCTACCGATGTTCTGATGCCAGCCCAGGTGAGGTGTTTCTGCTGCCCGTGCTTCAGGAGGGCAGTTCTTCTAGTTCTACAAAACTGGGTTGCTTTATAGGCTTAGCCACAGAAGGGCTCTGTGGAGAGTCCTCTGACAAAATGCTAATGGTTGAATATTAAAAAGGTAGCATGTATCAGGCTGGTCTGGGGAGACGGCTTCGTGAGTGAAATGCTTGCCATGTGGGCACGAGGACCTGGGTTCTGAATTCCAGCATCCACATAAAAGTTGCCTGTGCTGATATGCACCTCAGCATTTCAAGGCAGAGACACAAGTGGATCCCTAGGGCTTGCTAGCCAGCCAGCCAGCCCAGCAAAGCAAAATAAGATGCAGACAGCATTGAGGAAAACATTTGGACCTTGAGCTCTGACCTTTACACATATCTGTATAGATAAGACATGCACACACATACATATAATTGGCATTGTAACTGCCATTTGCTGAGTTTAGCTGTATATCAGAAGTGCACTTGTGTTTTAAGTTGCCCAAGCACAGGCTCGGAGAGATAGAATGACTTAGCTTGGGCACAGAGCAGTTGATCCAATGACATTGAGTTTGGTTCCAAAAAGGGAAAAGTTCACAACTTCTAGAAAGCGTTATGGTTGTAGGTGGCAAAGCTTCTCTCATACTAAGGGATGAAAAACGCAGTTTACAGAACTCGGCTGTTCATCAGGGAGAACAGTAAGGGGTTTGGGTGGAAGGCAGAGGCGTGGAGGGGTGCAGCCTTGCTTTGGAGCAAGCTCTCTGAGCTGCTGTGGGCTCTTAGGGATCAGGATAAAAGGGGGGCTGTTAGGACTTAAGAGCTGGGTGCCTGGGTGCCTTATCCCCATGTGTGGCCATTAGCTTGAGATGTGGTGTGTTTTTAAGCATTGTCTGCAAGCTATGAAGAGATATCCCTGCTCTTTAAATCCATACCCACCCAAACCAGCTCTTGGTTGTTTGCTTATGCCTCAGGGACAGATTTCTTTTAGAGACGGGATTCTTACTCAAAACTTTGCGACCTGCTGCTGCTGCTGGTGGTGGGGCTGCTGAAGGTCTTTGAGCAGGGTCGTGGCTTGACCAGACAGGTGCAGTTCAGAGCTAAGTCCCTGGGTCAGGCTAGGGATAAGAACACTCATTAATGTCACCTAAATTCTTGCCTTTGCTCTCTGACCTGCAAAATGTGATTCTGTTTGTGTGTATTCATCGGACACATCTACTTTGAAGTTGTCTGGCCCAGCTTCCTACCTCCTCCTGCTCTACTGAGCTAAGAGAGCAGCTCAGAATTAATATTTAAATTTTGTTCTCTTTCAGACTGATTGAGGAGTTGAAGCTGTCTTTGAAGAGCAAAGAAGCTTTAATTCAGTGCCTTAAAGAGGAGAAATCTCAGATGGCATCTCCTGACGAGAATGTGTCATCTGGAGAACTCCGAGGACTTTCTGCCACTCTGAGGGAAGAAAAGGAGAGAGATGCTGAGGTGAGGCGACAGGGCACAGCGGGAGGGGAGGCACATCAGACTGCTCTATTGGAAGTGGGGCGCTCTTCTGTCTGCTTGGTTTGCACAGTAACTTCTACAAACCAGTTCTCTCTCAGCTGAGGAATCAGCAGGCGCTGCCTTTGTTAGTGGCTGCCTTTGTTCAGGTGTCCTAAACCTATGTGTCTGTATTTCACCATGTGTTAATTTGCTGTCACCTCCTGGCTTCTTTTTCACCCTTAGGGCTTTCTTATTGTAAAGTTCTGGTGCATTGTTCTTGCCCATTTTTCCTTTGTTGTTAGAAGCAGGCCTGAGGCCATATTTGGTGTGAAACCTGAGAGGCGGAGGGAGAAGGGAACTAACTGGTTCTGGGTCTGGCAACATGTGCTGTTCAGCAAACTACCCTGTTCAGTTCTCCCAGTCTCTTTGCAGAGTAGTGATTGTGATCCCCAGGTTGAGTTTAGGACCAGCCTCAGAGCAGTCATATTTCTCCAGGTACTAAGAAGTGGGTTGCTGGTAGTTGGGTCCAAATTTCCTGGATGCCTGTTCACTTGTACAGCTTCTAAGGCAAGCTAATTTGACTTCCCATTCTTGGCTAAGGATGGCAGCTGTGTGCTCTGTTCTGAAAACTCAGGAAAAGTCATGGCTTCTTTATGGAGCAGAGTCCTTGTCCTTGTCATAGTGCCGTATTCCTTAGCCTCATCAGTTAGTGTTCCTTTGTAATGTGGTTGCCACTCCTCCTCCTGTTCTGAGTTCTCCAATCCTGTCCTCTATCTAGTGGGCCCTTGGCCTTTCCTTCTGAAGCACCCCTGTGGCTGTGTAGTCAAACTGTGAGCGGGCAGGTGTCTTCACACTTGCCCTCCATCAAACCAAGTTATAGTGCACCAGAGAATAAGGGTATGCTTGTGTTAATGAGGTCTGCAGCAGTGGAGGGGAGTGGATGAATGAGGTGCTCATTCTAATGGCTGTGTGGAAGCCTTCGATTGGTCCTCCTCTTTCTGCTTAATCATGAATGCCTTTTCCTAGGCTGCACATAAAGAACGGCAGAAGGAGACAAATCACTTTGAAGAGAGAATTCAAGTATGTTGGTTCCTTTTAAGACTCATTTTCTTCTTGCCTCTTGTTTTACTCTGAGTGCAACAGGTAATTCTTTGCCACAGTTTACCAGACACTACTGACTTCCAGTCATGCATAAAGCACCGTAGAGGGAGTTCTTCCGTCCTTTCATTCACTCTGTGATGTGGCCATTCCCATGTTGCAGATGTGGTACCCGAGACTCAGAAGGTGAAGTCACTTGCCCCTGATCACACAGCGGGGAGGCAGGGATATGCCTCTTTGATTCCAACACCCAGGCTCCCAGGGCCCTTCGTCACAACAGCTGGAATTTGTACAGTGCCTGTCAGTTTAGAAAGCACTTTCACACCCATTATCTTGTCTGATCCTCACAACAGCCCAGGAGGGAGGCAGCAGTGATTAGCTTAAGACGTGAACTCAGACTATAAATGTGAGGCTCAGTCTCCATCAAGCCAAACTCTCTGCTAGCTTTTGTAGCATTAAGGAATGAAATTAATGATCTGGTATTTTCCCCAAATAACCTGGCGCAGTTTCGAGGACTGTGATGTGACTGTATTCAGATTTTAAAAGGCTCTGGAGTCCTCCCCATAGGAATAGCTGTCAGCTGCTCAAGCGATCTGATCCCCTTTCCTTCACCCGGCCCTGTTGCCGTGAGCAGGAACACAGTAACGGAAGCTGATGCCACGGCGTTCAGCTCAGCAAGGAAACATTAATCACAGGTTGACAGGAATAAGATAGAATAACTGCATTTGAGTGTGCTCTTAAAGATATATTTACAGTGCATTTTGGTTGGAACACATCAACTTCGTGAATCTTTTTCTAATCTAATTTAGGCACTTCAGGAGGACCTGAGAGAGAAGGAAAGAGAAATTGCCACAGAGAAGAAAAATAGCTTAAAGAGGGATAAAGCAATTCAAGGCCTAACCATGGCATTAAAATCAAAGGAAAAAGAGGTATGTCTGAGGAGTGAAGTGGGATTTTTCTTCATTAGTTTCGGTGGCTTGCCTGTCCTACCCTGAAGTTTTAGCTTTAGACAGAAAGTTCGTAAGTGCTAGGATAGTACAAAAAGTGGGTCCCGTAGTCAGTTGGAGTTGTTTAAACTATAGTCAGTGGTCCTAATAACTAAATATGAATACAAGTTTCTAGTAAGCCACATTGAAAGAGGTACAAAGATGTAAGCTAATTTAAATAATACGTGAACATAATTACTTCCACATGTGGTCAGTGAAACAAGCAATGGTGACCTATTTCATTTCGTCCCTCAGTACCAAGGGTTTAAAGTTCAGTTGTACTTCTAGCATCTTAGTGAGACTTGCCCAGGCATGTGCCCAGTGACTCCCCTAAAAGTTATGCAGATTGATTGTTTTGAAGGACAACTGAAATTTGAGATAAAGGAATTTGTGAGGCAAAGTTGTGGCTGGGAAGCAAGAAGCTTAGGAAGCAAGAAGCTTATGTGGGTTGTTGTGGTTGGCATCCACCGTGGCAGCTGATAGCTCTTTCCTTATCACTTGTTGGTACTAAAATCTGCTGTATCTCAGTGATTAACTAAGGCCCACACTCAGCAAAGGGACCCAGCTCTACTTTCATGGGATGGGTATTGGAAATGAGGGAAGTGCAGGGGTTGGGCAGGCAGAGGGAAGGATAACTGATCCTAAACGATGAGAAGGCACAAGCTGAGAAAGAGGTGCAGATGGGAGGTCATTTGGAGAAAGAAGCAATGGCCAAAGCCTGTACGGTGTAGCACCACAAATGGGCTGGGATTCCTGAGGAACAAAGTGCACAATTTAAATGAAACTGTAGAAACTGGATGTGTTGCAAGGGCCCAGTGGTGTGGGGCCTAATCATGTCAACTGCTTTGGGGTACATGGCTGAATAGCAGAGGGGCTAGTCACATTTTCACTTTAGAGGAGCCTCTGGCTGTATGTGAAGAATGACTTCAGGAGGTGGAGAGCGGAGGCAAATGTGGGTAGCTCAGGCAAGAGCCAAGGCAGGCTTTATTAGGACAGAGGTCACAGCAAGCAAAGTAAAGGAAGAGGACTGTATTCTAGAAATAATAGTAGAAATGATTAAAAAAAAAATAGAAATTTGGGAAATCTGATAATTGGATGTAAGAATTCAGAAAACAGGCAGTCAAGGAGACTGGAGGTGTCTGGCTTACATGACTGGGGATATGAGATGACATTGACTTGGCTCAGAGCATGACATTGAGACAGGAACACTGGCCTTAAGGAGGGAGGGAAGCATGGGCAGGATGGAAAGCCAGTTAACTTGGGAGTCCTTAATTTTAGTCATGAGTTTACATTCTGAGTGTTGACTAATATATTCAGTGAAAGCATAGAATGGGAAGGAAGGAGGCTAAAAGTGAGACTATAAAGGATACTGTGAATTCAGGAATGGGACAGGCATTTCCAGAGGGGGCAGCAGGAATGGCTGCAGAAATAGGAAACTAGTGTTGAGAAGCTAAGGGAGTGCAGTGTCAGCTGCAAATTCGAGTTGGGTCTTTTACCCCATGAACTAGGATTCATTGGGGGCCCAGCTGGAGTAGGAGACCTTTATTCAGTGTGTTGTGTCATTAGTAGTGGAATAGTTCCAAGGTGTAGAAGTGAGAGTTTGTATAGAAGGCGAGACCATTTGGGAGAAGCCACAGCAAGTAATTGGTTGAGTCATATGAATGGATAATAATAATAGTAATGCTTGTTATTTTAGTACCAATGTACATTACCTCATTTAGCACTAAAAACACCATAGTTGGATGAGTGGTATTCATCATGTATTAGTCTGTTTTTCATTACTATAAGGAAATATTAGAGGCAGGATAACTTTATAAAGAGATTTATTTCACTCATTTTTTTTCTGATGCTATTCTCTGATGTGTTTAGCCTCTGGTGAAGGTCTAGGAGCAGATAGCAGGAGTGCAAGTAAGCAGGGCAGAACATGTCAGATGAACCTTGAGAGATTGGGCTCCTCTAGAACCTTCCAAGAGTGTGTTCCAAATGACCCAAGGACTTTTTGGATTGAGTTCTTGAAGGCCCACCTCTTAACATTGCCACATGGAGGATCAGGTTTCTGACACATAGACACCTGGGGATGATACTCTGACTTTATGTTGTCCATAGCCACAAGTGAGGAGATTGAGTCTTAGGGAGGGTAAGCTACCTAGTTAACAAATGGCAAAACCAGAAATGCCACTCAGAGTTTGTCTCTCTATAACGTACTACAGGTCAGGGGAAAGCATGCAAGTTGGGTAGGAAAGAGAGCCCACCTATGTATGTGGCTGCCATTTGTTGTTTCCCCAGGTTGAAGAACTTAACTCTCAAATCGAAGAGCTCACTGTCGCCTTCACCAAAGCCAGAGAGGCTCCCTCAAAATCCCAGGTCTCAGAATTCCAGGTAAAAGCTTTCATTGGTGTAAGTGGCTTTCTTCAGTCTTCATTCCAAGAGAGGCCTGGACTTTGCAGCAGAAGGGAACCCGAGAGATTTTAATAAGGGTAATCATGGGTGGGTTTTGTTGATAGAATTTATAAGTTTAATCAAAGGGAGGTTGTCCACCAGTTTTTGGAGTTTTGGTGGCCTTTCAATGTGATGAAGAAGAAGAAGAGGAAGAAGAAGGAGGGGAGGAGGAGAAGAGGAAGAGGAGGAGGAAGAAGAAGAAGAAGAAGAAGAAGAAGAAGAAGAGGAAGAAGAAGAGGAAGAAGAAGAAGAAGAAGAAGAAGAAGAAGAAGAAGAAGAAGAAGAAGAAGAAGAAGAAGAAGAAGAAGAAGACAATGACAATAAAAGCTACTCTAGTCATTGGGAGTGCTGAGTTAGCTTTCAGCCAACATGTAGAATATCTCACTTAATCTTCACAGTCCTTGAGGAAAATAATCATCATACCCTTCTCTTTGTGCAGTGTTTTTTGAGGCTCATTGAAGGTGTTCAGTTTACTCACTCACAGCTAACAGGTGGCAGAGTCAGGACTTAAATTCTTCAGTTGTAACTAATAGCAAGCATTTGTTGAACACGTACTTTGTCCCCAGCCCTGCTACATATTCTCCAGAGATTAACTCCTCTATCTGTGTAGCATTTGAAGCAGATACTCTTGATATCCTTGTTTGAATGCTGAGGAACTCCAGGGTGAGCAATGTGACCTTTTTACCACACTGGTGGGTGACAGGGCCAGGATTTGACCCCAGGGCCTTAGGCACTTCACACGCTAGAGTCCTCTGCTCCTCTCTGGCTGCCTCTTCTTGCTGTTTTCTGAATCTATGGTCTAGACTTGATAACCTTTGATCTCTTTTGTGCCTACAATGCTGTGCTTCAAGGATGCCTCCCACCCATCTACTCTCCCTTTTTCAAATTTTAGTTTTGTGCTTAGAATCACTCTAACATTTCTAGTTTACCTATACAGTTTATATAAGACTGTTGCTGATGTGGGGTCAGTGAAGTAGCATCACCAGTTCAGTCTAGGCTAGCTTAAGCTTTCCTTACTCCTGAACTAGACCTGCTCCTGCTGCTAAAGTAGAAGTTCAGTCTGATTTAGGGCTGTGTGACGTCCAAGATTCATACCTCCTGCTTTATCTGTTGCAGAGCTTTGGCTCACAATAAGAGTAATTGCAGTAATTTGGTTTAAATCATGGGATGCTAGCTGCATAGACAGATCTCTGCTTTTGCGATCTCAGACTTGCTTCTTTTACTGTTTTGACAGTAGATGATGGAATGGAGCTGTGCTTACATTTTATACCATTTCCCCCTTGCTTAGAAAATAACAAGCTTTAAAGGCCAAATTCTTTGGAAAACCATCAATATTTTCCGTTGCTTAAGAAAAGAAATGCTAGAAACCCTGTCTCGAAAAACCCCCCCCCAAAAAAAAAAAGAGAAAAAAGAAAAGAAATGCTGGCGGTTGATAGCCAGAGTCCAAGCATCCTTAGGAGACTTCGTATATTTTACTTTTTCTTGTTATCTTGGAGCTTAAGGAAGAAAGTGGCTTTGTAAACTCAACTGTTACTCAGACATATGACATGCATTTAGTAATTTGATCCTGATCAAAATGCAACACATGCAGAGTGAGGTGTCATGATAGCAGCATGGGTGAGGTCCTCGTCTGCTGTGCACAGAGAGCAGGCACTGCTGAAACCCTCTGGGTTGTGGATCAGGTTGGCAGATCTCACAACTTGTAGTGATGCTTCATCCAAAGTGGAGGTATGCTTTTGACCTTTTGAGAGTTGTGGTGGCAGGACTAGAGTGCCAGTCTGTGTCCAAAGCCCATCCCTATACTGCTCTGATTTTATATGAGTGAGTGTGTACTACATGTTTATATCAGTGTGTCATTTGAGGTGTATGTAGCTTCGATATTGTACTTACATTTGAATGTGTTTCTTTCTTTTCATTTATTTATTTATTTATTTTTAATTAATTTATTCTTGTTACATCTCAATGTTTATCCCATCCCTTGTATCCTCCCATTCCTCCTCCCCCCCCCCCCATTTTCCCATTATTCCCCTCCCCTATGACTGTTTCCTGAGGGGGATTACGTCCCCCTATATATTCTCATAGGGTATCAAGTCTCTTCTTGGCTACTTGCTGTCCTTCCTCTGAGTGCCACCAGGTCTCCCCCTCCAGGGGACATGGTCAAATGTGAGGCACCAGAATATGTGAGAAAGTCGTATCACACTCTCCACTCAACTGTGGAGAATATTCTGACCATTGGCTAGATCTGGGAAGGGGTTTAAAGTTTACCTCCTGTATTGTCCTTGGCTGGTGCCTTAGTTTGAGCGGGACCCCTGGGCCCAAATCTGCCTATCATATTGTTCTACTTGTAGATTTCTAGGACCCTCTGTATCCTTTTATTTTGCTATTCTCCCATGCGTCTCTCATTTAGAGTCCCAATAGGATGCCTTCCCCTCTGTCCCAGTTTCCTGGTAAGTGAAGGCTTTCGTGGGACATGCCCCTTGGGCTAGTATGCAGATATAAGTGAGTATATACCATTTGATTCTTTCTGCTTCTGGGTTAACTCACTCATTATGATCATTTCTAGCTCAATCCATTTACCCACAAATTTCGGGAATTCCTTGTTTTTAATAGCTGAGTAGTATTCCATAGTGTATATGTACCACAGTTTCTTTATCCACTCTTCTACTGAGGGACACTTAGGCTGTTTCCATGTTCTGGCTATTATGAATAAGGCTGCTATGAACATGGTTGAGCAAATTTTCTTGTTGTGTGCTGGAGCATCTTCTGGGTATATTCCAAGGAGTGGAATAGCTGGGTCTTGAGGAAGCCCTATTCCCATTTTTCTGAGATAGCACCAGATAGATTTCCAAAGTGGCTGTACTAGTTTGCATTCCCACCAGCAATGAAGGAGTGTTCCTCTCTCCCCACATCCTCGCCAGCATGTGGTGTCGCTTGAGTTTTTGATCTTAGCCATTCTGATGGGTGTAAGATGGAATCTCAGAGTTGTTTTGATTTGCATTTCCCTGATGACTAAGGAGGTTGAGCATTTCTTTAAGTGTTTTCTCAGCCATTTGATACTCCTCTGTTGAGAATTCTCTGTTTAGTTCCAAGCCCCATTTCTCAATTGGGTTATTCGGTTTGGTGGTGTTTAATTTCTTGAGTTCTTTATATATTTTGGATATTAGACCTTTGTCAGATGTAGGGTTGGTGAAGATTTTTTCCCAGTCTGTAGGCTGTCGCTTTGTTCTCTTGACAGTGTCTCCTGCCTTACAGAAGCTTCTCAGCCTCATGAGGTCCCATTTATTAATGGTTGACATTAAGGCCTGGGCCGTTGGTGTTCTGTTCAGGAAGTTGTCTCCTGTGCCAATATGTTCCAGGCTCTTTCCCACTTTTTCTTCTAAGTGGCTTAGTGTCTCTGGTTTTATGTTGAGGTCTTTAATCCACTTGGATTTGAGTTTTGTGCAAGGTGACAAATATGGGTCCAGTTTCATTTTTTTACACATAGACCTCCAGTTAGACCAGCACCATTTGTTGAAGATGCTATCCTTTTTCCATTGAATGGATTTGGCTTCTTTGTCAAAAATCAAGTGACCATATGTGTGTGGATTCATATCTGGGTCTTCGACTCGATTCCACTGATCAACCAGCCTGTTGCTGTGCCAGTACCATGCTGTTTTAATTATTATTGCTTTATAGTACAGTTTGAGATCAGGTATGGAGATTCCTCCGGAGCACCTTTTATTGTACAAGATTGTTTTAGCTATTCTGGGTTTTTTTTTTTCCATATGAAGTTCAGAATTGAACTTTCAATGTCTTTAAAATATTGTGTAGGTATTTTGATAGGGATTGCATTGAATCTGTAGATTGCTTTTGGTAGGATGGCCATTTTTACTATGTTAATTCTCCTGATCCATGAGCAAGGAAGATCATGCCATCTTCTCAGGTCATCTTCAATCTCTTTCTTCAGAGTTTTGAAATTTTTTTCATACAAGTCCTTCACTTGCTTAGTTAGGGTAACTCTTAGATATTTTATATTGCTTGTGGCTAATGTGAAGGGTGTGGTTTTCCTAATTTCTTCCTCTGCAAGCTTGTCATTTGTGTATAGGAAGGCTACAGACTTTTTGAGTTAATTTTGTATCCAGCCAATTTGCTGAGGTGTTTATCAGCTTTAGGAGTTCTCTGGTGGAGTTTTGAGGGTCACTTATGTACACTATCATATCATCTGCAAAGAGGGATAATTTGACTTCCTCCTTTCCCATTTGGATACCTTTGATCTATTTTTGTTGTCTTATTGCTCTGGCTAGAACTTCGAGTACTATATTGAAGAGATATGGAGAGAGTGGGCAGCCTTGCCTTGTTCCCGATTTGAGAGGAATTTCCTTGAGTATCTCACCATTTACTTTGATTTTGGCTATTGGCTTGCTGTATATAGCCTTTATTATGTTGAGGAAAGTGCCTTGTATCCCCGATCTCTCTAAAACTTTAAACATGAATGGGTGTTGAATTTTATCAAAGGCTTTCTCTGCATCCAAGGAGATGATCATGTGGTTTTTTATTTTCAGTTTGTTTATATGGTGGATTACATTGATGGATTTCCGTATATTAAACCATCCCTGCATGCCTGGAATGAAGCCTACTTGGTCATGATGAATGATATCTTTGATATGCTCCTGTATTCGTTTTGCAAGTATTTTATTTAGTATTTTTGCATCTATGTTCATAAGAGAAATTGGTCTGAAATTCTCTTTCTTTGTTGAGTCTTTGTGAGATTTAGGTATCAATGAGACTATGGCCTCATAGAATGAATTTGGTAATTTTCCATCCATTTCTGTCTTTTGGAGTAGCTTGAAGAGTATCGGTATTAGCTCGCCCTTAAAGGTCTGGTAGAATTCTGCACTGAAACCATCTGGCCCTGGGCTTTTTTTGGTTGGGAGACCATCGATGATTGCTTCTATTTCTGTAGGGGAAATGGGACTATTTAGCTTGTTTATCTGTTCTTCTGAATGTGTTTCTTTCATGTTAACGGACCTGCTGTGATGTGGTGAGATTTGAACTCATTGCAGCCTGAGTTTAAAAGCCAATAGCAGCTGGAGAGATGGCTCAGTGGTTAAGAATATTTGCAGCTCTTTCAGATGTCATGAGTTTTGTTCTCAGTGCCCAGGTAGGACAGCTTACAGCTATCTGTAACTCCAGTTCCTGTGGACTTGACACCCTCTTCTGGCCTGTGTGGACAAGTTTACCCATGTGACCCCCTTCAAGATATATACACATATACATAATTAAAAATAAAAAGAACAAAAGACAAAGGTCACAGGGTTGCATGATGTTGAATTTGACAATGAAGCAGCAGCAGGTGATATTTAAATTCTTATAATGGCTGCCAAGGTACAGATTTATAGACTCAACTTCAGATCTCAGGTGTGACTGTGAAGGCTACAGTGTAGGCTGTTAACTCCTCTTGCCCATTTAAAGTTATTTCTGGATTGGAAATGATATTCTCCTCCAGGTGTAAAAGTAAAAACACTTATTGAGGGAAACTTTCAAAATAACTTCTATACTTAAAGTAGTAGAAAGAAAGTAATAGAAATTAGCAGCAAACTCACCTCTAAATATATTCACTGTTGATGCCTTCACATACACTTATACCTGTATGCGTGTGTGTGCGCGCGTGCACACACACACACTTACTTTTAAAAGTTATGTGTGGAGGCTAGCCTCTGTCTCTCTCTATCTTATATTTTGAAGCAGGGTCTCTTGGTGAGCTTGGAGCTCATTAATTTGGCTAGACTGAGTGGCCAGTAAAACCTGGGGTCCTCCTATGTCTACCTGTGCTGGTCTTACAGACATTCACAGCTGCTTTTGGCTCTTACGTGGAGAGTGGACTCTGGTCCTCTTGTCTGCAGAGCAAGCATTGTACTAATTGAACTATCCCCAGTCTCTCCCTCTCTTTTAAAAGAAGAAATTGGGGTTTCTATATGTTACCCAGTGTTTTAGTTAGGATATTGCTGTGAAGCGACACCATGACCACAACAACTCTTACAGAGGAAAAACATTTGACTGGTGCTGGCTTACAGGCTCAGAAGTCTGTCCATTATTGTCATGGTGGGAAGCATGGCGGCACACATGGTCCTAGAAAGGTAGCTAAGAGTTCTGTATCTAGATTGGCAGGCAACAGGCAGAGAGAGTGAGCCAGTGGGCCTGGATTGAACATTTTAAACCTCAAAGTCTACCCTCAGTGACACTTTCTCCAGCAAGGCCATGAGTCCTTATCCTTTCAACTAATACCACTTCCCAGTAGCTGGGGGCCATCCTCATCTAACCACCATACCCATGCTGGCCTCAAACTTTAAGGCTCATGTGATCTTCCTGACTTACCTCCTTGAGTATCTGTGATTACAGATGTGTTCTAAGCCATTGCGTATTTCTTGTTCTATAATCCTTTCTTTAACATTCTTGCCATGGCAGCATAGTGTTGATCTACTCAGACTTTGTCATGTTCATTTTGAAATAATTGTTGACTCACATATATGTTTCAGCGTCTCTTTATTGAGTCTTCCAAGGTAACATCTCCCAAGCCACATAGCTAAAACTGGTTCAGTGCAGTTGGATCCTTTTATAAGTGAGCAAGAATAATTTGCCTAATTTTATATTTGGCCTTTAGTTTTTGGCCACATGTAACTGGGCCAAATATTTGCCGCTTGGGCATCATTCAGGAAAAGGTAAAGAGCCCTCTAGGGAAGTTTTTCAAAGGGCCATTTAAGGAAAATTTAACGTGGAAAGTGTTTTTATGAAATGAGTCAAACGTGTGTCTGAATTCTTTGAAGCTGGATTTTTAAGGAGAGTTTGCCATCATTATTCATGCAATAATCCTGCAGAACTTCCAGCCTTGGTAACTGTGAACAATCACTGTGTTTAACATGCCCCTAACTGGTGCCTATTTCCAGCTTCCCCTTCAAATTTGGTCTTCTTGTTTTCATTCTTCCCAGTTTATTGGTGTTAGTTAGTCTTCACTGGTGAGGGCAAGTGATGCTGAGCCAGGGAAGAACACAGGCTGGGAAATGATTTGAATTCCAGATTGAATTATGGGCAGTCTGATGACAGGCTAGTCACTCAGCCGCCCTGAGCTTCACTTACTTAAGAGTGTGCTTTCACCTCTTACTGACAATAAGTATTCTCCAGTCCTTGTTGGTCTTTGCTTCTTGAGTTTATCTAAACACCAGCATCAACATGAGTACTGGTTTGGTCTGTGTCTCAGGCATACCCTTGGTCAGTGTATACCATAAGTCTGCAGAGGGCAATGTTAACTTGTGTGCCTTCATACAGTTCCTCATTTCTAGTTGCTCAGACCATCCTCACAGAGTTACTGAGGAAGAGTGACATTTCAAAACAAGCTGACTGGCACCAGATAGTCCCATTTAAACAATCATATTTTGTAACTGAAAACTTACTTCAATTCATTATTTTTATTGTTGATGGTTCAGAATATTTTGTTCCCTTTTTGTGTATTACATAGATCTTTTCTCAGGCAAATTGTATATTAATGTAATAAAAATATTTGATGTATTTAGCCCTTGAACTCTGATGGCATTAAGAGCCTTTGAAAATTGGCTTTGACTGCCGTGCTGGACACTGACTCCTTTTCCTGTGTAAGCCTCTGGACTTGAGCAATACTATCAAAAGAGAGCGACCACTGCTTGTCATTTCCCCTCATTTTCTCTTTATTATTGATTGGCTGATTGTGATATCAGGGTTCAGTCCAGGGCTTCACAAGTGAGGCAAGTGATTTATAATTGACCTAAACTCCAAACATCATATTCTGTCCTTTTAAAGTGACTTAATTTAATTGTTTTGAAACTATTAGAAAAGTAACAAGCTCAGTTACCTTAAAACGTTAGAGAATCCAGAGAAGCAGAAAAGTCAGCTGTATTCCCACTGCATTGAAGTTAGTTTTGTTAACAGTTTGTGGTTTTCCTTCTTTTATTTGTTTCTTTTCGTTTGTTTTCTTTCCTTCCCAACAATAACACAACCCATGCTTTGTCCTGTAGTTTCCCAAGGTGCTACTCTTTGGGCTTTGGATACTGAATGCTGCCTGGTTTTCTTCCTCCCTGCCCGGAAGGCAAAAACAGGAGCTCTTCTCACTTGTTTATGCCATTTGAAACCAGGTGCCTTTTTCCTTCCTAGGGGTCTGAGGACTATGAAGCTGCCCTGGCAGAAAAAGAAGCCCTGTTGGCCAAGCTACACTCAGAAAACCTCACAAAGAGCACTGAGAACCATAGGCTGCTCAGGAATGTTAAAAAGGTCACCCAGGAGCTGAGGGACCTGAAGAAGGAGAAGCTGAGACTAGAGAGGGACCTGGAAGAAGCCCACCAAGAGGGGGACAGAGGAGCCCAAACCATCCATGTGAGTGCCTCCCGTGTGCCTCCCACACTCTTGACATGGTGGGCGGTGCATCAGGTCTGGGTCCTGTGATGGTTTCTACTCATAGGAGGAGGATGCTGTTCAGAAAACTTAAATAAATCTGGAAAAAAAAAAAATCTAAAGATGTTTCTCTTATCTCCTCAGTAGAAGTGACACTCTCACTCACCCCTTCTCTTGGTGCTGCCATCAAGTTGACAGTAGTTTGTATTCTGCTCTTTAAAGTCCGTCGCTCACTCCTGCTGTGCTGCTGGGTTGTGAATGTTCTTCAGAGATATGTCTTTGGTGTCATGTAGTTAGTCACTTGGTTGCTCTTCAGTTGACTTAACCAGACTCTTATTACAAAGCACTGGGCATTTTTACCTTGAAACCTATACTGCAGCAAACTCCCCTGTGCTGAGTATTTCCACTGGCTCTTTCTGACAGAGGTTTAATTACTGAGTCAAAACCCACCAATATTTAAAGACTATTTTATAGACATCAAACTGTTCTCCAGACAAATTGTGCTATGTTTTAAGACTATGCTTTTTTTAACACTGGGTATTAGCATTTAAAAATTCTTAAATTTGGTACACTATTAAATTCCAATTCTATCAAGCTTGAGTATTCTTTAATTGAGCTCACTTTAATTGAATCCCTCCTGAGAGTCAAATCCACATGCAGAGCTTTGGTGCATCAGGCTATATGGAATCTGAGTTTGAGTGGTCATGGATTCTGTGTTATGAGTCACTCTCTAGCATCTGGAGTGGGTAGTTATCAGCTCAGAGGAGAGCCCGCAGTTGACCTTGGCTGTTGGCAGGGATGCTGAGATTCACGATTGCCATGCCCTGTCTACACTAAGCAGGGAAGTGAAGTCAAACGTTTGGATGTTTAATAAGTATTTCAACAAATGTTCAGAGAACAACAGTGGGGACTTAGAGAAGAAACCATCAGCTGCACTTGTATCACCTGAGTGAAGCCACTCTTTTTCATCTTCTTGCCAGCATTACTTTCAGCCCCAGTACATCCGACCCCTCTTTCCTGTTACAGGCTGACTACTGTCCTTTGGTTTTGGATCACTCATCATCACTTTCCATGTTGTTTAGGACAAAGAGTGGCCATGGTGAATGGCACGTACTCACACGGATAGCTTTCACATGTTAGTAATTTCTTCCTTGGATTGGACATTTTGGCTGTTGAAACAATACCACAGCAAACATGAGCATGCACACATTTTCTCATGAAACACTTAGGATAAACTTTGAGGAATTACAGCACTAGATCATAAAGTGCAAACATTTTATATTTGCAAATTGTGCTTCCACGTTGTCATTTATCCAGAGTGGTATCCCAGTGTGTGCTGCCACCTGAGATGGCAATAGGCCAGTCTGTTGTATCCTGATAGAAATCCTGTTTCCTATATTTTAGATGCTAATGGGATTTCTGAAGGCTTTGGTTTTCTATTGATCACAGAGAAGGGAGGGCACATCGTGTACTTTCCTATATTCTTCCCATCAGTCCAGCCAAACAGTGAGTTTTTTAGACTCCTAGCTTGGATCATGTACTGTTTTTGTTGGCAGGAGTGTGTGTCTATGTATGTACATGTATGCCATCATTGGTAGCCTCCTTAAGAACCACACATTTTGAGGTCAGTGAGCAGGTGCTGAGAAAACAGTGTTGTTGCAAGGCCCTGGGAAGACCAAAGCAACAGCTGTGTTCCTAAATGCTTACCTTGAGTGAACTGGTTTGGGAATCACAGTTTCCTGGCATCTCAGTGGGACTGTTTTTATACATTGTTCTGTACATGTTTCTAACACAGTGGTCTGGCCAGTCTCACTATTCTTGTTAACACATTTCACCCATTGCTATCTGTACTTAACTCTTGGTCATAGTTTAGGAGTCTAGCTGAATCCCTCTCAAGAAGATGTTTCACACCAGATCATGGAGGTACAGTCTGAGGAGATGTGCTGAGATAGTAATTTTGTTTCATGGTTCTAGAATGTGAAAGCACAGGAGGAAACATAGCCGTGCATATCTTATCAGCTTATTGTTATTAAGTAGGTTCCTTAATACTAATTTAGAATGCTTCCCACTTGACAGCTGCTATTTGACAATGGCAAAACCCTAGACCTCTCTGTGGCTTCTATTTTTGCTGTGGAAAAGAAGAGAAATCCACTTGTAATTCAACATCATTGAGTGCTTTGTGTAAACCCTCTACTAGGCATGGCCACACTTCCAGAGTAGAGATAGGAACATACCGCCACAGGACCTCCTTCTCTTCCTTCTCCTTGTCTCCTCCTCCTTCTCTTTGTTCTTTTTTATGATAGCCATTATCGCTAGTGTGATGAGTTCTTGCAGCATTTTTAGTTTTCATTTCCTTAAGGGCTAAGAGCGTTAAACATTTTTTATGTATTTATTGACCATGGTATTTCTTCTTTTGAGAATGCCTTTAAGTGTCCACCACTTGGAAAGCAGCTACCTCTTTATATGTTGCCACAACCACATGTTTGGGCCCAGAGAACATTATTCTCATTGACAGATTAACTGAGCCTCATAATTTAAATGGCTTTGCCATGGTCACCTAAACAGTGATACATAGATGGAGTGGATCTGGTCTCTAATTTCAGAACTTTGCCTAAGATACTATGCTGTAGTACCAGCAAACAAGCAATAGATAGGAATATGGTGTATTTGGAAGAAAGAAAGATTTTGATATTCTCTGTTTTCTACAGACCAGAAAAATTCGTTCTCAAGAAAACCACTCTACAATGTTCTGGTTATTTGAAGCTTTGAAAATAATTTGTTCCTCTCAGTGTTTCTCAAACATGTGTCATAGTTTATATAAAGTTATACAAAAAATGAGTTTAGGAATAAAGGTAAAAACATTGGACTCTCAAAGGGAAAGATGGCAAGGATTTTGGAACCATAGTCAATATGGTAAGCATGCTGGAGTCCTTCGTGGTACCAAAGAAGGGGACTTGAGGTTCAGTTGGTAGTTAGTTCCTGGCAGAGTGAAAAGGGAATCAAGACACAGGGTTTCCAGTGTTTGGGAGATGAACATTTTAAGATAAAAGGCCAGCTTTAGCTGGCACTGAGGCCCAAGGGAAGAATTGTGTCTGGTGGGTTTTATAAAGAGAACTCAACACTTACAGAGTCTTCAACAATAGTCCATTCAATCAAAGCAGGTCTGTGCAAGCCAGATCGATGCTGGCCATGCCAGTGAGCTTGTAAGTATTGAGGTTTTCAGTTCCTGGGACTGGATCTAGCTGTTTCTCATTGTTGTGTTCTCTTGGACAAGAACTTGAAAATCAGGTGGAAATATTGCAGTCTTGTTTTTAGATGAATCCCGACTTAAAGTCTGTACTGAGGAACCGTAGCAAATAGACGTAGTTTGTATGACATTCCCTGATCCCGATAGCGTGGCAGCCAGCTGTCTCTTAGATGTGATCGAACCATCCTTTGTCCATGCCAGGAACATTCATTTTCTGGCTCTTTGTGTGTCTGGAGACAATGCCTTTGCCGGAAGCAGTTTGGATCAGAGACCAGTGGACTTGCTTTGCCTGACTGTGTGAGCATATGAGAAGTTGGCCCGTAAGGGTCAGCTCTCATGTTGGTTTTAATCACTTTGATTACAGCCTGTGTGCCAGTTGACTTAGCACATGCTATAATTTGTACTTTTGTTGATTCTGCACACATTTATTGAGTGCATGTAATGTGCTGTCTTTGGTGAATACCAGCTTTAATTTTACTGTGGGGATCTTACGAAGGGAGACGGCAAAAATTGAGAGTGGCAGACAGGTACTCTGTATCTTGTTATATGCCTCCATGCCATCAGAGAGACCCATGTCCCTTGAAGCAAATTCAGAAAGCATTCATAAGGAAGCAGGAACAAGTATTCCCTGTTCAGCATCCTGACTGTGGAAGTTAAAGTGACCTGTGTAGGTGGTGACTGGGAGGTGACTTGGATATTCGCTATCCTCTGTCTCTGATTTAAAAGCCCTGTTTGGCCCAGAAACTCATACTCTTCTTGTACAGTGTGTGTGTGTGTGTGTGTGTGTGTGTGTGTGTGTGTGTGTGTGTGTGTGGTGTGGTGTTTGTTGAAGGATATGAGAGAGCTTTACTTTAAATCTGTGTCTGGCTCAGTCTCTCGGTTTTACGTTTTTTATTTTTTATTTTTGTATAGCAGCCTGTATTGGACTGTGGCTGAGCTGTAATCCCTAGACTGTCTAACAGTGATTGTGTCTGTCATGGGACCTGTCATCTGCTGCCCTGACAAGTTGTGCCCTTCAGTACCTGGGCACTTAGCTCTGTGGGATGCTTTTGTTGGCTATAAGCCAGAGCTCTAATTAAAGTGGTTACTATCACCCAGTTGGCCTACTCTTGCATGATCTACCAAGAATAGAGTTAATTTGTGGGAAGTTCAACTTGAACCCCTCTAAATATTCATTTATGGGTAGCCCAAAATGATATTGGGATGGCATTTAGTACATCTTTGAAAGCCTCAGTCAGTATGGGCATTTGATGACAATGGCTAGGCCTGGTGGATTAGGCTTAGGACCATAGATCCAAGAGAGGATATTTTGTTTTGTTTCTACCAAGCTTGAAATCTCCTTTTGCCTTTTTTTTTTTTAAATTCAAATGTGAAATGTTTCGATGTCCTTGTAGCATAATGTGCAGCTCAAATGAACTAAGAAGGATGCTGTGTCCTTGCAAACCCCAAACCCCAGTTTCTGGGCTGGTAGGAGGGTTCAGAGGGTGAAAGTGCTTTCTGTACAAGCCTGATAGCTTGTGTTGTATCTCAGAACCTGCTTATAAGTGGAAGGAGAGAAATGGCTCTTATAGCTCCCCTCTAACCTGCATGTACCGGCTGTGGCACCAGGATCAACAGCAGCAGCAGCAACAACAACAACAACAACACACACAAATAAATAAAATAAAAATCTGAGGTTTTCATAAGAAGATGATGGACTGAGTCCTGTTCCATCACTTGTCAGCTGTTGGGTTTGAACCATGGGGTCCATTTCTTACCTGCAGAACAGGGTTTATTACGGGGTTTGTATGGATAGGCTATAGCACCTTTCATTTTGTCATGGTGGTCACTAAGTAGAAAAAGGAAGCAGTTTTAGCAGGTGTCTTTGCAGAGGTGGGCACTAGCACTGGGCTTGGAGCTCAGTTTCCTTAGAGATGAATAAGCTCTAAGCCAACTTCTTAAACACTCACCCTTCTAAAATGGCATGGATCCTTTGTATTTTTAGCATTAAACAAAGGAGTACTGAAATGGAATATGTGAGAAAAAGCATCCTGTGCTTATTCCTGAGGTATAGGTGTTCTCTGTGCCTGCATTTCTTATTTATTTCCCATTTTCCTGCTTTTACTTGTGTGTCAAGTGCTGGCTTGGGATGCCCTGATGACAGACTGTTGTCCTTTGGAGTCTCCTAGAGCATGCTGAGTGTGTGGAGCATGCTGAGTGACCCCTTCCCAGTCAGCCACCCTGATCAACAGTAACCTCTGCTCTGAGGACCATGCTTGTCTTTTCCAGCTGACTGACCCCTTGGAGAAAGGGTCAGAGTGCCCTTGGGTAGAGAAGCTTGGGCATCTCACTAGTTCTTGCCGAAGATGCTGTAAAAGCTGCGTTACAATGCTGACCTCTTCGTTTCCTTCATCACTCTGCTAGGCTCAGTTCTGGGCACTGGGTGCAGTAGGTAGAGACAAGTCAAACACGCTCTCTGATGGCATCTCATGGAGAACTATGATGGAAATATGAATAGAGCCAGATAAAATACGGTGTACTGAGAGCAGGATAGCCCAGATACTCCCAAAGGCTCTGAGCATGGAGCTCTGCTGAGGGAGCTGAGGAGAAGAAGGGTGGCTTCACAGAAGTAGGCTGTGGCCATAGGGGCGGGAGAGGTAGAAGCGCTATTCTGCTACAGTGTGTTGTTGGCAGTGAACCTGTCACCTGGGAAGCCGGAGTGGGGCTGGAGGAAGGGCAGGTTTGTTCCCTTGTTTGTATCCCCTAGGTGTGGTTTAGAGAGGTATGGTGTCTTGGCTGTGTCTGGCCAGTCATGCCCTGATGCAGGCTCAGCTTAAGCCACAGGTTCTTTGTCCAGCCCCCACAGAGGTTTTAATTTTTAATTTTTTCAAAAGAAAGTTCCTTATGTAGCCTCAGTGGGATTTGAACTCACTGTGTAGACAAAATGTGATAGAATTTTAGGTGTGCCATCTGTTCAGGATTGTTTTATTCCAATAGCTTCTATTGCTTTTTTTTTTAATGTCTCCCTCCCCCATTTATGGGTGTTTTGTCTACATGTGTACTGTGTGCATGCCTGGAGCTCACAGGGCCAGAAGAGGCCATCAGATTCACGTGAATTGGAGTTAGTTATAAACTGATATGTGAGTGCTTGCCTTCGAACCTGTGTCCTCTGGAAGAGCAGATACTCTTAATTGCTAAGCCATATCTCCAGCCCCTATTATTATTTTAAAATTATGAATATGTGTGTATGCCATTTATGTGTGGGTACCTGTGGGGGTGAGGAAAGGGGGTTGAATCCTCTGTAACTGGACATACAGGTGATTGGCAGCCACCTGATGTGTGTTCCAGGAACTAAACTCAGGGCTTCTGGAAGACCAGTAAGTATTCTTAGCCTCTGAGCTATCTCTGCAGCCCTCTTTTCCTTCGTCTTTTATTTTTAAGATTATAAGTTTGTTGTTCAAATGAACTCTTACCAGAAAGAGACATGGGAGTAGAGCTGGGGACAAAAAATGCTGGGGACTGGAGGCCCAGCAGCACATCTCCCTCCTCCTCTGACTGCCTTTGCCAGGCTCGTGAGGCTGCATGGTGCTCAGCGTACAACCACAGCTCATGCTGAGCATGGAAACTGCTCTCCGGTCCCTGAATGCCTATACCTAAGGAAGATTTTGAAGGAATTGCCTTTGTATATTTAAAAGTTACCACTGAGCACTTTGACAAGCTTGCTCACAGCAAAACCCGATACGGTTGAAATTTGATAGATGAGAACTTTCTCATTCTTCATCTGGCCAGAGATAAAACAGACTCGCGGATGGAGAAGTGTGAGGGCCTAGATTTCATTTCTAATGCGATGTTAAGATTTGAGGGATATTTTAGTTTTCAAATAATCTACTTTAAAAAACCAACCTACCTGCTCTGAGAGAGCCCTGCTACACAGAGGCAGCTCTGAGCTCAGTGTTGGCTCAGAGTACACCTACAAATCTCAAAGGAGTATTGCCCATTAGTGCAGAAATTCAGAGTGCCAGCAGGCAGCATCCTGCAAATCTTGGATGCAGAATTCACTGGGGATCAAGGTGGAGTTGGTATAGGATTGAGGTTTCCAAACTTTCACTCCACCCTGTTCTCATAGCAAATAAAGCAGCTGCACCCTGGGCATGCTGAAGATGTCTTAAAATGGTGGCTTTTTGCATTAAAAGCAAATTCAAGTTTCTGGCTCTTCTTCCCCAAACCTGCTGAGTCAGGTTCTGGGGGTGCCTTAGGGCTTCTTGGGCTCAGACTGAAAAACCAGTACTGTGAGCCAGGTTGTTAGCTGGCTTACATCTGTAATCCCTTGGCTAGGAGAAGCAGGAAAATCAAGACCTCATGGTCATCCTCAACTTCATCATGAGTTTGGCATTAGCCTGGGATCCATGAGAAAGACCCAGTTCCAGCAAACCAGAACAATTGTCTGGTGTGGTGAGAAAATACAGTTGACTGACTTTCATTAAGATTGTTTCCTTTACTTACTAATTGTACACGTTCATGCATAGATTGTATGGATCATGTCTGTCCACCATTCTCTCATCATATTCTTTCTAGCTCTCCCAAGTTTCATTCCTGTTTCTGAGGTTTTTGCGTGGAGTGAACATACAATGACTGTCTTTCTCTGTGTGGCTTGTTTTGCATGATGTGGTGTCCTATAATTCCATGGCAGGCTTTTATTTTTTATGATAGAATAGTACTCCATTGTTTCGTGTGTGTGTGTGTGTGTGTGTGTGTGTGTGTGTGTGTGTGTGTGTGTGTGTGTAATATTTTTATTCATCTGGGGATGGTGAACTAGGCTGATTCCATATCTTAGCTATTGTAAGAAGAGCCCTGAAAAACCTAAGCAAGCAGATATAGGAAGCACAGCTTAGAATAAGGATTGGAGAAATCAGGATTGTCAATCATGCTGACCTGTTTTCTTCAACGGAAGGAAATGAATGATCCTAGTCACCTGCAAAGGCAGAGTAAAAAGTGGTTAATCAACCTGGTGATCCTTTGCTATTCTATTTGGAGCCAGCCTATACCTGTATGTCCCAATATCCTGAGCTTTGTTTCTCAGTGAATAGAACACAACCCTGTGAAAGAGACTTCATGTACTTTGTATGCATCTTCCACCAATAGAATCTGCCCTGATACTTATCACTGATCCTTCCTCTAAGCCAGTGGCTCTCAACCTTCCTAATGCTATGACCCTTTTATACACTTCCTTATGTTGTGATGACCCCCAACCATAGAATTATTTTGTTGCTACTTCATAACTATAATTTTGCTACTGTTACGAACTTAAACATGAACATTATAAATTTAAATAGCTGATATATGACTCGCAAAGGGATTGTGACCCACAGGTGGAGAACCATTTCCCTAGGCGCTAGCCCTGAGCTCTGTTTATCAGACAATAGGACTCATTCTTATTGTAAAGATCACAGGTGCTTTGCTATTTTGCAAGGGAGTGGAATAACTAGATCACAGGGTAGTTTTCAGGAAGTATTAATTATCATCCTCATCCTCACCACCACCACCACCACCACTACTACTATAATTATACTAAATGGGGTGAGATGGTATGTCGTCAAGTTTTTTTTTCTTTTAAAGAATTTATTTGTAATGATGAGTGTATGTTTGGTCTGTGTGCACACATGAGTGTAGTGCCCACTGAAGCCAGAAGACTTGAATCCCCTGGAGCTGGAGTTACAGGTGGTTGTAAACTGCTTGATGTGGGTGCTGGGAACTAAACCTGGCTTTGTTCTTTCTTCTGTGAGACATAGAGGTGCATTTTTTTAGGTTATTTTAATCTGTTTTGATGCAGGCTTTTGTTGCTTGCCTCTTAGTACTGCTTTCGCTGTATCCCACAGGTTTTGTGTGGGTTTTTTTCCATTTTCATTTCTTTTAAGGGAATTTTAACTTCCTTTCCCTTTAATTGACTTCTCAGTTACTTGCTATCTGTTCAGTAGTATGTTGTTCAATTTTTGTGTGTGGGTATGTGTGTGTGTGTGTGTTCATGGGTGTGCACCACACAAGTGTGTCTGGCTGTGGAGGCCAGAAGAGGGTGTCAGATCCCCTAAAGATGGAGTTACAGGTGATACGGCTCTTTGTAATTTATATAATTTCTGAAATGCTCCCTCCTGTTGATTTCTAGGTATCTAATCTCTGTGTATTTCACAATTCCATTATAATCATAAAAGATACAGGAAAATTTTTTCTAATTTGCTATGACTAATTTTATGATTTAATATATGACTTTGTATTCTAGAGAAAGTACCATGCATTAATGGAAAGAAAATGTGTGTTTTATAGATGTTGGATAGACTGCTCTGTAAATATCTGTTAAGTCCACTTATTTACTATATGTGTAACTTTGGTGTTTATTTATTTATTGATAGATTATCCATTAGGAAGAGTCTGGTACTATCTACCCCCCTACTATTGTATTACAGCTATTTTTTCAGGAGGTATAATATTTATAAAATCAGATGCTCTCATATTAGGTGTCTACATTTTTAATTGTTAATTTACTTAGAAACATTTATTATTATTATTATTATTATTATTATTATTATTATTATTATTATTATTATTATTATTATTATTTGTGTATGCTTATTGGTGTTTATGTGTGGGGCAGTGTACACTTGCTTTGTATGTAGCAGACTCCCTTTAGCAGCTCTTGTAACCACACACTGTCTTACAATCACAAGCTCCATTAGACTTTGCTAATTTGTGGAAGATCTTTCCTTTGGTTTCTGACAGATAGCATTGCTTGGTATGGCAATTTTGGTTAACTGTTACTTTCTTCAGGACTTGAAATACATCAGTCCACATTTTTAGCAGAATTTTAGTTCATGTGTTTACTCTTAAATGTGACTTGGTATTTTTCTCTTGCAGATCTTAAGGTGTGTGTGTGTGTGTGTGTGTGTGTGTGTGTGTGTGTGTGTGTGTGTGTCCCCTAAGAGGGAAGAGTTCGTCATCCTTAGCCTTAGCCCATCTTGGATCCTTTCATTTAACCTCAAAGCCCAATTCCTTTCTGGGATGGGAACTATTCATGATTTAACTTTTCTGCCCATGGTCACATAGCTGTATAGCGGTGGAGTCACGATTCAAGGAAAAGTCATTCTCCTTAGATAACTCTGGAATACTGATGGAAATATGGAAAGCCAACACGATCATTGATTGTTAGTTCTAATTGTTTTGCTTCAGTAAGGCATGTCGTCTCCATGGCTCCCCTTCACATTTATTATAACTCCATAGGTTGTGAGAGCATGAGTCAATTGGCTGTCTTAGTGTTGCCATGGCAGCTGTTCCTCCTCAAGGTCACCATAGCACACACATCCTCCCATTGTTGCCAGTCTCTTTGCTTTAAGACTTTTTTCATTGTTGACCATATGAGTAGCTATATTCTTTTCCTGACCATCCATTTGGAGGAGCACCTCAGTTGTTCAAGTGCTGAACACATTATAAGATTTGATTGTGATATTGGAAGTATTGCCTAATGAGAGCCCATCATATAGAGTGCTTTAAAGCACTTTTGTTCTTAACAATTGGAGTTGACACTACAGAATTTGGGGCCACACTGGCTTGGTATTCAGTGTCAACATTGGAGACTATACAAATCTTTGTCCAGCTCTCTTTGTCTCTATGAGCGTTGTTTACCTTTCTGGGAAAGTAAGACTCATGATCCTTACCATTGTAGCCAGTTATTAAAGTTAGTGCTATCCCATATCACAGTGCCTTTGTCTTGGATATGTTTGTCTTGTAGCTCATGCTCAGAAAATGGTGAATTGCATTACTGCTGATATAATCATATCAAGGGTAATGGCTTTTCTTCTTGGGTTTCTTGACTTCTCTCCATTCCTTGATGCTGCTGAGGGTCATATACACCCTGATGTGTACACACAAACACTCACTCTCTCTGTTCTCTCTTCCTCAATACACCAAGCACTATGTTAGACCTTAGGGCTGTCCCCTAATCTTGGGGTATAACAAAACTTTGTGTCCTTTGTTGATTTGTAGAACAGGATTTTTTATTGCTTAATTCACTTTGGGGGACATGAGGGAGAACGTGGCATACTCAGTAGTTCTTATCACATCTTCTCCTGGATAGCTGCATTAAAGCTCTTAAAGTGAGTGATAAAAGGGAGTAGAATAGATGATTACCAGATACATGTATACTAGACCTTGACTCATTCCTCAAAATGCATTCTTGTTGAAAGGAAGAGCTGAACTAGGGATTGGTGCAAGTATGCCTGTAGTGCTATGGACGTGAAGAATGCACACGTCTATAGCAGGAAGCATGAATATTTAAAGAACCGGTCTACAATTTTTGTCAATTGTAATCCAAATACAGGCATATGAATGAAAAATCTCTTCAATGAGTGGAGGTAGGACAACTGGATAGCCAGAGAGTGAAATTGGATCTTTATCTCATACCATATTAAAAATGATCTCAAAACTAAATGTAAAACACCTTAGATAAAGTGGTAGTGTTTCTCTTTTGGTATATGATCCTGAAAGTACAGGTTACAGAGCAGAAGCTTCAGCAGAGCATGGGGAACTTCCCTCCTCCTTCCTAATTTAAGATTTCTCCATGTAGCCTTAGCTGGCCTGGACTCATTTTGTAGACCAGGCTGCCCTCAAACTCAGAGATCTGTCTGCCTCTGCCTCCCTACGTGCTGGGATTACAAGTGTGTGCCACTACACCTGGCTATGAAGCAAACAGCTTAACAGAAGAGAATATTTGTATTAGTCATATATCTCATAAGTGACTGGTAACTCTCCACAATATTTAAGAAATCCAAACAACATAATTGCAAGAAAACTAAATGGCCAACGAACTTGATTAGACTTCTGAGATGAAGACATACAAATAGTTACTTTATGGGGAAAAAGTTCCAAATTCCTATTCATGGAAATAGAAATTACAACCACAGCAAATACCACCTTGAAGTGGTTAGAATGGGTACCACACCCCCCAAAACGATGAATGATAAGGAATGCTGCGGAGGATGCTGAGAAAGGGGACTCCTGTGCTCTGTTATTGGGAATGTAAATTAGTGGAATCATTTTGGAGAACAGTATGAAGTTTCCTCAGACCTATTGTATGGCATGATGAATATAATATTTCTAAAATTTGGTATTGCTAAAAGAAGAAATTTTAAATGTCACTACAAGAGATATTCAAGTGACAAATGTGTTAATTAGCTTGATATAGTTATTCCATAATGTATACATATATCAAGACATGACATTTTATTCATAAATATGGTTATTTACCAATTAAAAAGAAAATCTTAAAATAATATTCACAACTAAAATAAAATTCTAAAGAAAGCACATTCTTCCTAAGGAATTGTACAGATTTATTATGACCTTATTTTGTGCATATGTGGTGTATGTGAGTGTTGATGGAGCATGTGCACATGTGTACAATGTAAGTGCCGAAAGCCAGAGGTTGATGTCAGGCATCTTGCTCTGCTGCTCTCCACCTTAGTTTTTGAGATATGGCTTCTCACTGAACTTGGAACTCACTGATTCTATCAGGCTGGCCAGTAAACTCTAGGGATTCGCTCATCTCTGTGCCTCCTTCTCTGCTGCTGGGGTTATAGATTGCCTAGAGCTATCTTATGCACAGGTGCTAATGATCAAACTCAAGTCTTCATTCCTTCTCTCAGGTCTATTGTGATTTAAAGAGATATATTTAAGTGTTATCTTAAAATAAGGATGCTATTGCAATTCTTTTGTGTGTGTGAGTGGCCCTACAAAGTGGTGGGTTGGATGAGTTTAAGGAAGTGGATTGGGATTATCCCATTATTACAAAAAAGACCCATACCTGTGCTTTGGTGTAGGCGTGAACTGACAGAATTTGGAACCAGATAACAATCAGGTGTTGTTCTTTAGACACTGTGAACCCAGGTAAATTAGTTTCTCCCAGGGTTTTAATGCTGTGAAGAGACCATGACCATGGTAACTCTTATAAAAGAAGACACTTAATGGGGGCTAGCTTACAGATTCAGAGGTTTAGTCCATTATCATCATAGCTGGAAGCATGATGGCATGTAGCCAGACACAGTGCTGGAAAAGGAGGTGAGAGTTCCACATCTCCATCCCTAGGCAGCAGGAAGAGTATGCCACATTGGTCATGGCTTGAACACCTGAGACCTCAAAGCCCAGCCCTGTGACATACTTCCTCTAACAAGGCCATACCTACTTTAACAAGACCACACCTCTTTCAGTAGTGCCACTTCCATGGACCTATGGGGGACATATTTGTTCAGACTACCACAGCCTCTTTCCTCACTTATAAAATGGAAGTCCATTACCATCATAGCTAGAAGCATGGTGGCATGTAGCCAGACGTGATGCTGGAAAAGGAGCCGAGAGTCCTTTTATTATTTTATTCACTTACTCATTCTTTATTTCATTTATCTAATTTATTGTTACTTAATTGAGTGCTGTTTTGATATATATTTCTGTATAACAGATCATCCCCAAAGTTGATGTCTTAAGTGACAACTTTATTATATTTCATTTTATTAGTCAAGCATTTGGGCAGGGCTCATCTGAATGGTTTTCTGCTATACATGGCTCCCACCCATGGTACTCACTTGACGGGTGGCCTGGTTTGGAGCGCAAATGACTCTTCTAAGCAATACCTTGTTGGAAATGGGTGGAAAATTAAGCTGATATTATTAGCTGGAGTATCTGCATTTGGCCTCTCCAGCATAGGAGAATTCGGATGGCCATGCCTTTTAGATGTAGGACTTGTAGACCTGCAAGAGAGTGCCCAAAGAGACAGGAATTAGAAACTTCAGGCCTGGGGAAGAAATGGCCCTTGTTCTTTAGGTGGCAGTGGTGACTCCATTCCTAAGCTTTATAAAGTGGAGACTATGGGGGAAAGTCAAAGAGTTTATGACTTTCTTAATCTGCTGCAGTGCTTTCTGTATGTATGTTGCCATCATAGGGGCTGGGGTTGCAGCACTAAACAAAATATGATCTGCCTTTATGGGGTTGAAAAAGTTTACATTGAGCCAGGTATGGTGGTGCAGGCCTGTAATCCCAGCACTCAGGGAGGCAGAGGCAGATGGATCTCTATGAGTTAGAGGCCAACCTGGTCTACAGAGTGAATCCAGGACAGCCAAGACTACACAGAGAGAAACTCTGTCTTGGAAAAAGAAAAAAAAGTTCATGTTGTATTAGAAGGTGCTATGGGAGGAGTTAGTAGAGGGATGAAGTGTGGAGGAGGAGGAAGTGGAGAGAGGTGATAGACTTGCAGGAGGTGAGGGACGGCTGTGAGCTGTAGGCATTGGGTCCAGCAAGCATGAAACTTAGTTTGAGTATATATATACTAAGTAAGAGCCACAGCAGGACAGAGCTAGTGGGGTGAGCAGCATGCAGAGACCAGTGAGGTAGCCAGGGTTCAGCTGGGAGTTGGGTGGGGCTCAATACCTTTGGTTTTGAGAGCTAGGGAGCTCACTAAGGGAGCCTTGGCTGGCCTAGGACTCATGTAGATCAGGCTAGCCTCAAATTCAGAGTTCTTCCTGTCTCTACCTCCCAAGTGCTGGGATTAAAGACATACACCACTACACCTCTATCACAAAGTTTGAAGATTAAATAGATTAACAATTCATTGTCTGGCACGTGGTCTGGGTCGTGGTAAGTGCTGGCCCAAATAGCTTGCGCTCCCTTGATCCTGAGTGTGGGAGCATCCCAGGTCCTCCTTATTGCATAGCCCTCTTCTCAGTCACAGCTGTTTCTCTGGCACCAGTGTGTGTGCTCATCCTGGGTAGAAACAGCAGCAAGATCCCAAGGGAAACTATGATAAACTCTGTCTGTTGGACTAATGAGTCCTGCCTTTTCTGTGATAGCTTTAGCAAGGGAGATGTACTTTGCTCCAGAAAGTATTTTGATGGGGAACAATTGATACTGTGCTCTTAAGTGCACACCTTAGGTTATCCTTTTTTCCAAACTTATAATTTTAATATAATTTTTATGTATATGTGTACTTTACATGCACATGTTTCTGTGCACTACTTGCATGGCTTGTGCCCACAGAAGCCAGAAGAAGGCATCAGATATCTGGGAATTGGAGTTATAGATAGCTGTGAACTGCCGTGCTTTTAAATGCTGAGTCATCCAGAGAGAGAAAGAGAGAGAGAGAGAGACAGACAGACAGACAGAAGGAAACTGGTAGCTACATCTATAAAACATGGTGGGTGATCAAGGAAATGCAAATGTAAACACTTATGAAGAAGCATTTCCTATCGTTTCTAATAGCAAATACTTTAGAAACTAATACTGACAGGGATGTGGTAGAACAAAGCCCCTAATGCTTTGATTGTTGAGCTTTTATTTATATATTTTTTGTCTTTTATTCTTTGAAAAATCCTCAAAATACGCATACCCGTTGACCTAGAAATCCATCTTAGAGATTTTCTTGAAAAATTAAACCTAAAGCTGTAATAAAAGATACAGCAATCAACAGCAGCAAACTGTAATAGCATGCTGTGGGAAGGATCAAATAGTTGGAGACTTTGCAATATTTGTTAATATTGCTAAGTGAGATGATTGTGTAGAATCATTATTTTTGTTTGTTTGCTTGGTTTTGGAGACACAGTCTGGCTCTGTAGACCTAGCTGGCCTGTAACTTGCTCTATACACTAGGCTGGCCAGGAGTCATTAAACCTTCATATCAGCTTTTCAATTCTTAAAAAAAGTTTTTTTTAAATGTCTTCATTATTTAGTTGCTATATGTTCTTTTTAGGGCAAGGTATAATAGAATAAATAAAAATGGTAAAAAGTCCAAACTAAAGTTAAAATGATGAAAAAACTCAGTGCAGGTGTACGAGGTCTAAAGGAAGCATTCACACCTTGAACATGACAAGACTAGCTCACTCATTATTATTCGGTTGATGTTACAGCTGGCTCTGCGTCTGGATTCTGCACCCACACATTTAACCAAGCTTGAGTAGAAAATTGTGTTTGTATTAAGCATGTAGAGAGTTCTGGTCATTATTCTCTAACAATATTGCTTAACAGCTGTGTACAGCATTTGTATTGTTCTAAGTGTTATAGCAATCTGAGAATGTGGGCAGATTCTATGCAATATTATACCATAATAGGAAGGACTTGGGTGCTGCTTTTTGTCCTTTGGAGGTCTTGAAAACAAGCCCATAGGGACACTAAGGGACAATTTTGTGGGTAGAGTTTAAAAAAAAACATCTGGGGGGAAAATCTTCAACTCCTCCCAGAACTGGATTTTGGTTTACTGTTTAGAGTCCATAATGGGTTTGTGGTCTTCTTTTGAATTAAGGATCTAAGATAGCCTCATCAAGATTAAAGATTTAAAAAAAAAAAGTTTTTTGTTTCTTCCAAATGTGTCTCTGACTTAGTGATTGTTTACAAAATGGTGATTGTCAGATTTCATTATTTCTTATTAGAATATCCCTGTGAAAATGTACTTGTTTCTCCTTATCTAGTTTGTCATGAGGAGCAGTTCATACAGAAAAAAATGAAACATAAGAAAACTGCAAAAGGAGTTCTGTAGACATCGCAAAAAGCGTTCAAGTTCCTGATGCTACAGCAGGTTATCACAGCACAGGTTTATAACTTTCATTGCTCAGGAGGCCAGAAGTCTAAAACAACACTCACCAAGTCCAGCTGCAGGCCATTCGTAGAGTTGCAGTCCTCCTGAAGGCTGCAGGTCCTGGAGGCTGACTGATTTCTGAGCTGTGGCCTCTTTCCAGTCTCACTGCTGCCCATGGTGTGGAGATGCCTCCTGCTATCTCTTGTATGTTCAAGGGTCCTTCTAGTTGGAGCCACCATGGTAACTCAGAATGTCATATGACCTTTTTTTTTTTTTTTTTTTTATTATTAATTCTTGTTACATCTCAATGTTTATCCCATCCCTTGTATCCTCCCATTCCTTCCCCCCCCCATTTTCCCATTATTCCCCTCCCCTATGACTGTTCCTGAGGGGGATTACGTCCCCCTGTATATTCTCATAGGGTATCAAGTCTCTTCTTGGCTACTTGCTGTCCTTCCTCTGAGTGCCACCAGGTCTCCCCCTCCAGGGGACATGGTCAAATGTGAGGCACCAGAGTACGTGAGAAAGTCGTATCACACTTCCACTCAACTGTGGAGAATATTCTGACCATTGGCTAGATCTGGGAAGGGGTTTAAAGTTTACCTCCTGTATTGTCCTTGGCTGGTGCCTTAGTTTGAGCAGGACCCCTGGGCCCAAATCTGCCTATCACATTGTTCTACTTGTAGATTTCTAGGACCATCTGTATCCTTTTATTTTGTTATTCTCCCATGCGTCTCTCATTTAGAGTCCCAATAGGATGCCTTCCCCTCTGTCCCAGTTTCCTGGTAAGTGAAGGCTTTCGTGGGACATGCCCCTTGGGCTAGTATGCAGATATAAGTGAGTATATACCATTTGATTCTTTCTGCTTCTGGGTTAACTCACTCATTATGATCATTTCTAGCTCAATCCATTTATCCACAAATTTCGGGAATTCCTTGTTTTTAATAGCTGAATAGTATTCCATAGTGTATATGTACCACAGTTTCTTTATCCACTCTTCTACTGAGGGACACTTAGGCTGTTTCCATGTTCTGGCTATTATGAATAAGGCTGCTATGAACATGGTTGAGCAAATTTTCTTGTTGTGTGCTGGAGCATCTTCTGGGTATATTCCAAGGAGTGGAATAGCTGGGTCTTGAGGAAGCCCTATTCCCATTTTTCTGAGATAGCACCAGATAGATTTCCAAAGTGGCTGTACTAGTTTGCATTCCCACCAGCAATGAAGGAGTGTTCCTCTCTCCCCACATCCTCGCCAGCATGTGGTGTCACTTGAGTTTTTGATCTTAGCCATTCTGATGGGTGTAAGATGGAATCTCAGAGTTGTTTTGATTTGCATTTCCCTGATGACTAAGGAGGTTGAGCATTTCTTTAAGTGTTTCTCAGCCATTTGATACTCCTCTGTTGAGAATTCTCTGTTTAGTTCCAAGCCCCATTTCTCAATTGGGTTATTCGGTTTGGTGGTGTTTAATTTCTTGAGTTCTTTATATATTTTGGATATTAGACCTTTGTCAGATGTAGGGTTGGTGAAGATTTTTTCCCAGTCTGTAGGCTGTCGCTTTGTTCTCTTGACAGTGTCTCCTGCCTTACAGAAGCTTCTCAGCCTCATGAGGTTGCTGTGCCAGTACCATGCTGTTTTAATTACTATTGCTTTATAGTACAGTTTGAGATTAGGTATGGAGATTCCTCTGGAGCACCTTTTATTGTACAAGATTGTTTTAGCTATTCTGGGTTTTTTGTTTTTCCATATGAAGTTCAGAACTGACCTTTCAATGTCTTTAAAAAATTGTGTAGTTATTTTGATAGGGATTGCATTGAATCTGTAGATTGCTTTTGGTAGGATGGCCATTTTTACTATGTTAATTCTCCCGATCCATGAGCAAGGAAGATCATGCCATCTTCTCAGGTCATCTTCAATCTCTTTCTTCAGAGTTTTGAAATTTTTTTCATACAAGTCCTTCACTTGCTTAGTTAGGGTAACTCTTAGATATTTTATATTGCTTGTGGCTAATGTGAAGGGTGTGGTTTTCCTAATTTCTTCCTCTGCAAGCTTGTCATTTGTGTATAGGAAGGCTACAGACTTTTTTGAGTTAATTTTGTATCCAGCCAATTTGCTGAAGGTGTTTATCAGCTTTAGGAGTTCTCTGGTGGAGTTTTGAGGGTCACTTATGTACATTATCATATCATCTGCAAAGAGGGATAATTTGACTTCCTCCTTTCCCATTTGGATACCCTTGATCTCCTTTTGTTGTCTTATTGCTCTGGCTAGAACTTCGAGTACTATATTGAAGAGATATGGAGAGAGTGGGCAGCCTTGCCTTGTTCCCGATTTGAGAGGAATTTCCTTGAGTATCTCACCATTTACTTTGATTTTGGCTATTGGCTTGCTGTATATAGCCTTTATTATGTTGAGGAAAGTGCCTTGTATTCCCGATCTCTCTAAAACTTTAAACATGAATGGGTGTTGAATTTTATCAAAGGCTTTCTCTGCATCCAAGGAGATGATCATGTGGTTTTTTATTTTCAGTTTGTTTATATGGTGGATTACATTGATGGATTTCTGTATATTAAACCATCCCTGCATGCCTGGAATGAAGCCTACTTGGTCATGATGAATGATATTTTTGATGTGCTCCTGTATTCGTTTTGCAAGTATTTTATTTAGTATTTTTGCATCTATGTTCATAAGAGAAATTGGTCTGAAATTCTCTTTCTTTGTTGAGTCTTTGTGAGATTTAGGTATCAATGAGACTATGGCCTCATAGAATGAATTTGGTAATTTTCCATCCATTTCTGTCTTTTGGAGTAGCTTGAAGAGTATCGGTAATAGCTCGCCTTTAAAGGTCTGGTAGAATTCTGCACTGAAACCATCTGGCCCTGGGCTTTTTTTGGTTGGGAGACCATCGATGATTGCTTCTATTTCTGTAGGGGAAATGGGACTATTTAGCTTGTTTATCTGTTCTTCATTCAGCTTTGGCAAGTGAAATTGTTCAAGAAAATCGTCCATTTCCCTTAGATTTTCAAATTTTGTGGCGTATATGCCTTCAAAGTAGGATCTTATGATTCTTTGAATTTCTTCAGTGTCTGTTGTTATGTCTCCCTTTTCATTTCTGATTTTGTTGATTTCAATACTGTCTCTCTGCCTTTTAGTTAGTTTGGCTAATGGTCTGTCTATCTTGTTGATTTTCTCAAAGAACCAGCTTTTGGTTTTGTTGATTCTTTGGACTGTTTTCTTAGTTTCTAACTTGTTAATTTCAGCCCTGAGTTTGATTATTTCCAGGCGTCTACTCCTCTTGGGTGTTTCTGCTTCTTTTTTTTCTAGGGCTTCCAGTTGTGTTGTTAAGATGCTTATGTGCTATGTTTCCAATTTCTTTTTAAAGGCACTTAGTGCTATGAATTTTCCTCTTAGCACTGCTTTCAATGTATCCCACAAATTTGGGTATGTTGTTTCTTCATTTTCATTGAATTTCAGAAACTCCTTGATTTCTTTCTTTATTTCTTCTCTGACCCAGGTGTCATTTGGCAGAGAGTTGTTTAGTTTCCATGTACGTGTAGGCTTTTTGTTATTTCTGTTGTTGTTGAATTGCAGCCTAAGAGCATGGTGATCTGATAGGATACAAGGTATTATTTCAATCCTCTTGTATCTATTGAGGCTTGCTTTGTGACCTACGATGTGATCAATTTTGGAGAAGGTTCCATGGGGTGCAGAGAAGAAGGTGTATTCTTTCTTGTTTGGGTGAAAGGTTCTATAGATATCTGTTAGATCCATTTGACCCATGGCATTGGTTAATGATGTTATTTCTCGGCTTAGTTTCTGTTTCAATGACTTATCCTTCAGTGAGAGTGGGGTGTTGAAGTCTCCCACTATTATTGTGTGGGGATCGATGTGTGGTTTAAGCTTTTTTAGGAGATCTTTTACAAATGTGGGTGCCCTTGTATTGGGAGCATAGATGTTCAGAATTGTGATGTCATCTTGGTTGACGTTACCTTTGATGAGTATGAAGTGTCCTTCCTCATCCATTTTGATTAATTTTGGTTGAAAGTCTATTTTGTTCGATACTAAAATGGCTACACCTGCTTGCTTCTTGTGACCATTTGCTTAGAATATTTTTTTCCAACCTTTTACCCTGAGGTAATGCCTTTCATTATGGGTGAGATGTGTTTCTTGGATGCAGAAGAATGTTGGATCTTGTTTATGTACCCATTCAGTTAGTCTGTGTCTTTTTATTGGAGAATTGAGGCCATTGATGTTGAGAGATATTAATGACCAGTGACTGTTAAGAGTCTTAATTTTGATGTTGTTTCCAGTCGAGCGTTTGTGTAGTTGTGTTTTTGCCATGGGATAGTTATCTATTTCCTGGGTAGTTTTGGTTGTAGCTTGACCCTTTGGGATGGAGTTTTCCTTCTAGTACCTTCTGTAAAGCTGGGTTTGTGGATAGGTACTGTTTGAATTTGTTTTTGTCATGGAATATTTTGTTTTCTCCATCAATGGTTATTGATAATTTTGCTTGGTAAAGTAGTCTGGCCTGGCATCTGTGGTCTCTTAGGGTTTGCAGGATCTCTGTCCAGGCCCTTCTGGCTTTTATGGTCTCTGCTGAGAAGTCGGGTGTAATTCTGATAGGTTTACCATTAAATGTTATTTGGCCCTTTTCCCTTGCAGCTTTTAATATTTTTTCTTTGTTCTGCATGTTTTGTGTTTTGATTATTATGTGGCGGGCAGTTTTTCTTTTCTGGTCAATTCTATTTGGTGTTCTGTAGGCCTCTTGTATGTTTATAGGCATTTCGTTCTTTAGATTGGGGAAATTTTCTTCTATGATTTTGTTGAGAATAGTTTCTGGGCCCTGGAGTCTGATGTCTTCTGTTTCTTCAATGCCTATTATCCTCAAATTTCTTCTTTTCATGGTGTCCTTAATTTCTTGGATGTTTTGTGTCAGGAGTTTTCCAGATTTGGCATTTTCTTTAATGGTTGAGTCAATATCTGTGATTGTATCTTCTAGACCTGAGATTCGTTCTTCCATCTCTTGGATTCTGATAGAAAAGCTCACCTCTGTGTTGCTCGCCTTCTTCTCTGAGGTCTCACGTTCTCGTTTTTCTTCTGTCTGTGTGTTTATCATTGAATCCATTTTCATTTTCAGATCTTGAACTGATTTTTTGATTTCTTTCATCTGATTTTTTATATATTCCTGAGTTTCTTCCATTGCCTCTTTATAGGTCTTCAGAGCTTGAACCGTTTTA
Organism: Acomys russatus; assembly: GCF_903995435.1. NCBI lineage: Eukaryota > Metazoa > Chordata > Mammalia > Rodentia > Muridae > Acomys > Acomys russatus. Next base: position 77,912,996 of record NC_067138.1, on the reverse strand, counting down.
TTTATTTCTTTCATCTGGTTGTTTGCATTTTCCTGCAATTTTTCCAGTTCCACTCTATCTGCTTCTTTTATGTCTCTGACCTGTTTGTCTGCGTCTTCCTGCATTTGATTACGAATTTTATTTGTTTCCTCCATTATCATCCTCATTACTAAGGATTTGAGGTCATTTTCTTGTATTTCTGTTGTATTTGAGTTCTCTGGGTTGTTTTCTTTGGGATAGCTGGAAACTGGAGACGCCATGTTGTTTTGGGGTTTTTTGCGTATGCTTTTTCGTTGTCCTTTAGACATCTTGCCGTCTTTGTTTTTGTTGGGTAGCTTCCAGAGTTGAATGGAGGGTGTCTGACGATAGATTCACTTGTTTTCTCACGATTTCCCTAGGCTGGGAGCTGAAAGCTTCACTGGTGTGGATGTTAGGAGGTTAGCCCTGTTGTTGTGGTCTCTCACAGCCAGTGATCCTCAGCCCCCCTCTGCTGTGGATCCTGCAATTGATCTGGGTCTCTGAATGAGACAAAGGTATCCACAGCCTTCTGTGTTCCCTGCCAAGTCCAGCCAGGAGCACTGGGAACGAACCACGGGCTGAACTCAGCTAGATTCTCAGGGCCTGAACCGTCTGCCAAGCTCAGCTAGGGATTTTGGGCACAAAATGCACACAGGGTCCAGCCAGAATTTTTGGGCTGGGACTACACACCAAGCTCCGCTAGGGCCTTTTGGCCCAAAGTGCGTGCTGTGGTCAGTTATTGACTCAGGGCCCGAACTGACCACCAATCTCAGCCAGGAATTCTGGATTCAAACTGCACACTGTGTCCAACCAGAGTCTTAGAGCTGGTGGAACCGAGAGCTCTGTCCAGCCTGCGCCACAGCAGGAGAACTGCGGCTGCTCTGAGTTAGCGCCAGTGGTGGAACAAGTGCTCCGCCCAGACTGTGTCACCGCAGGGGAGCTGCCGCTGAGCTGAGGTGGTGCCTAGGATGGAACTGAGCACGTCACCAAGCCTGCGCCACAGCAGGAGAACTGCAGCTGCTCTGAGTTAGCGCCTGTGGTGAAACCAAGTGCTCCGCCCAGACTGTGTCACCGCAGGGGAGCTGCCGCTGAGCTGAGTTGCTGCCTAGTGTGGAGCTGCGAGCTCAACTAAGCCTGCGCCACAGCAGGGGAGCTGTGGCCACGCTGAGTTAGTGCCTCAGGCAGAATTGCTTGCTGGGTGGGGCCAGTACCCGGGACTCTGGGGCCGAACTGTCCGCCGAGTCCAGTCTGGGTCCAAAGGCTCCACGCGACCCAAATCCTGCCCCGAGTCCCCTCTCCTGCAGCAATTACCACCAGCCACCACACCAATCGCCTCCACCGGAAGGCTATGAGCTGCAAACCTCAGCCGCCGCTGCTGGTGCCGCTGGTGCTGCTGCCTCTGCCTCTGCCGCTCCGATCAGAGAAAAACCTCGCTCCTCCCGTGTGCAGGGGCACGCAGGTCCCCCGCACCCTGGTCCCTCCGAACCGTGGAGCACTCCCGCTGCCGTGATGTTCGGACCTCGGTGTTCCTGGCTCAGAAATCTGTGCGATTCCCTGAATTCTGTCATATGACCTTTAAAGTCAGCTAATAAACAGCCAGAATTTCACCTGTCAACTTTTCTTCCTTTTTGCCATTTAGGGATTGGAACATCTTTGAGGAGCATTTGTTTTGCTAGAGCAACTAAAAGTGTTTTTTTTTTTTTTTTTTTAAAGTGGTATTATGAATTCATGGATTTCCTCACCCCCACTGCACATGTACATGCCTGCCTGTATGCATGTATGCATGTGTGTTGGTAATTGAACCTGGGGCTTTGTGCATACTAAGATTCTTCCACTAAGCTGTATTTCCAGCATTGATTATGGATTTTTGATATATTTTAATTACTTGCTCATCCTTATGAAAATTCTATTTTCTCCTCTTAATAGTGAAAAGAAGCTTATTCTGATTGGTTCCCTTGGATGTGCTTACTGTAGGCCTTGACCTGTATTATGCTCTTGCCTGCAGTTTGTCATTCATCCATCCATTCTTTTTTTAAGATTTTATTTATTTGTTTTATGTAAATAAGTGCTGTGTTTGCATGTACACCTTCATGCCATAAGAGGGCACTAGATCACATTACAGATGGTTATTAGCTACCATGTGGTTGTTGGGAATTGAACTTAGGACCTCTGGAAGATCAGACCGTGCTCTTAACCACTGAGCCATCTCTCCAGACTTCATCTATTCTTTTGAGGCAAACTTCCATGTGCACCACAGCTCCCTGGAGAACCTGTTAAAATATAAAGTGCTGAGTATAACTCTCTGGAGGTCTGACAACATTAATTGTCAGGATGCAGGTGATGCTATTTTGGGCATTACACTTGAAAAGCATGTTCTTTTGGCTGAAAATGGTTGAGAACACAGTGTGGATGTAAGCATGATATTGAAGTTGGCCCTTCTCAATGGAAGGAAGGAAACTGCAAAGTGTGTATGCATGTGGATAGCTCAGATTCAGATTTACAGTGAATCCAACATTGTTTCTGTTGAATTCTTTGCTGTTTTGTTGAAAGTTCTGGATCTAATGAAATTAATACTACTCATTCAATAAACATATATGTACATGTCTTTCAGAATTTCACTATTAATATTATTCATGAGACAGTTACCTAAAACAGTTTAACAGGTTTTGTCTTTCCTTTGCCCACAGAGAGATAACCTCAGTAGTTGTGTGCTCATTTCTCTGCCTTCAGGTTGATGAACCAGTTTTTCTGTTTACTCAACTCTCAATGCCATGCAAAGTCAGACTCATTGTTGCTTTGCTTGCACTGTTTGCACTTTTAAGGGAATTTTTAAAACAGATAATTGTGTGAATATTTGTCTTTTTTCCCCTGCTTCTTCTCTCCATCTTTCTTCTGTATCTTATGGCAGCCATTTAGCTTGTGTTAGGTGAAATATGTGGCAGTATGTTCTCCTCTCTCCCTTTTCCACTACTACATTAATACATCCTGGAGATTACTTGGGTTGTCTTCAGAGAGACCCTGTTCCTCTTCCCATGCTGAGACTGCACAGCTTATTCCTATTGGTCTGTGTTATTTACAGTCATTTATTTTTCAATCAACTTCATAAAACCAACCTCACTAGCACCTGTTGTAAGCAATATTGCTGTATTTTGTTTTTTCATACTGTCTTTTAAAAAACTTCCTACCAAGAGAGTCTGTGTGTTATTTTGAGTTCTCTATGACCTTTTCTGATTACTGGTGCTATAGAATCTCAGGGGGAAAAAGTGAAAAAATTTTTAGAAATTCCAAGGGAAAAAGGAAAAGCCTCTGGAAGCCCATGTTGTCCCTTTGGGCATTCTCTTACTGTTTGGATGTGTCGCTTAGGGTGCCCCCTTATGGATGAACGTGCACGAAACAACCAGCATTGCATTCTACACATAGCCTGATTATCCTGGTTTGTTTTTACTCATAATTATGTTTTAAAAATATTGTATTTTTTGTAATTTACTCTTATTTTCCCCCTGTTTCAGGCTATTTGGTTGTCTGGTTTTTTGCTATTATGAATAATACCATGTGTATAAAGGCTTTTCTAAATTTATGATGTTCTGGAAATTGGTTTTTGTAAAACTCTAAATGAGAAAGAAGCACGCATTTGTTAAATACATTGGTCAGCTTGTTCTCTTCATAACTTGGGCAGCAAAGTCAGTAAGAGATTGTCACCTTGAACAACTCCTCAGGTAAATCCCATTTTTATTTTTCTTATGCTAGGATCTTAGAAACGAAGTTGAGCAGCTACGCAATGAAATGAATGAGAGAGACAAGGGGATGGAGAACCATTACAAGTATCTTCCAGGTGAAAGTAATAGAATGTTCCATGTCCCAGAACAGGCTGTCCGACATCTAACAGAAAGTGCCAGTCAAGAGGACCTGATGCTTCAGGTACCATACCACTCCTTCTTTTCCTTTCATATGTAAATCTTCTTCCAGTTTAGTAGTTTATTCTGAACTCAGGCAAGACCCTTTTCTTTGACATGAGTCTCATGTAGCCCTGGCTGGTCTCAAACTCACTGTGCAGCTGAGATCACTTTAACTTCTGACTTTGCTGCCTCCACTTTTGGAGTACTGGGATTCGAGGTGTGTTCCATCCCTTTTGCTGATACAGACTTCATGGCTATGCTTGTGGCATTTTAGAACTGTGAGCCACAGCAGATAGGAGGGGAAGCTAGGTCAGAGAAGGGAAGTGCTCAACTGGTCACATGATAAATGGTAGAGCCCTGGTAGATTTTCTTCTGTGCCCCGCCCACTCGGGGCAAGTACTTGGGCAGTGCCACTTCACTCCTTTGCCCATTTCCTCTCCTGTTTAGTCTTGAAATTCACTTCTTATTGGACACGTAGTCAGCTTCTGAGATCTAACCCAGGTAACTGTGGTGGGTTAAATCCAGGTAGTTAATGATGCTTCATTCTACTGAAATGTCATTAAAGCAATAGTGCAGGAACAGGAAAGTATAAGCTCATAGGTTTACTTAAGAGCACTGTACAACAGCAGCTGTGAGTTAACAAAAGTTTGGATGTTATGTGGGTATCAGTGGAATCTGCACAGGGTTCAGTTTTGTTACTGTGACACATAGTAAAGAAAAGCCAGTAAGAATCGAGCTGACACAAGCTACATCCCAAGAAAGGCTCAGCAGACGTACGATGTGGTCAATACCTTTTAAAACCAGGAGACTTAGCTGGGATTCTAGGCAGGTGTAGGCAACCCTCTCTTCTCCAGCAAGAGATTTCTGGGGAATGTAAAGCAGAAAAGTGCTGGCGTGGGGGTCGTTGGAAGTAGCTCAAAGCAGAAAAGGCAATGGAGGGAATGAATTGAATGAAGTGTGCAGACCCCAACCAGGAGATTCCTCCCGGAGGGCAAGACAATGAAAGATGCTTATAGAGGAAGTCCTTCACACAAACAGCTGGTTTTCACCTGTCCATCTCCCAGAAAGGTGACTTTTGATGTGTCTATTTCCACATTCACAGAGTTCCTGAGCACTTCTAGTGGGTACAAGGTGAATGGCCTAAGCTCATCAAAGGGAGAAAAGTGTTGAAGAGGCAAGCCAAAGCCTTAAAGAAAGTACATAGGAATCGGGCTCAGTGGCTCATGCCTGTGATCCTGGCACTTGGAAGGCTGAGACAGTAAGATCATTAGTGTAAGGCTAGTCTAGGATGCACAGACAGTGCCAAGCCAACCTGGGCTATAGAGTAAGATGTTTTAAAAAAGAGTGTGTAGTTGAAATGGCAGCAATAAACATTATATGGCTTTTTAAAACTATATAGATTTGACATCAAAACATAAGAACTAAGCCCAGGACCCATGGCACGTTCAGTGGGTATAAGTGCTTGTGGCATAAGCCTGATGGCCTGAGTGTGATCATGAGAACCCACATAGAGATGGAAGGAGAGATCTGATTCCACATAGTTGTTCTCTGACCTTCACATAAAAATAATGACGTCTAGAAAAGAAGAATGGCCTGTTGGAAATTCAATGTATAATTGCTGACTTAAAATATTTACAGTGGAAAAGTCAGAAAGTTGAAGATAAAATTTGTGTAAGTCTTCCAGAAAACAGAATTAAACAAAAAGATAGGGGAAAGGTAAAGATAAAATTAGAGACATGGCTCAAGGGGTCTAAAATATGACTAACAGGAGCTCCAGGACACGAAGAAGATGAATCAGTTCAGGTATCTGGAAGTTGTATCCTATAATGGAAAGACAGTTGTCTCTGCACAAGGGATGAAGGAAGACATTTTGATATTTTAGAATTTGGTGATAAAGAATCTGAAAGGCTCCGGGGAGGAGGGGCAGCATAGACCATGTATGAAGAACAGGGCCTCAGGATGACATCAGGATTCCCAGCAGCTGCTTTAGACACTAAGGAGATTGGGCTGATGCCTTCAGTCTTTGAAGAAAAGATTGCCAGCCTAGCGTTCTGTCCTTAGCTAGTCTGTCAGCCAGTATGAGAGCAGGGCAAAGTCTTTTCAGATGTGAGGTGTCTTAAACTGTCTGTCTTCCATGCACTCTGCAGAAGGCTCTTGGCAGATAAGCCCTATAAACAAAGGAATAAGCCAGGAGAGATGAAGGATGTAGAAAATAGAGGTCCCCTAGCTATGCTGAAGGGAATTCTAGAGTGACGGCTGAACTGCTAAGTGGAGGACCAAGTGTGGGCCCTTGTGGGAGGGTGTCATCTTGGCCTCCTCTAGGAAGCCACAACAGAAATGACCAATTACTGATGCATTTGATTATTGGAAGGGACTTTTAATTTTTTTTTCTGAGAATCTGGAGAAAATTTACAGTTTATAATAATTTTATGAACTAAATTGGCAAATAAGAATTCCTGAATGTGAATGGTAGTGGAATCATGAATGCTGCATTGCTTGGCACTATTTGTGTGGCTATAATATAAAGCAAATATCATTTCAACTAGTTATGACATAATTGCTAGGAAAGGTCTTGAGGTGCAGATGACTGATGCAAAAGCTAAGGCTCTACCCTTGCCTGATTGCAGTCAGTTGGTAAAATTGAAACATAAGAAGTCAAGAAGCACAAGGAGAATGCCATTTTGACTCCTGAAGTCAGAAAAGAAGTAGCACCTAAGGAATTGCAAGTTGGTTTTGCCTGGGACTCAGGCTTTGAGGTGAAAACTGGGACTAGAATGGGCTACTGTTGTTAAGTCTTACAGTATTGTTTGCTTGGTCACAACATATGAAGGTGCAGTTGTGTGACTGCAATTCAAAAGAGGCAGTGTTGGCCTACTATAGTTCAATGAGGTCTTACAGAGAATTGCCTGGTTTTTTTGTGGATACCAAATTCCTTCTAAATGATTGGCATACTAAATTAATTCTGTACCATGCTCAGGAGGTGGATGCAGATGTTATCCCTTGCCCTCTCACAAAGAGTGGAGAAAACCATGGTTTAGGATTCACCAGATTGGAAATAGGTTCTGCACTTGAGCTGGACCAGGTACCAGAGATGCAGTCTTTAGTACTGTTGTTTATTGGACCCAGGCTGCTGAGTGGTCATGAGAAGCATTAGGTGTCATGGAGGGAGCATCGTGTATGAGCACACCTTAATGCTGTTTACAATCTTGGCCTTTTCTCTCTTGTGCATGTGAATGGATCAAGTTTGTAGTTTCAAGGGAGTCTGAGACTTTATTGGACTTAAATATGTAAGCACTTTACTCACCCGTCATGTTGACTGGGTAGGAAATGGACCCAGGCGTCATTCCATAAGCAAGGGAGACTTAGGCATGGAACCAGTTCACCGAAGGACCGTCACTGTGGTGAGTAAGTGCAGTTCATGGACAGCCATAGTTCTTGGCCATCTTGCTGGCATTCTGCTTGCTCTCACCCGGTCATAATATGCAGATGAAATTGCATCACAGCTGTGAAGTTGCCTAATATTTTGGGATGATGGAATTATTTAGGAGATATAGGACTTTGTGACAAAGTAAGGTATCTCCCCTAAAAGTGTTTAAGAAAAATCTCTTAATATTCTTTTCTTGATGAGAATTTTCTTATGATTTGTTTCATTTCCTTAGAAATCCAATGAAAAAGATTTGGAAGCAATACAGCAGAACTGTTATTTAATGACTGCAGAGCTCAAGTTTGGGAGCGATGGCTTAATAACAGAAAAGTGTTCTCAGCAGTCACCAGGCAGCAAACTCATCTTCTCCAAGGCAAGCATGACTGAAATTGGTGTTCACATGTGAATGTATTCATGGTCTTTTCTGAAACTTACTTGATAAGTCTTTTGATCGAAAGGCTCTCCAGTGCCTTTTTGGTGATAACTGAGCTTACAGCAGGTGGCAGGGGGAGGGTTTGTCTAGAGACTCTGCAAATTCATAACCTCTGTCTGGACATTCCTGTTTGCTGTGCACACGCAACTGAGAAAATCCACCTTGCTGGGAGAGGAGCCTGGCATCTGCTCTATCAAGGGTCATCTCTTGAGAAATACTGGATTTTAAGCAGTAAGGAAGCTGTCCTGCTAACGTGCTGGCACTTCCTCATCAGGCCCCACATTGTTGGTCTAGTCTCCATTGCTCTAAATACATTATAGAGCTTGCTGATGTCTGAAAGGACTGTTGGAGTCTCTGTGTGTCTTTGCTTATGTCTGCCCACCTGCCTGCATGGAATTTTGGAATTTTGTTAATCTTTTAACCCCTGAGAGTCCCTGCAAACACCTGTCTAGAATAACCTTCCCTGATCCCACAGCACTGTACTGGTCCCTCCTTTGTAGCATGTTCTTCCTCTGGTCCTTGCTGTTGGCACCATCCTTCTGCTTCTCCTCTCCTGTGCCATGTGGAGCGCCACTGGCAGACACTTCAGGGGTGGGAACTGGTGCTTATCTCTAAATCCAGTGCTAGTCCCTATACTTGGCTCTGGAAATGTGCATTAAATGATTATATGAATGATGTCATGCGGCAGCCTGATGTACAAAAGAACAGGTGTTAACTGTAGATCAAGCTCTTTAAGCCTTTTAAAAACTAGGCAAGTTAGTTGTTTGATGAATGGCTGATTGTGACTTGTGAAAGTCACTTGTGAGCAAACTGGACAGCATGGGCATCAGGCATCAGGACAGATGTAGTCCTTAGGCTGGTGTAAAGCTGGAGGCTGCCCTTATGCGCTTGTGCCATAGCACCCTGCAGCTATCTAGTTGTGGAGTGGACAGTCAAAGGCCCATAGGGAGGAGCCAGAGTGGCTGTGTAATTGGAGTGGATGTGGGCTGGGATCTGTTTTCTACTAGGCACAGAAGTGTTTTCCGCAGCCAGTATCTTTATGGCGTTGCAGTGACAGGCCCAGTCCTGGGCATGACTGGATGAACAGTGAAGCTGTAGGATATTTTCTTAATTAGTGATTGATAGGGGTGGAACCATCTCATTTTGGATGCTGCTATCCCTGGGTCCTTGGTCCTGGGTTCTATAAGAAAGCAGGCTTAGCAAGCCAGTAAGCAGCACCCCTCTATGGCCTCTGCATCACCTTCTGTCTCCAGGTTCCTGCCTTGTTTAAATTCCTGTCCTTGCTTTCTTCATTGATGAACTACAAATGTAAGCCAAGTGGAAGTGTAAGCCAAATAAACCCTTTCTTCCCCAACTTGCTTTTAGTCATGGTGTTTCATTGCAACAATAGGAATCCTAACTAAAATAAGTAGTTTCAAGGCATACATCTTCACTGATTTACATGATATAGTTCTTAAACTTGCTTCCAGAATAACATTTTAGTCCTTATAGTTCATTGAACAGAATGTTTATAATCTTATGAGGCTGATTGAACATTTTAATATTTATTTTTATTATTTTGTGCTGAGTGATGTCTGTCCCTCATACAACCATTGGTACCAAGACATTGCATGGACACTTGGCAGTATCTACATCTTGGCAAGTTTTAAATTACTGTGCAGAATGCTAAAGAATTTGGCAAAGGTTTTCATTCTGTTGTTCAGGACTAATTGCAAATTGCAGATAAAGAATTGTAAACTGCACATCAGAAATGTACATTTCTGGGTGTCAATTTAAGAATTGGCTGTTGCAGCCTTACTGTCTTTGCTCTATTCCCTTAAGAAAGGTTTGCTTTTCAAATAGTTGTTCTTTCTGTGTAGAAAATGTGGATTTCTTCTGCTATGCCCTTGGCCATATTGTGTTGATTTAGGATTTATCCTCTGCCCATTTTTACAAAGAGCTCAAGGCTATGGTGGTGTTTCTGTTCCTGCTAAGCATTGTGTGATACTGAGAATGCTTAGGTGATCAGGGAACTGAAGGAGAATGCTTAAAACTCCCTGGATATATGTGACTTGCCACAGCCATGATTTCTTGCTCTGTTGTTGACGTGGTTGGGACATGCGGCTGCATTTTGTGAGTATTAAAATAAATGTCTTTGTTGCAGGGTTGTGACACAGCCGCTAAAATAGGCCCCATCCATCTATCAGGTCACCAAATTGCCCTGATTAGCAGAAAGTGATGCATTAAGCCTTCTTTTTACAGCTCAGCTGTCTCTTCAGATTGTGGTCTGCACTGTACACATGTTTCCTTCAAGTCATCCAGGAACCAGTGGCAGAGCAGACTGTGCCCCTGCCCTTGTTGGGTACAGGATGTCAGTCATGCTACTTAACGTCCGTCCTTTGGCAAGTCACCGGATCTCTTAGAAATGTGTGCCTTCCTAGTCTTCAAGGCAGATTCTAATCTGTCCCAGGAAGATTAGCAATAATGGGGACACACTAGTAAGTTTCCTCTGGGTTGGATGCTCCAGAAGCCAGTGTAGAGTAGTTTGAGCTCAGCAACCATGAGGAGCGACTTTGATTGGGAAGAAACTGGAGGTTCTCATAGGTACGGTTGCGGGGAGTGGGGCTCTGGGAAAACCGAGGGAGTGCCATGGACTATGAGGACAAAGTCATGGCACAAAAGTCTGTCTTTGACTTAGTTTAGACCCATCCACTCCGAAATGAATGTGTGATGTTTCTGTCTAAAGCTTAGAATTCCCAAGAGAGAATCGTGCTGGTTTAACATGGCCGAGGGCCTTGCTTACAGAGGAGCTGTGTCTGCCTATGGACTCCTGTTGCTTCAGGGACATTCTGACTAGACAGAATAGTGATAGGCAGGGTGATCACTCCTAGGGCTGTGGAAGATGCACTGTAGAGCCACACATGGAGATGTGTGCCAAGTCCCTGTGCTGCGAGACCTTTTGTTGAGCTGTTCCTTGTTTGGAGATGCTGGTGGAGAGGGTTGATGGCACCTGCTCGCCATCTCCAGGCAGCAGAGCTCTCCTCTGTGCCAAGGAAATCTACTGGCTGTCAGCTCTGCTGAGGGAGCCAAATGACTTCATTCTAATGGGGCATGAGTCAGCGCAGGGGAATAGGTGATTGATGAAATGGGACGCAAATGGCTCCGAAGAGTTCATTTATTTAACATGGGTGAGCAATTTGCTTCTAGGAAGACGTTGACTCACTCTGACTTCCATTATGCAAAATATCCACAGGAATCTCTGCTCTTAAGATTCATATCAGTCCCTGTGTTCTTCTCTTACCTATTTAATCATCAGTTCAGCGAGTATTTATGGCAGGTTTTGATTTGTGCCAGACACCAGGCCTGGTTTAGGATAACTGCTTTATGCATTGCTCAGACTGAACAGGTGGTTGGCACAAAAGCTCTGGGTAAAGTGGATGGATGCTTCAGGATCAGAGGAGGGCATCTTTCCTGGCTAGAGAGGGCTTCCTATGAAAGTGGCCTGAAGAAGATCCTACGGGGTGCACTGGAGAGTGGCAAGCAATGTCTCTCCACCTCTGAGGTCTCTGATGCTCTTCAAGACTTGGGGAGGGATTTCTGAGATCCGTGGGGATGGAAGGTAGGAAAAAGGAATGAAGACAAAAGCTAAGGAGTGCGGTGGTCTGAAAACACTGGTGAAGAGCTGGTGTGGCTGCCTGGAAGAAGAGGAGAGGGGAGCTGGGTTGGGCATTGGGGCCTTAACGTGGCAGTGCCCTTTCCTGGGGCTCAGATACTGGCCGACTGAGATGCTCTCTCCACTAGGATTTTATATTTTTTGCTCTATTTCCTAGGTCTTCTTGGTTAACATTGACATTGCATACAAGTGCATATCCTGACTTTGCTGATTATTAGTTTAGTGGACTCAAGTTAGAACTGAACTGTGGGAGGATTGATACAGTGTCCCATATGTTATGACTGTAGTGGGTTTCTAGCAGTACCTAGCACAGCTGGTGAGCATTGAGATGATACTTAGGGCTGACGCCAAGTGTCTACTTATACCATACACCGCACAACAATTAATTAATTTACTTTCTTAACCTCTTGAGATGGGTATGGATGTGCTGAACAGCAGATACTGGAGCCCAGGCCATACTCATAATCCTGATGTTGGGCATAGTCACCCTCCCTGTGCCTTCATGTCTAGAATTGGGGGAAGGGTATCACCTCTACAATGGGGCTGTATTCAGATTCAGTGAGAGACTGCTGGGAGAACATTTAGCATACCAAGCCTTTATAAAGTCAGCATAGCTACTAATGGGATAGACAGAAATAGAGTACAGGGAGACAGGATACAATGAAGACACCAAAGACTTTCTTTGTCTTGATGTCCTCTCAGGTACTTATGTGCAGTCAAGAGCTGGGAGAACCTCCTGGGACGCTGTTATATGCAGAAGCATTTAGGAGTACCTGGGCAGTGGCCTGTGACATGATTTACAGAAGTTCTGGATACCTGCCTGAGTAGCTTATTGTTCCAACCCTGAACACACACACAACCTAAGGCTAATGATCTGCCAGGGCTGGAAGGATAGCACTGTTGTCCTCGGTCGGGGTGCTTAGCCTTTTGCCCACTGAATTCCTTTGGCAATACAGCTGAAGCCAAAGACCCATGCTCTAGAAAAAAAAAATGTTTAAATGCACAGAATTTATATATCATTGGTTTATGAAACGAACCAGCATTTTGAAATTCAGTTATCAGAGTATAAACATTTTGCTATAGAAGTGGTATTTTTAATTAATGTTTTTAAATAACAAAATTTAATGGTGAGTATAATGCCCACAGTAGCTTTGAAGTAGTAAGAAGACTAACTGCTCTGAAATATTTTTGACACTTACAAAATAAGCATTTTAGCTGGCTGTCCTGGAGCTAGCCCACATGCTCACATGGCTTGTGGCAACTATAGTAGAAGAGGACAGTGGTTTCAGTTAGAGGTTGATGAACAGAGGTGAAGCTGTGTTTTCTGGTCACATTTGCATATGTCTCCTCTATGGTAGTGAGGTTGAGAAGAATGTCTGTGAGCAGCAGCCTTCACTTTTCCAGGAACCGAATATTCTCCTCAGCATTTGGACAGTACCTAGTTCTGGTTGCACACTGCAGGTAGGCCGTACACATTACCTCAGTTATTTTAACATTTATTATTTTTGAGATAATTTAAAATTCATAAACGGTGATAAGATAAAAGGGTTTACCTTTTCTGAGAGATCTAAAGTTACCTACACGAAGCCTTGTCACCTCAGCTGAATCCAGGCAGTCCTGTAGCTACCACAGAAAGAGCGTAGACTACTCGCTGCCTTCTGATTCTTATTCACAGCTCATCAGCTGTCTCAGGAACGCTTTGCAGGTCTGATTTGGGATCCCATCTTGAGATTTGCAGTCTTGATTCCTTAATCTCTTACTTCTTTCCCGCCTTGGTCCTTTGAGGTGTGCGGAGACAGCAGTTGTGTTTTCTTCCCATGGGACTGTTTGCTGTATACTTGGTGCTTTGACTTAGTTGGAGCATCTTTTTTAGGATGCTGTGTTCACACTCTCTTCTGCATTTTGCTACACAGTCCATGTGTTTAGATGAGCTGTGCTGGCTTTGATAAATTCACAAAGACTTTATCTTCAGGGCTCTTGACTACCCAGTTGCCCTTTTTACTATGCAGTAAGGAAGAGTTTGGGGGCAGTGTTTGGAGTCTGAAAATAGTCTGATCTTCAAAGGCTCATCCTCTCGTTTTAGCATCCCTTTTATGTCGTTGGCTGAGTTGTTTATTACCATGATGGTTGCCAAATGGTTATGTTTTCTAATCCTATCATCCTTCCCGCATGTATTAATTACCATTTTACTATAAAGAAAAGCCTCTTCTCATGTATTTGTTTGTATCAGTTTTGGGCTTTGTAAATTCCTAGCCTAATATAATTATTTTGATGGTTAAACTGTCTTATGTTTGGCTAGCAAGAGTTTTTAGAAAATGACCTCTGTAACCGTGTAACTTTGTAACTTCTCATCATTATTTTGGTATTTATTTATTCATTTATTTATTTATTAGCTTTGTTGGATTATAATTGGCAAAGGTCAAATTTTGGTGGTTGGGGATATAGTTCAGTGCCACATGGAATGCTTGTGTAGTATATACACTCCTTGCATTCAGTCTTTAGTACTAGTACCATACACACATGCACACATACACACAGACACACACGTAGACACACACACACACACACACACACACACACACACACACACACACCCTTAAGGTATACAGTTTTTTGTTTTGATAGCCATTGTGGAATAATTACCTTAATCAAGATAATCATCACCTTGCAGTATTACCTTTTTTCCTTTTTTTCTTCATTCTTTTTTTCTTTTTTTGAATAGCATGTTTAAGATCTACCTTTTTAGCAGATGTCAAGTATGTGGGACTCAGTGTTTTTACCTTGTTCATCGTGCTGTGTACTACGTCTCTGGGACTTAATTTATACTGAAACTCTGTTTGATGGCCTCTAACTCTCTTTCCTTACAGAGGCCCTGGCAATCACTGCTCCAATTTTAAAGCATATATTTTTATTTTTATTTTTTATTTATTAATTTTTTTGGTACAGCAAAATGCTGGGGACACATTTTCTTGTCTTTGATTTCTTCTGTTCAATACTGGAGTTAGCTGTTTTACCGGCTCTCTCTGGTTCCGTAGCATAACTGATCTTAGTTTGCTCTGTTTCCATGGGGTGATAGTCATTGTTAATTGTTTTAGGTAAGGATGCCCAAGCTATTCATAAGGAACCTTTCCAAATCTCTAAACTGCTAACTGGCCGCACCACAATTTGAACTTGAAGGTTAATTCACATTTGTGAGTGCCAATCACAAAATGTACCCCACTTCCTAACAAAGGGGCTAAGCCTCATGGGGTAGGCAGTCTTCTTTCCCATATCTGTAACTGTGGTCCAGCCCCACCTGCTGTCACTATTCTGGACACCTCTCAGATGCCACTTGATGTCTTCCACTCTCTGTCCTATAGGTCCTTTGTTTCAGAGCCTGCTAGGTTTTGGTATGTGAGTTTTTCTGTGGAGCAGCAGCAGGTATGGCAAGACATTGCTTAGAGTGTTGTGAAATCAGAGGCAGTAGCTCTGAGGGAGTGGTGGGTGAGTCAGGTGGCTTTGAGGCTATTTCCCAAACAGCTTTTGGGTGTTGGGAGCTTGGCTCTCTACTTTGCGTTGAGTATTAGTTAGCTTTATGCCACTGTAATGAAACACGCAAGATAATTAACTTACAAAGGGAAAAGGGATGTTTAACTTATAGTTTTGGAGGTTGCAGTCGAGGACTGGGTTGGTCAGGTGTTTTGGGGAGGCAATGAGAAGAAAACGCTTGGGGGAAGATCTGCTCACTTCGAGCCTAAGAAGCAAAAGAGTGAGAAGGGGTTAGGTCCTATAATTCCACTTAAGGAAGGCTGCACCCTCATGGACCCGAGGACCTCCCACCAGGCACTGAGTCCCAAAGCTTTTACCACCTCCCAATAGCAACACCCTGGATTGGCTTTTGGGCACTGTGCAAAGACTGTCATTCCCCTGTCCTCCTGCAGGTGGCTCTGTGTGACTGTGGCCTGGAGACCTGGTCTGGCTCAAAGCCTGCAGTCTGTGGTTTTAAAGATGCAGAGCTAGCCACATGTGTTTGCATAATGGCTTCTTTCCTTGGCTTCTGCCCCTAATGTCAGATGCCCATTTTCATTTCCAGGAAGAGCAACAATCAGACTATGAAGGGCTGACTGGGGACTTAAAGTCCGAGCAGAGCATCTATGCCCATCTGGCAAAGACCCTGCAGGACAAAGACAAGTAAGTGTTTCTCTTTAAGCACCACAGCCACATATACTTCCTGGCTAGTACTACTGGTTTCTGAGCAAGAAAAGCCCCACCAGACATATCAAGCCTTCAGAGTAGTTAGCAGGCAAGCCATTCCTTGAATGGACAAATACCTATTTTTCCATCAAGAATTGCCTAATTAGAGGAACAGAATGAGCATTATAACAGAATATTTGTTCAGAGTTTCAGTTCTTCGTTTGTATCTAGGAAGTTGTTCCATGTGTCTTCTCCCATATGTTCCTCCCAGCTGTTCCACGAGGAATACAGTAATATCATCCTGATTGTACATGACCCATCGAAACCAAGAAAGATTGGGTGATTTGTCCAGAGTCATACAGATGTTGGCAGAACCTTGGGACCGGGCCACATACCCATGTCTTGGCATGACTCATGTCTGTAGAATTGCTGAAATGATTTGGTGTCATTGAAGGTGGTGAGAAGAGCCAGCTGTGGCCAGTGGTCTTGCTGTTGTCCTGCCTGTAGCTCTAGTTCTCTGTCCCCATGCAAGTGGCCTGTTCTGACCTCTGTTTGGCCATCTGTAAATGTTCTGTCTATACTCAGGGTAGGTATAATTGAAAGTCAATGGTATCTAGTGTTCATTTCAGGCTAGTGGAGAAACAGAAGTGCATGGTGAGTGTGATGGAAGAAGATTGGCTACACCTTCCTACTTGTTGGTCTGCAGTGTGGAGAGGTGGGAGAGGGACCCTTTACTTAAGTTTGCCTTTTTTGGACATATCCCAAAAGTTCCATTGTTAAAAGTATGATTCTCCCTTTTCCTTCACCTATCCTCTTTGCTCTTGCTACACTGGGCTCTTCAATGTCCCTGGGATGTGTGCACCTGCCTCTGCCATCACCTGCTGCTTCCTGCCCCAATGGCCCGGTATTTCCCTGATCTGTCTCATAGCATTCCTTTAGAATTAGCCCAAGTGTTACTTGTCAGGAAACCCATCAGGTCCCCAAGTCAGTTGTCTCTCTGTGCCCCCTTTCCTTCTCTCAGGGCAGAATTCTCTGCAGGGACCAGTTCCCCAGGCCTGGCAGAGCAGGTGCTGGGAGGAAGCTCTGTTTAGGAATACTACTTGTCTAGAACTAATCTTCCAGGTTATGGCATAATTTCTGGATTTCAGATCTGAAATGAGTTCAGATAAGGCAGAAACCATGCTGATGAAACTAGGTGTTGACATGTCTCAGCAAGCCTGGCCACTTCACTGTGGGGAGGGCATGGAGTCAGGCAGGGAAGCTCAAGGGGGAAAGAACAAATTTTGCTTTCGCTGTATAGCGTCTCTGGAGAGACTGTAGCCTCAGAGAGGCTTTAAGTAGAATGTTGTTACTCTTGAGCACTCTCTGCTTTTGTATGGCTCCTGGTTTCATAAGCTTTTTCTTAATGAATAAAAACATGGACGAGACTAGAGAGGGCCAGGGCTGCTCCTCAGACCTGGGTCCACATTTCAGCTCCAACACTTAGCAGGCCTGAGCTTGTGGATTCGATCTCTCACCCCGAGTCTCAGTATGTGTGCTTGTAATCTGCAGATGGACTGACCTCCCTCCCTCCTTACCTAATCCCTGCCTCATCTTTATGCTTTCCTCCTTACCTCCCTTCCTCGCTCCCTTCTTCCTTACCCTCCTCCTTTCTATCACACCCATCTTTTATCCTAACCATATCCCAGTTTATCTGTTTCCAAACCTATTTATCTGCCTACTCTATCTACCTCCTGTCTGCCAGCCTTGATAACGTTAGGTAAGATGTAATGGTTTGACTGATAGGTTTGCATATTTGAATACTTTGTCCCTGTTGCTGGAACTTTTTGAGAAGTCTTAGAAGGTACATCACTGCGTGTGGGTTTTGAGGTTTCAAAAGCCCATACCATTCTCAGCTCTGTGACTTGTATTTGTGCATCAAGATGTTAGCTCTGAGCACTGCCCCAGCGCCATATCTTCTTGCCTGCTGCCTTGCTCCCTGCTGTGATGATTATGGACTCCCATTCTCTGAAATTGTAAGCCACAATAAACTCTATCTCCCATATGCTATCTTAGTCATAGCATCTTAACACAACAATGGAAAAGTAACTGAAACAGGAGGCCTGATACTATCTAAATTTTGATGCTGCCTGGCAGGCAAGAAGCTCTTAGTAAACAGCAACACCAATTAGTAATAACAACATCAAAAGCTTAGCCTTTCTGTCCCAGCATGCATATACATAACTATGGGGTTTTAGATCCTCAGACCTTGGTACAAATCAAGGACAATATTGTGGGTGATAGCCAGCTGAGTTCCTCTTTGCAGTCTTCCCACTGCTCACTCTGGAATAGTAGTAAAGGTGGTGACATTTAAGAACACACTTGTGCTTAAAGTGAGAAAGGAAGGGATAGCCACCACGAGCCTGGTCCCTTTAACTTGGCTACTCAGAAGCTGTTTAGTTCCATGTTATTGTGAAGAATGATCAGAGCTTAGACCATCTAGGCTTCTGTAGTGAGGCCCTTGTTGATGCACCCTGAACCAGACGGTGAGTTCAGTTCTTACTCTGCCTCAGCAGTGTGGGGCTATTTGGGGCTAGATCTTTATAGATCACAGGGACTACCCTGTGTACTGTAGGATATTAGTAATATTCCTTGTTCTGCCTGCAAGCTGGTGTCACACTGCCCCATCCCAGTATAGTTGTGGCAAGCACATATATCTCCAGATAGTGCCAAGTGTCTTTTATTGGTGCACAGTCCTCTCTAGAAGAGAATTCCCATTGTAATTCTCAAGGACCCAGATTTTTGGCTCATCAGATGAAGAAGGTGGAAATGATGTTTGCTGAGTGCATACCGAACTTTCTCATGTAATATCTCACTTAAGTTCCAGAACCAACTCAAGGGAGAAAAGTATTTATCTCATTTTATAGCTGAGACTGTGTAGTGGACTGGCCTAGGGCTGTAGAGCTTGTTAGTGGCGCTGGCCTCTTTTGAACTTTGTATTTCTGCTCCTGGCCATTCCCTTCTGCCACCCTGTTCCAAGAAGAATGAGCAGTCCTTGTTTCTCCCTGAGCAAAACCACTTTTGTTCTGCTGGCCCTTCACAAATTACAGAGACTCTGGAGTTGGGAAAACCTAAGTGGTAGACCTGCAACATCAGTTGTGCACTTTTCACTCTGTCAGAAAATGGAAGCATTGATAAAGTGGGTAGCCCACCGCAGCTTCATGGTCAGCTTCCCTACAACTTTCTCCTCTGCTTCCCTGCTTAAATGTCTTAGCAGCGTGCTACCTGCAAGCCTCACTGCTGTGACACCTATGGAAGGGTTTCCATCAGCCACACAAACTGATCGGTATGATGATTTTGAAATGGAAGTGGGTACTGCTTTCTCATAAGCCCTTCTCTCACATGGCATCCTCAGCACACAAGCAGAGGAGAGTAGACAGAATTGTTTATTTCTTCCAGTGTATGTTGTTTATGTGTATATTTCTTTGGACAGAGCAGGAGAGGAAGTTGGCTTGAGTCAGTTTCACACATAAGCCCAGCAACAGCTCTTAACCACTCTGGGAAAATCTGATAAAAGCTTATGAGCCATCTCCCTAGAAAAATCCATATATTTATACATTTACAGAGAGTCAGAGGGCCGTGATGAACCCTGCCAGGGAACTGTATGTCAGACTGTGGAAGAGAGTGATATATTCCTAGTGTTTAAGAAGGAAACTTTCTGATTTGCTTTAAAAATGCTCCTGTACTTTGATCTACTGCATTGCTGGGTATTCTTACAGAAGTAACCCACATGTCAGACTACATAGTAGGCTGAGAGCTCTGTAAGGTGTGTATGGTGAAGGTGTCAGCTGGTGTTCCATGCTCCTCTGAGAGCTGAGTGTGAGTCTTCCAGAGCATGTGGCACTTGGACATGGATGTAAGTCCAAATCTTTTCTGTGGATCTACACCGCCCTGTAGTACAGACATTAGCTATGTGATTACTTAAACTTACACTTACTTTCTATTTAATAACATTAAGCATTCAGTTCCTTGGTACATTAAGCCCCATTTCAGATGTTGAGTAGGCACATTAGCTGGTGACTGCTGTATTAGACCGTGTATAGAACAGGCCCGTCACTGGAAGAATTTCTTTAGGAAGAGTTAATTGCAATTAACGCAACTCTAGAAGGCATGGCCTTTTCATGTCCTCACTGGGTTCTGGGCTTCTTGTACTGGGTTGACCCACATGTGAAACTCAACACCCGCCTTCCAGAAAAATCTCTTCATACTGTGCATTTTTAAGTTTGGTTGAGTTACTTCAACAGAGTTCTAATGGCCCTGAATTGGCAGAAATCTCAATGTTCTCTTGTGAAGTCTGAGTGCTGGCTGCAAGAGGCTTTCTTTGTACACTGAGCCTTCTTGGCATTATTCAAGCAATAGATCATTCTGGAGAAATAGATTCTTTCCCTTCCTATGCCTAGAGTTGGCAGTAGTAAGGAGGGAGGTAAAGTAAATTAAGAACAGTTACCTGATCTAACATTGTGCACTCATTACATAGGTTGCCAGAAATGTTCACAAATGTGGGGGAGTACTTAAGCAAGGAATACACAGTTCTGCCTTCAACACCCAGTTGCATTTAGACTGTGTAGAGATACTTGTGGGGAAAAAGATTCAGGAGAGATACCAGGTGTTGATCAGAGGGGGCATCATAACAATTTTTATTTTTTTCTTTATACTTTTGTATTTACTTATTTCTGTAATAAACCCATTTACTTTTGTAGCCAGAAACAAAACAAAACAAAACAAAACCTATAAAGTGACATAAAAACCACAAGCTTTGCTGGGTTTTATATCTTAAAGGACAAATCAGTCTGTCTTATCATTTCTGGTGTCTTGTTTTACCAAGTGTCAGCGACCTGCAGGGTGAGCTGAAAGAGGTCCTTGCCCTGCGGAAGCAGCTGGAGCAGGATGTGCTTGCCTACCGGAATCTGCAGACGGCCTTGCAGGAGCAGCTCAGCGAAATTCGGAGGCGGGAAGGTACAGGCTCCTTTCTGTGGCTTTTCCTTTGGGTCTTTCCTGTGAAGGGTCTTAGCTGAACTAGAAAGAACCTTACACCAGGAGGTAGAATGGCCCCCAGGAGTCTCTCTGGTGACTGAGTCTGCATCTGCCTGACTGGAAAGGCCCATTAATAGTCTAGTCATTTTGTGGAGGCTCTATAGCCTGGTTCCCTCCTGCCCACCTACATGCTTCATTTGCTTCTCTAGCTCCAGATAGAGACTGGCAGCCTCCTTTGTCTGGAAATCAGTCTAAATTGGGTGCAGGTTTCCCGCCCTTACTCCACTGAGCAAGACCATACAGACATTCAGAGACATTGCTGTTTTAGATTCATGTAGGGAGGGGAGCAGGACCAGGGTCCATGGGATAACACAGAAGTACCCATTGAAGTGGATCTGGGTCCTCTACTTTACTGCTCCCTAGGACCTTATATTCTTCTTGGTGTCTTGCTCCTTTCTGCAGCACCAGCCCAGTGCTTGGCATGTGTGGCAAACTGCTTGTTGCTGTGGTGGGTTAACTTCTTGAGCCTGTTCTGGGTATAAGATGCAGGGCTGTAGGCTCTTGCCTTTTCATCTCTGCTCCTCACAGTCATCCAGTTAGGCAGAGAAGGGGTTAACTGTGCTGTATAGATGAAGGAGCTGAGCTGGCCATGGGGTCATTGATTTGTATTATCTGACATAGGATGTACTGTTGGGAGGTCCAGTGCTCTGTTCTAGGAACACCAGCATTGAGCATGTATATTAAACAAGACTCTGTTTGTGGTGACACCTCTCAGTGAATGCCACCTGGCTCTGCTTCTTCCCACACTATTAGGATGTAATGTGTGCCCTGTGAAGCAGAACCTGACACACAGGTAAAGGAGACTCGTTTGTCCCCACTCTGTCAGACAGTTTTCTTATTTGGTGTATGCTTTCTTTCTACAAGAACTCTGTGGCCAGAAAAGTACATCAGCCACTTTGCTGTACCTTCAAGTCTCTGTTTGGGGTTTCATCTAATTCTTGTGTGTGCATTCCTAAGCACCATTCTTATTTGAACTGAAATCATCATTTGCATGTGCCAGTGAGAGTGGTCACCAGGTCCAGCACTTAATAGGCAAATTATAATTCAGGAGTGGCTACAGTGACAGCCTACAGACCAGCAGAAACCACACACTGGGACATCAGCCTGTAGAGCAGGCACAATTACTTTTGCTCTAAAGGTCGTGCTTTAAACCCTCATGTGTGCTTCAGCTCCCCACCTCAGCCCCTTGTAATTGATTTAGGTGGAAGGCATGGGGGTGGGGCTTGGGAGGATCTATTTCTAATAGTCTTTCTTCCCTCCCCTGTCCCACTTTCTATTTTACTTTTTGTGCAGAAGAACCATTTTCATTTTATAGTGATCAAACATCGTATCTAAGTATTTGTCTTGAAGAGCACAATCAGTTTCAAGTGGAACATTTTTCTCAAGAAGAACTCAAGAAAAAGGTATTGACCTGACCTGTATACTTTTGGGCTTGTTCTTGGCTCCCCCCCTCCCCCCCCCCCAGTGACCAAGCCACTTTTCCTCAGCTCATTCACTTCTTTGTATTAATCCTGGTTGATTGGTTGATACCACTCCAATACTACTGATTGGTGACTATTTGGTTACTTGTGTTTAGATGTCTGGAGTGTGAGCCCCTTAAATGTAGTCTTCATGTTATGTTTATTTCTTGTCCTTGGACCTGGCCCATGTAGTAGGAACTGAGAGGTTTCAACAAATATAGCTCCCTGTCTGATCATTGCATCTTTTTTAAATGTAAGGTTTTTAGTCTGTACATCTGTGATATGGTTATAGGGACATAATGTTTCAAAGGACCATTGTTAAGAATAGCTATTTTGAGTGTGCACATGTGGGGTGTGTGTGTGTGTGTGTGTGTGTGTGTGTGTGTGTCTATGTGTGTGTGAGTCTGTGTCTATGTGTGTGTGAGTCTGTGTGTACGTGTGCCAAAGATTAGTATTGGTATTGAGTGTCTTCCTTTATTACTCTCCACCTTATTTTTTAAAACAGGGTCTGCCACTGAACCTGGATCTTATGAAATTTACCATATTTTTCCAGCATATAAGATGATCCCCAACTTTTAACTTTTCCAGTTAAAATATAGAGTTTGCAGCTCTAGTCTGCTGCACATGGTGGGCATTGGAAGAGAGGTAGTCTGATATGGCAAGCACATTCCAAACTCTGTATTTTAACTGGAAAAGTTAAAGTTGGGGGTCATCTTATTTGCTGGAAAATATAGTAATTAGACTAGCTAGATAGCTAGATCTAAGAATTTGCCTGTCTCCTCTCCTTATCCATAGCAATATGCTTAACAATGTGTTTCCATGCACCTAGCGTTTATGTGGGTGCTCTGTCCTCTTGCATGTATGGCAGGTACTTTACTGACTGGTTATCTTTCCAGCCCATGGATCTGTTTTTTATTTCTGTTTTGTGTCTTACACATCTGCATGGAAGACAAGGTAGCTTTTTTTTTTTTTTTTAAGGCTAAGAACCTATTGATAAAGTATCAGGCACTAGCATTTGGAGCTCACAGGAAACAAAGTAAGTCTACTCAATTGCCTGTGCACTTGGCCTAACAAGACCTGGGCCTGGAACCAGAGTGCTGGGCTGAGCCAAGGTACCCTATGGTGTCTTCTGTGGAGTCTACTGCTCTGTCACGTATTGGCACTTTGACTCTTGCTATGTTTTAGGCAGTTTTCAAGATGTCTCAGCTGTGGCAGCCAGAACAGCGAACTTTTTTGTATCACTGGTTCCTTATTGTAAGACAGCCTTTCTATCTCCTGCAGGGAATGGTTGACTAAAAGCTCATAGGGATTATTGCTTTATTAAGGACAGCTCATTATGACTGATAGCTATTGCTAACTGGGTTGTAAAAGTATCCTTTATTGACCTCTCTAATTGTCATCTTGGAGGCTTACTGCTTTTGTCTGTTAATCTAGGCTTATTCCTGGAAGCTTCTATCCTCCGTACAATCTAATCTAGGCTTTGAATGCTTTCAGCCTCTGAGACTGACTGCTGAATAAGCTCACTTTTCTAGTTCTTTCTGAACTCTGGCTGGCTGGTTCAACTCACCTGTTCTCACTCAAACTCTTCTCTAAGCTGACTGATTCATTCTGGCTTCTCTTAGCAATTCTCTAGCTGAATTGCTCTGCTTGGCCTCAAAGTAACTCTAGCAATCTGATCTGATCTTCTGGCTCCCTCTCATTCTCTGGCTTGTTCCGACTTTACCTGTGTCTAGTTTGTTCTCTCTGCAACCTGTCTCTGTAAAACTCTCCCAGTAAAAACTAGCTTTGAATTCCATGAACTCCACTACACTGTCTCTCAACTCACTGACTCAACCAAACTGCCTGAACAGCCCTGACTAGAACTCAGAGATCTGCATGCTTCTTTCTCCTGAGTGCTGGGATTGAAGATGTGTACCGCCATACCTGGGCCTAAGCTTTTCTTTACCTGAAACTCACTCTATACCATGCTGGCCTTGAACTCAGAGATCTGCTTGCCTTTGTCTCCTGGCTTAAAGGCGTGTATGTATTCCAGGTGGATCACACAGACCTAGAATGTCTTTAGATGTGATCTTTTGCCAGAACAGCCATGTTCTGTGTATATAGAGAGGGAGGTCTCTGCTATTAAGGGAGATCTGACATAGTTGGAGAAATTTCAGGTCTGGGAAATCTTTCTCCAGAATGCTGTGTTACAAGACAAAAAAGTGTTGGGTGCCATTGACCCAATGCCTTTAGTGTGCTGTGGCTGTGACCAGGGTGCTTTCTCCTTCGAATTTAGTCAGTAGTCACAGTAGACACAGATGCTGAGGATAGCTCAGCTAGCCTTCCCACAAGTCATACTCCTCTGCTTTCAAGTAAACCTCTGTTTCTTTGCTCTCACCTCCAGGTCAGTGACCTTATACAGCTTGTGAAGGACCTACACACAGACAACCAGCACCTCAAGAAAACCATTTTTGATCTCTCTTCCATGGGCTACCAGGGAAGTGACAGACTTGAGTCAACAAAACAAGCGAAGGTAAGAAGAAATGTTCTTGTTGTCATGTGCTAATTGAAGAGATGGTACCCCCGCCCCCCCCCCCCCCCACACACACAACCCTTCCCCCATTTTTTTAAAGACTGTCTGTCCGAGGGAGGTCCTTGAAATTCTGTTTGCTGTGCTGGAGTCTTGAGGGCCCTGTTTGTCATTGGATCTGTCCACAGGCTTCCTCCAACTTCAGTCATGTCTTATCAGATATGATTGGCATATCCTGTTGTGCTGTTGTTGTGCCCTAGCTCTGGGTGTTTGCTGCAGATGGCACCTCTGGGTGAGTGGTGTGTGCTCACAGGTGTTTGGAGAGTGGCCATGGCTCTAGATAGTGAGTGTGCAGCCTTGGAATACCTATACTTTAAAGGAAGATGCCTACACACTCCGCCTGGCCTCTCACCCTGGTTACTTCTAGATGTTACTGCTGACATTTCTCTCTTTTGCCATGTTTGTAGTCATGCTGTATGGGGAAGGGCCCTGAAGCTGTGCTGGGCAAGAGAGTCGTTGCCTTCCTCCAGGCTTGGCTAGCCCATCTCTCCTGGGAAAGAGCCTGCTCCATATGTGCATTAGCACCTCTGAAGCCAGGGCTATTTTCATCCTGAGTGCAGAGGATCTTTCTATATCAGACTCCCTCAAAACTAGACCAAAACCGGGGTTTTCCTGGGTGGACTTGTGTTATATACCTGGAGTACCAGGTACATACAGGCCTCACATGTGTGGCCACATCACTCTTTGGGAGAGGTTTATAGGCTGACTCTTCCCCTCTTCCCAGTGGGAGCTGCTCAGAGGTACTATATTTATGCTGTGCTTTGGCCGTCTGCTTTCTTTGAGACAGGGATTATTATTGATCTTGGCCTCCAGGGCTCCAGATAATTTTGAAAACCAAGAGCAATAGCGAGCCACTTATGGGAGAAACAAGTCTCCCCGCTTACTTCCTCTGAGGCCACGTTTTTAATAAGCAGCTCCCTCTTCTCCAGCTCCATTTGAGCTGTAAATGCCGAGTTTTGTTTGTTCATTTGCCCTTTGAAAAAAATCTGTTAAATGTCCCATTATGTCCTTTGGAGAACAGAGGCCTTTTCCTCTGCCCACTCTAAGATCTTAATACCAGCCGATTCAAATTTGAGTCATTTGTCAGATTGCACTTCAATTTGATGTTCCCTGCAAAAAGCCTTTTCCTTTATAGCACAGTTCCCTTGGCTTCCCTCAGAATGGGATGGGAAGATCTGCATGGAAAGATGGCTATAATTCAGAACTGAGGGAGAAGAGGGAAACAGGGTTTGGTGAGATGGCAGAGGGGAGCCTGCTGTTCTCTGGGAGGGTGTGTGGGTCCCCTTCTACAAGAAACAAGCTAGAAACAGCTGGACATGCCCATGTTGTCCACAGCTTTCTCTGAGCAGCAGGACTTACAGAACAGGAGACAGCATCATTTTTGTTCTTTTCCAAACTGTAACCAGAAGTGAGAGCTGGGGGAGGGGAAGGCAGAGGAGAAGAAAGACTGATCTTAGAATATGGAGAAACGTCCCTAATCCTGCTGCTTTAAAACAGCAAATTTGACATTTCCAAACTGTCTCTTCTGATTGTGCCACTTACATTAAATGTGATTTTCTTCCCTTTTGTATTTTCAAAATGCCATTAAGTCATAGCATCATTTTCCATGTTACTGATGAACTGAAGTTTAAGGGCCTAACTCTATCTTGTTGGATACATGAATTGCTTCAAGTGATTGTTGCAAATTGTCAGTACACAGGTCTTTTTTGTCTTTAGGATTTCTTTCCTTCCCCAGATTTGTAATTACTGATAGATCCATATCTGCAGTAAGCATACAGTTTGTTTTAAGATACCTTCCCTCAACAACTTTAGTTAATAAAGGCCTAACAGAGTTTGTCAAGTTTTTTTTCCAAAGTGACTTCCCTTAATCAGATCCATCCATAAGGACCTGAGGGTGCACATTTCCCATATGTGGGTAGTTTATGTAGAAACAATCCAAGTGACCAGCAGCTTTCCTGTTGTCTTAATGAGCTTCATTATAACAGGCTCCATCAAGACACCCCTTTTTTCTTGTACGTGTTTGCCAGTTATTACTTGATGCTAGAGGAGTCAACACTGTACAGGGTAGTAAATGTTGAAGCCCATGACTGCAGCTTGTGGAACTCATATCGGCAGATGAGGTCATGTGAGCAGGAGGGTGCTAGCAAGATGCATTACTCAGAAAGTTTAGTTGTTGTTGTCATTGGCTTGTATTGTTTTTTGTCATTCTTTTCTTGTTTTGTTTTGGGTTTGTTTGTTTGTTTGTTTGGACAGGGTTTCTCTGTTGTAGCCCTTGGCTGTCCTGAACTCACTTTGTAGATCAGGCTCGCCTCAAACTCACAGAGATCTGCCTGCCTCTGCCTTCCCGAGTGCTACGATTATGTATTTTGTCATTCTTAGGTATAGTTAGAAATCAGCACATGAAGGACATGGAGATAGATAAAGAGCTTAATTTAATTGAGCTTACGTATTAGTAGGGCTGCCACATTGATCAAGAAATGGACCTTGTGTGACTCTCAAGCAATGTCTTATAAAATTTTCCACTTGGCAACCCCTTTCCCCCTGAGGTGTTTCTACATAATCTTAGCCATCTATCTATACACAGCTTACAGTTTCTGGTAATAAATCATAAAGAAGTGGGTTTAAAGCAGGTCTTTGGTGTACATACAGTTTTACCATTTATTAAAGATAGAATCAAATTTAAATGCTAATGAGATGGATGTGCTTGTTTATTTTTATTTAAAGACTTAAATCTTGGCTGAATATTTATTGCATAGGGTATATAGCATCTCCAACATTTTTCAGAGTTGATTGACATTTTTATTTTATGATATCAGTTCTGTGAATGTTGTTTCATATGAAGCATGTTTAGGGACCATTTCAGAAGTTATTGGCTAAAGCTGGAGAGGTAGCTCAGCACGGAAGGGTGTTTGCTGCACTATCATGAGGATTAGAACTGGGATCCCAGTACTGACCCCTGTAGCACTACTGGCCTTTGCATGCACACAGGTGAACATACCTATGCATAAATGCATTCATGTATACAGACAAACACACAGATAAATATGCAAAATAGGTAAAAATTTTTAAAATTACTGCCAATTCTGACTTAATCTCAAGTCAAGCTTCATTTAACAATATTTTAAATGAGATTTTTGCCACCAACTCAAATTTAATGTATACAGACAGACACATAGATAAATATGCAAAATAAAATAAAATTTAAACAATTACTGGCAAATCTGACATAATCTGAAGTCAAACTTCATTTCACAATTTTTTAATGAGATTTTTGCCACCAACTCAAAATTTCTCAAAACAGACATTACACTGTGTAATACAAAGGTGAACCAATTTGATGCTTACATGTTGAGGAATGATGACAAGAAAATACTAAGTCTATTTTCTGTAATTAATTATGTGTTTAAAGTACAGTAAACTGTGTGTACAGCAACTGATAGTATCCAATGGTCTCAAATGTGAGCCAGGTTCAGGCCGTGTTGGCTGGTATTGCACAATGTGAAGGCATGCATACTGCAGGGCACATGTGCTGGGTGGTCAGGACAAGAGCTGTATGAAGCTGTGTGATACAGTAAGGGCAATTGCTACTAGAAACCTGTTGAGTTTGGAGTAACCTTTGGTTGTCGTGTTCAGAAACCTTTTGTTTTGCCAATGTTTTTGTGACCCTCACATTAAGTAATGTGACTTTATATGGGCACTGTAAAAACCAGGCATGCTGGTGAGCCCCTGTAATGCCAGCACTGGGCAGGTGGAGTCAGGAGGATCAGAAGTTGACAGTTATCCTCAGCTATATTGTAAGTGTGAGGTGAGCTCAGGCCACATGAGACCCTGTCTTAAAACAAAAACAAACAAAATAACAAAATGAAAGTATACTCAGTTTTTCTGTTTAAGTGTATTCATCAAATGTAAATGACATTAATAAAATATTTAAAGTCATTACATAAAACTTTAAGCCATTTATTAATCCATATTTTTAAAAAAGCACATTTTTCTAAGTTGCTTATTTTTATTGTTTAGAAAAAATATTAGTTATCAACATAATTGAGCCATCTTAAAAATAATTACAGGCATTAATGGAGTATTGTGTGATGTTTGGATATACATGTGTACTGTGTAATGTTTAAACAAAGCCAAATATGTTTAGCTGATCAAGCAATTTGTCATTTCTTTAAGATAAAATTCTTCTAGTTTCGTGATATGTATGTTATTTTATCAGTAGGCATCTACTATGCAGCAGTTAACATGGTTGCTTCTGTCTTAACTACCCTCTTGCAGGATATCTGACCCCATTGTGAACACCAAATTGTGAACTGTAAAAACCTCTTTCTTGTTTGGTGTTTATGGTGTGGTTCAGCCTTAGCACACACCTCTAATCCAAGAGCTTCTGTATACAAGATTTAATAAAGTTAACCCTAGGTGGATCGAGAAACCAGCTGGCAGAGATTAAGTAGAAAGGAGGGGCATTGAGTTGAAGGGTATTTAAGACAGCATGGGGAAGAAGAAGGACCTCTTTAGCTTTTTGGTTCTTTCTTCCTGGGCTGTCTGGTGAGCTAGCAGGCTTTTTCCTCCTGGGCTGTCAAATGAGCTAGCAAGCTTTTGGCTTTTTGGCTTTCTCCTTCTGCATGGGAACTGAGTAGGAAGGTCAGCTGGGTACTTCCTCTGCCTCTGAGCTAGCAAGTATTTATCCCTGCATCTGGCTCCTGAGTCTTCCTTGGTAAAATAGAACAAGTGGGATTTTTCTGTTGTTGTAATAACACGTCTCCCCAGCCCACCCTTCTCCCCCTCTCCTCACTCTCACCAGCCTCCAGAAACAGTGCTTTCTAAATTCCTACAAGACTGACTTGAATGAGATCATGTGGTACTTACTTGCTATCTAGACTCTGTTAACATTTCTTTCCTGTCTGTTGTCATTCTGTCTCACCTTTTCAATAATTTCAATGAAAATGGTAAAAATCAGCGTGTTTATCCAAACACTGAAGCATGTATATATTTAACTAGCATATATATTCTAACAAATTTATGTTACATTTAGTGTGTGTGTGTGTGTGTGTGCTCTTATATATGCGTTTGCCACAGCACGTGCATGGAGGTCAGAGAACAACTTGAAGGAGTTTAGTTCTCCCTTTTTACCATGTTGAGCTGAACTCACGTTGTCGGGCTTGATAGCAAGTGCCTTTACCCACCGAGCCACCTCCCCGGGCCTTACCCAGTATATATTTTATAGCTACTTTTTCTTTCAAGCCTTTATTTGCTAAATTGCACACATAGTTGTGCCTGTAAATGGAACCTAAACTCCTTTCAACATCCCTCATATCCTTTGGGTTCATCTCCCACCCCGCCTGCTCCTCTGCTTTGTCTACTGTTTTCATTCTTTCTGTTAGACTTTTAAATGACTCGAATCATAATGTGTCGACTCGTCACTCAGCATAATCATTCTGAAGTTCATTCATGTCATTTGAGCTAATACTTTTTTGAATCTCATTGTTTGAATGTATAAGTGTTTGTTCATTGTGCTGTTAAGTAGTCTCATGGACCAAAGGCGATACGTATATCACACTCATGCACCAGTCTTTGGGGACCTTTTTGGTTGATTGGTTTGTTTTTCTAGTGAGCTTAATATATTTATGCTCCTATAAGCAAATTTAGTTGCCTCTTCCTGTCCTTATCTCTTTGGAATATTTGCAGGACATAATAGTACATACCAGACATCCCAACACTGGAGGAAGAGGCAGGGAGACCACGTATATTTGAAACAAGCCTGATCTGTGTAGTAAGTTCCAGGCCAGACAGGTATATGCGGCAAAACTTAATCTTCTCTTCCCCTGCCTAAGATTCAACAAAAAGGAAGACACTAGTGGAGCGAGGGTATTTTATAAACTTTTATACCTTAGCAAGTTTGTTCATGTCAGCCTTTGTCACGCTTTGTAGCACTGTAGGATTGTGGTTTGTGTTCAGCAGATCTTTGATCTTTATTGTAGTTCAGATGTGGTAGGCTAGTATGTTCTGGCCTTGGTTACTTCCTCTAAAGTGACATTCCTAAGACTGTTTTGCTTTGTTTTTCTTGTGAACAAGGTTCTTACTCTTATAGGAAGATAAGGATTTCAACTGGGCAGAGAGAGTTAAGATTGCAGTTGACTGATGTAAGAGTTCATAAAGTAAAACTCTTGGGATGGAGCCACAAGTGTCCCCAACAAATGACCCTGAGCTTGGTGGCTTTCCCACCTCCAGTTAAGAGCTGCATCAGCAACATGAGTTTTGATATGATATTTGGATTACATTTAATTGACACCCTTACTGGTCACCTCTTAGTTTCTACTTGGTTAATTCATATATCTTATGACCAAAACTTTGTTTTTTTGTTGTTGTTGTTTTGTTTTTTGTTTTTGAGAACTGGGCTCTTACTTTCCTGGGAACTTTGTACCATCTATTATGAGAACACAGAATGAAGTAACTCTAGGACTTTATAGCTTTTAGGCATTTCATATTTATGCAGTCTCTGTAAGTCCTTCATTTCCAAAAGTGCAAAGTTATCATCAGGCAACCTGACACTCTTCTCAGTAAAATGACAGTGTTACTGGGACTGTCCATCTCCTATGCATGACATTCTCACAAGAGGTTTATGCCCTGTGCTAAATAGGAGACGTGATGAATAATTTGGGTATGCCATGAATTTCATTTACTGGTTTTTTTTTTTTTTTTTTTTTTTTCTGTTTGCTGTTTTCAGTCCCATCAATAGCTGTTTTCTAAGACTTACTACCTTTCTATAGTCCAAAAGTAGGTCTAGCAAAGGCAGAATGGCAGTGCCTGCAGAGAGCATACCCAATTTACAGCCTCCCAAAAAGGCCATATAGGACCAATGAAAGGCCTCCACTTATTGGGGGGACGAGGGGGACATTTATCCACAGCCAGTACCTCTAAGTTCAGATAATTTTTAATCTCATGGCTTTGGCAGTTCATTCTTCCTTTGTGTGCTGTTGTTGTTGACTGTTGGGAATTGTTGAGAAAAGCCATCGCTGAGTTGTTTAAACACACTCATGCTAGACTATTGCTGTTGCATTTTCCACACCAACCCGGGCTGCATGTAGCATCTGGCTAGCAAGGAGGATGAGGACACAATCAAATTTGAAGTGGACAATGAGAATCATTTCCAGAGCGCCCAGCATTTGGAACAGAGTAAAGAGGTAGGAGGATAGCTTCTTACTCTGTCTCACTGTGTGTCCAAGTCAGTCATGGAGTATGTGTGGTTGGTTTTCTCTTAATTCTGCCTGTATTGTGTGTCGACTCTGTGCCATGGGCAGCAAAGCAACTGGTCTCCTTTTTAAATCAGAAGTCATAAAGTAGATGATCAAGACACTCATAAAACATAGCTGGAAATAAGGACTAGGTTGCTATAACACAATAAAGATTGTCTGTTGTTCCTGAATAGATATTTAAAGGTCTAATCCACTGTTTGCTTTATGCATTGGAGACTGAGATGTGCGAGTGGAGATAATTTATCTAAGGCACAGATTAGGTTAGTGATGTAGGTGGGATATGAACTCTTAGGTCATCTGATTGAAGTGCAAGGTGACCCTGATGGAACAGAGTGGCTCTCTGCAATCTCTCAACCCCTGTAATGCAGCTTAGTATTATTATGGCCATTAACTCCACGCTCAGATAGTCTTCTAGCCACATTGCTACGGAACAGTTGGGCTTAACAGTCTCCAGACTTAAAGAGACTTGACGACTGAGATATGATAGGGTATGGATGCTACAGGTTTGATTGAGTTATAGTAAGAGTTGGATGCTGCAGGTGTGGCAGTTTAGTGTCAAAGTATCGATGTTTGTAGAGTCATGAGTGGGCCATACCTGATACACATAGGTAGCTTTGGAACACGAAGCCACGAAGATGCGTCCTTTGGAATTCCACAAACATGGTTTTGAACCTTGGCTATGTCACTCCTATCTGTTCTTTCCTTGCTTAACAACTCTCTAAGCTTGAATTTTCACTTCCCTTCTGTATAGGGTCTCTCTGATACTGGAACCAAGATACATGTCATACAAGCTCAACAAATAATAATTTCTGCTTTTATTACTATAGCCTAGATTTTTCCTCATTTGTGGATTGCTTATTTGATGGATTTAATAACTAGATTGGTGACAAATAAGAACCTATAAATAACAGCTCATTTGTGTGAATCTTGTCTTCCATTTAAAAAATCTTAATCATTTTTCCAGTGTGGCAAGATAGAGTGATGGCTAATGCGTGTATCACTAACGGTAATGAAGTCAAGAGGAGTTATTTATAGACTGGTTGAGGAAATTTACAGCTTTGCAAAGGGAAGAGGGGATGCTAATTGTACCATCTCAGGACATGCCCAGAACAGGCTTTAACTGGAAGTCTCCATGGTACTGCTCCTCTGGGAAACCCAATGACCCAGGAAGGTGGATCTGTAAATAACATCTCCATGGGAATTAACTCTCCACTTTCCTAACGAGATACATCAAAGCCCTGTTAATTAGTATGTGTCACTAGAGTAATAATAATGTATGTGGTTGTAGTGTAAGTAGTAATGTTATATGAAACATATTACAACCATACAAAGCAGGATTGAGGACATGTGTTCCAGGTTCCTCTTAGGAACAATTTCAATGAGTAGACTGTAGAATAGTAGAACATACATCCAGAGAGCACCTGTGGTGAAGTGGATACTTACCCTAACTTAGTCATCTCATATTGTTCTCTGAACTATAGCAAAGGGTATGGTACCACTTTAGAGTCAGAAAACTGAGGGTAAGGAAAGACATGCAAATGCCTCCTCCTGCCTTAGTGTAAGCGTGAGTGTACAGACTTGTCCCTTGTCCTCCTGTCCAGGGACCAGTTCTCATTCACCTGCACCCCTTTCTTCTCCACCTATCCCTTCCATTCCCAATTTGCCTCTGTTTGCCCAAACACTTTGATTTGCAGATCATGGAGGACTACGCCGAGGGTGGCTGCAAAAATGGGTATTTAAGGCACATGGATTCCACTATTTTAGACCATGATGGCGTCCACACACCTGGCATCCCTGAAAACGAGAACCTACAAGACGAACTCCTGAGCCTGCTTGCCACTTTCTTCCTCAAGAAGGGCACACCATCGCTGGAATCCAGGTAGACATGGGCCCAGGTACCTCTTTGAGTCTCATTGAGCAGCTCATTTTGCTAAATGGATTCAGATGGTACTGTGCAGTGTACCTGCAAGCTCCTGAAATGGCTGGGAAGGAATCTTGCCAGTCATGCAATTAAGTAATTAGGCTTCGTGCTGGTGGCTCTAAGGGGACTCGAGCAGAGCTACACATGGGCACATTACAAAAAGGCAAGAGAAAGCTTTCTTTAGAATTACTCCTCCGAGTCCCAGAAAGGGCTGCCTGGCTGTCGGTGGCAAGAGGAGTCGGCCCTCCTGGCATCTCCTCTGGTTTTGGCACCAGCTTAAAAACATCACTGCAGTCGTGACTCCGCTGTTTTATGTCTAGCTTGAACTAAATTCTCTTCTCAGTGGATCAGCTGGGAGCTGTTCCTATATGGGGAAATACTATAGGTTCTTTTCCTGACACAGAGACAGAGAAACATTAGGTCATTTGTATTTTGTAAATTAGCCCTGTATGAGCCATTTCCCCTTTTATATTTCTTCTAGGCTGTCCATGGCAGCTGCTTGGGCTTTAGAACCAGGAAGAGCCATGCTGGTTTTTTTTTTGTTTTTTTTTTTTCTCCACGCCTCAGTTTCTCTAGCTACTTCATAGGGCTGCTGGGTGGACTAAGAAAAAATACTGAGGAAAATTGGCTGGTATATAGTAAATTTCAATAAATGCTATCAATTCTGACATATGCAGAAAAACACAACTTACTACTGCTTTGACCTTTGACAAGAGCCATGCAAGTTAGTCATCCTTAAATCCTTGCTGTACTAAGCCCTTGTGGATCCTTCTGCTGAAAACAGGACACAAGAGCATTCTGTTCTTGAAGCTTGGTGAGGTTGACCCTTCGTAATTCCTGACACCTAACATTTTCTAGCATGAGGCTACTCAAGGGGCATAGTCAGTTCATCACCAAAGGGAGGTGGGCAGTCAGTCAGTACTCAACACTAGAGAGTTTCTGGAGCCTCTAAGTCCTCAACCTTGTAAAGTTTAAGGTAAAAGGCACTACTGCTCCCTGACTGTATAGGGCCAGATGGGAGTGCTCTTGGATGCTGTGAGTTGGGGACATATGGACCATGGTGAGAAGAGGAGAAGGGGCATGGGGATGGGAGAGGAGCTCTCTTCTAGTGCATAGGCTTCTCTAGCTAGTTGTCAGGAAACATGTGCCTGTGAGCTCTCATCATTTGTCTTCAAAATTGCTATTCTTTTTTTTTTTAAGATTTATTTATTTATTATGTATACAATGCACATCAGATCACATTATAGATGGTTGTGAGCCACCATGTGGTTGCTGGGAATTGAACTCATGACCTCTGGAAGAGCAGTCAGTGCTCTTAACCACTGAGCCATCTCTCCAGCCCCAAAATTGCTATTCTTAATCTCTTGATTTATAAAAATTCCAGCCTATGTATGGATTTAGAGCAAGTCCTTAATGAGCTAGCAAACCTGTGACACTTACACCATTTTCTCTAGCCGTTGCCTGTCCTGTAGGCTTCCTAGCCACTAGCAGCCACAGCTGGTATTAGAAACACCAGCCTAACTCTGCCTAACCTTCATCTCTGGGCACTACTCTCAGAGTTCTTCTCTGCTGTTCTTCTCTGTGCGCTACTGGGCCATGATGGTTTGGTCATGGTTGCAAGGTCCTACTGAAGGCCTGATCTTTATACATACTCTAGACCCGGCCATTTTATCCTACATTACAGGCTCAACTTTACATGCTGTCGCCAGTAATCTTTTCACAAAGGGGATCCAGCATTCCCTTAGCCATTGAAGAATTTTCTAGAGGAGGGGAGTGAGAGATATTCAGTATTCTCATTGGTCAGGAAATACTAATCTTATACCTAGAAATTTTTTCTAGGAGTGAGATGGTTTTGTTGCTCTGGAAAAAAAACAACAGTCTAGCTCTGTCATTCATATCTGTGTCATCTGTCCCCATCTTGGTTTCTTCATCTCCAGAGTGAAAGATGGTGATAGTTACTTCCTAGGAATATTAAAAAGATTAAATAAAGAAATGGATCCTAAGTATTGGTCAACATCAACACTGAGTAAAGTTTTGTGACTATTGTTGCTTGCCTTGCAAGGATGAGTGTGACAGTGAGTTTGATGACTGTCTCTGCTTCATAGTAAGACTGTGTTTAAAAAAAAAATAGCTGCCAATTAATTTCACCTTTTGCCACTCGGCCCAGGTAAGATGATATGAATGGCATGTGCAGGTGGAGCAGCCAGCTAATGATGTCTGTCTCTATTCATTAGTGAGCCAGCATCTGTCTGATGCCCCCAGTGCAAAACTTTAATAGACTTAGGCCTAAGACTCCCCTCAGCCTTTGAGACTGTACTTTCTAGCCCTCTCTGTGGAGGGACTGTCAGAGTGGCTGGCTCCACCTGTCTGCTAGAATGGAACAGGAAATGGCTCATTAGTTGTCTTGCCCTTGCCTATCCAGAGCAGCTCCCTGTTGATGGCAGAGTGAGAAGGCCAGGACATCCTGCCTTGTGAAGTGGACCATCCTCTCTCTTCCTTTGTCTTGGCATTCGCTTTGTGTAGATTCCTAGCCCTCTGCTTACATGTTTCCAGCCCCCCCCCCTCTAGAGGCCTGATTTAGAATCTCTTCATCAAACGTTTTGTTCTGTGTAACTCAGTGTTAAGTGATATTTGATAGCTGAGAAAATATAAAAATGTGAAAAAAGAGCACTGACTATGCTTAAGAATTGTTTTTGATCCACCCATCAAGATGTTCTTCTTACAGGGTTCTAGGACCCTCTGGGTCTTTCTATTTCCCCATCTCCTATATTTCTCTTATCTAGAATCTCAGTAGGGTGTCCTCACATCTATCCCAATCTCCTGGCAAGTGAAGACTTTTGTGGGACATGCCTTTTGGGGCCCAGGGGGGGTCTGCTCAAACTATTGCCCTAACCAAGGACAATACAAGTAGTAAACATCAAACCCCTACTCTGATCTACCCAATGGACAGGACAGTCTCCAGTTATGTGGAGAGTGGGGACTGAATCTGAAATGAACTTTGGTGCTCCATATTTGACCATCTCCCCTTGGTGGGGAGGCCTGATGGCACTCAAAGAAAGAATAAGCAGGCCACCAAGATGAGGCTTGATAGCCTATGACCATATAGGGGGGGAGGAAGTCCCCCTCAGTCTTAGACCTAGGGAGGGGAATAGGGTGAAAGCAGGAGAGAGGGAGGAACGGGAGGATTCAAATGATGGGATAACAATTGAGTTGTAATCTGAATAATTTAATAAAATTAAAATAAAAAAAAAAGAATTGTTTTTTGAAGGGCTCATACAATCTTGGGTTCCAACTGATGGTAAAAGAGAGGCTAATTCCTTAAAGGCTGTCCAATTCTATAGCTCTGGGCATAGTTGAGTGATAGGTACAGAACCAACAGAGTGTAAGGCTGGCAGGAGGTCTAAAGATTGCACTACAGAAGTGGCCATCAGGGACTGGGCAAGGTTTAGGTTGCCAGGGAGAAGACTTGGCGAATGTTTGGAGGTAGATTTTATAGTTCAGAGTTAATAGACACCTGGCAGTTCTAGACAGGACCTTAGAAGCTCAGGGATCTCCCTGGTGTGTTTGTCTCCACCTCCCAAACCCAGGGTGCTTCCTCTCCAGCCCTAGTGTCCATCATTTTCACCAGGCTCAACGTCATCAGCTTCCTGTGCTGTGAGCTTTTAGTCCTCATTTAGACATCACAGTGCTTCTGGCAGTCATTTAAAGATGCACTGTGTTAGTGTATGTGTTTCTACTAGGGGTGTCTGCATAGCCCAGTTCTTAGCTGTTGGTACTGTTGTGTCCTGGCCTTGCCTTCGGTGTGTTGGCTGCACTGCCTATCTTGGTGCTGAGAATAAGTCTCAAAGCATCCTTTGTTTCAGGGCTTGGGCACGTGCTGGTTGCACTTACGTTACCCTTGTACTTTCTTCTTCCTGTTTCAAGGACCTGTGTACCTAGCATTCACTATGGCATCACACTGTACTATTTTGCAGGATCTTTTGTCTTCTCCGCTGGCTGGTAACCCTAGTTCATTCATCACTGAACAGATAGAAACATTTGAGCCAGGGTTTGACTGTCATCTGCAAACTCTGTCTTTCCTGTGGCAGAGTAGAAATGTCCCTGCTGCTCTGCAAGAAGAGCCCTCCCTTTTGTGACATCACTTCTGACCTCCTAGCTCCTGTCTCTTCTAAATCATTAATTTTCCCTTTTTTCTGAGTCATTTTTCATAAGCATAAGAAACACATACTAGACATTTGGGGAGAATGCCCCTTCCCTTCTGACTTCATATCTATTTCAACTACTGTCCAATTTCTTTATTCCCATTCAAGGAAAAAATTCTTTAAAAGAATTGCTAACATCTACAGCTTCCACCCTCCCCATTCTCTACATGAGAGCCTTCACAGCCTTTGCCCCATTTATCAAGTCAGCAACTGTTTCTAAACCGTGGAATCCATTGGCCAGCTTTTCCGCAGCAGGTGGCCCTTCTCCGTGGCTGACTGTTGTGTTTTAGTGTATCACCTCCCTGCCTTCTTTTTCTCTGCCTTCTTCACTAGAGAATGTACATGTATCTCAGAGCCATGTTCTCAGGCCCTTTCTTTCTCTGTCTCCCCCACTCTTTCTTGCCTTTGAAATGTGCTATGCGATTCTGATTTCTGCCTAATGATCCTAAGAGCCAGCCCTGTGCTGGGCTATGCGATTCTGATTTCTGCCTAATGATCCTAAGAGCCAGCCCTGTGCTGGACACCTCCTCCTCCTGTGTGAGAATCAGACCTCTCAGTTTATGTCCTGCATTGCCTAACAGCTGTAGCCCAAAGTGCAAGCTCCTTCATTCCCAAAGCCCATAGTGCTCCCTGTCTTCCTGCAGATTACAGCCCTAATTCAGTCCCTTCTCTGCTCTCTTCTTACCCTTTGGGTTTAGGCTGCCCCCATCTTGTTTGGACTCTTGTAACTGTGCATCCTCCTTATTTACCCTCCTGTTCCCATTCCTGCCTCTCTGTTGTCCAATTTTCATAGACTAGCCAGGTTCTTTTTGTTGTTGTTGTTGTTGTTTTTGTTTTTGTTTTTAAATTTTTTTTATTAATTTATTCTTGTTACATCTCAATGGTTATCCCATCCCTTGTATCCTCCCAGTCTTCCCTCCCTCCCATTTTCCCCTTATTCCCCTCACCTATGACTGTTCCTGAGGGGGATTTCCTCCCCCTGTATATGCTCATAGGGTATCAAGTCTCTTCTTGGTAACCTGCTATCCTCCAGGTTCTTTTTAAAACTTAGATTGGTTACCTCTCTTCTATGTTAACGCAACAGTGGATTCCCACTGTCAGGTCAGAGCTTCTTGACCCAGCCTCTGCCATTTCTCCCTCTTCATCATCTAGGCCTTGTATTTGCTGGGCCTCAGCCACACTGGCCAAGTTTGATCTTACCAGGGGACTTCTGGTAGCTAGTGCTCTCTCTACTGTGATGGGCTCACCCAAAGGTACAACCAGCAGAGCCTCAGTGAGCAGTCAGCTCTGCAGAGGTGCTTTTCCTGACCACTTGACTTAAAAAGAATCCCATGTGTATGGTTTCTCTCAGGATTCTTTCTCTCCTTCCCTCTCATTCATAGTACTTACATTGCAACTCATTGATTTAGCTATCCGTGTATGCGTGGCTGTGCGTCTCTCATCGCCTCAATGGCATGCGTATTCCTCTTTGGAAGAATGAAAAGTCTCCTGTCAGGGTTTGAAAGAACGTGTAGATAGTCGAGCATTCTACAGTGCAGCCAAAGGTTACGTTTGGAGACCAGAAAGAATTAGAGCTCTCTTGGAGTCAGAAAGGCCTGGGTTTTAATCTCTGCTCTGCCACTTGGCTAGGAGTTTGTTTCTCTTTGACCCTTTTTCTTCATTGGTCTCACAGCATGCGAGGATGTGTGTGTTTAGAGGACTTGACCCATGGCAAGTGCTTAGTAAGCGTCAGTACCTTCTCTTATCCCTTCTGACTAGCACACAGGTGCAGGAGGGGCATAGAAGGTGCCACTTGGGCTTCTGATAATACCCTTGGACCACCCCAATCTGCAGGTCCTGATTACAGAGACAGCATAATGAATCTGCTTTTCTGATTTTCAGCCAAGCAAAACTTGAAATGTTTGATTTAATAGCCACCACTTTAGTGTATTGCAGTGGCCTCCTTTGCCACCTTTTACTACCCATTTGTAAAGTCTTTTTCTTAGGTTTTACTGCATGTTGTTTGGAGGTGAGTGATGGTCCTCTTTTGGCTAGCTGACTAGCAATTGTCATTATTTCTTACCTACATTAGGAAAGGAAAGGAAAGAAAGGAAATTTTAGTTCTGGTGCTTAGAATATCAGAAATATTTTAAAAGTATAGGTTTACTGTAGCTTAAGGTAGTCTCTGTTGTTTCAGTGACTTCACACTAGAAGTGAGTGGTGATTCAGCATGCATTTTGCTTTTAATTTGAATTGAGTTGACTTCCCTAATCTAGATCGTGGGGCTCTGGAAGTGAGGTGGGCCTTACTGCTTTTTGCAGAGGGCACACTGAGAAGATGAGTGTGAGCACTGCCATTTTCAGTGGTGCCTGACATCAGAGGGAGCGTAGGCTGGAGTATGTTTGCCTCACAAAGTTTCTTGAAGTTCAGCAGTAAGGAGCAACTGAAAGGAAAAAGTAAGAGACATCACACAAAGAGGGTCTCTGCTGTGGATTCTCTGTGACTGCCTGCGTGACTGCACCTCTACCTGACGGCCCTTCTTCTAGAAGACACTGCGCCTAGACCAACTCTTGCTGGGAGCACTTTCTCTCAGTTCTCTAGCTTTGTTTCACTTCTGCTTCATCTTTTTATTTTCTTTGTTTACTTTCTTTCTTTTGTTGGTGATTTAAACTTGCTTCTTGGGGCCTGGAGAGATGGCTCAGACGATAAGAGCACCTGCTGCTCTTTTAGAAGGTTTGTTCCCAGCACCCACATGGAAGCTCAGAGCTGCCTTAAGTACAGTCCCAGGGGATCTGACACATTCTTATGGCCTCTGCATGCACTTGCTGCACAGACATAAAAACAAACACTCACACACACAAAATAAAAATAAATAAATCTTAAACCATTTTCTGAACTCTTCAGTGGATTGCTTTCTGTTCCCTTGCATATGAATTTTCTAATGTCTTGAGTTGTCATTTTTTGTGTGCATTCATATGTCTTTGTGGGTGGTATGCGGTACATGTACAGGAATGTATGCCTGTGTGCACACATGGCACCTTCCTCTGCTATTGTCTGCCTTACTGTTCTGAAGCCAAAGCCTTTCACTGAACCAGAGGCTCACCTTTTCAGTTAGTGTGGCTGGCAGTGCGCTCTCAGCATATCCCTACCTCTGTTCCCCAGTGCGTGAATTCCAGGCTCACACAGTCATGCCTGGATTTCTACATGAGTGCAAGAATAAGCTTTCTTACCTACTCAGCCATTTTGCCTGCTTGATTGTTGTGTTTTCTAACAGTGGATTTCATGTGTAAGTTAGGTTTGTGTCTATTAACCATCACACGCTTACTCCGCCTTACTCTTCTAGGGTGAGAATACTGAAGCTGCCTCAACATGGCCCGTTGGGACCTATAACATCTGTCAGACTCCACATTTGCCCTGAGGATGAATTTGTGTTTTTGTTGTTAACTGCCTTCTCCCAGTTCCAGGCTGTGTTTCTTCTTTGGAATCTGTGTACCTTTGGTTTTTAGCCCTATGATGCACCTCTTATTATTATTTATACTTGCTATTATTTCTGTGCCATGTTATACCACCATCTTGACAGGAAATCTGCCCTTCACCCAGTAGCTCTTCAAGTTTCTGAAGCCCATGTGTGAACAGGCCTGTCCTTTCCTCAGCATGATGTGTTTTGTGAGATGCTTCCTGTGTCCGCTGCCTACTTCCCAGCAGCACTCTCTTCTTCACCACATGGTGTAAGTGTAATGCTTACACTATCCTGGTCCCTTTGTTTCCCCCTTTGCCTTGTGGAATAGCGACTTAATTGATATACCCTTTCCTATCACCAGTTCATAGTGTTGTCATAGCCCTGTGCCTGTACAGGGCCCAGCACACAAAGGAGTCTTCCAGCCCCATTCTGCATGTTTTCCATGGTAGCTTTACTCCAAGTCCCTGCAGAGCAGGGCCCAAGGCTCAGACTTGTGTATTCAGGAGCAGGAAGCCAGTGAAGGTGCTATGATTGGTCTGGGCAGGTAGGTGGACTCTGGTGTAGCCTGGGCTTTTGTCCTTTTCAGGTTGGAAGTTAGGGCGTTTGTACCACAGCTCTCAGCTGTCTTAACCACTCTATCCTGTCTTGCTAGTAGGTTCAGGTTTGCAAAGAACCCAGGGCAGCAGAGAAACACAAAGTGCTTGAGGTCTACAGAAACTGTCCACACAGCTGCAGCTGATATGAGAGGTTGGCCAAGGACACATGGCAAGGGACATTGAAGAGCATCTGCTCCCAGATGCTACCTCTCTTTATCCTCACTGCTCCTTTAATCTTCATGTTCTGTGGAAAAAGATTCACCTTCCTGTCAAGAATCACATAGAGTTTAGAGCCATTTAATTTGATTTCTTTCTTTATTCATTTATTTATTTGAATGTATTTTACTATCAGTGCTAGGAGTTGAACTGAGAACCTTCCACATGCCAACCAAATGCTCTGTCTCTCAGCAACATTCTCAACCTCCGAATCCTTTCCTATTTGCCTTAGTTTCAGTTTGCTTTCTCTTGCTGTGAAAAAGACCATGTCCAAAAGCAAGTTGGGGAGGATGGTATTTGTTTGGTTTACAGGTTACATTTAGCCCATTATCAGAGAAAGCCAAAGCAGAACTGAAGCAGAGCTCCTGGAGTAACACTTGATTACTGGCTTGCTCAAGCTGCTTTCGTATACAGCAGGATGATTTGCCCGTTGATGGCGCTGCCCACAGTGGGCTGGTTCCCTTCAAGTCTGCTGAATAAGAAAATGTCCCACAAGCTTAACTACAGGCCAGTTTGAGGGGGCATAGTCTCAACAGAGATTCCCTCTTCAGAAATGACCCTAGATTGTGTCTATTTAACAACAGAACAAAAAAATCAGCCAAGCCTTCAAAGCAGTGCACTTTGTGCTCTATCTGCATGCTTGTTAATGAAGCATCCCTTCATTAACATCTGTTTCTTGAGTATCTATTATACAGCAGGATGGATCAGGTCACCCATGGACCAGCCAGGGTGGCAGAATTCATCCAAAGCCATATTTGTATACTGAACATAGGAATGGGGCTAATGTTATGGAGCGGGGGTCTC
The DNA here is from genome assembly GCF_903995435.1 of Acomys russatus. Taxonomy (NCBI): domain Eukaryota; kingdom Metazoa; phylum Chordata; class Mammalia; order Rodentia; family Muridae; genus Acomys; species Acomys russatus. The sequence continues at coordinate 77,869,888 of NC_067138.1, read as the reverse complement.
TATAAATGCCATGGCATTCTGTGATCCCGTTTGCTCCTTTCTAGGCCAGACCCCATTCATATATCCATGTGGTCTATTTAACTAGGTATATACATGCGTGACACTATCCATGAACTCAACAGGGTAATACCGGCCTTGTTTGGGTGTTGTGATATTGCATGAGGTTAAATGCTTGTCACCGTTCCTGGTATACTTGAGAGCTCACTATGCTTAATACAGACTGAATCTGGACAGGATTGGTGGCAGAAAACTTGGGAGGCTGGGATAGTGACAAAGCTGCCGCAGGAGGCTGATTCTACTCTCTTCTTTTGGAGAAACAGGCCAGATCTTCTGAAAGCTCTTGGTGCCCTGCTTTTAGAGCGAATGTGCTTAGTAGAGCAGGGGCTTCCTGGAGACCACCTTCAGCAAGTAGCTGTTGAGTTGAGAGATGAGCTTGGGCATTCCTGCCCAGCCAACTCATTCTCTAAGTCAAACAATGAACTCAAGTCAACATGGAGGACCTGGCTAGAAAAGACAGGTGACGAAGCCAAGGTTGAACTGAAGAATGCCTCCGTGCAGACCATCACCATAGAGGACACCCCTCATGGATTCAAATTTGAAAGAACGAGAGAAGCTAGGGAAGAGAAACCAAAAGAAGCCATTTTCAGCACTGCATCTGAATCAGAGGCCTTGGGTGAGAAGCCAGGGCTTCAGGCCACTCCCCTCTCATTCCCCAGTGCCATCAACACGGTAAGCTTTTCTGTATATTTCATATGTATTTGCATTGTATAAACAAAAATTTAAGAAAATCACCTTAATGCCACCACATTCTCTATTTCTGTGAAGGCCAAGTCAGTCTGGAGACTCCACCTGCCTATGTTGTCCCCAGCCTTGACCTTCATGCCTCTTTGCCCTCCTCTTCTTCCCCTCCCACCTTCTACTCTGACCAACTGCCTATCTCATTTATGAGCACACTTTTGTGTTTTCACCAGGAAAAACACATAGAATTCTGTTTGTCCATATGCCTGCAGTTTTCTCTTTGGTTTTATGAACTGAAACGTTTCCCCATGATGGTTGCTTAAGATTCCATTGGACCAGAGCTTATACAGTTCTCACTGACTGAAAGGCATTCCCTTTTGCAGGTTGCAGTAAAATTGTAACAGCCTGACTTTAGAGGAAGATGAGAGCCTGGTTTCTGTTTTAGGAGGGCTTTGTGGGAGAGACAGGATTTTGAGGGCTTTGTTTCAATTGGATGCCAGATCCTGAGTACCCAGGGTTTGCTAGCCGAAAGCAAAGGGCCTAGGCTCAGGGCCCGCTGTGTGTGCCTGCAAGATCATTCTTGTTTTCTGCAAAACTGCTTTCCAGCCATGGTACCTCAAAATGGAAAGGTCTGGTTTTTCTGTGTGAATGTCTGTGTGCTGGTTTTCTCTCTGAGCTGCCCTGTAGGCTGGAAGCACAGTCGCACAGGCCAGATTGTTAAGAATGAGACCTTCTCAGCAGAGTGTGGTTGGACCTATTTACAGTCCTCTGGGATTGGGGCTGGTGTTTGGCTTTGAAAATTCCTGTAGCAGAGATGTGTTCTGATGGAGAAGCAAAGAGGTCATAATTCTGATCATGCCAGTGAAGGGTATGTGATGCTTGTTTCAGATGGCTGTTTTCTAGCAGAGAAATCAACTGTATACACTGTTTCATAGCATCAGAATGGAGAATTAAGTTTATTTTCTGACCACTAAATTACAGCTTTTGTGCCTACCAAACAGAGTTAGATATATCATTAGCAAAATTGCCTTTGATTGTTTTAAATTATGCACCAAAACTGTAATTTCTAGAAAAGGGTTTTCTAAAGATATCAGTAGAGACTAAAACAAAAAATATATATACTGCCATTATATTAATGGTACTGAAAATGCAAATTTGTGCAATTTGGCTAGAATAGAACTGCTCTTCTGTGCCCCAGCTCCTTCAGTTTGTACCTCTGTGTTAGGAAAACTGGGTAGGTTTATTTTCTTTTCTTTGTTTTTATGTTTGATTTTTTTTCTATTGTGTGGGAGATGCCATCCTATGTTCAGGAAATTGGATAATTTAATGGACTTAATTTTTCTAAATAGATTCATTTTCTTAAATAAAGATATATTTGCCATGTTTTTAAAATGAGGGGAACTTTATTCATTTATGTTTATCATCTCTTCTATGTTCCAAGGACTGTGCTGAGTTTGCTGCATTAGCTATTTTTTTCAACAAATATATAAGTAGGCATCATTGCACACAGGAAGAAACTGTGCAACAAGACTTAGTGAACTGTCCAGAATGACTCAGCTGGCAAGTGGTGAGAGCATAGTTGCTTGCTTGATTTCAGATGAAGACAGACATTGGCTTCTTTTGTGGTTTTGATAGTGGCAGAATTGGTAATCCAGTGACTTAAGCTAGAACTCTGATATCCAGCAAAAAGAACATCAGTGCAGTCTAAGGGTGAGACAGAGACCAGATAGCCTGCCAGTTAGGTCGTTATAGATAGCTGTATAGATATACCTGTGCTTGTATTAGGCCTGGCCTCAGTGCTTTAAATGGAATCAGTGCAACCCAGACTCCAGGCAATGTGCAGTAATAGTGAGATAAGAATGCAGGTGCCTAGGGCAGTATGGGTATGTGTCAGGAGCTCAGAACACGTGATTTCCAGTCCTAAATAAGGACTTGCAGTATGCCATCATTAATACCATGGAAGGTGGGACTGCTCCAGTCCATAAGGCAGCGTTTTGTGTGGTGTTATTTCAGAACTGTGTTAGGCTGGCTGACGGCAGTCTTCCAGCTTCAAATAGGCTTTGGCATTTGTGCACTTCAGATCTCATCTTTGCTGCATATGACACACAGATTTGGATCCAAGAATAAAGATTGGTGGAGACCCAGGACCAAGAAATTAACTGTTATTTCCCAGTCCTCTGCTAAGGCCTCCACCTCCTCTGAAGTGGTTCCTCTCATTTCCTCAGACTGCCCTTGTCCTTGAACAGTTTCTTCCCTCTTCCTTGGAATCCAGGACAGAAGGCTTCTCACTTTTCCTAACAGCCTTGGAATCTGAAGAGCTGGTTTGACACCCGCCCCACCCCACCCCATCCCCCCAACCCTGCCCCAGCCTTCCCAGCTCTTTGACTTCTTGGTTCCTTGGGAACAAACATGATAGAACATTTCCATAATTCCCTACGGAAGCCTCTTATTCCTTAGTAGTTAAACTAGTTTCCTGCCTGATTATGCCATGTGCTAAGCCAGTAATCCACCTTCTGGTCCTTACATTTCCTATAAATGGACTCATTCAACATGTGACTAGGTTTTCCTCTTTACCTAATGCTTTCACAGTTCATTCATGTTACCACATGAGGTAGTTCTTCCTTTGTTTTATTACCACATAACATGCTAGGGTAAGACTAGTGTACATTTTATTTTGAATATTATGCATTTTATTGCTACTCATATAGATGTCTGTATGGATAGGTGATTTTACTTCTTTAGTGTAGATATCCAGGAATAAAGACGATGGGCCACATGGTTATTCTATGCTTAGCATTTTAAGGAACTTTAGACTTTGTGCTTGTACCATTTTACTTTCCTGCTAGCAGTGCATGAGGCTTGCAGTTCCTCCGTCTCCTCACCCACACTTGGTACCGTCTCTGACTGCAGCTGCCCTGGTGGGAATGAAGAGGCAAGGGTGTGTTCTGCTCAGATTTCAGTTGCAGCTCTCTGGCACCTGTTGATGCTGAACATCTTCCCATGTGCTTGCTAGCTCTACCAGAGACATGTCTGTTCTGTTTCCTAGTTTTTAATTGGACCATTATATGTATCATTATTGAGTTATAATGCTTTATGGAGTCTAGATTTGAGTCACTCTCCTTATTTTTTGAGTATATTAAAACTTACCATTTGAAAGATACCCTCATCTGGCTTTAGAGTGTCTACTGTATACTGGATTGAAACCTATGACACAGTCTGATAAAGAAATCCAGAGACCCAAACCAGGGCCTTAAATTCAGGTGTGGACGACAGACAGTAAATATGGATTTTCTCAGACATTATAACGATGCTAATGTTCTATGGAGAAAATTACAGGGGACACTGACTATACCAGGGAGCCTTAGCTTGGACTTGGAAGTCAAGGGCTTATTCTCAAGACATTTGAATTGTCTTTTTGAATGCCTTAGTAGGGAAGGGGAGGAGAGCGAGAATGTGTGTTCTAGAGAGAGCATATGGTAAAGCCCTGACTTTCAAGGAACATGGCATTTTTACAGGACCTTTGGATGGCTAGTGGGACCAGAGAGTGGGCTAAAATGGGGTAGGCAATGACTTAGACTGTGGGTCATGCTATACTTCGAAGGCTATGGTGTGGACATTGACCTTTGGCTCAAGATAGCTAGGAATCAGTTATAGTTTTAAGCAACAAGGAATAGTCAGTTTGCCTTTTTGCTGCAGCATAGAGTAGATTAGACAGGCTCAGGGTGACTACTACACTACCCAGGATGCTGCCCAAGTGAGAGCTAGGTGCCTGCCCTGGGGTGTCAGAAGAGGATGTGGAAAGTTGGGAGAACTGATAGGAACCTTAGGACTTGTACGTATTGGAGCCTGCTGAGCAATGAAAGGGAGTGATGAGAATAAGGAAGTTTCAAAAAGACTCTTGGCTTTCTGGATGGTGCAGTGAGTGATGGGTGTAATAGCTGAAGTGGTGGGACCCAGCTGGTGGGAATATGCCATGATGAAATCAAGGAGTTGGTGGTTTGTAAAGCTTTCATATAGACCAGGCAAGTTACAAGCTCTGAGTTTGTGAAATATACAGCAGTCTACTCAGTAGCCACTTCAGTAAGTGACTAGCAAGAATATAAAACAGATGGGCTTACAGTAGGATTGGTGGGAAATGAGGAAACAGATCAAAACAAAAACAAAAACATATCCTGGAAGATTGTGTTAAAGATGGAATGGCCATATTTAGAATGTTTGAATTATCCAAAGAAACTGTGGACCAGGGCCCAGAGGGTCTCAACAAAGGCCCTTGACAGTCATGTGTATGTGTATGTTGGGATGGAGGGGGAATTTTTCCAAGATCTATGCTCTTTCTTAGGGATGCACAGAGATTCTATTATCAGATTAGAGGAGCGGTTGAGCAGTTTGAAACCTATTTGAGACACACAAAAATGGTGCCCATGAAACAAAAGTAAGTGCTTTAAGCATACTCAGTCCTGTACATGTGTGTTTTCAGGATGCTGAGAAGACAGACTTGCTGATCCAATTAAAGACATCTGAGTTACTGGAAAATGTGTATGATCTTCCTGCCTCCCCAGAGATGGTGGCTCAGCTCCAGAGCCAAGTTCTAGAGCTGCGGGGAAAGCTGAAAGAGTCGAAAACCCGCAACAAGCAACTCCATGACAAGCTAGTTCTGGCAGAGGCAATGCTGGAGGGGATGGCAGTGCCCAGCCCAGCACTGATGAACGGTGAGCATCAGGGAAATATGTTCTCCCTGAGCCAGTGAGCGGCTCACAGAGCTGTAAATGCTGTTTTTCTTGTTCACAATTGCAGTAAGTTTGTATGTAAATTCCGTGAAATACAGTGATTAATCTTAGGTCCTAAAAAATGCACAGTGGAGGAATACGGGAAGGGAAGCAAGTCAGTTGGCTTGTTTTAATTCTGGAGCCTGGACTAGTGAGTGTTCTCAGGTCCTGGAGGAGGGGGTCTCTGCCTCCTTCCTTTGGAATTGTGTATAGGTGCCTAGGGGTGGTGGTGTTGTTGTTTTGGAACATTTAAAACATTTTGTTCTTCTCTCATATATTACATCTTGAATCTAGTCTTCCCTCCCTCCTCCCTTCCTGTCCTGTGTCTCCACACTTGACTCTGTCCCTGCACCCATTCCTCTTCTGCTTCTCTTCAGGAAAATTTAGGCCTCTCATGGATGTCAGTGCCCAGGTTTGAATCTGGATTTTTTTTTTTTTTTGGACTAGTTCCCAGGCCTGTGAGACTCTTAGCAGGTGTCAGTATGGTTTGTAAGTGATGGTCCTTTTTGTAGAGTTCTCTAGCTAACATAAGACTGTCTCGTCTGGACAAGTAACCCACTTCCCTACTCATGACTCTTCTGGAACCTGTGGGTTAAAGTATGCCCAAGGAGTCAGAATCCAGAGACTTAGACAAAACATCTGAGGTGGTGTCTCCTAGTCCAGGACGGTACAAGTTCAAGATTGCAGCCCACCTGCCCTCTGAATCTGCAGAGGATGGAGAGCCCTCAGTTAAGGTCAGCACAAAAGTATCATTCCCCAATGGTTCATGAACTTATGAATGTGCCAGTGTTGACGTTTGATTTTGATCTCCTATTGTAAACAAATGACTGTCACATGAGGAACCTTCATCCACCATGGGATAAATTTTATTAAACTCTGTTCTAGGCTGTGTGATGATAGGCTCACAGAACAGACGAGGTTTGTTTGCAGCTTCTGTTCCTGAGTGTGTGAAGACAAGCTGATAAGTGCGTGCACAGTGCCCGTGAAGAGTGCTGTGGGGAGAAGTACAGCAAGGCGAGGGGCTTGAGGAGTGAGCAGTGAATAGGGTTCACTAATGCTCATGAATGTAAGAATGCTGTGACAAGGTGGAATTTGGTTGAAAACTAGGAGATTTGAGCATGCTTATCATCTGGGAGAAGGAGCAAGGGCAAAGGTGTTACTTTATATTCAAGAACTTGGGGATGGAGTCGGGAGACCAGTTATGTGGCCGGTGTACTAGCACGTGAGAGAGGCAGAGATGTGGAAGATGAGGTCAGTGAGCAGCAGGCCCAGTGTGCGTCCAGAGACCACTCTAGTACTTCATCTTCACAAGAGTAGAAACTGCTGGAGGCTTTTGAACCACAGAGTGACACGATCTGACTTAAGCTTTAAAGTAGGAGTTGACAAAGTACTGTCTTTGGGTCAAATCAGGCTTGTCCTTTCTTTTGTGATTTAAGCTTATTGATACCCAGCCCCATACATTCACATATTATCTGTAACTGTTTTATTATATAGTGGGGTTAAAGTTATGCTGGAAACCCTAAAGTCTAAAAATGTATTATTTCACTATTTGAAGGAAGAGGCCCACTTGTGCTGTAAAAGGATAGCTTCCTTTGCACATCATTGGAAGGATGGGGTTGCCTTGTCGCCAGAGAGGCTGGCTTGGGGGATGTTAGATTTCTGGTTAAGGGTTTGTTGTATGTCCCAGTAGTGACGTAAGGTAGGCATCTGGAGACCTTGGTGTCTAGGAGAGGGGAATAACTTTGAAAAGAAATCAGGGAATAGCTGGGTATACCAGTATTTGAAACTGTGTAGCTCAGAGCCATAGAGAGGAGACTGGGGAGTTCTACAGGTGAGCGATTGGGCTGAGGAAGAGCAGCTGCTGAGATGAGACCCCAAGTCTCAGAAGCAGATATGTAAGATGAGCCTTGATGTTGAAGGAGGCCTTTGAAGAAAGCTTTTGTAGGAAGACCCTGCTTGGCATGGGTTCCAAAGGGAGAACACAGAGGTGAGAAGTTGGAGACAGCAAGGATAGACACCTCTGAGGAATTGCACTGTTGGGGAGATGTATGAAAGGGTAGGGCCACCATGTTCCAAGTTGCCAGTGAATTTATAGAGACCCAATGAACCATGAAGCAGAGATGCCTGGGGAAAGAAGGGTAATGAGCAGGCAGTCTGCTGCAGGAAGGAGCTGCACAGCTGGGACTTCTGCAGGAATGAGTGTACACACATGGAGCAAGGAGCACGGGCTCTTATAGACCCCCGGGCTCATGATACAGGGATGTGGGAATAACGGCCTCTTCTACACAGGCTGCAGGAGAAGCCCAGGTTATCTTAGGACAAGGACTGAGACAAGTATTCAGAAAGCTTGGCTGTTTCTTGCTTGCCAACAAAAAATTCAAGTACTGGGTAGGATATTGTTTCAGATTAGGGCATTTCTAGAGTGGGTCAGGGAACTTCTCAGAGCCCTGGGACTCCTGTGGCTCTAATAAAATTACAGTCCCTGTTAATTGTTAAACCCATCACACACATGAAATACCTGATCTAACCGAACCTTCCTACTGTCTTTGGAGGCAATTCCAGTAATTATTGTCTCTATCCTAAGTTCAGGCAGCAGTTGGAGAGAGAAAGTGACTTGGCCACAGTCACTCTGCTTCTCATCACCAGATACTTCCACAGAGTAGCCTGGCCGATTCCAAAGCCTGCATTCTTTGTTCTTCCATGAGGTCTAACACAGAAATACCCTCATAGGGATTTTGTGATGCTCTGCAGCCAGAAACTTCTTCCCTTTAATTGTAGCTTGTCTCTTACAGTCACCTACTTGAGGTTTCAGAGTCAGTTGTCTTCCACAGAAGCAGACTTCCTTCCCTCAGTTCTCACTTCCCATCAGTCCTTTCTTCCGCCCATCTAGGCATCTAGTACCCCTGTTGGCGTGCATTCTCTCACCACCTGCTGTTTCTTGGGGACCACGTATAGTTCTCTACCTTCTGAGAGCCTCCTGTCTTATTGGGGTGGGGACAGATAATCACATCGGTGTTGGTGGTGGTGGGGCTTCCATGGGGAAAATACTATGGCAGAGGTGACTCAGCCCAGCAGAGGCACTGGCATTTGTCTAGGACTTGCCATCTGCTCTGCACACTTGCTGAGATGCTAGAGAGCATCAGCCAGGTACTGCTCTGGCCATCACCCAGAAGCCTCTGGGCTTCTCTCATTTTGGAAAGTGGGCATGGGTTGATGGAAATTCATTTTCTCACTCATAGTTTTTTTGAGAACTTGGACTTAAACCATTTCAGACAAGCTGCACTGTATTTATGCTTTTATGTCCTGTTATGGCAGCTCGATAGATTAATTTTATCTTATAAATTGCATTTTGCCTCCCTAGTGTTTTTATTCTCCCGCTTGTATCTTTGTGTTATTCTCAGTTGCTTGGCTAAATTTCAAGTCTACAGTTTTATTTTTCTTTCTCATTGCCAGTGCCTGCAGCTCAGCCTGTTGTGAGAACAGCCTACCAGGACAACCCAGGCGAGCAAGAAAGACCTGAATCTACACGTTCTGCTGGGAGAGACAAGGAAGTGGACAGTGACCAATGCACAAGCTTTGAGATCGGTTAGAATTAAACCACCATGCGACAGGCACTGAGTGCTAGGCATTGTTCAGGACCGTTTTCCAGCAAAGTCCTTAGTAGGCCCTAAAAAGCCCTCTCTTGGGGCTTTATTATCATTTCGCATATAACACACAGGACTGGTGACATTATTTGCAAATGACTGACGTAGAGTCACACAGCTGGTAAGGAGGCAGGAGAGTCAGGCACAGCATAATGTCATTGTGACATACTGGTCTAATATCAGACTCTTCTGCAAGGCAGAGAGTGGGCTCAGGTAGTTTAGAATGAGAAAACACAAGGTCATCTCTCAAGGGACCTCACACATCAGGGACATGGAATTATAGCTGACCACTAACACCCAGCTTAGTGTCACCTGTTGTTGCATTGGTCTCTGTCCATCCAGCAGGAAAGCCTGCTCCTGAGACCAAGATTGTGAGCTTTTCCAATAGGTCGGTTAGGATGATGCAGAGATGAGTGAGGCCTCCAGCAAGTTGTATCCCCTCCCTTTAAGTATGAAGTATTGTAAGCGCACAGATACACAAATGGCAATACAACAGCTACCCACATTTCTGTTTAGGCAAGGTGTGCTAGTGCTTATACTTACTCTCTTCACCTTAGATCTTTATCCTTTCACTGAAAGTAAAGTCACGCTTGTATTGGAATGAATTCATTTTGTAAGCAGTTGGGATCATTAGGAATTCTAAATCTGTGACAAGATGGCCAGGAAACTGTTCTCTGGTAAAAGACTGAGTTGTGCTCCCAGGCCCTCCGCCATGCACTCTCCCCGGGCTAGAAAATGCTGTGCTGATTGCATGGTCTTGTGTTTCTTTGGGGTTTTCTGGGCTTTGGGGGGAAAGCTGCTGTACCAGGAAATAGAGTGCAGGTTTTAGCTCGACTGTGGGTTGTGGTTTGCCTGTGAAATGCCTCTCACAGGTTCCTGTGTTTGAACACTTGGTCCCTGGTGGTGGTGCTGTTTGTAGACACTATGGACCCTGCTTCTGGTTCAGAGCTAGTGATTCGTGGCGGTCTCTGGATGGTTCCTTCCTTTCTCAGTACCCATTTATCACTGAGCTGCATTTATCTTTTTGAGTGGGCATCAGGAGCTGTGCACACATGGCTGCCTGTGCTTGAACACCCCCTTATTTTTTTGCCTTACTGAAGCTTCATTCTGAATTCCCCATCCACGATGTACTTTTTGAATTTCATAGGTCTTGATCACTGGTGTTGAGTTGATTTGTTAGTGACTGTCCGACTCAGGACCGCATGCTATGGGTAACACCGTAGCTTTGGTTATTTTTGAAGAACACCTCAATAGGTGCTTAGGGAATGAATGGAGAGCATCAGTTGCACAGGTCCTATTGACCTTACTCTCTGACACAGGAGACCGCAGTCATAGGAGTGGTGTGACAGAAGGTTTCAGTGTTTCTACTTTTCACTCCAGCTCTTAAAGCCTTCAGTAACACAGATGGCTCAGGTGAGGTGCTAGGCACATTGGCCTGCCAGCTTGCAAGTTCAGGCACTTACATATACATCACATACACAGTCTTTTCCCACAACATTCATGCAGCTCTAACCAAACAGTGGAAGTAGTTTGTTCAGATCTTCATCAAATCCCTGCCTCTGCTAAATCACTGTTGTAGATTGTGGACTTTTGAGGGCACTTCTTTTTAAAGGGGGGGTTGTATTGCTGTGGTAGTGATGGTGGTGGTTCTTTTTCTTTTACTGAAAATAGATATTTTTTCTCTTTCTCACATAATATATCCTGATAATGGTTTCCCCTCGCTCTACTCTTTCCAGTTCCTCCCCACGTCCCCTCCCATCCAGATCTCCTCCTTCCTGCCTCTGCTTTGAAAACAGGCTTCTAAGGGATAATAATATATAATAAGATAAAACAAAAGCTATCACATCAGAGGAACAAGACAAATAAGCAGAAGGACAAGATCCCAAGACAAGGCAAAAACTTCAGAGACTCACTCATTTGTACCCTCAGGAATCCCATAAAAAAAGCACTAAACTTGAAGCAATAATACATAAACAGAGGACCTAGGGCATACCTGTGCAAGCTCCCTCTGCCTGTATGAGTTCATGTGAACTTTAATTATGTTGATCTAAACGGCCTTGTTTTCATGGTGTCCTCCAGCCCCTTTGGCTCTTACACACTTTCCTTCTCCTCTTCTGCAGAGGTCCCTGAGCTCCTAGGGGAAGGATTAGATGAAGACATCCCACCTTAGGCTGAGTTTTCTTCTAAGGTCTCTCAATCTCTGCATCATGTCTGGTTGCAGATCTCTGTATTTATTTGCTGTGGGAGGCTATTTTTCTGATGACAGCTGAGCAAGGCACTGATCTAAGTATAGCAAAATGTCATTAGAAGTCATTTATTGCTAGTTAAAAAATAAATAAATAAAAGAACAGTGGTATTTGGTTTCACCCTATGTCCCTGGGCTATCTATTCTGTGGTTCTTGGTCACCGAAGCATTGTCAGATAGGGATTCCATCCATCTCATGGCATAGGCCTTATAGCAAATCAGGTATTGATGGGTAAAGTCTTCATGCCATGACTGTCTACCATTTCTTGCAGGCAGAAAACCATTGTAGATGACAAGTTTTGTGGCTGGCTTGGTGTTTATATTTCTCTTTTGGTAGCATGCAGAGTACCAAAGATACTAGAACCTAGAACACAGGGTTGAAGATTGTAGATAGAAGCTTGACTTTTTCATGTTAAACAAGTTATATAGGTGTTGTCTTCAGCAATGGGGCCTTTTTGTTAAAGGCTTTGCCTTCGTGGTGAGCAATCCACGGTCTAGGCAATAGCCTGGGTTGTTTAGAGATTCCTATGGGACCCGTTTGGTCAACAACTCAGTTAAAGGCAATCCAGTCCCAATACTGAAAGCTTTATTTGGTGACAAGAGATGGGCACCTGTGACTCTGTCTTCCCCAATAGTTAGCAGTTTCATTTTTATCACCTTCATGTATATGAAATTTTAGGAAGCTTCTACTGTGTTACGTTTCCCTACTACCTTGAAGGTATTTCTAAAGGGTGAAGTATAGAATGTTATACTCGTTGCATTGTTAGTAGCAGAGTTTAAAGTGGAGGTGCAAACTTGAATGTGAACACACACAACTCCCTGGCACTCTCAGTGTTGTACACCCAAATATTAGGGTCAATCACAATTTGTCTCAAAGTGGCATTTATGTAGGAGTTGTATTTGTCTTTGCTTTATGATTCCTTAACAAAAACCATCGGGATTAATCTTTAGTTCTTTAAGAAAGAAAGCTTTCTTCTTTGGTCTTGCCATCAAATGCAGACCATAGTATAATGAGACTGCTTTGTTTACATGGGTGTCCAACCTTTTGACGTTGCAGCATGACATTGTGGTCTACGGACATGTTGGGCTCAATCCACAGCTTCCTGGGACACATGATACTCAGGGAGCTTAGATTAGATATGCTTGTCTATTTCTTCATCTTGGAGGATGACTCCTCAGAATAAAACCTTGTTGCACGAGCTCTTTCTTATTCTCTCTGCTCCTTACACTCTTTGAGCCACAGTACTCACCACATGCTTTTTTCATCACTCATTTTGTGCCAGATACTAGAGAAACAGATGAGCTGTTTCCACTTGATGACATGTGGTGCACTGTAGAAATGCTATATTGGACCAGGCGTGATGGCACACACCTCTAATCCCAGCTCTTAGGGAGGCAGAGGCAGGTGGATTTCTATGAGTTCAAGGGCAGCATTATCTACAAAGCAGGTCCAGGACAGCCAAGGCTACACAGAGAAACCCTGTCTTGAAAAAAAGGAAGGAAGGAAGGAAGGAAGAAAAGAAATGTTGTATTGGGAATACTTCCATTAAGATGTGTACGGATTGTTGTCTAAAAAACCCAAAGATTATCTTGACATTGTGAACAGAAGAGTGGCCTTGAAACTATGAGGAACAAATTGTAGAACCTGTGACTCCACAAATGTTGGTGTAATTGTCTTTCTGAGAGCCATCCTAGGTCGTATTGTTGCCCCTAAAGCCTTTCTTGAGCCAGCTTTTGCTTGTATGCCTCCAATGATGGCATTTTCGTCTGTCTTTGATGGATTGGTTCTAAAGAAGCGAGACACATTCCTGTTCTCTGGGATCCTTTACTGCTGTGTATATTAGTTATATTAGCTGTTCTTATGATACTGTTTAGTATAAGTCCAACAGACACAGATCTTTCTTCTCACTGAGTACTGTTTTGTCTTCTTTGCAAGTGAAATTATGGAGGCTCAGAGAGGTCCATGAATTTGCTCAAGTACAGTTATTCAAAATATAGTGGCAAAGCGAGTATTGGAGACCAGGTCTGTTGATTTCAAAGATGAGATTTTCAGGCCTGGAAAGACTCAGTGGTTAAAAGCACTCACTCACAAAGGATCTGTCTCAGCACCATGTCCAAGTAGCTCTCAACTGCCTGTAATTCCTGTTCTGACACTCGCTCCTGACCCCCATGGACACCTGCATGAATAGACAGGCAAGCAGGCACATAAATATACACAAGGAGGTGACCAGTCCAAATGTGAACCCACAGACAAAGGAAAATTAGATCTGAGTATGGAAGGACAGATAGTCACTCAGGACACAGTAGGGACACAATGCCAAAGCACAGACGTGTGAAACAGCACAGTGTGAGCAGAAGATGCTGGGGTGCTATGTGGGCCTGGGTTGCCTCCAGCCAGATAATGGGAGTCTCAAAGCAGGAGAACTGATGGGTTTCAGGTATATGTAGTTTTTATCATGGTTGAATGTCCTCTTTAGAACATCTTTCTGAGAAAGAGGATGGACTGAGTGGTAAAAGGGTATGCTATTCAGCTTTCTAGAGCATGACAAAATTTCTAGGACAGAAAGTATTTTGTCTTGTGCGTCTAGTCTATGACTGCCTGGACTTGTCACTCTGAACCTTTGGTGAGGGAGAATAGTATGGTTGCCGGTATGTGGTAGAGTATAGCTGTTCACCACATAGTATCTAGGAAGTGAAGTGTGGGGTCTCAACACAGCACAACCTTCCAGCAGTACCATAAACGAAGCATTTAATACACAGGCTTTGGAGACATTTAAGATCCACAATTCAGTGGTAGGAAACACTAGAGGCATGTGACTATTGACTCAGCATTGGCTCTGTAACGTAAGGGGTTGACTGCAGCAAATGAGATACTGATGAAAATTAGTTTTGATTTTCAGATTCTGAAATCTGTCCGCCTGATGACCTTGCCTTATTACCAGCATCCAAAGAGAACCCTGAAGAATTCCTCGGCACACCCTCCATAGCCACTTACTTGAATTCCAAGAGTCGGCTCTCTCTTAAAGTCAGTGTGATGGATACTGACCAATCTGAGAATATTAATATCCCTGATGACATAGAGGACTTAAAGCAGAAAATCCAGGACTTGCAAACTGAGCTGGAAGGCTACCGGAACTTCATTGTCCAGCTGCAGAAGCACTCTCAGTGCAGTGAGGCCATTATCACAGTTTTGGGTGGGACAGAGGGGGCCCAAGATGGCTTGAACCAGCCTACAGACTGCATTGATGAAGAAGAGATGACATTTTCAAGTTTGCACCAAGTACGATACGTGAAGCACATGAAAATCCTCCAACCCCTCACTCCAGAAATGATTGACAGCAGGATGTTAGAGTGCCTCAAACAACAGCTGGTGGAACAAGAGCAGGAGCTACAGAAGGAGCAGGATTTGAACTTGGAACTTTTCAGTGAGATCCATAACCTGCAGAACAAGTTCCAAGACCTCTCCCCATCAAGGTATATCCTACTCCTTCCTGCTTCAGCCTCCCTCCTTATAAACCTGCAGTTCTCCCAGGGGTTGCTAGGCAGTAGCCCAGGAGCTGTGAGGGAATGCTGCTCCATGGGTGGGAAAGCTTCACCTAGGTTTCTGGCAGCCAGGATGAGAGTGAAACGCTAGGCTGCACAGGATTCCCTCTGCGCATGCTCACTAGTTAGGAGCTGAGCAGCTTCTGAGCTTGCAGGGCAGGTGTTGCCCTTCTCAGGCTGAGGGCTCAGGGTAGAAGCTCTGCGGCAATCGCTCAGTGGATTGCAGTGTTTACTGAGCTGCCTGCCGTGTTTATTTTTGAAGACTGTTATTGGCTTTTGCCATGTTGTGGAAGTAAAACGGATGTCCTAGGCAGGTTGGGAGGAATATAAATGTTTTCCATATCTTTACCCTTTAAGGTCATCTTCGAGAAATAAGCCTGTGTTGAAAGCGAGAAATTCTTAGGTCATGAAGATAATGCTTTATGGCTATAAATACATACATTGGCTTCATGAGATACGGCAAAAATGGGATCATCTGTAAAGCTGACCTTCATTCGTTACTAATTTGAGAAAAACAGTGTTCTCAATTGTCAAGAGCAAGAGTGATTTTCTTTCAAGGCTGCCCAAGCAGCAAGTCTGCAGCTTATTTATTGATGGGTGGTTGTAGCAGCCCCCAGGCTAGGAAGTGTTTTGTTTTGTTTTGAAATGGAGTGTCACCTGCAGTTCAGGCTGGCCTCGAACTCATCATCATACTGCCACAGCCTCCTGGGTGCTGGGATTGCGGGTGTGTGCGGCCCAGCTAGGCTAGAAACTCGAGTACTTAGCCCCAGATACACTGAGCAGGAGGCATTCAACTTATTTTTGTACATAGAGAAACCAAGGCTTCTAGGACTTGCCTGTGAGTATTCAGAGGCACTGCGGGGGTTCAAGCCGATACTGCCCCACTCTCCCTCTTCCACAGAGCTGGATGGGTGCATGTGATTTTCTTGGAGGTTATTTAAAAAGTGGTCATGATGAACCAAAGTGCCTGTCAGGTCACTTTAGATCCAGCTAGCTGTGCTACTTTTTTTTTCTTTTGCCTAAGCTGCAGGTTGGCTCTAACAACTCTTGGGCCTGAATAGAGAAGGGTTCCACCTGGTGGTGAGGAGGTGGTATTGCATGATGTTGCTTCACTGTGTTTGAAAAGCTTTGCCATCTCAGTGCCTTTGAGAAAGATTTCCTTTACTTCATGAATCCATTTCTTCGAAGCCTGGGAGAACCAGGTGGCTTAAGATAACTCGTTTCCATGACTGATGATCCCTAATCACTCTGTAAGTAGTAGCCAGGAGTCTAGCCTTTTCAGTTAGAAGCAGGCAGTCCTATCTTTTTACCCTTGCTGTGTATGTTTGTGTGTGTGTGTGTGTGTGTGTGTGTGTATGTGTGTGTGTGTGTGTGTGTGTGTATGTATTCGTACTTAGTGACAATTTTTGGTGAGTCCCTGACCATTGGGACATTTGTTTCTATAATTCAGAATAGTGTCTTTGAAGAGTGTATGGAAACTAATTGTTCTCCTGAGTCCTTGCCAATCTACGCTTTAATTGAGGGCTTTCTAAGGTTAAAAATATTGCAGAAGAATCTCTGCTCAAGCATTTGTTGGCTGTTTGAACTCAAAGAAGGAGTGACCTTGTACAGTTTCAATTTTTCTAAAGTATATATGCTTGTACAGCTGCAGGCTTTTAGAAATTATGCTCTGTCATTTTTCCAATTAGTGTTAAGGTCACAAAAATTCAATTCTAAAATGACACGCACATTTTCCTTCCCTCTTTTATCAGATACGATTCATTGGTTCAGTCCCAAGCCAGAGAGCTCTCCCTTCAGCGGCAACAGATTAAGGACAGCCATGGCATCTGTGTCATTTACCATCAACACATGAACACCATGATCAAGGCATTCGAGGAGCTTCTGCAGGCCAGTGATGTGGACAGTTGTGTGGCTGAGGGCTTCCGGGAGCAGCTAACACAGTGTGCTGGACTGCTGGGGCAACTGGAGAAGCTGTTTCTCCACGGTAAGTAGGTAGAATACTAGTCCTAGACTCTCTCTGACCTCTTGGGTAGGCACCAGTGGAATTCACTCCTTGGCCTTGCTTGTCTCCTTGCCAGTTATACACACTGACCTGCCTCTTCTACCATTGGGCCCAAACAGCCTTCCTCCTCATGGTGTTTGCCCTTTGCTTTTCTTGTTCCTCCTTTCTTTTCTTGGGTAGCGCCTCCTTGACAGTCTCTCTAAGACAATAGTGCTTCTATCACAAACATCCGCTGTCCCTTTCTTCTGCTCCATTTTTCCTTGTACTCATAGTTGAAGAATGAGTGAGTCTCGTTTCATAGTATAGAGAGTATGGCTAATGAAGTACCCCATTTGTGATCATGGCAGCAATGAGTGGCCAAGCTGGGATTTTATAACCGATCTCTTAGCATTCATCTATTCCCAGTTGATCTATTTGTATTCTTCTTGGTGTTGTAGATGTTATTTGATTGAAACTTCATAGTGACTTTGGAAGTGGGAGGTGATAACTCAGTGTCATAGTCACTGTTTCATTGCTTTAAAGAGACATGCCAACCAAGGAAGCTCTTCTAAAAGAAAGCATTTATTTGGGTTTTTTTTTATAATTTAGTTCATTGTCATCATGGTTGGGGAGCATGGAAGAATGTAGACACATACCGCAGCAGTAGCTGAGAGCTATATCACAGTCTCCAGGCAGGCAGGCAAGCAGGCAGGCAGACAGGCAGAAAGAGAGAGAAACAGAGAAACAGACAGAGACAGACACAAAGGAGAGACAGAGAGACAGAGAGGGTGAGACAGGAGAGGGAGAAAGACTAACTAGCCTTGCATGGGCTTTTGAATCCTCAAAGCCCACCACCAGTGGCACACTTCCTCCAACAAATCCATACCTCTTAATCCTTATAATGCTTTCAAATAGTGCCACTTCCTGGTGGCTAAGCATTCAGATATATGAGCCTATGGGAGCTATTGTGTTTTAAACCACTACAGTTAGTTTTGTGCAGCTGTGGCTCTCATGAACGAATACTTACTATCATATGTGTTGATGGTGTGTTGGGGCTAAATCCTCAGAACTATGTGCTTTACAGGCAAAGAGCTTGGCCTTACCTGAGGAAAGTGAGTTGCTCAGAGACACAGCGCACTTGGTGAAGGCAGGTTTAACTGCTCTTCTGCCTCCATTCACATAGAACAAATAGTTCACCGTGGTCCCTGTGTGTACAGCTTCATTCCAGGATTAACACAGGGCAGTTCACTCATCTGCATCCATTAGTGCTATTCCTAGAGACCTGTCATAGCCTGACTTTCTGGCATTTGCTCCCCAAGAGCTTCGAGGATCAGGGTTTAGGGACTCTAGACTACAACTTTATGAAGGGTGATCTCTCTGGCTCCTGTGTTCTAAACAAGCTCGCTTTCACTTACTGGTGCAAAAGTAACTGGTTGGTGAACAGATAAAGCCAGATGACCAAGCCCACAATGTTTTGTTGTCTTATCTTCAGACTGGTCTGCCCTGGTCCTGGGAGGAAAAGTGAGGCTGCCTCTGGCACCAGCTGCAACCCCTCTTCAGCTGCTCAAGTCTTCTCTTTTAGCGAGAGTTTAAGAAACATCCTGCTTTTTGTTTGCTGTCGGTCCTGGAGGCAGGAACAAGAGCATCAGGGCTAGCAGACGCACCAGCATAGAGCCTCATTTTCTTCACAGTATAAAGGCCGTAGGAACCACACTGGAGCTCCCTTCATAGGGAATAAAAAGATGCACCAAGATGAGTTTGTTTTGTTTTTGTTTTTGTTTTTTTAGATGCCATGTAAGGGGTCTGGCTTTTGAATTATGAACTAGGTTTGCAGTACATACGAATAGTAATTTGTATGTAAGGCAGTTATACGGCACAGGTTGTCAAACATTTATATATAAGCCTTAAATGATAATACCAAGCATGTTTACTATGGAATGATGGCTATCATTTGTGTAGCCATGCATGGGCAGCCTCGAGTTCCTGTGTCTGGACCCTTTTAGAATGAATTTTTTCATAGCAACAGGACTCTTTGTAACCTTTTCCTTTGCTCAGTGATAGATAACACACATTAAGCTTTAGTGGCTGCAGAACATCTTCTGTATAAATGTTCCTTGCCTTGTTTGATGATTCTCAGGGGGTGGACACTTAGGTTGTGTCCATTTGGGAACTGTTATGAAGAACACTTGGAATCTCAGTGCATTCTTGGCTACTTCTGTCACAACATTTGGTTGGCAGAACCTAAGGAGAGGGTGGGTAGTAGTGTGGTGTCTTGATGCTTGCAGGGAGCAGAGCTGGGAGCTCAGGATCCCAAGAGCGGTCTGGAACTTGGAAAGCTGCTATAGAGTACATTTTTCTGTGGTGAAGATATGTAGCTTTCAGATTTGCCACAGGGCCAGGACCCAGAGTACATCAGGAGCTGGAGTTGCAGTCAGATTTCCCAGCATAGCCTTACCATGGTGTCTCCAAAGACAAGTCACATAGCAAAAGAAGGCAGTAATTGAGCAAAGTACTGGAATTGGTGCAAAGACAGCTGGGAGGTAGTCCTTCATTGAACTCAGTATGGTTGTCAGGGTTTAGCCACTTAAATAGAAAGCAGTCCCTTGGATCCTTTGCCTTGGTGCTCTTCCTCGTTTCCTCTCAAGACTTTCCATAGTCTGATGGAAAAAACAGTGAGGAAATGCAGAAGGCAGTTTTCATTGTGTGTTTGCTTATTCTCAGTCCAGGAAGAAATATGCATTGTACTAATTTCCTATGAGAGTTACAGAGGTTAGCTCACCTGTATATGGAGAATTGGAGATTTTATTTCACAGCCTATTCTAACCCCTGGCATATATGTGTGCCTGTCATATTCCTGGCAGACTACTGTTTTCTTTCCCTGGGTGTTGTTGCATTTCCCCTGTTGTGACTGTTAAGACCAGTACCTTTCTACACAGGCTGTCCTCACTCTGTAGAAATTGTACTGATCCTCTGAAAGCTTTCTTTGTTTACTATACTAGAAGAGAGAAAGCTGGTTCACTCTGGGTTATCTACAGCTCATCCATGATAGTCTGACTGTGATGGAGGCTGTCATGGGGACGCTGGAGTGGCCTTTGGAATCAGAGATTGGAGCTAATACCCTGGCTTATGGGTCTTTCGACTTTAAGGGTCAGATATCCTCTATCGGGGTAGTAACACCCACCTTAACAGAGTTGTTTGTAAGGATTAAGTGAGATTAATGTAAGTGTCTCATGTTGCCCTTAGGAGCAGTGGAAGTTCAGGAGGTGACAACAACAATTACAAGAGGTAGCTACCTTACTGCACCTTGATATTGCCATGGTTGACTGATATCCATGGGAAGTCTGCCTTTTTCAGCAGAGAAACAGAGGTAGAGTAGACTGGGGGATGGGAGAGGACAGAGGTGAGGTGGAAAGGAAGAAGAGAGAGGGGAAACCTCAGATGGGATGTAAGACAAAAGGAAAAAGAAAGAAGATACACACACACACACACACACACACACACACACACACACACACACACACACACGAAGAAAGAAATTTTGGTCACAACAGTGGCCCAGCTGTCAAACAAAGGATTCTCATTCCTGTGACCATTAAGTCACTTCCTCCATATAAAGTAGTTCTTGCTCCAAAGATGCAGCCCAGAAGCCTGGCATGGTGGTACAGGCTTACCATCCCAAGTGATGCTGAGGAAAGAAGACTGTGAGTTTATGGCCAGCCTCGGCTACATAAGAGATCCTGCCTTAAAAACAAACAAATGAATAACAAACAACAAAGAGGGTAGGGGGAGAGACAGAGACCGAGAGAACGGAGGCAAAGCTCCCTTCATCCCTCCTCTAATTTCTCCCCTGGCTGAAGCTGGACTGTGTTTATCTTCTCTGAGTTCTCCCACTGCCCCCATGCTGCCCTTTATCACACACCCTATAACTGTTCCCTTGAGGTGAGCTCGAGGTAGAACTCCTTGCATCCTCACTGTGTGCCAGTTCCTGGCAGAAGCCTTGGTAGACAGGAAGGAAGAATCATGGGGCTGAGCTGGAGATGCCAGGTCCTTGGGTGTGAATGTTGGGGACGGTGGAGGCTGCGGGAGGATCTCTTTGCTGAGAGGCTTCTCAACCGCAGCAGGGGCAGCCTGAGTCAGCCATTCACAAGTCACTCCCCAGTGTTCCTCTTGCTTGTCACACAAGGAAGGGAAAGCTAGGTTTTCTTTTTGTTTTTCTTAATTTCTGTTTAAAAGATGACCTTCCCTCACTACACAAGCTCACAGCTTTTAGGTTTTCCAGAGAGCTGGGAGCAGTGTTTTCATGACATGCATCCCAAGTTCCTGCAATAGGTGACAGATGGTCTTCTGCCACCTGTGTGAAGGCAGTTTCCACCAAGAAATTCAGCTTATCATTTGTTACCATGCCCTCATGAATCCTACTATGATGGACATTTGTCAGTTCGCTTAGAAGAACCTTGTGGTGGAGGGACAGGTGTAATACAAAGTACACCAAAGGTCTTCAATTTAAGAACGAGCAAACTGAGTCTGTTGGTGGCATTGGAACACTTCCCTCTGTGGCCACAGAGGCCAGATATTTGATGATCTTAAAATGGGCTCATGTTGAGGAGGCTCAGGATGTTTAATGCTATCCCAGACCACATACATGTGCGTGAAAGCGACAGCTCTCAATGCACAGTGATGCCCATGCAGCAGGCTGTCACCGTCTGTTTGCCTGGCAGTACTTGTATAGCGTCTAGCTGTTGGCAAGGCTGTTGGGTAGTGAGGTCTGTGAATTTGGAGACTTTTCATCAGCTGAAGGCTTGGGAGCAGCCCTGGTGCCCATTAGGCAGCACACCTATGTTCTGAAAGAAGATCCTAATTGGTACTGGGACTTGGACATCTGACCAAGTCACTTTGACTTCTCGCTTTGGAGGAGGAATACAGAGGGCAGACATAGGGACTGGAGATTTGAGAGCATCTACCAGGCTGGCTAGCTGCCAAGTTCTAGAAGCCACAGCATCACACGAGGATGGGAAAGATATGACCAAGAAGGCATAGAACTTTGAGTACGCCTGCCGTGGCTCTGCCCTTTATTGAACTGTAAAGTGCAGTGACATGGGAGTAGAACACAGCCTTGGGTTTACACTTCCTGCTGTAAAGTGGAGGTAAGTGCTGCCACTATGGCATTATAGTGAGGCCCGAGGTAGAAAGCGTATGTAAAGGAATTGTATGCAGGGCCTGGTGCCTCCTCACTGGGGCTATTTGTCTTTTTCCTGTGGGTAACAGTGCTGCTCAGTGTCAGGTATGTGGTGACCTGCTGGGGTGGAGGTGGAACTGGGCTGCCATGCAGGCCTCCCTGTGAGGACCAGAAGCAGAATCACAAGACATAAAACAAACACGCTTGCTCTGGTGTCCTTTTTCCCATTGGTGATGTTTGGGGACTTTTCCTTTGTGGAGTTTAGAGCACTGTGGGTGTAGTCTAATTATAGTCTCATTTTTCAAGGTGGCAATAGAAGAGCTTTTTTTTTTTTTCCTTTAGCCATGCATCAGTTTCTTCAAAGAGCTCATCCTGGTCTGCAATTTCAAGAGTTTTGAAGTATTTTTAAAATAAAGTTGTTAGTTGCTTTGAAATGTGGGCCTTTGCATCCTTTCAAACAGTGACACGCGGGAACAGAGTACAGCGCCTTTTCCCCAGCAGCATCCTGCGCTTCATTTTGTTTTCTTTTGTCGTTTCTGTTAGTCATTTCCCCTGCTGTCGACAGTGGCCTTTTCAACTGTACTCAACTGCACTTTTCAATAGTGCTTTCCTGACTAATCCCAGGTCTGAGAGTCTTTCCTAGGGAAATAATTTAAATGCAGATAAAGCCACGTGCACAGATGTATTTGTGTCATTTTTTACTAAGATGAAAATCTGGAGGTGACCTCAATACCACTAGGAAACTGCAAGATCCAGTCCATGTGTGCCTGTTATAGAGTATTAGCATGGTCTTCACAATGGAGGCTTCTGAAGCAAAAAGGAGAAACCCTTATAGTAAAATGTGATGTGAAAAGATGAAATCATGGACTATAGAACAGAAGGCGGTTCAGGATCATGCTGGCTGGTGGTGGGGTGGGCGGGAGTGGGGCAAGAAGAGGGAGGCTTTATAGTTCTGTTACCCTCTTCTCATGTGAGTGTATATTCTACTAGTGCCAAAGGATCTTTATGTTGTGCCCTATGGTACTAGGGATGGAGTGCAGAACTTGGTATACGATGGTCTGTACCACTAAGCTGTGCACTCTCCCACTACACTAGGTCTCTAGCCCTCCTTTTGTTTTGTATGTATCCATGTGTCATGTATGTATGCATGTTTATGCAGTTGTGCTTGTGTGTGTGTGTGTGTGTGTGTGTGTAAGGTGGGATCTGCTGGAGTAGAGGGCAGAGGTTGATGAAACATGTCTTCTTTAATTGCTCTTCACCTTATCTTTTGAGACAGGGTCTTTCATTCAACTTGGGGGGTCATGAATTTTTCTAGATTGCCTGGCCAGGAAGCCCTGGGGATCTTCTGTCTGCCTCACCAGTGCTGGCATTACAGGCATAAGCTGCTACATTTAGAAAAATGCTAGGTGCTAGGTGCTAGGCATCCAACTCTGGCCCTCATTGCTTGTACTGTAGGCACTTTCCCGGCTGAGCTGTCTCCCTACCCCAGCAACCCTTCTTCTGCCTTTTTATTTCGAAACAGACTCATACTAAGTTGTTTAAGCTGAATTGAATGTATGATCCTCCTGCCTCAGCCTCCTAAATAGCTAGGAAGACAGGCCCTGCTGCTATCTCTGTTTTGGAGATAGGAAGGAGCTGTATCCAGAGACACCATTGTGGCTGCTTTCTAGATTCTTTCCTGTCGTCTGGAACCAGGGCCTGAGCTAGTGTGTGTGAACTGTATGCTGGGTGATCCCACCCCAAGGTCCCTGACTGTTTTCAGGAGCTTTAAATAGACAGGCTCATGCCTCTGCACATACATGGATAAGGAAGTACCATTGAGTAGGGTTTGAGAACTGTTTTCATCCTTTGATGCTCGTCTGATGTTCTTGCTGCCTCCAGGAAAATCAGCTGGAGTGGAACCATGTCCCCAGAGTGAACTACTAAAGAGGTGAGTATGTAGTGTCAGATAAGAAAACCCCATGCCTGCCCAGCTTTGGTTTTCCTGCCAGTCTTTAAGTTTAAGGCTCCTCTTCTTTTTGTGACTTTCCTGCTTCTTATAAATAAGACACCAAAACCCAAAGGAACAACAGTGGCCACACAGCAACCAGAGTCCACCACCTTTGGTCCTACCCCTTCACACTGGGTTTTTCTGTCAGTGACTGGAAAGTCCTGTAGGTACCTTGAGGGTCCCACTGTCTAAGCCTGGCATATAAGCATGTCAGCTGATTGGCTTTCCTCCCCTTTCCTCCACCTCCCACCCTCTTCCCACCCCATGCCTCCTTACCCGGCTTCTCATTCTCCTGACTGTGGCTCTGCAGAACTATGTACTCTGCCTCCTTCCTTGAGCACTGGGAAAGCAATTCCTCAGGGGCAGCTGGAACGGAAATGACCATGGACCTTGCCAATACCCTCTTTCTGTCTGTTCCAGGAACGTTATTCTTGCCATACCACTTGACCTAGTTACATGAGGTACTTAACTCTGTGCTGTGCTCATCCCTGTCCAAAGAGGATAGCATTGTCTTAACACCAACTGGGCTTTATCCTTGTTGCCTCTGATGCCACAAGGCAAGCATTTTCTTTCACACTTTAGGATGAGCCTGTGGGTCAGAGCTACGCACCTTCAGTTGAGTGGCTGAGCTAGAACTGGAACTCTGGTCTGTCATGCTGAGCACCAATTTTTCTGTGCTGCCTTTTGAGGATAACAATGCACCATGTTTTGTATATTCTGTTTGCTTACCTCTTCTGCCAACAGACTGTGCTGAAGACTTGCGCACTTCTGTCCAAAGGTTTTGATGCTCTACATGCTATGGAACACTTTCTTTCATGTGTGTGGCCTTTGGAGTCCTGGGAGTGAAATAAAGAAATGGGAAGTCTGGGATGAAGAAGCATAGAATTCATTGGCATCACAGAGGCCACCAGCATCCTTATAGAGAGCAGGCAGGGAGTTGTCCCACCTCACTGGATGATTTTCTTTTTAATCAAGGCTCTTGTAGTCATAATAGAAACACTCTTCTCTCTGTAGTATCACCAAAGATCCCTCCTAGCTTAACCTATGCATCTATCCTTATTCCACCTCCTGCCAGCAGCTGTGGAGATGGAAAGGAAAGCCTCTGAGTGGGGCTGGTCCCAACTAGTCATGGAATCTGACAGAGTGATGGTGCTAGGACCTCCCTGAACTATGTCTGTGGCCAATGCAAAGGAGACATGGCTGGAGGGGCAAGCTGGGCTCACTGAGTGGTCCACAGACGCTGTGCTAGGAACTCTCATCCCAACACTCATCCAAAGGGCTAATGGGGGTCTTTGAAGTAGGGGAAGTAATGACAAGACCTTTCAGACTTGCCGTTCTGGGAGACTGAGTGCGAGGGAGGCAAGGAACCTCTTTGTGTCCTCCTCTCCATCTCTGGCAGGTTTGTTTTTCTTTCTGCTCTGCCATTTTCAGCTGTAGGCTCAGCACTCACAGGTCATTCCTGAGCTAATGAAATGGGTACCTTTGGCCTTCACTGTACATTTGCAAGGCAGCAGCAAGCCTGGCATCCATCACGCTATCTGGGCGCAGCTGCACCCGATGTTTACCTGTTAATGGATGCGCTGCAGTTTCAGAGTCCTTTGCTCTTGTCTAAGTCCATGAATAATGAGACTAGCCTCTGACGAGGAGTAATAGGGAAAGTGGGAAGTGCAAAGAGTTTAAATTAAGGAGCTTATCTATACTGGAGATTCACATGGGCTTTTCATGGTGCTCAGGTGGTTTTCCCTTGTGGCTTAGGTGGTCCTTGCAAATACAGGTTGGTAACTAGATGATTGCCAGAATGATGTTATAGGATCATAATTCCACTTGAGGATCGTGAGAGCTTTGAGATTTCTAAGTCTCAGGCCATCTCATGGCTGTGGGATGGGCTCCTAAATCTCCTGAGGCTGTGGGGCAGATAGGCGTTGGTCATATCTGAGTCCTGCCTTGTAGGAGCTGAGACATCATCTGTCCTGTGATGAGTGTTGGCTGCCTCGATTGTCACGGACAATAGTGCTTCCTTCCTCAGAGGGTGTCTGTAAGGACAAATATTGAAGCCTGAGACAGAGCAACACTTTGTAAAAAGGTGCCACTGACACATGCTCTGTCTCAGGCTCTGCCCTGTAAACCACACTGTGGGACAAGCAGTTTCCCCCCTTCCTTTTCTTCCTTGGTTCCAGACTGAAGGCCACGGATCCCCTTTTGTTTTCAGAATTTCACTGCTTAATGTTCAGAGGAAAACAAAAGGGCTGAATGAAGTTGCATGGATGGCCAGAAACAAGAAGGAAGCAACCCTACATGTTCAAACACGTGCTCCAGCTTGGGACCATAGTGTAGGATATGACATTGCTTTTATAAATTTTCAAAACCAATTTCCCTTTATTCATTTTTTGAGGATTTCATAAGTTCTGTATTTATATCATTGCTTCTTTCCTTCAATTTCTTCCATGCCCCTCCCTTCTCAAGTTCATAGGCTCTTACTCTTTACTTATAGTTACACATACACACACACACTTGTTACCTATACAATATCTAATTGCTACATATATATAAAGATATGCATTTATATATAGATTTACAAATATAGTCTATACTAGATGATCTCAGCAGGCTGGCTTTGGGCATGACTTATCTTTTAATCTTAAAGGTTAAGGACTGAGGAAGACAACTTAACCTACCAGCATCTCCTGCCTGAATCTCCTGAGCCTTCTGCCTCTCACTCACTATCAGATGATAAAATGTCTGAGAAGTCCTTCCTATCCCGAGATCCGAAGCCAGAC
This sequence comes from Acomys russatus, assembly GCF_903995435.1. NCBI lineage: Eukaryota > Metazoa > Chordata > Mammalia > Rodentia > Muridae > Acomys > Acomys russatus. The sequence goes on along the minus strand of NC_067138.1, from coordinate 77,843,028 downwards.
AGTGAGACGATAGTGAGCCATTTTCCTCAAGGTAAGCGAAGCTTCACTAAGCACCTTAGCCATACCGAGCCTGTCTTGCCTTGGTGAGCAGAATGGGCTCGTTTCTGACCATTTTGCCAGTGAAGGAAGAGCCTGTGAGGGCCAGAGTTGCTCATAGAGGAAGATTTATCACTGGAAGGATCCATGATGGGTGGCAGTGGGTGGTTGCTTTTTAAATGATGACTTGTATGATTTGCCGCTGTGCTCTTCTCACAGGGTAGGTTGAAAGCCCTGGGCTTGTGTCCCTGTAGTTAGTTGCCTTTTGTTTCTGCACATCCTGAAATGAGTCCTTTAAGGTGTGACTTTTGGCCATAGGGTTAGTCCCTTTGTTCTGGTCCACTCAGGCAGCTGAATACTAGGGACTGCAGACAGCACTAATACATCCCTCACAGTTCTGGTGTGTGAAAAGCAGAGGTCAGGATGCCTTGCAGGCACTCTGGTGAGAATCCTCTTCACACTTGAATTCTGACATAGAGGCAGGAAGGTCAGGGGAACTCCCTGTGGTCTGTGCCTCAAGGACATTAATCCTATTGGTGGGCATTGCATCCTTTTGACCTAATTTTCTTCAGAGGTTCCAGGCCCTGACACCATCACACCTATGCTAAGGGCTTCAATGTAACAATTTCAGAGACCCGTATGTTCTGCTTTGTTCTGCTTCTGGATATGGACTGAGCTGGCCAAAGCAGCTTCCCAGGGACCTCCTCCCAGTCTCCTTTCACTTTACAACCTCTCTTTCTTCTGTTGGGGTAGGAAGTTGAACTTGGTGTTTCTCATTCTGTGTATTTCAAAGATTCAAAAGACATAAAAGCAGACCAGATGGACTTGGGCTCGGTAAATGTGACAGATAGTGAATATCTGTGGCTGAGCAAGGGTGTGTCGTGCAGTGCACATCTCTGCTGTATAGCAAAGAGTGCCTATAGATGATGCACCTGGTGCACGTGAGCTGCATTCCCAAGAAAGCAGTGGGTTGCGAACACAGCCTATGGTTTCAGGCCTTAAATATGTGTAGATTCTGGACCTCTCTTGATGGTCTCTGATCTGCTGCTTCTTCCAGTGTGTTTCTCCTGAGGTGCTACTGTGAATTCTGTAGCACAAACTGTACATTTGCACTCCTTACTAAAAATTCTTGTTGACACTAAATTACATAACCCATTGCTTTCAAAACTATTTGAAGCTTTTGGGTTAAACAACTACATTTCTTTTCGGTGGAGAAGTCTGACCAATATGTCAGTGAGACTAGAGCCAAGCCTTTGGCTCCTCTGGACACTCAGGTCCCACATCTTAGACACACCTAGACTATGACATGCCTGTTCTTGATACAACTCAGGAACCAACCAGAGCTGTCACACCTCATTTCCTGGGGTTTCTGGTGCTATCCCTCAGAGACATTTTTGACTTTGTGAGGACTGGATTTCTCTATCATTTCTGCTTATGGGTTCTGTGTTCATCCACTTTAGATTAAACTACAAATCATCTCCCTCATTCTGCACTAAGAGAGGGTCCCTCTCCAAGATCCTGAGACTGCTGTGTGAGGTCTGGTCACATGAGTGGACTGTGCCTCTTAAGGACTGTGGTAGTCGATGCAAAGGGAATGTGATCCCCCTTTTTCTATGTGGCCTTGGACAGAGAGAGGTCTCTTCTGCCTCTCACTGCACTTTGGTTTTAATATGATAATAGATAGCAGATAAAAATTTAATTTTTCCAAATTTCTTCGAGGTCCAGGCCTGTCTCCTGGCCCTGTTCTAGGAGGCCAGGATGTGCTGGCTGCCTATGGCTCTCATGCACATTCCCAGCTCTTGTGTAGGAACCCAGCTCTCTAGAGTGGTCCAAATACATCCAATCCACTGTTTCCTTTTGGGGGTATGTTTTTCTTCTGGCTTTTTGTCTCAGCATCTGTTTTTCCTCTTGTCATGTTTATAATCTGTATAGAGAAATAATTTGGCATTTTTTTTCCTTTGCTCACTTAACATTCTGTCATAGACTTTCTGACATGTTGTTAGATAATGTCACTTTTAGTGGCTTTAGAACAGTCCTTTGAATGGCTGAACTGTAGTTTTCCTTCTGTTCCTAGTACTCAGCTTTTAAGTCATTTCCAGAATCTCACAATTGTAAACAGTGCTGCAGGGCGTTCTTAAACACAAAGCCTGCCTCTTATTCAAGGGCATTTTCTTAATGTAGAGTCTCTATATTGGAACTACCTGGCAGAAGACACACATCTTTTCTTTTTGTGTATGTGGTAGCTTTTTATAAGGATTTATGGTTTTGACAAGTTAACGCTTATCGAAGAGTTTACTACTAAAGACAGGTCGATCCTTTTCTCTCACTTTGGAAAGGCTGGTATAGTGTTTCTTTCTTCTCTGGGTGGCTGCATAATTAATACACGGTGTCTAATTCCGCTAGGAGTGTGTCCTCTGGCCTGTGTGATAATTCTTACTCCCAGCCTTAGACTCTGTGAAAGATGGCTGGTATGGCACATCATCACCCCACAGCCAGCTCTGTGTGACTCGAGTAAACCAGCAAGGAAGGTTGCAGTCCAAACCAGTGAGCTCCTGGCTGACTCTGGGCTGACGGGCTTCTGAAAGAAGGTTGGCGGTGGCCTTGAGGCTGGGCTGGGAGGGCCAGTGCTGGGCATACCATGAGTGTGTGCCTTGCCCGCTATGCTGCAGCGGGAGACAGACACTCCACCAAATGACTTGCCACACTTCTGGCATTAATAGGAGATAGCTGAAGGTCTGGGAATTAAGTCATCTCATAAACATTCAAATTCATGGCAAAATGACTATTTAATTAGGAAAAGATCTGTAACATTGTGCTACTTTTAAATGAAAGCCATTTTGGAGGAATTAAAACTGGGTCATAACATTAGTATAATGTTTTAAAACAAACATTACTAAGACATACTGAGTGTACCCTAATTGATGAATTAAAGACATTAGTTTTGCTTTTGGATACTTAATGTGATTATGTTTTAAACACTGACTCTGGAAATCTACCTCTAGAGTGAGAGTGCTGCCGCCTTTCTCCGTTGAAGTGAGACATGGTAGAGGGTGAAAAATTAATGCATGCTCATCCTAGGAAATTTGGAAAAAATAAAATTTTTACCTGTTAAGTGATATGTTAAGATATCAAATGGAGGTTTTGGAAAACCTGAAATCTATCATCCTGAGGTAGCTGCAATTAATAGTTCATTGTAGTTGCTTCTTTGGTATATTTGTTTCTGCTACCTTTATGTTCTTGTAGAGAGAGCTGTGATTATGTTGTAACCAATTTCATATCTTTTGAAATTTAATATAATAGCATAATACATTTTCCTTGGTATTTATAGTTTCCATAACACAATTTAATAGCTGTGTAATTCCCTGTCGTAGTGAATGGACCTCGGTTCAGTGAACAGTTTGAGCTGTTGCAGTTTCCTGTCACATGTAATGCTCGAATGAGTATTTTCATGCATTCTGGCAAATGCCTGTGAGCATCTCACATGAGCTCCTTAAATAGAGTCAAGAAAGTAGAACTCTTTGGGAACCAATGTTGGAGAACTTTCCTAAACCTAATGATATAAATAGCCCTAGAAGGTCATACACATTTGTATGTACACAGCAGATGGTATCAAAAACACACTTTTTATTACATTTCTCACTAGCATTGTTTTAAGTCTTGAAAGTAATGAGTGATAAATGGATAACATTCTTTGTGGAGGAAAAAGTAGCCTTGAAAAATACCTAGATTCATTATGAAGGGAAGCTTAATCTACTCTCAGGCAGTTCAGGCCAACTTAAAAGTAATCTGTTAGTTTCACCATAAGGAAGATTTTAAATTAATATTTGATATTAAGAAGAATAAAAGACTACATTAGAGTTAGCATTAAAATTGTATGGCGTATAATTTTTGTGTGTGATGTAAAGTTGCTTCCTCGTGGAGGGCTGCAGAGAGCCATTATGGAGCCGTGGCTATGGGCTGTGGGAAATGGCTTGGCCTCCCCCAAGCTTGGAAAAGGATTGCCAGATGCTGACTATCTCAATACATCCTACATTGTTGAAATTTCAAGATCTCTGCATAATCTATAAATTATTCAATTTGTTGGGGGCTTCAGACATTAAATTTAAAATGTTCTTCCTTCCTACAGACTTACTAATGGAACATATACAGGAAATTCGAACTTTGAGAAAGCGTTTGGAAGAATCTATTAAAACAAATGAGAAGCTCCGGAAACAGCTGGAACAGCATGGGTCTGAGACTGACCAAGGTGAGGAGGGGCCTTTCCCAGAGTAAGGAGTGTGGTTGGGTGGATTGCTGCACTGTGATGCATTTATCTTAAGAGGCTCTTTGTGGACCAGGTGGGCTGGAGAAGTGGGTCCTGAGCTGTAGCTGGGTCCTCACTGTAGAGGTACAGGTGGGATTCTAAATTAGAATATAATCAGATTTTGTGTTTTCATCAATACTGGACCACAAATTGTCAACATTTAGCAGTCTGGCAAATCTTTCATGCCAAAGATTGTGAGCAGTATTCCCACATAGCAATGGCTTACTGTGAAGGGAATGGTCTTCCTTGAAAACAGGACACCTGTAAGACACTCCACCAAGTGCAGAAACTACGTGTTCCAATGTGCACCTGTTAGCCTCACCCTCCCTTCTTTCCTCCTCACTTCTTGTCTCCTGTAGCTTCACTGTATTAAGTTGGTTGGATAGACCTTGGTGTGGATGTAACTCTTCTGTTGATTGGTTTTGTGACTTTACCAATTCACTCTAGTCTTAATTGTTTCATGAAGCAGTGCATTAAATGAGGCAGTGTCATGAATGATGGCCTTCTTCAGTGCTCACTCGATAAACAGTTGTTTTTATCACCATTGTTTTTATTTTGCTATTTCCTATAATATGGCCAGTTTAATTTTCAATGCTCTACAATGAGTGAGGACCCTGATGCCATCTTAGAGATGAGATCTCTGAATTCTAGAAAGACAGTACTCTTCAATAAAACTCAAGACTTGGACCTTGGTCCATTTCTCATTGCACTCAAGTCCACACATAAGGCAGCTTCCAGAAGTTCTGCAAGTGCTACAGTTTGTAAGAAGTTTCGACTCTTCCACTTGTCCCACACATTCTTCATCTTCCCCCTTCACCCCTAGGGGATTTGATTAATCTGAGTTATTAGCTGTGTCAAACCAGGAAAGAAATACGTGCCTGGGCCCTTCATGTTCACTCTTGGTAATGCCTGAGTTAGAGTCACTCTGTTTTACATTTTCCCCAGCAAATTCAATTATAGAATTATTGGGGGTTCAAATGGCTCCTGGCTACAAAGGATCCCGAAATTCCACTGGAGAGTAATTCTCTCTGATAGGGAAGTTTACAGAAAGGCATTCATAAAGGATTTACACGCATGGAAAGACATGCTGTTCTCACCATGCTGCCACAGTCTCTGGAAAGACAGAAACAAAAGCAGTCCTGCCTCCCCATGATGTGCAGTGTTCATCTTGGGGATAGGTCTGAAAAAGGCAGGATTCCATATGATGTGTGTGTCGGAGGGTGGATCAGAAACTGTTATCTCATGCCTTAGAGTCTCCAACTCACTGCCAGTTGTCTGGGGTTACTGCCGAGTTGGTATTCAAAGGAATGTCTGGCTCTGTAGCATCCAGGTGGTCCTCGCTACATCAGTTAGGCATAATGAATCAGGGCTGTTTCATGGCCTATTATTTATTTATTCTCAAGTAACAACCCTGGCATTGATCAGTGTAGACAATGCAATTTCTGCTGCTTATTCTGATCAGTCCTTGGTTCTCTCTTTTGGCCTCACTCACCATTCATCTAGAAACCAACACAGATGAGAACTACAGAACTACAGCATCGGCATTTGCATTGTGCTAACCAAGACTTGGGGAGGTATGCAACTTGCCTGATGCCTTGCAGTCATTAAGAAGCAGGAGATAGACTGGGAACTCTGAAGTGAACCCAGACTGCATTGGGACAAGGAGGGGGAGATATAGGTGGGAGGAGATGCTTGTGAATAAAAAGTAAGATTACCTCATTTTGCATGACTCACCTGCTAGAGAGAAACATTCTGTAGAGCAGGAAGACTATTTCTGGGAGAGCTGGCTACCTTCCTTACAAGGGGTGTGAATCCCACAGGCACCTGTTCTCATAGCAGGGTGCTTTCAGCTGCAAGTAGCTGAAAAGGAATGTGGCAAGACAGCAGTAAAAACATGGGGTGTTTGCTTATATTTCCATTGGTCACAAGAACCCCAGAGGCAGATAATTCTGAGCAGGATTGGGCTGATGTTCATGGTGACTGCTTAGTATCAGCATCCCATCCTCTCAGGACAGTGTGCAAACCATGGGAAGGAAGAGTCCAGGGATTCTCTCTTCTTTAGTGGAGATTCTGCTTGAAGCCCTCAGCAGATTTCACTTAGTTTCTCCCTGGTTGCCAGAGGCCCCTGACTGTGTTCTCACCTGGTGGCAGGGAGCACAGAAGTCTGGCATTTTGGATGTGGTGTAGTAAGTAACCTGAATCAGTACAGAAAGCAGGAGAACGTATCTGCCTGCCACATGGAGAAGACAGCTGAGCACACCTTAGGTGCTTGGAGGCCAGCTATGGATGGAACGCCGTAACTGTGCAGACAAGAAAGATGTGCAGAGGGGAGTGCTGAGGTTGAGAGGCCAACAAGGTGCCCAGCAAGAGGCGTCCTCTAGGCTGATTGACATAAAGCCGTGTATTTTCAGCAGATAGACAGCAGCTTGGGGAGTTATTAATAGACAAGGATGTGGCCTCCCGTCTGTATAATTCCAGACCCAATCTCCACAGTGTACTCAGAGAAGGCAGATTGACACGGGAATTGAAAGAGTATGATTTTGGCAGGGAAGGGGTGTGGAGAGCACAGAGTCACCTGGTTGGCCTGCGTTTTCTGGGCGCTGGGATCCAAGTGGAGAGAACGGAATATGCTGTGGCCCTGGAGCAGGACCATGGAGGCTCTTGAATTCTAGAGTGACAAGTTGGATGTTTTCTTTCATTTGATCATCTTTTGAAGTGACAGGACACCAGATACTTCTCAGCATGAAATAGCTGTGAGAAAGATCGTGCCTGCGAGGAGAACCTCATTGGTAAAACAACAGGGAAAGGAAGCCAGACACGATGCTAAGCCTCAAGGGTAGAAGAGAGGCTCTCTTAGTCTGAGGCATTCTGGGGAAGGATCAGCAGTTATGATTGCCTTCTTTGACACCAGGACAAAGAGAAGTTTAGGACAGCTCCTGGGTGCACCCTGTGTCAGAGGTTGGGGTGTGCCATGTCCTAAGACAGGAAGAGGATGAGAAAGACCAGAGGGGGACAGAGTCAGACTGAGCTGTCTCAAAGACAAGGTCCAAAGCCTAAGTGGCCATTGACCATGATGGTTGCCACTGTCGTCTCTCCCCCCTACTGTGGTTCAGCTCTCAGCTTCGTGCTCCTTTGGGGGCAGTTGAAATATGCCTCTTCCTTAAGCACACTGTCCTTGCCCTTTAGGCTCTGGCAGTTTGTTTCATGGTTCACTGAGCTGATTTTCATTGCATGCTGTATTTCTTCATTGTTTAAATGTGTTTCCCAGGAAGGTTCATCCATCCTGCCTGGAGGCTGTCTACGAATCACTCTTTGTGTGTGTTCTTATAGGTTCCACAAATGTCTCTGCTTATGGCTCAGAACTGCATAGCTCTCTGACTTCAGAAATACATTTCCTGAGGAAGCAGAACGAGGCCCTCAGTATGATGCTCGAGAAAGGTTCCAGAGGTAAAAACAAAAATCAAAAAACAAAAACCAGAGGCCACCTGTGCCTGAACTCCAAAGCCCTGTTTGAAAGGACTGGCAGAGCTGCCATCCTAGATTCCAGTGGGGTGGATCTGACAACTTTCTGCCTTGAACTGCTCATCAGTCCTATGGAGGAGGGGGAGGTTCCTGTTTTATAGCTAAGAAAACGGGCACAGAGGGGTTAAAGAATGCCTCACCTACTTGTTGTGATAACTCGAATATAAGCCCCCAGCACAGTGTTTTCTACTATGGTCTCAGTACATGTTACTATATTTTCTCATCCTGTCATCACTGAGGAAGAGAGAAGAACTGGAAATTTATTACTGCCAAATCTCAACTGGAGATTTTCTCTTCCCAGTAAAGTTTATCCAGCGTTCCTTGTAAAGATCCTTCTCTTAATTCCTTCTCTCAGAGCTTAGCTGCCAGAGAGCTTTTACTCACGTTATTGTTCATATTTAGAATGATTCTACAATAAGGGGCTATTAGCCCTGTGTCTCAGGTAAGAGTTCACAGCCTAAGCAATTGCCCTGCTGTGGTCACTGAGCCAGAGGTGCTAGAGCCGGAATGCGGGCCAACTGATCTCACAGTTCTGGGCAATATGGATAATAATTCTGCCTTAAGAGTCAAAACTGGGGCTTATGCAGTTTGTTCATTCACTCATTCAGCAACCTTTTTCTATCCTGTTCTACAGTAAGCTGGGTAGACTGAGAAATAAATGAGCCTGTGTACTGTGTATCAGAAGATTGTAGTCTGATGGGGGAAGCATAGAAACCTAGAACAAGCAGGACTGAGACTTGCTGTGATAAACGCAGGCCAGAGAGTGGCAGACTCTGGTCCTCAGGGGTCAAGTCTAGACAGGAAAGGAAAGATTACCTAAGGTACCTCAAGATCAGAGGAGGAGAGTGGACAAGGCCCAGGTTAGAGGTAAGGTGAGTGTGGACCAGTCAGAAGGATGGAGCGTGCTGATGTCATATGGACTAGCAGGAGCCCCCGCTTACATGGAAATATTTGAATCATGGTTAAAAATCGATTCACATCCAGGCTGTCTATATGGATACAGAGAAGCCTTAACCATGTCATTCCTTTGTTCCTCATCTGGGAGCTGGGGAAATTCACAGTACCTGCCTTGGCGGTATGCTGCGAAGATGCAGGACATTGAGACATTGAGGGCTTACTATAGTGCCTGTATCAGGAGTGTGCCACCATAACCACATCTGCTCTCATGTGGTGCTTCCAAGGCCTGGGCTAATACACCTGTACAGACGGTAACTCTGTGTCCTCGCCCTATCCCAGGGGAGAAAGCAGAGGCATGGAGGATTGAAGAGTTTCACTAAAGGTCACTGTCAGCAAGTGGAGAAGCCACAGTAGAAATCAGTCACCTCCACCTCTTCCTCCTTGCACTTGGCCTTGTTTCCTGAGGCTCTAGGAGTATTTTATTCCTCTGGAAAGTTCATGGCCTCCTGTGGGGGCTTTTCTGCAGGAGGCTTGCTGCTCTCCACACTCACACACACATCTGGGTTCCTGCCTGTTGCTCTACCCACCGTGAATACTCTCTAAGGCAAAGTAACAAGGTTTTCAAGGCCCATTATGTAATAGAAAGTTAAACAGGCCCCTTTCATTTCAGTGATGTTTAATCTGTAGCCTTGATGTTGACAGATTTATCTGCCTAAAATGCATGAGATAATTGGAATGCCAGAACCATAAATGCCAGATTAAATCTCATTCTTTTCTGTATTCTTGGAGTGCTTGAGCTGAAGTGCTGTGCCAGTATAATAAGGTTGGAAAAAACAAATGGTATCCTTTCTCATTTTGGTATTTGCAGATAAACAGAAAGAGAATGAAAAATTACAGGAGGCCCTGTCCAGGAAGGCTGCTAGTCTTGAGCACCTTCAGCTAGAGTACACCAGTGTAAGGGAAGAAAATGAAAGGCTGCAGAGAGACATCGATGAGAAGGAGAGACACAACCAACAGCTGGCTCAGGAGGTCTGCAGCAGCCGCCAGGAGCTAAGCAGGTGGGCTTGGCTAAGCTGTCCCTGTTGGCCTGCTATGCCTGGGCATGAGATCATGGCAGTAGGCGCACTGGCTCTATCCCTCATGTGCAATATCACGCACTGTCAACTGGTCATGAAATATATGGAGAATGGTCCTGTAAAGGAGGAGGAGAGTGATGGGCCTCGATGGTGTTTTCCCCCAGGATCATTAAGGAAGGGCTTTCTGAAAAGATCCCTTTTGAGTACACAGTAAGCGATCAAAGATGAAACTATCTGGAGAGGGCCATGTTTGGCAGAAGGCACATAGGCGCTAAGACAGAGTTGCTGTGGCGACCAGAGAGGGTGCTGCATCTGGCTGTAGTAAGAGCTAAGGGTGGAGAGGATGGTGAATGCTAAGTTTTGTTGGGCTCCTAGCCCTATAAAGACTCCAGTTTTGCTCCAAATGGCATAGGCTACTGGAGGATTCTCAGTGAGCTGGAAAGACATTAATCGGTTCACTCTCCCTCTTAGACTCTGCCTTGTTCCTTTTATCAACACATGGTTCTGCCTCTTCCATGTTTGTGTTCCCTGTCCACGTTTGCTATCAGATATCCTTGGGCGAAGTCCTGGCTCTTCCCTAGCTATGTACCTCTGGAAGGAGATAGCCATTTGGGTTTCATTTCTTGGGTATCTGACAGGAATTAGAGGACGCCTTCCTTTAGAATGTCCAGGAAAGTTTCTTGAAAGAAGCTTTACTAAGTGTGAGATATAGTACCTGTGGGAACTGGGAGCTGTAATGGAACTTTTACCTGTGCCTGTCCCAGCACATTTTGCCCACACTCTCTAGCTGAGATAGCCTGGGCCTGCCCTGTGGGAACTGGATAAGCCTCCTTGAGAGAGGATTAACCCCTCCTCCTATGCCGCAACTGTTTCAGGGTACAGGAAGAAGTGAAGTCAAGGCAGCAGCTGCTCTCACAGAACGACAAGCTGCTTCAGTCCCTCAGAGTGGAGTTGAAGGTGTATGAGAAGCTGAACGAGGAGCAAAGGAAGCTACAGCGAGGTACTGTGTGCTCAGGGTGAGGCCGGAGCCTCAGGGCTGGGAGCTCAGCTGGACCATGGGCATGCAAGGACATGGCTCTTCCTTTTTCCTATACTACCATTAAACCCGCAGTAGCCCATAGGTAGACCAGATGTATTTAGAAGCAACTCTTTTGGCCTACTCTTTGTTTTTGAGGTCAGGTCTAACTATAAAGCACAGATTAGCCTTAAACTCAAAAATCCTCAAGCCATAGCCTTATAGGTATATATCAGTATCCTTGGTTCTTGGCCAAGCTGAAGTACAGAGTCTCGCTTCCTCCACCTCAGCTTGTTTTGACTTTGCCAGTAACAGGGTCAGTTACTGCCTCTCTAAGCAGGTCTGTCGGCACTCACTGTGTGGAGCTGTGTAAGTTAAACGAGGGCATTTATTAAAACATCCTAGCCACATTCCTGGCACATAGTAGGCATCCACGAAGAAATTTTTGTCATAGTTTTCCTGTCATTCATCCAGCAAATATTTCCAGAGTGCCACCCCATGCTGGGCATTGCTCTGAGGTGCTTGTTAGCCCTGGTTCACTCTGCTTCCAGAGAATGCAGATCAGAGTGCCTCGACTATAAGGTCTTATGTTTGAGAATCAATTTTGAGGCACAGTGGGGGTTTTTCTAAAACTAATTTTCCAGATGGTTTCTCCCTATTGAAAGTTTATCTAGAAAGGGTCATCTCGCAGCTTTTGCTTCTTCTCAAGTTGCTTCTCTTGTTCTTGCTATTGTGCCTGCCTTTTTAATATACTGTAGCCCTTAAAATCATCGCCTTTCATTCTATAATTCTGGTCCAAATAGATTTTATTACTACTAGACATAATTTCGGGGTTTGGTGTGCAATTTGCTAGGCTTTTATGGCCAGAAGTGAAATTAATTTCCAGCTCTTACTTAGCCTGTGGAATAGCTGCAATTAAGTCAGCCAATATTTTTGTTTTTAAAGTCGAGTTGTTATTTTAAATTGTACCTAGTTCTTAGGAGCGGGCTAGATGGTGGTGATGGGTTGAAATGCCCTTGAGTACCTATGATGGCTGACCATTGATCTTGGGAGATATCAATGCTCCCCTTTACATATGTCTGCAGTGGCCCAAGGTGAGGCATCTGGAGAAGGCTGGATGGGGCCGGATCCTTTTAACAACGTGCATGGCCTCCTGACAGAGATGCAGGCTCTCCGCAAGCAGTTAGAAAAGAGCATTCACACTAACAACACCCTGAAGAGCAAGCTGGAGGAGCAACTGTCACAAGGGTCAAAGAAGGCCCAGGAAGGGGCCCTCACTCTGGCTGTCCAGTCCCTGTCTGTCACCGAATGGACTCTTCAGCTGGACAAACATGGTAGGAAACTTGCTTCTTCTCATTTTGTGGAAGTGCAGCTATATGGATTTATATGGTGTGAGCTTCTGACTAATGGTTTCTGGCTGCGCTCAGCTCCCGTCTCAACATAGTTGCACAATCTCTGGGTTCTCTGGAAGTAGAATTTGAGCTCTAGCTGCCTGTGCTGTCTTCTTTCTTGCTCCACCCATCTGTTTAGTCCTACCCATAGCTCACCAAGGCTAAAAAGCTTTTTCATTCTCTCGCTGTGGTTTTTGTTTTGTTTTTTGTTTTTTGTTCTGTTGGAGGGTTTCTTTATATAGCACTGTCTGTCTTGAAACTCATTTTATAGACAGGCTAGCCTCTAACTCAAAGATCTTCCTGCTTCTGCCTCCCAGTGCAGGGATTTAAGGTGTCTACTCTATACCCGGATCTCTTGTTGCCTTTAAATGGGATCTCAGACTCCTTGCTCTGCCTTTTAGCATCTTGTAGGACCTGGGAAACCTCCCAGTAATAGCTGGATCTGTTTTATATTTACTTGTGCTCTTGAGTAGGGCTAGAGATGGAAAAGATCAGAGGACAAGGCAGCCATGCCACACTCCCAGCAAGGACTGGAAAAAAACAGCAAGTAGTCAAAATGGTCCCCTGTTCACACATGAGCTTTCTAATGATTGGGTTATTGTCTGTCACCTGACCATTCTCCAGTTAATGTGGAGGTTTAATTAAAAAAGAAAAAGAATGGTAGCATGGCTTTTGCTGTTAAGCAATGTTATTAGGATAAAACCCACTAGGGGAGTCTCAGAATCTGGGGAAGTGTCTTTTCAAAGCATCTTTGCTAGAGTACCATCACCCTGCGTCCCAGTGGGGCATGGATCCCAAAACCTGAACACACTCTGCTACTAGACTCTTGAGAGTTCAGTAGCTTCTTGGGTGTGAGAGTCCCTCCTGTATTACCTAGCATCACATAGACCCCCCACCCCAGTAAAGTGTTTTAGATGCATTATCCCCAAGTCCTGTTGCAGATCACTTTCCTTTCATGTTCCGGTTACTATAGCAGCTTCCACACTGACTCCTCCTGTGTAAAACACGGACCTCAGCATTGCCCCACCTCAAATGTAGCAACTTATCCTGCATCCTACAATGTCCTTCCCTCTCCCAGGCCTCAGCTACAGAAACTGTGTTTTTTCTTCCTGAATGATGACTCATGTCTGTAACTTTGTACCTGCCAAGTACTCTGCTTGTCTTGTCTTTGCCTCCTTCCCATGGGGCACTAAAAAAGTCCTAACATAACTCAGGAGTTCGCTCCTGGGATGCCACAGTGGGCTAGCCCTCTCACTTGAATGCCTTCCTCTGTGCTTCCCTCTCTTTCCCCTGACCAGCGTGAGATGAAGTTAAGTGTTTACTGCTTTGACAGGAGGGTTCTTCAAGAAACAACTCTGAGCGTGGCCGCTCCGTTACCTGGTATCTGCTCCGGGGTACCAGGGTGTGCATGGGTGTACATGGTTCTGGCTGCAGGGCTGGTTTGCAGGAAAGGTGTGAGTGAGTGTTGTATTTCTGAAATGGATGGATGCCTGTGAGATACTCTACCAGATTTTCATTCCATCCTATCTCTAGTGATGATGATGGCAAAGCTCAAATTTCCCTCTTGTTTTGTTTTTTCTAGGTGGCAGCAAATGTCCTGAGGCCTGTGATAATTCATTGGATCTGTTTGAATCCACCCAGGCAATGGCACCTAAATCAGGTACAAACTGGGTGACTCCAGTAGTGTTGGGTGTGACATTAGTGCTTTTAAACTAGCATCCCTGCCTGCTTGACAGTGGTTTGGGACTTAGATTTCTATCTTTAGAAGACAGTCTCTAAGCCAGCTGTTAACCAGTCACAACTCCAGAGGATTTAAGCTTACAGCTTTAAGCGGAAACCACCTTAGTGTGGCTTTCAAGGACTCTGGGATACAGCTTCAGCACTATCCTCCAATTTCATCCCTTGGCAGTAGGGTAACTACAAGTGTGGTCACAAATCTGTCATTGCCCCTGGACTGTGCTTTAAAATTCTTACATTTCCTAATTTTTACCAGTTGAGGCCCTCCTGCTTTCTCAAGACTCCATGATGCAGACTTCCCTGTAAAATACTTTTCCAGCTGCTCCAGTCGGAATCAACCAACAGGATTTTCTATCTGCATAATGCTGGCTTCTGGTCCAGTCCAGTGTCACCTCTTCCACGAAGCCTCCTTGACTTCTCTCTCCTTGCTCAGATAGTTGTTTTCTCTTGAGCTCTGGCTGGTTCTTACTGTCTCACTATATGTCCTGCAGCCTAATTAGACTCTGAGCTATTGGCATGCAGGTGACAGCATGGCTCATCTTGGCAGTCTAGGGTCTACTACAGAGTAAGTGTTCAATAAACATTGGTTCAATTGACTTGAATCTTTGCCCAGCATGGGGTAACACATAGCTGGAGGCGCAGAGCCAGGCCCCATTGCTTCTGTGCTTTCTCATAACTCTGTGAACACAGGTGCCACCCCAAGATGCTCTGACATTTTGCCTCTCATTTTGTAGCTTTGGAGACTCCTCTGCTCTCTGGAACTGACGTTGACTCCCTCCCCTGTGACAGTAGCTGTTCTGCCGTCAGCCCCGCTAGCATGCCCTGTATGGTTGATGGCCACCATGTGTGGGCTAGCAAGAGTGGCCACCATATGCTGGGCCTGATTGAGGACTATGATGCCCTTCATAAGCAGATCAGCCAGGGCCACAGACTGCTTGCCAAGATGGACATTCAAACTCAAGAGGCTCTGAGCCCCGCAAGTCAAAAGCTGGGGCCAAAGGTAACCTGAGTACCAGGCTTGGGAGAGGAAGATGCTTCCTTCTGTCTCTGTAAGCAGAGGGGCTGACCAAATTCTCTGTAAGATTTGCAGTGCCCTGGACTTCAGTAAGGGCCGAGAAGGGAAAAGTTGGGAAGTCTTGCACAGAAAAGCCTGGAGGTGATGTGGCAATTTGCTGATGATCAGTGGATAGCTTATTGAGATTGTACCCTGGGTTACCATGGTCACTGCTCAGTGATGTGCGGCACTGCTGTGTAACTTCTTATTTCTCTCCAATCTGTCACCCACTCTGTCCCACTGCCCTCTCATATCCAGTCGTTCTATCCACTTACAGTCCACGTGGGCAGTCCTGTCTGCTTGGCTCTGGGGATGCTGTGTGTCAGTTAGAGGTCCTGACCTTCTAAACAGATGAACTGAACGCAGCCAGGCTGGACCCTACCACACTGAGCTCACATCTGACTGTGCCATACTGTAATTTCTACAGCCACTCTAATGAGTGTGTTCTTGAGAGATGTTCTACTCCAACTCAAGGTCATCTTCTGGCAAAGGAGTTTTTCTGTATTTCCTCCCCTCAGAACAACCCTGAAGGAGGTGCTGTCCTCCACTTTGAGATGCTGAGAGCTGACACTTCTCAGTCTTGCAACATGCTTTCTGTTGTGACAGTGCTTACTCCCTGATTCCACTTCTCCCTGGGCAGCAGCTCTGAGGGCTGTGGTTGCTGGGCTAGCTTCAGACAGTCTGCCCACCATCAGTCACACTCCAGCCCTGACATGTTCCATGCTGAGCAGGCATTGTCATGGGCTGCAGTCCCTTTTCCCCACAATATCCATCTTCAGCCTGGTTTTCCTACTCCTCTGGCTTGGCATTCCCCATCCTCTGCCTCCCTCTTCTCTTTACTTCGTCTTCCTGGATTCCCCTTCTTCTCAAATTGCCTCTTGTCACAAACTTAGGTACCTGACAGACACAACACAGCATGTGCTTGACAGATACGAGTCCTGTACTTCCCTTAAGGCATGCACTGAGGTCCACAGCTCCAGACACTCGTAGACCTTTGAGCTTCCCTTAGTCATAGTTTCTGGACCCCACTTTTAAGGCTTCCTTTCATTTGCATGAATATGTAGGTATGGTGTTCATGCATGTATGTGTGTGTATTCACATGTGTGGTGTCACATACATGTGTGCAGGTGCATATATGTGTCGAGGTCTGATGTTAATATCCAGTCTCATGGTTCTCTGCATTATTTATTGAGGTGGAGTTTATTAGTTTAACCCAGAGTTCACTGCTCACTAGTGCCACTAGTCAGCTTGGCTCAGGGAGCCCCTGACTCTCCCTCCTTGTTGCTGGGATTATAGATGGCCACCATTCCTGCCCAGCTTGTACATGATTCTAGATCAGCATGCTCACTCAGCAAGCACTTTATCCACTGAATCATTTCCTCAGTTGCTCTTGAGTTTTACTGAAGACGCTTGAGTTTCCTGTGCTATTTGCTTTGGCTTTGTTTGTTTTGTATTGCTATATTTAAGAATCACATTTGCATTTATCTTCTTGTAGATGATAAGGTCCATGAGAGAAAGGATAGTGATTTTGCTGAACATTAAATAACCAGTATTTAGTCCCCTAAGGCCTGGTATAGAGTAAGTGCTTGATAAATAATATTAGATAAATTAACTAATAAGATTGCTGTTCTTTTCTGATTAGAATCTTTGTTTTGAAAGTTAGAAATTATAGAAAAGCATAAAAATATCTCTTAAAATGCCACTTAAATGTCAATATATGTGTGTGTGTGTGTACGCACACATATAATATACAAAGATAAACACACACTTTGGAAACATTCATAAAGTTTATGAAATATTGAGAAATACGAGATTCACATATTTCAGCTACATGGTATTAATTCTTTTCCTTTCACGCACTTGTCATTCAGTGGCTGCCAACAGCTGTTGTAGACATAGCATGGGCTATTCTGTCTTTCACTATTTGTGGGTATGTCACCTTCACTGAGTCATCATTATGTACAAATTTCTGATTGTATTTTGGTTAGCTGTGATGTGGGTTTCCGGTTGAAAGGCTGTGAATGTTTTAGGAATCTTGATAACTGTTAGCATGTTATGTTACTCTTCAGAGAGCCTCTATAGTTTATAGTTAGTGCTTGTCTGGTATACCTTTGTCTTTCTTAAATAATATTTATATTTTTGTAATTTTGCTATCTGATCAGGTATGTAGTTTTATAATTACCAGTTCCTCACCTTTTGTGTCTCTCTTCCTCTGTACCACTTCTTTCTTTTCTCTTGCCTTTGACATCTCTCCCCATGTCAATATACCTTGCACTCAGAGAGGGAAAGAGGTTTCCCAAGGCCCTGATACCATCGTTCTCAGTAAGCTATCTGGCAAATGTATGAAGTGTTGTACTCTGGGCTATACTGGTGTCACTCACTCTTTGCAGACTGGATGGGGTTACTCTGGGTTCTCTTCTTGGTCTAGTAACAGTAGTTAGTGGTGGTTACTGATTGGACTAAACTTGCCACCAACACTGTTTTCTAATACATCTCCCTACTGTCATGTAATACCAACTCCTGCTCATCATGCAAAACAGGAGCCCTAGTTGAATGACTCCTGCTGATTGTTAAACCGTGCTTGTTCATGAGTGATTTTGGTCAGGATGGCATATAATGGCCTTGCTATCCTTTGTAGGGTTCACACTCTATGCCTCTGAGCACGTTTCTCTCCAGCATGAACACAGCTAAGCTGATCCTGGAAGAAGCCTCCAGGCTGCTGAAGCTCTTCTGGAGGGTCTCGGTTCCCACAGACGGCCAGTGTTCCCTTCACTGTGAGCAGGTAGGTGATCACACATGTTTGGAGGCTCAAGGACACCAGAGAGGCCTGCATCTCCATTTGTTCATTGTCCAGTCCAGGAATGGCCCACGGTTACTGTGCTCCACCTTGCAGATGTGTCAGAGGGCATGGTACCGGGGGTGTTGGGGCCACAGTAAGTTATTACCTAGCATGCCATTATTGAGTGGAACCCTGTTCACATTTCACACATGGGGAAAGCAGGGTTCAGGGCCTGGGCTGAGGAGCTGGTGTGGAAGCATATGTATGTGAACTCTGGGCTTGGTTCTTTGCTTGATAAGCTTCACATGTCAGCTTATTCTTTAGAACAGCTTGCTCATTTTTCTAGCAGTATCTTGCACTTTAGCTATCTTTGTCTGGACGTTCTGATCTGTTGATAGCTTCCACTGGATTTTAGTAAAAAACTTTTAACTAGTTGAGAATGAAAGGAGCCAGGAGTCAGGCAAGCAGGTGGAGCCTTATCTTGACCTTTTTTTTTTTTTTCCTCCCAATTTTTCAAGACAGGGTTTCCTTTGTTATTCAGAGGCCTGGGTGTCCTGGACTCACTTTGTAGACTAGGCTGGCCTCAAATTCACAGAGATCCACCTGCCTCTGCCTCCCCAGTGCCGAGATTAAAGGTGTACGCCACCACATCTGACTCTTGTCTTGACTTTTATCAGTGGGGCTCCTGTAGGTCCTGGCACAGTGTACAACACCCTAGCTAATCACAAGCATCCCGGAAAGAAAAGCATTATGGGAAAAGAAGTCATAGGTCTGCCTGGACAGACAAGTTTTTCCAAAGATGAGCAGGATGGCAGAAGGGAAGTTTGCATTTCAGCGCTCTCCAAGCTCCAAAACCTGTCAGTGAGGTTATTTGTATTGAAAGTTCCCATAATAATAATGTCCTGTGGAGGAGTTTGGATACACTAAACTCAAGGATGCCCATAATCGTTTGTGTTGCATGGGGCAGTCATTCTGAGCCCACTTTTAGCTGATGGGACACTGACTAGAAGATGAATGATAAAAGGACCCCTTGAGCTCTAGCCTTGTTGGTTTTGCATTCTCTGAACCCACAGACTTTTTTCCATTAGAAGCTTACATGACAGTCTGCCTGCTGTGTATGTCCTGTGCCTCCCTGCTGGTTCCCTCTCACCCTCAAGTATTATATGCTACATAAATAGAGAGGGCTCCTTGATCACTCAGCCATGGCATTGTCTTCTATTTCATCGAAGCCCTTTTCACAGATTGTAATTATATATTGTTTGCTTAATGCCTGTCTCCCTCTTTTCCTTCAGGGGCTGTGTCTGTGTTATTCATGTTTTTTAATGAATGAATGACTAGATGGATGAATGAATAATTTCTTTCCACTCTCGAAAATCAGTGCCTGCTTTAAATTATTTTAACGGTAACATGTCTGTGCTAAACAGTTTACCCTCAGTGTAATGTTTTTGCCTTTAGCAGACAGAGGCAGCTGTTTTTTTAAGTATACAGAATCCAGTTTGTGTCTAATACATGCGTGTGCACAGACATTCACAGACACTCCCCACCCCCACCCCCCACAGGCTAAATTTATAGCCCTGTTGATTCTCCTTCACTTGCAAATCAGACTAAGGACTGTTAGTCTTTGTGACGATTCACCCTTATTCCTGAAGGTGTCTCAGGTAAGTATGTTCACGTCAGTGTCATAGATTTTCAGAGCCAAGGAGGACCTAAGAAAGGCACTGATAGTTGCTGCTGTGTGCAGACCCCTGTGTGGTAGTAAGTTCCTTCTGGGCACATTTCTGTTTCTGCCTATTTTGCATGTGGCACCTTTTGCTTGGTCTTTGTGAACCTGACTTCGGAGTTTCAGCAGCAAGCCTAGGTACTTGACAACCTCTTTTCTCTGTTGTTTATTTGCTGTTTATATTTAATTCACCTCCCCTTTCAGCTCCTAGAACTGCTCTGCAAAGTGTGTATCAGTTTATCTGAAAAGGTGTAGGAAGAGGGACCAATATGTAGTGACCTCCCTAAAACAGAACACTGACAGGACTGTGAGCGGAGAGCTTGGAGGGTCAGGGATAGAAGATGATTTTCCTTTTTTTTATTAATTTTTTTAGATTTTATTAATTTATTCAGATTAAAACTCAGTTGTTATTCCGTCACTTGCATCCTCCCATTCCTCCCTCCCTCCCGCTTTCACCCTATTCCCCTCCCCTAGGTCTATGACCAAGGGGGACCTCCTCTCCCACTATATGGTCGTAGGCTATCAAGTCTCATCTTGGTAGCCTGATTATTGTTTCTTTGAGTGCCACTAGGCCTCCTCACCAAGGGGAGGTGGTCAAATATGGAGCACCAGAGTTCATGTCAAAGTTAGTCCCCACTCTCCACATAACCGTGGAGAATGTCCTGTCCATTGGGTAGATCAGAGTAGGGATTCAATGTTTACTATTGTATTGTCCTTGATTAGTGCGGCTGAGATAAAAAAATTCAAGTGATACCACATGCTGGTGAGGATGTGGAGAAAGAAGAACACTCCTTAATTGCTGGTGGGAATGCAAACTTGTACAACCACTTTGGAAATCTATTTGGTGCTATATCAGAAAACTGGGACCCAGCTATTCCACTCCTTGGAATGTACCCAGAAAATGTTTCACCACACAACAAGGACATATGCTCAACCATGCTCATAGCAGCCTTATTCATAATAGCCAGAATCTGGAAACAGCCTAAGTGCCCCTCAATTGAAGAATGGATAAAGGAACTGTGGTACATTTACACTGTGGAAAACTACTCAGCTATTAAAAACAAGGAATTTCCAAAATTTGCAGATAAACGGATGGGACTAGAAATGATCATAATGAATGAGTTAACCTAGCAACAGAAAGACTCACATAGTATATACTCACTTATAATTGGACACTAGCCCAAAAAGGAAGTCCCACGAAAGTCTTCACTTACCAGGAGATTGGGATAGATGTGAGAACATCCTACTGATACTCTAGGTAAGAGAAATATAGGAGATGGGGAAATAGAAGTACCCAGAGGGTCCTAGAAGCCTACAAGAAGAACATCATGATGTGTGGATCGGGGCCTGGGAGGCGGGGGTCTGCTCAAACTATTGCACTAACCAAGAAGATGGTTTCCCTAATCAACCCTCTTATGTAGATTTGAATTTGGAGTTATATAAAACTTTATATAGTTACAAGTAGAATTCATCAAAATAGGACGGGAAAGCAGTGTATAAAAGTTCATAGCAATGGGAAATCAGCCAACCATACTGTGAGTTGCTGGAGATGGAGCCATTGGAACAGACACATGAGTGATACACTGCACTGGTTTGACCAGACTCCTCAGGAGAGACATGAAGGACAAGAAGACTTCCCCCAAAGCATAAAGCTTTCAACTGTTTTCAGTGGCTGTGATTTTAACAAACCACAATGTTAAGAAGCTGGTGTGTTCCTGTTGTAAGATAACTATAAATTCTTTTCTTTTACGTTTATTTATTTTTGTGTATGGATGCATGCTTGTGCACTGACTTGCATGTGGAAAACGTAGGACAACTTGGAGGAGTCAGTTCTCCCCACCATGTGGGGCCTGGGGCTCAATCTCAAATTGCCTGAAAAGCCCAATAGTGTAAGCTCTGATGTTGCATAATATCAATGGAAATTGAGAGTTTTACTGAAAGAAGAATAAATATTAAATCAGAAAAAAAATACAAGCCATATAATCCTAAATTTGAATCATAAACATCAAAATAAACTCATGATGCATTTTCTGTTTTAAAAATTGACTGAATAACTCTATATAAAAGACTGTAGAAATAAATAAAATCAGATTCAGAGCAGCAAGCCCCCTATATATTCCAAAGCAGGGTCCAAAGCCCATGAGACTGGTGAGGGCTTCTTTAGGAAATGATTTATTTCATGTTCTAAGATGAGCTTAGAACCTATAACATCCCAGTGAGCAAGAAGGAGGAAGATCCTGGCCCTGTACAACATCACCCCCTGCAAGGTTGTGAGATGGGCAGCTGCCAGGGCCTCCTGTCTGCCAGCCTGGAGTAGCCCTGGCAGCAGTCTACCAACAACACTCCCAGGAACTGTGAGAGGCACATACTAAAAGAAAGTAGCTGTAATAATGTATTCAATTCTTGTTTTGATGCTGAATCAAATGAATTTTGTTGTGGGAGGAGGAGGAAGAGAAATTTCTGACTTGGTTATTTTTTAGAATTTGATAGAACTTTTATAGATTGAGCATCCCTAATACACCTGCCTTGAAAGTCTGGGATTTGAAATTTGTGTCCTCAGATTAGGCATGCTCAAATGGGTCCAAGGAATTATCTTCACTTTCTAGGTGTGCTTATGCTATCACAGGTTCAAAAACAACTTTTTAAAAGAGCTGTATACTAAAATATTTTATAAATGAAATGGCATGGTCAGTTTCAAACTAATATTGGAGGGAGGCTAAGCCAGTGTGGCCTGGAATTGGTAGTTGCTCCATCTGGATGGGTTCCTGGAGGTTCCTATCCAATTCTATTGATTCTGATAGATATTTGAGATGTTCAGCATAAGAAGGAAAAGAAAAACCAGGAATAACCAAGAGAAGAATAACCTATCCCAGAAGCCAGACAAAACACTGATGCCCTGTGTGGCCTTTGGGAAGGGGTGTCTTCCAGTTCTGTTTCTTGGTTCTAACTGCCTACTTGGTGTCATATAATCTGCTTACACTAGAAACTTACCCCTTATTGTGACCTCACAGAGTTAGGTAGCTTTTCTTTTTCTTTTATAATTTACAAATTGAGTACATTTGTACTATTAGGTCAAGGTGTAATTAATTATACATTTAAAATTATTTAATGTACTTTATATTTAATTGACATGGTTACACATTATTACAGGTCATACTGAGGTGAGGGTTCCAATACATGTGTACAATGTGTATTGGTAATATCAGGCTGATTGACATACCCATTGTTTATTATTTCCTTGCATTGGCATCACTCCAAATCTCCCAGACAGCTGGAGTTGCACTTTCTTACCCCCATTTTCAGGAAGTGGGAGCCAACACTTCAGGGGGTTATGTGACTTGCCTCAGGCTTGTGTGGCCAGGAAGTGGCAGAGCTAGGCTCTGAAACCTTGCTATCTTAGTATACCTTCTTCATGGGAGAAACAGGAAGATCTAAATCCAGTGGAATGACAGACATAAATACTTAAAATTCCTTGTATTAAGTGCTAGCTTGAAGATGTACAGTGTTAGGATAGTGCTAGTAAGAAATGACCTGCAAACTGGCCACTGGAACCTGCTCTTCAATGGGCACTGGTGCTCAGAGAAAAGAAAGGAGCTCTTTACTGGTTAGGGTCATTTCTGCTGTCCATCCTGATACGGGCTCCTGCGCTCCCAATAGGTAAGGACTGTTAGTTGAAGCACTAAATTAATATTATGGCCTTAAGGAATAGGGATAGGGTGATGGTTCAGATGGAAAAGTGCTATAGAAATGTGAGTATCTGGGCCTGGAAGTTCAGGTCTGTGACTCCAGCACTGAGGGAAAAGGTAGTGGTAGAATTGGCCAGTCTTCTAACTGTGAGCTTTGGGGTCAATGAACTGTCCTGCTTCAAAAGCTAAGATAGAGAGCAATGAGGGAAACACTCAATGCTGTTTTCTGGCCTCTGCATGAGTATTCATGTAGGTACATGCACATGTGCACATACACATGAATATGCATAACACACACACACACACACACACACACACACACACGTTTCAAATGGTCTGAAGTCATCCCCTGGTAGTGCCAATGTTAATGCTTTATGCCATGTCAGTATATATGTCTGTATAGATATGTGTGTCCAGGTTTATAAACTGTTATTGTTTTGGTTTTATCACTAATTATAATCATATATCAATGAAGTCCTGACATATTATTTTAGCTACAAAATTATTCCTTTTAATGTAAGCTGACTGTAGAAAGATCAGTGGGGTAAATCAGGCAAGCTCTAGGAAAGAACCATGCTTCCCCAAGACCACCCTCCCTGCTTCTACCATGCCCTTTGAATCTCAGTTCTCTACAGTGTGAAAGGTGAGCCAGGGGCAGCTATTTCAATGTCACAGATGTGGAATTTAGGGTAGCTTTGTTCTAGGACGTGACCTGTGAGATTGTGATTAGAAGACAAGTGTTCCTGGGCTCCTGGCCCATACTAAAGAATCAAAGCAAACCTAATGATGAAATTAGCGCCTGTTTTGGAGAAGCTCTGAAGTCTTTGTACCTGACATGATTGGTTATTCTTCAAAAGAGGTTAAAGCAGGGAATTAAAAAAAAAAAAAAAGATACATACCTTAAACATTTTAGTTTAGCTTAAAACAGACAAATGTCCATTCATTTGCCGTTCTTTTGATGTCGGGCCAGGCCTTTCCTTTGACTTTGGGTCTGCTGATTGGAGCTCCACATCCTCTTTCTTTTACAACCACATCCATAATGTATTTCTGTCACTACCAATTTCTGTTTCCTTAAGATGAAAAGGAAACTTAAGGCACTTGCAGAGCAATCTGAATATAGAAATTTTATAGGCTGTTCCTCCTACGTCTTTTACAGTTGTCTCTCCCACACCTAATTTGCCAGCAAAGTGTGCTTCAGTGGCTTGCCTTTATCTGGTCTCCCATGAAGCATATGTTGGTTTCCATACAGCTAACTTTCTGTTCATATATGTGGCTCACAGGTCAACTTGATATGTAAATAGATTCTGTTATTTTGTTGAAAGCACAGATACCATAAACAAGTTTGGAAACAAATTAGAAAAGATGTTACATGAACTGGCAACTTACCCTGTCATTTCTTGGTAGCAGAGGTAGCTCAGTGTAGCTAAGAGAAAAGGGGTGTCCTTTGCCCTGCAGCCAGTTAAGGGAGTCTCTGCTGTGCTACTTCACAGGATGGTGGCATTGCATCTACATTCCACTCAAAAAAAAAAAAAAAAAAAATCATTCTAAGGTTCTGTAGTTGCCAAATATTGTCATGTTAAAATTCAACATTAAAAAAGAATTTAATTTGGTATTATAACTTCTGTTAACACAAAAGAAACTACAAAAATTCGAAGCTCACCGTTGATGTTTGGTTACCACATCTATGTGTGTTTAGAGATGTGTGGATCTGTGCTTCCTTTTATGAAACAGAAGTGCCTCAGATTCAGCATTCAGTCTGTTGATTTGGGCCTTTTCTTTCACTAATTATAACCATCTTTTGAAAGCAATAAATAGAGCTCTGTAGCATCCTTTTTAATAGCTGTACAATTCTTCCTCTCAGTGTAAGGACCACAATTTATTTACTCAGATTCATATGAAACAAATCAGTCTGTTTATTGTTCTTGCAACTGGCAGTCCTAAGGTGAGCACCCGTGGAGAAAGGCATGTGCTTGTGCTGATGTGGTTCTTCCAGGGGGCAGATGCTGTGGTGCAGGATTGCCAGGTCAAAAGGATACATGCATTTACAACTCAGTAGATCCTGCATCCAATACTATCCCAAGTCCTACCATGGTTCTCCCCCACCATGCATTCTGTCCAGTTCTACTAATGTAATGTGTAAACGGGGGGGGGGGGGGGGGGAGGGGCTTTTAGCTTATTCAGATATTTTGCTAGTAAGGTTGAACATCTTTTGATATTATTTTTAGCTCACACTGTGTAATCGTTTTATGTTATTATATTTTTCTAATTCTTTTTCTTTTTTTCTTTAGATTGGAGAAATGAAGGCAGAGATCACCAAACTACACAAAAAACTGTTTGAACAAGAAAAGAAGCTGCAAAATACAGCAAAACTTCTGCAGCAGAGCAAGCACCAGGAGAAAGTCATCTTTGATCAGTGTAAGTGAGAGGACAGGGGATGGGGGTGGGGCACTGCCATAGCTGCCTACTGCCTGCCTCTGTGGGCTAGCACTGCAGCCCTGGCTTACACTCTTTGGAGGCCAGGCTTTTGAGATTTTGCCTCTATTTGAGGGTGTTTGTTTATTTGTTTGTTCTGCTTTATCTTTTTCAACCCACACATTTCTTCCAGGACTGTTCTCTCATGGAGTGACAGATTGTGCCTTATAGGATTGTGGTTGTTAGGAGTATGGTAGGCTCCTGTCTGTCCTTAAGGTGGTTGTTCTAGAGGATAGGGCCCCCTGAGATGCTTTTGAACGGAGTACGCATTGTCATCTGGAACATGGAGTGGTGGTTCAGGACAGGACATGCAGGGACAAAGGTGAGGTGTAGACTTTATGTGTAAAAACCTAGAGTAGTCACTGTCAGGTAGCAGCAGACTGTGGCAGGCTGAGGCAGGAAGGGGACCAGACAACAGGGTCTTTTGGGAAAGACTATGGGGCACATCAAGGTGGCTCCCTCCTCCTGCAGAGGATCAGCCTGTCATGCTTCATGTGAAAGCTCTGCATGGTGTTGCTACCATGGGTTTTAGTGGAGAAGGAAGAGAGGTTAAGGTCAGTGCTGGCCCTAAGATGGCCACACGAGAGACTGTTAAACTCTGTGTGCCTCATGTTCAACCCTGCAGTACTCTTCACTGTGTGTGGAGAGAAGCGGCTTCCACCAGGGTCTCCTGCAGCTCAGCCCCAGCCTTGCCCATGCTGCCAGTCAGATTGCCTGACTTGGAAATGTCACTGATTGTACCTTCCTCTATCCACTCACAGCCTAGGGCTGCTCTCTCAGCAGCATTTCTTAGAGGCACCAAGCATTGATTATTGCTAAGTAGGCAGTCTCATTAACTGTCCCCCTGGGAACATTCTGAAAAAGACTGTGAGATTAGTAAGTGTTTGAACTGCAAATGAATGAAATTCAGTTATGGTCAGGCCATGACCTCCTGTCTGGTATCCCATTCGCAAGCTCTGAGGACAGGGGAGGAGAAGTTCTGTCGTCAAGGAAGTTGGCCTTACTTAGGGATGATGGAGCCAAAAGTTTCAGGGTTATAAACTGCGGGCCTGCCTGAGACAGCCTGAAAGGCTTTGATTCCAGACTAAATCTGATTGGCCCTGAGGGATGTCAGTCAGACTGCAGAGAAGCAGGAGCAGGATTGCTGCGAAATCTTGAGGTCTCCTAGAAGCAAGAGAGCAGTGAGTGCTCCAGGCATGCTGAAGACATGGAAGGCTTTCAGTGAGCAGTCATGCTGTTGGTTAGCTTTCTTGCATTGTGCTACAATCCCAGACAGAAACAACTTAGAGGAGACGTTTGTTTTGGCTCACAGTTTGGAGAGTATAAAGTTAACCATGGTGGTGGGGCCCGTTCCCATCTGTGAGAATAGTAGCTTGAGGAGGCTGGTCTCATTATGTGATAGACAGAAGGCAGACAGGATTAGAGGGGGCAAGCTATCATCCTAATCCTAGTGGCCTATTCACACCAGCAAGGCTCACCTTATAACCTCTGCAAATGGTCCCACCAGTTGGGAACTGAGTGTTCAAACACAGGAGTCCATAGGAGAACATTTCATGTCCAAGCCATAATAGAGGGAAAAGGGAACAAAGAGCCTGTGGGCCGCGCCCAAGGAGGAGCAGCAGGGTTTGCGGTGGTCCATTGTGCATCAGAATATCACATGGCAGGGCGAGGTTTCAAAGACCTATTACAGCCTCTCTGACAGGCAGGGCTGCGGAGGAAGGGGGAATTTGAAAGACAGGATATTATGGGTCTGGCTGAGGGACTTATGTCACCTATGGAAAAGAGGAGCCCTCAAAGACGTGGTCAATAGTGGCAGTTGTGGACATGCTCAGGTGCTATGGAATATTTGGACCAGACACCTGGAGAAGCAGGGGAAAAAGTGGTACTTTACACAGCCTGAAGCCAGAGAATGAGGCTCTGGCTCAGCTTCCCCCTGAACAGCCACAAGGCTGCTGCTGCTGCTGCTGCTACTGATTCTAGTTTGGAATGAGGAATTTCAGGGGCCAGTAGAATTCAGCTCAGATGGTGGATAACCCTACTATGGCAGATCTGAGAACCAGATCCAAAAATGCCACATCCTGGGACAATATGTGAGAGCTGGGAATGTTCCCAGGTCTGAGCTGTGCCATTCTGTGTGACATGTATTAAGTGGCTCTGACTCTGAGTTTTAGCCTCCTCCTCCCTAAACAGAGCCAATCATTTTAAAACACAGTTTACCACAGGGCTCTGCTACTAGTTATAAATCCAGCTGTAGAATTGGGAGAGTGATGCCACCAAGGTGGGGGACAGAAGAGCTGCCCCATCGGGTGCTGGTTTCTCTACAGTGAGTCCCTGGATACTCCTAAGCCCATTAACCTGCCAAGTCTGTTCCTGGTTTTGAAGTGACAGAGTGGGATTGACATAGTGTCTCCTCCCCCACCTCCTTCACATGAGAACAAGGATGAGAAAGGTCCAGGGTCTTGTCCCTTCTGTGCTTGGACCAACACTGTACTTCTTCTCAGAACCTATAGGAGAGGGCTGGGGAAGGGTGAGACCTGGGAACCTGGGACCCTACCACTCATGAGTCACATGGCCTGAAACTGCCCGCTTCACTTCTGTGCCTTAGGTCCTCTTTTGCCAAGTAGGGGTAGTAATCCTGTTTCACAGGATTGGAGTCTTCAATTAGACAGGGCCTGTTGTGGGGCCAGACAGGCCCACCAGTGGAGTGGGAGATCCCTAGACTGAGGTCAGTGTGATTTGGGATGCACTCTTTACCACTCTGAGCTTTGACTTCTTATCACAGCAGAGATTTCTGAGTGTGGGCACCTGGGTGGTGTGTCTGTTTAGATGTAAAAGAGACTTCAAAACGTGGGCTAGCGGCGCCTTAATGCTTATGAAGAGCTTGGCTCACTGGGTACAGCCAGTGGTCTTTCAAGATTATTTTTAACCTCCGTGCCATGACAAACTTTTCTGGGTCACAGGGCCCTTGACGGATCTTGAGAAAGTGATGGTCTCCGGTCAGAAAAACTCACAAATCCCTATCCACACAAGAGCTGTATGCTGGTATACTGGGCTTCTTAGAGCACATTGTGAACCCTGAGGCCAGGGGTAAGGAGACACAGAGAGGCTGGGAACACCTGTGGCATTCTCTTTATTCAGATAAAAGTGAAGCCCACTCTGTCTCTGCCTCCAGATGGATTTTTTTGTGAAGCAAGAAAAGAATATTTCCTCTAGTCGACCACAGAACAGTTATTCTGAGTAAACAGGCATTGGGCCATGTGCTAAACATGAGTCACAGGTAGCCTCTGCAAGCACGAGCCAAGAGCCTGCATTTTGAGGAGCAGTGTACATCCTGCTGCTTCACAGCCTCCCAAGTGTACTGCTTCTAGATTCCCAATCAGGCTCAGGCACTGATATTTTTCTTACTGTTTTAGTTGATGCTGGGCAAGAAGGGACTGGAGAGGGAAGCCCCTTCATGCATGGTTACCCCTAGTTGGTAGGCACTTGTGTTCTTTTCAGGGTCTGACACAGCTCAAGTGTCGGTGAACAGGAGCCTCTGAACTTCCCCATTAGCCCACTCCTGTTTAGTCAGAACGCAGCTTGCCCTGTGTAACCATGCTGAGTTGTTACACCAGCTGAAAGGGAGGAGATAAAATGCCCTGAGTTCTTTCTTCCAGAATACCAGAAGCATGTTTCCAGAAAGGTTGGATAAAACTTTATTTTCACAGGACTTCCCTAGATCCTTCGTGTGAGCTTCCAGGTGGGGGCTTCCCAGATGGCCCGGGACACCAGAGGAAGCTGGACACTGTCAGACCCTGCCCTCTACACTGCCCAGCACCACCCTCCTTCCAAACCTACAGAAGGGGAGCCAGGAGGCCATGCAGGGCCTGGCATTGCCTCTGAAAAATCAAATGCATGCATACTCTTTCCTTTGGGGACCTGTGAGGGCTTGAAGTATTGTCTATAGCCCACCCTTTCCGACAGATTATTTGGCTCTGACGTTGAGAAAGAGCACCAAGACCTTCGTCCTTCTCTCTGGTCTGGATGCTTCAGGGCTGTTGTGTTACTCATTGCTGTGACAAAAATACCCCAAAGAAGTAGCTTAAGGGAGGAAGGGTGTTTTTCGGCTCATGATGTGGGGGCATATGGTCCACCGTGGTGGGGAATGCATACGGGAGCAGCACAGCCAGCGGTAGTAGAAGCTGACAGCTCATTTATGTCTTAGTGGTTCAGAAAGTCCAAAGTGTGAGCCAGAACCCGAAGTACATATCCTTTCAAAAGGCTTGGCTCCAGCAGTCCACTTCTGCTAGCTAGGCCTCAGCCCCACAGGTCTCATAACCCTCTATGATGGTCATCTTTAACTGTGAATGTGACACAGCCTAAAGTCACCTGGGAAGAGACTCTCAATGAGGGATTGTCTGCACTGGGTTGCCTTGTGGGAATGGCTGTGGGGAGTTGTCTTACTAAGATGTAGGAGGACTCATCCATTCTTTGGGCAGGAGGATTCTGAGCTGGTAAGAGCAGAGAAATTGAGCTGGATACAAGCAAACAAGCCAGCCAGGAGCATGCGTGCGTTTCTGCTTTTGCCTGTGGGTGTTATGTGTCTAGCTGTTTGGGGCTCCTGCTCCCCTGACATTCACACTGAAAGACTATAACCTAGAATGGCGAGATGAAGGAAACCCTTCCCTACGGTGCTTCTTGCCAGAATATTTTATCACAGAAACTTAAATGATGCTAGGATACTTTCCAAAACAGTACCTCCAGCTGAGGGTCGCGTTTTCAAACATGAACCTGCTGAAGCTCCTTCAGCAGC
Source organism: Acomys russatus (assembly GCF_903995435.1). Taxonomy (NCBI): domain Eukaryota; kingdom Metazoa; phylum Chordata; class Mammalia; order Rodentia; family Muridae; genus Acomys; species Acomys russatus. The sequence goes on along the minus strand of NC_067138.1, from coordinate 77,812,548 downwards.
TGTCCAATTGTCTGGGCCCAAGCTTCCTGCTCACTGTTTTCATTCTACTCCTCTGTGGCTCTAATTGCTTTTTTTTTTTTTTTCCTTTCTCCTCAGTGGTCATCATCCACCAAGTCCTTCAGAAGGCCAGGGGAAACCTGGAGGTAATGGCGCTTGGGTTGTTTGCACTGAACACTTTGGGATATTAGGGCTTAGGGAGGTTGGACTGTCTTCTTTTAAAGAATAACGTCGGAGGTGAGACGAAGAGATATAGCCTCCACAAACAGCTGTGGTTTTCATCTGGAAGAGTATGAAAAGTTCGATTCTGTCACAGCTGTCCTCTGTGGATGCTCTGTTTCAATGCTGTTTTACCAGTGAGAAGTACAGCAAACAGCAGCCCACGCAAAGGCATGTGGCATATGCATGCAGACTTTCTGGAATGAATGAATAAGTGAATTCAGTGCATGTTCATGGTCATTTTGTTCTGATGTATAGTGATCAAACTGTCTTTAAAAGAAGTTTTAAAATAGTACCTCACTTTGAACTCTGTGAGGGATCTTACTTCAGAAACTCCATGACCTAATATTCTCATTCTCTCTCTCTCTCTCTCTCTCTCTCTCTCTCTCTCTCTCTTCTCTCTCTCTCTCTCTCTCTCTCTCTCTCTCTCTCTCTCTCTCTCTCTCTCCTCTCTCCTCTCTCTCTCTCTTCTCTCTCTCTCTCTCTCTCTCTCTTTTGTTTTCCCTTTTCCTAGCTCAGGCCCAGGGTGGCTGCTCATCCAGAAACATCCAGTCCCAGCAGGCCAGGCTCCTGAGGAGAGCTCTCAGCTAATAAAGCTTGTGGTCCTGAGATTGCGTGCCTCTGTCCTCACTGTGGCTCCTGGTGATGGGGGAAGCAATGGCTGCCACCAGAGGAAGTGTGGCGATGTGCTGTGCTTTCTGTCTGAAAGTTGGCTTCAGGTGGTAGTTTCAAAGGCACCATTGCTCTGCAGTCAGGCACCAGAAAGGCTCTGAATGCTCTGATTGATCTGGAGTACCCTGCACACTGGCGGGCTTCACACCCTCAGGTCTGAGAACTCAGCTTTCATCCAGCACTGCAGTTAGTGGATTCTCCTTAAATGATTCATTCTGTTTCAACCGTGTGATTCACGTATTTTGGGTGGAGCCTCAAAGCCTAGATCCTAAACTCCCTTGCGAGACACACCAGTGTCTTGGGAGCCATATGGCCCTCACCTCTCACATACTTCTAGGCCCACTCTAGAATCCAGAGAGAAACGAGTCAATGTGGGGCTGCTTTGGCTCTGTGCCTCCCTAGGCAGGCCCTCAGATGCAGTAAACAGAGTGAGGCTTGTGTGATGCTAGTGTCCTGTCTGCATGGCTGCCCTGTGTTGCTGCTTGATGGACTTGGTTGCTGCAGCCCTGTCACTGACTTTCATATTTAGCTGGTCTTGGCCTTGTACTGAGCCGCATGGGTTCCTGAACATTAAACACAGCCTTGCTTAGCTCTGGTTATTGCTGACTTTTTCTTTCTGCAAGAGCCCATCCTGTTTACGTGTGGCTTCTTAGTGTCTCCCATCCTTCCACCTTGCCTGCTGCCTCATCTCTTCTCCTCTGACCTCTCGGGCACTCTGCTCTGGTCCCTCGGCCATTCCCCATCTCCAGGCTGCTTTCTAGTCTTTGGTTCGTTTCTCTTGAGTCTCCTCCGTCCTTTCCCTAAAGCAGCTAAGGTGCAGAGGCATACTGTGCATCTGACCAGGCATTCCCCACCTGCCTGTGTTGGCAGCTTTCACTGTTCTCTGCTTCCAGGCCAGGCCCTGGCAGGGATCACAGTGCCCCAGGTCTGGCTGCTAGCTCTCTTCCCCTTTTCTCCTCTTGCCTCTTTGCTTCCAGCTGGTTGTTTCAGCCTAAGATGCCCTGCTGTTCTTCCCAGGATCAGCCAGTCCACTGCCTTTCCCTGCCATTTCTTTCCGAGCCAGCTATGAGCAGTCCTTCAGAAATCTTTTCCCAAGCTAGAATCCTAAGACTCCTAATTCTGGACATCCACTTTCTCTCTGACCTTGCCCCAGCTCCTTCTGGACACTTCCTGTTTGCTGATGCTCCCTGCGCTCTTGGAGAGTACCCTGTGTCCACAGTGAATGGCAAGTTTATGCATGCATGTGCACACACACACAACAGGACAGACAGACATGCAGAGATAGAGGTAATGCTGGCCATTGGCGTTGCCCTTCATATCCCTTCTTCCAGACTCCAGGTGGGCTCTCCTGCTGCCCACCCGATAGCTACCCAATAAGGCAGCTGTCAGGCCCCTCAACTGCTTAGCCAAAGAGCTAAGGCCCAGGAACCTGCTCTCTGTCTCTGACTCCTCAGCTGGGCCAGCCTCTTCCTGCATGGGCTCCTGCAGTTTGTGCTCTTTTCTTTACCGCGGCATCATTTTATGGTGTACCACTGTGTGAAAAGCAGATTTAGGTTCTGCTTCATGTGAGGTTCCCTTCTCCACAAGTTCACCCCTTTTTCTTGAGACAACACTTGCCTGCTGAGAGCTGCAGACCTTGCTTCTAGCCCCCAGCCACATACTGCTGTCCACAGTTTGCACACCTGTTCAGTAGGAATTACCTTCCCACCTACCCCTGATGTTGTGAGCTGCAAGAATTGCAGTTAGCTGAACAGGAAGGCTCTTGTCCTAAGTCAGCACCTCTTCTTCAGCGTCTCTCTGTGGTTGGCCGCAGGCCACTGCTGTCTGGAGTGCCTATGTCAGATGTGCAAATAAGCATATGTGAGCAGTGCTTTGAATCATGAGGAACACTCAGGCCAGGCCGGACAATAGACCTGGGTTCAAGTGTATCTATGGTGAACAGTGTTACCCTGACTGGTACATGCTTAGCACATTGCCCATGCGAGCTGAGCTTGGGCATTGGCATGGACGTTAGCTGAGGTTTTGGAACCTCTGGTCACTAAACCTGGGGTGCCTGTGAGCAGCAGCCTGCATGGCTGGACCTCTGGGAGCCCAGGGTTACCTCATTTCAGGTCTCCCACAGTCTTTCAGCAACACAGACATCCAAAGCAGCTGTGATGTTATTCTCTAACCTAAAATACTCCCAGACATTAGCTGGGGAGGTGGGGAGCTCCTTCGTCTGGGAGGCGGGGGAGCATTCTAGTTTGTTTTGCCTGGATGAGGGCCAAGAACAAACTGCAAATTTGGTCCTTGGAAAATGTTCCATTGTCCCTGGTGAGTTAATTTTACCAGCAGCTGAATTCAGGAGCCTCTGAAGCAGTAATCAAAAAAAAAAAAAAAAAGTGTCAATTTCCCATTGGTGAAATTAATCAGCACGTGTGCCTGAGCAGCTGCACCTGAGAGGCCCAGCTGCAGAGGCTAAATATATAGTGAGGCAAGAGGGCCCGGCAGGGTCTCCTACCCTCTCTGCCTTGGGAATGGCCTTCAGTGTCATTCTCATACCCACATGCTCTGGGTCTAGCCCACCGTGAAGCCCAAGGTGCTCTCTGTCAGACACCTCCTTTATTTGGACCCCTGCACATTTCACCATACAGGAAACTGAGTCTTGAGAACCTGCTCTCTGAATGATCCTGCTGTCTGGATCTTTCTTCCAAGAATGTTGTCTGTTGTTTAAAAAAATTTTTTAAAGTAGCCATTGCTCTGTGTTCACAATGGCCTGGGTGGCCAAGGCAGGGGCGTGGAGACCCACAATTGAATTCCTTGACACAGCAGCCCTGAGAACTGCTTGTAAATGACCTGTGAAAGCAGAAAGACTGATCTTGTTAATAAGGTCTCAGTATTGTGGAGGCCAAGAAGCCTGCCTTCGGGAACCTGGCCCTGCCAGATTGCCTCTTCAATCTTGGCTGTATTTTAAGTCTAAATCAAAAATTCAATTATCAAAATGACTCATCCTGTCTCTGGAGAAGCTCAGACTGCCCCAGCAGCAGGGCTACTTCCCTCTCACCACAGACAGGTCTCCCGTCCTGAGCTGTCAGGTTGCAGGTAGGTGGCTGTGGGCAGACCCTGAGAGCCAGCCTCTTGCTTTAGGCCTCAGGGCTCTTGATTGGAGCAAGCTTCAGTTTCCTCATCAGTAGGTGTAATGGGCACTATGAAGTCAGACTGGCCAGACACGAGTAACTCCTCACAGTCCCTTCTTCCATGTAGAAGCATAAGCTAGTGTCCACGTACCTCTGGCTCCCTTATTCTCTAGACTCCCTGTATCATTAGGACCACTTGATCCCCAAAGCCATCACTTCCTCCAGGTGACCATCTGCTCTTACCTGGATAACTTGCAGTGGTTTGTCCCTTGAGTTTCCTATGTCTACCCTGATCCTGTCCAGCTGCCCTCACACACTGCAGGTTTCCACACAAAGCGAATTTTGTCACCCTCTGGTTAGCCCCAGAGGGACCTACCATCACACTTCTGACATGACATGCAGGCTGCCTGTACCTGTGTTCTAGCATCTTAGGCCCCTCACCCTGGTCACCAGATCTTCCTTGGCACATGCCCATGCCCCGCATGCTTTTACCATGCCTTCCATTGTTAGCTGACTCTTACTTGTGATCTGTGGCACAGTCTTTGGTCTTTCTAGCTTCACTGTTTATGGACTTCCCTGATGATTATCCCTTGTTTAGAATCTTGATAGCAACTCTGGTAGAGCCTAGGTATCAGGAGGCAGTGACATCATTGGCAAATAGCAGAGAAGCCGTCTGGTTAAGGTGGGTATGTTGGCATAGGATGTCTGGGGGCTACTGAAGGGTCCAGACTGGAGTGTACTTGTGGGAACCAAGATGGGGTGTGTCAGGACACTCTGCCTTGGAGATGAAGGAGCAATGGGAGGGTGTCAGGATGCTAAGTCTGGCTCAGACCATGGGAGAGAACTTTAGGGAGGTGATTAATGCCAACTGCCAGCCTGTTGAAATAAGGATAGGAAAGCGTTCCCTCTGTAGAGGTTTATAGGCTACAAGGGATCCAGGGGAGAGACTTGAGATATGGGGCTGGGTGCAAGCAGCTTGGAGATCAATGTATTCTTGGGAAGATCACTGGGCATCTTGTGATCATTGTGTTCATAGGATGAAGGAAAAATCTAGGGAGAAGGCCAGAGCTTTAAAAGGCTGGACATGTGGCTTGTACCCCTAATTCAGCATCACCAAGGAGGCAATGACAGGAAGATCCCTGGGGCCTGCCTAACCTAATCAATGACCTCAGACCAATGAGATCTTCTCGACAAACAAGGTGGATGGTAACTAAGGAATGATGCTTACAATTTTCTGTGGCCTCCATGTATGTGTGTGTGCCAACCCATGATACACATGTGTACCCACACAGACATCCACAGATAAACCTGGAGATGAGGCCTTTTGGAAGGCATGAGAAAGCCTTGGTACGTCCCCAAAGAAGGCCAGCCCTATGCCCACGAGGGCATAGAATTTCTTATCGTGGCTGTAGCTGCAGGGCAGGGGCTAGCAGGAGAGGGAGCCTGTGCAGCAGGGGCTCTAGCCTGAAGGTGGATTCCAGGACTTACCTGATGCCTCTGTCCTATGTCACATCATGACCTAGGGTGATCTGTGTGATGGCTTCAGGTAGCTCCTGTTTAGAGACAGGATAGTATCCAAGAAGCTTTTCAGGAAGGTCTATTTTGGTTGTCAGATTCCGAACTGCCCCCAGGAAATGATCCAAATATCCCTTTCCTCAACTTTGCCTGTCTTCTTACCTTGTTTGTTTCCTGTCTTCATGCTGCACTGCTGGGAAAGCCACCCATAGCATGGTCCTCTTACACGCTTTGGGCCTTCTTTCCCCCTTGACCTCTCTTCACTCTCCCCTCCATTTCTGCCCATCCTTACAACCTGAAGATGGTCAGGCACCTCTGGTATAGAAGAAGGCAGCAGTGTTCCTCTGGGTCTTTCTATCTCCAGCTCCTACCTGGTGTCTGAGGGTCAGGATGAGCTACAGTACAAGCCAATGACACTACCAATCCAGATACCATTCTCCCTTGATACTTGGCCCTCATGGCTTTATTTCCCATCCATCTGAACCATGTTTGGTGTTGTTCCTAACCCTATCTATGTGGTACCAGTCTCTTCACTCTCTTCACAGGCTCTGTAACTCCTTGCCTATGTATACATCACTCCTAGTCTAAAGTGCTCATCTCGCAAGTCTTCAGCCCAACTACCACAGTCACCAAAAGACTCACCCATGCATCATTTCTAGGCAACCATTCTTTAAATCACAGTTTTCCCCTGTATAAGAATGACATTCCTATTCCCTACTCCTAGTAACTGCATTAGAATTAGATTTCAACTATTAGAAGCTAAGTTAGTTGAGACCAAAAAATGGATCTAAAGCCCCATTGATTGACCATATTAGTAGAGACACAGTGTCCAAATGAACAAATTGTCTTGTTCTGCCCATGACCTGCCCATTTGCTTTAGGAGGCTTGTGAGCAAAGTGGATTACATGTCAGTTTATGGACTTCGTTTTTTTCACCCATTGAACATAAATACCAGGAACTATGTTTTATATGGTTAAATTTAATCCTATTGAGTAGTATGGACTTTAATTTTTATTGTTATGTATAAGAATATTTTGCCTGCATGGACCTAGCTGCATCATGTGTCAGCAGTTCTTTAGAGACCAGAAGAGACGTCAGACCCCTGGGACTGGGATAGCATAATTGTGAGCCAGCATGTAGGTGCTCTTAATCTCGGAGCCGTCTCTCTGGCCCTGCTGTTATGACCTTTTGATAGATGAAGAATTCACAGCCTCTTTGGTATTATAAAACAGTGCTTGTGGCAGACAGAACGATAGCCCCTTAAGACGCCCACACCTGCCATCTTCCGTTTCTCTGGACCTGGAAATGTGATTGTTTATTTGCAAACAGACATGTACAGAGGTTATCCAGATTCACAACCTTTGCTTGAAGAATTTCTGTTTTACCCAGGTGGCCCTAGTCTATTTAGAGTACTTAAGAGAGGAGAACCTTTCCTAGGTCAGAGAGCAAAGACATCTAGAAAAGGAACAAGGGCCATGGTAATGGTAGAGGGCTTGGCCAGGACTCTAGGACTGCAGATGGCTTTGAGAAGCAGGGAAGAGCTGCAAGCCTGTCCCCTCGATTAGCTGTTTTATTGTCACTGTTAAAAAAATGCCAGAGCTTAAGAGAGAAATGCATTGGGTTTGTGCCTTCACCCGGAGACAAAGGCATGGTATATAAAGAGAAGCCATCTGTAATGGCAGGAGCTTGTGGTAGCAACTTGTTCACAAGGTGAAGACGAGAAGCAGAAGCATGTAGAACCTTCAAGGCTGGCCTCTACTGATCGATCTCTGCCAACCACACACACACTCCAAAGGCTCCATAGCCTTTTGAAATATGGGCAGCAGCTGAAGGCATTCAAAACCAATATGTCACTGCACTCCAGGAAAAATAATTCTTTGTGGTCAGTGAAACCTATGCAAGGTGTTTGCCGTGGTTCCACATCTCCCAGAAAGGCTGCTGGGTACTAAGCTTCATCGGTCTCTGCATGGAAAAAGATGAAACATGGTGTTGAGTTTGCTTCCCTAAGGAATATCAGGCTCCAGGCGGGGAAGGGTGGAGCATGGAATGAGGACCATGCCACAAGACTTCTGGTCCATCCAGGGATGCAGGAAAAGAAGATTTTTCTATAGCAAAGTGTTACTGCTCTTTTACTTAAACAGCCACCTTGGACAGCTTGGTCTTCATGTGGGTCCCCTAGGAAGGAGAGAGTGGGGCTGTTTCTGACATGGACTCTGTTGGCTGCTTTTGTTCACTTTCCCCTAGAGGGGCTGCCTTGCCAGGCCATAGGAGAAGAGGATGCACTACGTTCTGATGTAACTTGATGTGCTCGGGTGAGTTGGGGCTCCCCTTTTCTGAGGAGCAGGGGAGGGAGGATAGGGTAAAGAGGGAGGGGATGTAAAGTGAATGGATGGATGGATGGATAGATAGATAGATAGATCGATAGATCAATCAATAGATAGATCGATCGATAGATAGATAGATACATAGATAGATAAAAACAGCTGCTTTAGAGGCAGGCACTGCAGGTGAATGTAGTTCACCCACACCAGGTCAGGTTACAGTTCAGGGGTCCAGCAATGAGTTCTTCAGGAAGAAGAGTGGGGGGAGAGGGGGAGGCTTCTTTCCTCAGTGCTACAGCTCAAAATAAACAGCCAGTCTCAGTGAGGTAAGATTGTGTGTGTGTGTGTGTGTGTGTGTGTGCACGCGCGCGCGCGCGCACACACACATGTGCACGCACTATAAACCTTAGGTAGCGGGAGGGGTTTTGAGGATGAATGCCTGTCATTGCCTGGGACCGGGCTGGCAATGCTCTATTTACATGGGGAAAGGTAGCAGGCGACAAGCTCACGTAACTGACCACCTGTAACCACTTTGGGGTTGTGTTAAGCTCTCCTGAGGCAGGCAGGGAAACAAGGAGAGAGCTTTGTCCCACATCTGTTCTCAGCATGAAATTTTAAAACTAAACTTTAAATTTGAAGTTTGACGTTTCCGGGGTTTGGACGTGCACCATCTCACTAGTTATGTGCCATTTCCCCAGGAGTTTTTGTCCAAAAGCCTTACAGTTTGCCTGGAGTTCCGTTAGGACAATAAGGTCGGCTGTCCAGCGGACCTGTGTTTGTGATAATCTCTGATGACAGCAGTGGAAAACTAACATGCTGTAGTGAATGTGAATGTGATCAGATGGTTCACATGTTGTGTGTCATGTTCTTGTAGCAGTGACAGGGTGTATTGAATACCTGGTCTGTGAAGTCATGAACATCCATCCCTCAAAGGGTTTTGCAGAGGCTGTGGATATCAAAGAAGAGACTATTGGCTGGGCGAGTAGGTGCTGGCACAGGGCCTTCTATGAAGAACCTCCAGATATTAATAGCCAGAAGCCATGTGCCCAGGGCTGAGAGACTGTGGTTCTCCCATTCAGGCCTCTTCCACCACCCTCAGGCAAGTTGTTATATATGGTTACGGGCCTCCATTACTTCAGAATGTGTCTATGTAATTTGTTGAAGGAATTATTGAAATGTATAATTACAGTGTGCATTGCAATATAAAACAAGTCTATTATATTCATTTGATGGAACCATGTGCCATAATGTCTATTCTAATATAAGTGATCCTGCTGTTAGAGTGTTTTATTGTATGTGATGGTAATTGTTCCTCCACAGACCTCAGCTGCCCTCCATTCCCACTTAGTTTACATATTTCTTCAGCACATTCCTGCTGCCGCAAGACATGGATACCTAGACTTCCCAGGTGTGACAGTATTAGAGGGCACCTTATCTAGTCTCCTATTAGGCAGGTGGATAACTAAAGCCCGGGAGTGGGGGTAAAACTGTCTGGCCAAGACCCAGAAGCAGTGACTTGTGAAGCAGTGATTGGGGGTAGAGGTGTGTGTGCAAACTGTGAGGGCCTATAGCAGATGCTGGCTGCTCTGCATCAGGTTTACCCTGTCACCCTGGCCCTCAGGTCTGAGGTCTCAGCCCTTCCAACAGGAATTTCCACTTCCACCTCCTTGCCACCAGATTGATTATTTTTCATACAAGGCCAAAGTACTTTCTTCGCAGTATGGTAGCATTTCTATCGTCCTAGTTGTTTGAGCCCTAGTTTTTCAGTGTTTCACCTTCTCGAGGTTCTTTATCTCCTTCACTTTATTCCTTGTGAGGTGAGGAAATCTACCCAAGATCACATAGCAGGTACTTGTCCCTGCTTCTTCTGGAAGGAATTCTGGGGACAGTCAGGCACTTTGGAGCCTCGAGAAGCGGAAGTTCCTATCTGGGTGTTCTTTTGCTTTAGGACCTGGGCAGCCTCACAGTCATGTAGTCATGTTGCCTACTGAGATCTCTGAAGGGCCTCCGCCTAAACATGGCAAGCATGGCTCTGGTAGGCCTTGCCCTTCTCGCACTCCCTCTTGCTCAACACTGTTAGATTACGTTCTTTAAGCTAGCCACCAAGGTTTTGTCCCTTATTTGGCCACTTCTTCCTCTTGAAGCTGACTACCAAGGTCCAGCTATCAATTACTGAAGTCTAACAATCCATGCTCCTTTTTGGCTACCCTAATTAACCTGTCCAATCAAAGTGAAATACCTCATCTCAATGTGGGGTTTCTCCCTCTACCTTGATAAACTGCCATTTGCCTACAAGTTGTGTCTGTCTCTCTAGACAGTCCTTTGTCCTGGCTCAAATATCTTTCCCTCTTTCCTCTTCTCCTTTGTCCTCTGTCTGCTGTCTTTGTCTATTCCCCCATCTTTTGTCTCTCTGGGACAAATAAATCTCCTTTGTGCTGAGAACTGGGTCTTGGGGTGTCTTGTCCTGATACTAGTTCTTTCAAGTTCTTTCCCCAAGGAGGTGCCAAGGGACTCACTCTTGCTTCCAGGATTCTGGGCAGAGAATGGGAACTTTTGATGGGATGTATGCTGGAAGAAGACATTTCTAAGCTTACAGTAAAGGTACAGAAGTGGTCTTTTGCTGGGATCAATGCAGTACTATGTTAGAAACTGAGAAACCGAAAATACTGCCATCTCAGCAATTTTATTCTCTGTCTTGTCACTGGGTCCACAACCAGTTCTTAGATTTCATGGTCCTTTCACCTATCTATAGCTTTGAGGTTCATAGTAGTTAGACCTAGGGACCTAGGCCTGGCTGGGTATGGGCAAGCCACCACAAGGCTCTCTTTCACTGATCCTTTCCCCTCACACCTTCCCATCCATAGGATGAACCCATGCAGGTCATGCACTTGGTTCATTAGAAAGGCTCAGCTCTGATTACATGCAATGTGACTGTTGGGTTTCTCCCTTTTGCAGAAGAGGAATTACCACCTAGAGAGGGTAGGGCTTTTGCTCAATCACATGCCTACTGATCTTGAGCTGGCCATTAGGTGTGGCTGACTCCATATGACCCCCTTGACTGCACCTGACCCCCTAGAATGCACCTTATCCCCAGACTAACTGAGTAAACTGCTAAGCAGAGATGAGGCTTAGCCATATACAGCATGTGTTTCAAATACAGCCAGCTCTGATTTGTGTTAACTATTTCAAATGTTGCCCAGGAGCATCTCCTTTCTGTGTTTGAAAAATAACCCATCTCAAATTCTTTACACCTTTGCAAATACAGTGAGGAGTCTGGAGGCGATAATCCAGCAACAGAGCTAAGCAGAGGAAGGTCATCTTTTGAAATGATACAGAAGTGCTGTTTCCTTACTAAGGGGCTTAAGTTAGGTGGCTCCAACTGGGATGCAAACCTTAATTCAGTCTCTGCAGCTGCTAACGTACTTGTTGCTCAGAGAATAGATATTAATTGACAAGCAACTAAATAAATAACGTGTAACATGAAAGCAAACACAAGCTTCAAAGGAGGGGGAAACCAGCAAAAGAATGAAATTAAAAATGTGTGGGATTGAATAGTGGCTTCCACATTCCATGAAAATGACATCAAAAGGCTTTTCAAAATATTTGATTTCTGGTAAAGATACAGTTGAAATCTTCTGTCCTCATGTCCCTGAGGTGATATCATCAGAGGTGATAAGTGAGAAGAGGAAAGAGGTTCTCCAAAAGGGACTAGAGATCTGTTGGGAGACATACTGGGCCCCAGAGAGACAATGGGTCAGGTCTCCCAGAGGCTAACCTTTGGCATGGCTTGAGTTGTATAGCCTGCAAAAATAAGTTATAATTTGAACCCCTAGTGGCTTCATTTTGAAACAGGATCGTTGCAGGCACAATTAGTTAAGGTCATACTGTAGTAGGGTGGGCCCCCAATCCAATATGATTAGTGACCTATTAGGAAGAGGAAGACAAGGGAGATAGATAAATGAAAGGTCTAGAAATAAAAAAATGCCTAGTTGCAGCAGCATATCCAAGACTAGTCTCAGCAGTGGCCCAGTGCTTATGGCGCTTCAAAAACCAGAAACCTTGAACCAGACCAACGATGCTGTTACAAAGAAAGAAAATCCCAAATGTTCAATTTTACCAATGAAGACTTGGGAGCCAGATGGTGGGGAGGAAAGCCTGCCAGCTCAGAGAGACAGAGAAAGCACCCAGCTGACCTTTCTACTCACTTCACATCCTGAAGGAATAAGCCCAAAACCAAAAGCTCAAAGCTAAAAGCCCCAAAGGCCAAAAGCCCTAGGCCAGAAGCTTGCTAGCTCAGCTGACAACCCAGAAGGAAGAAGCTTGCAAGTTCATCTGACTGCCCAGGAGGAAAAAGCCAAAAGCTAAAAGCCAGAAAGCCCTTCTTCTCCACACCGTCTTAAATACCCTTCAATTCAAAGTCCCTCCTTTCTGCTTAATTCCTGTCAGCTGGTTACTTGCTCTGCCTCTTGACTTAGGGTTAACTTTATTTAATCCTTAGTACAAAAAGCTCTGGATTAAATGTGTGTGCTAGGACTGAGCCACACCAAACAATAAACAGGTTTTAGTTTACAATATCGAGGTTCACAATGGAATCAAATAACCTGTAACACAACACCTTGTTATAATAAATATTTGAGTGTAAAGCTGTTTGGGCAAAAATATATAGTGTGACACTGCACTTTCCAATGACACTACAACAAATTTGTGATGGAGAAGTGGAAAAGATGGAGGAACTGAGTGGTGAGTGCACAGTGGAGAGAGGTGGGCCTAGAGCCCATGATGGTGTTAACAGGTGTGAGAGAAGGCTGTGGAAGATGAGGGAATAAGTCATTGTTGAGGAGGGCTGACAGGGTGGTGTGCAACAGCAGTCCCCAAGCATGCTGCCCAGCCACATGATCACTCTGGTACTGAGCAACAACAGGAAGTCTGAGATAAAGAATGGCTCATTTTGTGGAGTGAACCTCCTCAGAAGACCTCTATGGTCCATGCTACCCCTAGAGACCATGTTAGTACCTGTGGTCTGATGCCTCAGGCCATGTTGAAGCCCAAGATTCAGATGGATGTCCATGGTCTGGGCTACCACTACAGGCCATGTGGATGTCTGAGGTCCATGTTACCACCAGAGTTCAGGTGAACATTTGTAGTCTGAGCTACCGCATTAGGCCATATTAGTGTTCATGGTCCAGGTTGCCACCAGAGGCCATATTGATATGAGTGGCTTGTGCAGCCACCTCCATCCATGTTGTTGTCCTTCATCTGTGCTGCTACCAAGGGCCATGTCTGCTTTAGTGGTCCTGCTTCAGCCATGGGCTGTGTTGAAGTTTGTGGCCTGTGTTACCACTGAGGGCCATGTGGATGTCCATGGTTTATTCAACCTCCTGAGGGCATGTTGAGATCTGTGGTCTGTGCTGCTAGCTTGGGCCATGTTTGGGTTCATTGTCCTACTGGAGGTAGCAGCCATTTTGATGTCTATGGCCAGTGTTACCATAAACGCCATGTGGATGTATATGGTCTATGCTGTATCCAGAAACCATGTAGAAGTCAATGATCTGTGCTCCTGCTGGCTGTAAAGAGCTAGGAAGCTACTCTGCTACCATCTTAGCCCAGATCTAGGACTTTTGAGTCAGCCTACCACAACATCTACTCCATCTGCAAGCTGATGGAGTTAGCAGAGGAGCCAATCCTGTAGAACTAGATGTCATTATAAATAGAACTGGTCTTTGATCCACTGGCTAGCCCTTAGCATGGAGCTGCTATGGCTGCAGTCCAAGCTGCTTGCTCTGCTGGGAGACAAAGAGCATGGGGCAGTGGTACTGCCTACAGCCTACAAGCACAAACATTGAGTCTGGAGAGCCCCAAGGCATCTGAAATAAAGGGTGACACATTGCAGTTTCCAATACCGCTATGACAAACAAATATGATGTGGAGAGGTGGAACAGATGGAGGAAACTGAGCAGTGAGTGAGCAATGCAGAGGGGTGGAAACTGGAGACACGATGGCAATAATAGGTGGAGGGGGGCTACAGTAATGTGGCATTGCCTAGTAGGGCCGACAAAGAGGTGTGCAGCACTCTGGAGAGTTCACCCCAACCCAGCTCCAGAATGCAATGCTCAGTAACAGGATATCCAAGATGAAGAATCATTTATTTCTGGATTAGATGTCCTTGAAAGACCTCTATGCTCCATGCTGCCCCTGGAGGACACTTTAGTATCTGTGGTCTGCTGCTCCAGGCCATGTTGAAGTTGGAGGTTCATTTGGATGTCCATGGTCCTACAGCAACAGGGAGTTGTGTTGATGTCTCTGGCCCAAGTTACCACCAAAGGCTATATGGAAGGCCTGGGCCAGGGCCACCTCCTGAAACCATATTGATGTCCATGGGCCATACTGCCATGGGGTGGAATGGGGGGGGGGCATATTGATGGGAGTGGCCTATAGTGCCTCTTGAGTCCATGTTGATATCCTGCTCCATGCTGCCACCAAGGGCCATGTCTGGGTCCATGGTCCTACAGCAGCCAGGTTTGTGTTAATATCTATGGCCTGTGCTGCCATCGAAGGCCATACAGATTTCAGTAGTCTTTGCTGCCACCTAATGCCATGTTGATGTCTGGGGACCATGCTGCCTCTGGTGGCCATGTTGATATGAGTGGCCTGCACTGCCACCTGAGGCAATAATGTGTTCTGAGACCTGTGATGCAACCGAAGGCTGTGAGGGTATCCATGGACTGTGTAGCAGCAGAAGGCTGTGTTGATGTCTGTAGTTTGTACTGCCACTGGAGACCATGCTGAGGTCCTTGGCACATACTGATGCTAGAGACCATGTTGATGTCTGGTCTGTGCTGTTGCCAGGAGCCAATGTGAGTAGAAGATTCATGCTCCCACTGATGGTAAAGGCAAGGAAGTTACTTTTGCCATGGTATTGATGACTACAGAGTCACAATTGAGAAGAGGACAAAGGCTTCTGTGACAGCCCCTACCCCCATACTCACCCTGTCAAAAAAATAACAGCCTAGACAGAAGAACATTGAAAATAATACTTAAAACTGTGATAAAGATGCTGATGTGTACCTCTCCACAATTGACAGCTTCTGGTGAAGTGCACGTGGAGCACTCAGTTTTCTTTAAGGAGCTGGCCACTGAGAATTTGCCCATGCTCCCCTAAGTATATGGGAAACACAAGTTGGACTTAGGGGTTTTTTGTTGTTGTTGTTGTTTTGTGTTGTGTTCATTTTCTTCTTTTGTGGGGAGGGGTTGAAAGTTTGGAGGCAGATCTGGGAGGACAGGGAAATTCCCAAATAAATAATAAAAATATGAAAAATACTAATAAGTATGCTGACATGTAGCTCTCCACAACTGATGGCTTTCGGTGGGGATGCAGGTGGGGAAGGACTCAGTTGTTTTGAAGAGTTTGACCATGCTCCAGTGAGTATATGGGCAGCACAAACTAGATTTGGTTTTTGTTTTTGTCTCCTTTTTATGGGTAGGTGTCGCAATGGTACTGGGGGGACCTGGGAAGACTGGGAAGGGAGTACATATATGAAATTACCAAGTAATCAATAAAAATATTGTTTGAAAGAAAAAAGTTTCAGAACCTGTCCAGTTACAAGTTAGGGTAGTTACAGGGCAGGAAGAGAGGGCAGTAAAGGAGGGTGGAAAAAGATGCCTTCTGTGCCCTGAGATTGGCTATTGCTAGGAGTGACTAGTGAACAGTCAGTTCAAGAATGTCAGGTGATAAACATCTCTCATGCCCAGCCTGCAGGGAGCAAGAGTGACAGGGAACTAGGAACACAGGCCTGGAATACTGTTTACAGCTCTGGGGTGGGACAGTGTGCCAAAGCTATCCTGAGACACACGGGAGCCCAAGAACCTCACAGCTCTGAAAGGAGGACTCCACAACAGAGATGCTACAGCTCCCAGTGAAGGGTTGCCCCAAACCCTGAGGAACAGAGGAGACTTGGAGCCTGAGCTCTACTACTCCCCCAACCATTGCAGGTCCCAGGAGAGGAGTGCCCCAAACACCCAAGGAGCTGAGGCGCCTTGAAGCCTGAGCTCTGCTCTTCCAGCTGATGCAGCTCCCAGGGAGGGTTGCCCCAAACATCTGAGGTTGGGGAGCCTTGGAGCCTGAGCCCCTTTTTAATTTCTTCTTTCTCTTCTTTTACTGACGAGAGAGTTGCAGGAGGCAGTAAATCTCTTAAATGAGATTTATTGGAGGGATGAATCCAGGAGTGGTTGCTTCTGCTCCCAGGAGAAGACAGCAGGGAACTGGGCAGACACAGCCTTCATATAGTTTTTCTTAGGAGGTGGAGCTTTCTGAGGCAGGGATTTCCAGAGTATGGATTGATGGGATTTCAAGCCTGAGCTAGGGGAAGCTCAGGGATTGGTAAGATTTTGTCCAGACTTCTCATCCCAAATTAGCATAATCTAGGATGAGACCTACGGATCGGCTGGAGATGGCAGTAACAGAGGACTGGGGTGGGGGTGGGCTGCTGGAGCTTTTTCAAGGAGAGGCCTGGCCACTTTTCTACCTTGAAGAGTAATAAAGTTTGCAATGTGTCCAAAATTTACAAAGAGTCCATTGTGAAGGCAGTAGGCTGAAGCAGGAAAGGTTGTCACCATCACACCTTCCGTGGCAGTGGTGGCAGGCATTCTCAGACAGGAATGGTGTCAGTTTTCATAGAGCAGTCAGCAGAAGCAAGGAAGTCACACTATGGACAGCTCCCATGGAGGTGGCAAGGAAGATGTAACAGTTGGCTGAGGCAGGAAGGGTCACCATAGACAACTCTCACTGAGGTGCTGATAGGAGCTGCCATTTTGTCTCCCGTCTCCCCAGCCCCAGGGCAGAAAGGAGGTACTTACTTCCCTGAGGCAGAATGGAGGACCTGTAGCAAGCCACTTTAAATGTTAGTGGCTAGACATAGGGCTAGACATAGCTCTTGGGGCGTGGTGATACAGTGGGCCAAAGGGCCCCTCGCAGACCACTGTAGCTAAGGGTGGGCCACAATGGCTTTGGGTCAGACTACTGTTGCTGCCCCAGGCAGAAGCTTAATGGGAGAGCACCGTAGCTGGGGGTGGGGGATTGGGTACTGTCAGGCTCAGTGCCACAAAGTGCCATGGCTCTGGATTCTCTCTGCTATGGCAGCAGTGGCTTTGATTCAGCAAAGGCCAAGGCAGTGGTGTTAAGAAATCCCCACAGAGGGGAAGAGCCTGGAACACATTGGCACAGGAGACAACTTCCTGAGCAGAACACCAACAGCCCAGGCCTTAAGGTCAGCAATTAATAAATGGGACCTCATGAGGCTGAGAAGCTTCTGTAAGGCAGAAGACACTGTCAACAGAACAAAGCGACTGCCTACAGACTGGGAAAAGATCTTCACCTACCCTACATCTGACAAAGGTCTAATATTCAAAATATATAAAGAACTCCAGAAACTAAACGCCACCAAACCAAATAACCCAATTAAGAAATGGGGCTCAGAATTAAACAGAATTCTCAACAGAGGAATACCAAATGGCTGAGAAACACTTAAAGAAATGGTCAATGTCCTGTCAGAGAAATGCAAATCAAAATGACTCTTGAGATTCCATCTTACACCCGTCAGAATAGCTAAGATCAAAAACTCAAGTAACAACACATGCTGGGGAGGATGTGGAGAAAGGGGAACACTCCTTCATTGCTGGGGGATTTCAAATTTGTACAACCACTTTGGAAATCTGACACTTGCTCAGAACACTGCAAATAGGACTACCTCAAGATCCAGCTATTCTGCCCCTTGGAATATACTCAAAAGATGCTCCACCACACAACAAGGACATATGCTCAACCATGTTCATAACAGCCTTATTCATAATAGCCAGAACCTGGAAATAACCTAAATGACCCTCAGTTGAAGAATGGATAAACTGGTACATTTACACTATGGAATGCTACTCAACTATTAAAAAAAGGAAATCCCGAAATTTGTGGACAGATGGATGGAAGTAGAAATCATAATACTGAGTGAGTTAACCCAGACTCAGACTCACATGGTATGTACTCACTTATAATTGGACACTAACCCAAAAGAGATGTCCTCCATGAAAGTCTTCAGTTACCAGGAGATTGCGATAGATGTGAGACTTCCTATCGGGACTCTAGGTGAGAGAAGTATGGGAGAATGGAGAAATAGAAGGAGCCAGAGGGTTCTAGAAGCCTACAAGAAGAACATCATGATGGGCAGATCTGGACCCAGGGGCAGGTCTGCTCAAACTACTGCACCAACCAATGACAATACATGCAGTAAACATCAAACGCCTGCTCAGATCTAGCCAATGGACAAGACATTCACCACATTTTTGTGGTGAGCGGGGACTGACTCAGACATGAACTATGGTGTCCCGTATTTGACCATTTCCCCTTGGTGTAGAGGCCTGATGGCACTCAGAGAAGGGATAAGCAGGCTACCAAGATGAGACTTGATAGGCTGTGGCCATATGGTGGGGGAGGAGGTCCCCTTCTGTCACAGACCTAGGGGAGGGGAACAGGGTGAAAGCGGGAGAGAGGGAGGGTACAAGTGAAGGGAAAACAATTGAGATTTAATCTGAATAAATTAAATAATAAAAATAAATAAAAGAAATCCCCACAGAGACCAGTTATATTCAAACATGAGTCTATGGTGATCATTCTCACTCAAACCACCACAACCACTACTCATCTGTTTCTGATTTCTGAGTGGATGCAATGTGCCCAGCCACCTCATTCTTTTGCCATCATTTCTTCACACCACCATTCACTGTGTCCTTTCAAACAATACGGTAAGAGATGCTCTTCTACTACATTGCATCTCATCAGCAACAGGAGTAGCTAATACACAGGGCTATAAAGATCATCTCAAAATCAGTTCAGCTACACTACAAGCAAGCACTGCTTGAGCTTCCTAACCAAATATGCCTTCACCCAGCCCCTCCCTACCCTGTTGCCCTGCCCAGGCTCTGCCCTTGGCTCCCTTGCTCTCCCCACCCCCTCCCACCCCACCCCCACCACCTACATGTGCCTCCTCAGAGCTCTACTGCACTTTCTGTTTGGAACATTACCTCTGTGATGTCACGTTCTTAGGCAGGCCTATGTTGATCTCACATTTATAATCACTACCTGTGCCCACATGCTTGATTGCACTCTGCCGGTGTGGTGGTATGCCATTTTTGTATGTGTCTTATCATTGTTTATCATCTGTTTTCCCTCCACAGCCTGTAAACACAAGCCCAAAGCCGTCATCTGTCTGTCTTACCTCAAATGTTCTCTGGTACCTAGTAAGCACTCAGTAAATATTTCTTGACAAACTATGCTCTCCCTGTACTGCATCTGGTTCCAAGTGTGGAGCGGACTGATACATGCTTTGTTTAGCTCAGGACATCCTAAGGACCCAATATGAGCAGATGCCTTAGCTCAAGTGATGGGAGTGACAATGGCTGATGGCACATCAGAGAAAGACAAGAGAGGGAATTGGTTTTTCTGAACTGAGTGGGTAGGAAGCCTGGCCAAGGGGCTCAATGTGCAGAAGCACAGAATTAAAAAAAAAAAAAAAAAAGGCTCTGGTGATTTCCCCATGCTGTTGCTGTAAGTGAAGTGAGAAGAGCAAGCACAAAGACTGGTGGGAGAGAAGCTAGAAGGACGTTCCTGAGCAGCCAGGGGCAAGCTTTCTCAGACTAATTAGAAAGATGATGCGTAGACCACCAGCACTCAGCTCTCTGCAAATGCAGTATGTCCCTAATGCCATGTCTTCTCTTCTATGGTGGACTGTATGCCCTCAAACTGAGCCAAAACAAACCCCTCCCTGCTTAAGTGTCTTTTTACTGTTTGTCCACTTTGAGACCCTGGTCCCACACTTGGCACTCGGCTGGTGGTCATCACTGGGCACAGCAGGCAGAGTCCCATTTCCTTCAAACCCTATCTGCCCAGCCACACCACTTAGAACCCTTGGTAGGAAAGTATCAGAACCAGCTCAAGGCAGTTTAGTCTATGAGGGAGATTCAGTGTCCTGCAACTAACTAAATAGGTGAGATAAGAAAGGCCTGGAGGAAGAGGGAACCAGGGTCTCACCACTCTTCCTCTCTTCTTGTTGCCATTGGCTGATTCCTCTCCGAAGAGTGCTATCAGTCGATGGGGAGATGAGGTAGCCTTTGTCCGGGGCAGAAAGGATGGCAGCGATGTGACAAACTAGCTGCTTCCAGTCTCATCCTCTCATCAATGGAACAGGGAACAAGAACGGCTCCACAGCTTTAGCGAGAGAGCCCAGTGAAGGAGGGGAATCTCCGCTGAAATGGGTTTGAGCAGAGCCCGTAGCAGCGCCAAGCACAGGTAACAGCACTGTTATCTCCATGGAAAGAGGAAGGGATGAACCCATGGACTAGAGAACATGAGCTTAGGAGGGAATGGGTGAGTAGGAAGACAACCTACCATTCCAACGAGGCCTCCGGGACCTGCTGCTCTGAGGCAGCCCCTTGAAATGAGAGGTAACATGACAAATTGGTGGTGAGGGGAGTGCCAGGCATAAAAGGAAAATGCTTATCAGAGAAATAATACTAAAAGTAAAATAAATTAGACTTTGCACTGACATTGTAATTTTAGAAATTAATTAAGAATAAAAAGAAGATGCATCTCAAAGGAAGGGAGAAGTCTAGTTTCAACAGACAGTAATTAATTCCTCTGTTCAGGGATTCATTAGCACGCCTGGAGCACACATTGCTCTTTTAGTGGCCCTGCAATCCCCTGAGGATCCTTCCAAGATACTGATGCTGTCTGAGGGTCCATGACCAGGAAGATGTTTCTCAGGACCAGGGAACAAGACTTATTGTTAGCTATGCTGCTTTTATTTATTTATTCATTTATTTATTTGTTTATTGTGGTTCCTTTGCAGTGTGGCTGTGAGTATCCTGCCCCTACGTATTACTTTGGCCAGGCCATGGGCCCTTTGGTCTGAGCACCCACTATGCTGCTTTCCCCTGGCTGGTGACAGAGAGGCTCACCATTGCCTTCGCTGGCTCACAGATACAAAAGGCAGCTCTGCTTTTGGTGCACTCCACAGTGTATTGTGGCTGGGAAAAGACATTGCCTGTTGTGCAGAGAGGAGTTGAGTCAGAGGAGTGTCTGAGGACCATGAGGCATTGTTTGAGAGAGAAGCTGAACATCCAAGTGCAAGTGGAGAGGCCAGATGCTAGAGCCTGAACTGTATCCGGAGACCTTAGACTCAAAAAAGGGCCTTAAGCAGATGTGTGGCTGGTATATTAAGAGAGGGACTGCAACATCTTGGAATCCCACCATTGTGTTAATTTTACACTCAATTCCATCCCTGCTGTTTACACAAGACATTGTTTATTTATTTCCTACTAACACAGCTTAACATAAAAACATAAAATTATCCATATTCATTGCTTACCAAGTGATTTTCTGTTATATGTACACTGTGTCATATTTAAACCAGATTAAACGCATCTATCTCCTCAGACATCCATCTTATCATCATGAATTTTTCCAAGCCCTTTCTTTTCACTTTGTGAAATATGCAGAATAAACCTGTCATCTATAACTCCCTATATATAGTAGCCATAGGGTGATTTACTCCTATCAGTCTGTAACTTGAGTCCCAATGATCAATGAACAACCAATCATTTCTGGTCCCTCCAAGTCTCCAGCTTGGATACATTTCTTCTTTTTACATAAACATTTTCATTTGGAGCCAATTCTATATATATACAGAAAGTTTCAGATAGGCTATGAAGGGATTTGATTTGATCCCTTCATAACACTGGTCCAAGCACAGCTTTTCCTTGTGTAGTATTTCACATCAGTAGTATTAGCCTCTACCACAGAAGCTTCCTCGCAATGCCAGTGGCTTGATACAACATTGAATGTCTCCAAGGCTCAGTATATCTGCTTGTTTGTGTTAGACATCTGCCATGAGGTCAAGTGTGAGCATGAGGAAAGGTGGGATGAGAAAAAAGGGGAAGGTTCTGAGCTAAACATAGATGACATGTTCTGTGTCTGTCACCATATTTTTACAGGAAGGCTAACATCAGAGGGAATGCTTGAGAGTCACCTCAGTGGTGGCCATCACAATCAGGAAATTCACACTGATCCCATCACCTGACCCTCAGACCCCATTCCAAGTTTATTGTTTTTAAATTATCTGTATTATCAGTATGCCCAGCTAGCAATCAATTAAGACACTGACACTTGTTATATTTGTTAAAAGCTTTAGTTAACCTGGGGCAGGGAAGACATTAATCCTAAACTACTTCCCATAGTGGGGCAGGTATGGGATCCCTGCCTCAAACTCATGCCATCTGCTTCTAATAACTTATCAAGCTACCTCCCAACCATAATCCAAAATACTTGTTAATGTTCTTCATCTGGGCGGAATCTACATCCACACCTGTCACGTGCTTCTCTTCCATCTAACCCATGGCGGCCTTCCTCTCCTCCTCAGGTCTTTCTCCTTCTTCCTCATGGAGATCTTTCTCTTTCTCCTCGCAGGATCCACGCCTCTTCTTCGTGGAGGTCTCTCTTCTCCTCCTTGGGACCCTTTTCTCTTCTCCTTCCCAGGATTCCTCTCTCTGTCTCTGGAACCTTAGCCTCACCTCTATCTCCTCTGCCCTGCCCATGTGTGATGGCTTTTTATTAATTAGCATCAAAATACATCAGACCATCCCCCAACACAAGTTTCCTCTAGTGTCCCTCCTAGAAAAGGGATCCAGGATCAAGATCACCAGTCTTTTAGGTTGTGTGTGTGTGTGTGTGTGTGTGTGTGTGTGTGTTTACAATTGTATGTGTCATGACCCTTCTGTGACAGTCAGAAGACAACTTCTATTGTCAGTTCTCACCTTCCACCTTGTTTGAGACAGGGGCGCATTCACTGCTGTGTATGCCTGGCTAGCTGGCCTGAGATTTTCTATACAGTCTCGTGTCTCCACCTCCCACTTCACCATCTTAAGAATGCTGAAATCACAGTTGCATGTGACTGGTTTTGACTTTACCATATCAGAGGATACAAACTCAGGTCCTCATACTTACATGACAAGAGCTGTATACACAGAGCCATCTGCCCAGCCCTCAGTTTCCTGTCTTTTGAGTGTCTTCCAGCCTGGACTTGTCCATCTGTCTTATCTCAGCATTCATGATTTTGCCCCGTTTACAGGTGCTCACCAGCTATCCATCTGCTTCTGATGTCTGATGCTTTGTGATTATATCTGGGCTATGCCACCTGCACATCTCAGTAACCTTCTAGGCTGCATGCATTTATTTACATGCGCTGCATTATAAATAATGTTCTCTTGATTGCCAGATCCTGTGGCATCTGTATGGTCCTATCACTGTGGAGCCATGTCTTATCCTTAGTCGTTGCAAGTAATTATTTGGTGGTAGTGGTGGTGCTTTGAAATGTTGTAAATATGTCATTCTTCTACAAACCCTCAGGCACTTCAGTTGTTTATCAACACCACCATATCCTTGTATTTCCTGATTCACACAGGAATTATGACCCAATGTCAAAGTTATTCCCACCAAGGCTTACCCTGTTCAGGGAGAGCCAGCAGGAACCTCTCAAAGCTGGCCCCTGGGCTTCATGCCTAGGGCTTTCTACCTTCCTAGACACTTTTGCTTCTACATTCTCACAGAGCCCCAGCACCCCATGACTGTGGCTCTCGCCATCTGTTTCAAGAAGTTGAAAGATCCTTCAGTTTCTTGTGTGGCCTCAAGCTGCCCATTTGCCAGATGTTGCCTGCACCTGACACCCAGCACCTTGGTCGAAAGACAAAAGAGCTGCAGTGTGCTGCTCAGCTCAATCTTCACTCTCTGTGGCCTGGGAAAGAAGGATGCTTCCCTGTAAGGCACAGGTACATTGTTACAGATAGCATGCCCTAAAAGGCTCAAGTGCCGCCGTCAGACCCAAGACGAGCCTTGAAGGCACTTGCCCAGCAGAACATAGCATGTTAGTAGCAGAGGTGTGCTGAGATCCCACCTTCTTCCCTAGCCCAGACACTGGAGTACTGGGAATGTGGTAGGCATGCGGGGCTGGATGGAGTAGAAGTCATAGCAGGGGTGGTAAATGCGGAAGAACTCTGTCCCTTTCCACAAGAGCTCCAGGCTCTTGAGTGATACCCTCATCTCATGATCCTCTTCCAGGACTCTCTCTGGCCCTCTGCTATCCTGATATCCACTGCCTTTGCAGGAAGGGAGGTGGGAGGAGGTTCTATCAAGCAGGTTTTGCCAGGTGTTCTGGGGCAAGAGTGGAAGACTAGAGTTCCGGGCTTTAGAAGATGTACATTTAAGATGGCCATGTTGACACATTTCTGCAACCCTCAGGAGGGTGAGATAGAAAGAAGGTTGCCAGCTTGGCTTATACAATGAGACCTAGAGCATGTCTTAAAAAGAAAGGAAGAAAAATATAAACAAGAGAACAGAAAGTATAGTGACTACACATTTACTTTCTAGGGCTGGGAGATTGGAGGGAGTCCAGAGCCATCTGGAAGGACATGGCTGAGACCACGGCCTATGCTGTCAGATAGAACCATAGGGAATTGGGCCAGGGAGGGAGGTGTGACCTTCTGTAAGAACCAGAGACATGAAAAGACTGCAATTCTGAAAATGGCATTGCTTTTGTGGGGGATGCTCCATGAAGGTGTGGTCATCTGTTGGGCTGAGCCACATGGTACCCTGTATATATTACTGTCAACTAAGAGACCCACAAGGCTGTGTCTAGTGGTCAAAGATTCCTACTGAATAGGCAAAAGAAAATAGATTGATGGTCAATTGTGAAAAGCGAGTTTGCTAAGGATGATTCTGGTATCCTAAGGTGTGATGCTGTCCAAAAAAATCTAATATTAAAGAATTTCAAGTGAACTGGAGATATGTTCACAATAGAACACTTACCAGAACAAGCAGGATGCAATACAAGACTCAGATCAAAGGTGTTTGTAAAATAGCAGCAGAGGCCACCAACATGTTAGCAGGGCTTAAATCTGGATTGTAGGATTGTTGGAGACTTTTATTCCCTTCCTTATCTTTCTGTGTTCTCTTCAGTAAACAATATTACTGATATTGCTTACAATAAAAATATTATAAGAAACAGTATTACTTTTATAATAAGAAAAAAGAAACCCATAAAAGTTTACAAAAGGAATAAGGCACCATGTAATTTTTAGGTGACATGGTCCCCTTTTTCTACAGAGGATTTTCTTATAGCAACCAAAGCCCAGTCTGCCCAATTCAGAATTGGCTTCTCTCCAAATCTACTCTGCCTCTGTAGCATGCTGGTGCTGTCTCTACATGTGCTGTAGAGTTAAAGATGAGCTGGCCATGAGGTAAGATGCCTAACAGAAAGATGAGAGAGGAATGGGAGGAGAAAACATCCGTAATTCTGAAGTGACAATTTAAGGTACCCCAAACCAGGCATGGATGCTCTCTATAGAATTTTGCAAAGAGCCATGGTAATCTGTTCCCTACATGACATCACTGTCTTGTGAAGCCTGGTGGGTGTTGGAGTGACTTAAAAATCCCACCTGCAGCCAGAACACAGCTCCCAAATAACTGACCAGGAAGTGAACCAATCATTACATAAAAATCATATAAAATAAATATAAAAATATACAAATCATAATATGAAATAAAATGCAATATTGCTTATACCTTATATGGCATGGTCATTGCACACATGAAATCACAGCAGGTATAGTTACCTGCACAGAAGACTGGGACTGTGAATATTCCTTCATAGCCAGGGGGGAAGACATTGGTAGTTAATAGCTACTGGGGGAGGCGTGTAGCCATGGATAGCTGCCTATACCCTAGTAAATAATAATCCCACCTATGCTAATGTAAACAGCCCTCAAACTTGATGGGGCACACACACATTCATACAAACACGAACACATTTGCACATATGTGCACAAACACAGGGGTCGGGGATGAAAGTAGGAGGGAGCATGTTTGGAAAAATAAATGCTTTAGTAGGAGTGGGAGGAGATAACAGAGGGTAATGAGGGTCTATTATATTCATGTGTGAAGCTGTCAAAGAATAAGCACATGTGAATAGCTTATAAATACCTTTTCTTCCATCATTGCACTATCTTAATCCTCCATGACCATGGTACTGTTTCTATTTGGAGAATAAGAAAGGTAAGGTTAGAGGGGCTGGACACGTTCTATGTTGCACAGGTCTTAGATGACAGCATCACAAGTGTCAAGTTCAGGCCACAACTGTGATTAATGCTCCCACCAATGGGTGATGCTTGAATCGCTGAAAACCATCTCCAGCTCAGTCCTGGGAGAAGCAGAATTGCCATGCCAGCTATTTCCAACTCTTTTCCATACTGGTGCACTCTGAGGGAGGAGCCCAGGCATGTCTCACATCAATGCAGCCTATGGTTCCCATGGCCTGGCTTTCCTAGACTTGGTTTCTATCTGTCTTTTTCACAACGAAATGGAAATTCACCAGACAAGGTAAGAACATGGAGGGCAATGTGAGCTTCTGGACGACACAGACTTAGACTGTCAGCTGGAATATGGCTGTGCAGCATCTGGAGGATTAACTCAGTAAGCCCCAGACTTTCTCTTGGGTTGACATCCTTGATTGCCTGTCAGCATCTTCCTGAACATGTCTAAGTCAACAGTTGCCACCAGCTGGGCCACTGAAGTTCAAATGAAATTCCTGTGGCCTATGGGGCAGGTTGCCCTATCTTAACCACATAGGAAAAGAGGGTGCTATGGTTTCGATATGAAATATCCCCAGTGGGCAAATAGGTTGGAACAAATGTATCCAGCTCATGATGCTGTTTCAGAAGGTTGTGGAACCATTTGCATATGGGACCTACCTGTCTGTTGTAAAGCTGTAGGTAAGTACAGGCCTTGAGGACTATAGACTGGCCCCTCTCTGGTCTAGTTGTCTGCTTCCTGCTCATGCCCTCCTGTCTCTTACTGAGCTTTATGATCATGGAATCCTTAGATGTTCTCCTGACTGCCTTTGTATGTTCTAGCCACATGCTATGTCTCTGGTTCTTGACTTATTCCTTTTGGCTTGAAAGTATTGATATTTGCTTTGAAAAATAAAGAAATAAGTATACATTTTCTTCTGTGTCTCCTGACAATGCCTGATTTTTGTTAAATAATTATTCTTGCATTGTCAAGGTTCATAACATTTATATTCACTCTGTTACCATAATGGTCTTTTGTTATTTCTCCATGTTTTGGCTCTAAAATTTTAAACCCAATAAAATATTATTTATATCCTTTATAGTATGTGAATATTCACTGCAGAAATGATCAGAATGGTGAGGTGTGCAGGGGACTGGGTGTACTGTGTCCTCCCTGCTCAAAAGGAGTATTTTAGACACTGGGGCCTGTGACCTGCTCTTTCCATGATGCTGACTCATTCCCAGAAGCCATTCCTTCATAAGTCTACTCTCAATGTTTTAGAATGTTTAGTACATTCATGATACTGAAAATCCACCACCATACTTCAATTCTAGAACCCTTTCATTTCCCTAAAAGAAACACTGTCACTGCTTAGTCCTTCCTCCACGTAGCCTCTGGAAACTACTCATCTGCTTTCTGACTCTGTGAATTTGTCTCCTCTGGATATTTCATATAAACAAAAATCGTATGTGTGTCTCATTTTGCCCACATAAGATAGTGTCTTCAAGGCTCACCTGTTATGTCGTTCTTTCTTGTTTATAGCTGCATCTTATTTCATTGCATGGATATACCACATTTTATTTACCCATTCATGGTAATTATTTTGTCATTCTGGAAAAATACTCAACAGGAAGACCTTCAAGGGAAGAAGTGGTTCTTTTGCTCATAGTTTCAGTGTGTTCTCCTGGCAGGGGAAGCAACTTGGCCCAAGATTCACATCTTGGTGGGACAGAAAGGACAGAGAGGGCAACACTGAGCTGGCTGTCTATCTTCTTAATGCAAGTCCCCAGCCTTCGGACAGAGGTACCCACATTCAAAGTAGGTCTTTTCCCTTCGATTAACCCTCTCTGGAAACATCATAGATATCCTGGGTATGCCTCAATTTCTAAGGAGATTCAAAACCAGTCAAGCTGGAGTGGATTGGTTTAACCATTACTTCAACACTTCATTTATTGACAGATATTTTTTTGTTTCCATCCATCTTAGGGTTTCTAAGGCTGTGATGAAACATCATGACAAAAACAAGTTGGGGAGGAAAGGATTAACTCAGTTTTTTGCTTCCTCTTCACAGTTCATTATCAGAGAAAGTCAAGACAGGAACCCAGGGAAGCAGGGCAAGAACCTAGAGGCAATAGTTGATGCAGAGGCCACAGAGAAGTACTGCTTACTGGCCTGTTCCTCATGGCTTGCTCAGCCTGTTTTCTTATAGAAGTCAGGACCCCTAGCCTACCTATAATGGGCTGGGCCCTCTCCCATGAATCACTAAGAAAATGCCTTACAGGCTTGCCTACAGCCTAATCTTATGAAGTCATTTTCTCAGTTGAGGCTCTAGCATGTGTGGAGTTGACAAAACTAGTCACCACACCATTTTTGGCTGCAGTGAGCATTTTGTGCACATTTCTAAAGCCCCTCTGAATGACATTATTGGATTTCACAGTAAGTCTATGCTTAATTTATTGAGGAAATGCCCATCTGTTTTCCACAGTACCTGCAGCAGTTTTTAGTTATATTGTTTGAAGATGCCAATTTCTGTACTTCCTCTAGTATTTTCTATACCTCTTTAATCCTTTGATCATTTGTGTGTGTAAGTGTGAGTGTAGTACATGGTGTGTGTGCGTATGTGTATGCACATGCATGCATGAATACATGGGCGTATATATGCATGTACGTATCTACATGAAGACCAGAACAGGACTTTGGGTATCCTACTCTATGATTCTTCACTTTATTACCTCGAGGGAGGGTCTCTTCCTCAACCAGGAGTTAAGCTAACAGGAAACAAGCCCCAGTGATCCTCTTATCCTTAGCCTCATAGCACTGGGGTTACAGGTGAGTACATGACCATGTCTGGCTTTTTATGTGGATACTGGAGATTCAGAATCAGGTCCTCATGCCTGTACAGCAAGCTCTCTTATCATCGAGCCATCTCGCATCCTGTGTTAGGTATTCTTGAGAATAAAAATCTTTGTCTTCTGCTCTTCATCTCATTTAGTAGTTTGACTTTGTACAGTATCCTGAGAAAAAGCCACTTTCCTGCAGCACTTAGGAGCTGTGGTAGGATGGATCATAGCTCCCCTGAAACAACAAGATCATAAGACTAGAAGCTTTGGGTGTTTCCTTCTATAGCAAAGAGGTGACTTTGGTGGTGTGACTAGAGACACTGAAATAAGGAAAACTATTTTGATGACCCAAGAGGGCCCTAGATATATGACAAGTGCTCTTATGAAGGAGTCAGAGAGATATTTGTCTGCTGGCAACTAATTCACACTTGCCTGGCAAATCACAGGCATAATCTTATCCAAAAGTACCTCAGTTTATGCTTCTAGAATTGGTGCACTTTGATAATAACCAAACATTTCTGCAATACTTTCTTGGCTCATTTGTTATTTGTCCATTTTTTTTCTACCAAATTCTTGGATTCCTTAAAGGCACGGTCCAGGTTGGCTCTTTGGCACCTGTTTATCTTTACTAACGTGTATGGCATGGTTTACCTAGTCTTCACTGTTACAAGGGCTGCCATTCCTAATACTGCCTGGACCAAAATATTGTTTGTTCTTTTTCCATATGATCTTAAGCATAGCAACAAAGCAGGGAGCAGGTGTGGTGGAGGGAGGGAGCACTGGCTGAGGAGGCGGCAGAGCTGGGTTCTTACTGTCAGGAGCTGCTTTTCAGCTGCATTGCTTTGGCTTCTTGGATGCTACTTGCTGCAGGACTTGGATCACTCTTGATTTGGTCGATGCAGCAGCAGCAGGTGAGAGAGGGGATTGTTGTGTGTGCAAGTGCAATATCTTAAGTGTATCAACAGCCATGAAAATAGATCACTGCATCAGATGAAGCCTGTGGACCCCTAGGAGTCTGCCCTTCATGGGCTCCCCTGAGGACAGAGCATGCAATCAAGTGGCACATGTAGTTTGGTGCTGGCATCCTGCACAGGGCTTAGGACATGGTGCTTAGAAAATAGTTGTGACGTCAGTATGCATTCATATTCTTCAAGAATGTCTTGGGCCTTGTGAAAATGTAAATGACAATATTGTTTAAAACTCAGTGGGTGGCTAGTCTTCTAGGAAGTGTTTTGTTTTGCTTTTTGTTTTGTTTTTTTCTGAATCCAAAAGAAAATACTAAAACTCCATGTGGCTTCACCTGAATGCTAGAACAGAGTAATTTTTTTTTTTTTTTTTTTTTTTTTTTTTTTATGAATTAGAGAATAAAGTCATGAGGAGAGAAAGGTGGAGACAGGCACATAGTTTGCTGAACTATAAAGAGCTATATGAGGTAAAGAAGATGTGCCAGGATTCTGACAATGGGCAGTAGGCAAAAGAATCATCACAGCATCCCCAGAAGCAATGGTGAAATGGGCTTCGTGAAGAGTCACATACATGATGCAGAGGACCACCTTAAAGGCTCCTAAAAGGCAGAAGCCAGAGGTAAAGAAGGTCAGTGACAGACATTAGGGTGGTTCATGTGGAAAAAAGCTATCTGGCCAGAACCAACACAAAGATGAATGATGGCTTTGTGCATCTAAAAGACCCTCCTTCCATGGTTGGCTGAGTCCTGGACAGGATTCTAAAACCCAAGATAAAGCAAAACAACTTACAACAATTCAAGGCAGAAAAATGAAAGCATCTGAAATATGACCCAGGAAGGAACAGGTTGGGCTGGCTTTGGACCAGACTGACATCTGTATAGACTGGAGCTTTTCTGTTCTTCCAAAGCACTATATATTGATGTAGCTTCAGCACCACTCATGCCCCAGCTCCAAGACCCTACCTCAAGTCATGGGGATGCCAAACTGCCCACAGCAAGAGGATCTGTCATGGACCCTGCTCAGGATGCTGGACTGCTGGTATCCAGAAAGATCCTGGATTATTTGCCAGGTCCCAGCTTATCAATCTCTAGTAACCCCATGCTTGGATTTTACTTCCTATTATCAATAAGGTCAGCAAAAAAGAATTTTGCTAGTAAAGCAGACTAATTGGAATGAGAACATTGAGTGATGGGGGGTTGTATGGTTAGGAAAGTGTAGAGTTCCATGTCATCTGACCTGCTTTAAGCAAGGAGATAGTAAACTTCAGCCTAAGTAAGCTGGGGCAAAGGATTTTGAGGTTGGTCCTTTAAATGACTATTTCAGACAGTTCCTGGAACTGAAGCCTCTGGATTTTCCCTGCCAGGGAAGGGTGAGTGTGAATGAGCTCCGTTATCTGACCTCAATGTGTCAATCTCTTTTCCCCGAGACCCTACGCTGGGCCTTGGCATAATGTTGTACATCAACTAGGAGTGTAGATGATTGACATGCCTGAAAGATGCAGCCCTCAGTCTGGTCAGGACCTGTACACGTTTTGGATCTTGCCAAGACTCCCTGCATTCACAGGAAAAACAGTACTCACCAGAAGGCTCTAAGGTCTAACTTCAGGAGCTTGAGGTCCGCAACTATTACCTAAGAGTGATGGCTCCAGGATGGTGGGAGTAATTCCTAAGTGGTCACAGTCCAGACCCTCAGCATCCTCCTTTCTCTCTGTCACTTCTTTTTCTACTGCTAGCAGGGAATCTGTCTTTGCTCCACCAGGTTACCTAGGCACGTGACCTTTGAAGCCAGCTCTTCAAGCCCTTGAAAGGTCCTGAAGCTTAATGAAATAAGGTAGCTCTCATTTTCCTTTCTTTTGATTCAGTCCACCACCACCACTACCACCACCACCACCACCACCACCACCACTACCTCCTCCTCCTCCTTCCCACTCCTCCTCCTCTCCTTCCTCTTCCTCCTTCTTCTTTTCCTCCATTTTCTCTTTCTCCTCCTTTTCCTTCTTTTGGTACAAATACAAATAAAGGTTGAACTCCAACCACTTATTCCTGAGCCAGATGCATTACCCTGTAATATAGATTGTCTTGGGAACCACACAGGTCCTCTGGCCAGTCCTTTTGTGCTCCATGTCTGGCCAGCAGGAACTGTTACCACGTGATTTGCTGCACTGATGGGAGAGAAGAGTCTGTGCTTTTGGAGAAGAAGGTGTTCATGGAGAGAGGATTTAGGCTTGAACTATGATGGTGATAGTAATAGCTCTAGCATAGTCTCTTCTGTAGTATAGATGCAACACTGCACAGGAGTCAAACGTAGGAACCATGGTGCTCTATTTTAAAGGTTTTCTTAACCTCACTGGGTCTCAGTTTTCTCCCTCTGTAGAATGGAGATAAAAAGCAGTCCTTATCTAAGTAATGAATGAAATTCTACTATAAAGTCCTGTGGACAGGAAACAGGGTGTCAAACAAACACTTGGACTAAGCCCATAGCTAGGGTGGCCTGGACATCTTTCTGAGAGTGACAGAACCTTCAGGATCAGTCTTCAACAGGACTCAGTGAGATTCAAACCAGCAGATTCTGTGGAACCAGGAAGAGGCAGAGGCAGCCCTGATACTCTTTGCATTGGAGCATGTGAAATAGCCCTGTATTCTCAGGTAGGGTAGTCCTGAAACCAAGTAGCTTTTGGGCAAAACACTCTTCAAAGCTTCTGATGAGTCTTTTTTAGGTTGTAGGAATGTTACAGAACCATTTTACAGACTGGGCAACCTATATGCTTGATTATCTGGAGTATGATCAGAATGCAAACACAAATCCATGCATCTCTGACACTTGTATCTCAAGGGTCATGCCTACCATTGACTGTTGAGGAAACTGAACCCAGAGATGTTTAGTGTCCCCTAGCCTGTTAACTGCAAGAGTAGGACTCACACCTAGGTCTTTGTGCTTTCTCTACTGGGCCAGGAGGTCAAAGTGAGAGAGTGGGGCACTGATGGAAGACCTTCCTTTGCCATCTTACCTGGCCTCAGAGATGACAAACACACTATTCCTGCTGGTGAATCATTTCCCTGGTGGAACATGATCTCCATTTAAGGCTGGCCTTGGGATCATTGCTGTAGCAACCGAGTCTCCGTAGCTGACTGTCTCTGGAAACTTAATGACCTACGAATGATAACAGATAATTTGCAAATTTGACATAATCAGTGCTGGCCAATTTCCATTCAATTATTTGTTAATAAACACTAGGACCCACGGCTGGAGTTTTATGCTTACAAATTGGATGTGAAAAGCTAAGTCTGAATAGAGTAGAATACCTGCCTCATTTTAAGATGAATATTTACAAAGCATTTTATTTTGGCAGGGCCCAGGAACACCTAAGGTTTACTTGCTGTTCATTTGCATTGTGAATATTTTAAAATAGTAATTATCTGCAAAAGGTCAAATATTTGCTTTATCTATCTAATTCAATTTCCCAAAGGCCTTTGGGATTCAAATTAACGCCCTTGTAATATCTTCATTGAAAAAGAAGATTAATTATGCTTACATGGAACCTAATTTGGCTTATCAGACCTTTAATGTGGCAGCGATGGTGAGTGCATTTAAATTTAGGATTATGAGGGTGATCCCAGTTCCTTATTTGGGAGACTTTTAATATTTGTCATTATTTTTATGCATATCATTTTTCCCCCGCCTGCCCAGGAAAATTAAAATGTCGGTTCTGAAAGAAATAAACATTATGTATTGACATTGGCAATTATGTTTTGGTATTTAAGGATGCATAAAAAAACCGCACACAGGGCTTCAAATATAAATTTGCAGTTAATGCCCTTAGACGGAAGCTCAAGCTCTTTTCTCTGACTCACTAACAATGGGGAAAGCTTGCTCTGTGGAGCCTTGACTTTTAGGGATGCTCAAAGATGGTTGAAGGTTTGAGAAGCTTCAGGAGTTCTGGGTTGGGATCTGGGGGGTTCTCGTCATTACTGAGGCACAGTCTATCAGCTTCTTCTGTGGCAACAGCCTGTCTACCCTGGTTCCTTCTTTGCAATTAACCATTTCCTTAGGTAGCATTCCTCAGTGACAGGGACATGAATGATCATATTGGGAAGCCCAGTGTTTGAGGTGAACTATGTGTGGAGCCTTGGTACCTAACAAAGGCAATGGCATCTTGGAGAGCACAGGTGTTGTAAAGCAAGTTTGTTTTTTGTTATCTATTGGCTTTTGCTACTTTTTGATCTTATTCTTTCCTTCCCCTAAGTCCATCCAGATCCTCTTCCCATCCTTAACTAACCAACTTTAAGTTCATTCTCAAAAAAGCAAACAAAACCCCAATACAACAACAAAATCATGAAAACAAACTAAAATATCACTCAAAACAAAACAAAACAAAACAAAATCCTCCCAATTATAAGCAAATAAAATCACACAGACAGAAGAACTGTAGAGTCCAGGATATGTAGGTTAATTACTTCTGAATATGAGACCTGTCCTGGAGTAATTGACATACCCAGTGTCATTCCATTGGAGAGAACTGATTTTTCCCTCTCCCAGCAGGTATAAGTGACACTTCAGTTTTTAACCTTTACCCTAGTGGCTAGATTTTTCATTCATTCACTCACTCACTCACTCACTCACTCACTCACTCACTCATTCATTCTTTCTTTCTTGAATATAACAAAATATAATAAGATAAAACAAAAACTACCACATTAATGTTGGACAAGACAAACCAAGATGGAAGCACCCAAAAGAAGACACCCACTTGTTCACATACTTGGGAATCCATAAAAACACTAAACTGGAAGTCATAATATAAGTACAGAGGATCTGGTGCAAACCCATGCAGGCCCTGTGCATGCTGCTACAGTGTGAGTTCATATGAATTTTTCTTGTGTTGGTTTAGATTGCCTGTACTCCTGGTGTCCTCCATGCTCTCTGGCTCTTACCTCTTGACTTTCAAGGAAATGATTCAAGGTGCCTGTGTCCAGAGTTTAGGGCCATGTAAGGCTGAGGATGTCAGCACTGGGAAAGGTACCACCTGCCCTACAGTCTGACTTTAGAGCTGGTGGGTACCACATGCTGTGGAAGATGGGGATGGCCAGGCCTGGGGATATCTCTGAGGTGATCAGGAACTGAGGGAAGGGGGTGAATGACAACAGAGCCCATGCAGAATTCCAGGAATCAGACTTGGGAAACCAGACTCAAAGATGTAGATCTAACTTTATTGTGCAACCTATAAGCCTTTAAAAGGTTGAAGGGCCAACTAGACCATCCCATGCTAGCACCAATAGCAATCAGTCAGGTTGGTGTAGTTATGGGGAAATGTGGGGTTGGAGGAGGGCAAAGTCACCTCAGAAGACTTTGGTAAAGAAGAAAGAAGGGGGAAGCAGCCACTGCCTGAGCTTTGGATCCACTTTGAGACTTCATTAGTGTGCTAGGAGTCCCAAGTAGATCAACACTGTGTGCAGTAGATGAGGATCTTTCAAGGAGCCTCTGACACTTCACTTGCCATTCTCTGTGGGCCTATAAAAGGCTTTTCTTGACACTCTCCACATACTGTGCCCTCAAACCTCTGATAGAGACCTGCAATGTTCCTTACTCTCTCACTATCTCCAATTGGCCTTTTGAGTTCTCTGAGGTTCCTAGACATTGGTTTGTAGTTATTTTATTTCTTCACAACATTTTTCCCTTCATAATATTTTTATTGATTATTTGGAAATTTTACATTATGTGCCCCAATCACATTCACTTCCCAGTCCTTCCAGGTCTGCCCCTGCCCATGTGAACTCCCAAAAAGAAGAGCTAAAAACCCACAAGTCCAAATTGTGCTGCCTATATATTCACTGAAGCATGATCAAACTTCTAGTATCCAGCCCCTTACCCTGTACCCACACCGGAAGCCATCAGCTGTGGAGAGCTACACTTCAGCATGCAAAATGACTCTGAGATTCAATCTTACACCTGTCAGAATGGCTAAGAACAATAACTTAAGTGACCGCCCATGTTAGTAAGTATATGTAGAAAGGGAAACACTTCTCCATTGCTGATGTGAGTACAAACTTGTACAATCACTTTGGAAATCAGTCTAGTGCTTTCTCAGAAAACTGAGAATAGCTATACCTTAAGACCCATCTCCACCATACAACAAGAACATTTGGTCAACTATGTTCATAACAGCTTTATTCATTATAGCCAGAAACTATAAATAACCCAGATGTCCCTCAATAGAAAAATGGATAAAGAAACTGTGGTATATTTACACAATGGAATATTATTCAGTTCTTAACATCAAGGACATAATGAAACTCACAGACAAATGGATGAAACTAGAAGAAATAATCCTGTGAGAGGTAACCAAAACCCAGAAAATACTCACATGGTATATACTCACTTATAATCAGATATCAGTCATATATTACAGGATAACCATAGGACAATTCACAGTTGCAAAAAAAGTTAGGTAAAAAGGAGGTCCCAATGGAGGAGGCCTTAATTTCATTCCTAAAGGGAAATAGAATAGAATGTGGAGAGCAAACAAGGTAGGAGAGGGGGTAGGGAGGGAAATGAGAGTGAGGAACAGATGTGGGGAGAGCATGGGCTGGAGGCCAGAAGGCTTGAAGAGAGAAGAGAAACCCAGGATGGGGACATCTCTGACACAAGCTGGAGACCTACAACAGCTTAGGGTCCTAGAAGGATATGGTGGTGACTCTAGTTAAGACTCCTAGTAGTGGGGGTGATGGAGACTGAAGAGGCTACCTTCTAGTCAGACAGGTCTTTTGGTGGAAGGAGGGGAACACCAAACCACAAAACATTGGACCCAAAATTTACCCTGCCTACAAGATGTACAGGGATAAAGATAGATCAGAGATTGAGGGAATATCCAACCAGTGCCTGGCCCAATCTGAGACCTGCCCCATGGGAGGGAGCCAACCCCTGACACTATTAATGATACTTTGCTAAGCTTGCATATGTGTGCTCAGCATAGCTGTCCTTTGGGAGGCTCCTCTACCCATCAGCAGATCAAAACAAATGCTGAGGTTCACAGCCAAGCATTAGGAAGAGGGCAGGGAGCCTAGTGGGAAAGTAGGGGGAAGGATAGAAGGACCCAGAGAGGACAAGAACTCCACAAGAAGACTAACAGCGTCAACTAACCTAGGGCCAGGAGGGCTTACAGAAACTGAAGTACCAACCAAGGACCATGCATGGTCAGGGCCAAGCCACCTACACATATGTATCCAGCAGGAAGCTTAGTCTTCACATGGGTTCCCTAGTAGGGAGCAGGGGCTGTCTCTGACATGGACTCTGTTGCCTGCTTTTTGATCTCTTCCCCCTGGTGGGACTGGCTTGCCAGGCCTCAATTGAAGAGGTTGTGCTCAGTCTTGATGTGACTTGATGTGCTGAGGTGGTTTGGTAGGAAAGGGGCCTTCCTTTTTCTGAGGAGTCAGGGAGAGGGAATAGGAGAAGGGGGAGGGAAGGTAGAACCAGGAGGAGAGGAAGGAGAAGGCCATGACTGTGATGTAAATTGAATAAATAAATAAATAAATTCTCTCAAGCAGTTTCCTATCTAGGCTGTTACTTTGGTGGGTGGGTGGGAGGGATAGGAGTTGTCACAGTATATTTCTATGTCCTTCTTTCTCAACTGTAAGTCTATAGGCATCAATGCCACTGAAAAATTAGCTTCTTTGCCCTTTACAGTCAGTGGGAGCATGGATCATGGGCATCCACATCATCTCCAGCATTAACATGTACCATGGACCTCAGCATGCACATCTCTGTTCCTTCATTTTTCCCACCTCCCAATTGCATATTCATTCATTGTAGTCGCATGGGAAACTGCAGTGTGTCACACTGTGTGTGTGTGTGTGTGTGTGTGTGTGTGTGTGTGTGTGCGCGCGCGCCTAAATAGCTTTCCGTGCAAATATTCATTTACTGAATTGTTGGTCTGGTTCAAGGTTTCTGGTGCACCATAAATACTGGACCATCACAGGGACTCATCTTGGATATCCTCTTGTCCAGGGTCTGGGGGGGAGGTTCTGTGTGATTTCCAGGCTGCTGCCCATCTCCATGCCCTCAAAGTTGGCCTCCTTGAGGCTTGCTATGCTCTCCCTTTGTGCTTATAACATGAAGGCGGCAGCAGCAGCAGCAGCACCACCACCACCATCACTTCTGCCCCACATCTACCACAGGGCAAGCAGCATTGGCTGCTGTAGCAGCAGTTCCATGGGCCACCTGAAGTACCCAGGACTGGCCCTATTTAGTGATGACATTTGGTTCTGTAGAACTGCTTCCTTCACACACTACAGCATCTAGTAGATGAAGTAGATGTTGGAGTGGACCAACTCAAAGTGCTGGATCTGGGCCTGGATGGCAGCAGAATTGGTCTTCTTCACTGTGCTTCTGCCCCTTCACACATTTTTAATTAATTAATTAAAAAAATTTTATTATTAATTTATTCTTGTTACATCTCAATGGTTATCCCATCCCTTGTGTCCTCCCATTCTTCCCTCTCTCCCCTTTTCCCCTTATTCCCCTCCCCTATGACTGTTCCTGAGGGGGAGTTCCTTCCCCTGTATATGCTCATAGGGTATCAAGTCTCTTCTTGGTAACCTGCTGTCCTTCCTCTGGGTGCCACCAGGTCTCCCCCTCCAGGGAACATGGTCAAATGTGAGGCACCAGAGTATGTGAGAAAGTCATATCCCACTCTCCACTCAATTGTGGTACATATACACTATGGAATACTACTCAGCTATTAAAAACAAGGAATTCCTGAAATTTGTGGATAAATGGATTGAGCTAGAAATTATCATAATGAGTGAGTTAACCCAGAAGCAGAAAGACTCAAATGGTATATACTCACTTATATCTGCATACTAGCCCAAGGGGCATGGCCCACGAAAGCCTTCACTTCCCAGGAAACTGGGACAGAAGGGAAGGCATCCTATTGGGACTCTAGATGAGAGAAACATGGGAGAATAGCAAAATGGAAGGATCCAGAGGGTCCTAGAAACCTTCACACAGTTTTATTGAGATATATTTTATATACCACATAACCCAACTAAAATATATGTGACAGTAGGACAATGGGCTGATGTTTGCAGTGGGGCCACCATCACACTAAATTGCCTAATGTACACCTCCCAGAAGAAAGCCCAATACTTTTTAGTCATCACTCTTCAAGTCCCTACTCTGTCCATCTCAGCCTGCGGATCCCTCGGTGTTCTATGTGCATCGCAGGGTAGCCTATTATGTACATTCCAGGTAAATAGAGGCAGCTATTTCATGTGTACTGGTTACTTTTCTTGATACTGTAACACAGTACCAAACAAAAGCAACTTAAGGAGAGAAGGCTTGGCTTGGTTTCAACATCATGGAGAAGGCATGGAGGTAGGGGAGTGAGGCAGCTGGTCACATTGCAGCTGCAGTCAGAAAGCTGAGTGGGATGAATGCTGGCACTCAGCCTTTTTATACAGTCTGGGACCCCAGCTCATGAGATAATGCCGCCCACATTTAATGTGGACCTTCCCACTTCAATGAATGCAGTCTACAAACTTCCACACAGACATGCCCAGAGATTTGCCTCTAAGGTGATGCTAGAGCCTGCCACACAGATGACACACATGGTCACAGTGTATTTTCAGCATTCATCCATGCTGCATCAGGTGTGGGAGCCTTATTCCTTTTTATGGTGAAGGGGCATCCTGTTATTTTGATAAGCACACCTAAAGCATCTGTTTTGTTTTATAAACATGTTTTTGTCTCTCCCAAGATTTGTTAATCACTTACAGAATATTAAAAGGATATTGCCAGATTAAGGGAAAAAGAAAGAATCTTTGTGAGCAGAGTATCACACAAATTGAAAAAATGATCACACTAGGAATTCTCCAGCTCCTTGCTTTATAATTACCTAAACTGAAAAAGACCCCAAATGCATGAAGTAGGACTATGTCTAAAGAAGCGACGGTCACCCACAGCATGGAACAGTGAGTCACAGGACTTAGAGTCATCGGCAGGAAGAGCTATTCACGATATGCAGTTGAGTCAATTATAGGCTCTCACTTTTAGAAAAGGATCCTTTTTGTCTCATGCCCATCTGGAGCTATGTTCAGCAAAATGTTCCCATGGAAGGGTGGAATTTCAAGTAGTATGTAAGCATCTTAATTTGGGGGAAGCAAGGTAAAGAAATTGGGGTGAGATGTAGCCAAGTATAGCAGCTTAAGACGTACACAAGAATGTTGTTCCCACAGATGGACACAAGAAAGTTCTCCACATTACATAGAATGTCTGCCTGTCCTCTGTCACTGGGCAATGAGAAACTCATAGGACTGAATGATCCAGGTCATTTTCTCCTCTGAGCTCTTGAACAGCTTAAGTAAGTTGCTAAAAGACAGGCTATGCCTTGTTGAAGGGACAACCTGATTTGTGAAAGAAATTTCTTTGGGGTTTGGAGCACAGCCCCTTCCAGCTGTGATAGTCGCTTTGCAGGTGAGACATGGAGAGAAGAGACACCAGTTGTCAGAATGACAGAGAAGAAAGTTAGCAGTTTTTTTTATTTTTTTTGTTTTTGTTTTTTGTTTTTTGTTTTTTGTTTTTTTTTTTTTTTTTTTTGAGGAGAAAGGGACCCTAGCACCCAGCTGAGCCTAATAAGGTAAGGCACAGTCCTCAGGCCCCCAGGTCGCTTAGGGCTTGATATACTACTGGGCTCTGTGCCTGAAGGTGACTCTTCCATCCTTCCCACGTTCTTACTCTTGAGTAGCCTTGGATTTGTTCCTTGTACTCTCCAGACCTCAGCTTTGTCATCTGGAAACTGGGCACCATAGAAGCATTTCCTTTGCTGGCTCCTGGTGAGAAGGAAATGAGTGAACACCCATGTCAGGTACCAAGGATAGCATCTGCCACACAGGAAACTTTTCATCTGCTTTGATGTCCCCCTCCCCCATCCTTTTGTCTGCATTCATTGGGGTATTTCAAAGATGGTCCCCACTCCACCCCAGGAGGATACCATGTTTCCTTTTCCAAAAGCTCGTTCTCATTTGCAGGACTTCTGGACCCCCAGGGTTTCTGGGGTCCTCCCTCTTACTCTCATATTCTCTACCTGCTTGCCTTCCCTTCAGAGAAGCTTCAATGATCCCCCCCCCTTTTTTTTCTCTCCTACTGTGTTCTGCCCTCTTCTGGCTTTCTTTCCTCTTACATAGCACATTCCTTCTTATCTTTCACCAATGATGAGAAGCCACCACTTTTTAAGCAGTCTTCCAGATCCACAATCCTCCACTGTGCACTCCCCAGCCCTACTGTGATCCAGTGTGATACCTCTCTTCAGATCTCCCTGGAGTAAGAATGGCAGCCACTCCAGCCTGTTCAGGACTTACGGTGCAGGGACCAGGTACGTAGCTGATGAGTGGCTGAACACAGAGCATGCCTTGATGTGGAGGCCAGGCCAGGCTGAAGGGGTATTCAAATAGGGATTGTGTGGGCTGAAATGACTGCCCCATCCCAGCTGTACCACCTCTCTTTCTCTAATGTCTCCAGATGCCCCACTTTGTTATGCACCTT
Source organism: Acomys russatus (assembly GCF_903995435.1). Classification (NCBI taxonomy): domain Eukaryota; kingdom Metazoa; phylum Chordata; class Mammalia; order Rodentia; family Muridae; genus Acomys; species Acomys russatus. Next base: position 77,771,208 of record NC_067138.1, on the reverse strand, counting down.
GCTCATTATCTGGAGGTTTCCCAAGGGCTCAGTTGGAATCGGCATGCCCTCCCTCCTTATGTCCTTTCCCCCTCTCATCTACATTCCTACCACAATGGATCTGGGTTAGCTGTTACTTATACTCATGGTCTTTTTATTGGCCAATTCACATTAGTTGTCAAGTTCCAATCAGATCTCCCCTCTTCCACAAAACTCTTCTTGAACTCTGAAAAGGTCCAGCGCCCTGCCACTTCCTTGACTCCATCCTGGCTCTCACTCATCAGAGTTTTGATTCTCATGCATCAGGCTCCTTAGCTAACAAAGGGATCCTCACCATCCAACATGGGTTTGGAAGTTAAAGACCCAAGTTTGGCTCTGCCACTGCTTGTCTCTGATGTCTCAGGCACCCTCCATCCGCGTGTCTATGTGACATAAGATAGAGTAGGATGCCAAACATACTGAAAAGTCACACACACAGGATCCAGTTTCCCTACCCCTTTCATCTCAGTGTCTATAGCTAGGACAGGCTGAACTATCCTATGTGTTCTACATCTGAGAAAACATAGGCTATAGAAAAAGAAGGACTCTTCATAACTCCCAGAAGAGACAGAAATAGTTTGTATGTGCATATTCACAGGCCCATCTTCTGCAAGGAACAGTTTTAGTTATTAGGAATAATTGGTTATTATAATATTATATGCATAGCATTATAATATTTGGTTATTGTCCTTTATGTGCCCTGCTACTGTTAGTTGTATATGTCTACTTGCCACAATTTAGAAGCACTTGAGAAAAGAGAGATTCTATTGATGACTTGTCTTTATTAGGTTGGCCGTTGGGCACATCTAGTGGGAGGGTATTGCTTAGTTGCTTATTGGCATAGGAAGATCCATGTATGGTGGGCAGCACCATTTCCCTAGGCTGGGGCCCTAAACCATGTAAGAGGATAGAATGCTAGATACGCATAAGCAAAATAAGAAAGCCAGTTGGCAGCATGGGTACATTCCTGTCCTCTACCCTAACTGTGTATGTGATATGACTAGTTGTCTCAAGTGCTGGCTTCCAGGATTTTCCTGCCATAAGGAAATTAGGAGTCAAATAAACTCAGTATTCTCCTATATTGCTTTTTGTTACAGTATTTTCTCACAACAACAGAAACTAGATCTGGTGCTTTGAGAGCATCTGAGACTTGCTAGAGGAGGCTTCACGTGGAGTGAGAGCTTGAGCCATACTCTGTGAGGAAAAAGAGGAGAACTGTGGGCATGGGGAGAGTTGTAAGACCCTGAAATCTCTGGGACACTCGATGTGGGGTGAAAGAGGTGCTTAGGGGTAGATCTTGAGGCTTTCAGTGGCTTGAAAGAAAATGTCCCCCATAGGCTCACAAAGAGTGGCACAATTAGGAAGTATGGCCTTGTTGGAATAGATGTAGGTTGTTGGAGGAAGAGTGTCCCTGGGGATGGGTTTTCAGTTCTCAGATGCTCAAGCCAGGTCCAATGTGGAATTCTCTTCTCACTGCCTGCTGATCCAGATGTAGAACTTGCTGTTGTTAATTTAAAAGTATGGCCTAAGAATGTTTATTATTAACCTTATAATTGTTTTGGTGGTATTATCTAACCTGCTGTCACAATCAACAAATACACAGACACCTTATAGATTTTAGAGTAGCTTTATTTCACCTGGAGCATGGCAGATATTATCACCTAAATTACCTTTCATATCTCCCAGCCTCTGTCCCATGCCATATGCCTTAATAATTTCTATAAGGGCTACTCCCATCCATAATTCCCAAAATACTTGCTAATATTCTTCATCTGTACCACTTCCTCCATCCACGCTGATCTAACCATGGCTCTTCTCCACGCTAACCCATTGCAGCCACTCTGCTTCCTTCTTCCTCAGAAACCTACCTCTCCTTCCCAAGATGCTTCCCACCCCCAAGCCCATGAATCTTTGCTCCACCCTTTCCTACTGCCCTGCCCAGGTGTAGGCCTTTTTTTCATTGACCAAACAGGAAGGCAAGGTTACAGAACAATATTTGGAGTACATGAGTGTCTGCTCGTAAAAGACAGCAAACGGACCTCAGGGAGCAACACAGTTAACAATCAAACACAAAGCACCAGACCATGCTGTTACAAGGACTCTCAGTTTCTTCTCCAACACCATGTCTGCCTGCACACCACCATGCTTCCTTTTATGATAATAATGGACTAAACCTCTGGCATTGTAAGCCAGCCCCAAATAAATGTTTACCTTAAGAAGAGTTGCATGATCATGGTATCACTTCACAGCAACAGAAACCCTAACTAAGACACGGGTAGGAGATGGGCCTCTTCTCTCTTGACTCCCTGGAGCTAGCGAAGGTCTTTGGGTGGGAAAGAAGGTTCATCGAAAACAAGTGAGTAGTGAGGACACCAATACAACTGTAGCAATGTGTAGCCAAGACATGGTGGCTCTCTGATGGGTGTCAGTAGGCTGGAATGAGGACAGCCCTCTGTCCCTTGTCCTTGTCTGAATGGGGAGATTCTCAAGGATACAGGCAGCTTCTCCCAGGGTTTGTGCCTCAGAGGTGGCAACTGGTACCTAGCTTTACTGCTGTCAGGATGGGATGGGGCTAGGTGGGAACTTGAGGTTGGAGCGGTGTTTACAGCCTCTGACTTCCATAGGGGGTCAATGTGGCCTTAAGATTCCTGCAAAGCCCTGATAGAGGGTCAGCTGGTCATATGTGGAACACCAGGAGTGAAAGTACAAGGTCAAGTGAGCTAGAGGAGTCCAAGTCACTGGAGAACCAGTGTCTATTTTTATTTTTAATTCTTATTTTTGTGCTTTCAGAATTTCAGAAGGGATTCATGCAGAAAACCGGGGCCACTGATTTGTAAAACACATGCTCCAACATGGAAAGACCCATCTACTCTTCTCCACTGTCCCCTGTTGTGTGAGTTTGGGGAAGAAAACATGAACTATTTATTGATTTCACACAGGGCACCAATGACAGAACAAAGAAATGTTTCTTTATTGGAGAGGTCGGGGTTGGGGGGGCAGGGTCTCATGTATTTCAGGCTTGCCTTAAACTTGCTGTGTAGCTGAAAATGACATTGATCCTTCCTTCTGCCTCCGTCTCCTGAGTACTGAGGATACCCATGTGGACCACCATGCCTGGTGTTAATGCAGTATTAGGTGTTCAACACAGCCTTGTGCATACTAGGTAACCACTGTACCAATTGAGTCACACCCCAACATTTGCATCCAATTCCAGATTGCTGAACCAATGAAATTTGTGGATAAATGGTTTGAGCTAGAAATGATCATAATGAGTGAGTTAACCCAGAAACAGAAAGACTCAAATGGTATATACTCACTTATATCTGCATACTAGCCCAAGGGGCATGTCCCACAAAAGCCTTCACTTACCAGGAAACTGGGACAGAGGGGAAGGCATCCTATTGGGACTCTAGATGAGAGAAGCATGGGAGAATAGCAAAGTAGAAGGATCCAGAGGGTCCTAGAAACCTACAAGTAGAACATTATGATAGGCAGATTTGGGCCCAGGGGTCCCGCTCAAACTAAGGCACCAGCCAAGGACAATACAGGAGGTAAACTTTAAACCCCTTCCCAGATCTAGCCAATGGTCAGAACATTCTCCACAGTTGAGTGGAGAGTGGAATACATGTCCCCTGGAAGTGGGGGGGGGGGGGGACCTGGTGGCACTCAGAGGAAGGACAGCAGGTTACCAAGAAGAGACTTGATACCCTATGAGCATATACAGGGGGAGGTAATCCCCCTCAGGAACAGTCATAGGGGAGGGGAATAAGGGGAAAATGGGAGGGAGGGAAGGAGGATACATGGGATGGGATAAACATTGAGATGTAACAAGAATAAATTAATAATAATAAAAAAATGTTTAAAGTAAAGTTAGTGACAGGAAGACAAGTGAGTTTTGCACTCTAACATTGAGAGGACCCACCACAGGATGGGTACTCACTCCTGGAGGCTGCATCACAAGAGTTCCTTGCACAGCTTGAAGACAACTCTATTAAAGAGCCGGGCCTCTCTTAGCAATTTTTACAGCTTGTGCAATCTCAATGAGGGGCCTAGTGAAGCCTGTAAATTCCATGAGTTTTCTGATTCTTTCGTCTTGGGAGTTTCATGAGCCTTGTGGGACTTCTGCCTTCATTTAGAAGGATATGTTTCTTTTCACTCAGGAAAAAACAGCTGCATAACAACCCCAATTGTCTCAAAGTCACTCTTTTTTTCCTGAGACTTCTCTGGCCTCTTCTCTCACTGGGAAGGGTGGCTTCCACTTGAAGGTGGTTAATTGCAGATGGAAGATTCTAGAGCTCCAGATATCTAGTGATCTAGATTGCCTCTGTATCTAGCGATCTGGTAGTTAGGAAAGGCTGTGATTATAGTAGGTGGTTCTGATTGGCCTATGGTCTTGTAGTGAGTTAAAGGAAGGTTCTCTGGTTTCAGTGACAAAGCTTAGTCTGATGATGTTACTGTCAACAAAAAACACACATAATGTCTTGACATTTATGTAGCAGTTCCCAGCCATTTTCTCTGCTTAGCGTACCTCAGGTCACAAATATGAATTTCTTTATGTCACATATAAGGAAACTGAGGCCAAGAAGTGTATGTGTGTGTGATGGGAGGAGTGCCTGCCTGTATGTGGAGTCCTTTTCCTGATCACTGTCTAATATGTAATTCCCTGGAGACTATCAATGAATCTCAAACTGTGGTCATACCAGGATCTCTGAGGAGCATATTGAGATCAGAGACCTGACCCTTATCTCTGGGTTCTTCATCTCTGCATTTAGGGCAGGAGATGTTGATCTACTTTCCAAACTAGCTTCCCAAGGAATCCTGAAGCTAGTCACTGGCAGGTTCTACATAGAGATGACAGTGGCTTAGCCCAGAGCTTCTCAGACTTGAAATTTTATATGCTACACCTGAGCCTTGCATTCGAGTACCCTCTCAGACTAAAGATCTGCGCTGGGCTAGAAGATCCTTACTGTAGTTCTAATAACTTTTGGGTGATGCTGATGCTGCCAAATCATGGACCACTTGATTTCTATGACTGAGATTGTGGTTTCATCCTCTAGGGCACACATCATGATGGACAGGCTATAAAGCAAGCAAACATGTACTTTGTTAGGACAGAATGTTACAACCTCATTAGGACAGGTTAAACTGTGGTGTCATATCACTTTCTAATATTCAAATCTTACCACTCCTCTCCTTGTATTCCCTACATCAAACAGTGAGAGTCCTGAAAGCAGAAGATAGAGTGCATCACTTAGGGAATCTCACTTACAGGAGCTACTGTTGGTAAAACCTCTCTGTGCTGTCCTGTGAGGTCAGGGAGGGAAAGAAACTGTTGAGTTCTTTGGAATGTGGAAGACCCTACCTTTCAAAAGATGCTCTTTCTACATGTGTTCCCCAGTACTGTCTCTAACCCCCTCCTGAATCTTGTGTTCTGTTGATAGTTCCCTAAGTATTTTTAATTAGATTTCCAAAGCAAAGGAAAGTTTCCAAAGTTAATTAAAAGTTGCTTCACTGTAATTGTATAAAAGCAGCTTTTGCTTCTGAAAATTAAATTATTATAATTAAACTCCTCTATCCATTTAAAGATTTTAGTGGAATGTTTATTATTCGTTTATTACGAAGAGACCTTGGGAGGGATGCTGCTCCCACAAGCAGGAACTGGCCCAGCTGATGGGTCATGTCATGTAATCAACTTTTCCCAGTTTTATCATCTCATGTCTCTAAGGAGGAAAGACAAAGTGCCCTATGAGTTTAGCGCTTGTGCGAAATCCAAGCTTTCAGCCCAACCCCAAATTCTGGCCAGGTCTCATGGCTGATCACATCATTACTCACTTGTATTTACTTTTTCTCCCTGATGTATAGAAGACTAGCTGCTTATGTCTCCTGGTGAAGAGGCCTAAAACCTAGGGCAGCCCTTAGGCCATACAAATAAAGATTCCAACACCCTTTAATATTTCAAAGCTTAGACCTTAGCTGGGTAGACTCTCAGCTAGCTCATCTAAGTTAACCTGACCACCTAGCCCCATCCCGCCACATGGCTACCTATACCTTCCAGGCCCAAAGTCATGTGTGTCTCCTCTCCTGTTTCCTGGGGGAAAGGCCTCCCCTCTTTCTTCTCCCCAGAGTCCTTTTCTCTCTCCCAGGAAGTCCTGCCTTCCACTTCTTTCTCTGGCCAACTCTAGTCTATCAGCTTTTTAAGTATCCAATGAGAAATAATTTGGGAGGCAAGGTGTACACAATGTCATCTTGGATAGGCCAGGGATCTTGCCTAAAGCAGCAAGGATCTTGGAGAGCAATTAACATTTGAATACATAGTAAGTTTTAGATAACTCTAACACTGATGTACTCTATTTCTTATTTTAAAGAGATTTTTACTTTACATTTATGTTTGCCTTCATGTTTTTATGTGTACTACCTGTACTTAGGCCAGAAATAGACACTGGAGTCTCTGGTACTGTAGTTTTGGATGGTTCTGAGCCATAGCACAGCTGTTGGAAATAAAACTCAAGTCCTCCACAAGAGGAACATGTGCTCTTAACTGTTGAGCCATTTATCCAGTCACTACACTCTACTTTCATTGGATTTGGTCACATACTTTCTTCAGGCTGAGGAAATATGGAAAGAAAGTGATATGCATTAGTTATTTATGCATTCCTCTTATATGATCCTCTGACCAGGAATTTTATTCTTTCCAATGATCCCCTTTGACACTTGATTGGCTTTCCTGTTACTGTGCTGCTGCAATCCTATTATACTCATGGTTTTTATGCCTTCACTATAAGTATAGCCTAGACTTTTCATTAGAAACAAACATCCCTGAATCCTTGGTAGCTAAATAATTTATTTCTTGCTCACATGGTATAGTCATCATAGATCAGCTTAATTTTGTTACAGGTCACCATATGGGGAAATGGCTAAAGAAGAGGCTCCTACCTGGGTGTGAGCTCATCTCATGGAAGGAGGAAGCACTGTTTAGCAGTTACCCATTTGCCTCTATAACCTTTTCTTGGAAAATAAGTGTGTTCCTTCTCATCACATTTAATTGACCACCACAAGTCACTCAGCCATGCCAGATAGTAAGGCAGTGTGAGATACAACACTCTTCTGGGCAGGGGCACTGAGTCTTTGAGTCATAACATGTCTCCTACTCTCTCATCTCTTTGTAGCAAACTGCCTTTTTTTTTTCAATCCATTTTTTCTCTAAGGAGTAGGTTATAAGTCTCTTTGAACACATTATTAGGCTCTACGACGGAGATTACATGATAGCCTCAGTGCCAAGTCTGGATGTGACTCTTTTGGATCTGGTGACTTGGCATTTATCTTCCTACATGTCTGATGTGCAATGATTGACCAGGGACAGAAATACACTAATAAACACTCTCTTCTGAAGTAGGGAGCAGGGAAAGGCACCAGTCCATAGAAGTTCTCCTTTCTTGCTAAACAGATGTTACAGGATGTTGTTGGATTGAGGGTGGAACATGCTCCTTGATTGTTCTGCTCTGAGAAGGGCTCCTTGTCCACTCTTCTCTGTAGCTTTCTACATACTGGGAACTTCTTCCCTTTTCATTGTTCTCTCTGGCTCCTATTGGAAAAGGCATTGGGAAATCATTTTTCAAGCCCACTTCCTTGAACAATTGGCCACTGTGATGACTTATCTTAATTGTAAACTTGATTGGATTTAAAAACACCAGAGAACACATCTTTGGCTTGTCTATGAAGATGTTTCTAGAAAGGTTTTACTAAAGAGGGAAGACTTACCCTGAATGTAGGCAGAACTACCTCATGGGTTAGGGTCCAGGACTGAATAAAAGGAGAAAGTAAGCTAAGCATGAGCATTCATCTTTCTGTGTCTTTACAATGGGAGTGATATTGTCCTGACAATAGCCTGTCACCTCATTTTTCTGGCACCATGCCTCCCTACCATAATAGACTGTATTCCCTTGAACTGGCAGCTAAAATAAACTAATACCCTAAGTTGCTTTTTATTTGGTCACAGAAAAGAGAAAAGTAACTACTACAGCATCTTACATTCTGAGCTGCTAGGGTCTTTTAGTGTAAATTGATAGCTCTCATTACACCAGGTATACAATGATCTAAAATTTTAGCTACTTTTTTGTATCCTTTATCGCACTAATATCCCATTTTGAGGCACACTTCTGCCTTCATTATAGGTACTATGAGAGTCATAGACAACTATAGATGATCTGTATGCTCATTAATGGAAAGAGATTACTGGATGCCATGTTAGTCAATGCAGAGGTTTTTAAAACCTCTGAAGCTGTCATTCACAGTGTTGATTTAGTCTCTATCCAGAAACTCAGCCTTTGTCACTTGAGGGGATTGTATGTTTTATCTATTACCAGTTGGAAATTAAAGACCCTTGCAAGTGTTACAATTTCCAGATTTTACTTTCCTTCCCCTCTGCTTTTAATCTGGCTAAATATTTTCTGAGCTCATCTCTTTATTGAACTAATTTGTCAAGTGCCAACTAATAGCTATCCAAGAAGGGTACTAATATTATATTCCCCAAGCTGTTCACCTAAATCCAGAGGCTCATTTGGCACACTTCCTGCCCTATAATTTATTGTAGGAAGCAGCTATAGCAAATAGTCCACCATCCTGTATTGTTGCTGCCTCCGTTCTGTTCTCTGGTGAGTTTCTTCTGCTGCTTCTGTTTCGCTCTGAGCCAAAGTAGGTAGTCCTGGTGTTTGTTGCTCATCAGTGTATTTCAAGAATTGATTCCCCTTTCAGCCAGAAGCTAAACAGATAAGCTTCCAATCTCAGTGTCTGTAGCAAACATTAGTTTACTATTCCTGCTTATTATTTATCACAGTCCAGTTGTGATTCTGTTTCATTAAAATTTGATTCCATGAGGGCAGTTCCTCTCTTGAGGAGGAGGGGAAATGTATTCATGGAAGAACCACAAAAATGATGTATGGGTGCGTGCACATGCATGCATGCACAGGTGAATACATGTCTATGGATGTGTATATGATGCAGAAATATCTTGTGAACTAAAACATTCCATTCTGGAGAAGGTTCACTAATACTCAGAAAGTAAACAACCCGCTACTCTCAAGAAGTCCTTGGAACTTACAGGGCTCTCTCTCTCTCTCCCTCCCTCCCTCCTTCTCTCCCTCTCCCCCCCCTCCTTCCCTCCCTCTCTCTCCCTCTCCTTCCCCCTCTCTGTTTCTTTTCCTCCCTCCCTCCCTCCCTCCTTTCACTCTTTATTGAAAATAAATTCTTCTCTTATGCAATATATTCTGACCACAGTTTCTTTTCCCTCCACTCCTCTGAGCTCCCCCTCCCCACCTTCCCTTTCCCTACATCTACTTCCCTTCTGTCTCCTTTCATAAAGAGCAGGTCTCCAAGGGGCAGCAACCAATCAGATAAAACAAAATACACAAGACAAGACAAAATTCCTCACCCTAAGGGTGGACAATGCAACCCCACAGGAAGAATATCCCAAGAGCAGACAAATGAGTCAAAACACACAGTCTCGCAAAAACACCAGGCTAACAGCCATAACATATGCAAAGGACTTGGAGCAGACCAACGCAGGCTCCATGCTTAGCACTTCAGTCTCTGTGAGCCCATGTTCACCCTGCTTAGTTGATTCAGTGGGCTGTGTTCTCCTGCTGTCCTCTGTCCCTTCTGATTTCTATAATCTTTCTACTCCCTCTTTTTCAGGATTCCCAGAACTCCCAGTAGAAGGACGCTCTTCTTCAGTTTAGACTCTCTTTTTCCATACAGTCTGGCTGTGGGTCTTTGCATCTGCTCCTATCTGCTATCCGAGGAGGCCTTTCTGATGACAATACGACAAGGCCCCAATCTGTGAGTATAGCAGAATATCAGAAATAATTTCATTGATTTTCTTCCTTTCTTCCCCTTTCCTGTTTTCCTTCCTTCCTTCCCCTTCCCTGTTTTTCTTCCTTCCTTCCTTCCTTCCTTCCTCCCTCCCTCCCTCCCTCCCTCCTTTTCTTCCTTCCTTCCTTTTAGATCAGTCAAGTTTGGTTCTCCCATAGATCTCTGGGCTATGCCAACTCTTGTTCCTGAGGATCCAAGCAGTGTCAGGCATGGGCTCCCTCTTGTGGCATTGGCCTCAAGATAAATGAGACATTGGTTGGCCACTCCCACAAATTCTGTGACACCATTGCCCCAGCACATCTTGCAGGCAGCACAGATTGTGGATCAAAGGTTGGTGTCTGGCTTTGTGTCCAAGTTTCTCTTTTGGTAGCTTGCAGAGTACCTTCTCACACCAAAGAAACCACAACATAGGTGCACAGGCTCCATGCAGCTACCAGCTCAACCTCTTCTTGTTCCATGAGCTGTGTGGATATTGTCCTAGCATTAGGCTAGGTTGTTTGGGGATCTCCACAGGATCTGCTTGGCCAACAGCTCAACCAAATGTAACCCAGTCCCATCACTGAAAGCTTTTCCTGGCTATAGAATATGGCCAGTTTTGACTATGGTATCACTCATTCCTAGGAGTCCTTCCTAGGATCATTCTCATTGATTCCAGGAAGTTTACATTGCACTAGGTTTCCTCACCATCCCCCAAATGGCCCTAGTTCTAGGTATTTTTCCTTGCACTTTCTCCCTCTATCCCATCTACCCTAACCTGATCTGTCCTAACCTGGTCCTCTCCCACCTTGAGTCCACCTGCAAAATATATTCTATTTCCCCTTCCTTGGCATATTTAGCCCCTCACACCCACTCCCAAAGACCTTTCCTTTATCGAACCTCTCTGGCTCTACAGATTGTAGCTTAGTTATTATTTACTTAAATGTTAATATCCACTTATAATTGGATACATACCATATTTGTCTTTCTGGGTCTGGGTTACCTCACTCAGGGTGATTTTTTTTCTAGTTCCATTTGCTTGCAAATTTCACAATGTCATTGTTTTTAACAGCTAAGTAATTCTCCATTGTGTAAATGTTTCACATATTCTTTATCCATTGTTCTGTGGAGGAACAGCTAGGTTGTTCTCAGTTTCTGGCTATTATGAATAATGTCCACAGTGAACATAGCAAAGCAAGTGTCATTGTGGTAGAATGGAGTGTCCTTTGGGTATATACCCAAAAAATGGTATATCTGATTCTTTTTTTTTTAACTTGTATTTTATTTTATTTTTTATTAATTTATTCTTGTTACATCTCAATAGTTATCCCATCCCTTGCATCCTCCCATTCTTCCCTCCCTCCCATTTTCCCATTATTCCCCTCCCCTATGACTGTTCCTGAGGGGGATTACCTCTCCCTGTATCTGCTCATAGGGTATCAAGTCTCTTCTTGGTAACCTGCTGTCCTTCCTCTGAGTGCCACCAGGTCTCCCCCTCTAGGGGACATGGTCAAATGTGAGGCACCAGAGTACATGAGAAAGTCATATTCCACTCTCCACTCAACTGTGGAGAATGTTCTGACCATTGGCTAGATCTGGATAGGGGTGTATATCTGATTCTTGAGGTAGATGAATTCTCAATTTTCTGAGGAACTGCCGTATTGATTCCTTTGTGGCTGTTCAAGTTTTCACTTCCACCAGCAATGGAGAAGTGTCCCCCTTGCTCCACATTCTTTTCAGCATATGCTATCACTTGTGTTGTTGATTATAGCCATTCTGACAAGTGTAAGACAGGATCTCAGAGTCGTTTTGATTTGCATTTTCCTGATGACTAAGGACATTGAACATTTAAGTGTTTTTCAGCCATTTGAGATTCCTTTATTGAGAATTCTCTGTTTAAATATGTACTCCATTTTAAAATTGGATTATTTGGCTTTATGATATCTAGTTTCTTGAGTTCCTTATATATTTTGGATATTAGTCCTCTATTGGATATGGAGTTGGTTAAAAAAAATTCCTTTCGCATTCTGTAGGCTGCCACTTCATCCAGTTGACAGTGTCTGTTGCCTAAGAGAAGCTTTTCTGTTTTATTAAGTCCCACTTATTAAATTGTGATTTTATTGTCTATGCTATTGGTGTTCTGTTCAGAAAGTTGTCTCCTGTGCCAATGCATTCAAGGTTGTTCCCCACTTTCTTTTCTATCAGCTTTAGTATTTCTAGATTTATGTTGAGATTTTTGATCCATTTGGACTTGTGTTTGATGCAGGGTATAGATGTAGATCTATCTCTTTTACATGCAGTCATCAAGTTTGCCCAGCACAGTTTGTTGATAATGCTGATTTTTTTTTCCCCAGAGTGTGTTTCTGGCTACTTTATTTTAAAAGTCAGGTGCTTATAGGTCTATTGATTTATGGATAGTTCTTCAATTTGATTGGATTGATCAACATATTTTTTTTCATGCCAATACCTTGTGATTTTTGCTACTATATTTCTTTAGTACAACTGGAAACCAGGGATGATGATAATCTCCAAAAATTCTCTTACTGTTCAGGGTTGTTTTAGCTATCCTGTTCTTACTTGTTTGTTTGTTTTTCCATATGAAGTTGAGAACTGTCCTTTCACAATCTGTAAAGAATTATGTTGGAATTTTAATAGGAGTTGCATAGATTGCTTTTGGTAGGATGGCCATTTTTCTTATGTTATTTCTACCAATCTATGAGCATAGGAGATCTTTTTATCTTCTGATATCTTCTTCAATTTCATTCTTCAATGACTTGAAGTTTTTATCATACAAGTCTTTTAATTACATGGTTAGAGTTATCCCAAGACAGTTTATATTATTTGAGGTTGTTGTGAAAGGCGTTGTTTCCTTGATTTTTTTCTGTTTGTCATTTGTATATAATAGGGTTCCTTTTTTAGAAAGTTAATCTCACAGTGATGTATCCAGCCACATTGCTTAAAGTAATTATCAGCTGCAAGAGTCCCCTGGTTGAATTTTTAGGGTCACTTTCAGTTGTCTTATTACTTTAGCTAATGCTTTAAGTACTGTATTGATTAGATGTGAAGAGAATGAACAACTTTGTCTTGTTCCAGAGTTGAGTGGAATTGCTTCGAGTTTCTCTCGAGTTTGATGTTAGCAATAGGCTTGTTGTGGATTACCTTTACTGTGTTTAAATATGGTCCTTGGGTCTCTAATCTCTCTGAGACTTTTATTATGAAGGAGTTTGGATTTTGTCAAAGGCCTTGTCTGCATCTCATGACATGACCATGTGGTTTTTGTCTTTCATTTTGTTTATATGGTCGATTATATTCACTGATTTTCATATATTGAATGCATCTCTGATATGAAGCTTTCTTGATCATGATAGATGATCTTTTTCATATGTACTTGGATTTGGGTTGCAAATTTATTACATCTATGTTCATAAGCAAAATTGCTTTGTTTTTCTCTTTCTTTGTTGAATCTTTATGTGGTTTGAGTATCAGAGAAAATGTGGCCTTATAAAATGAATTGGGCAATATTACTTTTCTTTCTATTTCATGGGAAAACTTAAGTAGTATTGGTATTAAGTATTCTTTATAAGTCTGGTAGAATTCTGTGCTAAAATCATCTGGCTCTGGGCTTTGTTATTGTTATTGTGGTTAGACTTTTGATGACACTAGGAGTTATAATTTAAACTGTTTATCTGATCTTGATTTAACTTTGGCAAATGATATTTGTAGAGAAAAGTATCCATTTCTTTTAGATTTTCCAATGTGGTGGAATACAGATATTTAAAGTATGCCCTTATGATTCTCTGTATTTCCTTGGTGTCAATTGTCATGTCTACCTTTTCATTTCTGATTTTGTTTTTTGGATATTCTCTCTTTGCCTTTTAGTTAGGAGAGGGGAGATGGTTATGAGCACTGAACACAGGGGAAAAGAGACAAAGAGAAGGAAAACAATAGGCACATTTCATTTAAAGCAGGTTAAACAAGATACTGGTAGCATACTCATGGCCATGAAATACAGAAACATCTTCAGTCTTGGTCATCAAAGCTCACTCTTGAATTAAGGAAGTTTCCAGATACTTGTCCTGCTCCTGCTGGCTGGACAGGTCTGTACTTAGTTCCCATTAAGCCACCCAATCAGTCTGACCCTCTCATAGTATTCCTAGGATTCACAGTGGCCTTAGGTTCACTAGCTTTTACCTGGTACATTGAAATAGCACCGAATAAAGGGAGCCAACTTCAGACAGGCTCAACAATTCTATATATTTTGCAAAGTGCTTTTGTTGCATGTCTCATATTCTTCTATACATGGCAATAAATATTTGTTGCTTTGGTCCATACAAAAAGTTTCTGAGAAAGATAAAACAGATATTGTCTAAAGGAACAAACAATAAACACAGAACACTTCTTGTGGTGAGCCCCAGATAACAGTGAGAAGAGCTGGAAACGCTGTGTTTACATTAGCAGTCCACATTGCTACTGTGTAAGCTGTCACTTAAATAAGGCAAGTACCAAGAATCAGACAGTTCTAGGAGTCCTACAGTGAGTCTGCATGCCACAGTTTTCTAAAAGAGACTATGAAAAGGTCCCAGCAACTCATATAGAGAAAGCTATTTATTTCCTATGAAAAATCAAAAGAAAAAGGGAGGAAAGAGTGAGGAAAGAAAAGTAGCAAGAAAGAAACATAAATGTACAAAGGGGTCTCATCCTCTAACATGCACAGAGAAAGCGGAGAGGAAGGACGTTCAGTTTAACAATGGAATATTAAAAAAAAATAGTTGATGTTGTTTTCAAATTGCAACTTGTGGTAAAACATAGAAAAATGTACTAAACAAGACAAGTATAAAACAGAGTAAAATTTTCTTTTTTTTTCTTTTTTAAAATTAATTTATTCATGTTTCATCTCAATGGTTATCCCATCCCTTGTATCCTCCCATTCCTCCCCCCCCCATTTTCCCATTATTCCCCTCCCCTATGACTGTTCCTGAGGGGGATTACCTCCCCCTGTATATTCTCATAGGGTATCAAGTCTCTTCTTGGTAACCTGCTGACCTTCCTCTGAGTGCCACCAGGTCTCCCCCTCCAGGGGACATGGTCAAATGTGAGGCACCATAGTACGTGAGAAAGTCATATCACACTCTCTACTCAACTGGAGTGGAGAATATTCTGACCATTGGCTAGATCTGGGAAGGGGTTTAAAGTTTACCTCCTGTATTGTCCTTGGCTGGTGCCTTAGTTTGAGCGGGACCCCTGGGCCCAAATCTGCCTATCATAATGTTCTACTTGTAGATTTCTAGGACCCTCTGTATCCTTTTATTTTGCTATTCTCCCATGCGTCTCTCATTTAGAGTCCCAATAGGATGCCTTCCCCTCTGTCCCAGTTTCCTGGTAAGTGAAGGCTTTCGTGGGACATGCCCCTTGGGCTAGTATGCAGATATAAGTGAGTATATACCATTTGATTCTTTCTGCTTCTGGGTTAACTCACTCATTATGATCATTTTCTAGCTCAATCCATTTATCCACAAATTTCGGGAATTCCTTGTTTTTAATAGCTGAGTAGTATTCCATAGTGTATATGTACCACAGTTTCTAAAAATATGGAACGCTTCACGAATTTGCGTGTTATCCTTGCGCAGGGGCCATGCTAATCTTCTCTGTATTGGTCCAATTTTAGTATATGTGCTGCCGAAGCGAGCACCAGAGTAAATTTTTCAAATGAGCCCAAGGAGAAAGCACAATGCTGGGAGGGATGGGGCCCAAGGCAAAGAGGAGAAAAGACTTCATATAAATTACCTATACAGAAAAGGTATAAAATGTTTCTGCTTTGGAACTTTAGTACAAAATGATGCTGGCGTTGGATCATCTCACCATCTAAACCTTAGGAGCTTTGGGAGGGTGGGAGAGATGCTAGAAAGAACAAAAGAAATAATAGTTTATCAGTCTAATCTCCACCTGTTTTTCAGCTGACAGCATCTTTTACCTTGTTAACCTTTATTCCTAAACCAGATTCATTTGGGTCTCAAAATACTCTTAGGAGTCTACAGATGCCCAAAACACAGGACTTGTTGGGATCACTGTATGCTGGGGTTTTAAAGATGAAAATAAAT
Organism: Acomys russatus; assembly: GCF_903995435.1. NCBI lineage: Eukaryota > Metazoa > Chordata > Mammalia > Rodentia > Muridae > Acomys > Acomys russatus. Next base: position 77,755,249 of record NC_067138.1, on the reverse strand, counting down.
CTAGACTGAATGGTGAACACATTCAGTCTTTTTTTCTTTTAAAAGCATATCTCTGTGAAATATATTATTTCACACTATGTATATATGTGTATACACACATATAGATATATAGGTATATAAAATTCTCTGTGGTTAGAAACATATTTAAAATAACTAGCCACAGACCAACTAGACCTGTATTCATCTAACTCTGGTGTTGGTGCTAAAGGCTGAGGTCCTTCTTTTTGGTCAGAAGCGGGCAACAGTGAAGCTGGGGCCTTGTTTTTGCACGCAACACTTCTGGGTGGGTCCTCCCACAGCACGTTGAGCTAGCACATGCACCCCCTGCTTGTTAGAAAAGGACTTCTTACAACTTTAGGGTCTGCCAGGGCTTGTACAGTGTGCTCAGGATGGGATGACTCTACCAGTGGGAAAACAGCTTTGAGGAGAAGTAGTTCCTTTTCAAATTCGGGCATATAAATAGGAAGATTCTGGAGCAGGGGACTTATGCCTGTGCCCCAGTGTCCAGTTTACAGTCCCATTGCTAACTCTGCATCCTGGGAATCGTGTGTGTCTACGTGCTGGTGGTTTTTATCCATAGCTACTGTCCGTGCCCTGTCCTGCTCCTTGGTAAAGCCTAGCAACAAGAGACTATACAAACCAAGGTCTTTCCTGAGTTTTCCTTGGGCTCTTAGGTAGGGGTTCAGTGAGGCTGGAGCCCTTGAGAACAAGCTGGCGGAGCCCAAGTGAAAAACACTCTCTCTTCAGCTTAGGGATACCCCTCACCCCTTTCACAGCACCAAAGTTTCTTTGCAAAAATAGTATATGAGACACAAAAGGAATGGTAGATGTGTGTGTGAATGCATCTCTCCTGGTCTGGTCCAGGTTCAAGGGCTGTACAGAACAGGGGTTAGGAGCAGCTGTTTCCAAGGTCTCTGGCTGTCGATGGCAAAGGTTGGTCTCCCACACTATCAATATCTGCTCACTGACAGTCTTCACAAGAGCTTTCTGTGGAAGATCTCCCAGACCATTCACTTCCGGAAATATGTCATGTGTTGCTGTAGGGACACAGACATACTCTTGATTTTCACTTATGTAGGCACAATACTCCTTTCTCCTTAAGGTTTTCACCTAACAGACTCAGTGACATTTTTGGTTTTTCAAACTGCTCATTCTTGGACACACGTAGCTTTTTCTCTTACTGCTTCTTTCTCCTGCTATCTGCACCCTCTGGCATTAAGGAGTCACAGTGGGCACCATCTAGAGGCTCAGGCCATTCTCAAATGACTCTAAGAATTTTGAGAACAGTGTCTATCAATTTTTTATGTTGATCTCAAGAGTGTATGAGACTAAGTCCCGGGTGAAGTTGATTGGTCTGCTTTGGTCATACAGTCAGCATATTTGCAAGCAAACATCCCACAGTCACTTCCATTCATCTGCTGTGGAATTTTCTGGCTTTTCTTGCTGAAGAGCTGCCAGCCATTGGTATCCAACTCTTTCCTTTTCTTGTCAACACTTTCTTGCTTTAGGTATTGCAGAAGGATGCTACAGGCTTTGTTGTTTACTCCACCCATGGAGTCATAGTAGGTGATGCTCTTTCTAAAGTCTACAACAGCCAGACAGCAGTGCATGCCCAAGTGAATGGGCACCAGAAGAATGTCAACAGAAAATACATCTACTTTCTTTGTCCAACGTTTCACCGCCTGATAACCAGCAGTTTTTAATTTAGTGAAGAAAAAAGTATTAAATGCACGTACACTTGGAAATCCCTTCTCTTTACTGCGCTCCATCAGCATATTCATGTAGAAATTCATGATCTCATCACTGAGCCAATTTAGATGGTTTAGAGTTTGAATATCTTTGTGTGTAATGGTCAAGCGGAAAGCTTCACTGAGGACTTCATCTTGGTTACCATTACAAAACACACTCTTTATTTCCTTCTCCATTTCCTCTGTAATTTCGGGAAATTCGTTTTCACTATCAGTTATTTCCTGTTTTTTTCTGGTTTCTTAGACAGCTGTTACAGGAATCTCCTTTTCAAGAGGTACTCGAAGGTGCAGTTCTGCGGAATCAGGTACTGCGTGTTCCTGCTCCTGCAGTCTCTGGGTTTGAAGCTGCAGTGCCAAGGCTTTCTGTTCTTCAGTCTGACGCAATTTCCCGAGCTCGAGAGTCATAGACACTAGTTAATTCTTTTATCCATTGCTCTGCCCGGAAGAAAGCAGGCCTGGAAGCTGGAGTCTGAGGTTCTTTCACTTTGAGTAAATTCACAGTGTCTGATTCTTCAGATTGTGGAGCTGATGCTGGGACGTTATCTGGCTTGTGAGGAGCAGAGAGGTGATGGAGACGATCAGAATCGTTGGATCCAAATGCAACATCTGGAGTACCAGGTGACCCGGAATGTGCACTGTGGAACGGCTGCTCCTGTGCAGTTAAAATGCTGGCAAAGCCAGAGGATGATGTGTTAGAGTCAATGACGTGAGATGCACAAGAGTTTCCATTTCTCAACAGCGAGTCTTTCAGAATTCTTCTTGGAACTAAGACACCGAGACAGCTGTAAAGGAAAATGTGCGGTGGGCTCGGCTACAGAGAACTGTTTCCCTGTGACCATCTGCAGCAGCTGTCTGCATCTCTTTTTCTTCTTCTTGTACTGTCTCTTCTGCTGTGCCGAAATGTTGTCTCTGAATTTTCTTAGGGCTTAACACACTTCAACAGCAAGAGCCACTCCAGGATGGACTTCGGACAGACTTAATGGGGAATGAGTTTTTGTATGCAGACACATGGCAGTGATGGTTTGACTTTCCTGCAATGGTGTTTGATAATTCACTTGAGGTCTTTCGGGTTTCGAGGTAAAGACTTCGGCTATTTCTTGGTTTTTGTAACATTGAGATTGACACTGGAGTGGAATTTCTCCACTGTCCATTTGCATTTTCACCAAAGGCTCTTATGTCACCTGAGGCAAGGAAAGTGTCTGAGGACGGGTTATCTGAATAACAATCTGGATTATACGCTGCACTTCTTGTAGAACATGTGAAAGTTCTGTCCAAAGTCCCCTGCCTGAGAGCCAAGGTCTGCTCCTCAGAAAGTGAAAGCTGGTCCTCTGGAATACCTGACTGTGGCATGAGATGGGTTTTGAAGGTGGAATTGCGGTTCACTAAGGTCACTTGTCCAGCATTCATCTTCACCCTGTCAACAGTGTCATCCATTTCAGGTCTTCTCACATCACTGACTTTAGCAAAGGTACAAAATCCGAGAGACGATGAGCCGGGTAAGAAAACTGTGGCAGTAAAGGGGGTTTTCATTACCTGTGCAGAAGGGTCCAGACGGTTCTCTCTGATTGTGGCACTAGCAATATCACATCCCAGGGAAATACCACAGGGTAAAAGAGTTGGAGAATTGTGTACGTGAGACACGGGAGTAGTCGAGAAGTATCTCTTAGGGAAGAAGAGAGGGGAAGCAGGTGGGGTTGAAAGCTGAACTTCCTTGGTGAAAACAGCTCTCCCATCCGAGGACCCTGCTCTGGCGGGAAACTCCCAGAATCCCAACCGGCCTTTTCTCTTTGGAAAGAGCTGGGCGCTGCCTAGAAGGGCCTGGTGTGACCGCAGGGAGAGGGCTTCTCCGCGGGTCAGGAGACAGAGGCCAGAAGAGGTGGCCTCAGGAAGCCCAACTACCAGACCCAGGCCAGACAGCTGCTACCCGACAGCAGGGAGGCAGTGGAGGTGATCCCAGGGGCGGGGTGGGAGAAAAGGCACTGCCCCAACCGTGGTCTTCCTTTCTGTTTGGCCCAGCAGAGGGCAGAGACCCTGTCTGACACAGGCTCCTGGGCCCAGTCTCCCTCCATCCTCACCTCCTCCTACCCTCCACTCATTGTCAGACTTTTTTTTTAATTTAACATTTTCCTTGACAGATGTATTCATTTCTTCTATATTCTATCATATCTTGTATGCCTGATATTCTCTCTTTCATTTCTTGTATTCTGTTAGTGAAATTGCCTCTGTCATTTCTGTTAGAATCCCTAAATTTTTCATTTCCAGAATTCCCAGTTCTTTCAGTTTTTGTTTTCTCTATTGCTTTTATTTCCATTTTCATGTCTTAAATAGTTTTATTCATTTCCTTCAACTGTTTAAGACAATTTCCTCCAATTGTTTGTTTGTGTTTTCCTGGATTTCTTTAAGGGATTTATTCATCCCTTCTTTAAGGATTCTTATCATCTTCATATAGGAGGTTTTAAAGACTTTTCCTTGTGTTCCAGCTATGTTGTAATAGTGTTTATGGCTTGCTGTGATAGTATAGCTGGGCTCTAGTGGAGACATCCTGTCCTGGATGTTACTGATTGTTTTTTATGGTGTGTAGGCTTCTGGGTTTCGGGTGATTATAGGTCTTGGTGCTGATTTCTGAGAGGCCAGGTAGGGGTGGTCCACAGGCACCATGTACAGTGCCCAGAGGCTGCAGCTAGCAGGAGCCTGAGGAGGGGGGGGGGGTGTCCTGGGAGACAAGAAAGCAGAGAAAGACTGAAATGCCTGGTCTTCTGGCAGGCATGGCCTGTAGTTGATCTGGGAACTGCAACACAGAGATGAGTAGGGAGAGGGAAGGGAGGTCAGGAGGAGATTATCTGTGGGATCCACAGGAGGCATGGGTAGGGTATGAAGCCTGAGCAACTGGTTCTGCTTGGGACACAGAGAGAGCAGAGAAAGTCTGCTGGCAACCTTCTTCATTTGCAAGGTCCTCAAATCCTTTCCTCCTAATGGTTTTCTACGTAGCTAAGAGTTCTGTTGGGGAAGAGACTCTGGCCTGCTAAGCTGCCTGCAAGTCATGCATGGAGCTCCAGTGATACAGGTTTTATGAACTGTCATCCAGGCTGGATGGACTTTTCAGTGATGCAGCTGCCTTTGAGTCATCCATGCTATTGTAAATGACTTCTCACCTAAACTCTCATAAGTGTTCCGAATAAAACTATTGGTTCATCAAATTTGTCTTCAGTCTGTTGTTGATTTATGTCTCTTTAGGAAAAGTCACACAACATGCATGTGTGCATGCATGCATGCATGTGGAAGCTAAAGGCCAGCCTCTGCTCATCAAGTGTCACTCACTTGGTTTTATAGGCATGGTCTCTCACTGGGCTAGAATGCTTCAAAATGGCTTGGCAGACAGTGAGCTTTGGGATATGCATGTCTGTTTCTCCAGTGATGGGATTACAAATATAAGTCATCACACCTAGCTTATAAAAAAATAGGTTATATAAGACTGAACACAGATCTTCATGCTTGCCAGGCACCCTGTAACTAAGGTTCACTCCAGTTCACATAGGGACTCTTGAAGCTTCTCAATTGGGACCTCTAGTCATATTTTACTGGAAAACCAGTGAGTTTGTTCAACTTTCACTCTAGGAGGGAGGAGCAATGGCTATTTTGAACAATAATTCAACCCAATATATGTTGTCTTTTCCACAGACCAGAACTGCCTGGAGATCAGAATCGAAAAGTTTCCTAGTCATTCGCCTCAGCATCTTAGAAGAAAACTGTGCTAAATATTCACCTTAGGAGGATCAAAGACCCATTGCTCTTGAGAAAATGTTATCACAGCTTCAAAATTAGGCTAAGTCGACTTGCCTGTGACACACTCATATTTAATGGAGGAGTACTATGTCTCACGCCTTCGGTTTTGGTATTGGATCTGGCCCACGTGTTAGATTAAGTTAGATTGAATTCTAGTACCATCATAGAAGTGTTCCCCAGAGCACCTCCTCTCTCTTATCTTCCTTTGGAGGAACATTTTTAGTTTCAATGAACTAAATGACGATTGTTCTATTGTTGTGGCTGGAGATGAGCTGAATTGTTCAATGGACCACAAGTTCCTCCCCAGACATTTCTGGGACTTAGGAAAGGAATAATTTTTTGTTCTGGTTAGTGAGTGTTGGAGTTATTGGTCTGATACTACAGCTAAATGAAGAGTGGAGACTCTTCACTGCCACCACCAAGGGCAATAGTGCCCTTCTGTAGGAAGCATTTTCTTACAGATTTTATTCAGTAAATTCTTCCTGCATACTAGTATGAGCCAGAAGATGTATAAGATGTTTTATGAGAAGCCTACTCTTTAAAACCTCAGCACAACACTGCAGGTTAGTGTTCCAATAATTAATAATAATGCCCATTTGACAGATGAGAAGACTAAGGCTCAGAGACTCAGGTCATGAGATACAGATCTGAACCTCCAATGTAGGCTCATTTTTGCTTCCAACATGATGCCACCCATTGACTGCATGTAATATCTGTTTCTCATAGGAAACCTTGCAATAGCTTTAGCACGATTCCTGGCACATATGGTGGAGAAAATATAATGCTGAATGAATATAGAGAAAAGAGACAAGTGGAACTACTCAAGTAGCTGAGATTCAAGATTGTGCTTTATGGCTTTTGCCTGTGTGACCTTGATGAAATTATTTCCACCTGTAAGTTTCATTTTCCTATTTTTTCAAGTTGAGACTGAGAAGCTCAGCCTTTAGATGACAGAAAAGAATGGGGTGGGCTGGCCTTGAATATCCTTATATTTTGTCACCTGGGAAAATGTACATTGGTCCTACCCACTGTCCAGACGTCTTGGTGTTGGAAAACAGAAAGCTTTCTGGAAAGATAGCTAAGAGTAGATGAATTTTCTTGTCATTTTCTTTTAATACTAACATCAAAATTCATCTCATTCTCTGTGCGTTTGGACAGCAGGTGCGTGGGGTGCACCAGGGAAGAAAACTGGGACACAGTGACATTATAGGCCATTATGCAATTTCTTGTCATTTTCTAGAAACCATCTAGACCTCCCACCCTGGGGAGACTTGGAGGGTGTGGGCATATCACTATGCACTCTGAAAGGTGCTGGTTCATTTGCTCACACTGGCCTCTTTGTCCTAACAAAGAGATTCTTGTTACAAGGTGTCTCGGGACAGTGAACGTCTCCTTTACTTGCAAAAATATCTTTTATTCTGCACCTGTAATTGGCATCTTAGAAGTTTACTGCCTTTCTTTGCTAACCTAGAAATAGTCCTAGAAGCTTCCAGCCTCCGTATAGTCTAATCTAGAATGTTTTCATCCTCTGAGATTTACTGCTCAATAAGCCTATCTTTTCTAGTTCTTTCTGAACTCTTGCTGGCTGGTTCAACACAGCTGTTCTGGCTTAAACCCCTATACTAGCTGACTCATTCAATCTGGCTTCTCTCAGCTTCTGACTTTTTGCTCTGCCTGGCCTCAAACTAACAGATTGCCTCTAGCAATCTGTTCTACTCTTCTGGCTTCTTCTCATTCTCTGACTCATTCTTTTTACAATCTATAATCTATGTAAAACTGTCCTGGTAAAACTCTCTCTTTCTTTCTTTCTTTCTTTCTTTCTTTCTTTCTTTCTTTCTTTCTTTCTTTCTCTCTCTCTCTCTCTCTCTCTCTCTCTCTCTCTCTCTCTCTCTCTCTCTCTCTGTCTCCTGCTCCTTCTTAAGTCACCTCTCTTTCTGTTCTATTCTCATGAGAGTTGGGCATATCATATTCTGTCAAATGTTTCTCTGATTCATCACTTCGTTTGCCTCTCAATAGATATCACTTTCAATAAAGGCTGCTTCCTTCTACCAAATAACTTTACCTTCATTAAAGTGGGATTAAAGGTGTGTACTAAGGTCATGTCTGTATTCCAGCCAGAATAGCCATGTTGCTGGATTAAATAAAATCCCTCTATATCCACTAGCCTTGGTGGGAGAGAATTTGGGATTTGCTTCTAGGTATGATGTTAATGGTACACCTCCTAGAGAACTTAGATATATAGTGAAAACATTTATTTCCACACACCACTCTAACTAGAGCTGGGGAAAGGGGGCTGGGAGAGTAGATAGGCAGAACACCAGCACACCAGCTTTTTCTAGGTTGGAGACTCAGTGTGCCCAAGTTATAGCTGGAATTTTCCTGTGTATCACTTCTGTGTGTGACACGGCTCCCTCTGAGTTACATTTTCAAATGCAAGTGGTTTCCCCATGGAAAGCAGAACAACATCCTACTCTTAAACATACCTATATCAGAATTCCTGAAACACGAGTGTGTGTCCTCTTATGTCAGTATGGAACTGATATGTCACAAGATGGCATAAAGACAGGGAGATGTTGGATGGGCCAGTGTGACCACAGATCCTTCAAAATTGAAGATGGAAGGTAGTAGAAGTGAGAGTTAGAGGTATTTGAACATACTCCCATGGTGTCTCTAAAGAGGAGAGGTCAGGGGCTGAGGTGTGCAGGTAGCTTCAGAAGAGGTAAAGGCAAGGAGGATTGCAGCTGACAAATTTTCTCTTTCAGGAAAGGCATCCTGAAAGCATCTTGATTTCATCTTAGTGAATCACAGTCCAGACTACTGACCACTAGAATTATAAGACACTATATTGTTTTCAAGCATGGAGTGCATGGAAATTTGTTACAGCGAGAAAAGAGAGCACTCCGCTGTACACACATTTCTCTTTCTTCCTTCCTGTTTGCCTTTCTCCATTAAAATGTCATTGCTTAAAGTAGGATTTCTATTTTCAGGGCACTAGGGAATGGAGCACTAGCAGGTGGCTTTGATGGAGATGTTTGTCTCTCCCCAGTGGGTTTCCCTCTTAGGGTGAGAAAAACCCAACTACTCTCCAATTGTGCGTATTTTTTCTCCCCTTCTACCCTTGGTCAGGCTGATCTATAGAATTTGTCCTGAACTTACAAACCATTTTTTCCTAGTCTTTTCAATAACTTCTCATTGTCCTAAACCATAGCTTCCTACTGGTTAAAGCTTCACACTTAACACTCCCACCTTTCCCAAGAGTACCTTACCAGATTTGATTCTCTACCAGAGGGTTTATTAGTCATGTTATCATCTCCCCTTGCTTCCCATCCCCTTCTCTTTTGGATTGTTTCTTTCTTTTTTATTATTTATCAACCTGTAATTTATTTGCACTAATGCTCCCCTCTTGTCAGGCCCAGAATTGGCACCCATCCCCCATGCGAAGGATCTCACTGATCTGTGTGCTTCCATATCTCAGTTTATTTTTGGGTGGTGCTTTGCCATTCCCTATGTCCTCTAAATTTAAGGTTTTTGTTTTTGTTTTGTTTTGTTTTTTGTCACCACTTGGCTTTCTTTGGTAGCTGGCAAATTGCTCTATTCTCATTGCATTTTGGTGTACAGCAGAGACTCAAGAATATATTCCTGGGATGGGAAGAAACAGCTTAGCCAATAAAATGCTTACTGTGCAATCATGAGGATATTTGTTCTATCCCCAGAACCCACATAAGAGAATTTGGGTATGGTGGTGCGTGCTTGTAATACAAGTGCTGGGGAAGCAGAGGCAGGTGGCTCCTCCGGGCTTACTAGCCTGAAAGACTAGTCTAACTGTTGCGTTCTAGGCCAGTGAGAAATCCTGTCTCACAAAACAACATGAGAACACCCAAGCAATGGCCAGAGGTTGGCCTCTATATGTACTAAGAATATACCCATAAACACATGAACACACACACACACACATACACACACACACACACACACAGAGGGGAGTGAGAGAGAGACAGACATACAGACACACACACACACACACACACACACACACACACACACACACAGAGAGAGAGAGAGAGAGAGAGAGAGAGAGAGAGAGAGAGAGAGAGAGAGAGAGAATTTTGATGAGAATCATTGAAAATAACCTGAGTTTTGGGAAGCAGGAGAAACACTGCCCTGGCTCCCTGGATTCTAGCAATTCAACATCATTACAAAGAATACATCCTACAGGGAAGTGAGCTACTGCCATTTTACCTCTCCTGAAATTCTGACACAAAGCATACACTCAGTGTAACACACAAACTCTTTGTGAGCCCAGTGATGATAGCCAAGGGACAGATAAACGCAAATACAGATGTTTTCTTTAAAACCCACCTCTACTTTTCTCTTCTGTAATATAATTGCTTTTCTTTTCAGGAACTTGGATAAAATGGTATCAGGTCAGAAATTAATATTCTATAGTCATTAATGCTATTTATAGTCTTTGGACATGCTGCAAAGTACAAACAGTTCAACAGTGAAATGAACTGAGAATCCCAAAATTTTTTCAAGGTATTCCATGGAACCTTGTGTGGGTTATTTTAATTCTCCTCTTCCTCTTTGTTCACAATTTTTATTTTAAACTGTGGTAAAACACATATGACATAAAATCAGCAAGCTAAATCATTTTTAGTGTACAACTCAGTGGCCTCAATTAAATTCACAATGTTGTGCTAACAGTATCACTGTCTTCTTTTCAAAATGTCCTTATCACTCTAAACAGAAACTCTGCCATAAGCAATAGCTCCCCACTCCTTGCCCCTTGGCCTCAGATAATTTCTAATCTACTTCCTGTCTTTGTGAATTTTCCTATTCTAGGTATTTCATCTGAGTGAGATCATATGTTATTAGTCCTTTTATGCCTGAGTAATATTCCTTTATACATTGAAACATTATGTTCCATTCCTCTTATTGGCAAATTCTCTCTCTCTCTCTCTCTCTCTCTCTCTCTCTCTCTCTCTCTCTCTCTCTCTCTCACACACACACACACACACACACACACACACACACACACACACACATGCATTTTGTGTATACATTTATCTGTTGAGTTGTTTCCAACTTTTGATCAAACAATAATGCTTCAAATCAATGTAAGCTGTTTAGATCTTTATTTTTAATTCTTTTGGGTGTATGTATGGCTTGAAGTAAAACAACTCAGCAGTTTTGTGTTTTATGTCCATCAAGCTATTTTCCACAGTGGTCACACTATTTACAATTTCTGCCAACAATGTACAAGGTATAGCATCAATTTTAAGGTTTTGTTTTTGTTTCGGTTTGGTTTTTGCTTTTTCAAGAAAGAGTTTCTCTGTGTAGCCATGGCTGTCCTTGAATTCACTCTGTAGACCCAGGCTAGCCACAAATTCACAGGAGCCTCTGCTTCCTGAGTGCTGGGATTAAAGTCATGTGCCACCATGGCCCAGCCCAATTTTAAGTTTTTAAGAAAGATTTATTCATTTTATTTCATGTGTGAGTGTTTTGCCTACATGTATGTTTGTATGCCATGTGTGTGTGTGTGTGTGTTGCAGTCTCCTGTACTGGGTGTTATGGTGATTGTGAGCTACAATATAGGTGCTGGGAATTGAACCCGGGTTCTCTGCAAGAGGAACAAGTGATCTTAACCACTGTACCATCTTTACAGTCCAAGCCTTGATTTGAAATCTATATCCTTTCCCCCTTTATGCTTTCTTTTTAGTGTAGTCATTATTAATGCTGTCACCCACCCCAGTTTCTTAGAGTCCTTTTCATACATGTATATTTATAAATAATACTTTGTATTTTTGTTTTTACCCAAAATACAAACAGAGGATGAAGGCATAAAACACCCAGTCTATTCTTCTCCCAACACAGACAAGTAAGTGCTGGTACCATGAAACGCCCAAGCTCCTATAGAGCTGGGACCCAAAGGAACCAAACACTAAGAAAGTTGTGCCATTGATGACAGTACATTTCAAGGCTTAGTTCCATTTTCACATTGTTTTTAGATATCTATGGCTGTTTCTAGATACAAAAAAACTTACATGAAACACAAGAATCTAACAAACAGTAGTCACAGAAAAGTTTTATTGTAATCAATCTAAAGTTTGTCCTGAATCCACACAAGGCAGTCCTTTCTTACAATCTTACATCCTAAGGTTCTAGCAAAGCCATCACAGAGGTCATACATAGGGACATACTATTAAAAAAAGAAGTCAAGTTTATGTGAAATGAGCAGGAACTAATTATCCCACTAGGATTTTTGGATCTAACTATCTTGAGTATCCTTGCTGGAAGACAGGAAGGATGGGATAGAGACTGAGCTGGATTCAGGTGATGGAGAAACAGGGGCATTGGACTTTGTCCAGCAGGAGACTATTGACTAGTATTCTGGAGAAGCTAGTCTGTGTGTCTTGTAGTGGGCTTTGTCAAAGGGAACCCAAGCTTTGGTGCTGAAAAACCGCGTTTGATGGTTCTAGAAAAAAAAAAAAATAATAATGGTTCAGGATGAGAGGAGACAGATAATGGGTCTAATGATCTAGATGTGTATATCAATTCATTGTGGGGCTAGGAAGTTACATTTGTGGGAGACCTCAGGATCTGGTCAAACAGAAGGGATGGCTTCTGAAAATGTGGGACCAGCATCAGTTTTACTGGGGTGGAGGTGGTGATGTTGCCCTCCATGTTCTGTTCTCTGTGGAGGTCCAGTAGGTGGTTAGTAGAAGCTGGAGATGCTGTGAAAGAGGCAGGAATTGGATGCAGAGATCATAGCTTAGAGAGAAAAACAGATTCCTGATTCCCAAAGTAGTCAGAATTCGAGGTTTGGACTACTGTGAATTTACAGTTGTAATGGGGATCCACAGATTCCCACTCTACCCTTTGGGTCCATGGTTAAGATGGAAAATCATCACTGGACAAGAGTTCTTTTCCATACCTAAGAACTTTTGAAAGCCCAGTAAGTGTGTGTGTGTGTGTACCTATGGTAGGTGCAAGTACCCATGGTATGTGTGAATGCCTGTAGTATATGTGTGTGTGCTGGGGACAAGGAATAATATATGATGAGGCAAATCAGATTCATGAGCTCAGAGGTGGGAAAACACATGAAGAACAGCTTTTCAGCCTTCCTCCTTCCAACATCTGACCTTAGTTCTCCATGAAAAGAGGAGCTAGGTGTTTCGACCTAAGAAGTAGACTAGAAATATTGGAACCTAAGTTCACACAAATGATTTCTAACCACGTCATCTTTATTTGAATGGTTTCTTTTTTCCCTTCCTTACTTTCTCTTCCTACCAGTGTTAGCCATTTCTTCTGTTTCAGGAATCTGCTTCTCATAGGATTTCAGAAATATAGCGAGACTCTTTCTCTGTTCTCTAGGATTCCCTGGATCTAAGTGTAGAACAGGTAAAGTGGGAGACCTCTCATCTGTAATGTCACATGTTCTGGAATCAAGGAAATTGAGGACTATCTGGAGTTTCATTGAGTCCCAGAGGAAGTGGGGTGCTGGAGCAGACTTGGAACCACTCTGCTACTGTTCTCCGATTAAGTCACATATCTTTCTGACTCCCTACCCTCTGAAAAAATTAGGGGGATGGCTAGCTCTTTTTCTAGAGAACAATGGAAGGATTTAGATGTGGGACTAGCCAACAGCACTGACAGAGACACCACAGCAAGCACTGGCTCAGAGCCCAGAACAGAGAAATAAAATTCACACCTGGCTAGTCTCATGGCAGTTGCTTCGTGGATTGATATTCTGTACCTGTTTTGTTATCATCCTCCTGAAATTTGGGTTATTCTGAAATTGGGGCTATTCTGTTCCTTCTCTATTTGACAAATTTGAATTAATCTTGTGCCATGCTCACAAATACTTGGAGATTTATTGCTACTTCTACAGTTTCCTTTCTCCCCTATGAAAAGGGATTCCAGAACCTTATAGCTTGTCTAGGAAGGACAGGGACAACAGAAATCACCAGTTAGGGCTGTGTTCATAATCCTCCCATTGCTTCTTGCTTTTAAAAATTTAACCAAGGTAAAATTCACATAACATAAAGTTAACCACATAAATGAAGGATTCAAAGCTTTTCAGTGTATACAAGCATTTAAGCATTACCTTTCTCTAGTTTCAAAATAGTTTCATCACCCACAAAAGAAACCCTGGGTTGGGTGACTTTGCCTGGTGAGATGAGAACAAATGTCCAGTCATACTACAGAAAATGGATCACAGTTACAGACCCCCTCCCCCCTGCCACACACACTCGCACAAATTATCCAAGTCTATCTTAGTGAATCAATGAGTATATGGGTGCAATTTACAGGAAAACGGCTAAGACATTCTTTACAGGAACATGGATGACTCAAAGGCAGCTCTATACCAAAAAGGTCACCTCAGCTGGAGTGATGGCTCACCAAAGCTACATCCCTGAAGCTTCACAATGTGCAGGTATTCCAGCCTGTCAAAAACTCTCTTCTCTTCAACAATGTTACTGCTTGAATAACCCTAAGGGAGTCTTGTACGTTTCAGGAGCTCCCTGAGCCTTGCTTTTGTTTTTGTTTTGTTTTGTTTTGTTTTGTTTTGTTTTCGAGACAAGCTTTTGTATCCTTGAATGTCCTTAACTCATTTTGTAGACCAGCCTGGCCTCAAACTCACAGAGATCTGCCTGCCTGTGCTTTCCCAAGTGCTGGTATTAAAGGCATGTGTCACCACTGCCTGGTGCTCCCTGAGCCTTGTGAGTTTTATTCATTTCCTTAACCTTACTGGTAAAAATGGTCACATACACTCTTTATCCAAAAAGCTATTGCTCCCTTCTTTCCCCCTTGTTCTACTTGAGATAACTCATGTTTTTCTTCTTATGAGCTTACCTGTTCTAGGAATTTAGTATAGAAGGAATCACACTTGACTGTTACAGGCTGTTACTCTATAACAAAGGGTCCTAATCTCCTCTTCTTAAAATGTCAGTCATATTGGATTAGGTCCACTCTAATGACCTCTATTTAATTGTAATTATCTCTGTAAAGTCCCTATAAGCAGCCCTAATGTACACTAGTGACTTAAAGAACAAGCCTTTATATTTTAAGAGTTGATTTAGGTTTACAGAAAAATAAGTGGAAGATAGAGATATTTCCCATATTCCTCTTCCTGGTCCTCTACCATCATATCTTGAGATCATTCATAGTGTGGGATGTACCAATACTTCCTATTTCTTATGTATGCACCCCCGTAGAGGCTGAGTTTGGGCTGGAGGGATGACTCCAGGCATCCAGTTTTAGCACTCTTTACCTATTTCCCTGAGACAGAGATCACTGGTTTTCTACTAACCTGTTTGGCCAGAACCCAGCTTATTTCTGTCCACCTTTCTCATCACTCAGAGCTGTGGTTTCAGGCGTGTGTGGCCACACCTAGCTTTTCCGTGGTGTTAGTGATCTATACCCAGGTCCTCATTCTTGTGCGTTAAATGTTGCCCACAGAGACTTTGCCCTGGCCCTTCATTCTCGTTTCAGCCTGGATAATACTACATTTTATGATATATTAGGTTAGCTGAGGTGGGAAGACTCACCCCAAATGTGGGAGCATCATTTCATTGACTGGGTTCTCTGACAGAATAAAAGAGGAGAAAGCAAGCTGATCACGAACATTCACCACTCTCTGCTTCCTGACTGTGGATGTAATGTGACCAGTGGCCAGTCACCTCAAAGTTCCACTGTCATGACTTCCCTACTATGGTAACTATACTCTCAAACTATGAGCCAAAAATAAAGCCTTCCTTTCTTAAGGTATTTTTTGTCAAGTATTTTGTTACATCAACAAGGAAAGTAACTAAGATAACCCCGAAGATGGGGGTAGAGGTGCAGCTCAGCTATCTCCCACTTAATAAAGAAACTCCCCTTGGCTCACAGTAATGCAAGCATGGCCAAGTGATTTCCCAGATGGTTGTCAATGACCCCAGCCAGAGAAGCAGAGCCAGAGGCATGACATGGGTCTAGACATGACCACATGATCTGCATACGTTAACATCTGGGCTCTTACCATATCCTTGGTGTCAGACTCTAGCATTAGACACAAAGGGCAAATAAAGTCTTTGGGCAATTAAGGAGAGGCTGAGAGGACTGGGTCAAGAGAACAGCTGGGTTCAGAGAATCCTGGATGCCACTTAACATGGGCAACTATGACTGAGCACACGGAGCTAGAGGATTTGAAGTGAAATGCAAGACGGAACTTTCTGGGCTCTGGGGGAACTAAGCTGTGAGAATTGCTGCCCAGGGAAAGCTTTTCACATGCATTCATAAAGGGTAAGCGTCAGAAGTGGCCGTGAGAGTGCCCTTGTTCAACTCCTTTTTTAAAGAGTCATGCTGTAATATCTCCCTCACTTCCAATGACAGGAGGCTCATTACTGTCACCCTCTGTCCACATTTGGTCTGCTGGCCCAAGCAGGCTCCTAGACTTCTCTTTTTCTGTGAATAACACAGTTCATTTTTTTTCCTGTCACCCAGGAAACCAGTTCCTACCCCTGATGGTGAGTATACTGCTGAAGATCAGCCACATATCCCTGAAGATACATTAGATTCAAACCTCCCAAGTTCTGGAGGGGACAGAGCCAGCAGCTTTTGGTATCCAGACCCAGCCTTGAGACACTCTGACCACAGGCTGCTGTGCTGCAGGTGTGCTTTCTCATTAGTGCCAGCAATCAAAGCTGACCTGGGAAATGTTTACTGTAATGGAGGGAGGATAATCAGCCCTCTGTCTCACCTTCTCCCTCTAGCTCTAATGTCTGCAGATGAGACAGGAACTCTGCTTCTTGCTCACCTGCCCAAATGGAGCATCTAGCACTCAGAATCACTTACTGTCCTACTTTAAGGAGCTATGGAGTTCTGTTCTCCATCATTTTCTTTGGCTGTACCCATACCTGCATGCAGCTTTTCCCCCTCCACAGGTGGTCTAGGAGCAAGCTAGAGCCCTGATCCACAGACCCTAGCATGTCACAGACATGTCATGATAACCCTCAGCATCTCCTACAGTAATGTGCCAAAGTAGGTCTTGTATCTCCATCAGGCAGGCTGCCATCCTGGATGTGCTCTCACCTGAGCAGTCACAGAGTTACCTGTTTCCTTTGCTGTTGCAGCAATCATCTGGTTCTCCTGGTCCAGCCTGTTCTGACCACTTCCCTTCCCCTGAACCACCAGAGTCGGCGACACATCCTCTCTGCTCACAATCCCTCCATGGCTTCCCATTGCCTTGATTCTAAGTTCTAACCTAACTCCCGCACATCTTTGTGGCTTTATCCAGCCCCCTTTCTTTTGCATTTAGGTTCTTTGCCAGCATGAGCCCCAGACACCATTCTGTACTACACTTCATGTTGCCTCCTCTCCAAAGAACAGTAACTCCTCTCTCTGATATGATCCTTCTTACAAACACTCAAAACTCTATCCAAGTGCCTTTCCTCTGAAGCTTTCTTTAATGTAACAGGCATAGTTTTCATTCACCCATCTATTTGTCCCATTAACAAATTCTAGACTTCTATCTCTCTGTCTGTCTGTCTGTCTGTCTGTCTGTCTGTCTGTCTGTCTGTCTCTCTTTCTCTCTCCTGTGGATATGAGTGAGAAAACATCACTTAGAGACTCATGTGTCCCTTACTGAATAAGTGATATTTGTGTTAAGACTCAATTAGGACTCCACCAGGGGAAAGAACACTG
Source organism: Acomys russatus (assembly GCF_903995435.1). NCBI lineage: Eukaryota > Metazoa > Chordata > Mammalia > Rodentia > Muridae > Acomys > Acomys russatus. The sequence continues at coordinate 77,738,033 of NC_067138.1, read as the reverse complement.
TAGAGAGATGTCTACAAAGGCCCAAGAGCAGAGAGGAGAGTGGTGCATTTACAAATATGAAAATGGCTATATTAGCACAAGATATTAGGGAGGGGAAGATGAAGTTGGGAAGAGATGAGAACCAGACCATGAAGAAAGAGAAGATGGTACCTGGGTGTAGGATAATGCTCTTGCTAGAGATGAGTGTGCAGGAGGGAATTACACCAGCTATCCAGGTACCTTTGGCAAATCTGCCTCTCATGGTCTTATGTTGGAATGAGGGAAGGGGAGGCAGGAGGTCAGGCTGTATTCAGTGTGAGTGATACAACAGTACATATAGCCTTTAAGTGGAGTTATGGCACATGAATCCCACCCTGAGAGCTCGAGTTGCCTGGTAGGGATTCATATGACACACATGAGAATGGAGAAGGGAGGTAACTGTGAGTCTCTGACCTGCACAGTCAGTTTGTACTCAGCAGTAATGCTATCTGACTCTTAAAGCTATAAGTTTCCTCAGCAGCCACCTGCATGACCTTGATAACAAAGCAGATGTTTCCTAAATGTCAAGTATGTGAATAAGACTGTATTGGTCTCTGTGACCCAGGGAGCAGTGAAAAATATACAATCTCAGATGAGAAGGGACTTTGGCTGCCTTCCACAAGGTCCTGCTCCTCTTTATTTCAGTTTCTGTTTGTTCTACTAACCTGTCCCTTCCTAGCCATCCCATTTCCATTTGCAGCTTGCAAAGATTATGGTGTTAGGCATCCTAAAACAGCCATTTAAGCATGATCCCCTTCCCCCACTCCTGTTCAGCAGACCTTGTTCTTTAAATACCGGGGAACCTAGCTCCTTAGAGGGCTTCAGCCCGCGCTCAGCTAGTCCTAGCTCTTGCCAGCCCTGTCTCCAGCCCCAAACACTTAAAACAGCCCTTGCAGAGTCAGCAGTACTGATCCCCCTGTGCGGTAAGCACACACTTCAGCATTTCACTCCGCTTGCTAATGCGCTTTGCTCCAATGTAATTGTTTCCAGAGCCCAGGAAGTGGGGGGTGGTGTGGTAAGGACAAACTTGGGGCGGCAAGCCCAGGATTCAGAGCCATTTCTATTCTTTTGAGAAAAACAGCAATAAGAACTGACTCTGGGTCTTGAGGGCAGCTGTGAAGGACTGAAGATCATGGGTGCCTGTCTTTCAGACGGGCAGTAGAAGTGGTCGTGGATCAATCGTGGGTTGTGTGTGTGTGTGAATGGAAGGAGAAGCAGCTTTTCCTCACTGCTTCACAGAATGACATCCCTGCAAGCCCACACAGGGCATGCTTTCCCACAGGCTGCTTCCCCATCTTTGCAGTACAGTGAAGTTTGCTTGATAGAAATAGACTAGGAATAAGAGTGGATAGTGCCCTGCAGAGTAGATGCTCAGTAAATGGGGTGGATCAAAGTTACAGCATTATCCTTGCCTAGCTGTATGATTTTGGGAAAGGAACTTAACCTTTCTGCAACTCAGTGACCTCATCTGTAGAATGAAGATTGAAACCTCATTCTCATATGATAAGTTTCTTTTTAATGGCATAGTGGATAGAACCAGATGCATGCAATGCTAGCTGCACCTGTCTGTACACAAGCTATGGCCTCCTTAGGCTTCACTTGGTCACTACTCTCACTGGGAACTTAATAGTTATTCTCTAAGAATATGGTATGAGAAGAGGACCTCACTTCATGCCCAGCCTACTTTCCTCTCCAGGTTCCTGCAGCCTCTCTTGGGCCAGTGCTGAGCCTCTGGCATCAAAGATCAAACTGCAGTGCTGGTTACCTTGTATTTTCTAGCTATCCTAGAAGTTCACACCTGTGTCTAGGATGCTCAAATCACTCTACACACTTCTCTTGTTCCCATGAGACCCTTGTGGGTGCTTGTCGCCACCTTGATCTCCAAACTCTGCTGCTGCATCTTCTCTGTTAATGCCACGTGACTCTGAAACCTAAACCTCACAAAGACTCAACAAAGAAACAAAATTTTAGACCAATTTCCCTTATGAGCACTGATGCAAAGTTAAACAAAAAACACTTAGAAACCGAATCCACGAACACATTGAAACCATCATTCACCATGATCAAGTAGGTTTTATCACATCCCAGGGTTGCAGGAGTTGTTCAATATATGAAAATCCATCAATGTAGTCCACCATATAAGCAAACTGCAAGACAAAAAAACCACATGATCATCTCATTAAATGATGAAAAGTCTGACAAAACCGAACATTCCTTCATGTTAAAAATCTTGGAGAGGTCAGGGATACAAGGTTTCGTTATTCTTAATAGTGTGATGGTCAGGGTGGTACTTCACAGGGTGTTCATGGAAACATGTAGAAGTTTCTGCTCTATCTTTGTACAAATCAGCCCCTGATTGCTGTGGGGTATGGTTGTCTTTAAGACCAGAGGTGGTTCCTAGAGATGTGTGGGCAAATATTCCTCCCATAAGTGTTTGATTTAAAGGGCTTCACTTGGAGGACAAAATAATACTACAGCCTTTTGTCACGTATTATTAATATCCACAAATGAGAGAAGGCCTGGGCTTTCTGTCCAAAGATGCTGGTTCTTGGAGCAGCTTGCCTTAGAAAAGTCTTACTTACTGGAAATTGGGCTGTAACCCAAGGAAAATAAAATCTTTCTGAAGGCAGCATGATAAAGACATGGTAGGCAACTTCCTGCCAGTTGAGCTAGAAGGAGGTAGGCTAGCGTCCTGGAGAAAAAAAGGAAGAAAAAACTTCACTTATTACTTAAATCATCCACTCTCATTCTCTTTTAGCTCTCAGGGAAGTTTGGTTTCACATTGACCTTCTTTCTCCCACTCTGGTTTCTCTTTCTCCTCTGCCCTCCTTTCTCCTGTGTCTGTGACCTGTATCTCTGATGAAGGCAAACAAGAAACATTATCTCCACTGTACAAATAAGAAGATGGAGCTTTGCAAAATCAACACCAGGAAAAAGTGGTGGCTAAGAGTTTTCTGGGGATCATGATCATGTGAAGGCAGAAGGTGGTTAACTTGGACCGATATTATGTCATAAAGAACAACTGATTCTCTGTCTCTCTCTCCCTTCTTCCCTTCAGCTCTTTCTACTTCCCTCCTTGTTTGGTTATTTTTAGGGTTACCTTTTGGGCTTCCAAAATCAGATAAAGAGCACAGTTTCCATTTATGTCCCTTGGTGTTTCAGGGGAGACCAAGGACATATTGGGCACAGAAGAAGCTCCTCCATAGGTGTGAGTCTGCATTTGGAAGCAGAAGGACACTTGGTAGCCCTTCCCAAACTCAGAAGGCATTAAGGATGAAGTTTCTCTACTGGGAGGCTGAGAGGTCCATATTAATAGCTTGCAGACACTCAGTGGGTTCAATTATGTCCTTTTCTGGTGTCTGATGGAATCATTCTGTTTGTCCATCCTTGCCAAGTCCATTTCATTGACCTAAGAGAACAATATATATATCACAACATGTCCCAATATGGACTCATTCTGTCCATACAATAATCCAACATCTTTCTGGAATTCATCATCACAGATATCAAGGGAGGCATGAGAATCCTATGGATGCTTGTCGAGTTTCCACATGAACAGTTTGGTTTATGACTATATTATTGAATAATACAAGAACCTTGGATGAAGAAGACCATGGCAGGATAGTCTCATTTTGGAAATGCAGACTTTGGTGTACAAGTAGATGGTATGAGAAGTCAAGAAGCACTGGGCATGGAAGCCAGGAGAGTGGTCTCAACTACAGACAAAGATTTAGAACATTAGTTGGAGAAGCTCCAGAATGTGTGAACTTGCCTGATGACTGTGAATATCATGAAACAAAATGAACTTCATGTATGAAGATGTGTTCAAAGGTCATAGCTCTCAGGAAAGAAATGGAGAAAAAGAAGTACAGTGTGCAGGAGCTAGTTCTCCAGTGTCTCTTCCATGCAGGTGGAGGTAAGGGCTCACCCTTGACCTTCCGAGATAGTTAACTCCAGTGTCTTCTCCACCATAGGTCAGATTTCATTCCTCACCTTCTCTTTATTCCAGATAAATTGATAGGATGACCCCAGTGCTAAAGATCAAGATGTAGAGACACTGAATATGAATCTGTCCCCAAATTGTTCATGCTCTACCAGCCAGACCAGCCAGCATTATGAGAAGTATGGGTTCAGAAGACTGCAGACCTGTCCATCTGGAGAGCTGGCAGATGGAAGAATGCTGTGCCTGCAAGACCTTCAATAAAAGGAAGATATGTTCAATGTGCTGACAATATTACCTGGGTACAAGGAGAGCTCCCCCTAAGATCAAATTGATAACAACAGGTTCCTTCACAGAGCCTGATTTATTTGCCAAGTGGATATCTCCCCAGTGCAACCACATTGCTATACCTGTCACCCCCGATACTGGGACTAGACAAATACCCTCTCTGGAATTCAGGTACTGCTTGGAGAATGAAATCATAACTCACTTTAGAAACCAGTGATACATATTTATACTCTGATGGGCACAGGCCTGGAAGCTCTTCACTGTGCATTCCCTGGCTTTCGATGGGCGTCAATCTTCCCTGCAGTTTATTAACACGGCTGCCACTCAAGCCAGATTTACCGTCACCTGACTGACTGTGCCAAGACAGTTCATCATGGGAGCATTCACTTAATTTGCCCCATCCGAATTGTTCCCTGCAACGCGGATGTCTGATAGGGCTTCATAAATGACATTTTTTTTCTGTTGAAAAAAATCTTTCTGGCCCTCTTTCTTGTATCCTCCCCAGCTACTTATTTAAAGGAAGCACTAAATGTCAAAACTATCTATAGCTCTAGTGAAGAGAAGTTGACATACCAGGCCAAACAAAATCCAGGTAAACTGCCCTCACCCTAGACAGAAGAAGTCTGGTTTAATGAATGGTGATACATTCTTTTAAAGACTTAGAAAGTTTAGTTATATTGAAAAAGAAATCAACTAACCTTACTATCTTATATTTTTTTTCTTGGATCTAGTTGTCCCACCTTTGTGCTTTTCCCCAGAGGTCTCAGAGTGCTTCCTCTCCTCAGACTGACTCAGATATTACTTCGAAGCACTCAATCTGTGCCAGACACTGATACAGACACTTTTATTTCCTACCCAGCTTAATGATGAGAAGTGACTGTAATTTGCTCCCATAGACCTTAAGAGGTGTTGAAGCTTATGGGATGGATTAAATTTGCTTGGATTCTTCTGGTTCTGAGCCCATGAGCGTTCTTACTCTTCGAAGGTGCCACCCAGACTGACATGCTAAGTCATAGTTTACCCAGGATTTCTTGTTTACTGAGTGCTTGGGTTATTTCATTTAGCCCCAAGAGCAACCTTGGGCAGAGTATTGAATTTTAGCTACCATTTTGTAAGCTGTGAAGTGGAAATTTGTAGATGCTGATAACTTGTTTAAAGTCTTTCAGCTGGTGAAAGCAATAGGATGAAAACTCAGGTCTTTGCAGCATCAGTGGTGATTGTCTCCACTAGAACCCCTCAAATTCAAATATCCTCAGTATAACTATAAGTGTTATAGCTCTGAGGGGAAAGGTATTCTGGCAATCAGGAGCAAAGGAATACCACAAAGTCACCCTAGACAATAAGCCTCTCACAACAGATTTATTGGGAAAGACACAAGAGGGTGGCTACCTTTGCTGGGGATAGAAGCAGCAAACCCTTTATAAACCTGTATAAGCATTCCAGGATGCCCTGGGGTTGGTGGGATTTTGTAGCTCAGAGACTGGTGAGATTCTGTGGCCTGACCTTGGATCAAGTTCAGGATTGGTAGGATTCTGGTGGGATTCTGTGGCCTGATGTTGGCCTGATCAGGGATTGTTAGAATTTTTTTTTCTTTTTAAAAATTTTTTTATTAATTTATTCTTGTTACATCTCAATGGTTATCCCATCCCTTGTATCCTCCCATTCTTCCCTCCCTCCCATTTTCCCCTTATTCCCCTCCCCTATGACTGTTCCTGAGGGGGATTTCCTCCCCCTGTATATGCTCATAGGGTATCAAGTCTCTTCTTGGTAACCTGCTATCCTTCCTCTGAGTGCCACCAGGTCTCCCCCTCCAGGGCACATGGTCAAATATGAGGCACCAGAGTTGTGTGAAAGTTATACCTGACTCTCCACTGAACTGTGGAGATTGTTAGAATTTTTTAACCTGATCATGGGCTTTTTTTTTCCCCTCTGTAGTGCAGAGCTTAGCTACTTTCATCTTGAGGGGCTTGGCTTGGCTGGTATAGTATTCTGGGATGTGGGCCCTGGCTGTGCCAGGCCATTAGAGTAGTCTGGAGGTGAGGCCTTGCAGTTGGATGTTCTCAGGGGTGGGCCTAGCTACTTGGATGCCTTGAGGGCCTAATTGTAACCATAGGTAAGTTTATTCAAGAGCCACATGATGTCATCTCATGGCTGAGGGGAGTGGGCAGAGGAGACAGAGTGGATTATTCTTGGAGGGAGCAGGCTCTTCAGTGTGTGAGAATGTTTCCAGTTCCTTGCCGAATTTCTGGCAGGAAAATGTTAGTTTCTCTTAAGTGGGATTTGTGTGACATGCTTCAGTGTGAGATGGGTCACCTGTGAGCGATGACACTGGGTCAGTATACAGGTGCATTAGAGGTTTTGGTACTGAACTTTCCACAGACACTAACTGAAAAGACCATGAAAGGAGAAGGATAATAGAGCCTGGTTTGGCCAAGAAAGATGATTACATTCTACCAAGAAATTGTAAACAGCTGTACCTCTAGCACTTGCTGTTCTCTCAAGCCATGTATAACAAGGGCCCATCTCCCCAGGGCATTCTGTCAGCAATCAACATTATCTCCTTAGGAAGTCCTTTTCTGGAAGCTCCAAGGCTCTTTCCTATTCTATTTGGTTACCTCCTACCCTCTTCTAAAGGAGCTTCCTTCCTTCTCAAGGAGTCACATCTACCACTGTGTCCCCAGGCCAGCTTATGGCTGGCTCAACCTCCTTTCTGGAAAGCTCTACCAGATCCCATAGCAGCTTTAACAGAGCCATGCAGGCCTGGAGCTGAGCTCATGATTCTGTCTTCAGACTCACCTTTGCTCCAGACTCCCGCCTTATCAAGAGGCATCATCTTCCGCCAACCCACTTTGAAGGAGAATATTTTAGGGTCTTCCCACCCAGGCGATCACTATGCCCTGTTGTGTCCACCTTCCTCGTGTTTGTCTTCCGCTACATGTTTAATTCTAATAGAGAATTTAAAGAAACACTTTCCATAATGTGGATAAATCAACCAATTCTCAAAGAAAGAATGCGACTTGTCTAAGGGTAGAATTTGGAAATAAGCCCCATGATAGCAAATCCGTCTGCTTTTCTATCCCATAGTTATTTAAAAGAAATGGAGGAGATATTGGAAAGTCAAAACTGCTGCACTGGTTTTCTGTGGCAACTGTAACAAAATGCCTCAGACTGGTTATTTTATTTTATTTCTCTCTCTTTTTTTTTTTATTAATTTATTCTTGTTACATCTCAATGTTTATCCCATCCCTTGTATCCTCCCATTCTTCCCTCCCTCCCATTTTCCCATTATTCACTTTCCCTATGGCTGTTCTTGAGGGGGATTACCTCCCCCTGTATATGCTCATAGGGTATCAAGTCTCTTCTTGGCAACCTGCTGTCCTTCCTCTGAGTGCCACCAGGTCTCCCCCTCCCAGGCGACATGGTCAAATGTGAGGCACCAGAGTACGTGAGAAAGTCATATCACACTCTCCATTCAACTGTGGAGAATGTTCTGACCATTGGCTAGATCTGGGTAGGGGTTTAAAGTTTACCGTCTGTATTGTCCTTGGCTGATGCCTTAGTTTGAGCGGGACCCCTGGGCCCAAATCTGCCTATCATACTGTTCTACTTGTAGGTTTCTAGGACCCTCTGGATCCTTCTACTTTGCTATTCTCCCATGCGTCTCTCATTTAGAGTCCCAATAGGATGTCCTCCCCTCTGTCCCAGTTTCCTCGTAAGTGAAGGCTTTTGTGGGACATGCCCCTTGGGCTAGTATGCAGATGGTGGTACATATACACTATGGAATACTACTCAGCTATTAAAAACAAGGAATTCCCGAAATTTGTGGATAAATGGATTGAGCGAGAAATGATCATAATGAATGAGTTAACCCAGAAGCAGAAAGAATCAAATGGTATATACAGACTGGTTATTTTAAACAGCAAATGTTTATTGCCTACTTGCTCTAGAGGCTAGAAATACTGCCCCAGGGTGATTGATATAAGAGTTCTTAGTTTTCTGAGGACATGGGACTCTCTCCTCTTGGCTTATAGATGTTCAGATTGTCCTTCTGTGTTTGCTCTAATTATCTCTATGAGCACATTGTAACCTAAATCAGATATATGCTAAAGTATCCAGAGTTAGGGCTTCAAAAATGTGTGTGTGTGTGTGTGTGTGTGTGTGTGTGTGTGTGTACACCTGTTTAGGACATAAAATAATTCTGGGATCATAGAGCACATTAAAACTGATGATGAAAATAATGTAATACTGGTCATAGGTGAAGTCTAGATACTGATCCCAGAACATGAGAAAATTAAGTGTTCAGTCAGGAAATATCTGAAACAACGTGGATAAATCGTATTGGTTCTATTCAGTGGTAACTGGTGGTAGAGGATGGGCAGGTTCTATTTCTTCTTCATGTGCTGTGATAAAATCAATTGCAATTCAGTGAAGATTTAAATGTAAATTATGAAGCTGCAGAGCACTAGACATGGCTAAGATTAAATAAAAATAGGGGCATGGTAAGAGGTCCCCTTCAAAGCATTGTATAAAACCATGAAGCCAAAAAGGAAAAGTGGACAGGGATGTAGGTCATTTGGTAGAGTCCTTGCCTAGTATGCACCAAGTCTTAGGTTCCATTTTTAAGTCTTTATTAAATCTCCACCCAACTAGGCTTTGGGGTTGGAACTATGGAAAGAGGGCTAAGAGCACCTGCTGCTCTTGTAGAGACCCAGGTATTGTTCCTGGCACCAACATGGTGGCTTACAACCACTCTTAACTCCAGTTCCAGAGGATCCAGAATTTTCTTCTGATCTCTGTGGGCACATGTGGCACACATATATACACACAGGCAAGTACCCATATGCATAAAATAAAATAAATACATTTAAAAATGAAATTAAAACCAATCATATCTTTAATCTCAGCACTCAGGAGTAGATGGCAAGAAGATTTTAAATTCAAGGTCATCTTTGGCTATATAATGAGTTCAAGGCTAATCTGGAACACCTGTGCTTGTGTCTCAAAAGATAAACAACAAACAAACAAGCAAACAAACCTCACCAAACCCTATGCCTCACATGGTGGAAAGAATAGTTGACTCTTGAAAGTTGTCTTCTGACCTCCATGTGCATTCTGCCTGCCAAACAATCAAACAAAGAAATGAATGAATGAGCAAATAAAAGTAATAAAAATTGAAAAAGGAAAACAATAAGAAATACAGGTAATTTAGCAAATTTCTGTTAGCCAAAGTGCTATAAGCAAAAAAGCAGACAATGAGTTAGTGAAAATGTTTCTAACAAAATGTAGATAGAACATTAACTCATCAAGAAAAATTCTGAGAAATTTTAAGGGTAGAACAAAAGAAGAAAATGGATAAAAAAAAGCATAAATGGTCTATTTCTAGAGAAAAAGGAATGTAACTGCCTAATATGAGTTTGCAAAGATTTATAACCTCATTTAGTACTAAAGAAATAATATTTAAAATAAAAATGAACTTATTTTGATGTACTATGCATTGGTGTAATTGGGGATAGGGAAAGTGGAAAAGCCAACTATTGTTGTGGTGTAATGGTACTGTGATTTGGCTGGGAAATTTGGCAATACCTAATTTAATTAAGCAATCCAATTTCCCCTTCTCTCCCTCCCTCTTTCCCACCCAACATGCCCGGCTCCTACCCTTCATCTTAATCAGGGTTTTTATTGATGAGATAAAACATGAGGCTCATACATAATTTAGAGAGAAAGGAGTTTATTTTAGCCTTTTACTCTCAGGTTATACTCCATTGCTGAGGGAAGTCAGGACAGGGACTCAAACAGGGAAGGAACCTAGAGCCAGGAGCTGATACAGAGGCCATGACGAAATACGATTAATTGGCTTGTTTTTCATGGCTGTATAGCCTGCTTTCTTTTTTAAATTTTAACTAATTTATTTATTAATTCATTCATATTACATCTCAATTGTTATCCCATCCCTTCTATCCTCCCATTCTTCCTCCCCTCCCACTTTCACCCTATTCCCCTCTTTTAGGACTGTGACTGAGGGGAACCTCCTCCCCCTGTATATGATCATAGGGTATAAAGTCTCTTCATGGTAGCCTGCTATCCTTCCTCTGAGTGCCATTGGGCCTCCCCATCAAGTGGGACATGGTCAAGTATGAGGCACCAGAGTTCATGTGAAAGTCAGTCCCCACTCTTCATTCATCTGTAGAGAATGAACAGTCCCTTGGCTAGATCTGGGTAGGGGTTCAATGTTTGCTGCACATATTGTACTTGGTTGGTGCCATAGTTTGTGCAGAACCCCTGGGCCCAGATCTGACCATCATAATGTTCTACTTGTAGGTTTCTAGGACCCTCTGGATCCTTCTATTTCCCCATTCTCCCATACTTCTCTCATCTAGAGTCCCAAAAGGATGTCCTCACATTTATCCCACTTTCGTGGTAGGTGAAGACTTTCATGGGCCACGTCCCTCAGGCTAGTGTCTAGTTATAAGTGAGTATATACCATTTGAGTCTTTCTGCTTCTGGGTTAACTCACTTCTTATGATCATTTCTATTTCAATCCATTTGTCCACAAATTTTGGGAATTCCTTGTTTTTAATAGCTGAGTAGTATTCTATAGTATGCACCACAGTTTCTTTATCCATTCCTTTACTGAGGGATACTTAGGCTGTTTCCATGTTCTGATTATTATGAATAGTAGCCTGCTTTCTTATAGCACCCCAAGATCACCTTCCCAGGGGTGGTCCTACCCAAGATGTGCTAGGTCCTTCCACATCAATCAATAAGTAAAAAAATGCCCTACAGATTTGCATACAGGCAAATCATATGGAGGCATTGTCTCCATTGAGAGTTCCTCTTCCCCCAATGATGTCAGCCTGTGTCAAGTTGAAATAAAACTAACTAAGCCAGCTCCCTCCCTATCTCCCTCCTCTTCCTTCTTTTCTTTTGTTTTCCTTTCTCTGTCTCTCTGCCTCACATCCTCACTCCAAGTTCTTGAACATACCCAAGTCTGGTGGTTTGAATGAGATATTCCTCTTTGTTTGGGCCTGTGTAGGAGGAAGAGCAAAACAGCTCTAGAACTCATGGAATGTGGCCCACTGGTTAGCATACCCACAATGGGTGTGTCTTGAAGAGACATAACCCAGATGACACATACTGAGGACTTCATGCTATTACAGAGCATCCCTCGTAATCCTCCTAATAGATGAATTGTGTGAGTGCTATAAAGGGAGCTTCCAGGCCCTCACTGGGAAATATCATTGGCATGTGCAATAACAATGCTTGATCTTTTTCAAGCATTGCTGTTGGAGCAAATTAATGATTCACCCGCCACCCTTGAAAAGGACCTGCAGATCCAAGATGGCGGCGAGCAGTGTGGACCGCGTTTGGAGGCTCCAGTGAACAATTCAGGGAACTGTACAGATTTCTGAGCCAGGAACACCGAGGTCCGAACATCACGGCAGCGGGAGTGCTCCACGGTTCGGAGGGACCAGGGTGCGGAGGACCTGCATGCCCCTGCACACGGGAGGAGCGTGGTTTTTCTCTGATCGGAGCGGCAGCGGCAGAGGCAGCAGCACCAGCGGCACCAGCAGCGGCGGCTGAGGTTTGCAGCTCATAGCCTTCCGGTGGAGGCGATTGGTGTGGTGGCTGGTGTGAGTTGCTGCGGGAGAGGGGACTCGGGGCAGGATTTGGGTCGCGTGGAGCCTTTGGACCCAGACTGGACTCGGCAGACAGTTCGGCCCCAGAGTCCCGGGTACTGCCTGAGGCACTAACTCAGCTCCAGCCACAGCTCCCCTGCTGTGGCGCAGGCTTAGTTGAGCACTCTGCTCCACACTAGGCAGCACCTCAGCTCAGCGGCAGCTCCCCTGCGGTGACACAGTCTGGGCAGAGCACTTGGTTTCACCACAGGCGCTAACTCAGAGCAGCTGCAGTTCTCCTGCTGTGGCGCAGGCCTGGCCGAGCACTCAGTTCCACCCTAGGCGCCACCTCAGCTCAGTGGCAGCTCCCCAGCAGTGACACAGTCTGGGCAGAGCACATGGCTCCATCATTGGCGCTAACTCAGAGCAGCCGCAGTTCTCCTGCTGTGGCGCAGGCTTGGTGATGTGCTCAGTTGCATCCTAGGCACTACCTCAGCTCAGCAGCAGCTCCCCTGCGGTGACACTGTCTGGGTGGAGCACTTGTTCCACCACTGGCGCTAACTCAAAGCAGCCGCAGTTCTCCTGCTGTGGCGCAGGCTGGACAGAGCTCTCGGTTCCACCAGCTCTAAGACTCTGGTTGGACACAGTGTGCAGTTTGAATCCAGAATTCCTGGCTGAGATTGGTGGTCAGTTCGGGCCCTGAGTCAATAACTGACCACAGCACGCACTTTGGGCCAAAAGGCCCTAGCGGAGCTTGGTGCGTAGTCCCAGCCCAAAAATTCTGGCTGAACCCTGTGTGTATTTTGGGCCCAGAATCCCTAGCTGAGCTTGGCAGACGGTTCAGGCCCTGAGAATCTAGCTGAGTTCAGCCCGTGGTTCAGTCCCAGTGCTCCTGGCTGGACTTGGCAGGGAACACAGAAGGCTGTGGATACCTTGGCCTGACCCAACGCTCATTCAGAGACCCAGATCAATTGCAGGATCCACGGAAGAGGGGGGCTGAGGATCACTGGCTGTGAGAGACCAGAACAACAGGGCTAACCTCCTAACATCCACACCAGTGAAGCTTTGAGCTCCCAGCCTAGGGAAATCGTGAGAAAACAAGTGAATCTATCGTCAGACACCCTCCATCCAACTCTGGAAGCTACCCAACAAAAACAAAGACGGCAAGATGTCTAAAGGACAACGAAAAAGCATACGCAAAAAACCCCAAAACAACATGGCGTCTCCAGTTTCCAGCTACCCCAAAGAAAACAACCCAGAGAACTCAAATACAACGGAAATACAAGAAAATGACCTCAAATCCTTAGTAATGAGGATGATAATGGAGGAAACAAATAAAATTCGTAATCAAATGCAGGAAGACGCAGACAAACAGGTCAGAGACATAAAAGAAGCACATAGAGTGGAACTGGAAAAATTGCAGGAAAATGCAAACAACCAGATGAAAGAAATAACTAAAACGGTTCAAGCTCTGAAGACCTATAAAGAGGCAATGGAAGAAACTCAGGAATATACAAAAAATCAGATGAAAGAAATAAAAAAATCAGTTCAAGATCTGAAAATGAAAATGGATTCAATGATAAACACACAGACAGAAGAAAAACGAGAACGTGAGACCTCAGAGAAGAAGGCGAGCAACACAGAGGTGAGCTTTTCTAACAGAATCCAAGAGATGGAAGAACGAATCTCAGGGCTAGAAGATACAATCACAGATATTGAATCAACCATTAAAGAAAATGCCAAATCTGGAAAACTCCTGACACAAAACATCCAAGAAATTAAGGACACCATGAAAAGAAGAAATCTGAGGATAATAGGCATTGAAGAAAGAGAAGACATCAGACTCCAGGGCCCAGAAACTATTCTCAACAAAATCATAGAATAAAATTTCCCCAATCTAAAGAAAGAAATGCCTATAAACATACAAGAGGCCTACAGAACACCAAATAGAATTGACCAGAAAAGAAAAACTGCCCGCCACATAATAATCAAAACACAAAACTTGCAGAACAAAGAAAAATATTAAAAGCTGCAAGGGAAAAGGGCCAAATAACATTTAATGGTAAACCTATCAGAATTACACCCGACTTCTCAGCAGAGACCATAAAAGCCAGAAGGGCCTGGACAGAGATCCTGCAAACCCTAAGAGACCACAGATGCCAGGCCAGACTACTTTACCCAGCAAAATTATCAATAACCATTGATGGAGAAAACAAAATATTCCATGACAAAAACAAATTCAAACAGTACCTATCCACAAACCCAGCTTTACAGAAGGTACTAGAGGGAAAACTCCATCCCAAAGGGTCAAGCTACAACCAAAACTACCCAGGAAATAGATAACTATCCCATGGCAAAAACACAACTACACAAACGCTCGACTGGAAACAACATCAAAATTAAGACTCTTAACAGTCACCGGTCATTAATATCTCTCAACATCAATGGCCTCAATTCTCCAATAAAAAGACACAGACTAACTGAATGGGTACATAAACAAGATCCAACATTCTTCTGCATCCAAGAAACACATCTCACCCATAATGAAAGGCATTACCTCAGGGTAAAAGGTTGGAAAAAAATTTTCCAAGCAAATGGTCACAAGAAGCAAGCAGGTGTAGCCATTTTAGTATCGAACAAAATAGACTTTCAACCAAAATTAATCAAAAGGGATGAGGAAGGACACTTCATACTCATCAAAGGTAAAGTCAACCAAGATGACATCACAATTCTGAACATCTATGCTCCCAATACAAGTGCACCCACATTTGTAAAAGATCTCCTAAAAAAGCTTAAACCACACATCGATCCCCACACAATAATAGTGGGAGACTTCAACACCCCACTCTCACTGAAGGATAAGTCCTTGAAACAGAAACTAAGCCGAGAAATAACATCATTAACCAATGCCATGGGTCAAATGGATCTAACAGATATCTATAGAACCTTTCACCCAAACAAGAAAGAATACACCTTCTTCTCTGCACCCCATGGAACCTTCTCCAAAATTGATCACATCGTAGGTCACAAAGCAAGCCTCAATAGATACAAGAGGATTGAAATAATACCTTGTATCCTATCAGATCACCATGCTCTTAGGCTGCAATTCAACAACAACAGAAATAACAAAAAGCCTACACGTACGTGGAAACTAAACAACTCTCTGCTAAGTGACACCTGGGTCAGGGAAGAAATAAAGAAAGAAATCAAGGAGTTTCTGAAATTCAATGAAAATGAAGAAACAACATACCCAAATTTGTGGGATACATTGAAAGCAGTGCTAAGAGGAAAATTCATAGCACTAAGTGCCTTTAAAAAGAAATTGGAAACATCGCACATAAGCATCTTAACAACACAACTGGAAGCCCTAGAAAAAAAAGAAGCAGAAACACCCAAGAGGAGTAGACGCCTGGAAATAATCAAACTCAGGGCTGAAATTAACAAGTTAGAAACTAAGAAAACAGTCCAAAGAATCAACAAAACCAAAAGCTGGTTCTTTGAGAAAATCAACAAGATAGACAGACCATTAGCCAAACTAACTAAAAGGCAGAGAGACAGTATTGAAATCAACAAAATCAGAAATGAAAAGGGAGACATAACAACAGACACTGAAGAAATTCAAAGAATCATAAGATCCTACTTTGAAGGCATATACGCCACAAAATTTGAAAATCTAAGGGAAATGGACGATTTTCTTGAACAATTTCACTTGCCAAAGTTGAATGAAGAACAGATAAACAAGCTAAATAGTCCCATTTCCCCTACAGAAATAGAAGCAATCATCGATGGTCTCCCAACCAAAAAAAGCCCAGGGCCAGATGGTTTCAGTGCAGAATTCTACCAGACCTTTAAAGGCGAGCTAATACCGATACTCTTCAAGCTACTCCAAAAGATAGAAATGGATGGAACATTACCAAATTCATTCTATGAGGCCATAGTCTCATTGATACCTAAACCTCACAAAGACTCAACAAAGAAAGAGAATTTCAGACCAATTTCTCTTATGAACATCAATGCAAAAATACTAAATAAAATACTTGCAAAACGAATACAGGAACACATCAAAGATATCATTCATTATGACCAAGTAGGCTTCATTCCAGGCATGCAGGGATGGTTTAATATACGGAAATCCATCAATGTAATCCACCATATAAACAAACTGAAAATAAAAAACCACATGATCATCTCCTTGGATGCAGAGAAAGCATTTGATAAAATTCAACACCCATTCATGTTTAAAGTTTTAGAGAGATCGGGGATACAAGGCACTTTCCTCAACATAATAAAGGCTATATACAGCAAGCCAATAGCCAAAATCAAAGTAAATGGTGAGATACTCAAGGAAATTCCTCTCAAATCGGGAACAAGGCAAGGCTGCCCACTCTCTCCATATCTCTTCAATATAGTACTCGAAGTTCTAGCCAGAGCAATAAGACAACAAAAGGAGATCAACGGTATCCAAATGGGAAAGGAGGAAGTCAAATTATCCCTCTTTGCAGATGATATGATAGTGTACATAAGTGACCCTCAAAACTCCACCAGAGAACTCCTAAAGCTGATAAACACCTTCAGCAAATTGGCTGGATACAAAATTAACTCAAAAAAGTCTGTAGCCTTCCTATACACAAATGACAAGCTTGCAGAGGAAGAAATTAGGAAAACCACACCCTTCACATTAGCCACAAGCATATAAATTATCTAGGAGTTACCCTAACTAAGCAAGTGAAGGACTTGTATGAAAAAAATTTCAAAACTCTGAAGAAAGAGATTGAAGATGACCTGAGAAGATGGCATGATCTTCCTTGCTCATGGATCGGGAGAATTAACATAGTAAAAATGGCCATCCTACGAAAAGCAATCTACAGATTCAATGCAATCCCTATTAAAATACCTACACAATTTTTTAAAGACATTGAAAGTTCAATTCTGAACTTCATATGGAAAAACAAAAAACCCAGAATAGCTAAAACAATCTTGTACAATAAAAGGTGCTCGGGAGGAATCTCCATACCTGATCTCAAACTGTACTATAAAGCAATAGTAATTAAAACAGCATGGTACTGGCACAGCAACAGGCTGGTTGATCAGTGGAATCGAATCGAAGACCCAGATATGAATCCACACACATATGGTCACTTGATTTTTGACAAAGAAGCCAAATCCATTCAATGGAAAAAGGATAGCATCTTCAACAAATGGTGCTGGTCTAACTGGAGGTCTATGTGTAAAAAAATGAAACTGGACCCATATTTGTCACCTTGCACAAAACTCAAATCCAAGTGGATTAAAGACCTCAACATAAAACCAGAGACACTAAGCCACTTAGAAGAAAAAGTGGGAAAGAGCCTAGAACATATTGGCACAGGAGACAACTTCCTGAACAGAACACCAACGGCCCAGGCCTTAATGTCAACCATTAATAAATGGGACCTCATGAGGCCGAGAAGCTTCTGTAAGGCAGGAGACACTGTCAAGAGAACAAAGCGACAGCCTACAGACTGGGAAAAAATCTTCACCAACCATACATCTGACAAAGGTCTAATATCCAAAATATATAAAGAACTCAAGAAATTAAACACCACCAAACCGAATAACCCAATTGAGAAATGGGGCTTGGAACTAAACAGAGAATTCTCAACAGAGGAGTATCAAATGGCTGAGAAACACTTAAAGAAATGCTCAACCTCCTTAGTCATCAGGGAAATGCAAATCAAAACAACTCTGAGATTCCATCTTACACCCATCAGAATAGCTAAGATCAAAAACTCAAGTGACACCACATGCTGGCGAGGATGTGGGGAGAGAGGAACACTCCTTCATTGCTGGTGGGAATGCAAACTAGTACAGCCACTTTGGAAATCTATCTGGTGCTATCTCAGAAAAATGGGAATAGGGCTTCCTCAAGACCCAGCTATCCCACTCCTTGGAATATACCCAGAAGATGCTCCAGCACACAACAAGAAAATTTGCTCAACCATGTTCATAGCAGCCTTATTTATAATAGCCAGAACATGGAAACAGCCTAAGTGTCCCTCAGTAGAAGAGTGGATAAAGAAACTGTGGTACATATACACTATGGAATACTACTCAGCTATTAAAAACAAGGAATTCCCGAAATTTGTGGATAAATGGATTGAGCTAGAAATGATCATAATGAGTGAGTTAACCCAGAAGCAGAAAGAATCAAATGGTATATACTCACTTATATCTGCATACTAGCCCAAGGGGCATGTCCCACGAAAGCCTTCACTTACCAGGAAACTGGGACAGAGGGGAAGGCATCCTATTGGGACTCTAAATGAGAGACGCATGGAAGAATAGCAAAATAAAAGGACACAGATGGTCCTAGAAATCTACAAGTAGAACAATATGATAGGCAGATTTGGGCCCAGGGGTCCCGCTCAAACTAAGGCACCAGCCAAGGACAATACAGGAGGTAAACTTTAAACCCCTTCCCAGATCTAGCCAATGGTCAGAATATTCTCCACAGTTGAGTGGAGAGTGTGATACGACTTTCTCACGTACTCTGGTGCCTCACATTTGACCATGTCCCCTGGAGGGGGAGACCTGGTGGCACTCAGAGGAAGGACAGCAAGTAGCCAAGAAGAGACTTGATACCCTATGAGAATATATAGGGGGAGGTAATCCCCCTCAGGAACAGTCATAGGGGAGGGGAATACTGGGAAAATGGGGGGGGGGGGAATGGGAGGATACAAGGGATGGGATAAACATTGAGATGTAACAAGAATAAATTAATAATAATAAAAAAAAAAAAAGAAAAGAAAAGGACCTGCAGATGTAGATTGCTGACAATGACCACTACCCTTAGAAAGAATTTGGAAAAATGGAGTGTTCCGCAAGGTTAAGTAAAGATGTTTTTGCTAGTGGCTCTGATGTAGAAAATCTTAGGGAAAAATAGATTGCTTGGCAAGGTTAAGTAAAGATGTTCTTGCTATTGGCTCTGATACAGAAAATCTTAGGGAACAATTTGAAGTTAAGAAAAAGTAGACTTTTAATAGTAAAGCTAGGGACTTTTTGAGGTCGGTGAGCAAAGACAATACCCCAATTATCACTAGCTGACTTGACTGTATCACTAAAGCTGGATGCCAAGGTGACTAATTTCTTATACTTATTTTTGCCCTCAGCTTCCTGATGTGATTTAATAAAATTATTAATGAGTAGATGAGCACCTCTAGGATTTAAAGTAGAAATGGCTGCTTGTTTTTTACAAAGAAGTTTAGATTTGTGATTCTTTTAAGATCTTTATAAGATTACTTTTTAAGATAACTGAGAGCCGGGTGTGGTGGCGCACGTCTTTAATCCCAGCACTCGGGAGGCAGAGGCAGGCGGATCGCTGTGAGTTCGAGGCCAGCCTGGTCTACAAAGCGAGTCCAGGACAGCCAAGGCTACACAGAGAAATCCTGTCTCGGGGAAAAAAAAAAAAAAAGATAACTGATTGGATTCTTTCATTGTAACCACAAATTGCAGCCTGCCAGTAAAGAAAAGCTGGTTGAGAAATTACCTTGCTTGCTTATTCTCTGTTAATATATAATGAGTCTCTTAGTTACAAATGTATGTGGGTTCTTGGAAATAACTTGTTTTTCATGTTTGTTTCTCAACCATAATACGTTAAACATTTGATCATGTAATGGTATTGAGGAACATGTTTTTTTTGTGTGTATACTCATAATCCTTCAGTTAAAGAAAAAATGTAATAACATTATGGTATGGTACTGTTTGAAAGATCCTGCTGGGATATATAAGCTGTGGGAGAAACAATAAAGTTGTTGGAAATTGCTCTTTGGAGTCTGTTCCTTCCATCAAAATATATATGCTTATGTACAACAGCTGGTTGATCTTTGGAGTTTGTTCCATCCAAGATGTGTGTGTGTGGGTGTATGTGTGTGTGTGTGTGTGTGTATATGTGTGCATGTGTGTGTATGTGTATGTAGTATGTATGTGAATATATAAAGTAAGAGAAACTTGAGAGAAGGAGCTTGTTGGAACCTACTTGCTGGAGCTTGTCTTAACTTCATCATCAAATGTGTGTGTGTGTGTGTGTGTGTGTGCGTATGATTCCTTTCTCTCCTTCTTTCCCTTTCTTTTTTAGATGCTTTGACACTATCAGTGGAAACCCCTGCCAGGAGCCATCAGCCCTAGCTCCTGCTTACATGGTAGTTGTAAGACCCTGCCAGGAAGCTATCAGCACTGGTCCGCTGCCAGCAATTTAATTCTATCACTATCAGTGGAAGCCATTGTGGGTAAGAATCAGTTCCGGCCTCAGAGAAAGTCTGCAGGGTCACCATCCAGCAGAGGGATCTAAACCTCACCTCAGTTTCCCCAGTTGATGTCAAAGCAGGACTTTAATACCTCATGACTTCTGACATGCGATTACTTGGTCCCTAGTAGGTGGCACTGTTGGGGTGGCTTAGGAGGTGTGGCCTGGCTGAAGTATGTCACTGGGGTTGGGCTTTTGAGAGTTTAAAGACTCCCATTCCCAATTTATTCTTTCTGTTTCCTGTGAACTCTTAAGATGCTGCTCCCAAGTTCTGTTTTAAAGTATATGTGTTTATGTTTATCTGTGTCTGTCTGTCTGTCTGTCTGTCTGTCTGTCTGTCTGTCTGTCTGTCTTTCTGTGTGTGCATGTGTGTTTGTGTGTATGTATGTGTGTACACATGAGTGTAGGTGCACTGCTGAAGTCAGAGGTATTGAATCCTTTGAAGCTGGAATTAGAGATGGTTGTAAGCCACCTGGCACAGGTGCTGGGAACCAAACTCAGGTCCCTTTCAAATGAATTATGAGCTTCTGGGCCCTGAATAATTTCCTTATTCCCGTGATTATCCCAGTTTTGTACAAGGGGCCATGGCCAACACAAAAGGAACTTCAAAAAAGGAGTTCAAGCACTAAGCATTTCCCCACAGAAGCAAGTTAAAGTTCTACCAGAAGTATATAAGTTATTACTCTCTGTTCACCAGTACCCACTATTGTCCAGCTGTAAACTTTTTACTAATCTCATGTGCAAAAGGAACCTTCTTTTAGTTTTCATTTCTTAACTAATAATGAGGTTGTTTGTCTTCTCACATGTTTATGGTCGTCATTAGGGTCCTTCTCGCAGAACTGTTGGGTAATATCTGTTGCCAATTTTTCTATTGAGCTGTCATTGACTTGTGGGAGTTCTTAATATACTTTGCATGCTAATGTTTTGTCAGTTCAATCCATTACAATAGCTTTTTGCATCTGTGTGACATCTTTTACTTTTATTCAATACATTCTTTGTCACACATTAATTTAAAATTTATATGCAGTCAAATTGATCAACATTTTTTTGTGATTGGTATCTTTTATGTCTTAACAAATCTCTTCCTAGCCAAGTAAAAAAAGATATTTTCTTTTAAAAGTTGAAAAATAGAACTCATCACTATGATGAATTTAAAATATACTCAAGATTGGGAAAATAAAGTTTAAGGCGTTTCTTTTATTTTAACAACCATCAACTTCATATCACTTTTGCTTTACCTGTTTTTTCCTTGTCTCTCTCAGAATTTTCTGGAACATTCCAAAAAAAATCCTCAGATTTCATATCATTAACCCAATATTTGTGTGCTGTTTTATGCCTTCTTGACACAAGCTATAGGCTGAGAGGCAGAATCTCAACTGAAAAATGCCTCCAGAAGATTGGAATGCAGGCAAGCCTGTAAGGAATTTTCTTAATTACTGATTGATGTGGAAGGGCCTAGCCCACTGTGTTGTTAGGCTCTATAAGAAAGCAGATTGTGCAATGCATAAGGAGCAAGCAAGTAAGCAGCACTCCTCCATGGCCTTCGCATCAGCTTATTCCTCCAGATTCCTGCCCTGCTTTAGTTCCTGTGTTCACTTCCTTCAGTCATGAGCAGTGATATGGAAGCAGAAGCCAAGTGAATCCTTTCCTATCAAAGTTGCTTTCAGTCATAGTCTTTCCTCACAGCAGTAGAAACTCTAAGACAGAAATTGGTACAGTTTTGTACAGATGGGTGAGGTATTTGCAACCTGACCATATTTGTTTGGGATTGTGGAGGGATAGGATAGAAAAGGCATTGAATATTTAAAGCTTGGTGAGATGTCTTGTAGAAACATGGAAGACAGGAGTGTTTCCAGAAATGCAGATGACAGTGGACTGGTTTCTGAAGTTCCAGAGAGTAGTTTAAAGACTGTATTGGGCCCATTACATATTTTTAGCTAAGAATCAATGGTTCTGGTTAGCTAGGCTTGTGATCAATAAAGTACCAGAACTACTAAATTGAAACATTTGCTTAACCAGAAAATCATTGCTGGTCAGCTGGAGCTGAGAAATTAGTAACGAATAAGAAGGGACTAGCATCACTGAGGTGAAATCTTGTGAAGAAAATGGTTCCTTATAATTAGGACACAGAAGCAGTGTTCTAGGAGCAGCCAAAGTTGTCCCTTGTGCTGGCAGCCAAGCTTGGTAGTGTAAGAGTTACACTGGTGGTACTGGTTTTGAAGACATGCAAGAGTCATGGAGAACATCTGAGACATGGTGCTGCGTGACATTGCTGGAGTCCTGGAAGAGAATGCTAGTAAGGCTATTGTTGACAGTGTAGCCTAGATACAGTAGAGACTCCAGCATTTTGGAGATGTTAGTACCATGCGGTGACCACCAAGGGCAACAGCAGCTGTGGAATGGAGCCAGGCAAATCCTTAAAGATAAGCTTCATGTGCTATGTATGGTTGGCTGTCTAAGACTTTTTTAGAAGCCTAGAAGATTGTGAATGAATCCAAGACATTGGACACTGACTTATTTACACTATTGGAGTCTATTTTTGCTTTGCTCAGATCGTGCCCTGGTTCTCCCCTCTCGAGGTAATAAAGTATTTAATTTATCTTTTATTTTACAGGAGTCCACAGATGGGAGACTTTGATTTTTTAAATAGATTTTATATTTTAAAAGACATTTTGGAGTTTCAGAAACTGAATTTTAATGAGTTCAAATTTGTAAAAGGATGTATGCTTATTAAAGTTTGTAAGATGCTTTATATCGTAATTTTTATATTAACGTGTGATTTGGGGGATGAACAAAAAAGGATAGGTATGGTTTCATGGTCATGTGTTTACCGAATTGACAAGGGGTCAGTTGACACAAGCTATAGTCATTTAGGAGGAAGAAATCTCTATTGAGAAAAGCCTCTATAAGATCAGGCCTGTAGAGTATTTTCTAGATTAACAATTGATGTGGAAGGGTTTAGCCCTTGGACTGGTAGTCTCAGGTTTTATAAAAAAGCATGTTAACATAAACAATACAATATAAAGTATTTTATAAACTTTAAAAAGCACACAACCTTTTACAAAGGAGAAAGCCACTTAAGCAGCCTTCTTCCATTGTCTTGCGTCAGCTTCTGCTTCCAGGTTCCTGCCATGCTTAAGTTTCTGTCTTGATTTTCTTCAAACATGAGCATATAGAAGCATATATCAAATGAATCCTTTCCGCCCCAAGTTGCCTTTGATCATGGTATTTCATCACAGCAATACTAACTCTAACACAGACAATTAGCTTATAAGAGATATTTAAAAATACAATCTTGCCTTTTGCACCTAATAATATATCTTCTCCATTAATTGACATTTCAGAGTGAAATGTATGTGTATCTTCTAGTGATTTTAATGTCCATTAAATTCATGGAGAATTTTGAAAAGATTTATCTTTATTTATAGTGTGTGTGTGTGTGTGTGTGTGTGTGTGTGTGTGTGTGTGTGTGTGCGCACGCGCGTGTGCACACGTGCATGCGCTGCTCTGCTACTGGAGCCGGTGCCTACTAAGACCAGAAGATGTTGTCAGATCCCTGAGAGTTGGACTTACTGGAGATTTTAAGCCACCTGACATAGGTGCAGGAACTGAGCTCAGGTCCAGTGCAAGAGCAGTATGTGTTCTGAACTTCTGAGCCATCTTTTCAGCGTCAAGTTTTATATTCTTTAATATATTCACATTTTGATATCTGGCTGAAGCCTTTATTCTCTTAAAAACACTTTGAACATTTTAAAAGTTTATTTGCTCTATGAAAATATTAGTATGAAATTGTCAAATTCTAAAAAAAATATCAAAAATGATTTTTTTTAATTCTGTGAAGAATTTCAAATTTTATTTTCATTGGATTTCCTGGACTCTCAAGATTCAATGAGGGCCAGGTTTTATGACATTGTATCTACAAATATCTAGACTATGTCCTATTTCTTTATGAATTAAAATATGGCAAGGCTATCAGTAACAATATATTTTTAAAGAAATCGACCTTTACACTGTTTGTCACTAGTATGAAAAGTGATTTAACATTATACTTCCCAAGTGAGCATCAGGATTAAGTCTATAGCTGCAGCACTTGGGACACTAAGTCAGGAAGATCATTTGATCTGAAGAGTCTGGGAAGAGGCTAGATATGAGAAGGAAGGAAAGGGATGCAAGGAAGCAAGAAAGACAGACGAGAGAATGAACTGTCTTGTATAAAAGTTGCTGATGTGTATGTTAACTGTCTGTTTTTATGTTTAGTTTACCTATAAAACTTAGTAATTTGAATATTCACTTGTATATTACCTTGTATTGTCTCTACAGACAAATACTTCAATGGTAAATAATGACATTTTTTAAAAAAACTATCGTTTTCTTGTCTTATTGCACTGGGTATGACTTTCAGTTCAAGTTTAATAGAAGTTATGGTGGTGGGCTTCTTTACTTGTCTCTGATCTTTCAAAGAGCTGTTTCTAATGGTTCATAATTTGTAATATTTGCTGTAGGTATTAAGGGAAGGGATATTTGATAGGTTAAAGAAATTGCTTCATTTTGAGATGCTTCAGGTGTTTTTTATTATGAATATGTAGTATTTTGTAAACGACTTTTCACCCAATCTATTTAGCTATTGTGAGGCTTTAAAAAAATCTACTCATCGGCTAAATTGTAGACTAAATAATTTTAACTTTTGTAATTATCGCACAAAGTGCCAATTTTTCATATTTCACTCTGTTCCTCTGCTTTGTACACCCAATTGCCACCCTCCCCCAGCTTCCTTCCACGTTCCTGCTGTTCTCTTGTACCCCGTACTCCCTCTTCTACTTTATTCGATTGTCTTTCCCACTCCTCTACTTGAAGCCTCTTTTTTTTTTCTTTCTGGTTCCATTGTCTCCTTTCTTGATTCCAGGCCTCTAACCACAGTTACTTCACCTGTGAGAGAGACTTACTGTATTTGTCTTGGTCATCCTGGACATATTGCTTAATGAATTTTCTGTACATCCATCAATTTCCCTGAAATTGTCATTATTCCTTTTTTTTTCTTGATGGCTTGTTTTAGTTTCTTTTCCTATTATATGACTGACAAATCAACTTAAGGGCTTATTCTGTATCAAAGTTCAAAGATACAAAAATCATAGCAGAAAAGTCAAGGCAGAGGGGCTCAAAGCAGCAGATCACATCTCATTTATAATCAGAAAAAAAATGAGATTTTGCTGTTTAGCTTCCTTTCTACTGTTATATAGTTTAGGATCTAATCTAGGGAATGCTGCCACCCACAGTGAGTAGATTTTTCCATATCAACTACTCTGATCAAGACAGTGCCCCAATGGGACGCCCAGAGACCTAGCTCTTGGGTGATTGTAGATTCTGTCAAATTGACAAGAGTAACCATCAACTGGCTGAATAAAGTTCATCATATAAACTGCATCATACAGTTCTATATTCAGTGTTTTGGGAAGCTTCCACACTGGCGCCAAAATTCTAGTTCACAGTTGGTGAGGATTCTTCTTTTCCTGCGTCTTCCCCAATATTCGTTATTGTTTTCTGTCTTTTCTTATGCTTTTTAACCTTTAAAATTTTGCATTTGTGTGTATGGGTGTTTACGTGTTACCCATTGAGGCCAGAAAGAGCATTGGATTACCTGAGACACAAGTTACAGACAGTCCTTAGCTGTGTGTTGGGAATTGAACCTGGGCTCTTGTAACAAGGGTTGGCTCTTGTAACAAGGGTTCTTAGCCACTGAGCTATCTTCCCAGCCTGTGCCCATTTGTTTCCTTCATGGTGGCCACTTTGACTTGGGTGAGATAAAATCTCAAAGTAGTTTTAGTTTACATTTATGTAAAGGCTTGGGATGTTGAATCCTTAAAAAAACTATTTATTAGCCATTTGTGTTTCTTCTTTTGAGAACTGTTTGTTCACATCATTGCCTAGTTTTTTGAGTGGCAGCTAGTTTGTGGGTTTTAATTTTTGTACTTCTTTTTGTATTCTAAATATTAACCTCTTGTATGATGTACAGTTGGCAGATCTCCCATTCTGTAGGCTGTCTGTCAATTCTGTTGTGAAGAACCATTGTAATTTACAGAACACAAAGCAGGAGCAAAATTACAAAACTTTTAAATATTAAGTCTTTTTTTAAACAATGAGAATAAATACTGCTTGACTAAATTATGTTAAAAGAAAATTGTAGTTTAGCTAAAAATCTTAAAATTTTGGTAGTCACCTAAAATGTTAATTTTTCTGGTATGTTTATATCTTATGTTTTTGTGAAATAATTTTGTAGTGTATGTATTTTTCAAGGATACTGTTCATTTTTTCAAAAAATTGTTACAAAATATTCATTATTTTATAGAGTTGTTGTTTAACTATTGATTTAAAATAGTACCCTCCTCTCCTCTAGTTTTCTCAAAGTCTTTCTAGGTGGGTTTTTTTTTTGTCTACTTAGTATGTAAGAGACATGCATTGATATTTCTGACCAAAATTGGGAATTTATTGATTTCTTTTTATGACTACATTAATGCATACATTCAGGATTATTAAATATTCAAACTAATTTTAAAATTTCAAATGCATCTATTTTATAAAAATAGTTACAGAAAATTTATTGTAGCTAATAATTCCCTGTACATTCTTTTTTGTTGCTTTAACAAACTATTTTGTATCATTATAGTTTAAGTGTGACTTTCAGAGTCCTTCAGCCAGTTTAAGTAAGTGTTATTTGAGAATTTCTGCTTCTTTCAAACAGTGAAATATAGTCCATTACTGTTAGATGAGAATGATGTTTAAATTTATTGTTATTCATATTTCCTGTTGGAGAAAATTTTTTTGTTTATTCTGATCTGTACCCTTTACTATCTGCTATAGGGTTTTCTATAGGCTCTTGGCTTCCTCTTTTGCTTTGCAATCTTATCATGGGAAAGTAGGAAAGATTCTGTCTTTGCTATTTGCTTTGCAAGTAATTATAATTAATTGATTAGTTTGTTGGCCAAACCAAGTGGGACTGTACACAAGCTAATGGGTTGAAAGCTTAATATGACTCTATTCTCTTCTTGCTGTGCGACAAATTACTACAAACTTAGTAGCTTTAAAACATCTATTTATTGCCTCACAGTAGGGCTTCTGACAGGCCCACCTGGGTTCTCTGCTTAATGTGTCATGGGATTAAAACTGGGGTATCTGAAGAACGGCTCTCATATTGTAGGCTTACCTTTCGAGCTTTATAGGTTGTTGACAGAATGTGGTTTTCTTGCTAGCAATCAGGCAATGGTCTCTCTCAGCCTGAGTACGAGATTCTATTCATTTGCTCATCATTGACTATACATCCAATTTCCCTTGTGTTTTGAGTTTCTAATGTCCTCTCCTTTCCCATAGCAAAGAAAACCTTGCTCTTTACGGATGTGTGATTTTGTTAGACCCATCTAGACAGCTTCTGCTTCAGTGCCCACAGGTTAGGCTTCTCTGCTATCAGCAAAATTTCTTTACTACAGTGTCTGGATCAGCAGCTGGATGACTCGAGCTCAGAAACAGGTTCACCACAATGATGGGGAACACTGATAGCTAAACTGATCTGAAGAAGAGAAGAAGAGGCATTTTGTTGGTGAGAACAAGGAGAAAAGTGTTCCCCTGGATTCTGATTTCTTCCTTTTTCTAGAACCACCAGTGGAGTGGGGTCCCAGAGGGAGTATGGCCCTCACTGAGAGTGGGAGTGTGGCTTGCTTTTCTGTCAGACCCAGCTTGCTGCCTCCCCCACTCCATGCTTGTGATCTAGTCATTTATCATATAGTGTGTTATTTTCACTCTGAAATTGGAACAATCTAGTCATGTCAGGTCTTAAAGGCAGCTCCTTTCTTACGAAAGCCCACATTCTCAAAAGGCATCTTCCAGAAACATCTCAACGAGTAAAAAGAACATAGGTTTAAAGCACTGTAAACTCACAATTACTTATTTTCCTGTAGCAGCTTAAATCATATACATATTAAAAAATAGCTCTAGAGATGATTTGTTATTTCACTTCAAAAATACTAATTTTTGACTACAGCAGATAAAACAATATTATAACATATTAAAATCAAGTGTCAATAAAAATAAATGGCAGCTAATAGCAAGCAGAAGAACAAGTGAAACAATTTCAGCACATTGTTCCACTTTCAAAACAGACCTCATTTTAATTCTTTTCTTTGTTTTAGGAGCTTACTGAGTGGGAGGAGGTGGTGTCATGTGTGTCCTCCACTAAGGTGTGGCTCCTGGGTTCATCTGTGTCAGTAGAATGTGTGCAGGAGAACAAACGCCTTCCAAATGGAGCCTATGGTTTAGTCTCTTGGTGCTGTTGGAACAGAATACCACAGACTAGGTAATCTATAACAGCTCATTGTTATGAGAGCTGTGACATTCAGTATCAAGATATCAGCCCCTGGCAAGGGCTTTACTATGGCAGACACTGACAGAGGGGGTGACTTCCCTGTTGTACAGTGAAATCACTTCTGTGACAACAGCATGAATCTATGAGTCCTCATCATGGCCTGATTACTTCTCATCAGGTCCCACCTCCCAACACATTGAGCTGGGCATTACATTTCTAACACACCTTCTCTGGGGACACATTCAAATCATGGTGCTTCATTTGTGGCAAAATGGTGGCTTTAGGACATTCAGCTTTTCCTCTACTCATTGTTTTACTTTCCAATGCTGTATTTATCTGTGTTCAACTGTGGTCTGAGAACTTAGATGGAAAATTCCAGAATTAAACCATTCTCAAGCTTTAACAATTTATGTATGTATGCATGTAGCTATTTGATACGTATGTGTGTGCATGCTACATGTACTATGTGCATGTAATACTCATGGAGACCAGAAGAGGACATTAGAGCCCCTGAAACTGGCAGTTGTAAGCTGTGTGATATGGATGTTGAGAAGCAAGCCCAGGTTCTCTGGAAGAGCAGCCAGGGCTTTTAACCACAGAGCTGTCTCTATAGTCCTAATACATACAATTTAAATCATATGTCATTCTGAGTAGAGTGACAGAATCTCAAGCTTTCCCACTCCAACCCACCTGTGCCACAAATCATCCCTTTGTATACAGCATGTCCACACAGTATATGCTACCAATCACATTAATTATGGTAGTGTAGTGTTTTCATTTATGGACTATTTTGTTTATTTGATAACAGCCTAAGACACAAAGAGTAATAATGCTGAGATTTTATCATAATATATCATTCTATTTTATGATGTTACAGCCAAAAACTTACCATATACAATCTCTATGTTAACTTTTATCATAGGTATATATAAGAAAAGGCAACACATATATAGGGCTCAGTATTATCCATGGTCTCAAGTCTTGACATGTATCTCTGGCAAATAAAGGGAACCTCATGGAGGAGACATTTATTTCAGCACCAAGAACTTAAAAGCATCATACTTGTTTTTGTTTTTGTTGTTATCATTATCATCATCATCGTTCATTTTCTCATTCAGCTCTTCCAACTTTTCTTGACAGGTCACCTTCTTTCTTTTGACATATTTTTCACATTATCCTTTTGACATTATCTAGGTATTATTATTTTCACTTTCTAAACTTAAGAGCCCATTCACCCCTTCCCTGTAATCAAGCTGAAGACTATAATTGCCAGGCCTACCGTATGATAGCTGCTGAAATATGTCCGTCCCTGCTACCCAAGCTCCATACCTGATATTGGCCTTTTCCTGGTGGAGAGTGAATTAAGCTGACTTCCCTGAGGTAGTAGTTGCAATTTCTTCCTCCTGTGCTCCTGGCTTAGTTTTCAGCTTCACTGGATTTTAATCAAAGGCCACTTTGAGATGTATTTGTGATCCTGAGGACCTGACAGATAATATGACCAGAGGGAGAGGGCTGAGAAGCCCCAGATGGTACAGGAAGCCAATTTAATTATAACCTTACTTTCAGGCTGGTGTTCCTTGGGGATGTCCATTCTCTGCTTGACCAGGGCACTGGGTAGCTTTGCAAGGGGTCCAAGGAGGGGGAAGAAGCATCATTGAGGGGATTACAAGCCATACACCTGCCTTGGCTTTCTGAGAGTGAGGCAAAGCTTGAGACAGTGTGGTAGATTTGGCCTTGGCTGGGAGCCATACTAGGTCTGGAGAGACCTTCAGTGGGCTTGCATTGACATTTCACATTCCTTCGTCTTTGGAAGCCCACAGGAGTGTCACCTGGGCTTCCAGGATAATGAGATCTGGATTCCAGTCAGGTTGGATATCAGACAAAGAGCGGCTAATTATCTCCATCACTTACTGAAGGCCTCCCATAAGCCAGGTACTTCTCAGAGAGCTGCAATGCCCATTTTATACACAGAGAAATTGAGGTTTGGAGAGTTCACATGGCTTGCCAAATATCATACAGCATGTACACAGTGAAACTATATATTGTTATTTTTTCAGTATTTCATTGTAAACATTTTTGATGGTATTTCAAAAAGACACAGGGTTGGAGAAAATGCCATTATGGCTTCTAAATGAAATTAATGATCATTCTTTAATTTACTCCAAATCTACGTGTTGTCCACATTTCCTAGTGTCTTTTAAAGTTTAGTGTTTGAATTGGGATCCCACATTGATAGAGGTTGATAGCTAGACTTTTCTTCTGTCTGTAGATCACTTCTCCCATCAACTTTCTCTTATGACCATATTTTTTAATCAAACCAGAAAATTACTTCCTCAGGTCTCTCAGAGTCTGGATTTTGCTGATTTTACTGACATTTGAACCTAGATGATGCCTTATCTGTCACACCCAGCTCTCAGCACTTCCCATCCTGCAGAATTTGACCTCTAGTTCCTTGGTGGCAATACTGTGCTTTCCCACAAAGTATACCCTGAGTCAGGTGAGTGTATCTGGTGGCCCACAGCATACACCAAACCCACTCTGGGTTTTCACAGTTGCCTCCAAACCAACCAGAAACCTTCACACCTTTGGGGACAATGAGTATGAGTCCTCATCACTCTGCTTGAGAGAAGATATGTATCTTTTCTCTATTATTTATCTCTGCAAATTCATGAACGAATACATAATGAGAGCTTTTCCACTGGAGTAGATGCTTGTGCTGCATAGATGCATTATATCTGTGTTTGAGGTACTCAGGCCTGGCCTGGGAGAGACCAGCACTCTCTTAGGTGACTGAGGCATTCCCTGCTTTGCAGTATCATAGTTTTGATTTCTGTCTTGATAGTCACATGACATTCTCCTGGTTTGTATGTCTGTTTCCAAATTGGTTCTTTTATAAGATTTTACAAGAGTCAGCTCCTGACACTGGGAAAAGTGGTGAGGATACCCACCACCCTCCCCCTTTCTCCTTCCTTCTATGTAAGGTGCAAGAGGAATGGAAGCTTGTCCAAGAGCAGGGGATTGTGTCTACAAAGTCTAATAGTAAAAGAGGACAGAGTATGTACAGGAACTAAAGATTGTCCAGTCTGGCTGGGAACAGGGATCTGATTGAGAGTGGCCAGGCTGATTGTAGGTAAACATTAAATGCTGTATAGGAACCTGAAGTTTGTCTTGGGACACAGGAGCTAGGGGGCATCCTGATTTAAGCTGGGATAGAACTGTGGCTATGGCTGGGGTCTGAGCTGGGCAGGGAGGAGGATGCATCGAACTGAACCACACGAGTTTTGTGAGATTTTAGAGGCAGGTTGAGCAGGCCAGGGAGTGAGTTGGTGGAAAAATGTGAAGGGAACAGAGGGCCTTATGATTATGTCTTGATTCTGATTTTGTCTGAAGTCTCATGGGGCCATCAACCACTTGTGGTGACAAGAAGAGTCTGACACTCAGCAGTCCCTTGGTACTTACAGTTCTTCAGACTTACATTTCTTTTGTGATGACATGACTCACTTTCTGAGAAGCAGTAGCTGGGAACAGGGGTTGCTGAGGCTGTGCAGTGAGGGTCAAATGAATGCGGTACTTCCTTGCCCCTTGTCCCTTTCATGATCTGTCTAAAGAGAAGAGAAAGGACAGTCAAAAGGCTGAACAGCAGATTCTTTTAAAAATTTTTTATTTAAATAATTTATTCAGAAAACATCTTGATTGTTATCTCTTCACTTGTATTTTCTCATTCCCTGTCCCTCCCTCTTTCACCCTATTCCCCTCCTCTAGCCCTGTGACAGAAGAGGACCTCCTCCCCCACCATATCATAACAGCCTATCAAGTCTCATCCACATAGCCTGCTTCCCCTTCCTCTGAGTGCCACCAGGCCTTCCGCCAAGGGAAAGTGGTCAAATAGGGGACATAAGAGTTCCCTCAGAGTTTGTCCCCACTCTCCACACAACTGTAGAGAATGTGCTGTCCATTTATTTTTTTAAAAATATATTCGCTTTACATCCTAATCATTGCCCCTCCCTCATTTCCTTCCAATCCCATCCTCCCTCCTCCGTGTCCTCTGCTCCCTCCCTCCTGTTCCCCTCCTCTAGTCTATCGAGAGGGGAGCACTTCTCCCCTACCAACTGACCCCAGCCTATCAAGTCTTATCATAACCTCTTGCATCCTCTGTAGTATGGTAAGGCACCCTACCAGGGGGAGATGATCAACATGCAGACAGGGACAATCCCTGCTTTCTTTAATAGGGGACCCATAAGGAGACTGAGCTACTTATCCATTACATAAGAGTGGGAGACCTAGGTCATCCCCATGCATGGTCCTTGTTTGGTGCATCAGTCTCCACCGGCCCCCCTAGGCCCAGATTTGTTGGCTCTGTTGGTCTTCTTGTGGAGCTCCTTTCCCCTCCGGGTCTTTCTATCTGCTCCCCCCCCCCCCATTAATCCACAGAATTCCTTGCATTCAGCCCAAAGTTGGGCTTCAAGACTCATTTTCTGCTTTAATCCCCTGCTAGGTTGAGTCTTTCAGAGGACACATTCTAAGAAATTGTTATTTGTTGTTATACCAGGGTTGACTCTGAATTAGAGCCAGTCTGAGACCCTCAAAAGTAGTAATTCTCAGACTTCCCAATGCTACAACCCCTTAATACAGTTTCTCATGTGGTGCTGACCCACAATCCATAAAATTATTTTTGTTGCTACTTCATAATTGTAGGTTTGCTATGGTTATGAGTCATAATGAAAATATCCGTGTTTTCCAAAGGTCTTTTTTTAAAAACTAATTTCTTCACTTTACATCTCAATTGTAGCCCTCTCCCTAGTTTCTTCCTGGTCCCATCCTCCTGCTCTCCCTCCCCTCCTTCCTCTTCCCTCCATCTTAATCCCGTAGTTCTCAGAAAGGAGAGCCTTCCTCCTTTACCAACTGATGCCAGCCTATCAAGTCTCTTCAGGACTGCCTCCTCTGGAGGTGGGGGTGGACGTAGGGAAGGGGGGATGGGAAGTGGGAAGTGATCAAAGAACAAGCAACAGAGTTTCATATTAGAGACAGTTCCTGGTCCTCTTACTAGTTGACTTACTGACTTATATGGTAACTGAGCTACCTATTGGCTACATCTGAGCAGGGGACCTGGGTCCTCTCCATGCCTCATCCTTGTTTGGTGCATCAGTCTTTGGACCCAGATTTGTTGGCTCTGTTGGTTTTCTTGTGGAGCTCTTATCCCCTCTGGGTCCTTCTATTCCCTCACTCTTCCAAAAGACTCCCTATGCAAAGGTCTTAAGTAACGCTGTGAAAAAGTTGTTCAACTTCCTCAGGTGGGTTGTGACCCACACGTTGATAACCACTGCTCTAAGGCCTAGTCCAAAGACTTTCCTTGTTTCATCTCCAGGGTAGCCTCCCACCTACATAGAACACTCAGTTCTCCTTTCTGCTTCTATACCTCCACTTCTGTGATCTGCCCACCTGTGTCATCTTTTCTTCTTTTTTAGTATATTTTATTAATTTATTCATACTACATCTCAATTGTTATTCCATCCCTTGTATCCTTCCATTCCTCCCTACCTCCCATTTTCTCCATACTCTCCTCCCCTATGACTGTGACTGAAGGGGACCTCCTCCCCCTATATATGGTCATAGAGTATCAAGTCTCTTCTTGGTAGCCTGCGACACCACATGCTGGGGAGGATGTGGAGGGAGAGGAACACTCCTTCATTGCTGGTGGGAATGCAAACTAGTACATTCACTTTGGAAATCTATCTGGCACTATCTCAGAAAACTGGGACTAAGGCTTCCTCAAGACCCAGCTATTCTACCCCTTGGAATATACCCAGAAGATACTCTAGCACACAGCAAGATCATTTGCTCAACCATGTTCATAGCAGCCTTATTCATAATAGCCAGAATATGGAAACAGCCTAAGTGTCATTCTCTCTCATCTCTAGATTTTGAAATCCTCTCTCACCATCAAAATATTACATGCATTCAAAAGCCAAGTCCTCTGAGAATGTTCTGAATAGGTTAGTTTCTTGCTTCTGGGGCACACAGAGTACACAGAACTATCTTTCACTGGGGTACTATAATATTTCTTGTATAGGGTCACTGGGGTACTATAATATTTCTTGTATAGGGTTTTATCTTGATGATTATACTATAAACTTCTTGAAGTCAGCTATAACATGACTTTAGCTCTGTGATTACAGAGTATAAGAGTGTGGACAAAAGATACAAACACTCAATTCCACTTACCAGATGATAGGTTTTATGAAGAAGGTTGCATGACCCTTACTGCTTTCCAGGTGTGGTCTTTCAGGAAAGACCCATTTATGGCAGAAAAGTGTTAGGCTTGGGTGAGGGAAATGACTTGCTTAAATTACTTGATAAGAAGTGGCAGAAACTGTCTTTAAAAATAAATTTAAAACATCCCTCTATATGTTTACTTATTTTATGTGTATAAGTGTTTTGTCTGCATGCATGTTTTTGTGCCAAGTGTGTGCCTGCCTGGTACCTATTTTCTGGATGTCTGTGAGCTCCTATGTGGTTGCTGGGAACCACGCCCATGTCTTCTGCAAGACCATCAAATGCTCTTAGCCACTGAGCTATCTCTCCAGCCCCAAGAAGATGCCTTCTGTAATCTCTAATACTTGTAAAGTAATTTTTATGCAATATATTTTTTCATTAGTTAATTTATTGACTTTACATTCTGTTAGGAAATTTTTTCCCTCCTCTCCTTCCAGTCTCTCTCTCTCCCCTTACCTCCCCTCCCCCTATGCCCCTCCCTTTGCCATATTTTTCCCATCTTCAACTCTTCCCATAGTTATAGATCCTTCTCATCCTACCTATCCTACTTCATATTCTTTCCTCCTCTCAAAAAACAAAAACAAACAACTAAAAAGAAAATCAAAATGAACAAGCAAAACCAGTATGATGAAGAATAGCCAGCCAAACCAAGACAGAAAATGCACAAAGAACCATGGAGTCACTTTTGTTTTGGCTTGCTCTAGAGTGTGGATGATGTACCCAGTGACACTGAACTGGAGAAAACTGATTTCTCCTTTCTCAGTAGCTATCAACGGCAAGTCCATTCTTGGGTAGGGGTGGGACTTCCTGCCCACCTCCCCTTCTCATTGCTGGGATTTTATATGGTTTGAACGTGTAATGTTTTGTATGTTCTGTTCCAGTCTCTGTGAGTTCATGTGTGCATCAACCCTGTTGTGTCTGGAAGACGCAGTTTCACTGGAGTTATTCAGCACCTGTAGCTCTTATAAAGTTTCTATCTAGTTTTCTGAACCTTGAGTGGTGCGATTTGATAAGGCCATCTCATTGAGGACAAAGAGTTTCAAATTTTCTCATGCTCTACAGTTTGTCCAGGTGTGGATCCCTGTGTTTATTAACTTATTATTTCTTATATCTAGTTCCTTCCATTTTGTTTTTCTGTTTTTTCTTAACATCTTTACAATGGGAACATAGGAAACAGATATGGAGCCTTTTTCTTTTACAACTAAGGCAACATTTCCCTCTATGTATACTTTTTAGTGTCATCTAATACAATTCTCTATGCAATGTTTTCATTATCCACTTAGACTATATTTTAACTTTCAGTTTTTATATATCTGATCTAAGAATTAGTAAAAAATGCATTTATTTACTTCAAAGTGTAGAGAATTCCCCAGAAAGTATTTTTGCTTAGGTATTAATTTCTTGTTGCTTTCCCATGTTCAAAGAATTTTCTCTACACGAATAGATGAATAAAAATGTATAAATTCCCAAGAAGAATATACATACTAAATACCAGGGAAATTTAAAAAAAATAAATAAACAAAACTAAGAGAGAGAGAGAGCGAGAGAGAGAAGAATTTCTGGGTAACAAATGCATATAGTAATGAACAGAAGTACAAGTAGGAATCATGTCACTAACTGGTATGTCCAATTGGAAATATTATACTTTTTCACTGCATCTTGCTGTTGTCCAGATTTTATTCCAAATCAGAATGGCTGAAGGCCAGTAAGTAAGCATGCTATTCATAAACTTACCATTCTGACTACTGAGAATATCTCAGAGTTTGAGAAGAATTCTGAGGTACATGAAATATGTGCCACAACTGGATGAGGTAGGTGGGAGGCACAAGTGACATGGCATGTTATCCCTAGTCCTGGGAAAGGACCATCTTTCCCAAGAAGTATCTTAACAGGCTGACCACACAGCAAGATTACTTTTTGTTGAAGATCTTCTAATTTTGACATCACCATTGAACTCCAAGGAAGGTGACTCCACAAGCTGGTAGCCAGAGTCACCGAGGAGGAAATGGTAGGCAAGTCATCTCTGTCAGGAATACTGAATGTTGTAGCACATGGAGCAGTCTCCTGAGTATGCCTCAGTGAAGGAAGATTTGAGCATCTCCAGAATTCTTTGTTTCAAAGATACTGTGTCTATGATGTTATTACACCTCTGACCTGGAGACCTGTGGTTTTGTGTATTATTCCTCATTGCTTGAATATAGATGGGGTGGTTCTCTCTGTATGAAATGAAAGCAAAAACAAAATTTTCTCTTCTCTGTCACCCAGTAATACTTAATTGATACTTAATAAGGGCCACAGAATTAACCTATATTTATTTTGGTGAATGTAACATCTGAAGGTATTCCAAAATATAAAAAAGAATTTGTAACATATCAACATCAGAAATCTGGTTAAAACTGATGACTCTTGGTCCAGGCTCAGGTGTCAATAGGCATGTCTTAGATCATGGAAGGAGGAAGACAAAATAACATTTAATTATAAATAGACTTGATTTCATGAGAAGATGGAAAGACAATAACATTTAGTTAACAGTTACAGAGGTGGCTAGAAGTCAGTGAAATATTTCATATCTAAATTATATCTTTTAATTTTTAGAACATTTTTTGGGATGTTCTACTGCTTTACAATGTTTCAGAGAGGTTGAGTTACTTTATTGAGATTACACAGCTGATAAATGATGGTGTTGGGATTTTTATCTCAGATCACC
Source organism: Acomys russatus (assembly GCF_903995435.1). Taxonomy (NCBI): domain Eukaryota; kingdom Metazoa; phylum Chordata; class Mammalia; order Rodentia; family Muridae; genus Acomys; species Acomys russatus. Next base: position 77,700,560 of record NC_067138.1, on the reverse strand, counting down.
ATGACAGAAAAAAAACATGGACTCCCCATTCCAACATTCTATTAGGTTATCACACCCATCTATTCATCCCTCAAATATTTGTTGAGTAAATACATGTGCCATGAAGAAGGTGTATGTCCTCATGGGGAGATAAAGGTAATAAGTAAAAAAAAAAAAAAAAAAAGAAAAGAAAAAAACAAGCTGAATGTCTGCCTATAACTAGCAAGGCTGAGGGGAAGACAGCATTGAGGAGAGGGTTCTGAGCTCTGGTTCTGCTCTTCATGATTGATTGGGTGACCTTGAGAAAGGAACCTCACCTCCTTGTGTTTCTCTATCTCATTAGTTTTGCACTATATGTTAGATAATAAAATTTCCTATGGTTCCAAGATTCTATAATTCTAAACATTTAGGAAGTTCTGATTTCCCACTCACTTCTTTATAAAAAATACTGTTTAGTTTTACAATTAAGCCTAGTTGTTTAGGGGTTAAGATGTTTTTTATGTTTAGATGGACATTTTAAGTTGATAGAGATTAGATATGATAGATATTGATTTACATTTAGAGTTGTAAACTCACCAAGATAGGAAAGAAGTTTTCTCTAAGGTTGCAAAATACAAATAGGCAAAACACTATGAATGTAGCATTTATATAATCCTGATTGTTTCATGGTCCTTCTTGCTGTATGTATTTTATTGTATATATGTGTAATGATATAAATATATATTTAAAGGTAAAAATAAAATAAAATTAAAAATAAATAATGCTGTGTGAAATTGCCACAAAAATCTCCAAGAAAGTGCTCAAGGAGTCTCAGATATAGATGCCTGCTGTCTGAAATTCAAGTACTACATCACTTTAAGTCTGAGGACCCAGACTCTGACCTATTTCCATTTACCTTCATGGATTGAGGCTTCTCCTTTCAAAACAAGTCTCTCGTGATGAGTTCTGAACTACTTCTGGGAGTGAGATGGGGTTTATTGACCAAATCAAACCCTGCTGGGGAAACAGATTCTGTGTTTACACCATCCACAGACTCTGCAAATATTTTTCCTATCATAGACATAGACGAAAGTAAACCTCACTCTCAAAGGTCTGTATTATCACAGACTTTCAATTCCAAGACTCCTAAAATCTCACCAATAACTCTTCATTTTCATGACTACAAACATGGACAGAAGATTTACCACTGCTGACTGTCCCCTTTCTTATTAAAAGAAGAAAACCTACTTTAGATGGTGGAAGTAATGTGTGCCCAATGTTGAAACCAGGGCACGAAGTAAATAAGAAAAACAGTTTCCCATTATCCCACCTCCCCACAGATAAACACTATTAACATTTTAGTGCATTTCCTCCCAGACATTTTATGGTTTTCAAAGTAGTTGAAACCGTACTTTATAACCATTTTCTATCTTGCTCTTTTACTTAACATTATGTCATTAAGTATTTTCGCATGATGTTAGGAACACTTCATAAGCATCATTTACAATGATGCCATAATATTCCATCTTGTGGAGGCAATTCAATTTACTTAGCCATTCCCTGAAATTTAACATTTATGGGTTAAAAAGAACATAGTATTTTAATATTATCAAAGGAATGCATGGAATATACTTTGAATGCAAGTCTTTGCCCACTTGTCAAATTATTTTTCTAGAAGTGATGCCCAAATCTAACCTTCCCAGTTTGTTTTCCAGAAATATTCTAAACAAATTTTACTCATTGTGTCCATATGTATGGATTTCCAGTGGCCCACTTCCATTCACAATGGTAGATGGTTTTTATTGAAAGGAATTTGCCAAAATAGTTGAAGGAATATGTATTTCAGTTTCAACTTGCATTTCTTTCACTGGTATATAGTCAAGTAAAAAGACAATGTTATTGCCTATTTTCATGTCCTCTTTAAGATTATGTGTTTGTGTTTGATCTTCCTTTTTTTTCTCTAATCTCTTCTTCTCTTTGGATTCTTATTGGCAAGTACAGGTTCTCAAAATGAACAGCAGACAAGAAAAATACAAGAGTAAAGACCTCACATTGAATCAGGACAAAAAACATCTTGGTCCCTGGACAAAAGACATCTTGATAATCTCTTGCTCTTTGGTAAACTGCTTTAAAATTTTGTGACATAACACAGATATGTTATTTTGCTCATGATTCCAGGGCCAGTATTTGTGAAGGGATCAGCTGAGTAATCAAGTACTGATCAATCTTCTGGAGCAGCTGAGGAGAGGGAGTCAGTCCATTTCCAAGTTGGGCCACTCACAGGCTTGTCTGATGTCCTGGTAAGGGTGGTTGAAATGCTGGATTCAGCTCAGCTGAAGCTGTCCATGAAAATACTTACAGTGTCTTCACCAGTGTGGTGGTCTCAAGGATGTTCATGTAGTGCTTCCAGAGACAGTGGTTCCAGAAATAGCACATACAGTGCAGCTTTTGAATGGAGGAAGCTCAATTTATTAGTGGCCTTCTTTAATCTACTACATGTTATAAAAGCACTCTAAATTCCATTGTTAAGCCAGCACTGTTTAAATCAACAGATGAAAACTCAAATGAGGACATGGATGAATAATTGGACATATAGAAGTAATGCAATCTCTAGAAAGTAACACAGATGCCTACTAGGAGAACGCAAATTCATGCCTAAGGCTGTTATTTCTTGCAGGTCTTTCCAGGGACATTTACTTCCTAAAGGGAAAGGGCTTATCTTGGCTGTATGTATGGGGACCTGCTCTTCATGAAATGGCATGCAGATTCTCAAGTGAAGCCATATTGCAATCAGTCCTTTCCATTAGCGTCTCTGAAAATAGCTGTTCTCAGGGGCCAACCAGGGGGAAGCAAATTAAAAGTCTCTTTCCAAGTCAACAGCATCCATAGTAGATTATACATGCTAATGTGCTAATATTTAAAATCCTTATCTTTCTTCCCCAGACAGGTGACCTGGAGTTATTAGCAGAGCTTATAAAGTTAAGTATTAGAGGCGGAGATTGTGTGGCGTAACAACATACTCATCTCCTGAGAGTTTAGACATTTTACTGACATGGTGAGCTTGGCTTCCCAAAACCCCTGGATAAAAATTCTCTAGAATTTGGTAAAAGGACCAGAAGGATCCCTTTGCTTCATTTCAGTGGCTTATTCCAAATCAACAAATCACACTGTATAATCTAATCCTCCCATCAATGCATTAGCATAGTCAGAAGGGAAAAGTTCTTGTTCACTAATTGGTTCATTCACTCACTTAATTTAGTCAACAAGTGTCTGCTGAGTGCCTCCCAGACATTCAGCAGTGAGCAGGGTACATAGATTCATAGCTCACAAAAGTCCCTTCAACAAGGAGCCTCAGAAAGAAAGCAATGTCAGATGCTTGTTGTGACATGGATGTTGCTCGGCATTTTACTGGCATGATCAGCTTTCCTTCTCTTGATCAATGCAGGCCTTTAAGAGGAGAGGCAGCTGAGGACCAGGCAGAAGTGTGATTGCTGAAGGTCACCCAGCTAGTCAACATTAGAGTTGGAATGAAAGCCTGATCTATCTGATTTTTAGAGCTAATGCCACAGGTGACAGGAAGAGGATGACTCTGGCTTTCTTATTTCACAGATGTCCATGTTACTCACATTTGAAGCTAAAGAAATGGACTACTTTGTCAACTTGAATGCATGAGTTTCCTATCAGGGAAGTGTAGTGTAGGACAGAACTCCTGGCTAGGGGTCAGGAAACTAGGTCTGCTGACCATAGCATGCCCTCCTTTCTCTGGTTTTGGTCTACTTCAGGCAAATCTTGAAGTCACCAAGTCCAATAATGGTACTGAGCATCCAGGTAGGATAGGAGGATGGTACCAGGAAACACGTCTTCTAAATCTGGACATGTAATTCATGAGAGAATCTAACCTGGGATGGACCTGGAAAATGAGAAGGACTGGGTTCATTTGTAGATTCAGTAAGGTGGCATGTTAGAGTGTACACCAGTTGAATACTCCAGTTCCCTCAGGGAGGGAGACTGGGCTACAGTGAGATACTCACAGTGAGGTATAAATCAATTGATCTGGTGAATACTTATTCATTGGCAACTATGTGCTCCTTTTGTTCCTGATAACAAGAAGGTAAAGTTTTGGCCCTTTTAGTGCTCACAGAGGAAGCTGTGTATCTAAGAATCCATAAGGAAACACATCTGCCAAACTGGCTTGTCATGAAAACCACAGGAGGCACGGAATGGTAGAGAAAGCATGCCACTCTGTGCCTTGGTCCTCGGTGGGCTCCAGGGCTCAGTTCACACTAGGATTTGGATCTAAGAGATCTGTATCTCTTTGTAATCCAGCTTAGCATCACTCTGTTTTCTCTTCTGTATTAAAAAGTCCTCACATTTTAGCATCACTCTGTTTTCTCTTCTGTATTAAAAAGTCCTCACATTTCACTGGGGAATGTCTGGGTATGACCTTTCTTGCTTTCTCTTTATGCTCTTCCAACACTGTGTGTCCATGTGTGCAGTGCATGTGGAGGCTAGGTGACCAGCTTGGGTGTTGTTCCTCAGATGCAATCTCCTTGTTTTTCTGTGACAATCTCTTGGTAGGCCTGGAACTCACTGATTAGGTGGCTGGAGAATGACCCCTAGAGTAATGCCCTTCTCCATCTCCCTAGTGCTGTAACAACAAGTTTGCTCCTCTACACATAGGTTTCCTTTAGCACTTGAGTTTCATTCTTGTGTAGCAAGCGCTTGTACTGATTCAGCTATCTCCACAACCACCTCGCCCTTTCCATTTGAATTTTCATTCTCCTTTTAAGTGTCTGAACCTTTATCTCTCATTGTTTTCTCACACGAATTTTTAAAACCCAATTTCATTCATTGTTTCTGGAACTCTCACCTGGATGTTAGTACATATACCTCTGTAGGTAGCTTATTCATTTCACTTAGGTTTTTGTTGTTGCTGTTGTTGTTGCTGCTGCTGCTGCTGCTGCTGCTGCTGAGACAGGGTCTCACTATGTAGTTCAAGCTATCCTGGAACTCACCATGTTTCTTGGACTGGACTTTACCTTGAGATTCTCCTGCCTCAGCATACCAACTGCTGGCATGACAGGCATGGGTTGCTATGCCCAGCTTCCCATTATCTTTCTTTTACTTAAATTGCTCACTAATGAATTCTTCCTTTAGAGAAACCCCCATTATTTCCCCTTTCCATTGATTAATTTATTCTTTAGCCAATTGTCTCAAATGTTCTGATCACTATATAAATCATTCTGTTTCTCTCATACAATATTTCTGCTGGGTCCCTTTGTGTTTGATTTGTTTTCTTTCCTCCGATTACTAGTATCTTCTTCTATCTTCTTTCATATGTTGAGTGGGTTAATTTGAAATTCTTGTTCATCTGGTCTAATATTTACACACTTGATAGAATTTGCATTCCAGAATACTGCTGTTATCTTCTCTTGGCATATATGCATGACTCAAACATCCAGTCTTGCTCTCCTGAACTTACTCCTCTACCCAAGATGTGAGGCCATTGTGAGACAGTGTGTGTTGGGGTCAGTGGGAGTGGGGGAAGTCCAACACCATAAAGTAGATAAGTCAAACCATAGCCAATTGGGGCATCACTCTTTGCTCCCAAGAAAAGTGTCATTAAGAGGACTGTGGAGGGGAAGAGTTGGACAAAATGCTATATGAAGTTAGTTAGTCCTGCATTTTTAGTAACCTTTCTTAAGCATAGAGCCTCTGTATGTCAAAGATCTACTTTTGAAGATCTGAGGGCCATGGGTCTGAGTACCCATAGGTGGAGAAGCCCAATATCCCTAACAATGGTGGCTGAATTGGAGAGTGGAGCATCACCTGTTCTATCCTTCTTTTGTCTGCCTATAGTCTAGCTTGGCTGGTTCCTTGCTTAACTCAAAGCCAGCTTCCATGTTAATTCAGAAGAGATCTTACCTCCAAAGGTTTATCATCATTCCCTTTCTTCCTTGCATCTTTCCACCCCAACTTCTTGCAAAGAGAAGCGTTCATGATGGGAGACAGAACCACTAATGGGAAGCTCAGTGTTTTGGTTTGTACCCTGTCTATCTAGCATTGTCTTTGCCCACCCTGAGTTTCTCATAGTTTTACAAACATACTTTAGAGAAAGAAACATACCCTCTTCACCCTCTGGGCTTTCCTACACTCTTCCTACAACCCAGTTCCTTCAACAGTACTTCCTTCCAAGCTCTGCTAAGAAAACACCCATTCACACTTTTTAAAATAGTTTATGTCTGGTTTGATTTTCTTGACAATAATTATAAATAACTGACATGTTGGCTTCTCAGTCTAAGTCACTATTAAATAGTTTCCATGTATTTATTAACTGTAACCACACCCCTAGTGTTGATGGTTAGATGTCTTATAAAGGCCATCCAGAAAGCCAGTGGTGATGCAGAGTTTTAGCTTCCAATGGTTTCCAGAGAATATGTGGTTAAACACTTTAACCACTGCCTCTTGCTTCTCACAGGGATTTTCTCCATACATTATTGTTATTTGGTTCTGTCACCCTCTCATCACTGTAGCTGAGACTAAGTTTGTTCTCTATTCTCCCATAGTACAGGATGCATCCTGACCTGAAGGTGAGTGAATGGATGGATTACTCTGCATGCCCCACTAGAAACCTTTTGAGAATTAACAGTGAGTTTTTTACATGTAACATGAACCAACTCATCATGCAGGCCACCAAACACTAATACCCCAACCATAAACCAACTAACCAGTCTACTCACAAAACCATCAGGTAGCTGACAAGTCATTGTTCTAGCCAGTGAGTCAGTCAACCAACCAACCAATGAACCAACCAATCAACAAAATAAATCACTGTCCCATCAAACAACCAACAAACAGACCCTATAACCAAACAACCTCACCAGCCTCAACCAATCAACCAACTAGATAACCTATTGACCTTCAACCAACCAAGCAGCTCAACCAATCAACTTAGCAACTCAACAACAAACTCAACTTCTATAAGATGAGCCATTTTTTGTTACTTAACAACACAACATTTAATGAACACCATTATGAATAGTGTCTTTTTGGACTACAGATTTCATCCAGAATGTTCCTTGTTCTGTGGTACTTCTTTCCTGAGGGCAAGAAGGTATCAGATGATGCCAGGGTCAAATGTGTATGATATAATTGACAGATAATGCCTCGACTCTCCTTTTGATTCAGAACCAAGGGAAACAAAAACTGTAGATTCTCCAGCTTTATGAACAAAAGATAAAGTATTCATGAGCAAATAGACAAACTAAGTAAGCATAATACAAAATTAATAAGACATACCTTTTAGAGCAAAGTAAAGGAATTAATAATAAACTACTATTTACCACTGAGAATTCAACTTTCATCAAACCTGTTTGGTGATCCCATGATGTCATTGCTTAAGAACTGACTATGTTTGTTGAAGCTGGCCTTCCTTATTTCTTGTACTTTATTTTCTACTTATGTGTTCTGAGACTGTCTTGGTGCAAGTTAGAGGCATGGGTATCACATAGGAAATATGTCCTGCCATATTTAGGTAAAACTTTTTCTTTGATCTAATTCTTTCCTTCTCCTTTCTTTTCATAGCCATGTTTCTACCACCTCAAACCAACTTATTGCTCTTATTTAAAACAACAATGGCCACTTTTGTCTGGGTGTTGCATTTTTCCTGTTGACTGAACTTTGATTATGGCTGGGGCCAATGTGTCTAGCATCTTCTACAAACAAGCCATCATATTGATCCAAACTGTCATAGTGATGCTATTCTTCTCAGCAAAAGTCATGTGAATGAGACATGAAAGCCAATCTCCTAGGCAGTCTCAGAAGAATTGTTCTGCTGCAAGAGAGCAACATAAAAAGATCAGAAAGCCATTTCTCTAATATTTCTGTTCTTATCCATGTTGGCAACTGTCCAGTAAGGAACATGAGCTATTTTACTCCTTCAGAGAACTTGAAGGAAAATTCTTAGAAGTCTCAGAGAGATTGGTCCAGAGCTCTAGCATTGCTGAGATGTTGAATAAATCAACATTGAAACTAAATTTAGAATTCTTGACACATATGATGATTATGGTTTATTTAGTCATATTATGTTACTTGCAACACAATGTGTATGTCAGATGCAGTGGCCATGCCCTTGTTTCTCCTGAATGTGTGAGTTACAAAGTTCACTACATTATACTCTACTACACTAAACTACACTATGCAACCCCCCTCCTTGTCATCTCTCCACAGAATTTCATTACTATCAATGGCATTATCCTCTTTGTTTAGCAGAGCAGAAGTAGGCTTAGAGAGTAACATTATATTTCTGGAAAATGCCCATGGCGTTGTATTTCTTGGGTTTTAGTTGTTCTGATTTGACCACCCAAGTTTGTGCTTCCATGAAAGAAATGGCATTATCCTTTTCAAAGATCTTAGTGTGTAAAAGAAATATCAGGAGCTGTAATGGATACTTTCATGCAACAATTTGACTAGTCTACAAGGTGCTGATATGTGTAACCAAACATTACTATAGGTAGTTTTATGATGGTATTATTACATGATGTTAATATCTAAATCAATGGACTGAGTGAAACACAGTTGTCCTCACTAATGTGGGTGGGCTTCATTCACCCAACTGAAATCCCATATATGGCTGAAGACTGCCCCAATACTATATAAGATGGAATAACTTTGTGGCATCCACCTTGAGCTAGAACATTACTTTGTTTTGATTTTGGACTCAAGCCGAAACATGGGTCTTCAGTTCTCATGGTCTTCAGCCTAGGGTGACATAATTGGTGCTTTCCTGGACCAATTCCTGTGTTCAAACATTCTCTCTCTCTCTCTCTCTCTCTCTCTCTCTCTCTCTCTCTTCTCTCTCTTCTGTTTCTTTGGGTGCCTTTGACTCATATGGGCATCATGTAGCGTGTTCTGTGTGGCTTTTCAAGTCCAGACATGGGCTAAGTGTTACCACACAGAACGAATGTCATCTTCCTGCAGACCTATGAGGATGGTCTTCCAGTCCCCCTCATCAGTGGAGGAAATCAAAGCTCAGAGAATTAGGATTCATGCCCAGGGTCACACAGACAGTAGCAGCATAGCAGTGATTTGTACATTTTCTGTTAGATCAAACTGTCAGGATCATACTGGAGAAAACTGTGGGAAAGCAATAGTTTCTTTTCTTTTCTCTTTGGATCATTTTCCTATTTATCGTTAAGGGAGCTACCAGCTCTCTTGTTTGAACTGAAAACCCAAAACACCACCTTGCTCAGGGTTCCCTTGTTGTTTTCATTCTCTTGAAAAGCTGAATAATTTACAAAGGCATTATCTTGGCAGGGCCAGAAGACATTTGCAGCACTTTCAGCCAAATGCAGACAAATCATTTTTACCTTCAAGGGAAGCTCTTCTCCCCCAACAACCTTTCCTCCTCCTCTTTCTCCTCCTTCTCTTCCTCTTTCTCCTCCTCCTCCTCCTCCTCCTTCTCCTCTTCCTTCCTCTATCCACCTCCTCTTCCTCCTCCTCTTTTGGTTTTAGTGTTAACCTCTCCCACTTTATTCTTTCCACCCATGAAAGCAATTTTAACTCCATGAAACTAATTAAAGTTTTATGTGCCCATGTTCTGTTACTGGACTGATTGTAGATTCTGCAGATTGAAATAGAACCAGGCCAAGAGGAAAAAGTCTCTAGGAGATTCTTATGACTATGGGTGGTGGTGTATACATTTGTGATGTTACTGCTGATAGAAGACTACCTTAGGTCTGGGGACCAGGGACTATGTGGGATGCTTTATAGCTACTAACCTAATTAATCCCATATAAGAAACTTTAAGATAAATATTATTATTCTGAATTTACAGACAATGTAACAGGGACCTAGAAAAATGAAAACTCTTAATTTGCTTTTACTCAAAAGATAAGCATGAATAAATTGGATTCAGAACACAGCATTTAACCCTAAAGCTGAGTGTGTTGTGTCCACAGTTGCACACTCCCTTCTTTCTCTATGGACAGAATGTCCTTTCCTACCTCAGTGACTCTGGGATTGGCCAAGTAGCTAAATGTCAGGGAATGTGAGCTGTACACCACTGAGAAGATATATTGAAGGCTTTCATGGTTTGGCTCTGAGTTTGTGAGCTTATTTTGTCTATCTTGAAAATAGCATGTCTTGAAGGAAAGCAAGATGGCAAAATGGAGCAGCATGCACAGGGGAGAGAAGCAGAAATAGGGATGCAGTGGGCACTCAGCTAGTGTAGCTGCTCAGCCTGCATGGAGCCACTGCAGTAGCAGCTGCAGCTCACTCTGCTGGGAGGAGGAGAGCATGGGGGTGCAGAGTTTATACATGATTCTGGTTGTGCCTGGGGTGCCAGCAGGGTGGCCAGGTGGTATACAGCAGGTCATTCAGGTCCTACCTCTGGACATGCTGCCCAACTGCATGATCGCCTGACTCTGAGCAACAACAAGATATCTGAGATAAAGAATGGTCCATTTTCTGCATTAAGTCTTCTAAAGGACTTTCATGATCCCTGTTGCCACCAGAAACCATGTTGATGTCCATGATTTGTGCTGTGGAAACTTTGTGGTAGTCCGTGGTCCATGCAGCTACCAGCTGCTGTGGCTAAGGAAGCTTCTTCTGCAGTGGTATCAATGACTGCAGTCTCATAACTAAGAATGAGAGACATTGAAAGACCTCCATCCCTCTCAAAAGAAATAGTCCAGACAGGAAGCTAGTGAAGAGAGTCCTTAGAAATTGTGATAAAGATGCTGAAGTGTTGCTCTTCACAGATGATGGCTTTTTTGGGGGTGGGGCACACTCAATTTTCTTTAAGATGCTGGCCACTGAGAGTTTGACCATGCTCCAATAAGTATGGGCAACACAAATATGACCTGGTGCTTTTTTATTTTTATCATTACTGGGAGAGAGGCATGCACATAGGCGGGAAGGAGGACTGTGGAGGAATAGAAAGCAAATTGATAAGGGTTCATTGTATGAAGTCCCAAATAACTTATAAAAATATTATGCTTGGCATGGGGGCGGGGAGAAAATAGCAAAAGTGTGTCTATCAACTTAGGTCTAGAAAGAAAGAAAAAAAAAAAAAACCACATGGAAGAAAACCATGAGCAGAACCAAGAAAGAGAGACAGAATTCACTCACACTCCATTTATGAGCATAATATAGTTGTATTTATAAGACATCAAGATTGGGGAGCTAATATAATACAGAATCCACTGTAACTCTGCATCGAGTGAGGAGGTGTCCTGAATCTGACACGAATGCATGGACATTGGGATCAAAGGTCCCAAGGGCCTATTTCTTTCTCAGGGGCAGTTAGAGTACTTTAGGGTGGGGCCAGTCTCCTGGGTGATAGGCCAGGGAATTGGGAGAGGTAGAAAATGAGTTTTCTTTTGATTGTTTCACTTTAAGCTCTTTTAGAATGAGACTGCAGGTCTCAGAGGGCAGTGGAGACTTGGGAGGTCCACAAGCCTGTGATGGTACTGCTACAGCTTCTTATTTGAGATGCTATGCTGAGAACAGCAGAATCAGGAGGATGTCTGAACCCACTGGCAGGTAGGTCCAGTGAGATGCAGGCTGGCAGTGGAGCAGGCCCCAGCAGTGGTAAAGGCAGTCCTGCCATCACTGCCTGACCATCAGGCATCCAGTGGTGGTCTCTCTTCCTTCCCTCCCTGGGAATAAATGGAATCTCAGACAGTCATGGTGGAGGAATGGCAGGCAATAGAAGGACCAAGAATTCCAGCAAGTCAGCCAGATTTTACTTATAAACCTTGGGCAGTGAGGAGAGGTTTTGAGGATGAATGTATCTGACTCACGAGGGCTAAAGGTGCCTGGATACTTAATCTACATACAGTGGTCCAGTACTTCATTTGTAGTCAGTGACATGGGGTCCTATCACAAGAAGGAGAAAACAGTACTTAATTATCCTATATGTGAGGGGATGACTTCTAAGTACAATTAAATGTTATTTTCTGGAGGCTAGGATCTCAGCCTAGGGTGAGGTACTTCCAGGAATTCCATGTGCTTGTTGAAGAAGTTCCTTGTTAAGAAAGAGTCGGGCTTGTAATCTTCCCTGAGGGCTATGTGACTTTCCTTAGAAGATCTATGGTTATCAGATCAGGTGGAGTGAGAACCCTGCTGAGAAAAGGGAGTCCACCGACATAGAATGAGTGCATAAATAGATATCCTGAGAAGATAGACTTTGACTTTATTCAGCAGAGTCCCACAATAAACGTATTACAATGCACAGACCCAAAGAAGATAAGTAAGAAGGAAGACGCAAGGGAGCATGCTTAAATCTCACTCAGAAAGAAAACAGAATAAACAGAGGTAGTGGTTGAAGAAAGAAAGCAAGGTACGAGAGTGAGCACAGAGAGAAATTAGGGAGGAGGTCAGACCTGATGAGAGTTGGGGCAGGAGGACAAAAGCCCTGAGGAGAAAAAAGAAACCGTGGACAGGGCCATTTCTATGACAGGCTGGAGACTTAAGTCAGTGTAGGCTGCTAGGAGGATATGAGAGGTACTCTGACAGAGGCTCCTAGTAACAGGGGCCATGGAAACTGAAGAAGACACCCTCTAATTAGACAAGGTAGTAGTAGACTAGTAGAGGTAGGGGAACACCAACCCAGCCGCGAAAATGTCAACCCATAATTTACCCTGCTTACAAGATCTGCAGGGATAAAGATAGAGCAGATAGAACAAAGATAGAGGGAAGGTCCAACCAATCCTGGCCAAACCTAAGACCCACCTCATGCAAGAAAGCCAACACCTGATGCTATTAAGGATACTCTGTTGTGCTTGCAGACAAAAGCTTTGCAGAATTGTCCTCTGAGAGGCTCCACAGAGCAGCAGTTCGAACCAGATGCTGAAACTCATAGGCAAACATTGGGGGATGTGTAAGGAGTCTTGTGGAAAAGTGGGGAAAAGGAGAAAAGAACCTGGAAGTGACATGAGCTTCACAAGAAGACCAGCAGAGCTGACTAACCAGGGCCCAGAGGGCCTTGTTGAAACTGAAGGACCAACCAAAGACTGTTCATGGACTGGACTTAGGCCCCCTACACGCATCTAGTAATGTAGATCCTCTAGTAAGGGGACTGAGGTATGTCTCTGACAGGGACTCTGTTGCCAGATATTTCATCATTTCCCGTGGTACGACTGCCTTGCCAGGTCAGATGGGAAGATGACACATTCAGTCCTGATGTGACTTGATGAGCTGGGGTGGGTGGGAAGGGGACTCCCCTTTTCTGAGGAGTAGGAGAGGAGGGATGGAGGAAGAGAAAGGGAGGGTGGGACTGGGAGGAGACGAAGGAGGGGGCTATGACCACTCCCTCACTATGTAAAGTGAGCAAATTAATAAAAATAAAAAAATAAAAAAGATTGAGGGGCTGCTTGTTATTGTAGTAAATGCCGACTGGTATAGTCTTTGTTTCATGGAGACTGTTGTGTCTTGTTTCCTCAAAGAGATGGAATATGATTCAGTTCAGAAAAAAAATTAGGTGGGAAGAACCCATTCTAGGAGGAAGACAGTTTATGACTAGAGAGATGGGCGTGGAAAGACACATGGAAATATAGAGTCAGTGAGAAAATAGAACAACTAAAGCACCACAGTATAAAATGTGAAGATAGATTAAAAAAAATCAGACCTCAGGAAGCAGTGGCTATGCTGTGGGGGATAATGTGGGATATAATTCTCTTGAAGGCATTGAAAGAGGGGACGCTAAAGCTTTATGAAAAGGTAGAGGGTGTGTTCAGGAATCTGCTCTTGTTTCCCTGTGTGGAAAATACTGTCATGCTCTAGCAACTTCCTGGTCCCATAAAGCCATTGCTACAGTTACAACTCCTGTCAGTATCCAGAAAATTGATCTCTCTCTCTCTCTCTCTGTCTCTCTCTCTGTCTCTCTCTCTGTCTCTCTCTCTCCGTCTCTCTCTCTCTCTCCTCTCTCCTTCTAATATGTATCAGGATGGGTGACTATCTGCTGTTCAAAGGAGAAAAATGAAAGCTGCCTCAGGAATAATAATTCTGATTTTTCTTTAAAAAAAAAAAAAACTTCAAATATCCTATTTATTTGTGTTGAGGAGGACACAGTCTGAGATAATTTGCAGAGAAGGATCCAGCATACTTTAGCACCCAGCATGCTCCAGCATGGTTCGAATGTATGTGATCTGTGAGTTCACCCAAGGACCCACCGGAAGGTTGCTCTGAGCTTGATTTAATGTTGTACATTCCCACCTTAAAATTGCTAATAATTTTTGACTAAAAGAAGCTATGTTTTTATTTTATACTGCAGTCTTACAATTATGTAATTAGCATAGAAATTCTAAGCATTATAGTGTTATAGTATTTTAGATACTATATTGTATGTATTGTAGATATGGATTTTTAAAAATAACTTTTAAAATCGATTCATGTGCTCCAGAAGTTCATAGATGTGGTAGACATTGGAAGAACAAACTCAAAGTCCTAGATGTGGGACTGGATCTAGCTGAGTTGGTCATGGGCCATCTCTTCTGCACTTGTACCACCAGAGCCAGCTCTCCTGCTTTGTAGGTCAGGCCAACACTCCTGCCTTCGGCTGCTGGCAGGGGGTGGGACCAGATCTACTCTATCCACGCCATTAGGATCAGCTCTCCCACACTTTCCTGGTGAAGGGTGGGGCCAGCTCTCCCACTTTCACACCCTTGAGTCTGGCTCACTTGTGACCCCTCCTTCAGGGCAGCTCTACTGTGCTTCCCAGCCAAGAGGGGTTGGAGTGCTAAACCTGGTGAAGAGAGGCAGATGTCCTGTGCTGCTCAACAGAGGGGTGGGCCAGTTCTGCTTAGCTCTTGGACATCTGCATGGCTTTAGGCAGCAGCTCAGATCAGGGCCGTTCAAGTCCACATAGATTTTGGTGGCAATATGAGCCATGGACATTGACATAGACCCCTGCTTCTATAGGGCCATGGACCCAGACATGGCCCTCATAGGCAGTCTGGGCAGGGACAGCACCCTAGCCTCAGGTGGCAGTGCAGGCTATAAATATCCAGCTGCTCCTTACAACCCTCACATCACCAGTTTCACCTCCCTTTATAGAGAAAAAACCATCTTGCTTCTCTCCCATCTCCCCATCACATACTTGCTCATTGTAGTGGCACCAGCACATGCTATGTCAGTAACAATATCTTCTTTTGAAAGGCAGGTCAGTTAAATGTTTGTCCAACCCTAAGATTTCAAAGGAAACAAATCCCTGCCCCAAATTAAAAACAGTACAGAAAACCTGCAATTCAACATAGAGTCATCCGGTTTCATGGTTGAACCCCCTCCGCAGCCGACTGGAGAGATTAGCAGATAGGCCAGTGATGAATTGTAAACACAGCAGCACATGTTGAGTCAGTTATAGTTCTCCACTCTGTTGGTACTGCTCTTCTTCCTGGCCTAGAATGTAGCTCCGGGAGTCACAGTGAATCACTGCGTGGTTGGTTTTCTCAAAGGAAGGAAGCATAGGCTGACTGACACTTGTGTTTGTTAGTGGCTCTATTGATGGACAGTGTCATCCACTATTTCCCAAAACAGCACCCTATGAGCATATACAGGGGGAGGAAATCCCTCTCAGGAACAGTCATAGGGGAGGGGAATAATGGGAAAATGGGAGGGAGGGAAGACTAGGAGGATACAAGGGATGGGATAAACATTGAGCTGTAACAAGAATAAATTAATAAAAAAAATTAAAAAAAGAAAAAAACCAGCAACTGCCTTTGCTTCTCTAATTATGCCTCTCTTCATAGTTTACAAACCTCTTTCCTTCTTTATGTCTTCCATCTCTCCACCACTTACCTACTTGCTTGATTCCTGCTGCACCATAGTGTTGTCTGAACATTTCCCTACTTACAGATTTTAATTCATGGAATCATTTTTTAAATTAAATTTGTTTATTTGTTGGGTGAGGTAGTAATGCCATAGCATGCATGTGGAGGCCAGAGGACAACTTGCAGGAATCAGTTTTCCCTTTCCGCCATGGATTCAGGGAATTGAACTCAGGTTATCAAGTTTGGTGGAGAACACCCTTTATTCACTGAGCCATCTTACTGGCCAAACTCATTTAATTCTAGCAATCCTGTATCTGGACCATTAATCCAGATGTTATAGAGACTGGACAGAGATGTTATGTGAATCTTCTTAAGTCACACGGCTAGTATGATATTATGTTATCTCCAAAACCTCCTCCTTTTCTTGACATTGCCATAGAACATTGTGGTTTTAAAGTACTTTTTATCCACCTCAGTTTCAGCTTCTGAACAGCCTGATGAAGTTAAAGCCATTCTTCTTTCTGAGATAGTAAGGCAGTAATTCTCAACACTTCTAATGCTGTGACCCTTTAATACAGTTCCTCATGTTGTAGTAACCCTCCACCATAATGTTAATTTTGTTACTACTTCATGACTGTACTTTTGCTACTCTTATGAATTGTAATGTAAATGTAAACATAGATACTATGTTTTCCAATGGTCTAAGGTGACTACTGTGAAAGAGTCATTTGACCTCCAAACGGGTCACAATCCACAGTTTGAGAACCTCTGTCCTAAATTTAAGCATATAACAAAAGAGCAAAGTACCATAGGAAATCAGCATTGTCATGAAGCTGTAGCCAGTCCTTCAGGCCAGGGCTCTATGAAACATTGGTTAACCAGGCTGAGTCTTCAAGATTAGCTCAGTGGGGGCATATGAAGATCAGAGCTCTCAAGAATTTCTCATATTTCCACCTGTCCTCTCATTTCACAGAAACTCAGAGCTTGCACATCCTGCTCTGAGTTAATTGATGGTGGATGATGGAAATTACATGGTTATTCTCATCGAACCCTTGCTGTTGTAGATGGTGGAGCCACAACAGAAAGAAGGTTAATTACCAGAAGAAAATCATGTGCAAGTTGTCGAAGGCTTTAGTATCAGGTATTGTACTAGGTGCTGGGGATGTGGAGGGATACTGGAAAGATATAGCTTGTGACTTCTGTGAAAGCTGAGGAAAAGGTGCTTTACCAGCCAACACTCACTAGGCATTGCCTCCAGCAGGCTGAGCTCCATTCAGTAGAAACTTCTACTGGGGGAGGTCTGAAATTTTCTCTTAGAGCTGATGTTGCTTTTAGGTCAATTTGCATAAGCTGGGTCCTATCCTGTTAGAACAGCAAATTAATAGCTCATTTTATGGATTTAGCAATCAACACCTACAGCCCATTAAATTTAACAACAAACTCGACTGATGATCAGGCTTACAGCTTGGTCCTACCATCAACTCAGGTGCTTCCTCTTCCTTCCTTCTGACCTTTTTATTTCCTTTCATCTCCTATCTTGTGAACCCTCCTCCTAGACCCTCATTTTCTCATTAGTAACTGTAGTGCTCATTTGCTTCCTCAGGATCTTTTCCATGCTGGGCCTAGGTCTTATGAGTCCCCCAAGTGGATTCTGTCATTTGTAGGGTGCCCTGAACTATAGACATCAGTGCACATGCTCATTTTGGGGTCCTTGGCTGGGCCGTGGGAATGAGTAATCAATATTTTATAAAGGCGTTAAGGTGGTAATAAAAAATGCATGAAGTGGTGGGCAGGGAGAAGCTCACGGACAGAGGAGTGGGTGACATTATAGCTCACCTTGGTGGCTATGACTTACGTGGATGGAATTTGCTAAGGAAGTCTCCACTCTGATCCTCTCAAAAAGAAGCATTTTTTTTTGTAAGGATACAGTCAAATTCTTAAATATCCCCCCCCCCCCCACTTCACCTTCCTTAAGAGGTTTCTAATTGCTTTAGACGTGTGGGTTGTCTGAGTAAGTGGATGAGGCCCCAGACGATATGCTTAACTAGACCTCCATTAGCTGTGGTTTCTCATGCATTTTGCATGCCCCTCTAGGTAGGATCATTTTGCATTACAATTGTGTCTTGTTGCCTGGGTCTGGAGCTTGCCTGGAGAGTGAAGATTTGTAAGATGCTACATGATAGGTTGGATTATTGGTCTCAATCACTGCCCTGTACTGTAATAACATGTTCTCATCTCTGCTCAACACATCACCTTTTGTGGAGTGTATGTTCCATTGGGATGTGTGAATTTTTTTAAACCAATGGACCATTAGAGGCCTTAATATAGTTGTGTGGTTTGATTTAGACTTTTATTCTGTCATTTCCCGTGAGGACAACAGATTTCTTGTCTCAAGAGACTGAGAGATGTGTGAGGTGACTCAAGGTAAACCCTCAGGCTGAAACCACTCCCAGGCGGCCTTCATCAAAGTGTAGGCTGAAGCAAAGCTACCCTGTAGGGTGCAACAAAGTCCTGCCAAACTTCAGTGACCTATGATCGTGCTGCTCGGAGTCACTGAGCTTTGGGGTACTTTTGGGGTAGCTTGCTTATATAGCCTCAGGTTTCTCTGCTGCTCGGTTCTTCAGGGTTCGGTTTGTCATGCCTCCTCACACACTGCCATGTTAAGAGGGGAACTCTGAGAGTCACTCCCCTGCCAATTCTGCTTGCCACTGTACCTGTTGTGGAACAGTTTCCTTGACATTGACACGTTCCATCCTGTAGGGAAGATCCTTAAACAGGGAGGTAAACAATTCAAAATTGCTCCAAGACAATCCTGAAACTGACTAGATTCCCTAGCCTCTTCTTCCCAAGAGGAAACAAGCCAAACTGCAAAGGCTCTCAGGTGAGATCAGCTGCCTAGAAGAAGCAGAAGCTAGCAGAGCTGCCTGCAAGAGGTTTAGAGCAGAGTCACTTAGAAAGGACACCCTTTCATCTGTTGAGCAGCCTGCAGGTTGTGCAGTGTGCGCCAGCTTCCCAGCTCTTGTGCATTGTTACCAGTGCAGATTTGAGTTTGGGTGATGGGTGGGAGTTTATTACATCATTGTGGGAAGTGCAGTGTTCCTCCCCCAACTTGTGCTCAAAAGCTTCAGAGGCTCTGCATCACTAATGCTTTCAAGTGCATTGGGAATTTGCTGAAGCTTGTGTTCTTCTTTTGAGAAGCTTTAGTTTAAGAACAACAAAAGCAGCCTTAGGACTAGGCGTGGGCAGATGGACTCAGGGATCTTACTGTCTCCAGACTGAAAAGCAACCATGAGAAGAGCTTTGTGCACTCAGAACGAGGACATCTACGCGGGACTCTGTATCTCCTGGGTTACCAGGGTCCAGCTAATGTATTGGTCACATTCCTTTTGATGTTTATCTACTCATCAGAATGGCTCTAGGGAGGGACTCCCACAGAATTTATCAGTATTCTTTTCCTTGCAAGGAATAACACTCACATTGGGTTAGGTGAAAGAAAAAACTTGTGCCACATAATTGAGGGTTTCTAGGAGCCCCTGTTGTTCACTTATCCACAGCTACATAATATATTGGGGACTCTGCTACATTTTTTTCTTCTTGTCATATTTGTTTCATCCCTGAGGTGTCTGGGGGTCTCTCTATGGAGCAGACCTAACAACGTGATTGTTCTTTCTTAACCATGTAGCAGAATAACAGCTTCTCCTTCTGATTCTCGGTGCTGAGACTGACAGGACAAATCTGGGTCATGTGTCCATTCCTGAATGAATTGCTGTGACCCAAAGGATTGGCTGAATGTAAGTCAAGTCTCACCTTTGCTGAAGGATGGGACAGGGGTTGAAATCAATTCTACTTGGGTCACCTGGATTGTAAGTAGAAAAGGGATGTTTTCATCAAGGAACAGGAAGGGACTTGTGCCAGGAATAAAAGAGGCTGAGACAACAAACCTCATGGATAATCTTACCCAGAGATCGGTCTTCTTCTCAGTATAATGCTTAGAATAGGAGGGAAGCTGATAAATGCTAGTACATTTGGCTTAGAACAAAAAGGAGAGGTCAGTGTTTTCATATGTTTAAACTCATCCTGTCAGTAAGAATCATCGAGATAAACCATTATTGAATGTCCTTGCTTTGGGGGTACAAGCATGAACCAGTTCTTTTCTTCTGCCTTGGACATCTTTGAATCTGTTCTGCAACCTGTCACTCCTTCACTTCTTTAAGGATCTTTAGAAGGTGTTGGGGCTTTTCAAACACATCCCAGAACATTTTAAACTGGACCTTACTTTTTAGGTTTACAAAAATTTTGAGAAGCTATTAGTTTTCTCAGTTTCTAGTACCTCTATCATCTTATGTAAATGTGAATCATTATAAGTAATGAGCCCAGGGTTAACATATTATCATTATTTAATCACTTTTAGATGTTCAACCATTCTAGACTCGGAGAATAATTCTAGGTCTCAGTTTGGGGTCTGGGGAAGTGGCTCAGTGGTTAAGAGGGCCAACTGCTCTTGGGTGTGATTTCCCACACCCAAACAGGGTGGCTCACAACCACCTGTAATTCCAGCTCCAGGGGATCTGATATCCCTTTCTGGCCTCTATGAGCACCTGTACACACATATGACCACACCCCTACTCTTCTCTCCCTAAGCTCAAACCCCACTTGCTGGGGGGGGGGAGGGAGACTTGATGTTAATTGTTCATTCATTCATTATCATCTTTTTTCAACCCTGGTGTCCCTGATAGCTTCTTTGGATTTAGGCCCAGGAGTGGAGAGATTAGGGGAGAAGAATCTTCTAGGTTTCCAGAACCAGTACTGCTGGAACTTGACCCTTTGTGACCCTCACAGTTCTAGGCTGTCTGTCCAGGATGCATTTGTTATGGAATGAAAACTTGCTACAAATCTGCCTTTCCATTCTCTACTCCAACTCCTGTTCTTGGTACATTGCTTTCAGTCTTCTCTTGCAGAATATTCTTATCCATCACTATGGGTGGATGAGATTAGCTCCTTCTGTCCAGTGCAATCTATATAAATCCTCCCATTTCATCTACAGAGAGGGTGGTGTACTCTAGTTTTCTTGCTTGCAACAAACAACCTTGGAAGAATTCTGTTTCATTGTTCCTTATGATATTTGGGAGGAGATTATATGTACCAAAGATGACTTTTAATGGTGTTATCTAAGTTCTAGAATCACTCCATTCCTCCTTTAAGATACAGTGTCGCCTTTGACTCTGGGATGATTGTCCTGAGTTCATAATCAATATTCTGTGGCAGAAGTGATGCTGTGTACAGTCCTCTTTCAGCTTGCTGAGAGCTTGGATAGGGGTCCTGAGCCTCATTTGAACAGGCTGGCAGTATGGTGGCTGAAGGCTTAGAAGAAACTCCAAAGAGACCATATATAGAGACCAAAGAAAACCCTGAAGGTTAGAGGAAGGGAGAAAACTGTTCTATGACCTGCTATCTGCTCTAGTCCTAGCTATGAGTCAATTACCACAGGAGAAATTTGAAACCCAAATTACCTGAAGGTTTTCTGAATTCACAGTTCTTAGCAACATGAGAGATAATAAAATGGTGTGTGTTTTATAAATCATAACTTCATAGAATGGAGTGTTAGGAGTGGCACAGTTATGGAGGGGTTGTGGTGACTTTTAACTCATCCAAACGCCTGTTATGGGCATGGCCAGCATTTCTTTCTATGATGAGGGTTTCTGGTCCTTTGTTCTTGCATTCTAATCCTAGCTGGGAATACTGGATAATGGATTCACTCCTACAGGCATGGCCAGTGGGCCAGAGACTGACATGGCTGCTTCCCGCTAAGGCAAGAGGTTAACATAGATTGGGATAAATTACTGTTATAGCAATTTGGTAAATCAGTTGACTCTACTAGTAGACGTTTGGGTTGAGGATGATATATTTTTATTTGACCTTCATAGCAATTCATTTTTATTGGGCTTAAAAATACTCATCTTCAATAATATTGAAAAAAAAAATAGCACAAACCAAACTAAAAATAAAATACAAGTCTTGTACTAAAAATAATTGACAGAGTAGGACCTGCTCTAGAAACTCTGTCTCATAGCTCACTACATCCCATTAGTAACCACTGGACGTATACACAGGAAACAAGGGCCTGCTGACAAATCCAGTCACTATGCTAGAGACTTTGGCCATCACCATCTCATTCATTTTTCACCATGGCTTTTCAATGGAAACATTATTTCGATGGTGCAGGTGATGTGCTGACTTGAATGAGAATGGCCTCCATAGGTTCATAGATTTGAATGCTTGGTCCCTAGTTGGTAGAACTGTTTTGTGATGTGTCATCAGGTGTTGCCTTGTTAGAGATGAGGTCTTGTTGAAGGAGATGTCACTGGGGGTTGGATTTGAGGTTTCAAAAGCTCAGGCCATTTCCAGTTAGCATCTCTCTCTCTCTCTCTCTCTCTCTCTCTCTCTCTGTCTGGTGGTTGTTTTCTCATCACATAAACTCTTAGCTACTGCTCCAGAACCATGCATTTTGCCATGTATCCAGCCATGTTGGTTGATAGGACAAGTGAACAGACACAAGGCCACATGTAGCGGGGCTTACCTTTGCTCATTCATTTCATTAGCTGCTTCAGTTGATGTTCTTTTTACTTCAAATTCGAGTCATCATATGTTATTAATTGGGCAAAGAAGTTTCAATATGACATTTCTAAATATACATATGATACACTTCAGTCATTTTTATTCATTATTCTTTCTTCTATCTCCCATTCCCATGTTCCAGTCCACTCCATTTCAGCACCCCTAGTATCTCCCATTTTAGTTTTAGGTCCCCCCCCCTAGATTCCACATAAGAAGCATACCACATAGTATTTTTCTTTCTGAGTTCCAGTCCATTCCATTTCAGCACCCTAGTATCTCCCATCTTAGTTTTAGGTCCTCTTCCCCCAGATTTCACATAAGAAGCATACCACATAGTATTTGTCTTTCTGAATATGGCTTATTTTACTTAACAGGATGATCTCTATTCCCACCAATTTTCTGCAAATGCTATGATTCCATTCTCCTTAACAGGTGAGTAAAACTCTGTTGTGTGTATATACACCATATTTTCTTTATCCATTAGCCTGTGGATGGGCACCTGGATTGCCTTTTAAGTTACCCAACTTTCCTGGACATTGCCTTTCTTGAGGGAAGCCAGGTAGTTGTGGCTCTGCATACCCAAAACTTATTATGTAGTAGGTGGTTCATGAGTGGTTATTTAAACTCAAAAGATTAAATGTTACTTGAACAAAGGTAGATTCAATTATGATATATAAAATTGGATTATTTGGGTAGCATACGGTTTTGTTAATAGAAGACTGTTTTAGAATCTGTGACTGTAATTTAGTTCTGTTTGCTTAAAGTATTTTAGAAAATTGAATAATGCAAATATATGTGGTAAACCTAAGTTTCAACGAGGAAATCGGACTATAAAAAGAAAACTAAAACTCTTTTCCTTCGTGCTACTCTTCATCACCTTGTGTTCTATAAGTTGTTATGTGTGGTGTTAGTCAGCTTTCCATCACTGTGACACAGCACTTGGGACAGACAACCGATACAGAGAAAAGGATGATTTGGGTTCAGAGTTTCCATTCATGGTTAGTTGTCTGGGGTGTGATGGGCCTGTGTCAAAGCTGAACATCATGGTCGGGAGCACATGGTGAAGGAAAATGCTTCCTTCACTACAGTTGAGAGGTAGAGGGGTCGGGAAGGGGAGGGATGAAGAAGAGAAGAAAAAGCAGGGGAGGGAGGAGGAGACAGGGGAGGGAGTATAAGCAGGTTCAACTATGACCCTTAAAGACACTATCCTACTTACCTAAGGTTCTCACTCTAGAACTCACCTATTAAAGGTACCCACTTCTCCAGTGTTAATCTTTTGGAGGTTACGCCAAAACACATTCTAGTATGTGTATGAAAGAATTTTAATACAGTCTTTTAAAACCATGCATATGCACACATACCTCAATACACAGAGGAACATAGTATGTCGTATTATGCATGGTATCCCCCCACGATGTGTATTAATACAATGCTAATAGAATGACCTCTTCCTAGCATTGGCGGAGCTGTGTAATTTTTTGTTATGGATATGTGAATATTCTATAATTTGTATAATTAGTCACTTTGATTGGGACTTTTCATTTTTCTGTCTTTGATATTACAAACAATGTTACAATGTAAATATTTGTTCATGAATATGAATGAATTATCTACTACCTAAAATTCTAAAGGTGGAATTTTGCTGGGTCAGGAATTATATGCTCTCACAGTCATTGTTTTTATTTTTAAATTCTGGCATACTTCCTAAACACTAATATGGAAAGAAATAACTGTTGCACACTCATTTCAATATGAATACATATGTATATATTTATGTATTTCCATCATATTGTTTTCTTTAAATAAATAAAATGTCCTAGCCACTTTTCCTTCAGTCTCTGGCCAAAAGTACCCCTCCTTCTACTTATACCATTCATATATACTATATATCTACACACATATAATGTATATTATATATTCATATACAAACATACATATTTTTATATGCATGCATTTAAATGATTATGACATTTCTACTAGCAACATATGGTTTTTAGGTCTCATGCCTTGAAAAAAATATGGTTATAACATATTTAGCAATTTTTTCTCTACCCAACATTTTGTGGTTGGGTTTAGCTCTTCAGATGCATGGAGGTCAGAGGTCAGTTATTTTAGCTATTTTAAGTTTTTTCTTTTTTTTCTTTTTTTTGTTTTGTTTTTTGTTTTGTTTTGTTTTTTTTTTTTTGCATTTAAGCCTCATCAAATCATCAATATCAAGTCTGTTGAAGAATCATTGGGCTGTGTAGCTATACTATATGCCTTTGCCTTGCCTTCTTGTGCATGTGTACTATGTATACGCACATTTAGACACACATTTGTAAACAATGTTCTGAGAAGATGTGCACATCTGTGGCTTGCTAAATGCCGCCAAATGGTTCTCTCAAGTGTTCATGCCAATTTATATCTTTTCATTCCAGATATAATGAAATGGATATCTTTTCATTATATCCTTGTGAGTATTTTGTGTTATAATACTTGTAAAAAAAAATCAACCTAGCAATTAACCTCGTGTAAAATGACACCTCACTGTTTTAGTTCAATTATCTTTACAAGTGTTTATTGGTCACTCGTGTTTTCTCCCACACAAATTGCTTGTTCACATACTTGATTCACCTTTATACTGGAATCTTTTGTTTCTTGTTGAATTTTTAATTGAATTTTTTGTCATAATTATAGATTACTGAAAATTATAAGAAGTATTGTGGGAAAATCATCTGAAAAATTTAGTCAGTTTTTGCATTGGTAACACTTGCAAAATAATAATACAATATTGTAACTACATTACCAACATTAATATAACCCATTGAAATTATTCCTATTGTCTCTCTTTCCATGGAACTGGTGTGTGTGTGTGTGTGTGTGTGTGTGTGTGTGTGTGTGTGTGTGTGTGTGTATGTATGAGATGGGGAGGAAGTGTATTTATTTGTTTTTTGTTAGGTAGACATTCAATTACTGACTTAGTTCCTAGTATAGCCACATCTCTCTTCTGGTTTTAAATTTCTTTTCAAACCCACTATTATATTGTATAGTTATAAAAATGGGAAATTTTGGCTAGTTATTGTCATAATACTCCAGAAAATTCCTTTCAATGCAAGGGTCTTTCATCCCTGAGCTGTAGTGTCCTCAAGACTCACATATCACAGCAAAGTGTCTTTCATCCAGGATTGAATGAGTCATTCTGTTAACCAAGAGTGATTTGAGTGGATCACCATCAGACAATGCTTAGTTTAAATCCCTTCTTAACTGAGCAACATGAGCAGGTGGCTTACTCTTTCTATTCTGTGGTTTATATAGAATTTGAATGTTAGGTGACATTAAGCATCGGTCAGTTGCTCATCCTCCCAACTCCATGCAGTAGGCAAGGGCATCATGTCTGCTTTACAGGGGATGAGCATAAAAAGCCAGGGACTGCATACCATGCCTTGCACCTTGTAGACACATGATGGTGCAGATAGACATAGAACTCAGACAGTATAACATCAGAGGCCATCAGTACAGATGTGGTGAGGATTAAAGGGGACACTGCACAAAGTTCTCAGAAGAGCACCTGGAACCTAGTGAATTCTCTGCAGGAGATGTGGCTGTGTGTTCTTTTTAATGGTTCCACAGGATTCTTCCTGAACCCACCTTGGGTTCAGCCACAGTGCTGTTGGAGTGTGCTCATAACACCTCTCTGCTTGCCTCCCTGTGCTTGATGATGAAACGTGTGTAATAACAAAGCTGCATTTTGATCTTCTCCCTGGGTGCAATGCTGCTTCCCCAGGCAGCCAGGGGAAGTATCCAAGCCTGGAAAGCTTCTATTCCTGGCATCAGTCTATGTCTTAAAGAAATAACTTTTTAAACACCCTTTCTGTCTTTCCAGAAGGTAATATTTTAGGCGAGGGAAAACCCTGTTCAAACAGTGAAGCAGATCTTCTGTAAAAATGACAAAGCCATGTAAGGACATTGTCATTGCATCTTCCAGTTTTTGTGTCTGTGGGGATATTGTGGGAGGTAAAGTTGAGAAACCAGCAGGGCAAAGATCTGAACATTAGTCATGCATCTATCTACCCATTCATCTATTATTCTTTCACCCTTCCATCCCACTATCCACCATTCACCCATCCACCCTCAAACAATATTTCTTATGTTATGTTTCAGGCACTGTCTCAGTGTTCATTATGAATACCTAAAGAAGGTGACTAATCTAAGGTACTGTTACAAAGTGATCTCTGAAGGCTTCCTGGAAGAAGTGGTACTTACTCTGGCTAGGAGGACTTTGTACAGAGTAGAACAGTTAGAGCCAGTGGTTTGGTGAGGAAGAAGAGTGTGGATAAATGTTTATTCATGTACTTTGCCAAGTAAGTGCACTGAACGAAGAGACTCTGAATTAGATGGGGATGATGGAGGTGTGGTAGCCATGGGAGTCCTAGAAATCTCTATTTTTAGAAAGATCCCAGATGAATTTGGTGGTCGTACATGTTGGAGAACCACTGCTGAAGAGCTGAGCTTCCCAGTGAGATGCAAATATTTCATAGAGGTACTGAGATCCTCTGCTTCTCAGTCCTTGGACTGGCCAGCAACCCCAAGACCACTTACTTCTAGCAATGAGAAGCTAACTCATCTGTATGGTCCACCAGTGCTACCATTTTCAGTATGGGCCATGGACATTTGAGGTTATTGCATCCTGAAGCCACTGGAAATCAGTATAGAGATGCAAGATGGTCAGTATCACCTTCTAGAGAGCAGCGATATACAGTGTGGAAATTATGTTGGTAAGAGAAAAACTTGGAGGAAATTTGGGCTATAAGAAAGCTGAAGACCATCCATGGAAAGCACAGGGGGCCTGAACTTTGCCTTCATTGGTGGTGATGGTGGCTGGAGAGGAGCAGATCCTATCATAGTGAGAGGGAAGAACTGAGAGGCCCATCAGAAGAAACTGCTGGGCTGAGCTGGGTAAGGAATTAAGCTTAGGATGAAACGGACTTCTGAAGTGTCCAGATTGTGAGCCTGTGATGGTCTTTTAATGACAGCAAGGGGCCCTTGAGCACGAATCATTCAAGTGGACATTATTTCTGAATCAAAACTTTTGCCATCTGCTCATCTCTAAAATGTGGAAGCAGAGAGAACTTATTTCCTGAGGAGTCTGGTAAAGAGAGGAGAAATGCTCATATAGTGAGTGCAGGACATATGTTTTCCTCCATGCTGCATTTGTCTCGAGTGCTCAGCTCAGTCCTGGAGGATGCAAGGAAGGGGAAAGAGGAGGGGGAGCTACAGAGACAGAATGATTACTGAAGAACTTTCTTAGACTTTCACGTCTTCAAAAGGTCCCTACAGCTATCTTGCTTCTCCAGATTTTCTGTATTTATGGTTATAATCATGGGTTGACTATAATATCTTCATGACCTTGACACAGACTCAAGTGGTAAGTCCACTTTTCTTAGGTAGCATCATTTGAGGTCTGCTTTCTTAAAAAAAAAAAAAAAAAAAAAAAAAAAAAGGTTTGGGATAATGGTTCTCAAGCTTGGGTAAAGTTTCTACAACATAGATTCCAGAGAACTTTTAATCACACTGAGACCCGGTCCTGCTCCAAAGACTGAGGTGCAGCTGGTCCAGAGCTTCTGGGCATCATGAATTTTTCACATCTTCCCCAGATGATGCTACTGTGTATCCAGGTAAAATCTTTTCCACCTTGATGAGTGCATACATTTTTCTTTGCTCATTGCTCTTAGCCAAAACAGTACTTATTGTGGCATGGAGATTAATTGGGCAATAAACATGAGTTCCAGGATCAGGGACTCTAGGAAAACTGTGCCTCACATTGCTAGCCTGTGACTTGTTGCAGTATTCTTGTTGAAGAGTATCCTCTCAGAAGACAAGTGAAAACCCTGGACTGACGCTTATACAGAATGGAGGACTGCATACAAAGCTCCTAAGAAGTTGAATTCCATAGTCTTGGGCCCACAAAAACCCAAGTGCCATCCTGCTTCTACCACTCATTAGCTGTGTGTGTTGGGTGAGTCATTTAACCTCTCTAAGACCTGGCTTTATAACCAACAAATGAGGAACTAGCATCTATTCCTCAACAGTGATTATATTGGGAGAAGAACTAAGGTATATGAAAAGTGCTCAGAATATATTTGTTAGTACAAATGAGCTCATTTAAACACTGTGGCTGCAGATGCCAAGATTACCATCTATTACCTGCTATAGGTCTTGGGTGTGATTCTCTACAGGACAAAGGCTTGAATGCAATGTAGCATCTGGCCATAACCAATGCAAAGTGATAATGCCACAGTTCTGGATGAGAATTAAGGTCATTAACTTGTCTCACTCACTTTTCTTATCATTGACAATGTACTTGACAGAAGCAACATAAGGGAGGAAAAGTTTTGGCACATGGTTTCAGAAGGATTTAAGTACACCACTGCAGGTATGGCATGGTAGAGTGGTTCCTTGGTGGTAGGAGGAATAAGAAATGATGAGTTGTTCAAATCACAGCAGACAATATGTGGATAAAGTTAGACCAGAACCAAAGGTAGTTGGATAGAACCTTTAAAGGCTTGTTTCCATACCACACTCTGCTAGCAATATTCTGCCTTCCCACATGTTCTATAACCTTCAAAATAGCTGTGTAAATTGGGTACTTAACACTCAAACCATGAGTTTGTTGGGAAGAATTTCAAATTTCAGTCATAAAGGAAGCATGATTAATTTAAGATAAGGTTGTATATTATCAGAAACAATCAGGAGAGCTTATAACACATACCCAGGCCATGGTCTTAATCAACAGAAGCAGAATTGCTGTGACAAGACCAAGCTCTCAATTGATTATTTCTTTTAAAGTATCCAAAGGTTTTATATTTTTGGCTGTAAATTTAGCCTTTAATGGCTGAGCCATCTCTTATGACTATCTTAGGGGTCTGTAATAAGTATCTGTGTTTCAAAATGCCTCATCTGAGCTGAGTGTGGTGACTCATGCCTTTAGTCATGACACTTAGGAAGCAGAGGCAGGAATATCTCTAAGAGCAAAGTTAGACTGGTCTACAAAGCAAATTCCAGTACATCTAGGGCTACATAGAGGAAACCCTTTCTCGAAAAACAAACTAAACCAAGCAACCAACCAACAACCAAGGAAAAAACCTCACAAAACATTTCATCTTTCCAAAACAAATGTAGATATCTTTAGATATCAATATCTTTTTGAGTACAGGCCTTTGTGAATGGCTTTTGCGTGACCCCCATCCTGTGTGTGTGTGTATGTATGTATGTATGTATGTATGTATGTATGTATGTGATGATGTGTCTGTCTGTCTGTCTGTTTCTGTCTCTGTCTCTCTCTTAGAAAATATCTTAAGGGTCAGGTCTCCCTCTTTGAATCCTTGTCACTAGAGATCCCTGGCAGCTTCCATTTTACAAATGGGGGCCTTTAGGTGGGCACATGTTGCTGGGGTCACATAGAAAACTGGAGAGCACATCTTTCTACTCTTCCTGTGGTGTCATTTTTTCTGCCATCCATGCCTAGAGAGGAAGGGGACAGCATGGCCAAGTGGACAGATGGTTCTTTCTCTTCTTCTGCTTTCTGAATATTTGTTCTTTGCTCTCTGCTCTGGGAGAAAGCAGAAGAGAGTCTAGGTACAAAGTCTAGATTTCCAAACAGAGAAACTTAGTTCCAGAGATGGAAACAGTTTTAGCTGAGGGTCACAGAGCCAATTTGTGAGCAGCCTAGATGGGCCATGTTTGAGCTTCCAAGGACAGGAAGGCCTTCAGATCCACACGGCCACCTCTTTCCTTACCCTGCTGTTCTTTCTCATTTCTATTTTCAAGAATTTCCTTATGGTCCTTCATCCCACATCTTTCCTGATCTGGTATCAGGGTAGCATAGCTCAATAGTAAATCCCTGTCATCTGAACACCAAGCATGAGGTTTTCAGGTGCTAACGGTGGAGATGAAGGAAGGCAATGGTGCCTCACAGGTCCCTAGCAGGGTCAGGTCAATTTAAACATCATCTCAGATTGGCTGGTGCTCAGCAGCTTCCTTTATAGATTCAGCTGACACATCTTTCTGCTACATCTGGAATTGGACACAGGGAGCAGATTGTTGGTTAGTTGACCTACCTATGATAAATCAAGCAAATCTGAGGTGCATAGGCTAAGTGCTGGCACCTTGAAGACAGACGGTGGGCAAAGGAAACATAAGGAAGGTGGAGACAGAAGGTGAAGCGTGTACTATGAGTAGATTAAGATCAGCTGCTTTAATTTAGTCACTGCTTCATTTACTCAATTATCATGGGCTAATGACTTATTAGTTAGATAATTCATTCTCTCATTTATTCAACCCTAACTGTACTGGTAACATTTCTGGGGTATTTGTATCTCAATCCCATATCTTTGTATCTCAACCCAGTGAGCTACAGTGGTTCACGTGTCCTAGGGCTCTACTTTTGTAATATAAGGAAGAAGTGATGCAATGGTGTTGTAAAGGCAAGAGAGTTGGGAGAAAGGGCAGGGAATGGCAGAACCTTACCCTTTGGAGTACAAAATAGTGAACCTGCAAAAGAGAGTTGTTCTAGCATTGTCTATGAGAGAAATCCAAGATCACCCGCCTACCGTTTCAAGGGATAGCCAAGTATGTGTCATTGATTAGCAAAAAGATTCAACAATATGTAAGAATGTCATGGAATCCATAGTGACTGTGGTGTCCTGGAAACCCAGGGTCTTTCTGAGACTTCAGTTCCATTCCCAGATTCCTTGGTATGGTCAGAAATGTAGATGGGACAAATGGGATATGGACAATGCCTGCTCGGTTATTTCTTATTTTCCCATGCCAAAGAAGGTAAATGTTAGATGAAGGGAGACAGGGGAGCCCTGGCCAGTATCACAGCCATAAATAATGTGAGTACCAAGGCTTGGGCCCCAGCCTATAGACACATGCAAGATAAAATGACCACTTTATTTTCCTTTAGCATGACTAGTGTGTCTCACAGTTTAGAGAACTCTCAAATAATGTACTTATTGTATACTGCCATTGCTTGCTGTGTGACAAGTATTCTATCAGGCTCTAAAGGTTTCATAAAGTGATAGGGTCTATCTGTCTCCTACAGGCAACAGAAGAACTGGCATGTACTAGACACTTGATAAATATTTGATGAACTAAACTGAACACCAGGTTCCTAGGACCACCTTGACTCTTACACAACTAACAACAATAATATTTATTTGAAAATTGTTCCCGCTGGACCTTACAAAGAACTTGCTCTTTGGCAGTCTCCAGTCTAATCTCTGTCTCTGTCTCTCTGTGTCTCTGTCTCTGTCTCTCTCTCTGCATGTGTGTACTCATGTACACACATATATATGTACAAGATTCTAGTCACTCTTTGTAACAACTATACAGAGTAGGTTCTAGATTCTCTGGTGGAGGAGGGAAGACTGAATTTAGGTCTGTTGGATGCTGTTGATCTTGAAGAGCCTGTTTGCCAACCTCCAAAGATGGTAGGGGTGGAGATATATTCTCTTTCATTAAGCATGCTACACTTCTTCAGGGCCTTCCTTTGAGACTCTTGACTTTGAGAGTTCTCAGCCTACTCTGCCCCATTACATAGACTATTCTAGAAGGTGTTTTAGAAGATTCTCTCATGCATAGCTTCCTGTTAGTTCATGACAAAAGTGCTAACTGAAACCTTGGATCAAATTCTTTTGGGGAGCAGAGTTCCATTTAGTCAGGATATGGAAGGCTGCATTTGTGTGTATGCGTGTAGATGTACTTATGTGTATGTATGGTCTGCATCTTTTGTGTGGATGCCTTGCAGATCTATGTGTGGAGGTCTAGTCTCACAGATATCACAAGGACAAAGTCACAGGAAGTAGTTCACAAGGCATATCCACTTAAAGCAGTTTTACGGTCTGGAGAAATGGTTCATCAGTTACAAGCCCATATTGCTCTTGAAAATGACCGGGGTTTGTTTCTCAGCATGCATACCAGGCAACTCACTACCATCTACAAGTACTTCTAGGGAATCCCAATGCCTTCCTCTAGTCTCTGCAGGTACCGTATACATGTGTACCCCAATCACATAATTAAACATCAATCATTAAAAATAAAGGAATAAAAACTGTTTTCACCCTCAAATATACTGCATCTATTTCTATTTTTGTTGTTGTTGTTGTTGCTGCTGCTGTTTTTTTTTTGAAATTTTTAATTAATTTATTCATATTACATCTCAATGGTTATCCCATCCCTTGTATCCTCCCATTTCTCCCTCCCTCCCATTTTCCCCTTACCCCCCTCCCCTATGACTGTGACTGAGGGGGACTTCCTCCCCCTTTATATGCTCATAGGGTATAAAATCTCTTCTTGGTAGCCCGCTATCCTTCCTCTGAGTGCTACCAGGTCTCCCCATCCAGGGATCGTGGTCAAATCTATTTCTAAATCATATATATTGGGGCATGGGAGGCCAAGATACTCAGGAGATCATGTGACTTTCTTGCTCACAGAGAATAGCCTATGACTCCAACTCAAACCCATTTGGAATAAGAACCTTAAACTTTCCCTCTTTGCAATAGATAAAAACCTGATTCTCCAGGGTCCCCTGTTATGTGCACCAAGAGACTCATCTCTAAACCCATTCTCTGAAATTTCTTTCCCCCTAATGGGCTTATTAATGGGAAACTTTTTCTCACACCACATAAAAATACAGAATGTGGAATTCAGAGCTACCCTGAAATGTCTTTCTGGTTTTTCTGCTTCCTACTGCCTCATACTTTATGCCAAAGTTTATGAGTCTGTAATTTCCTGGAAGTTTATATAGCATGAAAGAAGGGGACGTGATAAAATATGCAGTTTAATTGTAAAAACCACGTACTAATCTCACTAATGTGCTAGATTAAGACTGTAATTCGAGAAGCTGCAAGGTGGTTAAACTGATTTAGAGCAAATTGTCCCCTAAGTCTCTTTGTCTGTGCCCATATTTTATGCCATACAGACCTAATAATTTACTTTATTTAGGTTATTGATTTAGAGTCCAAGAATAATAATGTCACATTGGGCTGTATGTTATTTAGAATAATCTCCTCTCATGCTGAGCTGTGTGAGCCTCCAAGACAAATCCTGCTTATGGCAGTGTCCCTGCTAGAGAGCTCAATTTTGCTCTAAGACAACAAACTTCTCATTTCTGAGTCATAACCCAGGATGGCGCCTGTAGCAGTGTTCAGGAATCAGACATTGACAGGAAGGGCCTCTCTGACTGACTCTCACCTATGACCCTAGAATAGTGGGATCCCAGTATTTGATGCCATTGGACCAGTTCAACACTTTGGGTGACTACTGTCCTACTCTCATGTACTCTATATCTTTGATCTCATGTTTGGCTATGTAACATGGCACTGTCAGACCTATCTCACACATTGCGTGAGGAGATGATGATCTACTATACCAACTTCAGGATCCTTAGAAGATCCCAATGATGAGGAATTTGAGAGAAGAGGAGAGGCTTACAAAACATTTTCAAAAACAACATTTTTTGAGCTTTAAAGCATTTAGATATGCTGTGTGGGTGGGTAGGGTTGTCTTAATTCTGGATATTCCAGCTTAGCTAGTCTTCCTCCCCTAAAAATAATGGTGACATTATTCTGGCCAAGGAGGTGATAAAACTGTTTAAGAGATTAAAAGAGAAAAAAATTCTAAAAAAGAAAAGAAAAAGGAAATCAAAAGTCTCTGAGTGGTTCTGTGGCTCAATCCTCAAAGTAACAGGGAATGACTTAAGCAAAAGCCTGATAGAGATGGACTAGGGATTTGAACTCAGGTTCTCATGCTT
Organism: Acomys russatus; assembly: GCF_903995435.1. NCBI lineage: Eukaryota > Metazoa > Chordata > Mammalia > Rodentia > Muridae > Acomys > Acomys russatus. The sequence goes on along the minus strand of NC_067138.1, from coordinate 77,666,426 downwards.
GCATCATAAGCACTTTTACACACTAAGCCATTGCCCCACCCTATAACTTGTTTGTTCTTTGAGAGTCTTTTATTTTTCTCTTGGCATGTGCACATTGAGAATAACTTCACTTGGTGTAAACCATGTTGCTATTCCTTTTGATGACATGCAGATGAGATACTTTAGGCCTTTCCAGGATTTTTAAACTGTGACCCTCAGCAGGGACAGGAAAGGGCAGTCACATGACTACTTCATTGAAAGGCATTTCTTGATGGCATCCTTGTTTGATTGCTCCTCCTGCTATGACTTCTCTGGAGTTGGCATGGATGCCTCTAGGTTGATGCTATTCAGGCCAACAGTAAAGATGGCCCATTCAGCAAAGCTGAAAAGATTTATCTGCCCACAGAATGAATTAGCAGTTCTTCATGAATGGGCTTATGCTGTGTAACTGTGCTCAAGAGATCCCTGGTTTAGTCATTCCCAGGAGCAAACCCAAATGTTCTCTTAGTATTCTATGATCCATTGGGGTTCACACATCAAGGTCTCATTCCCATAATGTTCAAGAAGTGTTTCTCTGAGTTATTGAGAACAAAGTTGAGACTCTTGGGTACCATCCTAGAGATCTCCGTTTGGGCTAAACCTAACCACCTATTTAGTTCTGTCTCTCACAAACTTTTCTGTTTGTTTCCTCTTCTGTAGTCACAATGACCCTTCTGCTTCATTGCAAAGTTTGTTCCTATGGCTGGACATTTGTACACTCTCCTACCCTTCCATGAGTGCCTCCTCCTAGACCTCACTCCAATCCCTTCTTTATTCTTCCTGTTTGAACTTATGCACCACACCTTCACAAAGGGCTTCCTTATCCAAACTAAGTTTCTTGTTTTCTCTTTGAGAACATCCTGTGGGTTGCTTAAGGTCATAGTCTTCCTTCCTTCCTTTTTTCATTCTTTCCTTCCTTCCTTCATTGTTTCCCTCTCTGTTTCCTTCCTTCTTTCTTTCTTTCATTTTTCCTTCTTTCCTTTATTTTTTGCAGGGTGTGTGTGTAGACACAGGGTTTCTCTCACTCCTACCTGTGCTCAAACTTGCTTGTTAGACCAGGCTGCCCTCAAACTCACAGCATCCCGGGAATAAAGGAATAAAAGAGTTCCTACTGCCTGGTGATTGCTCCTCCTCCTTCGTATTCTCTTCCTCCTCCTCCTCTTCCTCCACCGCCAACTCCTCCTCTTCTTCCTCCTCTTCCTCCTTTTTTTTCTTTCTGCAGTCATGTATCTGCTGAACTGCTTATTCTTTGTTCTTTCCATTGTAAGCTCTAGAAGCCTAAGGACCCAGGTTGCTTTGTTTCCATTGGGATGTTCAGCACCTTGGACAGTACAGACAGCTGTGGCAACATTGTTGGGCAACAGAGGAGCTTGAACAGAACATCTATTAGCAGGAAAGGCTACTAGACATTTTCTTGCTTTCAGCAGGAAAATGAACCAGTAACAGACCACACTGTTCATCATTAATGCACTCATTGTATGCAAGAGAGAAACAGTGTTAGCTCAGGAGCTTCTACTTTGCTTGAGATTTGTCACACTTCCTGATTTCTGAAATCTTCAGCAGAGCCTGGATAAAGATGAATCAATACTTCTACTGGTTTTGGTACAGGATGAGGTATAGTAAAAGAATCCTATGGAAACAATAGGGGCACTGGTCACTTATAAGAGACAGAAAGAACTTGAATGAGGAAGTCACAAATCTGTCTATGAACTGAATGGGCACACAACCAGAGATGTGGTCCAGAGGGTAGGGCTGCATCTGTAGGCCCAACCTCTCTGCTTTTCTATGAAATTTGTCACTATAATACTGTGTTGATATCCACCTCTTGAAGGGGCAGGAAATGACTTATGCCTCACTTATTCTGAGCATCACATTAACACATCTCATTGATGAGGCTTTATTTGTCTTCAAAATACTCACTGAAAGGGCATCATGCAGTTTTTAGTTTCTCAACTTTATGATACAGGAAAGTACATATAACACAGACAAATTTCAAGTACTATTTGATCCTTAATCTCCATAGCTACCACTCAGCTGTCATTCCCACACTGATATGAACACAAATAGTTTCTGGGTGACTTAATTTAACTGTTGTCTTCTGGGAATTTTTTCTTCCTGTATTATTTTTCAATTTTATTTTTTGTGTGTTTGTATTTTGTGTGAGTGTATATCTGTGCACTACATTTATGCATGCCCATGGAGGCTAAAAAAGGACACATGATCTCATGAAATTGGAGTTTAAGATGGATTTTAGCCTCCATGTAGGTAGTGAGAATTGAACCCTTGTCCTCTGAAAGAACATCCAGTGCTCATAACCACAGAACCATCTCCTTGGCCTCTTCAGGGAATTCTTGACACTATTCTGGTGTGGGAAGTCAACTCTAATAAGATAACTGAGCCACTAGTTTCCTCATTGATCTCAATCATCCAAAAGGGAAATTAGTAGACTACCGGAGCAACAGGAAACAATGAATTATTCTGAAGTACGATGGCTTCCCACCATTTCCCAGATGGAGAAACTGAGGCTCCCCAAAGGCACAAAGGTCACTTGGGCACCACTTGGATTCCCATATCATACCTACATGCCTGTTTCAGAAGTGTTTTTCTATATCTAAATCCTTTTGTTTCTTCACATACTTGTGACAAGGTGTTGTCCTTTGACAGAGGAGGTAGTCCAGCATCTGCTTAGCAGAGTAAATGCTGGGCCCATTATATTTTACAACACAAGTATGGCCATTTCACTGAGCTCAGGCTGGACTAGATGCCTGCCCCAACACTGCGTGGGGATGCATGCCATGGCATGTGCCTGGAGATTAGAGGACAGCTTCATGTCATTGCTTTTCTTCCTGAATCTGTATGGGCATTCCAGGGGGTCAAATGCCTCCTGAGCTATGGTGTGGCCTTGTAGCTGGTTTGCTTAATGAGGATGAGGTGAATGCTGCTCCATTGTTTTGAGAAACCTGATACATAAGCCTGATACATACTTTTCTCTCAGCTGCAACAAAAGCAATATAAAGGAGTGGGGTGGTTTCAATAAGAATGGCCCCAGAGGCTCAGATATTTGAATCCTTAGTCACCAGAGGGTGGCATTATTTGATAAGGATTAGGAAGTGTGGCCAACCTAGCTGGGTAAACGTTCTGCAGCTCCATGTCCCTCACCTGGAAGTGTAGTGGTATCATGTGCGATCAAACAGGCTTGGTTAGGCCTATCTTGCCCTAATGCCTATAGCATAGGAGTTTTCTCTTAGGCCAGCCTCATTCAGTGCTTCCAGTTTTCCTTGGCAGATACTTTCCTTGCCAGATATTTTGGCATCTCCAGCATCCTAGAATCTCCATTACTTAGGTTGGTCAAGAGCTCCAAACATAGACTATAACCCTGCTAGACACTACCTATTCTTATCAGCTGTTTTTCGTTTTTTAATATTGGGAAAAATCCTCTACAACTCTGTAACTCTTGCATTTTGTATGCCTAACAAACAAGTATGGCTTGACACCAATATTTGCTGCCCATCTTGAGATATAGCTGTACTGCCTTGGATGGTGGCTGAGTGCCTGAATATCTAAACCTTGGAGAAAACCTTTCTGTATGCTACCCCATTAGAAAGGATGCAGCCATAGTGGTACTTTCTGCTTACATAGCCCTTAATCAGAATCTTTCTCTTAAGTGAGAACTTTTCAAATGAGTTGAGTCTTTGCACATTAGACCCTTCAATCCATTGGGCTTCATCCCCAAGACAGCTTTCCTATTGCCCCAGGGCAAAGTCTATGATTCCCTTTGATGCCACTAATCTTAATGATTACAGTTATTTTGTCTGCACACACCTTGTCTGAAACTTTAAATGGGCTCAAATTTCTTTCCTCATCGAAGTTCACATTTTATAAATTTTCACTGTAAAACTGCCTAAAATACTGAGTAATAACCACGCCACAGTCTAAAATTTAAAAATTACCCTTTCAAACAAATTAGTTCATTACTTTTCAACTTGAACAACTCAAAATTTTAGAACAAAGGAACAAAGCAGGCAAACTTGTTGTCAGAGTATAACATTAGTGGCTTCTGTATCAGTTCCTGATGGATCTGACTCCTTTCTGAGGCCTTGTTAGTACCAGCTTCCCTCTCTCCATTTCTGTCAGCATTCTGGCCTTCTGAAAGCTCATTGTAATTACCTTTTCCAGTTTCTTGACAGAATCTCAGGATTTCTCTAGACCACAGCTTTAAACTCTACCACATTATTCCTGCAAACCAGTTCTGAGGACCCATAAACCACATGTTTAGGCTTGTCACAGCACCAGATCTGCTCTAGGATTCATTTAAATTTTTTTAAATTTTAATTTTTTACATATGTATTTATATCATTACACATAAATATAACTAAGTACATATATCAAGAAGAAGCATGAAATAATCAGGAATTATAAAAATGTTACATTCATAATGTTTTGGCTATTTGTATTTGGCAAACTCGAAGAAAACACCTTTCCTATCTCGTTGAGTCTAAAATCCTGAATGTAAATCAATATTTATCATCCCTTATCTCTATCAGCTTAAAACATCTATCTAGACCTAAAAACATCTTAATCCCTAAACAACTAAGCTTAATTGTAAGACTAAACTATCTGGTCTTTAACCCCAGGAAAGACGTTAGAAAGAATAAAATTAATTACCTGAGTAAACCAAAAGTGCAGGTTAGAAGATTCCAAAATGAAATAATGACAGAGACAGTTTGCTGCCTTAACAGTCACCCAAATGTGAGGCACCAGAGTACGTGAGGAAGTCATATCCCACTCTCCACTCAACTGTGGAGAATGTTCTGACTGTTGGCTAGATCTGGGTTGACCATATCCCCTGGAGGGGGAGACCTGGTGGCACTCAGAGGAAGGACAGCAGGTTGCCAAGAAGAGACTTGATACCCTATGAGCATATACAGGGGGAGGTAACCCCCCTCAGGAACAGTCATAGGGGAGGGAAATAATGGGAAAATGGGGGGGGGGAGAATGGGAGGATACAAGGGATGGGATAAACATTAAGATGTAACAAGAATAAATTAATAAAAAAAATAAAAAATTAAAAAAAAAAAAAAAAAAACAGTCGCCCAAAACTCTATATGACGTTGGAACATCATCATCAACCTTCTGGCCCAGTATCTCTGACAGACATGTTTGTGAGGGAGGAACTGTTGAGGACTTGCTTACTCCGTCTTGGCAGAGTTTGGTTGACTCTGCCTGCATCCAAGCTTGTCCATTTTAAGGCAGAGTCCTGTCTATGGCTGAAATGAGGATATTTTGCCCAGTGGCTTGTTTGCTTCATTTGAAGCCATCTCCATAAGAAGATTCTTTGATGCTCATCATCTTCTTTGAGGTAGACTGGGTGTGGACAGGAATTAACCTACATTGTTGCCAAAGAATCTTTAAAATAATAAAAACATATTTAAATGCCATATTCTGTAGGTCTGTGAGGTTTTTGAGGATCTTATCTAATTATTTTACCTTATCTATCTATAGAATTATATTTACCTGTTAAACATAGGATGTGTTGATTTTTCATATGACTTTTCTCTCAGAAATGACAAAATACCTAACAGAAGAATCTTAGGGGAGGGGGAATGTTTTAACATGAAATTTCTGTCCATTTTGGCAGAGAAGGCATGGTGGAAATCCTAGCATCAAAAACCAGGATGCTAGAAGCTTCTCACATCTTGGTTAAGGAAGCAGTGAGTTACAGAGGCAGATACCATTTTCAATGTCTGTTCCCATGTCAACTCATTTCTACTAGTTGGGCTACAGTCTGAACTAGCAGCGATAGCAGCAGTGGTGGGTCACATGTCCCACTACATAAGCCAAAGAGGGACATTTCATATTCAAATCATATGACTTAATATAATCAACCTTGTAAAAGCAACTTTCAACAATGGGGAAGCCAAAGGTCCCAATGACTCTTTGAAATTCATGACAATCAGCCCATTACAGCAGACTTCAGGCATCAGATGACTGGAAAGGGCAGCCAGCAGAAACATCTTCTCCTCTTCTTCAGGAGAACAAACACACTCTGAATCCAGAGGGAAAAAACTCTACATGGAACAGGCTATTGGATTCACAGTGTGGAAAGACTTCTGCTGTGTTCTTAAGGTCTCCTTCCATTTTTAGCCTCTGAAAGGGTTTCATTTTGCCTTCACAGTGGCAGAATAACAACAGCACAGCTCAAAAATAAGTTTTCATGTACATTTCCTTGTTCAATTTTTCACATCCTTTTTTAAAAAATTGTACATTCTTTTTCAGACACCTAAATGTTTTATTTGAAATGTATCTTGATTTGTAAATTAGTTTGTCTTCTAGAAAAAACCCCACACCATTTATGCCAAAAGGAATTATGCTATATTAGTGGGTACAGAGGAGGGTCTTGAGAGGTCTGTAGGAGGAAAAGAACCAGTAGCAAGGTTGTAATGAGAAATGGAAGAGATGCAGCCTGTCTGAGAGTCTGGCTAGGAAGTGAGGAGGTTAAGGAAGAGGTCAATCTTAGGAGTTGTGGGAGGATGATAGTCTTCAAGGAGACACTTTGTCTCTCCTCTTGTGGATCCAACTGTGCTGGCAAGTTTTATGTCCACTTCACACAAGCAAAAGTCCTCCAAAAGGAGGAAGTCTTGTTTGAGAGAATGTATCCATAAAATAGGCTGTAGGGAATTTTCTTAATTAATAATTGATGGGAGTGGGCTCAGCCTATTGTGGGTGGTACCACTCCTGGGTTAGTAATTCATGGTTCTATAAGAAGGCAAACTGAGCAAACCATGATGGGTATGCTAGTAATCAGTACTACTCCGTGGCCTCTGCAGCAGCTTTTGCCTCTAGGTTCCTGACCTCTTTGCGTTCCTATCCTGACTTTCTTTCAGTGATGGTCATAAGGCAAATAAGCCTTTTCTCTCCAAGTCACTTGGCTGTGGTGTTTCATCATAGCAATAGTAACACTAACTAGGGTACCAACCATTGAAACAATGGTCACCAAGAAATTTGAATTTCTTATGAGTCTCGAGATGACAAAGTAAAAGGTTGGTCCCTAGTCCCAGCCAGGCAGGGAGCCTATTTTTATTAAAGACATTTTGCATAGTTCTGACAGCTTTTCAGATCAGCTTGCCTTCAAGACTAAAGGAGAGACAGTGATAATGAGTGGGACCATACTTTTACCAGGATTGATTAGTCATGTGTGTATTTTGATGTCTACTTAAACTTAACCTTCATGTCTGGATCCCAAAGATGGACTTGGATTAGAGTAGCATGCCACTGGATTTACTTATTAGTTAAATCTTCCCAGTGTGGCCTTACTGAACAAATATCCTTTCTCTGATTTTCACTATTACTTATCTCTTTAATTGAATTGTTGAAGATGGGTGCCAAGGGCCAAGTCTGACTGCAGAAATTTTGGTAACACACAGGACATGGTGATTGTCAATGGCCAGGCCTGAATTATGATGATGAACATAGAATGACTTCCATGCCTCTAGGTTCAAGGATGGGAGATGACACTAAAATAAACAGATGGCAATAACTTTCCTTGAAACTCTGAGACACTGAAGGACCCTCAGGCTACTCAGGCTTCCAGATGGATCCAAGGATATAGGAGTATGGGTTGGAGGATGGAGAGAAAGAAAATGAGGAGATATATTGCCATCCTCTTGGAGTATGCAAATGTCAATTTCCAGGCTCTGGAAGAAGAGTTCACAGAGCAAGGGTGGCTTTGCCCTTGCTGGAGTCATTGTGGATACACATTGGTCATGATCATGGATTCCTAGATCAGAGGGGATCTCAACCCATTGAGCAGATGAAGGTGAGTTATTGCTATGTGTTTATGGAAGCTTGACAGGAAAAGAAGGACTGGACTCTGGATGTCTAGATTCCTGAGAGGAGAAGGGCCACAAACCTCTGTGTTATTTAGTCCTCTGTTGTGTTGATGTCTCTAGGCATTCATAGCCTACTGTGTACTGTATCCATCCTGATCCCTTTTAGCATCAGAATGACTTCAGTGTACTTCCTGTCTTGGCTCACAAACTAAGAGGACCTGACTATTGATTCTTCCAGTCTTTTCATTCATCACTTCAGGTCACTGATGTTTGTACCAGGGTTAGTGAGGTTAATGGCTTGGAGCATATTAAATAACTGATGGATTGTTTGGTAACCAGAAGGACACAGTAACTAGAAGTTGAATCTAGATTATGGCAGAGTTGGCCTGGCTTGGCTGTTTCCACTCCAGGAAGCCTTCCCTGATTCTCTTTTACCCTATACAAAATAAGAACTCCCTTTCTCTCTGTCCTCAAAACACAACACTGTGCTTCGTATTGCTCATTTCTTTGAGCACTGGGGCTGATATTACTTAGCAGGATAGTTTGGTCTTGAGATCAAGACTTTAGCCAAAATTTTATCTCTGCCACTTCCTAACTGACCTCTTAGACAAGACTTTCAATAATACTAAACCTGACTTTCCTCATCTGTAAATTTTGAATGCTGTCAACAGTACCAACATCACTGGTTCTTTTGAGAAATAGTTACATGTATGTGTGGGTTTGGGACTCAGGTTTTTATTCTGTTGATCTTTAGAGAATTTTCTGATGTATCTGGGTTTGTGTTAAATCAGTGCTAATGTAAATAAATTAGTGGACTTTTTAATAAAGAGAAGACCTTGCTACTACTCATGTCACTTGTTTTATGGGCAAGGTACATAGTAGGTACATAAAAATGTTGGTGGAGTATCTTTATAGGGAATAGACTCTAAGGAGAGTGGTCTTTGTCTTGCCTCCTGTGTCCTACCCTCCTGGTGCTACCTGCTGTATATAGCTTGGTCCCTAGCCTGATGATTCCTTTAAGTTCTTCAATGGTGGCCTTGTGTGTTTGCAGACACCATGAGGCAGGTGGCCTGGGGTGCACACCCACATAATTCGGCCTTGCTTTGCATGCACATATATATTTTAGAAATGTTTCTCTTAATCATATCTTGAATTAATGCAGGCCTCGTTCATTCCCAGCTCTCATTACCCTCTTAATTAACTCGGCACAGATGGAAAAAGTCGGAATTGCTCTAGCCGAGTTGTTCTGCTAGGTTTAAAATGAGATGGCAGATGGGAGGATGAGGTGGAGCGGGCCGGCTCAGAGGGAGGAGATGAGTTTTCAAGCTGTCACCGGAGCGTCAACAAACGCTCCATCTGTTGGTGGTAAGGCCTGGCTGAGGATTCATATGAGGGGCTGATGTGTACAGGGCCAGTGTAGGCTAAGGCTTGTAGACCCTGGCCATTTCAGGTATTCTTAGGATGAGGACCATCACACTGGGAAGGACACTAGGAGTTCTGGGGACTATGTGGCTTCAGACCTTTGCCCCAGACAATGATGGAAACATCTGGGCCATACACTGTCATGTGGGAACCAATGTAGGGCTGTATTTCATTTTTTTCAGTGAAACATTAAGGAATGAGTGCCATTAACCTGACATACTATCAGATGCGGTTTCTAAAATACATGTTGATTTGCTGCTTGAGACATGTCACTAGTTCTGGTTTTCTCTGTCAACAAGACTGGTTTTGGCTCTCCCACATCTGTCTCCATCTCGCCTTTAGGCATGGTGGCCTGCTCTAGTGGCTCTGTACCCTGAGACCTAATTCTGGGATTCTCATGTTTGAGTGTTGGCTTCCTACATCTTTAAAGAACACTCATGCTTTTAAAATTTCTTCTTCAGGCTCTTATGTTTCTCCCATCAAAATGTCTCCCAAAAGAATTCTTTACTTGTGAGTGAATTAATGAATGAATCCCTAGTAAAAACTTGTGAAAAGGTTTTAGATTTTTCTTGGGGTTGTATTTCAATCCTTAAAGATCACGGACTCTTAGAGTTGAAAGAAATCCTCTATAATTCGCTGTGTGTCCTAAAGATGAATGCTTAACCCTGCATAACATCTAAAACAAAGCACTCACTATCTCCTATGATGAGTTCTTGACTGACGAAAAGACCTAACTGACCCACTGTGATGTTACTTATTGTGATGTGTGTGGGAATAAAATAACTAGACCCCTATTTGTCACCATGCACAAAACTCAAGTCCAAGTGGATTAAAGACCTCAACATAAAACCAGAGACATTAAATCAGTTAGAGGAAAAAGTGGCGAAGAGCCTGGAACACATTGGCACAGGAGACAACTTCCTGAACAAAACACCAACAGCCCAGGCCTTAATGCCAAAAATTAATAAATGGGACCTCATGAGGCTGAGAAGCTTCTGTAAGGCAGGAGACACTGTCAAGGGAACAAAGCAACAGCCTACAGACTGGGAAAAGATCTTCACCAACCCTTCTTCTGTCAAAGGTCTAATATCCAAAATATATAAAGAACTCAAGAAATCAAACATCACCAAATCAAATAACCCAATTGAGAAATGGGGCTCAGAACTAAATAGAGAATTCTCAACAGAGGAATATCAAATGGCTAAGAAACACTTAAAGAAATGCTCAGCCTCGTTAGTCATCAGAGAAATGCAAATCAAAACAACACTGAGATTCCATCTTACACTCATTAGAATGGCTAAGATCAAAAATTCAAGTGATACCACATGTTGGTGAGGATGTGGAGAGAGAGGGGCACTCCTTCATTGCTGGTGGGAATGCAAACTAGTACAACCACTTTGGAAATCTATCTGGTACTTTCTCAGAAAAATGGGAATAAGGCTTCCTCAAGACCCAGCCATCCCACTCCTTGGAATATACCCAGAAAGTGCTCTACCACACAACAGGGACATATGCACAACCATGTTCATAGCAGCCTTATTCATAATAGCCAGAACATGGAAACAGCCTAAGTGTCCCTCAGTAGAAGAATGGATAAAGAAACTGTGGTACATTTACACTATGGAATACTACTCAACTATTAAAGACAAGGAATTCTCAAAATTTGTGGACGAATGGATTGAATTAGATATTATCATAATGAGTGAGTTCACCCAGAAGCAAAAAGAGACAAATGGTATATACTCACTTATATTGAGACACTAACTCAAGGGGTATGTCCCATGAAAGACTTTACTTACCAGGAAAGTGGGTCAGAGGGGAGGGCATCCTATTGGGACTTTAGGTGAGAGAAGCATGGGAGAATGGGGAAATAGAAAGATCCAGAGGGTCCTGGAAATCTACAAAAAGAACATTATGACAGGCGGATCTGGGTCCTGGGATTTTTCCTGCTCAAACTATGGCACCAGCCAAGGAAAATATAGGCAGTAAACTTCAAACCCCTACCCAGACCTAGCTGATGGACAGGACATTCTCCACCGTTGAGTGGTGAATGACGTCTGACATTCATACAAGCTTTGGGGCCCCATTTCTGACCACGTCCCCTTGATGGGGAAGCCTGGTGACATTCAGAGGAAGGATAACAGGTCACCAAGAAGAGACTTGATACCCTATGAGCATATACAGGGGGAGGAGGTCCCCCTCAGTCACAGACATAGGGGAAGGGAGTAGGGGGGAAGCAGGAGGGAGGGAGGAATAGGAGGATACAAGGGATAGGCTAACAACTGAGATGTAATATGAATAAATTAAATAAAAAATAAATTAATGGTGAAAATGAAAGAGATGTATGCAAAACCACAATTAAGTCACTAACACGTCACTGGCCCATGGAGCAACCAATCAATCATAATCGATCTTTAGAAAGAAATAAAAATGTTAGTAAATATAAAAAAAATATGCTACCTCTTCCACAGGTTGATCCTTTGGTAGTCTGATTATAGCCTTGGGACTTTCTTGACTTTGCCACCCTCAATGACATCATGGATTGCTCTCTGCTCTCTGACATCCTGCCAGATGATAAAGTATTAGGGTAACTTTTTTCTCATGTCCTGGTAATTTGCAAATAGTAAACATGTCCCAGATGTCAGAGTGACAAATATCAGGCATTGGTCTTAGCACCTCACTCTGATATTTAATTTATTAGCTGCTCGACGTCAAATGTGTGACTTAATCGTTCTAAGCTTTTCTTTCTCACATGTATAGGATTAAATTAGATTATCTTTGCTATAATTTGAATCTGAAATGTCTCTCTTAGACTCATATTTTGAATAATTGGTCTCCAGATGGTGGCACTGTTATGGGAGGTATTGGTACCATTCAGGAGTGGAACTTGGTCATCAGAAGTAGATCAAATGTGGAAGCATGCATCTGAAAGCTTAACCTTGGTTCCAGTGCTTTCTTTGTCTTCTGGTTTGCTGACAAGTGAGGATACCATGCCAAATGTTACCACTTCTATGGACTCTGTCATGCTTTCTTCTCACAAGGAATGAAAAGCTTCAGAAATAGTGAACAGAAATGAAATTTTACTCCCTTACAGTTATTTCTGACACATATTTGGTCATAGCTATGAAAAGCAGCTAATGCAGAAAATTAGTAACAGCAGTGAGGATATTGTTTTGATAAATATGACCACATGCATCTCAAACATTTGGAACTGATTTGGGGAGGGAACTGGAAACTTCAGAGAAGTCATACAATATGGGTGATTTCTATAGAGTTTGGAAGACAAAATGCCACTGAAAATGTGGACAGTGAAGACTGTGCTCATGAAGTTTCAGATGATACCAAGGAATTTATTGTCAATGGATCTGACAGATGAAGATAAAGCCATTTATTTTTTTATTCTGGCAAAGTATGCCTTTATGTTTTGCTTCCATCCTGGAAATCTGAGTGAGACTGAACTCAAAAGTAATAAACTAACTCATTTGGCAGGGAAAATTGCAATATTGCCTAGCAGTCAGGTTTGGACAAAGTTGTTGCAATCTTCTTTTAGCCAGGTTTGCATTAGAATCCAGAATAAAAAGTAGAAAAGAAATACATGAAATATATGCAGTATGTTCAGAAAAAGAACCCATGTCAAGTTGCAAACAAAATTGTGAGGAGATAAAGAATGTTAAAGAGTACCTGAGCTCTTTGCCCTGGAATAATGGGAAGAGTGTTTTGCAAGCATTTCAGAAAGTGATCAGACCCTACCTACCATAGTCTGTAGTATGGTATAAAAGTGAAAATATACACAAAAGAATTTATCTTAAAGCCATAGATCATATAGGACATTGTGCTGGATAGTTTTATGTCAAGTTGACACAACCCTAAGTCACCTGAGAAGAGAAAAACTCTGTCAAGAAAATGCTCCCATAAGGTTGGGCTGTAGGCGTGCATTAGGGTACTTTCTTAATTACTGATTGAAGTGGGTAGGGGCTACTGTGATGGTGCCATCCTGGGCTGATGACCCTGGGTTTTGTAAAAAAAAAAAAAAAAAAAAAAAAAAAAAAGAGGCTGAGCAAGCCACAGGAAGCAAGCTATTAAGAGCCCCCTGCATGGCCTCTGCATCAGCTCCTACATCTAGGTTTCTGCCCTGTTTAAGTTCCTGTTCTGACTTGCTTTGATGACAAACAGTGATATAGAAGTGTAAGCCAAATAATCTCCTTCTGCAACTTGCTTTGTGGGCATGGTATTTTATCGCAGCAATAAGAACCCAAAATAAGACAGACACCATAGTGGAAAGGGGAAAACCTGCCCAGGGAGGTGCTTTTCCAGATCCAACTACCCAGGTTAGATCCACCACTCAGGCATCCAACTGTAATCCAAGGGTGACCAATGTTGTGTTGTTTTTGTACACATGCATAATGCAAGTGTTATGGGGTCCTGGAGACTTGCCCCTAGATTATAAAGGAAAGCCTTGGAGGGGAGTGCGCAGCAAAGTCAGATCTCTTGTGAAGTTCCTCTGTCAGCATGAAACATGAAGCTGTGGAGGTGAAGCTTTAATTGCAATGGAAGCATCAAAATGTGGCCAATATCCGAAATGTGGGAAATCTGACCAAGGAAAACTGCACAGGGGGGCATATATCTGATGCAAGAGAGAGAGGTTATGTATGTTGTAAATGGCAAGACTATATGTGTGAAGAAGCCCAAGCACAGGAGATCTAAAGTGATGTCACTATATGTCCCAGACAATAGACATGAAGCCACAGGTTTAGTGTTAGCCCTGCTAGGCTTTAGCCTTGCTTTTGTCCAATCTTGGCATCCTCCTATTCCTGTGATTTAGAAAGAGAATAAATGTTACTTTGTGCCATTGTATATTGGTAGTCTATAACCCTCCTTTTTATCTTTTAAGGGTGCACAGTTAAGAGTTTGCCTTGAGCCTCAGGAGACTCTTTGAACTTTGGATCTTTGATCATGGGTGAGACAGTTGAGACTTTGGAAACTCTTGAAGCTGGACTAATTATGAGTTAGCCATGAAACTTTGGGGTCAGGGATGGAGTGTCATGGTTTGAATGTGAAATGTCCTTCACAGCTTCATGTTTTGGATGTCTGGTTTCTAACTAGTCACACTGTTTGGGGAGTCTGTGGGATTTTTAGGAGGTAAAGATAGGCCAACAGAAAGTTGGCCTTTGAATGTTATATACAAATCTTGGTCTGGTGCCCTTCTTGCTTCAGGATCTGCTGTGATATGAGGAGCATCTATTACATTTCCCTGCACTCATGATCTCTGCCATGTCTTCCTTACCATCATGCAGTAAAATCCTCTGAAAGTATGAGACAAAAATCAATCTTTCCTCTTTAGCTTCTATAAGGTATTTGGTCACAGTAGTGTCAGGATAATAGATAAAGAACTTTATGACTTATAGCATTTCAGGTTGGGTATCTCTGATGTTTGCAATTTTACTGCATAGACTTGTTCTTCCCTTGTCTGATGTCATGGATCCTCTTTCTATCTTCATCCCTCCACCACTAACTCCAAGTTCACTGAATCTCAGTTTCCTGGTTCTGACCAAGTTATCCTCCTACTTCTGTCTTCCTGTCTTCTATCAGCTGCTGGGCTCCAGCCCTGTTATCTCCAACCTTCATAAGTTAGTTTCCCACTTTCTGCTCCCATTTTGAAATTCTCCATATTTCCATTCCAAAACTCTGTTACCCATATTTGCAAAATTTCTTTCCCAGCTGCTATCAATAAAAAAACTCCAATTGTTATTATAAAACCTGTCTAGTTGTCACTTGTCTTTTGAAGATCTTCCATACCTTTCTTTCCCTTTGAGATAGTCTGTGGTTTTTCTTTGTACTCCCTTATAGGGCTGATATCACATTGCATACAACTCAGTGTGTGTGACTAGTCATTTTCAGTGTCTCTTCTATGGGGGTCACAAGGCAGGGAAGTGCTGATCCCTGTATCACACTGAGATCCCCAATCTCTCTGTATCCCTGGCATTGGAGACAGGGCATGGCAAGAAAAGGTTTTTGCCCTTATGACTTCTATGGCTGCACTTCTGACCCCATCCTCTTTACACACCTTTTTCATGAGAAAATGACAGAAGTTCTTAATCAGAACTTCTTAATCACACCACATTATCCTTCTAAGATGCTTTTACCTCCAGGAACCTACTGATCTACCACTCTAAATTACTGTAATTACCACAAATGATAAAATAGCAGCTTTCCCAGTTTTCTTTACCCTTGCCAATTTGCATATGCTAATGCATTAACAGTTTCCTGACTTGTCTCCCCCTGCTGGCTCTACCTCCTGCAGTTGGCTTTCACTTGGCTCTTCCTGGGTAGGACTGTATTCCTACAAGGAAGAAAAAAGTTTTCAGAAGCTCTTACTAAATTCAAATACAGCGAAGAAACACACATCCAGTATTAAAAATGCAATGAATCATTAAGGGAAATCTTTTCCTTACGCTAGGAGGAGTCAGGATGGTGAGAAGTACAGTGAAATGATAGTGATGAGAGACCTGGTGCAAGCTGCTACCTTCAATAACCTTGATCGGGTCCGCCTTCCTCTCTGGCTCTTAGATTCCTCCTCAATAAGCAGATGAACAAATGCATTCCACACCTTGTAATACAGAATTTTAAGTAAAAAACATTGTAAAATTTATAAATCCTGAAATTAACCATCTTATCTGTATTTAACAACACAGGACAATAGTATGATGTACATGTCTACTGTTGTGCAGCCCTCACAACCATCCATCTCCAGAACTCTTTTTATCTTCCTAAATTTAAGCTTCAGTCTTATTAAGTAATAACTTCCCATCCATCAACACCCCCAGCTGTTTCCAATCACTACCTCCTTCTTGCCTCTATGTGTATATCTTCTTGAGGCGTCCTATGTAAGCAGAATCACATTGCTCTGGCTTTCTTTGTAATTGGCTTATTGCACTTCGCATAATGCATTTAAGCTTCCTCATGTTGAAGCATGTGTCAGAATTTCCTTCTCTTTCTAACACTTCCTTTATAAATAATGTCATCACGTGACAGAAACAAGATATTCTTATCTATTTGTTTATTGATGAAAACTTGATTTGCTAGTGATATAAATTTTACAAGTTAAAAATATCTTGTAAAACATGCAGAGCAGTGAAATTTTAGAAGAGGCATTTAAGATGCTGAGCCTTGATGTTTCACTTGACTTTGAATCCTGGTTAGTGACCTTGAGGCATCATGCTGCAGTAACTATCTGCAAGGCAATTATGAGGCTAACCATCTAAAGCATGTCAGAGACTTTAGATGTGTGTGTGTGTGTGTGTGTGTGTGTGAGAGCCAGAGGACAATCTGAGTATTGTTTTTCAGGAACCACCTATATTAGCTTTTAAGACATAGGTTAGGCCAGCCAGTCAGCAAGTCCCAGGGAACTGCCTGTGTTTACCTCATGAGTTACATGGATTACACAAGTGCCCAGATATTTAAGTGAGTTCTAGGTATCAAGCTCGGATCCACATGCTTATGAGGGACTGAATTTCCCAACAGCTATTTTTCTAGTCCCATTCAGCATATCCTAACCATCCACCAACTCTGTTCTAGCCAATTAACTAAATGCTGGTGATAGAATAGTGTATGCCTTTTAGAATGCCTGAAAATAAGAAGAAAATAAAGAAAATAAAGGAAAGTAATATGTCAGATGGCACTGGGTGAAACAGTAGATTAAGTAGGGCTGTAAGAAAACTTTAACTCAAAATATACAATGCCTATAAGACGTCCAGGGATAAAGATAGAACAGAGATTGAGGGAGGGTCAAACCAATGCCTGGTCCAACCCAAGACCCACCCCATGATAGAACCAAACTCTGACAATATTAACTTTACTCTGTCATGCTTGCAGACAGGAGTCTAGCAGAGTTGTCCTCTGAGGGACTCCACTCAGTAGCACCTAGAAATAGATATGGAGACTCACAGTCGAACATTGGGTGATGTGTATGGAGCCTTGTGGAAAAGTCAGGGTAGGGAGAAAATGACCTGGAAATGACAAGAGCTTCATAAGAAGACCAACATAGCCAACTAACCAGGGCCCAGAGGGGCCTGCTGAGACTAAAGCAGCAAGCAAGGACCTTATATGGACTGGATGTAGGCTCCCTACAATTATTTCCCCATTCCAGGAATGCCTTGCCAGGCCACAGGGAAGAGGACATGCTCAGTCCTCATGTGACTTGATGAGCTGAGGTTGATGGGAAGGGGGTGTGTTTCACTTTTCTGAGGAATAAGGGAATGAGGAGGAGGGAGAGGGAGGGAAGGTGAAACTGGGAGGTGAAGAGGCAGGGGACTATAACTAGGGTATAATGGGAATAAATAAAGAAATAAAGAAGAAGAAGAAAGGTAATATGTGTTGAAGGGATGATGCTCTTTGATACAAGGTGAGTGGGGAAGGACTCCCAGGGACACTGAATTGTGAGGGTAAACTTGGGGAGGGAATACTGGTAAGGAAAGACAGAAAATGCAAACATCCCAGAGATAGTAAGCTGGCATGCTTAGACAGGAACATGCCTGGTGTAGTTGGAGAGAAGTAAGGTAGAAGTTAGCTGGGGACCAGGGCAAGAGTTAGCAAGGAGTTAACACTGCAAGGTCAGGTAAGATAGGGTGAATAAGTCAAAAGGGCATGGAAGACCTCTCAGCAGTGAAGTGATTCAGTCTAACGCAACATTTTCAACCATTATTCTTCCTTTTAGATTAAAAATTAACTATAATAGGGACAGGAGTGAAAATAGGAAGACCTATGATTATAATAAACTAGGCCAGACACTGGTAAATATTTTTCTGTGAAGGACTTGACAGTAAATATTTTCAGTTTTGAGTGCCATATGGACTCTGTTCAGTTATTCAGTTCTGTCTTTATAATGCAAAAGTGTTCACAGACAACATGTAAACAAATGGATGTGGCAGTGTTCCAATAAAGCTTTATTTACAAAACAGGTGGTGGCTGGATCTGCCTACAAGCTCTAGTTTTCTGATTCCTTCCCTAAGCAAGGATATGATAAACTGAAACAGTGGTTGACAACCAGGTTGTGAGAACCAGTGACTATGAGATAGATTTGGAGAAAAATAAAATAGAACTTGCTGTTGGGTGACATATAAAAGGCAGAGAAATTGAGGATAACTAAATCTTATTGCCTGAACAAACAGAAGTTTTGAGATTGCTGCTTATTGAGATGGGGGTCTATGGATGGAAGAAAGTGGATGGGGAATTTGTCTTGAGTTATTTAGACATGCAAGGTGGAATTGAGCAAGATGTTAAGTGTGCTGGAGATGAGACATGCTGAAATTGCTAGAGGGATCTGGGATCATGATATTCTCTAAGGTCACACACGTGGAAGGAGATTAAAAAGAGGAGATAAGATAGTGTCTGAGGAATGAGCCCAGGAACACAGAGAATAGAGAAACAACCATCAAATGCAGACAGAGAAGAGTGGCCATTGAGGTAGAAACATGGCATTCTAGAAGCAAAGGGAAGGAAGTATTTTTAAGAGAGTAGGATCAACTATGTTTAATGCTACTGCATTGGATTGAATAGTGTTTCCCCATTCATGCCTACTAGAAACTTTAGAATGTGACTTTATTTTCAAATTGTATTTTTGTTGTTATAAATAGTTAAGATGAGGTCACACTGCATTAAGATGGGCCTTAAGTCCACCAGCCATATTCTTTATGAGAGACAGAGGTACACAAGGGAAAGAAAAGACTCTTGAAGACAGAGGCCCAAAATGATGTAGAGAAAAGCAAAGGATACCAAGGCCAAAAGCTGCCTGGAGGTGTAAAGAAATATTCATTGTTTGGATACATCAGAAGTGGAATCTCATGGCTGACTCTTTTGTTTTGAGTTCCTAGCCTTTAGGACTCTTACCAACAAATTCATTTCATCTGAAACCATTTGACTTGTGGTCCTTTGTTATGGCAACTATGAGCAATTATATATGTTGCTCATGAATTGAAAGGACAATTTTTGGAAAGTATTGTGAATTTGGCAAATTTGGCATGGAGAGTTTCATGGATGATCCTAGCAGGAGTTTTTTTTTTTTTTTTTGTAAAGTATAAGTGTGTGTGTGTGTGTGTGTCTGTCTGTCTGTCTTTCTGTTAAGGTTTGTTGATTGGGCTGAAAGTAGTTGGGGACTGTATATGAACAGTCATTTCATTTTAGAAAAAGAAAAATGGAGAGAAAGTATGAGAAATTGGAGACAGAAAACACTTCTAACATTGATAAAAATGATCTGGTAGCAAGGGAAGAAATGAAGATGTAGAAGAGAGAGATGAGATATGATAGTGTCACTGAGGGCTGGCTTTGTTAACAAGAGGAAGTGCTATAACATGCAGGTGATACAGAGATGATAGATAGACAGACAGACCGACAGACTGGTAAATAGATAAAGAGATGATAGATGGTAGATAGATAGATAAGTAGGTAGGTAGGGAGATAGATTTATAGATAGATAGATAGATAGATAGATAGATAGATAGATAGATAGCATGAAAGTGAGGAAGCAGTGACATGGAAAGACATAGCCTTCAGATGACATTAGGACTAGAAGTTCTCTTCTGCTTTTTCACATGTCTTTGTGAAATAGGATTCAAAGACTTCAGCTGATACCAAATTAGGAATGAGGTAGTAAAGCTTTGGATCAAGAGAAAGAAGGGAGACAAAAGAAGTGAGTCACTGGGAGAATGTCGGTAGATGGCTGGCCAGCCCAAAAGACTCACTAGAGTTTACTGTCTATGAATATGGAGGTATGTTCAACGGATCCAGTGTTTCCCTCTCATCACATTTCATATTCAGCTGCTAATCTATATGAAAGGCAGGCAGAGGTCATATTAAACCAGCCAGTAGAATGAAGCAAGAAAGAAACAGGATAGGTGAAGATTGTATTGTTAGCTATAAGTACGTAACAAAACATCCTCCAGGGCTCTGGTTTAAGGCAACAATAATTATTAATTTTTCTTGTGACTTCAATTTTTGGCTAGGCTTGGATGAGGTGGCTTGTTTCAGCTCATCTAGTAGCTTGCTTGGAGAAAGGAGGATTTATTTTTAAGAGTGCATGATAATGCCCTCTAAAGGTATTAGGACATTATATTGGGAATTTCAACCTTGTTTTTTAAAAAATAGAGTCTTTGAAGATGTGATTAATTAAAAAATTTGATATGGGAAAATTTTCTTGGATTTATATATCTGTGGCAATGGGAGGCTAGGGGAGGTACAAATGAGGTTATGAGAGAGAAGTGGAGGAGATTTGGGAGAGGACATAGGTTCAATATAAACACTTAGAAAAGAGTGGAGTCATGGGATGATAAGTCAAGGAATTAGAAACTGGAGTAAGCTAAGAATGGGTCTGCTACAGAGTCTCTGAAGGCACATGGTCCTGCTGGCAACTTGATCTTGGATTTCTAGGTTTCAGAACTTGGGAGAGATATTTTCGTGCAGTTCTAAGCCACCTGCCTGTGGTAATTTGTCACAACAGCTGTAGGGAATGGTTACAGATGGTGAATGGACATGTCTGGCAAGTGGGTCCTGTCTGCCATCTGTGAGCAGGCTCAGAGGGCCAAGGGATCTTTCTACATGAGCTTCTCCTCACATGGTTGCTATGTTCCAAGACCAACTGTCTCAAAAGAAGTACTGAGAAGCTCTCTTGCCCTTTATGACTTAGCTTCAGCATCACTTCTGCCACAGTCGCAGTCCAACTCATAGAAAAGGAGAACAAATAAATGCATTGCTCAAAGGGATAGGCATCACACAAGGGATGGGTATGCGGCACACATGTATAAGGAATTCATGTGAGATGGAGATGCTATTGTAGCAAGTATTTAGAATGTATCACTTGATACTGTATCAGGGAAAGGAAATGATGGTCAAAGTGACAGTTTTGATGATGGCAACAATGATGATAACACTCGTGGTGTTGATAATGATGTTGATACTAATGATGACAATAACAATGGTCGTTATATTGATAATGGTGATGGTATTGATGGTGACAATTAGGATTATTATGTTAATGTCGATGGTGATTGGCATGATCTCCAGGTGGGCAAAGAGAGCAGTAAGAACACATGTTCATATAAACTAAAAGCTAGTGAGATGACAGCAATGTCTTCTGGCCTCTTCCACTTTGCTAATGGGAAGAATTACTGGCTTTTGAGCAAGCAGAAGTTAGGGCAACTGAGGTTTTGAGGGGGAATAGTAATTTTAAAGATGAGACAATGAGGTACACTGTAGCACAGTCTGTCCATGCAGTGAGTGAATCAAGCATGGCTTGTGGAATGTCAAAGAATCATTGACTAGTGTACCATCAGATGGAAGAACATTGTGTGGACAATGAAACCAAGTCTGATAGAAATAGTTACAACGAGTGTGAGAGTGTTCTGGAAACATCAGCATGGGACAGCAGGAATGTAGTAGAGAATGCCTTCTTGGGATAGATGTGCTTTGAGGGGCAGAGGCTCCAAGGAGCGTTAGCTCTCAGAGTCAGAGCAGGAATGTGGAAGGCAGTAGAATTGCAGGGCATGACAATGTTTGGGGAAATATGAAGAGGGTGTAGACCCAGGAGGAAAAACAGCCCTAGGGAGCAGTGCCTTGGCAACTCTGAGCTGAGATGTGAAGCATGATGCAAGGTGTGATGGGATAGCTGTGGGATCCCAAGGGAGAAAGCTGTGGTGCTCCTGGACTCTGAGAGCTGAAGGCAAGAGTTCAGTATAACTGGCACTTGGTCAAGATCTGTCAGCTTGGAGGGTTTTACTTCACTTCTGCCCGTGTGTAGTTGTATGTGTGCCATGGTGTGTGAGTGTGAGTGTATGTGTGTGAGTGTGTGCATGCGTGTGTGTGTGTGTGTGTGTGTGTGTGTGTGTGAGAGAGAGAGAGAGAGAGAGAGAGAGAGAGAGAGAGAGAGAGAGAGAGAGAGAGAGAGAGAGAGAGAGAGAGAGAACAACTTGTGGGAGTTGGTTCTTTCCTTCTACTATATGGGTCTGGGATTAAACTCAGATCATTACGCTTGGTATTAAGCGTACCTACTGAACCACATCACCAACCCTAATATTCTCATTCTCTGTCTCTCTGTCTCTGTCTCTGTCTGTCTGTCTCTGTCTCTCTGTCTCTCTGTCTCTGTCTCTTTGTGTCTCTGTCTCTGGCTCTCTGTCTCTTTGTGTCTGTCTCTGTCCCTTTCTGTCTCTGTCTCTGTCTCTCTCTCTCTCTCTGTGTGTGTATTTCTGCAACAATCTAAATTCTTCTAATTCTTGGAGTAGCTACTTCTTCTAGCCTCTCTCCCTTTGCCCATTTATTTTTCAGCAAGCTGTGCAGTGGCAGCTGGAGTTTGAAGCCCAGAACCTCCATCAGTGTTCAAAGACTTGCTCTTTTTGCTCATGTATAATCTTCAAAAGGCCTTTTTCTCCCCTGGTGATCTTCCCTGGGGTGCTCCTGGCCAGCCCTACTAAAATAGAACTTGAGGGCTGGCTAAATAGGGATTTTCAGCTAACAGAGTAAGTCACTAACAGGGGTGAAAATAGAAGCTGGGTAGATCTAGACTTCCCTGTCATCTGTATCAAGTGTGGCACTGGGGGCTGCTTAAGTCATTAGCCACCATGCTATCTCTCTAGTTATTCATAGCAAAGGGAGGAGGGTAACTGGCCAGAAATGCCCTGAATGTAGAGCTCAATCTGAGACCAACCAGCTTGGAGAGGGCTTACTTCAAATGTTCGTAAGGGTATGAAGAGTGGGAGGAGAGTACACATGGGGTCCTCTGGATCACAAACTATCTTCTGAGTTGCTATCAGTTGGGGTCTTGGAGAACTGCCTCTTAGAACTGGCATTAAAAAAGTATGGCTGAAGCCAGGCATGGTGGCACATGCCTGTAATCCCAGCACTCTGGGAGGCAGAGGCAGCTGGCTCTCTGTGAGTTGGAGGCCAGACTGGTCTACAAAGTGAGTCTAGGATAGCCTAGACTACACAGACAAACCCTGTCTCAAAAAACCAAGAAAGAAAGAAAGAAAGAAAGAAAAGAAAAGAAAAAGGAAAGAAAAAAACAGAAAAGAGAAAGAGAAAGAAAGTATGGCTGAGTCATTCTCTGTGAACAGAACAGAAAAAGTGGTTTCTGGTCTGTGATTTTCTATTCTTAAATCATTATATCGAGAGCAGGCACCTGGGGACAGAGATGAGCACACAAGGAGCCTGTCAAGCTCTCTGATATAGAGAGAATTGTGTAGGGTGGGAGGTGAGGACCTTTATCAAACGTCAATGTTCTCTCATTATGCCAAACATCTGTGAGTCAAGACAGTTTGTTTTCTTAGCTCATCTGCCACTATCTGGAGTTTTACTCAAATACTTTATTTGTAAGTCATAATATGAACAATTCACTGGTGACTAATTCTTAGCCATGTTTTTATTAACAAGTGGAATGGAACTTAGTGGTAAACTTGACTAAATGACCCTTGGCTGCAGTTTCAAGTAAAGGGTCACCTAGCAACACAGTTATGTCTGAAAAGTTCTTTGACAAGACAAGTAAAAACAGGGAAAGGAGGAAAGAAAAGAGGAAGACTAATGTAGAAGATGTAAGAAACAGAACTCCCAACAGAGGCTGACTTGTGGAAGTTTTTCCTCTAGTCCTAAGAAAGCATCATTTCTTGGAGGGAGATTGAGGTAGCAGTCAGAAGAAGTCTTCAGGAGTAGTTCTGAGGAAAAGGATTTTACATTTTTTCTGCCTCCAGGAGGAACATATGAAAGTGATATGGAATAATGGCCTGAGTAGGCACAACAACGCATGTTCTAGGAGGGTGCCCTTCATCATGTGTAGTCTAATGAACCTCTATGTGAAGACTTTGTAACCTTATAGGGTCAGGTGACCTGTAAAGAAGGCAGAGGCTACCCAGGGATTTCATTTTCTGTCACCTCCAGTACACAGTTCCTGGGCCTGCCATGTAAGCACCACAATCAAAACACCTCCTCCTACTATCATGCTTTCATTTTTGCTGCCAATATGCCAGGCCAAACCATTACCTCTCTCCTGGACGGTTTCTGTGCCATCATATTGGTCTCCATTCAGCTCTTAGTACCGTTGTTCCATTTTCTTCCTTCTCTTGTGTACATTAAGTCATGGTGCTCTTTAAGAAAACTCCCCAGCTCATTGCTCTTAGAATAAAATCCATGTTGCTATCCCTTAGATCAACATGTGCTGTTTTCTTCTGCTTTACTGCTGACATCATTTAAACCCCTTGTGCTCACTGAGTAAGGGTTACACCTCCTCCCTTTTCTGAGAACAAATTGCTAAAGGCAGAGCTGACAGACCCTCTGCCTACACTGTATTGTACCCTCTGATAGTGTGGTTCTCTGTTGCTTCCCAGGTTCTGTGCCTTTTTACTTTTTCACTGAGGTGCCATGGTACTCCATGGAATTAGCAGCCTTTCCCCACTAGCACTTCATGCAAAGCCTTTTCATGTTATATTTCCCCTGTCACTATCTCCTGTGACTTGAAATAACCCTACTGATGTTTCCATATGTTTTCTGTTTTACTCAATAAACATGATGTGGTTTAGGGGGCTTCCCCCAAACTATTAGGCCAATGTGTTAGTGAATAAATGAGTAAATGCTTCAGATATTCTGAGATTTGATATCTGGATATGTCACCTCCCTATTAGGGGACTTGGAAGGACATTTTTCTGCTGGGTCCTTAGGTGGAGAGTGGCTCATGACACAGGTCCTGGGAGTATAAGATACTTCAGCTCACTGAGCAATGGGGGCGCACACCTTTAATCCCAGCACTAGGGAGGCAGAGGCAGGTGGATTGCTGTGAGGTCAAGACCAGCCTGGTCTACAAAGCGAGTCCCGGACAGCCAAGGCTACACAGAGAAGCTCTATGTCGAAAAACAAACAAACAAACAAACAAAACAAACAAACAACAACAAGAACAAGAACAACAACAAACCAAACCAAACCAAACAAACAAACAAAAAAGACTTAAGCTCTTTCCTTACACAGTACCTTGTATACCATAGCTGCTTCCTGGTTTCCTAGTCATAGATTTCAGATGAGATAGTATGATCAGGGTAGTCTACTCTCTGCCAAAAGATCACCATGGCTTCAACATGCCTCACTGGTCTCCAGTTTTAATCTCATCCCTCTTTCTTTCTTTCTTTCTTTCTTTCTTTCTTTCTTTCTTTCTTTCTTGTTGTTATTTTGCTTTTTCGAAACAGGGTTTCTCTTTCTAGCCTTGGCTGTCCTGGACTTGCTTTGGAGACCAGGTTGGCCTTGAACTCACAACGATCCATCTGCCTCTGCCTCCTGAGTGCTGGGATTAAAGGCGTGTGCCACCATGCCCAGCTCATCCCTATTTCTAACCTGACTAACTGAACCCAGATTCTACCATATTCTTTTTGCCATTCTATTAGAGCACTCTCATTCCTCCTGATGTCTACATCACAAATGGTAATTAGTCTCTCTCAATCTCCAGTTTTACTTTCTCTGGTTTCAGGCACTCATGTTAAATCCCAGTATAAAAATAATGGAAAATTTTATCAGTAAATAATTCATAGATTTTATATGACAATCTGTTATGATATAATGTTGTAATTGTTCTATTTCATTATTATTATTGTATGATCCCTCCTTGCCCATCTACAGATTAAATTTTATCACAGGTGTGTATGAATAAGTAAGGGCAGGTATGCACATACAGGGTTTGGTACTATCTTTGAGTTGAGACACTCATCCTGGGTTGCCATGGATATGTGGAACGTCTTGGAATATCTTCCTATGGGCATTCAAGTTTCATTAATACCATGGTTCATCTACTTTTCACCATGGTTTCTCTTGAAGTTCAGCTGCTCCAGCTGAACTTTTGCCTGCTCAGGCTGATGTACAATTTACCTCCCACAGTCAACTTTACACTACTTATTTCACTGTATGGTAAACCAGTCATCAGTATGCAAGGAATTGATGTGCAGACCGCCAAACTGCCCATTTATATTCTATAAGGGGAATACCAATACCAACAAAGATTTTACTAGAGATGCTCCTACCAAGTATAAGCTGAGTCAACCATTTATTTTCTTTCTTGATGCAGTTTTTCTTGTAACTTGAACTTTATGTGCAGGGAAGAGATTCTTGTCTTATTCTTCTTGTAGAGGGGAACATGTGGCCTAGGAAGAGGACCCCTTGCCTTGGTCACACATAGAGTCACCCATAGGGCTGACTTTAGAATCTAAGTGACTATGGATTTTGGTTGCAGGGAGCTGGCAGCAGAGCTCAGCTTCCATTGGCCTGGGAAAGAAGCCCAAAGCCCAGTCTAGTTTTGCTGTGCTTCTGGACACAATGTAAATGGTAGCAGCTGGTGGCCATTAGGGTATGTGAGACTCTCTTGCTCACATTCTGTCCACAAACATTATCCTTGGAGGCAGTCTCAGCTGGGAGTATGCATCCCAGGGCTATCAGTGCTGCAGCATGCTTGCCTCACAGTCTCCTTTGGGGTCTCCTGACTTGGACAACTGAACAGTTTGGCCATGGCCATGATTGTTGGGCAATAAGAGGACATCACTGAGACCTTGATATGGATCCTAGGTTCAGTAAGGGTGCTTCTATCCTGAGTGGTGTGGTGTTGTCCTTGCAGAGCACTTTGAGTATTTATTAGGGAGTGCATTTGATTGTCCCATTGCTTAGGGGAGCTATTCTTAATTAATCAGTGGGTGGCAGAGATGACCAGCATATTGCCTTGTGTTAGAACATTGTATACCACAAAGCATCAGTTTGTGTCCTGTGGGATTCACATCAGCATGCATGCAAGGGCAACATTTGTTTCCTGTTATACACCCCTTGAATCATTGCCTCCACCTATCCTTGTCCTTGTGTGAATGCACAAAATAACCTATACATGGCTTGAAAACACACAGAACTTCCCAGATGTGCAGCTGCTTCCATGAAAGAGGCAAAGAATGCACTAAAATTTTGCTAAAAATTTACTAAAAGTTTCCCGCATCAGAAAATTGCTGGAGATTAAACACACACACACACACACACACACACACACACACACACACACACACACACCCAAGATCAAAGAGAGAACTAAGGATACCAGTGCAATCCCCCAGGTGTGGTGTGCCTTCGTAGTTATAAATATAGGGAAGCACTTACTTCTTATTTCTAAATGTCAAATACAGAGGAAAAACACTGACAGGATTCAGTTAATTGTTTTCTTATGTCTCCTAAATCCCAGCACACTCATTGCAAGGTAGTACAACTATCTATACTGCCCATATCTTCTCTGTGGTCACCTTTGAATGGATATGATTTTGTTATGTTACCTCCTTTATCTTTATACTACATTGTATTGATTTTCAAAAAAATAGGTAGGTAGGTTATACTAGCTATGGACTTTATTTCATTATATTAAAGAGGCTGTTACAAAATAATTGTTACTGAAAGATATGGGGCTGGAAGGCTGATAGAGTCTGTTGCCTCTCCTCTGAATTACACACCTCTAGCTTGTTAATACCATTTGCACCCACTTCTGGATGAACATTCTTGTGTTTTGTTTTTCTTCTTGAAGCCATACCTGACATTTGGTGATGTGATATTTATTCATTTTAACATGTATAAAGAGCCACTGTATTCCAGGCACATTACTAGAAACTTGGTGTCTATTATGTCATTTATTCTGTGTAGTGATCCTGCTGAGAAGGAACTCTTATCTTCTTGCAGTCATAGGACCCAGGGAGCCCTCAGACAAGTGGAGGAGACTGACATGTAGATTAGTGTTTATAAGCCATTGTGGCCAGACTGCAGGGCCCAGAGGGGAGTTTCATTCTGTGCTGGAGGGAGAGAAGACAATTTTCAATATGGCCTCCAAAGCATCAACTGAGCTGAATCTTGCCAGATGAATAGAGATCAGGCAAACAGAAGATGGAAAGAGTTTAGTTGGTAAACTGCTTGTCCTGCAAGCATGAAAACCTGAATTTTATTGCCAAAATACATGTTAAAAAAATCTAAGCATGGGGATCCAAGATGGCAGCAAGCAGTGTGGACCGCATTTGGAGGCTCCAGTGAACAATTCAGGGAATTGCACAGATTTCTGAGCCAGGAACACCGAGGTTCGAACATCACGGCAGCAGGAGTGCTCCACGGTTCGGAGGGAACAGGGTGCAGAGGACCTGCATGCCCCTGCACACGGGAGAAGCGTGGATTTTCTCTAATCGGAGCGGCAGCGGCAGAGGCAGCAGCACCAGCGGCACCAGCGGCGGTGGCTGAGGTTTGCAGCTCATAGCCTTCCGGTGGAGGTGATTGGTGTGGTGGCTGGTGGGAGTTGCTGTGGGAGAGGGGACTCGAACAGGATTTGGGTCGCGTGGAGCCTTCGGACCCAGACTGGACTCAGCGGACAGTTCGGCCCCAGAGTCCCGGGTACTGGCCCAGCCCAGCAAGCAATTCTGCCTGAGGCACTAACTCAGCTTTGGCCGCAGCTCCCCTGCTGTGGCGCAGGCTTAGTGGAGTGCTCAGTTCCACACTAGGCACCACCTCAGCTTAGCGGCAGCTCCCCTGCAGTGACACAGCCTGGGCTGAGCACTTGGTTCCACCACTGGCGCTAACTCAGAGCAGCCGCAGTTCTCCTGCTGTGGCGCAGGCTTGGCCGAGTGCTCAGTTCCATCCTAGGCACCACCTCAGCCCAGTGGCAGCTCCCCTACAGTGACACAGTCTGGGCGGAGCGCTCAGTTCCACCACCAGCGCTAACTCAGCGGAGCTGCAGTTCTCTTGTTGTGATGCAGCCTGGGCGGAGCACTCAGTTCCAACACCGGCGCTGATTCAGTGCAGCCGCAGTTCTCCTGCTGTGACGCAGGCTGGACAGAGCGCTTGGTTCCACCAGCTCTAAGACTCTGGTTGGACACAGTGTGCAGTTTGAATCCAGAATTCCTGGCTGAGCTTGGTGGATAGTTCGGGCCCTGAGTCAATAACTGACCACAGAACGCACTTTGGGCCAAAAGGCCCTAGCTGAGCTTGGTGCGTAGTCCCAGCCCAAAAATTCTGGCTGGACCCTGTGTACATTTTGGGCCCAGAATCTCTAACTGAGCTCGGCAGATGGTTCAGGCCCTGCGAATCTAGCTGAGTTCAGCCCGTGGTTCGGGCCCAGTGTTTCTGGCTAGACTTGGCAGGGAACACAGAAGGCTGTGGATACCTTGGTCTGATCCAATGCTCATTCAGAGACCCAGAACAATTGCAGGACCCACAGCACAGGGGGGCTGAAGATCACTGGCTGTGAGAGACCAGAACAACAGGGCTAACCTCCTAACATCCACACCAGTGAAGCTTTGAGCTCCCAGCATAGGGAAATCATGAGAAAACAAGTGAATCTATCATCAGACTCCCTCCATTCAACTCTGGAAACTACCCAACAAAAACAAAGATGGCAAGATGTCTAAAGGACAGCGAAAAAGTATACGCAAAAAACCCCAAAACAACATGGCGTATCCAGTTTCCAGCTATCCCAAAGAAACAACCCAGAGAATTCAAATACAAATTCAGATAGTACCTATCCACAAATCCAGCTTTACAGAAGGTACAAGAAGGAAAACTCCATCCTAAAGGGTCAAGTACAACCAAAACTACCCAGGAAATAGATAACTATCCCGTGGCAATAACACAACTACACAAACGCTCGACTGGAAACAACATCAAAATTAAGACTCTTAACAGTCACTGGTCATTAATATCTCTCAACGTCAATGGCCTCAATTCTCCAATAAAAAGACACAAACTAACTGAATGGGTACATAAACAAGATCCAACATTCTTCTGCATTCAAGAAACACATCTCACCCATAATGAAAGGCATTACCTCATGGTAAAAGCTTGGAAAAAAATATTCCAAACAAATGGTCACAAGAAGCAAGCAGGCGTAGCCATTTTAGTATCTAACAAAATAGACTTTCAACCAAAATTAATCAAAAGGGATGAGGAAGGACACTTCATACTCATCAAAGGTAAAGTCAACCAAGATGACATCACAATTCTGAACATCTATGCTCCCAATACAAGGGCACCCACATTTGTAAAAGATCTCCTAAAAAAGCTTAAACCACACATCGATCCCCACACAATAATAGTGGGAGACTTCAACACCCCACTCTCACTGAAGGATAAGTCATTGAAACAAAAACTAAGCCGAGAAATAACATCATTAACCAATGCCATGGGTCAAATGGATCTAAGAGATATCTATAGAACCTTTCACCCAAACAAGAAAGAATACACCTTCTTCTCTGCACCCCATGGAACCTTCTCCAAAATTGATCACATCGTAGGTCACAAAGCAAGCCTCAATAGATACAAGAGGATTGAAATAGTACCTTGTATCCTATCAGATCACCATGCTCTTAGGCTGCAATTCAACAACAACAGAAATAACAAAAAGCCTACACATACATGGAAACTAAACAACTCTCTGCCAAATGACACCTGGGTCAGAGAAGAAATAAAGAAAGAAATCAAGGACTTTCTGAAATTCAATGAAAATGAAGAAACAACATACCCAAATTTGTGGGATACATTGAAAGCAGTGCTAAGAGGAAAATTCATAGCACTAAGTGCCTTTAAAAAGAAATTGGAAACATCGCACATAAGCATCTTAACGACACAACTGGAAGCCCTAGAAAAAAAAGAAGCAGAAACACCCAAGAGGAGTAGACGCCTGGAAATAATCAAACTCAGGGCTGAAATGAACAAATTAGAAACTAAGAAAACAGTCCAAAGAATCAACAAAACCAAAAGCTGGTTCTTTGAGAAAATCAACAAGATAGACAGACCGTTAGGCAAACTAACTAAAAGGCAGAGAGACAGTATTGAAATCAACAAAATCAAAAATGAAAAGGGAGACATAACAACAGACACTGATGAAATTCAAAGAATTATAAGATCCTACTTTGAAGGCATATACGCCATAAAATTTGAAAATTTAAGGGAAATGGACGATTTTCTTGAACAATTTCACTTGCCAAAGTTGAATGAAGAACAGATAAACAAGCTAAATAGTCCCATTTCCCCTACAGAAATAGAAGCAATCATCGATGGTCTCCCAACCAAAAAAAGCCCAGGGCCAGATGGTTTCAGTGCAGAATTCTACCAGACCTTCAAGGGTGAGCTAATACCGATACTCTTCAAGCTACTCCAAAAGACAGAAATGGACGGAACATTACCAAATTTATTCTATGAGGCCATAGTCTCATTGATACCTAAACCTCACAAAGACTCAACAAAGAAAGAGAATTTCAGACCAATTTCTCTTATGAACATCGATGCAAAAATACTAAATAAAATACTTGCAAAACGAATACAGGGACACATCAAAGATATCATTCATCATGACCAAGTAGGCTTCATTCCAGGCATGCAGGGATGGTTTAATATACGGAAATCCATCAATGTAATCCACCATATAAACAAACTGAAAATAAAAAACCACATGATCATCTCCTTGGATGCAGAGAAAGCATTTGATAAAATTCAACACCCATTCATGTTTAAAGTTTTAGAGAGATCGGGGATACAAGGCACTTTCCTCAACATATTAAAGGCTATATACAGCAAGCCAATAGCCAAAATCAAAGTAAATGGTGAGATACTCAAGGAAATTCCTCTAAAATCGGGAACAAGGCAAGGCTGCCCACTCTCTCCATATCTCTTCAATATAGTACTCGAAGTTCTAGCCAGAGCAATAAGACAACAAAAGGAGATCAAGGGTATCCAAATGGGAAAGGAGGAAGTCAAATTCTCTCTATTTGCAGATGATATGATAGTGTACATAAGTGACCCTCAAAATTCCACCAAAGAACTCCTAAAGCTGATAAACACCTTCAGCAAATTGGCTGGATACAAAATTAACTCAAAAAAGTCTGTAGCCCTCCTATACACAAATGACAAGCTTGCAGAGGAAGAAATTAGGAAAACCACACCTTTCACATTAGCCACAAGCAATATAAAATATCTAGGAGTTACCCTAACTAAGCAAGTGAAGGACTTGTTTGAAAAAAATTTCAAAACTCTGAAGAAAGAGATTGAAGATGACATGAGAAGTTGGAATGATCTCCCTTGCTCATGGATCGGGAGAATTAACATAGTAAAAATGGCCATCCTACCAAAAGTAATCTACAGATTCAATGCAATCCCTATCAAAATACCTACACAATTTTTTAAAGACATCGAAAGTTTAATTCTGAACTTCATATGGAAAAACAAAAAACCCAGAATAGCTAAAACAATCTTGTACAATAAAAGGTGCTCCAGAGGAATCTCCATACCTGATCTCAAACTGTACTATAAAGCAATAGTAATTAAAACAGCATGGTACTGGCACAGCAACAGGCTGGTTGATCAGTGGAATCGAATCGAAGACCCAGATATGAATGCACACACATATAGTCACTTGATTTTTGACAAAGAAGCCAAATCCATTCAATGGAAAAAGGATAGCATCTTCAACAAATGGTGCTGGTCTAACTGGAGGTCTATGTGTAAAAAAATGAAACTGGACCCATATTTGTCACCTTGCACAAAACTCAAATCCAAGTGGATTAAAGACCTCAACATAAAACCAGAAACACTAAGTCACTTGGAGGAAAAAGTGGGGAAGAGCCTGGAACATATTGGCACAGGAGACAACTTCCTGAACAGAACACCAACGGCCCAGGCCTTAATGTCAACCATTAATAAATGGGACCTCATGAGGCTGAGAAGCTTCTGTAAGGCAGGAGACACTGTCAAGAGAACAAAGCGACAGCCTACAGACTGGGAAAAAATCTTCACCAACCCTACATCTGATAAAGGTCTAATATCCAAGATATATAAAGAACTCAAGAAATTAAACACCACCAAACTGAATAACCCAATTGAGAAATGGGGCTTGGAACTAAACAGAGAATTCTCAACAGAGGAGTATCAAATGGCTGAGAAACACTTAAAGAAATGCTCAACCTCCTTAGTCATCAGGGAAATGCAAATCAAAACAACTCTGAGATTCCATCTTACATCCATCAGAATGGCTAGGATAAAAAATTCAAGTGACACCACATGCTGGCGA
Organism: Acomys russatus; assembly: GCF_903995435.1. Lineage (NCBI taxonomy): Eukaryota > Metazoa > Chordata > Mammalia > Rodentia > Muridae > Acomys > Acomys russatus. Next base: position 77,633,084 of record NC_067138.1, on the reverse strand, counting down.
GGATGTGGGGAGAGAGGAACACTCCTTCATTGCTGGTGGGAATGCAAACTAGTACAGCCACTTTGGAAATCTATCTGGTGCTATCTCAGAAAAATGGGAATAGGGCTTCCTCAAGACCCAGCTATTCCACTCCTTGGAATATACCCAGAAGATGCTCCAGCACACAACAAGAAAATTTGCTCAACCATGTTCATGGCAGCCTTATTCACAATAGCCAGAACATGGAAACAGCCTAAGTGTCCCTCAGTAGAAGAATGGATAAAGAAACTGTGGTACATATACACTATGGAATTCTACTCAGCTATTAAAAACAAGGAATTCCCGAAATTTGTGGATAAATGGATTGAGCTAGAAATGATCATAATGAGTGAGTTAACCCAGAAGCAGAAAGAATCAAATGGTATATACTCACTTATATCTGCATACTAGCCCAAGGGGCATGTCCCACGAAAGCCTTCACTTACCAGGAAACTGGGACAGAGGGGAAGGCATCCTATTGGGACTCTAAATGAGAGACGCGTGGGAGAACAGCAAAGTAGAATGATCCAGAGGGTCCTAGAAACCTACAAGTAGAACATTATGATAGGCAGATTTGGGCTGAGGGGTCCCGCTCTAACTAAGGCACCAGCCAAGGACAATACAGGTGGTAAACTTTAAACCCCTTCCCAGATCTAGCCAATGGTCAGAATATTCTCCACAGTTGAGTGGAGAGTGTGATTTAACTTTCTCACATTTGACCATGTCCCCTGGAGTGGGAGATCTGGTGGCACTCAGAGGAAGAACAGCAGGTTGTCAAGAAGAGACTTGATACCCTATGAGAATATATAGGGGAAGGTAATCCCCCTCAGGAACAGTCATAGGGGAGGGGAATAATGGGAAAATGGGGGGGGGGAGGAATGGGAGGATACAAGGGATGGGATAAACATTGAGATGTAACAAGAATAAATTAATAAAAAGAAAAAAATAAATAATAAAAAAATCTAAGTATGGTGACATATATGTTTAATTCCAACTCTGAGGAAGCAGAGATAGGTGAATCCCCAGAGCTTGCTGGTCAGAAAGCTCAGGCTATTTGGCAAGTTCTGGACCTATGAGATAACTCATCTCAAAAACCAAAGCAGAGAGCTCCTGGGCAATCTGACATAGTCCTTTAGTCTCCACACATATTTACCATGTGCATATACATCGAATAAACCAATGTATTGAATACATGCAAACACACACACACACACACACATACACACACACACACACACACACACACACACACACACACACACACACACTAGAGATCCCAGTTCAAAGATACAGAGATAGGGATTAGCATGGCAGCCCTGGAATGTTAAATGCTATCCACTATGGGTGCAGCCCAGAATATGACTGGGATGGTGAAGGAGACTTTGGGCCAGGAGGAGACAATTCTGGGTTATGGTTCATGAGATACTAAAGTAAAGCCCTGAAAATCTGCTAAACTGTTCCAAAACCAATAAGGAGCCAAGGATGGCGGATGCAGTGAAATGGTATAGTTAGTGTTGTGCCATGCAAGGCATACTAATGTCTCAGTCTTCTAGAAAGTAACTGATGGTGAATAAAACTAGTTGGTCAAAGTCTTTTAGCATGATTAATACAATATCGTTTCTATTGGACTCTGTGTGAAATTGGCCATCAACTCAACAAGCCAGAAGTCTGGTCACACATTAATTACTATTAACCCAGTATGAGACAGAATTGTGAAATTAACTAAGATTCTGGGCCAAACCTACCCATGGCCTTCTGCAGCTCCCAGCAGTGGGTACCAATCACTTATTAATGGTGGTACAAATTACCATTTCTCCCTCAAAGGCAGCAAGGAAGTCATTTGGTTCTTGGCTGGACCTAATTGTGGATAATTTATTATTATTCTGACACATTTTCTAATTGACTGAATATTAATTGACTTGGACTCCAAGCTGAAGATGAGATATTAAACTGTCATTATGCAAATGCTTGTTTGTGCTCATCCATATCCAACACCATCATCAGTTCTGCTACTCTGAGGGACATTACTGACTTGTGGAGGGTTCTCTCTAGTGACTGAACCTTGACTTTGAAGGTCAACTGGTGACAAAGGTGACGAGGGTTCTACAGGTGAGTAGGCATCCTATTTTGACTTTCTATTGCTGTGATAAGAATGAAATACTGTGACCAAAAACAACTTGAGAAGGGAGTAAGGATGGAGTTTTTTGTTTTGTTTTTGCTTACATTTCCTAGTTACAGTTCACTATGAAGGAAGTCAGGCAGGAACTCAAGGCAGGAAGTAAAGTAGACAAAACAGAAGAACACGGCTTACTGGCTTGCTACCCATGACTTCCTCAGTTTGCTTTCTTATACAACTTAGGAGCACATGTGTAGTGATGGCACCCTGGTACAGTAAGCTGATCATGTTCATATCAATCATTAATTAAGAGAATGCATTTTCTCTATTAAGGGAGCATCTTTCCAGATCACCTGAGTTTGTGTCAAGTCAAATAAAAAAAAAGAAAAAGAAAAACCAACTAGCCAGCACAATAGTTGACCAGATATGCTGGGAAAGGGAAATGACTAGAACTACTGTCGTGGTGAAAAGAGGAGAGGAAGAGGATGAGGCAGAAGCCAGCTGTCTGTATGAGCTTTTTTTGTTTTATCCAGCCCTTCAGTATCAATATAGAAGCTGGCATATGTCACAGACATCAAGACAGAGGCAAGTCATATCTTCTGGAATGTAGAGTTTATTAAGGGAAATAGATGATGATGACCTATTAGCTTTATAGATGCTTACTTAATTAAGCTTATGACAAATGCCATGCAACATGAGCTCAGAGTGATGTGAGGAGTGACTGATTTTGAGAGAGGTTTCTTAGTAGAGCACAAGCAAGAGAGAGTAAAGTAGTGCAAAGGGTAGGCATGGGCAGATGGATTGGTGGCTGCAGTGGTTCAGAAACAGGTCATGTGAGGAAGGACAGCTAGAGGAAAGCAAGGCTTGTGAACCAGTCTGAAGCTGGGCCTCAGTGTACCCCACCTCCAGCCTTTCTTTGTGGGTGGACTTTAGAGGAGAAGGGAAAAGCACCAGGTCTCCTCAAATGTTCCAACAGCAATAACAGTGGCCACAAAGGTCAGGTAATCTCTGGCCAGTGAGTTGTGTGTTATATGTCAATGCTGGCTTCTATGGAGTGTTCTGTTGAGAGACTTCATCCAGGTTTAAGGATGGATCATAGCATTACTGGGATGCAGTGTGAAGCTTCACATGATGGCTATGACTCTTCTATGACAGGAATGTGGCTACGGCTTAGTCTTCTGAAATTTTAAAAATTAATCTGAAGGATATTTGCTCCTTAAATATTTGTGTTAACATCTTCTAAATGCTGAAAATTGGTTACTTAGGCAACAAATACAAGAACATACTTAACTCTCCTCTCTCCAAGTCAATCAAATCCATTTGCATCTATCCTCCAAGTGACTTAACTACCCTTCTGTATGGTTTGTCTTTCTTTATTACACCACCTGTTTTAATTTAAGGAATCAGTCACTGTCCTTTACCCACTCTAGTAAACTTGCCTTTATTCATTCAATAAACATAAATAAAATCTATTCATTGGCTTTACCATGTCTTACCATGCTTTAGGCACTGTCTAGTGGGAACTGGAAAGGAAGGTTTTCCAGGTTTCCTAATAGATCTCATGGTCTAGTTGGGGTGGGGCAGAGAATACAGTGATGTCTAATAAGTAGAGAATTTACTTATTTTCCTAAGTGCTTGGTAGACTATTAGGAGGCAAAGAATGACCATAAGAGCTTCAAGGACATCTCATTTACATAGGGGAGTCAGAGGCAGTTTCACCAACTCAGTGCTAAGACTCAGGAATGAGACTCAGTTGAAGGTGAGCACTGGGGAGGGATGTAGGCAGAAGGAACAAAGGGGCTGCTTGGGATCAGGAAAGTACCACTGTGACTAAGGTATCATGAGGCTTCTGCTCTTAAGAGGGTCGTAGAGAGTAAGAGGGCAAATTGAGATAACAAGCAGATACCTCTGACCCCACACTTAGTAGATACTCCACACCACCACCACCTGTCTTTCACATGCAGCCAGGTTGGATTATCTAATCCCCACTTGTGAAATTGTAGATCTTGCACTTCTCCCACAATTCTTCTGGTCCACCCACATTATCTTAGCTATTGAACCTGTAAGAATACTCTTTCCTTCTATTTCTTATCTCCTGTCCTGGTGATCTCAGAAGCCTTCTTGAGAACAGATGCCCTTTGTTTAGTACCTAGGAGAGGCTAGCCATGATAAGCTTGCTTGATTCCATATTACACAGCCAGCTGAACCTATAGCCTTCTCATCTATGATGCACAAGCACATTAAAATTTACAATCCATACTTGATTTGCTTATGTTTCCATCAATTCCCTCTCTATTAGTCAAGCAAATATTAATTTAATAATTACTATGCCTTGGGAGGTTGACCCAGACAAAGTCAAGAGACTGAATTTACCCAGAGGAAGAAGTGAGACTTGTAGAGAAGCTTCTTAGAGACTGTATATCCCAGCTTTGGCAGGTGGTAAGCTCCCCAGCTTTTGGAATCTTCTAGGATGGACTTTTGCACTGATATAGATAGGTAGACCAGCTGTCAGTGACTCTGCAATAGCAAAGCCTCTGCTTATGAAAAGCAGACTTTATCAATAGATTCTTCCCAGATGTTCCTGTGGTGTAATGTGTATATCTAAAATCTAAAATGCAGATGTCAAGGTCCTCCTCACATCTGGGAATCAGAGACTATGTTAGAACAGCCTAGAAGCTTGCTTTCAGCATGCTTCTCCAGAAACTCCCCCAAGTCCTGAGACTTGAGACCTCTGTGACATCACAAGAGGGTGAGAGATGGGGACAAACTCTCAGTAATACATGTGTGGGTACTGAACATCACATTTCGGTTTTTATAACAACTTCTTTACTGTGTGACCTTGGGGGTGTCCTTTCTTCTAGGTCTCAGTTTCCTCATGTAAAACAGGTTGTTATCTGTCACCTCAGGAATTTCTGGAAGCAAAGAGTCTTTTTCTAAAAATAAAATAATTTATGCTTTACATATAAGGCTCCAATTTTTTGCAGAATTTTTTAAAGTAGAAAATACCTTAGATTTCATGCAATTATTACTTATCTTAATTGGCACTCATGGTGTTAGGATTTATCATGGCATTGTCAGAAGAAAATTTGTTTTGTTGTTCCCACTCCACACGCATGTACTTATTTATTTATATTTTATGATAGTAAGATTACCTTCTGTGAGATTGTATCAGTCTCTCATAGATAGCATTGTTAGCCACAGGCATAGCTGTAAAGCAAATAACTAAGATGCTTACTATTAGGTAAGCATCTGAAACCTTGTGTCTAAACATTGATTCTTGCTGTTCCCCACCCCAGCCCTGGCATCCACTATGGCACTCGCTGCTTCTGTGAGTTCCACTATATAAGAAACATTATTTAAGTGGACTTTTGTAATACCCATTCTTCTACAATCAGTTTACTTCCCTTTGTGCAGTGTCTTAATGCTTCTCTCAGTTGTGCAGGGTCTCTCTTTCTTGCATGTATATGCCATTTTCCCCTTTGGTGTCCATTCACACAAATGACAGACAAATTAGGCTGCTTACATATCTTGACAGTACATGTGGCAGTGCTAACAGAAATATGAGTCCTACTTTCTTTCATTTATTTATTTATTTATTTTTTTATTTTGGAGGACAGAGTTGCTCTGTGTTCCTGGATGTCCTGGAACTCACTTTGCAGACCAGGCTGGTCTCAAACTCATAGCTCTGCCTGCCTCTGCTTCCTGAGTTCTAGGGTTAAATGTGTGCACTGCCTGGCTCTTTTTTACAATTCTTTTAGGTAATTACATAGAACATATTTCAAGAGCACTACATCCTGTTCCCACATCCCACTAGCATTCCCAGTAACACTGCACAGGACTTCCAATTTCTTTGAGTCTTTATTCTTGCTTCATTTATCCATTCATTTGTCTAGCTTTTGTTTATCAGCTACTATAAGCCAAGCTTAAGGCTGAACCCTAGACATGAAGACCAGTGGGTGTTGGATACCCTGGAACTGAAGTTACAGACAGTTGTGAGCTACCTGGTGTATCTGCTAGCAACAGAACCTGTGTATTCTTTGGGAACAGTAAGGACTTTAACTGAGCCATTTCCAAACAATGTTGAACCCTAGGCACCAGGGTCTTTCTGGTTGAGTACAACCAAGTGACTTATGGGAAAATAGTACCTTCAACACCAGAATATATCAAGATCAAGTTGTGTGGGTTGAATGAAATGCTCCCAATAGGTTCACATGCTTGGACACTTCATCCTTAAATAGTCTAGATGCTGCTTGTGAAGTTGTGGTCCCTTTAGGAGATAGAGCGTTGATGGAGGAGTGGATCTCTGAGAGTGGGCCTTGAGGTCTCATAGTTTCCTGTTCTGTTTCCTGAGTGTGGATACAGTGTGACGAGCCAGCCTTCTCTTTCCATCTGCTCCTAGATCTTCCCTCATGATAGACAATATCTCTTCAGAACTGTTATTCAAAAATAATTTTTCTCCTTTAGGTTGCATTTGTCTGGGTATTTTATCACAGCAACTGGAAAGTGACTAGGCAGAAAGGGAGCATGAATGAGGGCAGAATGTTGCCTCATTGGAAGAATACTGAGAAATGCTTTGAAGGATGAGTAGGAGTTAACCAGTATCTTAGTTAGGGTTACTATTGCTGTGCTGAAACATCACGTCGAAAGTAACTTGGGGAGGCAAGGATTTGTTTGCCTTATGCTTCCATATCACCTTTTATCATCAAAGGAAGTCAGGACAGGACATCAAGCAGCTCAGGAACTGATGCAGGGGCCACAAAGAGAGCTGCTTCCTAGCTTGCTCTTCATTGCTTGCTTGGCCTGCTTCTTATAGAACACAGGGCCTCCAGCCCAGTGATGGACAGGACAGGACCACCATCCACAATCACCTGGACTCTCCTGCATCAATCACTAAAAAGTAAATTCCCTACAGGCTTGCCTACAGCCCAATCTTACGAAGGACTTTTCTTAATTAAGGTCCCTTCCTCTCAGATGACTTTAGTTTGTGTGAAGTTGACACAAAATTATGCAGCACAGGCAGGTGTGTGTGCCTGCCATTGTCCTAATGTGGCACATTTTTTCAGTTCAGACCAAGACAAGACGTGTGTGTGTGTGTGTGTGTGTGTGTGTGTGTGTGTGTGTGTGTGTGCCTGTGTAATTTATGTGTAGAACATTCATAAAGTTGCCCATAGACAACAGTAGGTGTTGGATACTCTGGAACTGGAGTTACAGACAGGTGTGAACTGCTGGGAATAGAACCTGGGTCTTCTTCAAGAACAGTAAGCACTTTAACTGAGCCATCTCTCCAGTTGCAAGACAAATTGTTTTATTTTGATTGCAACCTATGAGGACTTAGTAGAAGCAGAAACTTTGAGTGGCTTTGGAAAGGGGATGATTCAATCTCTAACAACTTCTGAGGCATCCATTGGAGTAATCATGGGGACCTAGGAAGAGGACTGTGCCTTCTGTGGGATTGGATTGGTTTAGCACAGCTGTCCCCTGCTATATCACATGGCTTTTTTCCAATAGACTTTGCACTTAAATCACTAAGGACACAGATTAAAATTTCATGGTGATTAAAGAGCTTCTTTCCTCTACCCATGCTTTTCCCAGGGGTTTAACCTCTAATTAGCCAAACGTTCACTTTCTGGGGAGTTCCAGCATTTGCGATGTAATGTGTTAGTCTTAAAAAGAAACCAACATCATATTTTAAAAGTCACAGTGGCAGTTGTTTTGGGTGAATTACCATTTATACATTTCCATCTGTGAGTATTTTTCTGGAGTACCACCTGCTTTCCACACTTTGGTAGTAGAGAGTCCAACAGATCTTATCTTAGAATAAATGTATTTTATCTATAGTAGTTTCAGCAACTTTTTTATCTCACAAAATAATCTCCCTCTAAATACAAATCAGATTTGAGAGCTGCAAATAGATGTGCATGCCTTAAAAAAATTCCTCCCCAAATCTCTTGCCTTGGAAAGTCAATCTAAGGGAAGAAATTCACAGTGACAATGAAGATGACAGGAAACCTGAAATAGAAGACCTTTCTTGTAAAAAGAGAGCATCCCTGAGCCATAGGGAGGGCAGAAAAAAAAAGCTGAATGTCACTAGGAGCCAGGGTAGGGAGAAATCCTATCTCTTAACCCCAGGGGCCTGAGCTCAAACTTCTTGTAGGCTCCTGTTCTCATGTGACACTCATTAGGTTACTTAACAGCCATGGATTTTGTTTCTTCATCTGTCAGGCAGGAATAGTAACACTCTCTGAAGAGCTTCCTATGGGAGATGCCTTCTGGGGGTGTCTTCTTCCAGTTCAGGTTTCTCATGATGCTGGCATCCTGGGTGACATCTACCAGTCACTCTAAGAGAACAGCTCCTATTGGTTAAGAGCAAAGGCTTCTGGGATTAAATACTTTAGGAATATGCCTAGGGCATCCAGAGCCCAAGAATAGATTATGAGCACCTTAGAAATTAATTGAAAGCACAGTTTTTAAAAATAAACTTACATATAATAATAAATTCCAGTTTCATTTTTGAATTTGGAATTCAAAGAAAGTTTTACTGAGAGCTATGGGCACTGCCTGCCTATTTCCCCAGGAATGACTTTATCCTCCTTTGACTTTAAGGGGCTGTGGCTCAGGGGAAGAGATGCTCAGAAGACCTTTAGCCATTCTGTTATCCTCGCCTTTGTTGGGAAGAATAGAAGTTATGCAAAGATGTTCAAAAGAATGACTGAAATAGGATAGCTTGTTTTGATCTGTGGATACAGACAAATGTGCAAATACAATGGGGCAGAAAGTTCCTAAGAATAGCATGTTAGGTACCACTTGGATAGGAACATAGGGGTCTGGAGCATCACTGTTTTGGCTGGGTGATCATATCAAGGATCAACCAGACTGAGACCTTTAAAAGTACAAGATTGCTACTGATACTTTCCCTGGAGGGCAAGATGGAACAGGAGGGTTGTCAGACCTCAAAGTGCTTGATTTTCTTGATTCCGACCCCTGAATCATAGGACACATCATGGATTTAATGACAGCCTTGAAACAAAAGGAAAGAATGATATGTGTTCACTGTAGCATGCATGCTGATTTTGGAGATGGTCACCAGATGTGGTTTAAAATTGACATTTTTTTTTTTTTTTTTTTGCATTTTGAGAACCTGACACTTCACAATCATGTTAGATCTCTGAGAAGTATAACACAAAATGATAGTACTGAGTGAGTTAACCCAGACTCAGAAAGACTCACATGGTATATACTCACTTATAATTGGACACTATCTCAAAAGGGATGTCTCATGAAAGTCTTCACTTACCAGGATATTGGGATAGATGTGGAGACTTCTTATTAGGACTCTAGATGAGAGAAGTATGGGAGAATGGGGAAATAGAAAGATCCAGAGGGTCCTAGATACCTACAAGAAGAACATCATGTTGGGCGGATCTGGACCCAAGGGTTCTGCTCAAACTACTGCACCAACCAAGGACAATACATGCAGTAAACATTGAACCCCTACCCAGATCTAGCCAATGGACAGGACATTCTCTACAGTTGTGTGGAGAGTGGGGACTGACTCTGACATGAACTCTGGTGCCCCATATTTAACCACTTTCCCTTAGTGAGGAGGCCTGGTGGCACTCAAAGAAAGGATAAGCAGGCTGTCTCCATGAGACCTGATAGGCTGTGACCATATGGTGGGGGAGGAGGTCACCTTCTGTCACAGACATAGGGCAATAGAATAGGGTGAAAGAAGAAGGGAGGGAGGGAGGAATGGGATGATACAAGTGAGAGGATAACAATTGAGATGTAATCTGAATAAATTAATCAAATAAAGAAAATAAAATTGACAAAATTTGTTTTTTTTGCATTTTGAGAAACTGACAACTCACAATCATGTTACAGCTCTAAGAAGTGTAACACAAAGAAAGTTTCTTAAGCCCCATGACAGTGGCTCTCTTTCTCTGGGCAGGCAGATGAGGAAGTGCTGCTTCTGGAGATTTGTCCAGTTTCTGTCCCTAAGCCTAGCCCAAATGCTTCCCTGTTCCCTCCATTTCTATGGGTTGGTCACAGCAATTAACATGGTTGAGGAGATTTGTTGCTTCATTCTTTCTTTTATATGATGCTCCATTGCCTGGGACTGTTCTCATGCATGTGCAGTAGGGACCTTTCCATTTCTTCAAGAGGTGGGTGTTTGATGAGAGATAGCCAGGCCAAAAAAAATTACAATGAAAAGTAGAGTGAAGAAGGATCCCATGAAGAATTCCCTTGGGAAAGGATGCAGAGCAAGAGAGACAAGGATTAGAGAATCATCTTCCCCAACATGATGCATAGGAGGGCCACCTCACCCAGGGGTGCTGAGCTGATGAGACCTTATCTCAAAAATGCAGAACAAAATATAGAGGGTAAGCAGACGAGAGTGATAGGGTGCCTTTGGGGAAAGGAACCTTTGTACTTTAGGTTATCAAATCTATTTGGGAAGAAAGTATGCTAGGGAGCATCCCCTGTTCCTCCCCAGAAGACAGAGAATGATGGCCCCTTGGAGAGAAGACTGAAGGGAGAGAAGAGAAACCTGGCCCACAGTTAATTCCCAGAGTCCCTGCTATCTGCCACGTTATCTCTGCTTCCTTTGAGCATTGTTATGCCTTGGTGCCACACTTTTACACAGTACCATGCTCTCTGTGCTTCCTGTTATCTGCTTTCTGGGGGTCTAGATTCAGGATTGGTCCATAATAGCTTTGATTTTGATAAGAAATTTAAGGAGGTGGATGCTGACCTGTGTCTTCAAAGGACACATTTTTGATGACCTGCTTTGAAACTACAAAGATAACAGAAAGACAACCGTGACTCTGGAAAACATAACAGATAGTATGGAAGAATTAATTAAACACTGCTCTGCTCCTGGCTTGACAAATGCTGAAAGGATTGTTAACTGTGTAGGTGCCGTACATCAATACAGTCACTTGGATCTTGTGACTAGCTCAGTAGCTTGGCAGATAGTCTTGTATCCTGAACCGAGTTGTGGGAGGCAAAACAGCATCTTTCAGTGTAACCTTAAAAATGCCTCTTCTTTCTTTGATCACCACCTAGAGCTGGGTGTTAAGGAGAGGGCGTGTCTTTGAAATTTTGAGTTGTAACTAGGTCCCAATACACAGCTGACTCTTATCCCTTCACTTGCTCAGCCATTTCATCCATCAGATAATTATGTACTGCCTCCTCTGCTCCAGGCCTTGGAGTAGAGTGTGGCATAAAATGAGTGACTTGCAGGGGGTTAGGTGTGGTGATGTGTAGTAGTGATTGTCAATATGACGGGGTGTAGAATCACCTGGAAGGCAACCCATGGTTATGTTTTAGAGAGTATCTAAATTGGGTTAGTTGAGGTGGGAAGTTTCACCCTAAATACGTACAGCTTCATTCCATAGATGGGACCCTGCACTACGTCAAAAGAAAGTGAGCTGAGTAGCAGCATTCATCTCTTATTGTTTTCTGACTGTAGATGCAGAATAAATGCCTCGCTCCCTCTTACTTCGGCTGCCATGCCTTCTTTGTCATGATGGAACGAAACTGAACCAAAATAAGTGAAACTTTTATTTCCTCTGGCAGAACTTTCAGGTATTATTTTGAAGTAGCAATAAGAAAGCAAATAATAGACTAATACAAGGTTGTGTGTACGTGGTAGAGGGTTTGCTTAGCAAATGGGTCTAATCTCCCAGGACTACAAAATAAACAAATGACAACAAAACAGGTGACCTGGATAGTTAGGATTGAGCTTTGAGCAGCAGAGGACAGAATGTGAAGAGAGAGTTCCGGGGGTTACAGGGTTGTCTTTGCTGAGCATGGTCAAGGCCAGTATGGTGTGGAGAAGAGACTGGAATGGAGGCCCAAGGGGTGGAATTTCAACAAGCTCTCTTAAAATTAGTTTCACTATAGCTAGAATGAAGGTTCTGACCTTTCCTCAACCTCCTGCCTGGCCTCAACACCCCTGGTCTTACCATACTACAGCACTCAGTTTTATTTTAGTTTTTCATGGGTCTCTCTCTAGCTCTATGCCAAGACTTTTGCACTCTTCTCTTCCTCTTTCTCAAAGGCCCTTCACACCCACATAAAACTGGCCCATTTTCTTTGAATCTCAGCTCAGTGCTCACACTTTGGGTGGCTTTATCTTACCAGTCTCACTGAAGTATGCTTTCTCTCTTGCCATCTACCTCCAGTCTGGTGTGGTCTACCACAATCTCATTTGCCTGCTTGTGTGATGTGTTTTTGTTTTAGAACATGTAGATCAAAATAACTTTTCTTTGTCTCCATTGTGGTCTTGGTGCCCAGCGATGATGCCTGACATATAGCAGGAGCTCAGTCAATAATTGTAAAATGAATACATGATCTTTAGATTGATCAGGCTCAGAATTTCATTTCAAAGATCCCAATATATTAGAAATCACCACTGTAGCCTGATGACCCTCTCTAGAACAGTGAGCACAGGAGCATGCATCTCTGCACCTGGAGAAGCTCCTCAGCTAGACAGGGAGAGGCCACTTGGAAGAAGCTATACTTGCCTTGCTGGAAATAAGCTTCCTCCCATCCCTGCCATTCTTTCCAAACACCATTCCAGACATCAAGTAGACTTCGTCACCATCCCATGCCAGCTGGAGTCTCCAGGGAGAAGCCCTAAATCACACATTCAGCCTGAGGTGGGAGTGTAACCTGGCCTCAGCCATATATCACAGGCACGTGGCATGCATTGTATATCATCCAGCTCCATAAAGCCTCCTGCACCCAGGGAAGCTGCTTGAAGCGCTTCGCTGAGCAGCAGCTCAGCTAAGGAATAATTGCCCTCATCTGTAACTTTTCCTCCACCCCAGAAGGCTGTCTTCTTTCTTTCCCATTCTCTCCACTCTTCTTTTATTCCTCACTCTATTTTCTCATCCTTTTTTTTAAATCCCTTCCATTTTTCATTTCTTTTCTTACCTTTTTCTAGAAAATTGTCATGTGAGAGCTGGAGAGAAGACTTGTTTGTTAAAGTGCACTTGTTGACTAATCATGAAGATTCAATGCAGATCTCCAGTACCCACATACAACAACTAGATGTGGTAGTGCATGCTTTTAATCCCAGTTCTGGAGAAGCAGGGATATGTTGGTTCCAGGGACTAACTAGCTACCCAGCCTAGCGTAATTGGCAAGTCCTAGGTCCCAATGAGATACTCTATCTTAAAACAAACAAGCAAACAAACAAACAAACAAAACACCGGGGGATGGCTTTTGAGGAATGGCATCTAAGAAGGAAATACACTCAAGATTGATCTTTGGCCTCCAGAAACTTATGCATATACATACCACTGGTACCTAGACATACACATATAGAAAGTTGCAATGTGGTTAAATCACATAAACTGAGGACAGACATGAAGAACTCCTGAGAGGCTCATAGAACCCACAGATAGCAGAACCAGGAAAATAACCACTGGACTGTGAACCCATAGGGAGAAAAATGAGGTGTGGCCCTAGTGATGCTCCACTTCCAGGAGGGGCCCTGTAGGAGGGAGAAAGGTGTAATGAAGACTGAAAGAGACACAAATTCAGATCCCCACTTTCTGTTAGACTTTATAAGATGTGTGAGGACATTCTCGGAATCTTGAATTGGGGGAGGCTCTGGAGACAGTCTGACATGGGTTCCAAAGCCTGGTCACTTGGGTACCTCTCTCCTGCCTCTTTTTTCCTCTGTCCAAGTAAAGAGTCATGTGTCCCTCACAAAGCTACTGTGAAGAGTGGAGCAAACAGGGTGGGCTTTCTAATAAAGTGGTAGGCCTGGGTCGGCTCCTTCAGAGCTGTTCTTCCTGGGAACACTGTATGACTTTTCCTGAGGAGACATGACCAAATATCTGTCCTCCAACAAAAGAACAACAAATCAATTCTAGCCAAGCTTTGCTTGGTGAACCAGTGAGTTTATGGAAGTTACAGGAGTGTGGGTGAGGGGCTCCTATCAGGAGCACAGATGATTCAAAGCCATCAAATCTCAACCTAAAACCGCTGGTAAGTAAGCCTCAGGGATCATTCTGTTTATGTAATGGTGTCAAAGTGCTTCCACTTTCAACATTGAAGTTGTCCTTGTTACAAAAGTTACATACATAGGCAACAGATGTGTTCAACTCCAGTTGCATTTCACAAAAGTGGCCAGAGAGACTCTTTTCCACAGTGATCCTGATTAGTCCATGCCCTCATTGTCAGAGAGGAGTGGACCTAAGTCAAGAGATTGAGTCAAGAGAACCCACATATACACATATTACAGATTATCTATATATAATGTAGATAATGAACACACATACAGGGAGAAATATATAAGTACAAAATGGAGAGGTAGCTAAGAGAGACAAAGAGAGATAAAGACACCCATGCAAAGGCAGAGTAGAGGGTATGAGTAGTCGAGGTAGAAGGAAGGAGGATAGAGATATAAGGAAAAAGGGTCAATGCCTTTCAAAGGGGTCTAGAATGTACAGGGGTAGAATTTTCACAAACCATATGATAAAGAACCAAAAAGAACTCTGCCAAGGACGCTGCCAATTCTCTTTTACCTCTTCATAAACTATCAAACTGGTTACATTTGAGGAATCTTGTCATAAAGAGGTGAGAGAAAGAGCAGCAGGAAGGTGGGAAACAGTTTTGACATCATCCTACAGCCTCCTGAGATTGCTGGCTGGACACTGAATCTTGGAGAAAGCAGAAACCCGGCAGTGGTCTAGCAGATTCTTCCACTGCACCAACACCAACAGAATCTCAGAGGGAAGTGGACTTGGCCTCCTGCTTGCCCCCAGATTCCATCAACATGCTGTCCTCAACTTAGTGCTCCACTGCACCCACAGGCTATGCAATTACTTCTTCTGAGTATTCTGCACTTGCTGGCTATATCACCTCAGTATTCAGTGTCATCTAACCAGTGTCAAGTGTCAATCCTCCCTTGCCTTCATTCTATATAGTCACCTGGCCATGCTCCTTTACCTCCCAAATACCTCTCAGCACCATACATGGTAACAGACCTCATTTGTTCTGCTCCCACTCTGTCCTGGATTTTCTGAACTTTGCTACATTTCCTAATTGATCCTCTGCTTCTGGGTTGTCTTCCCCTGAGGCCTGTACTGCCTGTATTGCACAGAAACTCACAAAGCAAAGCCTGGACTATTGTACTCACTAGATCAGAATCCTAGGGCATCTTCTGGCCTTTGAAATGGTGCCTGAGATCCAGGATCCTATGCCAATGGAAGCCATCTTGTCTTGTTCCTGCTTTGCCCACTTTCCAGTATAGTCACATGTGTATCATGGGGAGTGATGCCACTCTTCCTCCAAATTTCTTGCCCTGTTCTTTGTTCCAGGAATGTCCCAAATCCCTCACCATATGACCAAAGACTTGCCTCTGAGATTAATTTTCATGGAGTCACCTTTTAGTTTTTCAGCCAGGATTTTTGTTTCTCACTGTGTTAACCATGGACATAGATTGTTAGAGCAAGGCTTGCCCACTAACCTAAGAGAAATATTCATGGGTCTCTCATGTCCTTTGCTGGGTGTCCTCTCCTGCCTTGGGTAATGATGAAACTCTCAATGATACCATGGCTGAAAAGGACACAGCAGTCAAGCATTTTTCTCTACCTTGTTCAAGAGCAGGGTGACTGACACCTCTTAAGAGTGTCTGAAATTACCTTTCTGAATGAATTAGATATTGAGCCCAGAGAGGAGAAAGAAAGATTATCTGACCTTGAGCATTTGCTGTCGCTGTGTAGATGAGGTAATAGGAGCTTGGAAAGGATGGTCCATGTAGCTTTATGAGTGGACAAAGCAGAATCCCTTTGTTTTCTTTGGCTGACCTAAGAGAGCACCAGGGAAACTCAGATGGCTATGGAGTAACATCTGCTCCCCATTTACAGGGCCATTGGAGCATCTGGACTGGCAGCTGATGTGGCGTGTGTGCTGATCAGAGAAGGTCTGGAGTCCCACAGATCTGGGTGTCATCATGGCCCACGCATGTGCCTTGAGCTTTCCAAGACTCAGCCTTTCCAGGCTTTTGAGTAGGGTGGGGAGAAGGAGAGTCTAGCTTCATGCTATCAAGGTCCCTGGCTCTGCTCTATGCTGCCTCTGTATCCTGATTATCCAGAAGATGAGTCTTGAGTTTCCCAAACTCCTTTCCCAAATGTTCCTGGTTAGAGAAAGTCATTGGGATTCTAGAGGAGATGCTAACAGAGAGACTAATGCCTTTGAAGTTGACTGACCTCCCCAATCTTTAAAATACCCTCAGCCTGTTTTACTGGTGTTTGGAGTCTTCATCCCTGGTTCTCTCTAGTCTTGTCCTATCCTGCTGACTTCTTGCATTAGTTTTGTGAGTGTGATAATTAATCTTGGTTGTCAACTTGACTACATCTTGAATCAATTAAAACCCAAGTTGCTGGGCACAACTCTGATGGACTTTTTAAAATTATATTATTTGAATCAAGAGGACCATCCTAAATATGAGCCACACTGTGATAGAAACTGAGATAAAAGAACATGGGCTAAGTTAGGAAGCTTTGCTTTTAGCCTGATAGCCCTCACTTTCTCTGGGAAGACCTTCTATCTTGTTGCTGTGGCACTAAAACAAATTCATTTATTCAGTATTCCAGTATAGACTGAAGATCAGTAGCTCTCCTAAAATCTTTCAGGTCTCTAGCCTCAGACTGCTGAGACATCCAGCCTTGTAGATAGGGAAATTACTGGATTCTTGGACTTTCTCTTATAAGACTGTCATTGTGGGATACTCAGACCACATCCTGTGACCCAATCATATATGCCATATGTGTGTGTTAGAATGAATATATATCTATATGTGTGTATGTTTTGTATTATGGCTAATCTTGGTTGCCATATATATGTACACACACATTTGTTCATTCTAATAATTCTGTTTTTTTAAAGATCTCTGATTGATTGTGTGTGTATGTGTGTGTGTGTGTGTGTGTGTGTGGTTTTTTTTAGAGAACTCTGACTAATACAGTGAGTTTGCTATAACAAAAATCCCTCAGCAGGAATGTACTTATTTTCCTATACTTCTACCAAATCAAACTGTTTTATGGTTATAATTCATTCAATGCTTCCAGGAAAGTTTTCTTTATGTACTCTAGTGGTTTCTGGGAGTGCCCTTCTTCTTTGAGCTGGGATAGTATAGCTCCTACCTCTGACTCTTGTTTCATGTGCTTTCTTCCTTCTGGGTCTTACCTGCATCTGTATGTCCTTTCTATACAGACCCATTCATACCAATTATAGTGTATTAAAGCTTGATCATATCTGTAAAGGACCTGTTTCTTGAGTGTAGCAGGTAAGGTCACATTCCTATGTATCTTTGGGAGAAAACACTTCAATCGATTATAGTGTCCCTGACCTCCTCCTCCTCCTCCTCCTCCTCCTTCTCTCCACTTACAGAATGTCCTCCAAAGGCTCTACATCCTTCTCTGTTGTGTAGAATCTCTTATCCTACTGTACTCAAATCTATTCTTGGTTATTGAAAAATCACCAAAATGACCATGGCTTTGTGTTTGTGTGAAGCCTTATGTATGTGAAAGGCAGAGGACAACCTTGGATATTGTTCTTTGGAAGCCACCCCACCCTTCCGTGTGTGTGTGTGTGTGTGTGTGTGTGTGTGTGTGTGTGTGTGTGTGTAGAGTCCTCCATTAAAGTTTGTCAAGTAAGTTAGGCTGGTTGTCTCATGCAACTAAGGATCCACAGGTCTCCCCTTCTCCAGCATGAATAGTACAAGTGTATATCACCGTATCTATCATTTTTCTTGGATATGGGGGATTGAACTTGGCTCTTAGTGCTTGCAAGACAAGCACTTTAGTGGTACACCTATCTTCATAGCCCCAACCATGGCTTTTACTTTAGCATGATGTATCCTGTAAATCTAGAACCACGAGTTTGTTCTTTCTTTCATATTTATTTATTTCTTTATTTACTTATTTATTTATTATGATTTATTCAGATTACATCCCAATTGTTATCCCATTACTTGTATCTTCCCTTTCCCATCTTTCCTCCCTCTTTTGCCCTATTTTCCTCCCCTAGACCTCTGACAGAAGGGGACCTCTTTTACTTAAAATTTTTTATTTTATTTTGTGAGTATGAATATCTTTCCTGTGTTGGGCACACAGGTTGCTTCTATCTTGTCTCTGTTGGTGGCATTGCCTTGGTAAGCATGGTTACAAGCAGATGCACCATTCTAATTATTGACATTTGATGGTTCCCTTGGTGGGATGCTAGCCACATGCACGTTCACTGGGTAAACAGAAGGCATATGCTTTGCTAAGCCAGCAAAATCATTACAGCCCGAGCTAAAGATGAGGGCAGGCTCCTGACACAGCACCTTATATTGTCCATTATTAGGGCAGAGTGATGCTCTCGGATGCCCTAAATTTGCAGACCTAACTAATTCTCGGAGAAAACTGATGGCTCCCATCCTGAAGTCAGTGTTTGGAAACACACAACAAAGAAGAAGCTTTATTAACAGTGGAAATGTACTCTCAGCTCAGGTTTCCTTTTCAACACCCGTCTTGTTCATCTCACAGCTCAATGAACTGTTAACGTCACATCTATCTTTTGTTCCAGCAGTGAATCCAGTTAGTCGGGGCTTCTGCTAACTGCAGACAGATGAGCTTTAGCTTTCCCAGGGAGCACAGAAAGGATGAGAGGGGAAATATGCACAGATGGTTCTAGCAAGGCTGTGGGGGACTGGGAAAGATGGTGGTCTCTGGACTCATGTGGCATTGGACCCTTGTTTTCTTGTGGGTTGGCTGTAAATTTCAGAAGTGGTTTTTCTTTTTTATTTTTTGGTTTTTTTTTTTTTTTTTTTTTTTTTTTTTGGTTTTTTGAGACAGGGTTTCTCTGTGTAGCCTTGGCCATCCTGGACTCACTTTGTAGACCAGGCTGACCTCGAACTCACAGCGATCCGCCTGCCTCTGCCTCCCGAGTGCTGGGATTAAAGGCGTGCGCCACCACGCCCAGCTCAGTGGTTTTTCTTTGATGGTGAAGGTTTCCAGTATATCCATTCTTGGTACCAAGCGTTTGCTTGACTACGGCCACAGCTTCAGTACTGAAGGAGTGCCTGAGGGCCACTAGGATTTGAGGAAAGAACATCTTTTTCATTCTAGCCTGAGATCAGTCTATGATTTACCCCTGATTTCTCCTGTGATAAGCCTCCTTCCCCAGATGACAGTGTGAGGTTTACAGCAAACACAACAATTTAAGCATACTTGACAAACATCCTCCTTGACTTGACCTTGAAGGCTTATGAGCTGATGTTAGCCCTTGCCTCTAATCCTTCTCTTCAATCTCTGAATCTTTGTCAGGGCCTTTTTTGGTCTGTCCTAATCCAAGGTATAATGCATTTGGAAGGAGGGAAAACTTGTCAGGTCTTTTTCTGCAAAGTTTAAATGCAGAACTGCCTTCTCAGTTTTTGACATCTTTTCTAGGCCACTTAGTGCTTCCATAGCAATGGGGTCTGGTTCTCAGAGTCAAATTCAGGCCCCAGAAGCCACCAGGTCTTTGTAATAAAACATGAGTGCTCAAAATCCATGTGTGACATTTACTAGTGCTGCCGCTATGTATAACTCAATGTTCTCCCTCACTGTAAAGGAGCACCCATGGGAGACCTACGTTTTGTCTACCACTAGGACTTTTTCAACTATCCAGGGAAATTTGGAAAGAATTTTGCAGGGAAATGCAATTGGAAGAGAACACTGAAGACTTCTTGGTTCCCAACGATGGTGATCCACCCATTTTCAAAAAGTGAGATGGAATGGGATTAGGAGTTTAGTGGATATGGATTTAAACAGTGTTTCACCTCTTTCTTAGCTGCACTTCCTTGTGTGTAATATTTGTAATAGCTAACACTGAGAGATTTCCATAGACCACAGAATAATGTAATTTTTAAAATTTGTTTAATGCATTGTTTGTAAACTCACCCTCCAAGTGTGGGGACCATGAACAAGAGCTATGTAGAGCGGAGGAAACTGAGGCACAATGAGAAACATTATACCAAGGATTAGAAGTTGATGCAGCTGAGTTTGACTGGGTTTTCACTAGAACACATTGCTGTCATCCAGATTTCTGCACCAAATCACAGTTTTCTCCCCTTTGTAATTGGCAGTATATGGTGAGATATTTCAAGATTATTCCTGTGTCCTATTAATCATAAACCTCTACCCACCAGCCTTATCATCCCTTAGTAACTCAGACTTTTATAAACCTAAACATTGATAGTTGCCAGAAGATGGTGTTCTGGTTCTGTCATTCCTTCTATATTTACTTTTTGGCATCCCACCAATAAGAAGACATTTTTCTTCTCTCTCTTGTCCTATTTAGTATTGGGACTGAATCCATAGGTTCCCGTGTTACTTAATTGGTTAGAATCCATTACTGTCATTATTTACTTAATGATCAAGATGTCTCAGATTGTCCTAGTGGGAGTCCCTTCTCACTGGCTCCAGCATGCTTCTGAACACATCTTCACTCTCTGATACAAGACAGTTCATGTTCATCTTGTACTTGACTACATGTCTCCATCCCTACAACCATACAGCTCTTCAGAGGTCTGTGGTTCTCCTTAGTGGGGAAGGGCATTTGGAAACAAATATTTAGCTATTTTGTATCCTCATTTATACAGGAATGTCATTTTGAGGGGAATCTTGTAAGTGGGCAGAGTTAGAAATTATTCACGTATTGCCACACTATCCTTTATCTGTATATTCATATATACACACAACTCTAAACCTGTTTATCACCAGTGTGCCTGTCTGACTTGCACATAGCCTAAATTGCTTGTCTAAATTACAAGCCTATATCACTGGTTTCCATTCCATTTTGATAGCACAGTCTTCATTCTCGCCTTCTTCCTTCTTGAATATCAGCTCTTATGGGGAGCTCCAAGTTCATATTATCCTCAATATATTTACCATTTAGTAATATAGCTGATAGTAACCAGCCTACTGATTACATCATTCTGGTTGCCTCCTGGACCAGTCACATTTACTGTTCCACAGCTTCTGCAGTGTTTTGGACACCAGGCATTTTATCACACAGATTTCAACAGAAATATTTGACACAAAAAGAAGGCCATTCTTTGGGCACAGTGACTTTACTATACATGTAGGGATATTTATTGCTCTCTACTCAGTGACATACACTGTGTTAGATTTTGATGGCACATATTGATTAAACTGTAGACTGACCTTCAACAACCTCACTGTTCAATGTAGGAAGCAAAGTTGAGAATACTGAGTACTGTGTTAAATATGCTGAGTGAAGTCCCAGCTGTGTGATAAACTTTGCATGGGGGAAAGGGGAAACATCAGGAAGAAGGTACTTTAATGGGTAAATGAGTGGGCCAAGGATATGGGGGAGGGGTGGGCTGGAGCTAGATGGTGAAGCGCGCGCGCATGCACACACGCACACACACACACACACACAGAGAGAGAAAGAGAGAGAGAGAGAGAGAGAGAGAGAGAGAGAGAGAGAGAGAGAGAGAGAGAGAGAGAGAGAGAGAGAGAGAGAGAGAGAGAGAGAGAGAGGACACTTGAGCAGCTAAGCTGGTGAGGTTTTACTAGTGTCTGATAATCAGGAATTTAACTTGAAAGCCTGATGATTTTTCATGATCAGCACCAGTTGGAGCCATCAGGTCACCTGGATCACATGTAGTCATTGTTTTCTTAGTGCTTGAGATGAATACCAGGGCCTTATACTCCTAATCTTTAAACTTTAATTTAGTACCCATTTGGAAGAAAAAGGAAGATATTAGTTCATAATTCATAAATATATACCTCTTTAATTAGTTAAAGCTAAAAGACTTGCTCCAAGGGACTATGTCCCTAAGCAGCAGGAAGTAGTAAAGAGACATATTCTCTCTTTCCCCTCTAACCTTCCTTTTCTCCTACCTGGTGTTGGGGAGGTGGAAGATATTAGGATGGATATGGGTTGGAGGGGAGGAAGAGGAATAAGAAACCCAAATAAAATCATTTAAAAAGGGTGCTACACGTCAGTTTCCTGCTTGTGTTTCCATGTTTTCCTTGACTGTTGCCATGTCTTTCTGATCATGATTGCTGTCCTTCCGGGACTGTTAGCCAGGATAAACCCTTTCTTCTTCAAGTTGCTTTTGGTCATGGTATTTATAGTATTGATGGAGGGGTAACTAGCACACAGTTCAAGACCCTAGGACTTGTCCTTGGATGGGCAACCTCTTCTAGACATATACTTTGACTCCCTTCCTGGCAGTTGCTTCACTTAACCTTGATATGGTTCCAAATTGACTCAGAGACATGACACATTTTCTAGCTGATGTAAAATTACCTTAGTATTAACATTATATTTTTTATTTTGCTCAACCCAAATCTTTCATTTCTACTAACCTCTAAGTATTGATTCCCTCACATATCTTCTGACCAACTCCTGACTCCAATTTTGACCTAAACATGGTAGAAAGTAAAGGGAGCATTTCTATCAAGGTAGCGCCCTCTTCATACTCTCCTGGGAACCCATCTGGCACCACTGAGACCAGAGGCAACAATTATGGATTTGTTGTAATTTCTTCCTACCTGGGCCAAGTGCTCCTCTGTGGAGGACATAGAAGAGAAAGTTGAAGGCGGAAATTGGTGGTGTAAACAAGCTCTCTGGGGTAATGTTTTCTTGAGACAAGAAATTGTTTACAAGCTCCTTGGGAATGTTATTTACATAAAACAATCACTATGCTCATTACCCAGGCATGTTCAGTTATTCATTAAAACAGGTACCTGCAGGACTTGGCAAACCATTGTGTGCTGAGTTTCGTGCATTCCTGTCCCTCTGCAGGGACCACGTTCACTCCTTTAATGTTTTCAATTTGGTGATCATAGCAGGCACCACTTCAGAGAGCCACTTTTGATAGATTTGATGGTTCCGTTTTGCACAACAGCCTGGCAAAACACATCATACCATCCCTTTTGATATATGAAGGAAACAAGGCTTTTAGAAATGGTATGATATGTGGTATGATACATTGCTTGTTTAAAAGATGACCACCTCCCCTTGGTGGAGAGGCCTGGTGGCACTCAAAGAAAGAATAAGCAGGCTACCAAGATGAGACTTGATAGCCTATGACCATATAGTGGGAGAGAAGGTACCCCTCAGCCTTAGACCTAGGGCAGAGGAATAGGGTGAAAGTGGGAGGGAGGGAGGGAGGAACAGAGGATAGAAGTGATGGTATAACAATTGAGTTGTAATCTGAATAAATTAATAAAATTAAAATTAAAAAAATAAATAAAAGATTTACAGTGGGTCAATGAAGAGGGTGGAGTTAGCAGCCTTTCTCTAGACAGTTGGAGAGGATAAAACTTTTTCCACACAAAAGTAGATGTCCAGCAAAGGGCAGGCAGGACACATATTCACTTGCCTGTTCTATCTCTTTTCATTAAGTTGTACCCACATGTTGGGGAAAGAGAGTATACAATGAGTTACAAATAGTCTGCATCCAGGAGTCAGTTTTGTTACCGTTTGGAATGGACACCCAACCCCACTCCTCTTGCCATGCTGCTTAGGACCCATATACTCTCCAGGGCTCTTGTTCTTTGATTGGAAAAGTTCATTACATGGGGGGAAGATAACTAGTTTAGGGCTTCGTTGATCTTAATGTGTCCAGTTGCTAAGGGTTTTGAATGGGGAGCATAAGATGTCTTGGTAATTAAATGAAAAGTGGAGTGTGTGCATATGTTCCAGATTCTCAAGACTGTTCTAATAATAATGACAAGACTGAGACTAATGAAGACCCTTTATTAAATGATGAATATCATGTTCTTTATCTTATTTAAGTCCGAAAAACCACATAGGATAGGTATTATTTTCTTTCTAACATGGGTAAAATGGAGGCTCAGGCAAGCACTGTAGCTTCATTCAGACCCTAGAATTAGAGGATGGCGTAAGCCAGGGTAAAATTCCAGCAGTGGCTCTTAACTGCAAAATTTTGTAATGATCTTGTGTTTCTAGTATGTCTTCAGACCTCAAATGCAGAAGGAACTACTGTGGTTAGCCAAATGGCATTTCTAAGAGGAGAGAGAGGATTGTGATTAACTTACCTCTTATACTTGTTCATAGAAGGTTTGTTGGTTGGTCCTGTATCTTTTTCCTAAGCACTGACTATCATCACACATGAGGCTTACCTTTCCCTTTGTCTGTCTAGGTTACTGGCCTGCAAGCAGGGACCAGTACTCACTGTATTAGGTGCTGCATCCTTGACACCAAAACAGTTCCTGGCCCATTCATTGAACAAATGCCAAAGTATGATGGACTGGAGCATACCATGGTCTGTAAACAGCCTGGAGTTTCCAGTCTGACAAATGAGTTCCAAGGGAAAGCCTAGGGAAGGTGTGACTAGCATGAAGGCTGGAGTGAGTTTGGGGTGCAAGGTAGTGGTTGGAGCCTTTCTTTATCTATCCCTGGGGTAACCAGAGGAGGTGGCAGGAAAAGCTTGACTGAAGAATCAAATTCATGTGGCTTTGAAGAGCTCGCACAAAGCATAGAAGTCTCAAGGGTCCATGCAGAAAAAAGCTCAATGACATTGAGAAAAACAGCAATGAAAAAAGATGAGAAAAAATTCATTGGACTTTTGTTATCTTCCAGAACCTTCCCAAATGTGTGCAACCTGGTGCTTTCAGCCAGCCCATGAGCCTTCGGTGGGATAGTGGTGTCCCTATTTTGCAGGTAACAAAAACCAAAGAAGCTTCTTATTGCAAGGGGCAATGGTAAATGCCAAGACTCATAATCAATCCAAGTGCTGAGAATGAGTGACTGAGTGCTCCGTCACAGAGGGGGAGCATCTATATCAACAAGTAGATACAGGATCATGTGGAAGAGGGAGCGGAAAGAATGTAAGAGCTGGAGGATGGGTAGCAGTTCTGGGAAAAGCTGGCCTCTGGGTATGACATGGCTGATACACTGGTGAGCCCAGAGCAGCTGTAGTTAGCCACATAAGGCCTCCACAAGGTCAAGAAAGTTAAAAAATTCTAGCAGGGAGAAGAGCGCTTTGAATCACTAACTCCAGCTGGGGAGCTAAGGGCAGTCCATGTTGGGGCAGAAGAGTCACTGCTCTTTGGGTGGTTTTGAAGATAGGTTGCCTCTGTCCTTATGAATGACCCCACACATATGTGCTCATGGACAGCACTAATTGAACTTAATTAATTGATCTTCTTAGATGGGCAGGAGAAGGACTCAGTGAGCGGTGCTAGGGGAAGCTGGAGGGATGGAGTAGGGGAGATAGATATTACCAAAATACATTGCATGTCTGCATGAAGTTACAAAACAAACAAAAGAAAACAAAGCAGACCTTGAAGAGGTGACAAAAAGCAGGGTTTGAGTTTGTGTCTGTCTGGCCCCAAATCTAGGGCTGGCTCTATGGATCACATGTCTTCTTCTATCCTGCAGTAAGGAGGCCAATTAGAGGCAAGGAGAGAAGTGGGCTTTATGTGAGGGAAACTTTTGTGTTTTAAACAAACAAGAAAGGGTGTTGTCTCTATCTAGAGGCACTGTGGCCCATAGAAAAAGTAGAGCCACCACAAGGCTGCATGGGTAATTCTTCCAGTATTGGGATTCTACTCTCTCCCACTGAAAGCCAGGACTTTCTCATTGCTACTGAACCTCAGTTCAAGTCTTTTCAAACTCTATGCCTTGATTTCAGTCTAAGGAACTCGCCCTGTCAGCTTTCCCATTCGAATATGCTATATGAGTTCAATACCAATCACCTGACTCAGATGACTTACCTACCTACACTTCAATCTGTGCTCTGCCTTTACTATGTCACTTTAGACAGTTTACTTGGCCTCTCTGAGAGTCCCTTTTATCACCTGTAAAATGAGGATGAGATGAGATCCCACCTAGTGCCGTATCTCCTAGTGCTTAGAATGATTTCCCTTTTATTGAGTGTCTATCATATACCAGATGGGACAAAGAAATGATCAGAGC
This sequence comes from Acomys russatus, assembly GCF_903995435.1. NCBI lineage: Eukaryota > Metazoa > Chordata > Mammalia > Rodentia > Muridae > Acomys > Acomys russatus. Next base: position 77,606,986 of record NC_067138.1, on the reverse strand, counting down.
AGTGTCCCTCTTCTTATGGCAATTGTATTGTACTTAGCCTCGCACATGTGAGCATGCAGGATATGTCTTGTCTGAGAGTGCCTTAACGCTCATGTTTGGCATGTTATGACATCACCTTCCCAGGTTGCAGTTTCCACCTCTGTGAAGTGCTTCATGGGACTTTGTGACTCCTGGATACATAGATGTACATTTGATCCATCCTTGCCTGTGCATCTTTCTACTAAGCATAGACCATCACACACGGGACTTAGATTTTCCCTTGTCTGTCTCAGCTACTGGGGAGGAAGCAGGAATTCATGCTGCTGGTGCTGCATCCTTGCCACCAAAATCGTACCTGACACATATAATCTGCCTGATTAAATACACTGAGTTATTTCACAAGTTTTCTTTTTGGAGCTTCCTGTCTCAAGCATCCAGACTAGAGACTGACTGGAGGAGGTGGTGTGGTACATCTGTTGAGTGAATTAATAAGTGAGTGAATAGGTATAAACAAAAATTAGACCAAGAATAGCCAGAGGCAGAAAGCAAGATATTTTCTTGGAGATCAACAACTAACATGGTATTTTTATTAAATCTTGCTTTAGGGATCAGAACTACAGTGTGTTCTTACTTCCATCCTCTCTGCCACCTGTCTCACAAACATAAACATCCTCAGGAAAACAGGGCTTGGAGACATCCATGATTATCACAAGCCCTATGGATGCCTAAGATGAGCATCTTCTTTACCGACGGTGCAAGCCTTGCCTGCTTGATCCACAATAACCCCTTAGAGTAGAAGGTGTTTTCTGAAGCTGCCTCTTCTGTGTTTACCAGGCACATTTCCAGCCTGTTTCATATGGATTAGGCTGGGCTCAGAGTCTTCACATGCTTCTCAGTGTATTTCAGAAGCTTGTGAAATTACATTATAGATTCATTGTATAAACAGGACACTGGGCACGGCTTTTGTCAGCCAGCCCCACAGTCAAATGGCACAGACCAGGAGGCCGGCTGAGGCCCTGGCTGGTGGTGTGCAAATCCTCCAAGTAAACTGGTCATATGCTTGTTTATTTAATCTCTGGCTTCTAAATGCCAATTTGGTAATGAAAATAGCATCTTTGCACACTTTAGTGGGGGATATAATGGGAAGAGGGAGGTGAATGGGCAGAAACAATGCAAGAGATATCCCTTTGCAAATCTGAACAGGGACAAAGGGAAATAGTTGGTGGCCAGGACTAGCTATTCTCCAGCTGGGGGCTTAGCTGGAGAGCCTTTCTGAGCTTTGAGTTCTTCACTGTCAGAATAGGCAGCATAATAACTGTGATATAAAGATTAGGTGACATATGGGGTGGTCAGCGTTAGATCTTATCTTTCTCAGTGGAATCTGATTTAGATGAATTTCACTCATTCACAGTTGATTTTACCTATATTAACAAGCAAGAATTAGAATGCTCCTTTCTTACTCCAAGAGCACCCAAGGGAACAAGACCTTGGCAGAACACTGGCATGGAGACCTGGACACCCTGCTCTTGCTGGTTGTGGGATCTAACAGAGGGTGCTTTCTGAGTCTCATCTTTTGAGTGTGTACTGTAAATATTTCACAGACTCTGAGATTTCCTTGGGGATGGACTAGAGACTGGAGTGCTATAGACAGGACACAGTGCAGGGAGGTGAAGATGGCTGAGTAAAGTAAAGATAGCTGACCAAGCATGAGAACCTAAGTTCACTGTGTGGGACCCACGTACAAAGGACAGACATGGCTGCTTGTTTGTAATGTTGGTCTGGGAAGGAGAAGACATGTTGCCATTCAACTCACCCAAGTAAAACTCAGAGACCTTGGATTAAGACAAAACAAAGTCAACCAATCAACCAAACAAGAAAGATGGTGACTAAGAAATGATATCTAAGGTTTCTATACAGCCTGCACATGAATGCTCACTTGCAGACACATATGCAGCTTCATACTCAAGTATGTTCATATGTGTACACATGTTTGAATGGCAAGATGTGATACTGCGTCCTAATGATGACTGCACAGGGAACAGATACTTTTCTAAGTATTTAAACTTCAGTTAACTTATCTCTGTCTAAGAACTGAGAAGATAGGTGACATTATTATGTTTATATCTCAAGGATGTGAACATAACTTGCTCAAGGCTATTCAGTGATAAAAATCAGAGCCAGAAATCTTGCAGAATCTAGGCAATGTGCGTCCACAGTCCCACTTATAACCATGAACTATTCTATGCTGTTTTATGGTAGGAGCCACTCTAACTGTTATGACTTGGGTTAAATATTGCTCCACAATACCTACCCATGTCTTCTGTTCCTCAAAGGCCCAGAAGTTCTATTAAAAATTAATTGGTTTTCCCCTCTGTCCCAGTTTCCTGGTAAGTGAAGGCTTTCGTGGGACATCCCCCTTGGGCTAGTATGCAGATATAAGTGAATATATACCATTTGATTCTTTCTGCTTCTGGGTTAACTCACTCATTATGATCATTTCTAGCTCAATCCATTTATCCACAAATTTCGGGAATTCCTTGTTTTTAATAGCTGAGTAGTATTCCATAGTGTATATGTACCACAGTTTCTTTATCCACTCTTCTACTGAGGGACACTTAGGCTGTTTCCATGTTCTGGCTATTATGAACAAGGCTGCTATGAACATAGCCAAGGACAATACAGGAGGTAAACTTTAAACCCCTTCCCAGATCTAGCCAATGGTCAGAATATTCTCCACAGTTGAGTGGAGAGTGTGATATGACTTTCTCACGTACTCTGGTGCCTCACATTTGACCATGTCCCCTGGAGGGGGAGACCTGGTGGCACTCAGAGGAAGGACAGCAAGTAGCCAAGAAGAGACTTGATACCCTATGAGAATATATAGGGGGACGTAATCCCCCTCAGGAACAGTCATAGGGGAGGGGAATAATGGGAAAATGGGGGGGGGAGAATGGGAGGATACAAGGGATGGGATAAACATTGAGATGTAACAAGAATAAATTAATAAAAAAAAATCAAAAAAATTAATTGGTTTACTTTACAAATAAATTATATATATATATATATATATATATATATATATATATATATATATATATATATATATATATATATATATATATTACATACAAATCTTTTCAATGCCAGGGACCAAACCCAGAGCATTGTACTTGCTATGCAAGCATTCTGTCACTGAGTTTTATCTCAGCCCACAATATGATGTTTAAAAATACACATACCATGTGGAATGAGTCAACTGAACTAATTAACACATAAATATATCAGTTTTTGGTGGTGTTAAAGCAGTCAAAACTCTCTCCCTAGCTTTTGAGAAGAGGAAACTAAACTGTTATTAACCACAGGCACCATGCTGCATAATGGATTCTTGGAATTTAATCTTCCTAGCTAACTGAAAATTTGTGTCCTTTAAGGTTTTCCTACCCAACTGCCTAGCCTCAGAACCTGGTAGCCATTCCTCTAGTCTCTATGTCAAGGAGTCCCACTGTCTAGAAATCCCATGTATAAATGAGATCATACACTGTTTGATGTCTTTATGCTCCCAGTGTTTTGCACTTAACCTATTTGGTTCCTGGTAGAATTCTAGAATTTCTCACCCCCAAGAAAAAGTAAATCAAAAAGGGGGTTTTCTATGGAAAGGGTGTTAGTAAAGCCTTGAAATCAGTATAAAGGTTGGAGAACCAAGATCAAGAGCCAAATGAAGCAGAACATAATTCAGCCATGCAATGCACCAGACTCCAGCCTGCTGCTTCCCCAGCACATACCATTCTTGTCCCTGGACATTGTTTCTGTGCCTTACCCATTTTGTCTCTACAGAGGTTGTTGTCCCTGCTCTCCAGCTGACACTTTGCTCTGTAAGGACCTGGGCAGAAAGTCTGTTTTCATTCATGCCTTATGGTACATATCTACTCCTTGTGTATATTTGGGGTTAGTCATTAAAGAAGGGAGAAGGCATGCACCTTTTTCTTTATTTAGATTCTTCCCCATCCAAAGGTGGTTTAGATAATATGAACTCTAAATGATAGACAACAAAAGATGCTACTAAATAAACAGAGGTGGGGCTTAAATGCCTCTCCCTAAGTCCTCTATTGACAATGGAGATCAGCACTGCTTGGCCAAACCTCAGTGCCCTTCATAGGCTCCCACAATTCCTTCTTGAGGACATAAAGGAGTAATATATATTTCCCTCAATTTTGGTTTTTCAAGTTTAAGAATTAAAAAAAAAATCTAGTTTTTCTATATCATGTACCTTATACTGTAGAAATAAATGAAGAGGATAAAACAAACATATATGGAAAGAGATTCATGACACAGGAACATACAGAAGGATGTTCATAATATAGATGTATATAGAGGATGTTTACATGCAGACACATACAGATGCATGCATGGTCAAAATGGAAAAGTATACAAAAGGACGTTCATTGCAGTTTCGCTCATTATATGGAGATATTGTCACAACTTGGACACCCATCATCAAGAACTTATTTATTTAATGTGTGTGTGTGTGTGTGTGTGTGTGCGTGCATGTGTGTGTGTGCATGTGTGTGTATGCATGTGTGTGTGCATGTATGTGTGTGTGTGCATGTGTGTATTCACATGCATGCCATGCCTGACGATATGTGACCCATGTGTATACAGCAGACCTGGAAGGTCAGAAGTGGATATCCAATTCGTGGAACTGAGGTTATAGATAGCTGTGATCTCCATGTGGGTGCTGGGAATTGGACTTGGGTCTTTTGCAAGAGCTGTAAGTACTCTCAATCACTGAGTCAACTTACCAGGCCCCATCAGGAGGTCTCTAAGAGTTGTAGACTCATGATAGGATATTGTATATTAAAGTTGATGGTTTCCAATGGCTTTAGAGAACTAATAGGTAAAAGCAAGCATAACAAAAGAGAGCTGAACAGACTATGATCTAAGGCTTGAGGAAAAATTCTCATATGTATAGATTAAAGACCAGAAAGAGCCACTGTTAACTTGTTCTCATTATTCTCATTCTCTCCTTCTCTCTCTCTCTCTGTCTCTCTGTCTCTCTCTCTCTCTCCCTCTCTCTCTCTCTCTCTCTCTCTCTCTCTCTCTCTCTCCTTTTCTCTGCCTAAATTTTCTACAAAAAGAAATAGTCAAGAAAAATAAAATTACAATACACAATATTGTATAGCCTTGTGGTGAAAGAGTATCAGTATAGCCCATTGGCATGGGTTAAATTGCTACACATATCCCATTGCCATGATATAAACTTGTATATTCCATTGGCATGGTTTTAGTTGGTATAATGATTATGGGGGTAATAATCTATAGTAATTGAGGAATGTTTCCATCTGTTGGATTCTGCTTCCCTGTTTCCTGCCCTTTGACTCCAAACAGTGACTTCTGGGAATCTCACTTTTATTGAAGTGATAGAATTCACTAGATGCCAAGAGCTATGTGCACATATAATGAATCCTCATTATAGCATCATCCATAATAACAAACAGTGTAGAAAAGCTAAATGTCCAACAATTGGCAAACTGTTCTGTGAATTATGGTGCATCAGCATGAAGGGTATTATGGCACCGTTAAAATGATAATCATGGAGATGAGCAATATAGGATAAATTTCTGACAGGATGCAAAGTGCAAAATGTTGAGTACCATGTCTGTGACAAGAGAACATGTGAGCCGGCTTAGAATAGATGCTCAGTACACTAGAAGGGAAATGATAGAGGTGGGGTGAGTAGAACACAGAAAAATAACAATGACTTAGTTTGCTAAATGTAAATGATATGGACCTGTTGTCTTTTTAATAAAGATGAAACTTAAACATAAAACTTGAATCTCTATAAGCAAAGGCTCTTGGCATATTGTTTTAGAACCATCAGGTGGAGTGATGAATGGAAATTACAGAATTAAAAGACAACTGAGCGAGGGGTAGCAGAAGAGCACAAGTGGGATGTGAATGGGGCTTGGCAGCCCATTTTACATGCTGAGAGTTTGCAGTTCATTTTCAGAGAATGGAGGAAAGAGGATGCAACTCTTCTTCCCTGCATGCTTTTCAAATCTATGGTATTTATTGAGCCTTCACTGACATACAGACTACAATGCACTTTTCTCATTGTCCTTCTTTGGGGTTGACCCTGCCATGGGCACCATTTTGAAGATATAAGAAAGTTAGACCGAGAGCAGCATAATGATTCCTGAAAGACTAAAAGACAGGAAGTGTCTAAGTAAAGATTTGATGGTTTTATGCTTCCTCACATTTCATTTCTCTAGCCAGCATGGCACCAGTCTGTGAATCTCAGCCTAGCCTAGTCACGACTTCCTCCTCACTTCTTTCTCCTCTCAGTTAGTTGTCCTTGACCTTGAGCTACAGGTTCAAAAGTGAGCAGTAGAAAGCTCTTTGTCCAGGGGTGGAGATGAAGAAGGTGTGGGAGATTTGTCTATTACACATGAAATATAAACGTAGGTTAGAAAATCGCTGTCATGGTTGAGTGCTCAGTCCTAAACAGGATATTTCTCTCATTCCCTCTGGGGCTCAGGGAACACCACAGGAAAGCATGGAAAGAATGTTACAAGGCAGATAACAGGGAGAAATGCTGTCCTCTGGGAGTGACACAGGCATTGCATTTACATACAAGGCAGCTGTGGATGCCTTCTCTGGGCAAGCTCAAGACTGGGCCTGTCATTGGTTATACTTGAATCAGGGAGGGGTTATGGAGCCATATCTCTCCCAGGTATTGGGCCCCATGGCCGAATCTGTCATTTCTTTGAGGCCTTGAAGACAGAACCGAGCCTGGAGTTTCAGCAATAGTCTCTGGTAAATACTTCTGCATAGGAATGACTAAGCATGGTTCATCTAGGCACATCCTGGTGTGAGCCCTGCCTCCCAGCAACCATGAAACACAAACCAATTGGTCCCACAGTATTAGGCCACTTTACATCCTTGGAGACTCCATATCTCCTGACACCTTATACTATGTCCTCTCCCTATATAGGAGAAACCTGCCATAATAAAGTTGAGACCTCACTTTGATAAGACTGCCAACTCAGTGTAGTTTTCCTCTGGGTGTTGTAGGAGGAGGCTGGGTTGCTCAGCCCACAGGGAGAGGAAATGGTGGGCCGAGTCCCCTCCAGTTCCACACCCTACAGGCGTGTAAGAGAAACAACACGTAGGAATTACTGGATACAGGTGACTCTGAGGGAGGGATAGTCATTACCATGACTTGTGTACCCACAGGTGTGTCCACCAGGATCTCGTGGATAGTCCTGCACTCCGGAACACACAGACCACCCTGGTTAAACTCCGTGGGTCACAAAAAAAAAAAAAAAAAAAGAGAGAGAGAGAGAGAGAGAGAGAGAGAGAGAGAGAGAGAGAGAGAGAGAGAGAAAGAGAGAGAGAGAGAGAGAAGAATACATGAATTCATAAAGAAACTTGTAGGGAGAGGATGGTGCTCACAGTGCTGTAAGGGACATAAGAGAGGGTGGATGGCAAGGCGGTACTGGTGGTGGAAATAGCTTGTGTGCACTATATACAATGTTTGAATTTTTCAAGGAATAATTTTTTAAAAATTGCAGTAAGAAGTGAAAATCATTGCTGTGACTTTCTTTATGATGCACATTTCCAGAGAAAGATAAGTCTTAAACATGAACTCTTACTAAACAAAAGCACAGCCAGTTTATGGTTAATCTAAATTTTCTTTCCTTTTTTTTTTTTTTTTAAAGTTAGTGGTAGCTCCTATAATACTTGCGCTGGCTGGCTATATATTTTCTGAGCCTCTATTCTGGGCTAGAGATGTAAGACAGATTTCTGCCTTCTAGAAATGCACTAAAAAATACCCTATTGTGTGTTCAGACTGAATGGGATACAAGAAAGAATCACTGCACATAAACCAAATCCACAGTGGTAGACATTTCCAAGCGTGCCTAGAGCCGTCCACAGGACTTGGAGCAGGAAAAGTGTTCATGGAGAAGAGACACGTGGAAGAATAAGTGTGGAGAGATTACGTAGATCCTTGCAGAAGCTTGCTCGCTGAGTTCACAGGGCTTCAAGGGATGCTTGAGCTGGTAAGCTGCACGTGCATCAGAAGAGTTGGCGTCACCCCAGGATAAGGGGCTCTACAATAGAGAAGAGAAGAGATCTGCTAAGTAAAACTTACTATGGGACCTTGGGCAGGTTATAGAAGTTAAGGCATTTGGTGGGCTGGAGCCTTAGAGAGACAATCAATTCAACCTCATCCTGTTATGAGTCTGCAAATGCCTCACACTACCCAGGGAAGAAGTGAAAGGGCACTAACATGATTGGGTACCCCTGATTAAGGAGGTGCCACTGTGGATTAAGTCAAGCACCATAGCAATTCCACAAGGACAGTCAGGTCAGTGTTAGGATCCGAAGACTCAAAGGGAGAAGGAGTGAATAGTGAGTGAGATAAAGGGAGGGGGCACCCAAAAGGTTTATAGAATAAGTGATAAGGGAGATAGCAAGCTGTCCAAGCTTTCTTCCATGAAGATAGGTCTCTGGCTGGGATTCCTGGTGTTCCTCCCTGCTAACAAGCATGACCCAGCCAAAACCAGGAGTTAGGCTACTTCACATACTTTATTTAAAGGAAATGAAACTGCAGGGCATAGTGGCACATGCCTTTAATCCCAGCACTTGGCAGGCAGAGGCAGCCTAGTCTAAAAGCAAGTTCCAGGACAGCCTAGGCTGTTACACAGAGAAATCCTGTATCAACCCCGCTTCCCCTTCAAAACAGAAGTAAAGCCATCTCTACTCTCAGATTCTTAGGAAAATGTATTCACCAGGGAAATATTATTTCTGCGTGGAGTGTGTGTGTATCTGTTATGTGTGCACATGCATATTTAAAATGTGAAAGAAAAAGGCAGAAGACCTTTAAGGAACTATAAGGTTAACCACCATCTCCAAGATGAGGCTGAGAGGTGAGTGATTCTAGCAAGGGTTGTGGTCTGAGTGCTTTGGGGATTCCGTCTGTAGACACAGCTGTCATTTCCCAGTGACCTTCTGGGCTAGCTTTTCCTTGGTTCCTAATTTCTCCCTCATTCTCCATTGCAGTGTAGGACACAGATTCCTAATACATGGTCTCTACCTTTAGGAAGCTCCCAGACACTGGATTTTTGTTTCAGCTTTGTCCCTTCTTGTCTGGCTTCCACTCTCTAGATTGACCCCTGTGGCTTCAGTCAGGACATTGGCATTGACTGCATCTTAAGCTAGGGCACCAGCATAGCCTTATGCCAGAAGCTTCTATCAACCCCACGCCTTAGAGGCAATCCTCCCCCTCAGACAATCTGTCAGCTTTCTATGGCCATCAATATTTCTCTAATCAACACATCCCTTTATTTTCTATGGGGACCGGAATGAAAGCTAACTGGTTTTCCCAGGTATAATTTCAACATTGTCACAGTCAATACGTGTGGATCAAACTTGGATGTGGAAGTGACCATGAATGGGAGGAATGGCTCCCCACCGCCGCAGCACAGTGGATACCTGCATGGGCTCCTCATGATTTTCCTTTTCTTACCCTGCTCCTCAGACTCAATCTCTGTGTGTAAATACCTGCAACCAGCACCAGTCCACATCCTGCCTTGTCTTCCCAGTGTGTGCTAATGAATGCATTGATTTTTTCCTATTCAGTCCCACAACAGTTATTTCAGAGATAAACACCTCCAGCTTGTGGTTATTAATCTGTGGTATGTTGGACAGCTGGAGGCAGGTGGCAAGGGAGAAGATTGGTCTGGATATTGCTAAGTGGGGGTGGGTGGGTGGGTACACTGGGACAGATATCATCTCAATTTCCAACAAGCTGTGGGACCACAGATCAGCTACCACTCTTCTGGCCTCAGTTTCCTCACTTGAAAATAAAAATAGTTATACTAAGTATGAGGTTTTGAGCAGTTTAAAAATATCAGCAGGATGCTTTGACAACAGGAAGTCTTATCCACAAGATAGTGTTTATGAAATAAGAAGCAGAAGGACTGGGGGATAATGGGGGAGTGGAGTGTGAGGGTGGAACTGGGAGGAGAGGAGAGAGGGGCCTGGGATTAGGCTGTTAAGAGACTAAATAAATAAATAAATAAGTGAAAAAACAGACACTTTAAAAAAAGCAGGTACTGTGTTTGGAATGAGGTGAAAGTGGGAATCCTCTAGCCCCAACTCCTTCTCGTGTGGAGACCTTTGAGTTCCTCTATAAAACCAAAGCCTCTTCCTTGTTCATGTGGAGACTTCTGGGTGTTTCTTAAAATGATAGAGCTCAGAGGAGTATCCTTGGAAGAGACAAGATAGAGACAAACAACATTTTAGTAACAGATGATGAGCAGGAGGAAGGGATGTGACCAGAGGAAGGAGAGCCTGGCTTTACTAACAAACAAGCCAGCTCCACTTGGAGAAGTGACTGAGTTGGTTGTTCATCATTCAGTCTTCATTTCCTTATCTGAGTACCACTGATTTTGGTGCAGAACCTTCTCCCCATGCTTGGAAAATTACAGACATCCTTAAGTTGTAACTGAAGCTCTGAGGACCTTGGACAAATATCTCTACATTTTGGACTCTCAGTTTCCTCCCTTGTAAAATGAGCATACCTGTACAGACCTGTGTTCTATTCAAACAATCATACACATTTTATGAACTGTTAATAATACATTGTGATTTATTTATTGATCACTTATTACCTATCAGTACTTATGCATTTAATTTTTTTCTGAAGACTTTACAAGCACCAAAACCAAGAGGGGCCATCATTCTCCCCTTCCACACAATGCTTAGAGAGGAGAGGTTCACTAGATGCCAAATGCTACAATTCTAGTTCTAAACCAAATATCTGAACTCGTAGCCATCGTCTTACTTAGTTTTGTTGTCTGCTTGACATACTAAGAAAGAGGGAACCTAAGTTGAAGAATTACTTCTATCAGATGGCTGTGGGGGTATTTTTGATTGATGTAGGGGGTCCAGCTCACTGTGGGCCTGGGCTGTATAAGAATGATAACTGAAAATGAGCATAGGACCAAACTGGTAAGGAGCAGTCCCCCACAGCCTCTGCTTTACTTTCTGCCTCCAAGTCCCTACCTTGAGCTCCTGTCCTGGCTTCCTTTGATGATAGACTGTAGTCTGTAAATAATATATGCCATTTCTTCTTCCAAACAAGTTTTGGTCACTGTTTTGTCACAGCAAGAGAAATGAAACTAGAACACTACTCTACTTGGTGCTGGTTGGGAAGCAATGATCACTTTCATTCCTTGTGAAAAACCAAAACTCTATACTTGGCCTGGAAAAGAACTTTTGTCTACGTTCCCCCTCTTTATAGGCCATATAGTAGTATAGTTTCAACATCACTCAGATACAGCAGGCTGATCTTGGCTCGTAATTTTGTCTTTATATTTTTGGTGTGCGCTGGTGGACATATTTATATCCGAGTTCATGTACCTATGAGGGTGGAGGCCTGAGGAGGATGTTGGATATTCTGATTTATCATTCTAAGCCTTACTACTCTCTCAAGGAGCCAGGAGCTAGGCTGGCAGCCAGCAAGTTCAGCTATTTCTTCTGTCTTTATCTACATATAGTTACAAGAATGCATGCACAGCCATGCCAGACTTTCCACATGGGTGCTTGGGATTTGAACTCAGTAACTTACACTTGTGCAACATGAAATCTTAATCATTGGATAATCTCTTCAGGTCCATGATCTTGGATCTTGACCTTGTCTTGTAGGCTGTTACACTTTCCAATTGGGGTTTCATTACCTCTACCTACCCATATGGGGTTGTTTATCTATAGCAGTTACATTACTCTTTGCTGGAAGCAAGGGCATCAACAGCATGGTATATTTCCTATATATGCTTAAAGTAAAGAAGAAGAAACCTATGAGCATTAGCAAGTGTCTGCATGGGGTGAAAGGTTGGTGTGCTGGGGAGTGAGCTGCTATGGGAGAGTGCCAAAGCTTAACAGTCTTTCTGTATGGAGTAGACCTCAACCTTAACATGTAGGTTGAGTTAAGATAGTCAGTGGAACTGCCAAAACAGAGAGAATGCCAGCAGGGGATGGGCATGGGGGCACTTGGTGGGGGGGGCATGTCAGTACAATTCAAATGCCTGGAAAAGAGCAAAGAGGTGGCTTAATAAGACATTAACAGAAAGAGGGACAATAGTGTTCTGATCCCAGGGAGCCTCCAAAGCGTAAGCAACAGAATTCTAGAATAGCTATTTGAAAAAATATAGGAAGGGTGGGTTGGGAAAGTGATCTTAGAGAACAATGATGGTGCCTGGGTGGGGCAGCCAAAGTTGTTTGAGCAGAAAGCATACATTTGTTGCTATGGGAGTTGGTATGGGAGTTGCTATGGGTTGTTGCTATGAGGATGGTTGATAGTGAGGCCCAACATGACTAGCATGACCCCAGGGTGTCCCTGATCTCTTCAGTTCTGTGGGTAATGATTTTATCTGCTGAGATAGACTCCTAGAGAGGAAGGGGCATAGGGCAGAAGACAAGCTCAGTGTAGGACACACTGACCTTGAAGAGAGTCAGAGGCACTGACATGAAGCTACTCATGGAGATCTGGGTTGTGTGGCACTAGGTTCTGGAGAATGAGATTTCGCACCACTGGTACATACACTAACCAAGCTTAAGAATCCCTGGAAAAAATCCACAGAGTGTAATGAGCACACAGGCAAGACCCTCTAAATCACCAGGTGGGAAGAAGGCAGGTATAGGAACGACTGCTCACTGAGGCTTGTGAGGTGTTTTTGAGCACAGCTGTCGGTCTAATATTTAAAGACACCTCTGTCTCTGGGCACAGGCTTCATGTTCTCACAATATTATTTGAGGCCTGTTACTAAATCCATATCATATCCAATTTTTCCATTTTACAAGGGGGAAAAATAAAGAAAATAACTGTTCAGTTTGGTTACTATTTCTTTCTAACTATATTCCCTTAATGAGGCATTTGCCTGCAACATGGTCTGTTATGTGTTCCGTGTTTTATAAAAGATCTCTTGGGAAAAATAACCCAGGAAACACAATTTTTCGGCACCATCTCCTTTTATTAAGAATAATGAAAAAGAAACAAGAATCATTCTCCCAGTCAAACGCACTTCTGCTGCCTCTTATTGGTATTTTTATGACAACCGGCAGGTAACACAGGCACCCGAATAGCTGCTCACACACAGATGTGGATCCATTTTATGGCCCTGTGAAGTCATGTGTCTTATCAAGGCAGGTGTGTGTACATAGGAATATATTGAGTGCGTATACTTATATATGGCTTATGTCTGGATAAATGTTGGGGATGGTATAAGACCTTAAAATTCCACACATACACTCATTGAATTCTTTGTCCAGGAAAGCAATTATCTCTCAAAATGGGCAGAAAGAGCAGAGAGGAATGTTAACTCAGGACAGAAAAGTCAAAACAAAAAAATGAAGTTGTTTATTGGAAATTATTCAGGTTGTTTGAAAAAAGTGGAGCCCTCCACAATCACTTTTTGAGTGGATTTGGCCACAGTCACAGCTGGATTAATGGCTACAAGCAAGAGGCTGCTGCCCATGGCTCTAGCCTTGACCACCAGTTATATTTCAGGTGTGGCGATATACCTGCATTACATGGAATTGAAAGGAACTCGTGTAAATCTGGGTCATATTCTCTCTGGCTGTTGGTTATTTTGCTTGATAGTTAGTGGTTTCATCAGCAACCTATGGTCTTAGGTGAGACCCACCTCTGACTCCTTCTCATTTGCCCGTAGCTGTGTCAGCTAATATTTACTGAGCCATCTATGAGTTACTAGGTGCTATGTGCAAGAACCTGCTCCCTACTTTCAAGGAGCTTCCAGGTTTCCCAGGAGTTCAGAGGTGCTTAGTGGTGGGGCGTATAAAGATCTCAAACTGAGTCTGGTGGCACACAGCTGCAACATGAGCACTCAGGAAGCAGAGGCTAGCCTGGGATGCAGTTAGGCCCCTTTTCAAAAACATGAGACAAAACAGAACAAAAAGGCAAGGATCAAAGGTCAGCAGCTTCCAGCTCAAATCCCCAGCTCTACCCGAGCCTAAGCTTTTAATTTTAATTTCTTCATTTGTAGAACAAGGACAAAAGTCACAGTCCGCACCTCATGCGGCTGTTGTTATAAGGTTTAAATGCAATTAGTTCTGTACACTGATCATTAGAGCCTGAGTACAAATAAGAGCTTGACCAATGTGAGTCCTTTTGAGTATTGGCTGCTTATTTGAGCAATCACCTGCTGTCAATAATATTTGTTTTTTTCACTTCTTGCATGGTTCTTGGTGAGACACATGACTAACCTAGAATAGAGATATTACCTTCAGCCTTCTTTGTGGTTTGGTGTGTCTGATGTGTTGGGATTGTTGGAAAACCTGTATAATAACCATCATGTTCTTTTTTTAAAAATTTGTTTTTAAAACTTTATTCACTTTACAACCCAATCTAGCCCCTCCCTCATTTTCTCTCTGTCTCACCCTCCTTCTCTCCTCCCCCTCCCACCATTCCCTTGCCCTTGTCCTCAGAGAAGGGAAACCCTTCAACCCAAGCAACTGACCTCAGCCTTTAATGTGCTCTTTACCTTTCCTTCCAACTTGTAGTCTGAAGAGTTGATGCAATAACTCAAACCACAGAAACCATCTTAGACCATGTATTTGTTAGTACATTAATTACGTTTCTTCTTGCTGACAAAAGCAATGTGAGGGATGAAGGTTTTGCTCTGGTTCAATTCAAATATTCAGTCTGTCATTGCAGGGAAGTCATAGTAGCAGGAACTTAAGATTGTTGGTCTCACACACAAACACACACACAAAAAGACTGTTGGTCACATGGCACATACAGTCAGAAAGCCAAGAGATGAATGTTGGTGCTTTTTCCACTTTCCCCCGTTTATTCAAACCTTGATGCCAGCCCATGGACTATTGCCTCCCCCAAAAAAATTCTGCTAGGTCTTTCTCTCTCAACTACCTCAGTCTTGAAGCTCCCTCAAAGACATGGTCAGAGGTATTTTTTCCCTAGTAATTCTACATTCAATCAACTTGTCAATCAACATTCACCATCACAGTTGGGTTACTTGGGAGATAAATGTTACGAATTTGAGTGAGCAAGAGGTTCTTCAGGGGATTGATGAGTGCCTGAGTAGTCCTTGTCAGAGACTCTGAAGATGAAAGGCTCACTCTGAGGAAGACCTAGGAGGTTGGGTCCCAGGGGAGGAACCCTGACACTCCCACTGTGGGTGATTTCATTTTGGTTTGGCTTATTTGAAAGATGCATATATGTCCACTTTCTTTAATCTTTTATTATTTCATTCACTATCTAGTTCTACCAAAACTTCCATACATAAGTGGATAGTCCGGGGATGTTGGTGTAGACATTGCGTGAACACAGGGGATGGTGTTGCTCCATCCCCAATGTCACAGAAAGCTTCTTAAAACCCTGATACTTGCACTGGCATTTGAAGGGCAGGGCAGAGTTGCCCAAAGCCAGAAGTTACTGAGCATGTGAGCAGAACTGGGGCACAAGTAGTATTAAATATGAACCTAAAGACTAATAAATGCTTCTTGCTAAATCTCCATGAGACTGAGAGGTTGTGCAATTGTCTTCCAAAAATCACAGAAAAGAAAGGTAGACATGGATATGAGACAAAGGTAGACATGGATGTGAGATTACTGTCTTGCTGAGTTTATATCTCCCTGGCTTCTATAATCTTCCCTCACACACCTCTGTTGTAGTAACTGTGGTGTTGCTGTGATTGCTGCTTGATGTATCTGACTGTCCACTTGACTTCAAGGTCAAGAACTTTGTTTTCTTCTTTCCTATTCTTTGATCTTTTGGTTCAGCCTGCCATATGGAATCCTAAACAAACATTTGCTGAGAAAGTAAACAAACATGCAATTCTGTTTGGTCAAAGGGGCTAAAAAAGACATTCTATTATTGAGCTGAACTCCATTTCTTTACCTTTCGCCAATCCAGCTCAGCTTCTCACATCTTGTTACTGGTGATGTTCACAGCTCTGGTAAATGAAATAGAGGGCATATAAAGACAGGGAAACTCCTCTTGCTCTGAATGGCTTCTCAAACCAGCCAAGTTATTTTATAACACCTCACCAGAGAAGGAAGAATACCTGTTCAGTGGCTTCCCACTGATTCTATATAGGAATATGAACCTGCTCAGCACCTCAGATACAGGATGCTCTGCCAGGGGTGGTCCAGCCCAGGCATTGGAACATATATGTTCCTCTCAGGCTGCTATGACAGTGTACTGTTTCTGAGATTTTGAAGTAGACGTTTTAGAACCTACCATTACCAATACGCAATATTTCTGACCCATGTTGCCACTCCTGTCTATCCATCCATCCATCCATCCATCCATCCATCCATCCATCCATCTGTCCATCCATCCACTTATTTCATATAACAAAGTAAGCATCTGGCTAGGCATAAGCAGGGCTTCAGGGTCTAAAGATAATTGAGATACATTATTTGGAATGATACTTCACCAACTGTGGCCCTAATTGCGTCATTAAGTGACAGTTTTCTGTCATTAACATCCATGATAAACTCCCTGGAAGCTTGTTTTCTATGGCTGCTGTAGGTCTTACACATGAGTGACATGCACTAGAAATGCTGAGAGTCAATCAACTACTTTCTAGGCTCCTCAGCCATCATGTTTGACCTCTAAGGCATGTTTGACTGTTTTCCAGAAATTAAACCACAGTAGCCCACAGAGCACACCTGTTCATAAGAATGTCCTTCATTCTTTTCCTTCCCCAGAATTGACACTTGAATCTGTTGCATAAGCTTAAATTTAACCTCAAGACTTACCTGAGGGAGAGGAAAACTAGTCTAACAGTCTGACATGCAATATCCGGTACTCATGAAGGTGCTTTCCTAAATAATTGTACAGTGCTTAGTTATAGATGAAGAGAGAATTCTCTGTTTTGTAGATACAGGAGATAATCAGAGCCTCAAGAGCACATGGCCCATGGTGCTGTCCACCACATGATTTTAAAGTGAAAGCATGGATTTGGTTCAGATGTCTTCTGACCACTACAGAAAGCTATGCAGCAAAAGAGAAAAGTAGCTCCCTCTAGAGTTGTGCAGCAGCAGCTCTAGTTTTCTCTTGGAGAAAAAGAGGGTTAGAACTAGCCTATTTGCATGTTTGTTTGTTGGTCCCATTTGATTTCTAGGACTGGCTAGGAAGAAGATGTACATGAGTTATTTCATCAAATTCATTTGAGGCTATCTTCCTTCAGTTAGGGGATGAGAAAAGTAGCCTAGGAATGCAGCTCAGGTGATAGAGCTCTTTCCTGGCATACATGAAGCCCTGGGTTCCACGGCCAGTATTACATAAACCAGTTGTGATGGCACACATTGGTGGTTCCAGAACTAGAAAGTTGGAGGCAGGAATATCAGGAGTTAAGGTCATTCTTGGTTGCATGATGAATTCAGAGACAATCTGGGATATTTGAGGCTATCTCATTAAAATAAAAACAAGACAGATGGAAAGAGACTAGATTGATCCCCTGTGGTAGTTTGAATAAAAATAGAACCCATAGGCCTATAGGAATGGCACTATTAGAAAATGTGGCCTTGGTGAAATAAGTGTGGGTTTGTTGGAATAAATGTGTTGCTTGAAGGTAGGCTGGGAGGTTTCAGAACTCACACCAAGCCCAGGGACCACTCTCTCTTACTGCTGCCTATAGAACTCTCAGCTACCTCTCCAGCACTATGTGTGTCTGTGTGTCATCAAGCGTCCCACTATGTTGACAATGAAAAAAACCTCTGAACTGTAAGCCAGCCCCAATGAAAGGTTTTTCTTTATAAGAGTTGCTTATAAAGTCATAATGTCTCTTTACAGCAATAGAAACACTAACTAAAGTAGTCTTCTTGACTAAGAGTACACAGCCAGTCAGAGTAGGGCTAGGATTCTACTAGGGTGCCCCCCCCCCAGAGTCCCCTGATCAATGACTGTCACTGCTGTTTTTGCCATGAATGCAAAGTCTCGTCCCCATCCCCATATTCCTCAGTAGTCAATGTGATGATAATTGCATATAATACAACTGACTTAGAGTCATCCACTCTTGGTCTTCCATATCAGGCTGTGAGTCAGGTGGGATGCCCTGAAGATCATAGTGGGCAGCATCCACCAAGCACAAACCTGTGCAAGCTTGAAGACTCTAGGGCAAAAGAGGTGAAACTGTACTACTTAATAAAGAGGAAATGAGCTCTACTTTTAATCTTGGCTCCACCAATCAGAGTATTGAACTTTGGATAATGCATTTATCTTTTCTGAGTCTCTTTCCCCCCATCCCCCTGAAATGGGAATAATAATTAAAATAACAGTAATAAAAAATCCTTCAACAAATAAGAATATTGCACCAAAATAGTATGAAATCAGAATGTGCTGTAGCTTCAGCTTGCTTAGTGTTTAGTGGGGATAGGGACTGAGTTGGAGCTGACCAGCACAGTTCCATTTCACCCTCTTGAGTCAGTGAGGTTGACATTATCATCCATTTTGCAGAAGAAGATGCAGGCCGTGAGAGCTAGTAATTTGCTCAGAGCCCCACAGCTGGAGGGCAGCTGTGCAGTCTGACTCCGAAGCTGGGGATCTAGTCTTCTTCCTAGCAATACTTCACTTGTCCCATTATGAGCTGCAGCTGCCACTTGGAGCTGATTCAGTCAAGTCCATGTTTGTCCTTCATCCTATGTGTCTGTACCCAGGTAGCCCAGTGTTCTAGTTGTATTTCTGTGACAAGATACCCTGACAAGAAGCAGACGTGGAAAAAGGGTCTGTCTTATTTCCTGTAGTCCATCACTGTGGGGAAATCACAGTAGCAGACTTGAGACAGCTGACCATTCTATAGCCATAGTCAGGAACACAGAGAGAATAAATGTGTGATTGCTTTGTACTCAACAGTACCTCTCTGTTCTAATATTGTCCATGACCTGAAGCCAGACAGTGCTGCCACCCACTTTTACCTTGGATGTTCTCACAGCAACTTAGATAGTCAGAACAGTGCTGCCAGAGATATACTCACAGGACTGACCTGATCGAGACAGCCAGCCCGGGAGCCTTTCTTCCCACATGATTCTAGGTAGTGCCACATTGATAATTCAGAATAAGCAGCACGTGCTGGAGATACAGCTGAGTGGATAAGACCTTGTGCTGTTCTTGCAGAGGATTGAAGTTTGGTTCCCACCATCCACACTGGACAGCTCATAACTGCCTGTAACTCAGGCTCCAGGAGATCTGGTGTCCTCTTCTGGACTCCTCAGGCACCTGCACACATGTGATTTATACTTACATAGATATACCATGTATACATATAAATTTATGAATCAAAAAATAAAATTTTAAGACTAATGCTTGTATCCAGCAATATTTTAAAATGTTTCTTTTGTGTGTACATGTGCAGGTGCATGTGTGAGTGTATTTGTGTGTCAGTATTGATGTGTGTGGGGTTGGGTCAACAGACACCTTTGGATGTTGCTTTTGAGGAGTGCTTCTTCTTCTTCTTTTTTTTTTTTTTTCTAGACAGGAGCTCTCACTAGTTTGGATTCACCAATTAAGGCATCCACAGCAGCACAGTGATTACAAGCCTATGTCTCTTTGCCCCGCTTCTTTCAGTGGGAACCGGGAGTCAGACTTCCATTCTCATTCTTGTAAGGTGAGCACTTTACTGAATGGACTATCTCTCCAGCTTCTTGGCCATTTTTCTAATCCACAGCTCCTATAGCAGATTGCTTCTCTTCCTGCCAACATGGGCCACTAATATGACTTGCCAGGACTGGAACTGCACTTTCCCCATCTCAAGTCCCAGGCAGCACATCTGTTCCTTATTCCCACCTCTGCCCTTTTGTAGGGACCCTGCTTGTCTCCACAGAGTGCCTATCAGTGGACTCACTTACCCATGTCCTAGACTCATGTACCCAGAACTTAGAAATGCACCCATCTTTTCAACATTGGGCCCTGATGTAATATTAAGGCTGTAATTTATACACTTGGCTCCTGAGCTTCTGGCTGTTTCAAAGGCATTGATCACCCCTGAGCCCTCATACATGATTCAGGCTTCCTCCTCCAACTCCTCTGCCAGCTATTGATTCCAATGACATTATTTATCAATTACGAAAGGTTTATTCCTCACTCGCTCCTGCACAAAAGAATCTGCACATTTATTTTACAGCATGATTTATTGACACGTCACCATGCATTACATGGAAAATTGAATTTTTGGAGGTTGGAGAACCTTAGGAAATTTCACAGGTTCAATTAGACAGAAGAACATCAGGGAGTTTAATGATACAATTTTTCATCCATTTGTGGAAGCATTGGTAGAGGTGGAGCCTGGGGCCAACACTGAGCCTCCAAGCTGTCCCTCAGCTCTACTAGTCACCTGTGGATGAAGTCTTTACTGCTAAACAATGCCTTGTGGAGTTGGCTCTCTGCTTTTATTTATGACTCCTGAGGTCAGAATATTTCTTTAGGCAATGTTCGCCCTTTATCCCCAGAGCAATAAACTTTTCCCTAGACTGTCGGAGAATTAGACAGATCATTTCTTGAACTACCATAGAAAGAAGAAGGGCCACCTGTGCTGTAGGATGTGCTTGAAAGAAATAATGTGCAGAATCACTTTACAGCATCTCTCTACTTGGCAAATCATGGCTTCCCTGTGAGCTTCTAGAAGCCTTTCTTATGCTTGCTGGATCAGGCCCTTCACTGTATGTTCTCATGGCACAAGGTATGTGTGGACTGCTGTGATTGTCATATGACTGCCACTTTTCCCTTAGTCTGGAACTCTTCAAGGGTAGTGCACAGGGCTGTCTTCTATAGGCTTGGCAATATTTTCATCTCTTGGAACTTTTTAGTCTACGTCTGGGAACATTGCCGACAAGAATCTGTTTGTCTCCAGGGTTCTGGGGCTGGAATTGGCCAATGAGAGAAATCTGTAGCTTTAGCTGGTGATGCTTTCATGGTAGTCAGAGGAGATGACTTTCCACACCACACCATGAGGTCTACCTTGGGATCTAGTTTGGTAACTAAAATTTCCAGTTTACTGCACTTGCCATGAATTGTGGTTCTTTTTGCTCATTCCAGTATGTAGGGGGGAAACATTCTCTGATTCTTCAGATGCTTGTCTTTCAACACCTCCACTCTTCATACCTCCACTTGAATGTGTGCGTCCCACTTCCTACACTAAATCTTTGGTTCAACTTAACTTCTGGTGGGTCTGTATTTCTAACAGGACAACTGGACTGATGGTGCAGTAGAAATGCCTCTTTTGCTTTTCTCATGCACCTCAGGGATAAACATTTAGAAGGTGGCATGTCTAATCAATATGCCCCACTTAACTAATAAATGGAAGCTTTCCCATCTCTCTTGCTGCTGAATTTGTACTTGCT
The DNA here is from genome assembly GCF_903995435.1 of Acomys russatus. Classification (NCBI taxonomy): domain Eukaryota; kingdom Metazoa; phylum Chordata; class Mammalia; order Rodentia; family Muridae; genus Acomys; species Acomys russatus. The sequence continues at coordinate 77,585,620 of NC_067138.1, read as the reverse complement.
CTTGAAAACCAACCTCCTCTAGGAAGCCTCCCTTCATTTCTAATGCCAGTCAGGAGATCTTGCTCCTGAAATCAGAGCAGTCATAGTCATAAGTCTGTCTGAATGCAGCTTGCATGATGAACTCCTTAGGGCTGTGCATAACTCACAGTGGTCCTGGTTTCTCCATTCTGGAGTAACTGATGTTTTAAGGGTCCTTAAGAGCAGTTGATGAATGAGATGAATTGTTTTCTTGCCTATGCATCACTACCGGACACAAGAACATAATAAGAGTTTTTATACCATTTCATATCTTGCCTCTTCGTGGATCTACACAGTAAGGCCATAGGCTGGGCAGATGATTCCATGTGGAGGCTGGTACTACATTAAGATTGCCATCCATATAGCAAGTGAGACATTCTGTGTTAGACATAGTGGCCCTTTCTTGTCACACATTCAAACCTGATAGACTTGGGAGCGAGTTCTAAAAATCTAAAAAGGAGGAACAACAATAAATTACCTCTTTGGCTCTAATATAATGATAATCAGGCCGATTAATTAGCAATGAAGCAAGTGGTATCAATGATTGGCAAGTGGCATAAGTCAGCATTAAAATTAGTATCTGAGATGTTAAAAATGACAGGTGATTTGGATCACTAGAGCCACCATTTATTCAATCAACTCCCTATTTTGAAAAATGAGCTAGAGATTAATTTATATCCCTTTGTAGCTGTGATAAAGACACATGCCACTTGCTGAAGGTGTGCTTTAAGGAACTGATTCATTCCCCCAAAGGCCCACCTTAAAGCAAATTTCTCTAAAGTGAATTAGATTTTTTCCCATTGATTTACATGATTAAATTAAAGATATGTTCTCATGGGTAAAGTCAACCAATAAATGGAATTAAAAATTTCTGAACACAAGAATAGGGTTGGGGAGTATTTTCTGGTGGTTATTAGAACTGTGGTCTGTTGCTACCATCATGTGTATGTGGAGCTATACTCCTCAGTCACCATTTCCTTGCTTTGTAGTGTATTCTTTGCAACTCATAAGACACTTTCTTTTTCCAACTTTATAGGTAGGGGAGTCAACGGTAAGGCAAGGCTGATTGAGTCTTTACTCTGAACTGGTATTCAAAGAGGATTTTCAATTTCTCATAATCGACTCTGGAGGTAGAGAATTTGAGGCTCTGAAATATAAAGGCACTTGCCCTGGGACTTGGACCTGGGTTTATGAACTTCAAAGATTATGCTGAAAGAGATCTGTTGTGAAAGGGCTGAAGGCAGGGCTCATTCTATAATGTGCTTGCTTTACAAGCATAAGGAACTGCGTTTGATCCCCAGAATCCATGTGAAAAGGCAAGGTGTGGTTACACATACTTTTACTTTTGGTGAATCCCAAATTTGGAGCTTTACTGGCCAGCCAGCCAAGCCTAATAGGTTAGCTTCAGGTTAAAGAGACAGTCCATCTCAAAGCAGGTGGGTGATCTTCTGAAGGCAACACACAAGGGTGCCCCCCACACACATGTGCACATACGTTTACATTGTTGTAGAAAGAGGTCTTCTGAGTAAAACTGCCACTATCACTAAGAAATGAAATGTGTCTACAAACAAGCATTAGTCAGATCAGGCATTTTGACTGGTGACATTGCCTCACAAACGGAGGCCATAGAAAGGGTTTTTGACCCTCATCTGAGATACTAACTCCTCTTCCCAAGCTACACCTCTCTTTTTAGCTATGCAATCTTGACTGAATATCTTTCCTTTCTCTGAGCTTTAGTTACTCATTGGTTAAAAGAAGAAGCAAGGGTAGGGTATGTGGTGCTTACTTGATAAAATGCCTGCTTACATGTACATGAGGCCCAAGATTTGACCTGTGCTATCTAAAATATTGGTACTGGTGGGGTATGCCTGTGACCCTGATACTTGGGAGGTAAAGGCTCTCATACCAAAGTTTAACGTTATGCTTTGCTACATGGGGAATGTGAAGTTATCTTGAATTACATGAGACCATGTCTCATAAAATGCTAGGGGCAGGTACTGCATGGGGAAGGTCTCTTTATTTCTTCAGCTTTTCTTTGATTTTTAGAATTAACACATAACCAAGAATTGACTCTCTCTCTCTCTCTCTCTCTCTCTCTCTCTCTCTCTCTCTCTCTGTGTGTGTGTGTGTGTGTGGTTTGTGTATTTAAGGGTTTTCAAACATTAAAAAATTCCATAAAAATCAAATTTATGCAGCCAGTACACAGAGCAGCACCAAATCAACTGCACAAACAGGAGTTGAGCTGCATCACCACAAACTCCTGACTGAGAACAAAGCTGCAAACATTTTGAGGCAATTTTCATATAAAAATCAATTCTCTTAATGCTTCTCTCATGATTCAAATTAAAGATGATTTTTTTCAAATGAAGTAAGCCTTGAGGAACATGAGTTTTGATGTTCAAGCTCAGATAGATATTTCTGAACCTATTATCTGTGATAAACATGTCCTATTCTGCCAGAGGGACATGGGGGGTCTCAGAAGAAAGGTGACATTTATAAGATTAAGGTATTAACTGGCAAACCTGATACTGATTCTACTACTTTTCATTATGAATTCTGTATTCTTTCCAATGAAACAACAACTTATTTAACAATGTTTTATTTAGTGTCTAATATATACTAGTCATTGTCCTAGATCCAGGAAGTATAATTGCTGCTAGTCACTGATATCACAGGAGCATTTTACACACAGAACTCTATGCTTACTATCAGATTCCCAACTACCACAGGTGATTTCAGATTTTATAATGGGCTGCCACTGGGACAAAGTCTTCAACTTAGAGCTGTTTAGGGAGCTTGAGAGGGGAGAAGGAAGAGCCAGAGGCAGGGATGCTGGAAGGATATCTTGATAAATGTAGTGAGAGATGAGAATCCCAGATTAGGAATTCATGACTGAAGTAGAAATGTGAAGGGATGGACTTAATAAGATTTTCAAACTCAACTTGGTGGGACTCATTTATTTTCTTTTTCAATGACTTGAGGGGGAAAGCCTGGCATGAATGCCTGTATGTTCAAGTTTTCATCCAGTTGGGAAGTCAAGCAAAAGCTACATAATATAAGGTTCAAGATATCCCTAGCTGATATAGCCTAAGCTCAGTCCAAGGAATCTGGCTTACTTCCCAGACCAGCATGCTGCTTAATACTGAGTCTTTAAGCCAGGGAGATCTCTCTGCCTCCATGTAGGTGGAGAACCTAGTCCTTGTAGGTGCTTTTTGACTATGATTGGAAGATGAGTCTGGACCTTACACATCTTTTGTGTCTGGAGGCAGTAGCAGTCAAGGAACAGAGAGGTGACCAAATGTTACTCTTTGGGGATTTCTTCTCATGCTATTAAACATCAGAGGTCGTAAGACTTGGGCTTCATGTATTGTTTGTCTAAAGGACAATGTGAGGCGATGGGATGATGAAGAGAGCAATTGAGTTTTGTTTGGAGTTGCAGAACATTTTAAGATTTGTGTCCTGGCTAGAGTATAATTAAGAGCATTCACTGCTCTTCCAGAGGACCTAAACCTCAACAGGCTCCCTACAACAGCTTGTAACTCCAGCAAGCTCTCTGTTTTGACCTCCATGAGCAACTATACTTGTGTGCACATATCCTCTGATACATACAATATAATTTTAAGATAAAAAATAAATTGTAGAAAAGGAAGTGTGCAGTGTACAGGTTAATGATCAGGATGCACGGCTAAAGAAGCTGTTATCAGACAACAGTAATCAGAACCATGATCATAAATGAGGGTAGCAGCTCTCTGCTCCTCCCTGTTCCAGAGACAGCTACAACTTTTCATGCAGTGCCAGCCTTGTTCCTTAGACATGATATTGAAGGTTGAAATGAACAGATTTGTGTGTTGGGCACCTGGTTCCCAGGTCTGACTGCTTATGTGGCAAAGTGGAGGTTGTTGCCATCAATGGCCTCCTACATTGACCTCAACTACATGAACTGTATGTTCTAGTATGACTTTATCCATGACGAGTTCAACAGCACAGTCAAGGCTGAGAATGGGAAGCTTGTCATCAGTGGGAAGCCCATCATCATCTTCCGGGAGTGGGATCCTGCTAACATCAAATGGGCTGATTCTGTTTCAGAGAATGTTGTAGCATCTATTGGTGTCTTCACCACCATGAAGAAGGGTGGGGCCAAAAGAATCATCAACTCTAGCCCTTCTGCTGATATCTCCATATTTGTGATGGGTGTGAACCATGAGAAGTATGACAACTCACGCAAAGTTGTCAGCAACACTTCCTGCACCACAACTACTTAGCTTCCATAGCCAAGGTCATCCATGACAATGTCAGCATTATGGAATAACTCATGATGACAGTCCATGCCATCACTGCTAACCAGAAGACTGTGGACGGATGCTCTGGAAAGCTGTGGCATGATGGCTATGGGGCTGTGCAGAACATCATCCCTCCAAGGCAGTGGGCAAGGTCATCTTAGAGCTGAATGGGAAGCTCACTGGCATGACTTTCCATAATCCTACCCCCAAAGTGTTTGTTATGAATCTGACGTGCTGATTGGAGAAACTCGCCAAGTATGATGACATCAAAAATATGGTGAAGCAGGCATCTGGGGGTCCACTAAAGGGCATCCTGGGCTACACTGAGGATCAAGTTGCCTCCTGAGATTTTAACAGTGATTCTGACTCTTCCACCTTTGATGCTGGAGTTGGCATTGCTCTCAATGACAACTTTGTTAAGCTCATTTTCTGCTATGAAAATGAATATAGGTATAGCAACAGGGTGCTGGACCTCATGGCCTACCTACATGGCCTCTACCCCAGCAAGAACATGAAAGCAAGAGAGAGGCTCTCGGCTGCTAAGGTGTCATTATTCCAACTCAGCCCATGACACTGAGAATCTTCCCTCAGAGTTTCTATTCTAGACACCCAGAATAATGGGAGGGGCCCAGGGTATACTACTCTCTTGAATACCATCAGTAAAGTTCACTGCAACTTTCCCCCAAATGAGGGTAGCCAGGGTAAGCAAAGAAAGAGAAGAAAGGAAGACATAGGGCAAAAACGGAAGAAAGAGGAAATTAGATGCAAAAGGAGTAAAAGAATACATGGACAGGAGCTAAAAGGAAAACAGGAGGGTGTAGGACCAACAATGGAAGGAAAAGAAAGTTCTAAGATGGAAAGAGTAAACAGAAACCTCAGACACTGAAGGATTTTAATTTGTTAACATCTATCTATGACATCTTGAGTTAAGACTTAATAAATAGTAGCTGTGATGGTACATATGGCTATGATGAAGAAAAAGATAGAAAGATATGGTTACAAGAAATAGATCAAGTTGTACAATGTAAAAAAACAGTAATTTACTCTTGTTCTCTCTATTTCGGAGAACAAGACTAACACTAAGGAGACAATTAGATTTCCTTCCCATGACTTTACATGATACTCCCCTAATCACTTGTTTTAATAAGAAGGCTAAAAAACTTGCAAACTAATATTGCAGACATGAAGGCGGATGCATATGCAAGGAACTTATTAAAACTGCCTTGATTTTAATAAATTTACCACCAGGTAGCAATCTCTCAATGTCGCCTCTTCCCAATTTGCATGCGTAACTGGCATCTCGTTAAAACATCATTAAGAAATTGAAAACCAGGAAGACATAAACAGACATAGAGCAGAAACAGAGGGGGCTGAGTGAGGGAGCTATGGCTAGCAGGAGAGTGAATGCTCCTGGAGAAAGCTCAGCAACAAACTCTAACTTAGTTATCCAAAATCCAATTTGATAAACAGGTAATGGGAACTTGAGTTTCAAAAGATGCTGTGTACAAATTGGCCATTATGGGGCTGTTGTGGAATTGTCATTTTCCTGGGATGATTGGAATTGTGATACAAGCTACTGTCATTTTTCTTCAGTTGGACCATCATTTACTATTCAGGAGAAATGTTTCCATTAAAGAATTAATATGGAGAACAAGCCCTAGGAAGCCTGGGTTCTTATATTACTTTTTCTTCACATAGATTAGCTTTCTTCCTTCCTCTTTTAATTTGTGTTTTAGTCTGAATTTATATTATATGTAATCACCATGGAATTTTTCTGCATCATTTGTAAAACTATATCCAAATTATTGTTTTGTATAGGTGTGTGCCTGTGTGTGTACATGCATATGATTGTACACATGTGTGTGTACCAGGATCAAACTTTGGTGTCATTCATTAGGAATGGAATTATTAGGACAGGATCTTTCTGAATAGGCTACACTGTCTGCAGTAAACTTACTGACACATAAAGACAGCTCTGTGTTTCAGAGAGACAGAGATTGTGCTGTCTCTCTCTCTCTCTCTCTCTCTCTCTCTCTCTCTCTCTCTCTCTGTCTCTCTCTGTCTCTCTCTCTCTCGTGTGTGTGTGTGTGTGTGTGTGTGTGTGTGTATGTGTATTTTTGTTTTCTTAGGACACTGAAAAAATTTAACATTTCAGTTGCTTGGTGCTGAATCAAAGCTCATATTTTGTTTACAGCATATTTCCATTTGGCAGGTGAGTTGCTCTGTTCTACACAGTCATTCAAGGTCCCTGACTTCTTCCAATTGTGCCTCTACTCTTCTCTATGTCCATGGATGTTGCCTCATTCATCCAGGAGATTCAGTGATAGAGAAGATACAGCATTTATTTTTTACTGGCTTCCTAAGATGGTGATATATACATCTCTTTTGTCCATGTTGTATTAGTGAAGCATAATCATAAGATGCCTTAAATATGCAAGGGAGCTCGGGAATATGCTAGTCAGTGAACTTTGAGAGAGAGAACTCAAGGATGGGCAAATTCTCCCAATTCTACTCTATGTAAACTACAATGCTTAGAGGTTTCCATTAACCTGAAATTCTTAATTTGAAAGTCTTGAGTCATCCTTATACCTTAAAGGACATAAGTCTTTGGGAGCTAGAGATGGCATCTCACAACTCCAAAGATCAACTCCTAAGAGAAGGAGGAAAATCACATTGAGGGGAGCATTGTTCCTGCTGACAGATACAAGTGACAAGAGTTGGGGATGCAGCTCAGTAGGAGAGGCATTCTGTCCTGTCAGAGGCTCTAGACTCCATCCCAGAACAATAGGTAAATAAGTAGATAGACAAATGAAATGTCTGTCACTAGGTAGCCTGGAGGGTGGGCACACGCTGGAGAGAACAGCATCTTGCACCTGACCTGAAAGAGATGAGGACATTATAAAGGGACACTTGGGCCACATTAAATAAATTTCCTTCTTCTTCATTTTGGCTTATTAAAGATTGATGGCTAAATATCATTTACTGGGGCTGTCCAGGCCCAGACTTTGACTCTCAACTCCAGTAGCACTACTTACTGTCCACATAGTTGTATCGACTGAATTGGTAGGGAAATCATTCTTGGAATGATGGAATGCTAGGGGCTAGATACTATGTTGCACTGAAACTGGATTAAAAAGAAAAGACATGGGAAGCAAGTGGAAAAACTGTAGCATGGCGGAAGCGGAAGAGGTGTATGTGTGTAGCAAAAGACCATTTCCTGTGGCAAAATAGTCATCTGAAAAACCTTCGTCTCCTCCATTATTAGATCAAGACATGATTTTACCCACATGGCAGCATTGCTGCAAGGCAAGGGGAGTAATATGTATGAAGAATTTTTTTAAAAGTAAGTTCTATTGTTCAACAAAAATTTCATGAGAAACAGCAGTGTGTTTGCTGAGGTACAGCAGATAAGAGCTATAGGGTGAGAATGTGAAAGAAAGTGTAAGTAAAAGTATCTTTAGTTGGAGCCAATGGGGACAATGGTGCAGAAGAGGACATGTGTAGCCTGATACACAGGGAAAGTAAACCTGGTTCTCTCATGGGCCTCAGCCAATAACGCAGAGTCTTCCTACCTCTTTTGGTTTCTCAGGTCCCTCTCTAGATAACAATTTTGGGTCCAGGATAGTTGGTTTGGGTACACATGCCATGATTCTTGATTTTGCATTTGCCATCTGGTTAGGACAGGTCAGTTTCTGAGGAAAATTTGTGCACTATATATTAGGATTGTTGCCTGCTGGGAGACCTTTGAAAATCTGGCTTAATGGGTTCTCATTCTTGTTCACTCCTCTCTTCTTCTTCTTCTTCTTCTTCTTCTTCTTCTTCTTCTTCTTCTTCTTCTTCTTCTTCTTCTTCTCTTCTCTTCTTCGCTCTTCTCTCTCTTTCTTCTCTCTTTCTTCTCTCTTCTTTCTTCTTCTTCTTTCTTTCTTCTTCCTTCTCTTCTTCTTCTTCGCTTCTTCTTCTTTCTCTTCGCTCTCTTCTCTCTCTCTCTCTCTCTCTCTCTCTCTCTCTCTCTCTCTCTCTCTCTCTCTCTCTCTCTCTCTCTCTCTCTTTCTCTCTCTTTCAGACTTCTGGTGTCCATGCCCCAGTCCAAATAATACAAGGTAGGGGGTTTTCATTTCTTTCTTTCTTTTTTTTAATGAGGAATCTGAGGTTCAGAGAAGTTATTCACACAAAGCCACATAGTGAATTATAAAGACAAAAGGCAAAGTTGGAATTTGATATGATGTGTTTCTCCTGCACCCAATCAACACCAATTAGAGTGGGTACTGAGTACTAAAGGATCAGGAGCTTATATTCACTGCACACTTGCTCAGTGCTTAGTTTTGTGTGAGTGTTTGACACACTTACAGTGTCTCTTCTGTCTCATAACTCCCCAGGAGACTAGAATGATTGATGCTATGGCCATTTGGTAGACATGACAACTGAGGCCAGATCAATTGAATTGAGTAACTTACCCAAGGTATCCCACAAGCAAGAAATGGAGGCTAACCTTTGACCCTGGCATTACTGGATCTGGTTTCCTCTTCGATAAATCCTTCCCTAAATTGTCCAACAAATGGTGACCTTGTGTAACTAAATTCAATTGCATAATTACAAAAGTGTGTGTGTGTGTGTGTGTGTGTGTGTGTGTGAGCGCGTGTGCGCGCATGCACACCATAGGAAACCTTAGAGATATCACTTCCCTTGAGAGAGGGTCCTTTCTTGGGTAGCACTTATCAATTAGGCTAGACTGGTTTGTCAATCTCCCTAGAGCACAAGTTACAATAATGTACAACCATGCCCAACAATTTTCCTGTGTTCTAAGGATTGGACTCAGATCACCATTTTTTCAAAGTAAGCACCTTCAACTGAGTCATGTCCTCTACAGTCTACATACATATAATTGTACACCTACTTTTATCTGTCACTTATATAGGGCAGGAGAAGTGAGGCTTATCTTCTGTAAGTATCTTTTTTTTATGTGTTCTCCATATGTGTCCACTGTTAACACTCTCAGTGTTCACCACATATGAACTCCTGCTATGTCCATCCACAGAAGATTGAATAAAGGCAGAGAAGCAGAAGGATGTGACCCAGGTCACAGGGTATGATGTTTCATTTTATGACATCTTGACTGAGTTAGGAGTACTCAGATTCTTGATAAAATATTATTTCTGTGTGTAGTACTCACAGAGAATGGGCCAGGGATGGGGAAATTCCCTCCTTTCTTGAGCTGGGCTGCACACCTTCTCTTTCCCTGTGACATCAAAGCTCCATGCTGTTGGGCTTTTGAACTATAGGACTTACACCACTGGTTCCTGGTTCCCAGACCTTTGAACTCAGATCTATTTATACCACTGACTTTCCTTGTTCTCTGGCTTGCTGGTAAAAATGGTGGGGTTTCTTGCTTCTATAATTGTACGAACAACATGTAATTTTATATATTTATAAATGGATACATTTGAACAGAATATTAAATATATGATTTGAAATGATATGATATATAATCCCAACAAACTTATGGTGTTGATTCCTAATAACTTATCATACATTGAAAATAATTTCATTTAATGTCCCTAGTTAACTTCCATTAACCTATAGTTGGATAAAATCATCCAACATAAGGGTTATTTACAACAAGCTATTGAGAATATTATCTAGTTTATTTAACAAGGAAAGTGAAGAACAGCAGTTATACTGGGAAGCTGACACCATCATAAAACAATGAGGTGCCAGTGAGGGGGATCATCAGATAAAGGTGCTTACTGTCAAGCCTGACAAACTGAGTTCAATCTTTGGGTCCTACATGGTAGAAGTAAAGAAACAGAACTATTATACGTTGTACTTTGACCTCAATGTATAAGCCATAGTATGCACTTCCCTTCTCAGTGAATAAATAAATGTAAGAAACAAAGATAAAATTACATCCAGCCATTGCAAGGCAGGGGCACTGTATGTTCTACTGTTTGTTTTGTTTTGTTTTGTCATGGGAATCCTGACTGATATGCAGAGGAAGAGCTCAAGCTCAGATATATCTGCCATCAAAGATATTTTGCAGGTGCATTGTTGCCCTTTATTTGCCACACATGTCAATCATGCATTTCAGCATATTCTTTAATATACATTGAAGACCAATTGCACATTGGTACAAGGCTGTTGTTCATGGTGACTGAAGCAGTGGATGGATAAAAATTTCATATCAAGGGAATTCCAAGCTTTTTGAAGCAGGGACTCTCTCCTCGCTTATATCACTTCAACTAAAAGACATCTTTCACTCCCAAGAAATCAGTCTAGGATTTTTCTTTAAACCTTGATATTCATTCTGGTAGATATTGGCTTAGGTTCTGTAAGTAAGTTCACCCATAACCGAGAAATTGTGGGGTTGCTAAATGACATCCAGTGAATGAAAGGTAGTCCTATGATCAGATTTCAAGCCTGTGTCTAGATCCATCAGACCACTGCTTTGTTTTTGTTTTGTTTTGTTTTTTGTTTTGTTTTTGGCTTTTCAAGACAAGGTTTTTCTGTGTAGTGTTGGCTGTCCTGGACTCACTTTGTAGACCAGGCTGTCCTAGAACTCACAGCGATCCGCCTGCCTTTGTCTCTTGAGTGCCACCATGCCCAGCCACCACTGTACTTTCAATGGTGGTGTGTATAAAGCAAAAGAGCTGGGTGGTAGAAAAAAAAAAACATATGGACTGTCTTACATGCTATAATTGTAAAAGGTTGTAGGTAACTTGGCTGGACTCCAAAGACTTTAATTTTTTTCTTTAATAAACTTGAAAGATTTCAGCAAAGCCTTCTTAAATGCCTGAAAAATAATGACAGAGGAAAATTATACAGCTGGAACTGAAGAAGTTTCCATGTTTTAGGTGACATTAAAAAAAAAAAAAAAAAGGAAAAGCCTGAAATAACAAAAGATATTGTAAGTGGAAGATAATACACCAGTGCAGGGAAGGCAGGGGAGGCTGAGCTTCAAATCCAGAGGCAGAACCGTCACAGCCTGAGCTGTCTCGTTGTCTGCTGGGCTGTTGAAGAGGTTGTTGGTCCCCAGTTCCTGAAAGTCTGCAGTGCAGCATGTAGGTCCTGAAAGTGTGAGGTGTGTGGTTAGAACATCTGAGGGTTTGATCAGATAGCTCTCCAGAGTCCACTCTAGTCCCAGCCCATTGTTTAGACTCCAGGCTACAATGGTTATTTGCTGCTTTGTGTGTGCACAGTACCATGTCGAGAGCTATTTTCTCACTGAATTCACTCCTCTGCTGTTCATTCTGCTCCTTAGGACTGAGAACACAGTGTCCTGAGGCTCTTTTGCCCGATGTGGGAAATACCCACAGCTGTCTCTGGGAATCTGTGTTTCTGGAGCTGTGTGTGTGTGTGTGCGTGCGTGCATGCGTGCATGCGTGCTTGTGTGTGTGTGTGTGTGTGTGTGTGTGTGTGTGTGTTGTGCCTTGTGTTGTGGTCTGGTGGTCCTATTCTTAGTGACCTTGTAGTGCTGATGTCTAATGTTCTGCTTTCTGCAGCTCACTTTCTGCATGGTCTTTCTGTATATTCCCATTTCAGGGTACTGATCTTGGCTCACTCCTTTATTCCTCCCAAATTCACTCTTGTACCATACAGAGGGCTTATAGCTATAGCTGTAGTCATAGAGATGGCCATCTGTACACAGAGAAGGGGTGACAGCCTCTTTGTTCCGAACACACCTTGCCTGCTTCCTGAGAGGTCCCCATTGACAAGCACACCTTGAAGAGTATCTGGTCTTCCCACCAATTGCCTGGATATTATCTTCCCTTCTCTTTTACTCCCTTCCCAATAACCAGCAAGATGGCCACTCAGTTCACATGCTCATTAGTTATCCGATCAGATGGCCAAACATGCAACAAACTTATTAGCCATCCAGTTAACCAACCAAGCAGTCAGCTAATCAATCAACCACTCACCAATTTACCATCCTGCTAAACAATGGAAAGCCTATTATTATTACTATATTACTACTACTACTACTTTACCTCTACCTCAACATGGCATGGTACATGAGATTCATATGTGAAGAAAGAAGGGGAGAATGGAAAGAAAGAAGGGATGAACAACAACAGGAAAAGACACATTAGACTATTACTAATATTCACAAGCTCCAGCTCTGCCTCTGGGCTCCACCCAAGTAATTATTTTGCTGAGAACTCTGTGTAGCAGGCACACTCATGTCTTCCATTTTCAAACCAGCACCAATGCCTTTAACCCCTCCCAATGACCCTATAGCACATGAGAGGAGACTAAAGCTGGGAGAAGAGGTCACATGTATAAGGTCACACAGTTGGTCAGGAGTGGGATTGCATCAGGTTGACCAATACTCATTCATTTAAAAGGTGAGAACTCCTTCTTACCCTCTGATATCTTGTACCAACTGCAAATGTACCTTTTTTTTTTTTTAAAGTTCACTAAGTGAGCATCAGCTCATCCCCTCCTAGAGGTTGTATATTTTCATCTGTAACCATAGTTCTAGAAAACATGGGTTCAAGAGGGTGGCTTGGATGTAGAATAAGTGGGAATTATCACACATGGTTCTGGGACTCCTAGAATCCCAGTTTTGACATTGCTATTTCATACTGGCTTCCTGAATATAGAAACCACTAACACACAGACACAATGGTTGGCCCCTTCTACATGGTAATGGATGGTCACAATGGTTGATTCCACAATAGGACTCCTCCTCCTCCTCTTCTACATTTTCAAGACAAAGTTTCTCTGTGTAGCCTCAGTTGTCCTGGAACTCACTAGACCACACTGGCTTCGAACTCACAGTGATCCACCTGCCTCTGCCTCCTTCAGTGTTGGAATTAAAGGCATGTGCCAGACAATAGAACTTCTTAACACACCAGTGAGGAGGCAAGATCAGCTCTGCTGCCCAGAAGAGACCACACAGAGGAAGCAGCCCCAGAGCAGGGTTCAGAGGAGTGGCTAGTAGTTTACCTCCTGGGCACATCTGTGGAGAGGTAAAGGGCATTCCAGGCAGATGCTGCTTTATGAAAGTGCAGTTAGTAGATATCTTTAGGGGGCTAGGAAAGTCCAGTTTCCCAGTAGGGGAGGTGAGTAGTATAAATAGGGCTCTAAGAGATCATCAGGAACAAGCTCCTGAAAAGCCTTGAGTGCCATGACCAAGGTATAGAGTAAAGGCTCTGGGTGGTCCCAGGACAATTAAAGCAGGGTGGCCACTTTAAATAGGGTTCCAGGGCTGCTGTGGGTGCCACACGCAGACACTGGCATGCACCTTGCCTTTCTCTGCCACATTCATCTTCTTTTCAGGAACAGATACTGGAGGTTTAATGAACTCATTACTCATTCCACTGTCAGGTGAGTCCATTTGTGGCAGGAGCTGGGTGGAGGGCTCCATTCATTCGAGGCCATGCTGCAGTAATCTCAGCAGCAGCCTAGCTCACCCTGTCTGGCAGGAGCTACACAGCCTATTCTGCTTCGCCCTCACCTCCCCCAAGTGCCCCTCCCTGAATCCCACTCTTTGCTGTACTCCTGAACTTGCCAACATTCATTTCAGGGGGTTTGGTTGGAATTGTGTCTGCCTGGAACTTACTGCCATCTGTCTCCTGAGCCATTGTCTAGGTTGGTACCTCTGCATCTCTAAACTTGCTCCTGGGCATGAATGCTTTTCCTCCTTCATATCTTGTAGTTTCTGATTCATATTCTCTCTCTCTCTCTCTCTCTCTCTCTCTCTCTCTCTCTCTCTCTCTCTCCTAGCTTTTCTTGGTTCATTTTTTTCTTATTAATTAAATCCTCTTTAGTGAGGGCCTATCTTACTACCTAGTAAAAACTAGTTGACAAAACACCCTACCATTCCACCTCCATCATAGCAGTGGGCTTACTATCCTTACTAGACCCTTATCTTAGCTCCAACTACACTGACCTTTTTATCCATTTATGCAATGACTATCACCGTATCGTGCCCTCCGCACCCCATCTCTTTTGTGGAAATGGACATTCAGAAGGAAAAACCATGCATAATGCTTTCTGTATTTGATCATGTGTTGGTCAATTCTACAACGTATTTTTCACTATTTACTATTTGATTAGATACTGGCATATACACCTATTTTACCAAGATGTAGCTCTAATAGTGGATCTGTAGCAGGGTGGTAAAGGAATAAAATGGATTGAGTGCTAGGGAGATGACTCAGCAAAGTAGTTACTACAAAAGCATGAAGACCTGAGTTCAATCCCCAGGACCTATATAAAAGAGATGGGCATGGTGTCACACACACGTATAGTTCTAGTGCTGAGAAGATGGAGACAGGGGGATCCCTAAGACTTCTTTTGCTAGCCTAGCAAATCAGTGTGCTCCAGGTTTTGGGAGAGACCCTAAAGAAAGTGGAGAGTAACCGAGGAAGATAGCCGAGGGTGACCTCTAGACTGGGGATTAGGGGATCTTAGGTTGGCTAATCAGAGGTTAGATAGCATCACTGACATTTCTCAGACATTAGCATCTCTGAATGTCTTTCCTCTAAAAAATTTCACACACCTACCTTGAAGAGTTAACAGGAGGGTAGAAAGGGATGGTGCATGAAACAGGAAACCCTATACACAGTCCCTATGCACAAGGAGGCTCATTCACCTACAAAGACATCCACATTTGTCCTGAGAGTTCTGTTTTCATTCCGGGCCAGGTAATTTATCAGTTGAAAGAGACAAAAAAATGCAAATATAGATAAAAATGCCAAAGATGTTGAAAAACACCCACTTCATCTCTAACTTCTCTCCTGGGCTGCCTGGGAAGCAAAGTTTAAATCCTAGTCAGACTCCCAGACCTCATCACAGCTACAGTGCTGAAAGCAAACAGACTCTAGGATTTAAATTTTTTTCTTATCCCACACCCCTCTACAAAGCACAAATGTCATGGGCATGGGGCAAACTCATTATAGCTAGGTTTCTATCTGCCTGGTCCAGATGCAAGTGCTAAAATGTGAGGCCAGTTCCAATGGACAACATCCAGGACTGTGTGCGCTGTGACTAATGTATGTAAAACACACAGGGCTCCTCTCTTGCAGCATCTGGACCCAGAAGCAAAAGTTAAATTCTCAGGAAACTCTCCAAAGTCTTCACCACTTTTCATGGTTGAAGGCAGAAAATCTGGCTGACAGCAGAGGAGCCCATAGCTGGGATGGGATTTTTTATTTTAGTATAGATGCTCTTGCTTGTAGTGGACTGGGTGCCTAGCCACTATGCTAGTGAGCATGGGATTGGTGGGCTGTAAAGGAGTTCATCTTCTAGGTCTAAATAGGAAGGATAGTTTGATGAGTATATTGCAAGAGTTTAGCAGGCTGGGCATTGACTATGATACTGCCTATAGCTGTTGTGAGGTGTCTCCATTTTGTATGAGTCTCTCTCTCTCTCTGTCTCTGTCTCTCTCTCTCTCTCAAACACACACACACACACACACACACACACACACACATAGAAAGAGAGAGAGAGAGAGAGAGAGAGAGAGAGAGAGAGAGAAGGAGAGAGAGAGAGAGAGAGAGAGAGAGAGGAGAGAGAGAGATAGAGAGAGACAGAGAAGACCAAGACAGAGACAGACGACATACAGCGAGACAGAGACAGGACAGTTATTTATTGTGGACCGAAGCTGATATCCCATCTCTTTTTTGATCACTTTCTACCTTATCTTTTGAGGCAGGGTGTCTCACTGAACTTGCCACTCACTGATTACCTAGAGTGACTGACCATTGAGCTCTGGGGATCTGCTTGTCTCATTAAATTCCCTATGCACTATGGCCAAATGTTTATATGTCACATATATTTGTATATACAATTATATATTTTATATACTGTATGTGAGGTCAGTTTATATGTTGAGTGTATATATATATATTTGATACATAATATCAAATATAAATGCAAACACTTTACTCACAGAAAGCATGTGAGAAGTCTTTTTTTTATAGTTAGGGTAAGTTTCTTTTTGTATAGTTTCTTGATATGTAATTTTCATGCAAAGGAAGACAATCTGTACTGGCTGATATATGATTAGAATGAGCCACTGGACAAATACTTTCCAATCTCTGCCATGCAAATAAGGGCCACACTTGCAAGTGAGGACCATACAAATAAGGTAGCCCTGCTTGATCAAAGGTCATCCTGGTCAAAGTCTTGGGTCACAGAATACTGGGTTGCAAATTTGTGGTGTCAGGTACCGGTTTGCATTCCTCAACTATGCTGGGAAAATTCTCCAATGGACAGCAGCCTATTTTCTGGCCTCTTATTAGTGGTGTTCCCTCTCCACTGTTATGGTGGTATTTATTGATACCTAGTGATAACATTTAAAGATTTTTGGTTTCAGTTAGAATAGATGGGGTCGCGTAATAATGACAAATAAATTCCAAATTCTTAGAGGCTACCACTGTGAGGGTTCCTTTCCTACTATGTTGCATGTCCATTGCAGGTTGTCAGGGGAAGCATGCTCACTACAACTCAGGGAGGTACTTTAGTGGAATAGGTGCAGGCCACTTTGACAAACAAAGGAGAAGGAGGATTTCACCTCAGTCATTCACTGCCCAGCCTAATACCTACGCCACAGCTTGTCACATGACTTCATTAGCCTCTAAGAGGACAAAGCATGGATCTGACATCATGTCTCTGGTGAGGTGAACCAAAAAGGTTTTTCTGTAACATCTCTACTCTCTTCTTTATTTTATTTTATTTTAATATATTTATTAATTTATTCATATTACATCTCAATTGTTATCCCATCCCTTGTATCCTCCCATTCCTCCCTCCCTCCCTCCTTCCTTCCCATTTTCCCCTTACTCCCCTTCCCTATGACTGTGACTGAGGGGGACCTCCTCCCCCTGTATATGCTCATAGGGTATCAAGTCTCTTCTTGGTAGCCTGCTATCCTTCCTCTGAGTGCCACCAGGACTCTTCATCCAGGGGTAGTGGTCAAATATGGGGCACCAGAGTTCATGTGAAAGTCAGTCCCCACTCTCTACTCCAATGGTGGAGAGTGTCCTGTCCATTGGCTAGGTCTGGGTAGGGATTTAAAGTTTATTGCGCATATTGTCCTTGGTTGGTGCCATAATTTGAGCAGGACCCCTGGGACTAGATCCATCCGTCATAATGTTCTTCTTGTAGGTTTCTAGAACCTTCTGGATTCTTCTATTTCCCCATTCTCCCATGCTTCTCTTGCCTAGAGTTCCAACAGGATGTCTTCCCCTCTGTCCCACTCTCCTGGTAAATGAAGACTTTCATGGGACATGCTCCTTGGGTTAGTGTCCAGATATAAGCGAGTATATACCATTTGAGTCTTTCTCCTTCTGGGCTAACTCACTCGTGATCATTTCTCCACTCTCTTCTTAAGCTTTCAAGTCTAGGTGTCTCAAATCTCTTCACAAAGACACAACTTCCATCTGTTGCTTCACTGTTGTGACTGATAACTATCAGATTGCTTAACTGTTGCATCAGCCTCCATCCCTGTTTCTCTGCCAGTCTTGATCCTTGCGATTCACCCTTATCTTTTCAATCCTACCCTCCTGGGTAGTTTCTTCCTATATTCAAAGTGTGGGCACTCTTGGCAAGCTCCTTCTGGTACCTAGCCTACACATTTGGAGAGAGAAGATAAAAGATATCAGGTTTGTTTGTTTCTAGTAAAAAGATCTTTCAGGGCCCTTTCAAGCTGTGATTCTAGTGTTCTATTATTATTCTCATCCATGAAGCTACAGACTCACACCTTCAGTGGGGAGTCCAACTCAGGCGCTTAATTAGCAAAGCAAATTAAACTCTAAGGAGTCCACAGCCATCGTTGCTGGGAGGCTTCCTGTGTGACCAGCCTCTCAGCTGGAGGAAGGGAGGGAGGGAATGATGGTGAGGTGTCTGGGCCTCCATGCTGGAGCCTGGAGTATGCTGGTTTCTTTCACAACTGACTGCCCTCAGGTAGCCCTGCTGTCCTGTGACCATGGCTGTCTCCCAGGCCTCCCACCCACTCTCCCCCCAGGGGCTATTATTACTCTTTCCCAATACATAAACACGAAAAGGCTAAATCCTCCACTCAGTCCATCCAACAAAATCATAACCCTCCTCCCATGAGCAGAGGCCTGTCCAGTTGATAAAGCATGTTCATCAACAGTGGCTCATTGCTTTTTCTTTCTGGCAACATCATAAGGTAGATA
Source organism: Acomys russatus (assembly GCF_903995435.1). Classification (NCBI taxonomy): domain Eukaryota; kingdom Metazoa; phylum Chordata; class Mammalia; order Rodentia; family Muridae; genus Acomys; species Acomys russatus. Next base: position 77,567,178 of record NC_067138.1, on the reverse strand, counting down.
TAATTATTGTACACATTGGCAGATGTGGAAATGGAAGCTGGGTGGAGGCCATCAGTGGGCAGCATGTCTGGGGCAGAAATCTGGATATTGGAGAGACACACCTAAGCTGTTTTTGAGACACACCCAGGCTCCTGTTGAGCAAGTATGTCGGGTGGCTACACCGGGACTCAGTTTCTCTAGGCCTTCTTGGTTTGGTGTGGTTCTGTGGCTAGATTCTGAATCCCAGAGTATAAGATAATCAGGCCTAGTTCCCTCAGCAACAATTGGCCAATTAAGGCAATTACTGCCGGTTTATGTAACAAAACATAGGGATCACAGCGCTCAACTCTTAGGAAATCTCCTAGAAAAGCACTAATAATGCATTAATGTATTAATCCTCTTAATCCTGTCAAATTACCACACACTGGCTCCTCAGAGCTGACAGTGGCTCTTTGCTGCTTCTGTTTGCAGTGGCCATGGCACTCTGTGAGGCTCAGGGGCTTCTTTTCAATCCCCAAATTGCCCCCATGCAGTTCTGGAGGCTACAAGGATCAGGCAGGATTAGGTGACCTCTGAAAGAAAAGAAGTGAGGACACTCTCCCAGGAAGAGGGTGACATGTTATACTGTGAGTGCTTCTTATGTCTTCCTCAGTGAGAAGGCACTGGTCCATATGGCCAGACCTATATTAGTGCTATAGGTATAGATTGATATCAAAATGGTACCTGAAGAGATGTCCAGGTTCCTTTTTTATTTTTTAATTTTTTATTATTAATTTATTCTTGTTACATCTCAATGGTTATCCCATCCCTTGTGTCCTCCCATTCATTCTTCTTCCCTCCCCTCCCCTTTCCTCTTTCCCCATTATTCCCCCCTCCCCTATGACTGTTCCTGAGGGGGAGTTACCTCCCCCTCCTGTATATCTCATAGGGTATCAAGCCGTCCTTCCTCTGAGTGCCACCCAGGGTCTCCCCCCTCCAGGGGAACTGGTCCAAATGTGAGCAACCAGAGTACGTGAGAAAGTCATATCCCACTTCCACTCAACTGTGGAGAATGTTCTGACCATTGGCTAGATCTGGGTAGGGGTTTAAAAGTTTACCGCCTGTATTGTCCTTGGCTGGTGCCTTAGTTCTTGCATCCAGGAGGAAAGTATAGGATCAAGGACATGTGTTTATTTTTGCTTTCTCTACTTCATTCTTATGGTTCATGAGGTAAGCTGTCAGCTTCCTGCTTTTTCTGCCATTCCTGGGGCTTGTCTCAAGTAAGCCTTCACCTCTCCATCATGCCTCATCATCATGACAAGCTGTTATCCCTCTGGTACTGTAAGCCTAATACAAGCTTTCTCCTATAATTTACATTTGTTATAGTGATTTATCACAGCAAAAAAGAAAAAGAAAAACAAACAAACAAAACCCCTAATACTCTGTATATCTCTGTGTTTGTATGTATATATTATTTTTGAGTATATGAAGGGTATGACTAACCCTTATTATTTGGATATGAAGTATACTTCCTGTTAGCATACTGCCCTCAGTCTGCCCTAGCAAGCTATGATGCCATTACCTGCCTGCCACCAGGGAGACCAGTTACCCAGCATATAAAAGGACAAACCCACCTGTTTTCCTCTCTTGCTCTCTTGCTCCTCTCTTATGTCTTCCCTCACTCTCTTGTTCCACTTCCTCACTTGCTCCTCTTTCATGCACTTTCTGTCTCTCTTGCTCTCCTCTTCCTCTGTCTTGCTCTCTCTGTCTGTCTCTCTCTGTCTCTGTCTCTGTCTCTCTCTCTCTGGGATGTCCCTCCCCCTGTAATAAACTTCTCCATACCATATCTGTTGTGTGGCTCATATTTCATATTTAAAACCTCCCACCAAGGTTCAGATGTCAAAATTTGACCTCTAGGATTTAGTACTATTTTAAGAGATTTTGGGCTTACCTAGAGAAAGTAAATCTAGAAGGTAGGGGACAACCTTGGAAGAACATTGTCCTTTTGTCTCTTCCTGTCTGTGCTCTGGTTGGCTTACCACATTCTCCAGTTGCCATGAGATTCTGTCCAACATAGGACCTTCTAAATCTGTGACCAAATAAGCAAATGTCAGATATTTGAGTCATAGCAACTAAAAGTAACTAATAATAACGTGTCATTCTTGATGTGGCCCTGGGATCCTTATCTAATATCTCAGAGTCTTTGTGTCCTCCTGGCACATGGGAGAGATTTGACAGATCTTCATTTTTGTCTTCCGTCTGTGAAGTAGGAATAAGAATTGTCACAGAGGATTAGATGAGATTGTATGTATCAGTTGTCTGGCACACAGTAGGGAATAAGGACATATTGTTATTTTCCAGCCATATCCTTGCTGGTTTTTTTTTGTTTTGTTTTTTCTGTTTGGTGAAAATGTTGCCTGCATTTCAAGAGAATTTATCTTAAACATCAGAATGGGAAGGAGCGGAGCTGACAAATGGACTACCTACCTAGAAAGTGGTCACTGATTTCCTCTAAGCAATTGGGGGAGGGGCACTTCTGGCTTTAAGATGTTGTGGTCAGGCCTGATTTTGCTGTCCTTCTGAACCTTTTGGGGTCCTCTTAGTGGATGGGATGTAGTCTACAAAATCCTCATTGTCATGAGGCATGAGTGGCCTTACGTTGAGGATCTGAAGTGTCTCATTGGAGAGGCCATGTGTGCATGGAAGGGCAGGATATCATCATCTCTGTCCCCAGTCATCTGTGAAGAGCTGGCCCACTTTTTAGCATCAGGTGCTTGTGTTTCCTTCTACCCTATTCCAAGAGTTGAGATTAGTGACTTGAGGAAGGACAGGGACTTATTTTTCTCTAAGGACATAAATTTGTTGGCACTCTTACCTCCAATAGGTGGAGCCCCAGCTTCATCCCTTTGAGAGTGGGCTGAGCTTAATGGCTTGGTTCCAATAAAGAGATTGTGGCAGGAGTGATGGTGAATGCTGGCCATAAAAGGTGTTTGGATTCCTTCCTGCTCTCTCTGGAGCACACATAGAGAATTCAACTACTCTATCATGAGTCCCTTCAGCTGCTTTCTGGAGAGAACCATGAGGTCAGTAGACATGACCTCCTGCCATTGACCATGTGAAAGTGCTATCTTGGAAGGAGATACTTCAACCCCATCCAGTCTGCTGATGACTGCAGCCCAGGCAGCGTTTTGACTGTAGGTGCTCCCCCCCCCACCCCCCCACCCCCCGCCCAGAGACCAACTTATAACCAGTCAGCTGAGCTGATTCAGATTCCTAAATCACAGAAACAGGATGAGATAATAAAACACTTGTTGCAAATTTTAGCTGCTAAATGTGGGGTATAATCTGTTATACAACAATAGGTGGCTAACATAATTAACAGTGAAAACATAATTAGATCTCTCAATAAATGAGCTGCAGTGTGTGTGTGTGTGTACACACACACAAATGATAGCCTAAGCTTACATGTTCTGAATTCATTTATTTATGTGGTATAGCTAGATGTGGTTGGAGAAAGATGGGAAATCACAATCCAGAGTCTAGGAGGCCCATTGCAGAAGGAGAAGGGAATTACAATGTAGGGCACTGTCAGACCAGAGTGCCTAAGGGCAGTGAAGTGTCTCATGATATAACCTGGCTTTGAGGACAAAGACGGTTTCCTAGGGGTAGTTTGACAACTATAGAGAGATTCCTAGAAAGAGTAGGAAGAAGCACATTTAAAATGAGCAAACCTTGGAAGGAGCATTTCAGGTGCAGGAAACTGCTCATACAAAGGTATGGGATAGACCCAGAGTTCAATGTTTTCCTGAAGCATACATTGGTTTGGTGTGATCACAGCTTGCATGTGTGTGTGTGTGTGTGTGTGTGTGTGTGTGTGTGTGTGTGTGTGTGCTTGCTTATGTGCACAGAGGGTGCAGGGATGAATAAACTTGAGTGTGTATGTATACATGCAAGGGTATATGTACATACATGTACATCATGTACACATGTATGCTTGTACATGTACATGGCAAGGAGAGAAAAAGCAAGGGAGACTTTGACAAGAAATTAAGACTAAGGTGAAAAACTAGTTCAAATCTTAGCTGGCATGCTATAAATGTGTGCTTTTGTATAGGTCACAAGATTTCAATGAGTGCAGCCTTCTTATTTCTAAAGTAGGAGTCATTTTTTAGAAATGTAATCATTTTACAGCCTGATCCCAGCCCCTCCTTCCTCTCCTCCCTGTCCCACCCTCATGCCCTTCTCCCTCCACTTCCCCCTCTCCTTCATCTCAGAGAAGTGCAGGCCCCACCCTGGAACCTCGAATTGCAGTAGGACTAAGCACATCATCTCCTACTGAGTAGGAGTCATTTGCAGGAGATCTCAGACAAGCTCTGGGTTGAACTAGAGATATGCTGATCATGATCAGAACAGCATACCTCTTGACCAGAGGCCTTGAGCCCAGAGCAGTTCTTATTCTGTGAGAGACTCCAGCACTGGGAGCTCCCTGACTGACATTGTCCTGGGGCTGTGTCATCTCACTTTTCTCATCTCTAGGAACTAGGGCAGGCCACCAAGTGTCTTGCTAATTGTCAAATGGTGTGCAATAACAGCTATCTGAGCTCTGAACAAGCTCACACACTGAGTGTGTTTCCAAGACCAAGCCCTTGTGTGAGATTGCTTGGCTTTAATTCTCACCTCCAGAATTTAACAGTCATCTGACCTCAGCTATCTTTGCCTTTTTGAGCTTCAGACCTTTCACATAAAAATGGGCATATAATAATATTTATGTTACCGAGTTTCTGCAAGGATTAGTACCTAGGATAGTGTGTGGGAGCAATCTTTTGAATATTTGTTAGCAGACTAACTTGCTATATATAGAAACCTAGCTTCTTATTTGGACTCTGAAAACTGGTACAAATCCTAATTCTATTACTTAACTGTTTTCTGATGTTGGAAAAAGTGCTAGAGAGGTGGCTGAGCAGTTTAGAGCTTGTACTGCCCTTGCAGAGGACCTGTGTTTAGTTCCCAGAGCCCACATAGTAGCTTACAACTCTCAGTAACTCCAGCCACATGGAGTCTAATTATTTCTACTGAACTGAGCTGCCTCTTGAACCCATCTGGTGCACATAAACTCATACAGTAAGCAGAATACATGCCAGTAAAATAAATGGCTGATGTTGGGCAAAACCCAGTCTTTTTGCCTCTCAATCTGTGCCTCTGTGTGCATTACCATATGTAGGTATGTGAATATATAGAAGCCAGGGGACAGCTTCAGGTGTTGCTCCTGAGGTGCTATCCATTTTATTTATTTATTTTAGATGGGTTCTCTCATTGGCCTGGAAATTGCCATGTAGGCTAGGCTGGCTGGCCAACTAACTTCAGGGAAGTGCCTCTCATTGCTTCCCAGGTGATGACCCCTTCCACCACTCCTATTTCATGGGTTCTGGGCATTGAATCTAGGTCCTCATACTTTCCTGATTGATCTCTCTGTCCATTCTGCCTCTCAATCTTTTTATCTGCAAAACAAGGGTAACAGAACTGTCCTTCAGTGTTTGCTGGAAGTGTTGACCGAAGGAATGCTTGTGAAGTGTTCAGAATGTGTTCTTCAGCAAGTGCTGCCTATGTGTAAATGATTGTTTTGCCAGCTTACACCATGCTCTGCAGAAGCAGGTGCCAATAGAAAAAATCAGCAAGTAGAATGGATAGCCTTGTCTCTATCCTCAGAAGGTCACACAGCCTTTTGTCTTGAGTCTACATCTGTGGAGTATTACTAGCTATCCCTCACTGCTCTCTCTATGGCTGTCTCTTCCTACTGTGCAGGAAACTCAGAATGCAGTGCAATAGAGAACCAATCCAGTGCTACTTCACCATGTGTTGTCTCCCTAGCTTCTTCTCTGACTAGCATTGACTTCTGGTTACATTCTGGGTCAGAGGGTATAGGGCTGGAGAGGATTGAGCCCAGAGGGTAGGAGGTGGCCACTCTCTTTTCTGCCCTCCTGCCATCAGTGGGCTGGAAAACTCAGGCAGGCCCTCTGCTTAATTGTCAGATGGATTCTGGAGGGGTAATTTCATTGATGTGCACCATGGGAGGGTCTGCAGGCCCTAATGACTGGCTCAGCTTGCTAAATGTGTTTACCAAAAAATAAGGTTATTGATTTCACAGATATTTTTCCCCGTTGCCATCAGCCTGTTAATGCGAGTTTTATGTAACAGAACAAATAGATCAGAGTGTAAAGTCTTTTGAAAATCCCTGGTGAATGCTGTAATAATGCTTTAATGTATTAATCCCCTTAATCCTGTCAAACTTCCAAAAGAATTTCAGGACAGGCTGACAGAAGATCTCACTCCCAATTCTGGCAGCTGCAGCTGCATGTGGTGGGGGCTGCTTTTTCCTCTATTGTGCACTGGCTTAGGGAGAGGCTGCAATGGCTGTGGAGTCAGTAGCAAACATGTCAGTGTATGAAAATAATGGAAGGGAGGCTGAGAGGAAAGAAAGACAGCTTTAAAAAAGAGGAGGTCTCTTGAAATAGACCTTGAGACCCAGGAGGCAATGGCACCTGACCCCCCTTCCCAGTATCTTCCTCACAGCCTCTCTCTGTCTGCTATGCACTGAGGTTCAATCTTCACAACACTCACTTTCACTTTCAGATGTGAGTGGCCCATCCTTACTTCAAGCTATTGCAGTTGGCAGAAAGAGGCTGAGCACAAAGCTTGTTCTGACCCAGAAGCCCAAGCTACTAACTTCTTCAGCATAGGACCAAAAAAAGATGATCACTTGATGTTGATATAAATGTAGATGCTGGGGGAGGGTGAGTCATTTTCTTTAGTGGTATCATAATTGGTAAGGTGCTCATGTAAATAACATTTCACACAGGCTCCTTATAAGCCAGCCTAATTAAGCTCAGTGGGTCACCAAAATAAAGAAAACAAAGGAATGACAATGGAAGAAGGAATACTGTTTGGGAAGAGGATCAATCAAAGTGGGAGGGTGAAAAGAAAGTGCTATAGAGTAAATATGATCAAAATAAACTCTATATGCTTAAATATGTCACAGTAAATTCCATTGTGATTTGTAATTAATATATGCTAATAAATCAACAAAACAAAACAGAAGATGAGTTAAGGATTCCTGTATTAAGAATTAATAGATTTGTCCCTAGAAGTATTGAGGTATTGCAGTTGTGACTGCTGTGTCACATGTGTATCAGTAGGTGCAGAGAAGAGAGAGGCTTTGTCTATGTGAAAATCTGAATGATTAGTAGTCTAACATTCCCTGAAGAAAGCAAGCCTTGGATGACCACCAGTCCAGTACCATGCAGTCAGGCCTTGACAGACTCTCAGGGCAGGAAGGGAACCAGAAATGAGAAGAACACTGCCTGGGATACAGATGACCCCTGCATAGTCCCAGAAGAGGAGCGAGGCCAAGATGACCACTAGTCCAGAACCATGGGGCCCAGGCAGGGGCATACCTTGAGATGACTACAAGTCCGGTGCCATGCAGACCTGAGTGACAGACCATAACCAAGATAACCCCTGCCCAATGCTGTAATTCACATGTGGGGCATAGGCCTCTCAGAAACACTCCTGAGATGACCCCAGATACTCAAGGACCCTAGGCACCACTAAGAGGAGTGAACAAGTATGGAGAAATGGAAAAGAAGGAAGAGAAAGAGAAAGAAAAGGCTGTGGGCACAATGAAAGGAGACAGAAGTGAAGACTGAAGGATACTGAAGAACAGCCTGAAGTGAGTAGCCAGTTATGACACCTGAGACCATGGTGGGGTCCTGGCCTGTGATGCCATTGGAGGCCATGCCTGGGTCCCTGGTTGTCAAGCAGCAGGATTCTGTTATCATCAAAGACTAAGTGGATGTCCCTGGTCTAAGCTGTTCCTCAGGGATATATTGTCAGAGAGGTGTGCAGAACTGGCCCCGCCTCTTGCCTAGGCACTGTGGAAGAGCTGGACCTGGAAGCCTAAAGAAAGGAGAGCTGACCTCACTGCTAGCCAGCTTAGTACTTGGAAGAGTGGGCCCCACACATTACATAGGGAACACAGTAGATCTGGCCCTGGTTGTGGGATGCAGCTCCTGTGCTGTTAGTACCCCGAATTGTCGAGTGAGGGACTACAGATTGAAGAACACTCAAGACAGCAGGTCATTTGTGCTAAGAGAATGCCATTTATTGGGAGTAACAGAACTGCTTTTATAGGGGAGGAACCAGCAATCCAACAGCACTGTGGACTCAAAACAAGGAAAATGAAGGCAACCAGTGGAGCGCAATGTTTCAACTGCAGAGAAAAACAAGTAATGTTTTCTTTTCTTTTTTTTTTTTAATTTTTTTATTAATTTATTCTTGTTACATCTCAATGTTTATCCCATCCCTTGTATCCTCCCATTCCTCCCCCCCCCCCATTTTCCCATTATTCCCCTCCCCTATGACTGTTTCTGAGGGGGATCACCTCCCCTTATATATTCTCATAGGGTATCAAGTCTCTTCTTGGCTACCTGCTGTCCTTCCTCTGAGTGCCACCAGGTCTCCCCCTCCAGGGGACATGGTCAAATGTGAGGCACCATAGTATGTGAGAAAGTCATATCACACTCTCCACTCAACTGTGGAGAATATTCTGACCATTGGCTAGATCTGGGAAGGGGTTTAAAGTTTACCTCCTGTATTGTCCTTGGCTGGTGCCTTAGTTTGAGCGGGACCCCTGGGCCCAAATCTGCCTATCATATTATTCTACTTGTAGGTTTCTAGGACCCTCTGGATCCTTTTATTTTGCTATTCTCTCATGCATCTCTCATTTAGAGTCCCAATAGGATGCCTTCCCCTCTGTCCCAGTTTCCTGGTAAGTGAAGGCTTTCGTGGGACATGCCCCTTGGGCTAGTATGCAGATATAAGTGAGCATATACCATTTGATTCTTTCTGCTTCTGGGTTAACTCACTCATTATGATCATTTCTAGCTCAATCCATTTATCCACAAATTTTGGGAATTCCTTGTTTTTAATAGCTGAGTAGTATTCCATAGTGTATATGTACCACAGTTTCTTTATCCACTCTTCTACTGAGGGACACTTAGGCTGTTTCCATGTTCTGGCTATTATGAATAAGGCTGCCATGAACATGGTTGAGCAAATTTTCTTGTTGTGTGCTGGAGCATCTTCTGGGTATATTCCAAGGAGTGGAATAGCTGGGTCTTGAGGAAGCCCTATTCCCATTTTTCTGAGATAGCACCAGATAGATTTCCAAAGTGGCTGTACTAGTTTGCATTCCCACCAGCAATGAAGGAGTGTTCCTCTCTCCCCACATCCTCGCCAGCATGTGGTGTCACTTGAATTTTTTATCCTAGCCATTCTGATGGATGTAAGATGGAATCTCAGAGTTGTTTCGATTTGCATTTCCCTGATGACTAAGGAGGTTGAGCATTTCTTTAAGTGTTTCTCAGCCATTTGATATTCCTCTGTTGAGAATTCTCTGTTTAGTTCCAAGCCCCATTTCTCAATTGGGTTATTCGGTTTGGTGGTGTTTAATTTCTTGAGTTCTTTATATATTTTGGATATTAGACCTTTGTCAGATGTAGGGTTGGTGAAGATTTTTTCCCAGTCTGTAGGCTGTCGCTTTGTTCTCTTGACAGTGTCTCCTGCCTTACAGAAGCTTCTCAGCCTCATGAGGTCCCATTTATTAATGGTTGACATTAAGGCCTGGGCCGTTGGTGTTCTGTTCAGGAAGTTGTCTCCTGTGCCAATATGTTCCAGGCTCTTTCCCACTTTTTCCTCTAAGTGGATTAGTGTCTCTGGTTTTATGTTGAGGTCTTTAATCCACTTGGATTTGAGTTTTATGCAAGGTGACAAATATGGGTCCAGTTTCATTTTTTTTACACATAGACCTCCAGTTAGACCAGCACCATTTGTTGAAGATGCGATCCTTTTTCCATTGAATGGATTTGGCTTCTTTGTCAAAAATCAAGTGACTATATGTGTGTGGATTCATATCTGGGTCTTCGATTCGATTCCACTGATCAACTAGCCTGTTGCTGTGCCAGTACCATGCTGTTTTAATTACTATTGCTTTATAGTACAGTTTGAGATCAGGTATGGAGATTCCTCCGGAGCACCTTTTATTGTACAAGATTGTTTTAGCTATTCTGGGTTTTTTGTTTTTCCATATGAAGTTCAGAATTGAACTTTCAATGTCTTTAAAAAATTGTGTAGGTATTTTGATAGGGATTGCATTAAATCTGTAGATTGCTTTTCGTAGGATGGCCATTTTTACTATGTTAATTCTCCCGATCCATGAGCAAGGAAGATCATGGCATCTTCTCAGGTCATCTTCAATCTCTTTCTTCAGAGTTTTGAAATTTTTTTCATACAAGTCCTTCACTTGCTTAGTTAGGGTAACTCCTAGATATTTTATATTGCTTATGGCTAATGTGAAGGGTGTGGTTTTCCTAATTTCTTCCTCTGCAAGCTTGTCATTTGTGTATAGGAAGGCTACAGACTTTTTTGAGTTAATTTTGTATCCAGCCAATTTGCTGAAGGTGTTTATCAGCTTTAGGAGTTCTCTGGTGGAGTTTTGAGGGTCACTTATGTACACTATCATATCATCTGCAAATAGAGAGAATTTGACTTCCTCCTTTCCCATTTGGATACCCTTGATCTCCTTTTGTTGTCTTATTGCTCTGGCTAGAACTTCGAGTACTATATTCAAGAGATATGGAGAGAGTGGGCAGCCTTGCCTTGTTCCCGATTTGAGAGGAATTTCCTTGAGTATCTCACCATTTACTTTGATTTTGGCTATTGGCTTGCTGTATATAGCCTTTATTATGTTGAGGAAAGTGCCTTGTATCCCCGATCTCTCTAAAACTTTAAACATGAATGGGTGTTGAATTTTATCAAATGCTTTCTCTGCATCCAAGGAGATGATCATGTGGTTTTTTATTTTCAGTTTGTTTATATGGTGGATTACATTGATGGATTTCCGTATATGAAACCATCCCTGCATGCCTGGAATGAAGCCTACTTGGTCATGATGAATGATATCTTTGATGTGTTCCTGTATTCGTTTTGCAAGTATTTTATTTAGTATTTTTGCATCTATGTTCATAGGAGAAATTGGTCTGAAATTCTCTTTCTTTGTTGAGTCTTTGTGAGGTTTAGGTATCAATGAGACTATCGCCTCATAGAATGAATTTAGTAATTTTCCATCCATTTCTATCTTTTGGAGTAGCTTGAAGAGTATCGGTATTAGCTCGCCTTTAAAGGTCTGGTAGAATTCTGCACTGAAACCATCTGGCCCTGGGCTTTGTTTGGTTGGGAGACCATCGATGATTGCTTCTATTTCTGTAGGGGAAATGGGACTATTTAGCTTGTTTATCTGTTCTTCATTCAACTTTGGCAGGTGAAATTGTTCAAGAAAATCATCCATTTCCCTTAGATTTTCAAATTTTGTGGCGTATATGCCTTCGAAGTAGGATCTTATAATTCTTTGAATTTCGTCAGTGTCTGTTGTTATGTCTCCCTTTTCATTTCTGATTTTGTTGATTTCAATACTGTCTCTCTGCCTTTTAGTTAGTTTGGCTAACAGTCTGTCTATCTTGTTGATTTTCTCAAAGAACCAGCTTTTGGTTTTGTTGATTCTTTGGACTGTTTTCTTAGTTTCTAACTTGTTAATTTCAGCCCTGAGTTTGATTATTTCCAGGCGTCTACTCCTCTTGGGTGTTTCTGCTTCTTTTTTTCCTAGGGCTTCCAGTTGTGTTGTTAAGATGCTTATGTGCGATGTTTCCAATTTCTTTTTAAAGGCACTTAGTGCTATGAATTTTCCTCTTAGCACTGCTTTCAATGTATCCCACAAATTGGGTATGTTGTTTCTTCATTTCATTAAATTTAGAAACTCCTTGATTTTTTTCTTTATTTCTTCCCTGACCCAGGTGTCATTTAGCAGAGAGTTGTTTAGTTTCCACGTATGTGTAGGCTTTTTGTTATTTCTGTTGTTGTTGAATTGCAGCCTAAGAGCATGGTGATCTGATAGGATACAAGGTATTATTTCAATCCTCTTGTATCTGTTGAGGCTTGCTTTGTGACCTACGATGTGATCAATTTTGGAGAAGGTTCCATGGGGTGCAGAGAAGAAGGTGTATTCTTTCTTGTTTGGGTGAAAGGTTCTATAGATATCTCTTAGATCCATTTGACCCATGGCATTGGTTAATGATGTTATTTCTCGGCTTAGTTTCTGTTTCAATGACTTATCCTTCAGTGAGAGTGGGGTGTTGAAGTCTCCCACTATTATTGTGTGGGGATCGATGTGTGGTTTAAGCTTTTTCAGCAGATCTTTTACAAATGTGGGTGCCCTTGTATTGGGAGCATAGATGTTCAGAATTGTGATGTCATCTTGGTTGACTTTACCTTTGATGAGTATGAAGTGTCCTTCCTCATCCCTTTTGATTAATTTTGGTTGAAAGTCTATTTTGTTCGATACTAAAATGGCTACACCTGCTTGCTTCTTGTGACCATTTGCTTGGAATATTTTTTTCCAACCTTTTACCCTGAGGTAATGCCTTTCATTATGGGTGAGATGTGTTTCTTGGATGCAGAAGAATGTTGGATCTTGTTTATGTACCCATTCAGTCAGTCTGTGTCTTTTTATTGGAGAATTGAGGCCATTGATGTTGAGAGATATTAATGACCAGTGACTGTTAAGAGTCTTAATTTTGATGTTGTTTCCAGTCGAGCGTTTGTGTAGTTGTGTTTTTGCCATGGGATAGTTATCTATTTCCTGGGTAGTTTTGGTTGTACCTTGACCCTTTGAGATGGAGTTTTCCTTCTAGTACCTTCTGTCAATCTGGGTTTGTGGATAGGTACTGTTTGAATTTGTTTTTGTCATGGAATATTTTGTTTTCTCCATCAATGGTTATTGATAATTTTGCTGGGTAAAGTAGTCTGGCCTGGCATCTGTGGTCTCTTAGGGTTTGCAGGATCTCTGTCCAGGCCCTTCTGGCTTTTATGGTCTCTGCTGAGAAGTCGGGTGTAGTTCTGATAGGTTTACCATTAAATGTTATTTGGTCCTTTTCCCTTGCAGCTTTTAATATTTTTTCTTTGTTCTGCATGTTTTGTGTTTTGATTATTATGTGGCGGGCAGTTTTTCTTTTCTGGTCAATTCTATTTGGTGTTCTGTAGGCCTCTTGTATGTTTATAGGCATTTCTTGCTTTAGATTGGGGAAATTTTCTTCTATGATTTTGTTGAGAATAGTTTCTGGGCCCTGGAGTCTGATGTCTTCTCTTTCTTCAATGCCTATTATCCTCAGATTTCTTCTTTTCATGGTGTCCTTAATTTCTTGGATGTTTTGTGTCAGGAGTTTTCCAGATTTGGCATTTTCTTTAATGGTTGATTCAATATCTGTGATTGTATCTTCTAGACCTGAGATTCGTTCTTCCATCTCTTGGATTCTGTTAGAAAAGCTCACCTCTGTGTTGCTCGCCTTCTTCTCTGAGGTCTCACGGTCTCGTTTTTCTTCTGTCTGTGTGTTTATCATTGAATCCATTTTCATTTTCAGATCTTGAACTGATTTTTTGATTTCTTTCATCTGATTTTTTGTATATTCCTGAGTTTCTTCCATTGCCTCTTTATAGGTCTTCAGAGCTTGAACCGTTTTATTTATTTCTTTCATCTGGTTGTTTGCGTTTTCCTCCAATTTTTCCAGTTCCACTGTATGTGCTTCTTTTATGTCTCTCACCTGTTTGTCTGCGTCTTCCTGCATTTGATTACGAATTTTATTTGTTTCCTCCATTATCATCCTCATTACTAAGGATTTGAGGTCATTTTCTTGTATTTCCATTGTATTTGAGTTCTCTGGGTTGTTTTCTTTGGGATAGCTGGAAACTGGAGACGCCATGTTGTTTTGGGTTTTTTTGCGTATGCTTTTTCGTTGTCCTTTAGATATCTTGCCATCTTTGTTTTTATTGGGTGGCTTCCAGAGTTGGATGGAGGGTGTCTGACGATAGATTCACTTGTTTTCTCATGATTTCCCTAGGCTGTGAGCTCAAAGCTTCACTGGTGTGGATGTTAGGAGGTTAGCCCTGTTGTTCTGGTCTCTCACAGCCAGTGATCTTCAGCCGCCCTGTGCTGTGGATCCTGCAATTTTTCTGGGTCTCTGAATGAGCATTGGGTCAGTCCAAGGTATCCACAGCCTTCTGTGTTCCCTGCCAAATCCAGCCAGGAACACTGGGCCCGAACCACGGGCTGAACTCAGGGCCTGAACCGTCTGCCAAGCTCAACTAGGGATTCTGGGTCCAAAATGCACACAGGGTCCAGCCAGAATTTTTGGGCTGGGACTACGCACCAAGCTCCGCTAGGGCCTTTTGGCCCAAAGTGTGTGCTGTGGTCAGTTATTGACTCAGGGCCCGAACTGACCACCAATCTCAACCAGGAATTCTGGATTCAAACTGCACACTGTGTCCAACCAGAGTCTTAGAGCTGGTGGAACCGAGCGCTCTGTCCAGCCTGCGCCACAGCAGGAGAGCTGCGGCTGCTCTGAGTTAGCGCCAGTGGTGGACCAAGTGCTCCGCGCAGACTGTTTCACCTCAGGGCAGCTGCCGCTGAGCTGAGGTTGCGCCTAGGGTGGAACTGAGTGCTTAGCCAAGCCTGCGCCACAGCAGGAGAACTGCGGCCTCTCTGAATTAGCGCCTGTGTTGGAACCAAGTACTCCGCCCAGACTGTGTCACCACAGGGGAGCTGCTGCTGAGCTGAGGTGGCACCTAGGGTGGAACTGAATGCTCAGCCAAGCCTGCGCCACAGCAGGAGAACTGCGGCTGCTCTGAGTTAGCGCCTGTGTTGGAACCAAGTGCTCCGCCCAGACTGTTTCACCACAGGGGAGCTGCTGCTGAGCTGAGGTGGCACCTAGGGTGGAACTGAGTGCTCAGCCAAGCCTGCGCCACAGCAGGAGAACTGCGGCTGCTCTGAGTTAGCGCCTGTGTTGGAACCAAGTGCTCCGCCCAGACTGTGTCACCGCAGGGGAGCTGCCGCTGAGCTGAGGTGGCGCCTACGGTGGAACTGAGTGCTCAGCCAAGCCTGCGCCACAGCAGTAGAACTGCGGCTGCTCTGAGTTAGTGCCTGTGTTGGAACCAAGTGCTCTGCCCAGACTGTGTCACCGCAGGGGAGCTGCCGCTGAGCTGAGGTGCTTCCTAGTGTGGAGCTGCGGGCTCAACTAAGCCTGCGCCACAGCAGGGGAGCTGTGGCCGAAGCTGAGTTAGTGCCTCTGGTAGAATTGCTTGCTGGGCTGGGCCAGTACCCGGGACTCTGGGGCTGAACTGTCCGCCGAGTCTAGTCTGGGTCCGAAGGCTCCATGTGACCCAAATCCTGCCCCAAGTGCCCTCTCCCGCAGCAACTCCCACCAGCCACCATACCAATCGCCTCCACCGGAAGGTTATGAGCTGCAAACCTCAGCCACCGCTGCTGGTGCCGCTGGTGCTGCTGCCTCTGCCACTGCTGCTCTGATCAGTGAAAATCCACGCTCCTCCTGTGTGCAGGGGCACGCAGGTCCTCCGCACTCTGGTCCCTCCGAACCGTGGAGCACTCCCGCTGCTGTGATGTTCGGACCTCAGTGTTCCTGGTTCAGAAATCTGTGCAAATCTCTGAATTGTTCACTGGACCCTCCAAACGCGGTCCACACTGCTCGCCACCATCTTGGATCCCTCAAGTAATGTTTTCAACTGCAAACAAAAACAAGTTAGACAAACAAGTAATAGTCAGTACCAGCACAGCTGCAGTTCCCTACAGTGGGAGTTTTGGGTGAGCTAGCCCCAATGGTTGGGGTATGGGAGAGCTGGCCCTGTCACTTTTCTCCAGTGTGGGGGATGAGTAAGAGATACCTTTCTCTTTGCCTCTTCCTACCTGAAGCAGGAAGGGCACTTGGCCCTGGAATTATGAGAGCAGAAGAGCTGTCCTTGTCTATCACTAGCTGCAGCACTCAGGAGAACAGGTCCTCTACCTCACCTGGGCAGCATAATAGAGCTGGCCCTGGATGTGGGGGTTGTGGGTTAGCTGGCCTGAGGACATAAGCATGGGAGAGTGGGCCCTGCCTTTTGTTGTCTCTCTGTTGGTGTTGAAAATGGAAAGATCCCCTCCCTTTATCCCTCATCATCTGTGGCAGGTGGGAGAGCTGGCCCCACCAGGGTCATGAGAGCAGGAGAGCTGTCCTAGCCCCTCACCTGTTGCAGCACTCAGGAAAGGAGGTCCTGTGCCTAACTTGGGCAGCACAGTAGAGCTGACCTTGGATTTTTGGTGACTAGGCCCCAAGGGTGTGATCTAGTGAGAACTGGCCCTGACTCTTATCTGCTGGATGGTGATGCAGGCGAGAGAGAGAGAGAGAGAGAGAGAGAGAGAGAGAGAGAGAGAGAGAGAGAGAGAGAGAGAGATATGCCTTCCTTCCTTCCTCCATCTCTTGCCACCTATTGCAGAAGGAAGAGCAGGCCCCAGGGTCATGAGAGTGGAAGAACTGTCCCTGTACCTTACTGGCTTCTACACTCTGGAGAGCAGGCCCTGCACCTTTCCTGGGCAGCAGTGTAGAGCTTGCCAAGGTTTCAGGCATTGCCAATGAGCTAGCCCCCCAGGGCACAGGAGTAGGAGAGCTAGTCTGGCCACTTACCTGCAGCAACACTCAGGAAAGTAGGCCCTGCATCTTGCCTGGGCAGCACAACAGAGCTAGCCTTGATGGCATGGGCATGAGTGAGCCAGACCTGAGGGTAAAGGAGAGAACTGGGTCTGCCTCTTGCTATTGGCAGCATTGGATGGGCTAGCTGGGGCAGGTCAGGAGAGCTCACCCTGTTGATGAACTGTTCGAGTGCATGAAAAGCTAGGTCCTATAGATCCAGTACTACAGGAACTCCCTGACACAGAGCAGCCAAAGGATATCTGAGAGGAATTCCAGTTAGGTTCCCATACTGATAGTATATTAGAATCCAGAGGCTTCATACCAGACTGACAACTCATAGCAATGAACATTTCCAAGCAAAGAAGTAGAAGCAAAGGGTATATAATGTGGGAAACACGGAAGCACTACATCTTCCACAATAATATTTTTTTCTCTGTTGGGGTAGCAGGTGATGCAGGGGTGGAAAGCTGGTACAAGAGGAGGGGGGATGAGTAGTGTTAAGGAGCTTTATGTGGAACTCACAACCAACCAACCCCTACCACCACAACAACAAATGAATTAATAGAGGGTTGGGTCATAGCTCAATTGGAAAAGAAAAAAGAAAAAAAAAAAAAAGGAAAAAAAAAAAAAAAGGAGAAATGGTTTGAATGTATTTGCATGGACCGGACTAAGGCCAAAAAGAATATTGACTGAAGTCAAAGGATGCCTACAGTAAAATGTACACTTGTGTTATAGTGTGCAATTTGTAATCATTGTGACAAAAATTCTGAAAGAAACAACCTAAGGAGAGAGAATTATTTTGGTTCATGGCTTCAAAGGATGGAGTTCATGGTCTTCTGGGTCTATTGTTTTGGTCCTGGGTTTGGACAAGATGTCGTGATGAAGCATCTGCCAGAGAAGGCTGTTCCCTTCACAGCAGCCAGGAAACCAATAGAAAGAAATGGGGAACACATTCAGGAATACCTTTTCTCTAATGGAGATCTACCTTTTAAGTTTTTCTGCTTCCAAACAGTCCATTCAATTGTGAATTTATTAGGTCAAACATATGATCCAATAACTTCTTAGTGACTAGATCTCTCTGCTGTGGACCAAGTCAACATATGAGTCATTTTAGATGATACTTTGTATATAATCCATGACACTTGTGATTTGGGTTGTATGAACAGCACATGGTTAGACTGAAATATCTTGGATGGAGTCTTTTCTGCTATGTACTTCTGGTAAAGTCCTTTCTCATCTCATACCTCACATCAATGAAGTGATAGTTGACTTTGTCGTTCTTGATAGTCCATCAAGTTCTGAGTTCTTTATCTGAGAAATGAGCCTCAGCCTTTGGTAACCTCAATCTAATGGAGTCATCATGAAGCACACATACAAAGAAACCCTTGATAAACATGCATTTGTTTTTCTAGAAGCTATTGGACATTCAACGTGTCAAAGGGTTGCTGGAGGTGCCTGTCAGGACATCTGTGGTCTGATTTTACTATTTCTCACTTTTGCAGATATGGTCAGTGGTCCATGCATCTCTGATTTCTTCTTAGTCCCTCCACAGTGACCCCGTGTTGGATTCAGAGAGGTGGATGGCAAAGGCTATGGTTAGAAGGGCTGGTTTCTCCATGATTTCCCCACTCCTGACCTCATCATCCATTCAGAGGCAAACTTGCTCCATCCAATGTGTAAGTTAGATCTTGTCACGCTCCCTTTATGGTACTTCAGAAGCTCCTGATGGTCCTTAGGATAAAGTCCAAATTTCTAAAAATGGTCCTTTAAGCTTTACTTATCTCTCAGACTTTTTTTTTTTGAGATACTACATCTTTCCTCAAGTATGCATTCCATCTGTCTACACTGAGCCTGGTGGCATCCTTTACTGTCTCCAGGGATAGGTCATGTCCCTGGTGCATATCCATCTCTCTTTCTCTTTGATTAGTTAACTTCTGCCCATCCTAATATCCTTTCTCACAAAAGACTCTCCTCATTTCTGTGTGTATGTTAAGGAAGTTGCATCTGTGTGATCTCACTATTGGAAAGGAAAGAGGACCTTATCAGCTCTCTTGTAACCATATCTCTGAATATGTGGGTCTCCTCAGCAAGTCTCTTGTCTCTCTCAGACCAGCTTCAGGTTCTATGGTACTCCCTAATAACCAATAGCATGTGCAGCAAATACTGGCAGAGTGCTGAACAATGGTGAGCATCTGTGACATCATGAATAACTTTATGCTTTATTTGAATAGAAGGCTACACAGTTTTTCATATTGCATCAGCTGCCTAAGGTTACACTGCCTAACAGAGTGTTGTCTTCTCTCTCTCAACTGGAGGAGGAGATGTGGGAACTATGGTAAAAAAGACAACATCATTTTAAAGCAAAAGAGTGAAAACCATCTAGTTGATGCCTCCATTTCCCATGAGAAAAGGCAATTTTCTCATGGTAGCTTTCCTTTCTTTCCCATGAAGCTACTGGTACTTATTACATGAAGGCACAAAACTCAAAGGGGCCGCAGCATGAAGAGCTCAGGCAGAGTTTGTCTTCCAGCCAAATTGAGGATCCAAATTCTTGGGTCAGAAGGCCTGGGACGTGGCATTGCTGATCCTTTGCTTTCTTTCCACAGGGAGTGTGCCAGATTAAAATCTAACAACAGGTCTGAGGGAGGAGCTACAGGGCTTTCTTTATAGAGAAGGCATCTAGTATTAGTCTCTTTGGGCTTTTATAACTAAGCACCAGACTCACAAGGGCTGACACCACAGACACGTCTTATCTCATGGTGCAGGAGGCTCAAAGACAGAAATGAAAATATCACTGGATGGGGTGTTTTTGAGGAGTGTGGGAAGATTCTTTCCTATGCATCCCTCATAGCTTCTGATGGTTTGCTGATACCCTTTGTATCAGTCTCTTCTTTCCTTTTATCACTACATGGTGTTCTTCCTAATCTTTTGGCGGGGGAGGGTACTAATCATGTTGGTCAAAAGCTCACCCTACTTCATCCCAACCTCATTTGGACTATTTTTTGAATATTATAAGTATGAATATTTTTGAATCTTATAAGTATTTATTGGTTCTTTCATTCATGCTTAATTTTGAGTTATCAATTTTTAAAAATTAATTTATCTATTCACTTTACATCTGGGTCATAACCCTCCTCCCTCCTTTTTCCCTGTACCACCCTCCCATCTCCCCTTTTTCTGTTCCACTACCACATTTCCTATGATTGAAGAGTCTCTTAAAGGACTCCTAGTTTGGGAACAAATTCCCATGTAGATTCTGGCAGCCATGAAAAAAGGAAAGATATGAGCTTCAAGCATGTTGCATCTTCTGTTCCCTTATGCCGTGCTCCCAGCTGGGCCATTTCTAGCTTCTATACTCTGCCCTAGGACCCACTCCACCTTGGCCCTTATCTTCTGCATGAGGATCGCAGGCTGCTGCCTGGGATTCCATATAACCTCACCCCACCCTCCACCTAACAGGCATTTCCTTTCATCTCTATGCTTCCATCAATTTCTCCATTCCCCTAATCATTTTTTTTTCTTGTTTGCTTGTGAACTCCCTCCAGTGTGTCTGCTTTGGCCTGGTAATGAGGTGCCCCAAACGAAATGCAATAATTTGCATGTGACTTTACCAGAGTTATATAGATTTTCTTGCTAACTATCTTCTCAGACCTGGGGTGACATGCTTTCTTAGTGCAACAACTCTATTAGTGTCTGAGCTCTTATAAAAAGCCTATTAGAAACCACAAATTTGTGGAATATACAACCAAAGGTGCATTACAGCCTTTTTGGTCCACACTACCACTTCCAACTTGTACTTCCCATCCAGATATTTAGAAAGCATTGTCTCTATTAAAAACAAGGAATTCCTGAAATTTGTGGACAATTGGATTGAGCTAGAAATGATCATAATGAGTGAGTTAACCCAGAAGCTGAAAGACTCAAATGGTATATACTCACTTATGTCTGCATAACTAGCCCAAGAGGCATGTCCCATGAAAGTCTTCACTCACCAGGAAACTGGGACAGAGGGAAGGACATCCTATTGGGACTCTAGATGAGAGAAGCATGGGAGAATAGCAAAGTAGAAGGATCCAGAGGGTCCTAGAAACCTACCAGAAGAACATTATGATAGGCAGATTTGGGCCCAGGGGTCCCACTCAAACTATGGCACCAGCCAAGGACAATACAGGCAGTAGACTTCAAACCCCTACCCAGATCTAGCCAATGGTCAGAACATTCTCCAAAGTGGAGTAGAGCATGGGTTATGTCTTTCACACGAACTCTGGTGCCTCATATTTGACCATGTCCCCTGGATGGGGAGACCTGGGGCACTCAGAGGAAGGATAGCAGGCTACCAAGAAGAGACTTGATACCGTATGAGCATATAAAGGGGGAGGAATTCCCACTCAGTCACAGTCATAAGGGAGGGGAGTAAGGGGAAAATGGGAGGGAGGGAAGAATGGGAAGATACAAGGGATGGGATAACTATTGAGATGTAACAAGAATAAATTAATAAAAAAAACTTAAAAAAAAAAGAAAGCATTGTCTCTGCAGTATTACCTGTGCTACTGGCACCAGAAGGACTCATGCCTCACCTGTCATTCCTGCCATGTATATGGATAATACCCACAGTATTTTTTTACCAGTTCCTTGCTGAAGCCTTCTGTCACTGTTCAGGCAACTCCCTCTTGAAGGTTGGTACATAATTCCTGTGTCAGAATGAATACTTAATGGTCACTGTGTGGCTGTCACCTGGAAGGTAACTCTAAATGAGTGTGAAGATATTAGTAATTCCAAATTCCAACTGTAAACTGTGGAAAGGCAAAGTAAAACTAGGCACAATCATCTGTAAAGGGGATTATGATCTGGCCTGAAGAGAAGGGTCTAATAAAGAATTCCTTCTCTAAAGTTCCTTAGAGTTGAACTCTGCACAGTGAGTTGATTTGAATGGGTTGATGGGAGGGGGGGTGCAGGGGGAGGGTAGAGAAAACATTTCAGTGAGTGGAAGCAGAATGTACAAAGGGTCTAAACTTAATATCTTAGTTGTCCCTAGATCTTTGGACATTTAACTCTATGTGAAGCTCAGAGTGGTAAGTGGTGGCAGGAAGAACATATATGTGATAAGGGTATCTTGTAGAGCTGTATGGGTTTAGTCTGTGTTCTAGGCCCAATGGATGTTTGCTGACAAGCCTTAAGCAGGCAGGTGGTGCATATACCACTGAGCATTCTGCAAAGGCCACACTGGTGGGAGTGTGGACCACAGATGAGGGAGCAGGTGTGAATCCTGAGTGGTACATTTGAAAGGTTTTGGGAGGTAAGAGACGATGGTAGTTTTGAGCTGGGTAGTAGTGGTGAAGATGTTCAGACATGGAGGAATTGATGAAGAATCAACATGTCTTGTAGTGGATTGCATGTAGCAGGTGATGGAGACTTGTCAAGATATGGTATAGATTTTTGGCTTATAGTGTTTTGATGGCTAGTTTTGCTTGTCTGACTATATCCAGAGTCATCTAGGAGAAAACTTGAAGGGATTTCTACATAGGATTATTTGAGACAACTGTGGGTAGCACTATTCTATGGCCTGGAATGCCAGACAAAACATAAAGGAAAAATAGAGGAAGTTTTGTGTTACCACTGAGACTGCTACTTGCTACAGAATTGCTGTAGGATTCAGAGTAATTCCCTGTCATGAGAACAAATAGAGCACTAATGATACCCACTCAGAGGCATATTCTCCACACTAAATGAGATGGTGCTGTATCGGGAATACAAGCATTATTGCTCTTAAGACAGCCCTCACTGAATAGGAAATATCCAAAGAAGGTATTTGAATATGATTTATTATGTTCAGGAGAAACCCACAAGAGGAAGCTGGACCTTTTCCTTAAGAGAAGATTACACTGAAGTCACAATTTTCTTCTATTGAACTTTCAGAATCACAATAGTACTCGTGCCTAGGGTCCAAGTCTAAATGTGTTTTTGGCTTAGGAAGCTCCACTGCGTGGAATAATTTTGTGGTCAGCAAATATGGGCAAAGTATTGTTTAGATTTCCAACATCCAAAAATGCATTTCTGTAAGAAAGAAGAGCAGGTTAATGAGACATGGTCCTTCACTTCTGCTATCAGAACCTCATGGGCTGGTTGCTGGTTGAGAGAAACATGTTGCTGCTATTCAGTTCAGGGGGAATGTGCTGCTGCTGGTGAGCACCATAAGGGGTTGAGCTTTGTAGTTTCAGGAGTGTGTAATGCATAACTCTCTTTAGTAGAGTCTCAAACCATCTAACATGACTCCTAAACATTGGTTGGCCTGTCCTTATTGTACCAGGGAAGTGCTTCAAATTTGTTGAGCAGATTGTTTGCATAATTTTTGGTTTAGCCTTGAAAGGATATTAGAGCAATGGTGCTCAACTTTCCTAATGCTTCAACCTTTTAATACAGTTCCTCATGTTTTGGTGACCCTCAACTGGAAAATTATTTTGTTGCTATTTCATAACTGTACTTCTGTTACTTCTATGAATTGAAATGTAAATTTGTGATATACAGGATATCTTATTTACAACCCCTGTGACAGGGTCATTCAACCCTCAAAGGAGTTGAGAATCATGGAATTAGGAAGTCGAAACAATTTGGTTTCCTTCATCTGTAGTGTTCCAGTCAGTGTCTAGTAACAAAAATTAAATCCTAGAATGACATCCAATTCTTCAGTCATAGAAGGGATGGAGGGAGCAAAGGCAAGTAACATGGAAGCCATGAGCTAGGGCTGTAAAAGGAAGAAAAGAGAGAGGGGGCAGGGAGAAAGGAAAGGAGAGAGGATAAAGGAACAAGATTGTAGTTGAGTGGAGAGTGGGGTATGACTTTCACACGAACTCTGGTGCCCCATATTTGACCACGTCCCCTGGATGGGGAGGCCTGGTGGCACTCAGAGGAAGGATAGCAGGCTACCAAGAAGAGACTTGATACCCTATGAGCATATACAGGGGGAAGAGGTCTCCCTCAGTCACAGTCATAGGGTAAGAGTGTAAGGGGAAAAGGGAAGGGAGAGAGGAATGGGAGGATACAACGGATGGGATAACAATTGAGATGTAATATGAATAAATTAATACACTACATTAAAAAAGAGAAATAAAAAAGAGATAAGAGAGAAGGGAAGGGAAAGAGAAGAGAGAAAAACAACAAAACACACACACACACACACACACACACACACACACACACAGATCAATACATAGTACTGGATATACTATGAGGAACCAGAGTGACATTGATCATCTCAGGGCTGAATTAAGGCCTGGATACTCACAAGTAAATAAACAGATCCTTTAATCTTTATTTTTACTCTAACTCTTATTAGAAAATTTGGTCTGTAGAATTGAAGAATCATCTCCAACCAAAGTATCTATTTTGCTAGATGCTATTCAGAGAAAGAAAATATATTTCATATGCGTGGTTTCTCTATTTTATCATCTTTTGGCAGATGCCACAAATACATTGTATGGTACTGCTTAGCTTGTATGTGGACTCTGAATCTTTCATGTAAAATTCCAGACAGCCATGGCTGATGGCATTCTATTAGTGTGTGTCTTATTATTTATCACTACAGTAATAAAGTAATAAAATTGTAACTCTAAAACCTGATGCTATGTAAGATTTTATTGCTCATGTGCTGGGACACTGTGACTTTACCTTGTATTGGTGAGACTTAGATGGTGCTGGACAGACTTCTCACCTGCACTGGTTAGTTTTCTTTTTGTTTTTTGACAACCTGTAACAAGCTAGAGTCATCTGAAAGGAGGGAACCTCAATTAAGAAAATGCCTATGTAAGATCTAGCTATAGACCATTTTCTTAATTAGTGATTGATGAGAGAGGGCCTGGTCCATTGTGAGTGGTGTCATCCCTGGTGGTTTTATATTCTATAAGAAAGCAAGCTGAGCAAACCATGGAAAAAAAAAAAAAAAAGGCCAGTAAGCAGCATCCTTCCATGGTCTCTGCATCTAGTCCTGCCTTCTGCTTCCAGCCATGATTAAGTTCCTGTGCTGGTTTCATTCAGTATTGAGCAGTATGTGGAAGCATAAGACAAATAAACCCTTTCCTCCCCAATTTGCTTTTGACCATGGTGTTTTACTACAATGATAGAGACCCTCAGTGACACCATGCACCTGTGGGTGGCTGGGGACTCTGATTTACCTAAATTGGATTAACTCAGCACATTTGGGTATGTTTGGTCTCAGTATCATTCATACTGTGTTCATACTCAGTTCATTCATACTGTAGGAGCAGCGGGCCTGTCTTAGTATGTTCTTGGCAAAACGGTGGCAGCATAAGAATGAGCATGCAATGTCCATTATTGCATCTAATTAATTCTGAGAAATTGATATGAATGGGACCAAGTTCAAAGAGTAAAAAACTGAGTAATTATCTTCATTGAGAAGAATTGCAAAATCACATTTCAAGGTGTTTGTGGAGGAATCAACAAAACTAAGTAATTTTTAAGGAGTCAGAGTTTAGTTGACAGCTTTTTTGCTTAGTTTTTAATTTAACCAACATTCTCACCCTCTTTAGGATTTTATTATATACCCATGGACTTGTCTGGATAGATTATACTCACCTTGTTTATCATTCCACATCACTGAAATAGGAGGCTTTGTTTAGTTGATGATCGTGATTCCTATTTCTTCTAGATAAATTCTTTTCTAGTCTGCTGGTTTGCCTTTCTTCAGTCCCTAATCCCACTTAATTAAATATAAACTCCCACTTTGGTCAGAATCAGAGACACCCTGGAGAGTCAGATAGTACATTTGCATATGGAGAAACTGAGGTGTAGACATAAAGATGGGGTATTTTCTTCTCTTCTCTAATGAGAATCCTAGTTGGGGAAGCACCACTAACCATAGTTGGGGGATGATGGTTCCCAGTAACAAAGTCAAGACAAAAAAGTTGGAGCTAGAGTCTGGTTCAGTATGCCTAGTAGGAAAAGGATATGTTAGTTAGAACTGGATGCTGTCATATGTAATCCTGAGGTCTTAAGAGCTTAATTTAAAATGTTTATTCTTGCGTCTATGAAGGCCAGGATGGCTTATATTGGCTTCATCATTTAAGCAGAAATATGAAGTTTCTTCCAGCCAATGGCTCTACCAGGTCATGGTGTACTCGCCTGTCTCTATATAGCTAACATTGGATAGAAGAGAGGGAAATATTTCCTGGAGAGTATTGTGACAGACTTAGAAGAGCTAATTATCATTTTTGTCCATGTCTAATTTAACCAGAGAAGACAACATGGATCTATCTAAAAGAAAAGAATCGTGGGAATTGTAGTTTATTAGTATTCCTGAGAGGAAATAAATAGTTGAGCAATTATCTTGTTAGTAACTCTGAAACAAAATCTAGCAGCCAAGGTGTAAGGGGACATGGTAATTGGTAAGGTAAACCAATTATACATGTATCTCTTTATCCATATGGCCCTGCAGTAATACTATTAGAATTCAAATTAGAACTATTAGAGTTCAAAGAACTTTTTTTATCATTTCAATAACCTGGAGTTTAGCTGTGTGATTTGTATTGACTATGACTTCTTCAGGACATAATACAAATTGAGGCTTTATAGTGCTTTCATGATTTAGGTTGGCCTCTTGTGTTCGTGTGATCTACCATGGAAGAAAGCATTGCCTAGTAGTCTCTAACTCTATAATAAATATACATAGCACACTTGAAATTAAACTACAGTCTGGAGTCAAACTAGATACAAATATGGTTCCAGTCTTCTCACAATGTGTAACTAAGACCAGGGATCTCCTGTAGATTCTTGAGAACCCGAGATGGTTACAACCTTTGAGTAAGTCACAACACTGACAGGTTTATTGACATGAAGCATCATTTCTAAAATAGCCAATACAGGAGTCAGAGAGTTTGAGTTTTGTGGTGGTTAGAATAAACACGGCCCCCACAAGCCCATAAGGAGCCTGGGAGGTATGGCTTTGTTGGAGTATTGTGGCTTTGTTGGAGGAGGTGTGTCACTAGAGGATGGGCTGTAGGGTCTCCAAAGCTCAAGTCTGGCCATTGTGTCACTTTCACTTCCTGTTGCTTGCTGATCCAGATGTAGAGCTCTCAGGTACCTCTCCAGTACCATGTCTGCATGCATGCGGCCATGCTTTCTTCCATGAAGATAATAGACTAAACCTCTGAGTCTGTAAGTCAGCCTCAAATAAATGTTTTTCTTTATAAGAGTTGCCATGGTCATGGTCTATTCACAGCAATAAATTCCTAACTAAGGCAAGTATGAAGGTAAGAAGAGCAGGGGCACATACACAAGCAATCCTGGAATGATCTGGGAGATGGTTGCTTTCAGCAGTAAAGACAATAAAAGTTTGAATTCTAACAATCTTAGGTCCAATTCCCAGCTTTTTGTGTCCATCATTTGTTCAGTATGTAAACAGGAACAGATTAATCAAGCCCTCTATAACATACTTTTTGTCAGATGAGGATATTAGGATATGATATAAAATATTCCTTGTAGGCTGATGAGTTTGAGCACTTGGCCCTGATGGGTGGCACTGTTTTGAGAGGTTATGAAGCTATAAGGAGGTGAAATCTTACTGGGATATGTGGCTTGTTAGAGATGAGCTTTCTTGGTGAAATCTGGGCCATTGTTCTGGCCGGGGTTCTCTCTGATTCCTGGATCACTGAGATGTGACGAATCTCCAGTGCTATGACTTCACTGCCGTGATGAAGTGAATCGTATCAAACCAGGAGCCAAACTGATTCTTCTACCTTCAAGTTGTTTCTTTTAGGTGTTCTGTTACAGTGATGAGAAAAGTAATAAACACAGGGCTAGTTTTTTTTTTAAAAGCAACTCCAAAAGGCTCTCACAAGAATGACAGATGACTTATTTTTTGACAAGTTCTCCTGAAAATATTTACCTCAACTAGGCCATGGTGGCAAACACCTTTAATCCCAATACCTGGAAGGCAGTGGCCTGTGGATTGCTGTGGGTATGAGACTAGCCTGCTCTACAGAACTAGTCCCAGGACAGCCAAGGCCACACAAAGAATCCCTGTCTTGAAAAACCAAACCAAAACCAAACCAACCAACCAAACCCCAAAAAGACAAAACCCCCCCCCCCAAAAAAAATTAAAAGAACATATGTACCTCACCTTTTCCATGAATTTTCTTGTATTTACTCTGTGTATCGTTTCCTCATAGAAGCCTTCCCTGACAATCACTTTCCTATCTTAGTAGTGAGCCATTTCTCTTAATAATAGTTTGAAGTAAGAGAAATATATTTTAGTGGATGTAATCACTTGTTTACTCTCATCCTTCTCTACTAGATTCTACATATTGTGAGGGGTGGAGCCATGCATATACCTAGCATAGTACTTGGGACATTGGAGACTAATAACTGGCAGCATTGTTATACACATCTTTTGTTCTTTGCATGGTGTGGTATGGAAATGGTTTGATTCAAATAACTTGGGTAAACAACTAGCAGAACTCCACACTAGAACTCAGGCATCTCTTTTTCCAGTCTGATAACTTTTTCTGCTCATAGTATCACCTGCATCCAAACTTCCATAGCCATAATTTATACACCAAGTTTAGAACTCCGCTTCTAACTGAGAGGATTATCTAAGGTTCCATTAACTCACCATTGGATGGACATACTCCCTTTGTGAATAGTAGCTCAGCTAACATTTTCCTTAGCTTTTCTGTGCATGCTGCATGGTTTCCCTAAATTGGCTTTTGTGGGGAAATCAATAACTCACACACACAAGGCACACGTGCCTTCCATAGGACATCAGCCTGGCTATTAATGTTACACTGGTTGCAACTGATACAATTGCAGATGAATTATGCTTCATCTACATACTTGGATAGATAACCTTAGCCATCTCCCTCCCCATGAATTTAGCTGTGGGTCTCCCTCCCCTCCCCTAAGAGCTGTTGGTATCAGTAGATTTCATTTGGAAATTCTTCATTTATAAAATAAAAATGAAGAAAGGTAATTATTCTCCTCTTGGGATATTGTGATTTAATCCTGAGGTCTCTGGTCCTTGATCTGCATGCAGTCAGAAACCTCACCTAGTACCAATAAGTTCTTTTTGGGCTGTAGATTTTCCATTTGGAAAAAAATGTATTGAATGCTATGCAGTGTTATAGTTTTCATCTCCTTTCTTTTTCCTCCTTATCTTTTTCTTTTTCATCCTGCCTCCCACCCAATTATATTGAGTGTTTTGTTGATGTCAACCTCAAAGCAATAATAGAAAAGGCAGAATAGACATTCATTAAGTACTCTTTTTATGATGAAAGTTTTACATTCATTATTTTATTGAATATTCTTTAAAACTTTATTATTTCATTTTATGTACAAGAAAGTAGGTCCAGAAAGGGAAGAGGACACTTTTGAAGTCATAGAGCTTGGGAGGTTTTTAAAGTATATTTTACTCAGTATTTCAAGGCAGTAAGATGTTGAGATATTGAGATGATATCCAATAGTCACATTACAGATTGAACTGTACCTGTACCCATTCAAATGGGAAGGCAATAACCCCTACCATATCTGAATGTCATTTTATTTGGTGGTAGGACCATTGTAAGAATAAAGAAATCAGCATTAAGCATATATGCCATAGGAGTTGGGTTTTGAGTTCTTGGGAAATCAGGCATACAGTATACCAGCCATTTCATTTAAAAGGGAAAACAGAGTTTCCTGAGTGCTTGGTATTGACAGGGCATTTTCCTTTCCACTCTTGTAATTTATATTTCATACATCCTTATTCAAGTGAGGAAATTGAGACTGAGAGGCTGAGTGAGTTCTGGAAATGTCACCAATCCACATAGGTAGTAATAAAGTTTGGACTTGAATTCATATATCTAACTCCAAACCTAGTGGTTTTTTTTTTTCCTGAAGTGTAACTTCCAAGTCACCGAGCTCTTCAGAAGAGGCTGTAATGATGAGGATCATGGTGGTGGTCATTGAGGCACTGGTAGTAATGGTGTTGATTCTGCTGGTGGTAGCCATAATGTTACTGCTGTTGGTAGCAGTAGTGAAAGTACTGTTTTTATTATTGATGAATATGGTAGTGGCAGGGATAATGTTGAGAATGTCCATGGTACTGACACTATTGTTGCTGATAATGACAGGACCGATAATAACTGTGATGAAGGTGAAAGCATTCAATGTTGACAATAAAGGTGGTGACTACTATCTACATCTAGGTGCAAGGCTAGCCCATAGAATAATGCAAAATGTTTCTTTCAGATGTTTTCCCAAATGACCAACAATTCTGTTTCAACTTATCTTGTAGTCTTGTGTCTGACTTTCCTCAGCTTCTACTCTAGAGAAGTTTATTTATACTCCTGAAAATCATATTGTTAAATCAACCTATAGACGTTGTCTGACAAAAATCTCTGTAGACAGTATGTGTTTTAGTAAAGCAGTCAACAGAGGTCTGTAGTGTGAAAATGAGTTCTCAGATACCATGCACTTGGCAAACACTAAGTATTTTGTCCTTGGGAAGAGACATAGTACTTATTAGCACATGAAGTGTTCTGAGACATGTTATCCTAACACACAGATTGAATGTTGTCTAGCAAGTATTATCAACATCTTTTCCGACTTAAGAACCCCTTTCTCATATACTTATTTTTCTTTGTTCTTTTTTTTTTTTTTTTTTTTTTTTTGGCAATATCTTACTTAAACTCATGATCCTTTCCAATGTTGTAATTAAGCTCATATGCCATTTACCTACAGTTTCTCATGTAATTATTACCAATTAATGGCATACAGAATGTGAACTACATAAATCTCTTAGTGAACAACACCCAACTTTTTCTTCTAGTCACCTTATCCTGTGCTTTAAGATCATTCCCAAATACTTCTCCTTTATCAAGTGCTCCCTGGTCCTGTTCCATACAGGACTGTCTTCCTTTGTAAAGAGTTCCAATAATGTGCCTCAAGTTATTTTCTAAACATTGATTCCAGGTCTTTCCTGACTATTAAGGGTCATCCCAGGGTCACAGCTTTATTCATGTGAAGAACATCTAAATGCCAAGGGAGAGACAACTATTGTAAGGGTCCCCTCTGTCCTGGATTGAAGATTGACACAGGCAATGTCAACAAGGAAGAGCTATAGATTTGGTTTCTGTGGGTCAGCTACAGCTGAAGGTCAGATTCAGCAGGGAATGTACCAAGAGAATTAAGAAGGGATGACAGCAGAAGTCACTCAAGCATGGACAGGAGCTTATTTGGGTCAAACTTTGTGTTCCTTTCTCAGGCTCTGTGGTCTTTTTACTCAAGGCCTGGCAGATTCATATAGATAATGACGTGCGTTGAAGACTCAGAACTGACCTATATATTGGAGATGAGAAAGAATTACATAATGCCTTCTTATTTCTTAGGGCTGAGCTTATATATTTGTATCCATCTCACTAACACAAAACTACATCCAGAGGAAATGGTTAGTAAATGATTCAATTTTAATTCAAGTAGGTTAATAAATTGACTCAGTGTTAATAAGAGCAATGATGAGAATGATGATAGTGGACTCCATGCTGAGAAGAGATCACGGGACAGGCTCTTTGAACTTTATAAACATCTGAGAGTTAATTCTCCAAACAGTTCTATAATGTAGTTATAAGCATGAACACTTTGTGAGTGAAGAAAATGAGATTCCATGATAGATAAAGTAACTTGTTCATGACTGTCTTGAATCACACACAATAGCCAAGATTTGCAGGAACAGATATCCTATGGGACACAAAGCTGATAAAAGCAGAAGCGTGCTCTGAGGTCTTATCTTTCTTCTTCCAGGCGGCTCCGTGCAGCACTGCACAGGAACAGTCAGAATTTCAGCTGTCTTAGGAGGGGTTCCTCAATGACCTCTGTACTGACAATGATGTACCTATTCTATTACTCAGGCAGGGCCATGCTGTAAAGCAAGAAAAGGGGCCCTTGGGGAACTTCTGAAACTTCTGCACTCCTTAAGGTCTACTTGGCCTGCAGAAAGACAGGTACATCTCAGGGCTCATGGAGATGCTATTAGCAAGTGTCCACAAAACAGGTGCCACCTGAAAATCTAATGAATAAACAGGAAGTAGGTGATATTTGGACATAAAAGCAGATCTGTGTGCTCACTGTTTAAAAACCTATTGCCCTCAGTATGAAATCCTGCCTCAGAGACCAGCCAAAATATGTCTTAATGTGTCTTCTTGGACTCATCTTTCACTTCTGCTATGGAATTACTTGTGTCTCCCTAGATACTACGCTGCAGTAACCCCATTATAGGAGGACACTATGTTTAATTGTGGTTATTAAACC
Source organism: Acomys russatus (assembly GCF_903995435.1). Taxonomy (NCBI): domain Eukaryota; kingdom Metazoa; phylum Chordata; class Mammalia; order Rodentia; family Muridae; genus Acomys; species Acomys russatus. The sequence goes on along the minus strand of NC_067138.1, from coordinate 77,535,304 downwards.
TTGGGCTTTAGTTACAGCACTATGTTAGAGGAAGAAAGAGAAGGAGGAAAAAGAGGAAGTGGAGGAGGAGGTGGAGCAGGAGGATGAGGAGGAAGAAGAAGTAGAAGAAGAAGAGAGGAGGGGAAGGAGGAGGAGGAGGAGGAGGAGGAGGAGGAGGAGGAGGAGGAGGAGGAGGAAAAATGATGATGAGAGAAGGAAGAGGAGGAAGAAACCTTTCTCCGTTATGTGAGTGCACAGTGAAGTTGCTGTGCGAAATCCAGGGAAGGAGCGTTCACTGATCTAACTTCCAAAACTGCAGGGAAACAGGTATCTTATTTAACGCAGCAGTCAGAGTTAATGTTTTCTTTACCATTTCCTTGCTTTTATGTTACTTGTGGAGTAGACTCCCCCGGTTCTCAAATGCATTAAACTCATGCTTTCTTTTGTTTCAGGACCTACTGTATTCTGTTACTTGTGCTCAACATATGTGTTCTCCTCTTACTAACTCTAATAAGCCTTCATAATTCTGAACTAAATGTATTTGTCAACATAAACTAGACTATGTAGCAACAAACTTGGCTAAAATCACCAAATATCTACTTCATTCTCTGACACTCATCTGGTATGATTGGGCAGCAGGTTTCTTGGAGACATTAGACATCTACAATGTATGAAGCAGGAAAAGATGACATGGTTAGCAGCTGTCTAGATCCTCCAAGAAGTGGCATACATTACCTCTGGTTATATTTTATTAAGTTGAAGACTTCACACAGCCATTTCTCTTTTATTGGGTAGACCGTGGCAATAAGGCAAAATCAAGTCAATGGAAACACGAATTACTCTCCCCGCCCCGAAGACATGTCATGTTCAGACATGCAAAATCTATTCTCTTCATTAGTAGATGATTGTTGTGCTGGTTAGTTTTTGTCAACTTGACCTAAACTTAGGCATATCTGGGTAGAGGAAATCTCAATTGAGGATCTCTCTCTATTAGATTGGCCTGGAGGCATGTCTGTGGGTACATTTTTTTTTATTTCTAATTGATGTTGGAGGGTCCCCACACCCTAACCAGGTGGTCCTTTTCTCCATAAGAAAAGTAGCTGCTGGTCAGTGGTGGTCCACACCTTTAATCCAAGCATTCGAGAAGTGGAGACAGGTGGATCTCTGAGTTTGAGACTAGTCTAGTCTACAAGTTAAGTTCCAAGACAGCCAAGGCCACACAGAGAAACAAACAAAAAGAAAGAAACAAAAAGAAAAAGAAAAGAAAAGAAAAAATGGAGCTGAGCAATCCAGGAAGCAATCCAGTCAGCAGCATTCTTCCACACTTTCTGCCGTCGTTTCCTGTCTCCGGATTGCTACTTTGAGTTCCTGCGTTGACTTCCCTCAGTCATGTGAAACATGTAAGCTAAATAAGCCATTACCTTCTTAAGTTGGGAAACAGAGGAACAAACAAGGATGCTTAACAGTAGATGTCACATTATCCACACTATCTCATCAATTTACTTCTGAAGTAGAACATTTTATCCTTTATCTCCATCCCTTCAACTTCCTCATCATTAGGTTTTGTCACCACCATACTCTGTTTTTATGAGCTTAACACTTTAGAAATTACACATCAGTGAGATCATGCAGTAATTATCTTTCTGAATCATGCAGTACTTATCATTTCACTTAGTGTGCTTTCCTAAAATTCAGTCATATTTTCATAAACCATAAGAGTTTATTCTTTTTTGAGATTGCATAGTATTTCATTGCATATGCATATTCATTGCATTTTCTTCATTCTCAATGATCATTTGTAGCCACCACCAATACTGTAGACACACTTACTAATACATACATGACAGTGAGAATACTTTATGAATCCTACAGTTAATGAAGTGTAGAATAAAGTATGAGAAACAGAAAGAGAAGGAAAACAATCACAAGAGGAGAGAGGGGTGTTCCTCTTGGAAACGTAATTTAAATATTGACTCTGATGGGTCCTGATTCTCTGGAGAAAGTTTGTTGGCTTGCAACTCATTGGATCTAAGTGACTTTTAACATGTGATGAATCAACTAATTGATATTTATAGGACAGGATGTTTAAGTAGTTGGGTAGAAAGGGAAGCCACTGAGCTTTCTGAAGTCCTTTGTATCCTAGGGGTGTCCTGAATGGGAAGATTGAATAAGGGACCTCTCTAGTCTCTCTAGCCACTGGAAGTTTTCTATTTTCTCACATCTGAATAAGAACAGAGCAGAGAAATGGGCTGTGAATTCCATTTATATTCATTAACACTTAAAGATGAAAAATACCTTTCCATTATCCCTGGGATAATTCAAGCCCATTGCATAGGAAAATGTGATATATCTTTGTCACTGTAATCTCAGGGGCAAGAGATTAGGGCATATGGTGCAGAGCAAACCAGTGTGATTCTGCTGGAAACTTCCCAGGTTCATGGGTGGGCCTAGACATATTGTTGGGGCACTTGAAGTACAACCTCCCAAACGAACTGTTGATGAGGATCTGTGTGTGGAGATCAGTGGGGAAAACAGATGTATAAATCAGGAACAAAGTGAATCACTCTTCCCTGAAGCACAAACTGTGGGCTCTTGACAATTACTGGATAATTGTCAAATATATCTATTATGTATTGAATTGTCATCCCATGTCAACCATTGGCCCAAACTGACTGTACCTCTTCCATTCTTGTATATTATCTCTGTGGATTTGCTCATTTAGCTATTTAAATCAATTATTTAATTTTATTTTTGTCTGTATGTATGTGTGTGCCTCTCTGTTTCTCTATCTCCCTGTCTGCCTTTGTTTCTATCGCTTTCTGTCTGTGTCTCTGTCTGTGTGTCTGTGTGTCTGTCTGTCTGTCTGTCTATCTGTCTGTCTGTCTCTCTCTCTCTCTCTCTCTCTCTCTCTCTCTGTGTGTGTGTGTGTGTGTGTGTGTGGTGTACCAGAAAGTGATGTCAAGTGTCTTCCACTATCATTCTCCACATTTTTTTGACATAGGGTCTCTCATTGATCCTAGAGCTATCTATTAGGCTAGACTAGTTGACTATTGAGCTCTGGGGATCCAGCTGTCTTCTTTTCATCAGTGTTGGATGATGAGTCCTTGCTGCTATACCTAGCTGTTTTAAATGGGCCCTGATGATAGCACTGGGATCTTCATGCTTATGTGAAAAGAATTTTGTGGATTAGGCTATCACCTAGCCCCTAATTTATTTTTAATTACTATATGATATCACTGAGTTACTTGTGGGATTTTAAGACATAGTTTACTTTGGTTGATACTCGCGATCAACCTCTCTCTCCTATCACCCTATAACCCTTACACCCTACTACTCCTAGTATTGCCTTTTCCACTTTTATATTATATATGTTCTGTTACCATCTCCCATTCCACATCTTTAAAATCTCTTCTTCTACCTCATGGTCCCATTCTTATTTTCATAACATATATCATACTATTCCCACATAAATACACATGTGAAAATCAGAAGCTAGTGCCTGCTTATAGAAAAGAAGTGTGGTATTGTCTTTTTTAGTCTAGTTGTTCATCTGTATTTTTTGTATGAGTATAATATGTATATATGTTTGTGAGTGTACATGTACAGATATACAGAAGTGCATCCATGGAGGCCAGAAGTCAGCTTTGTTTGTTGTTCTTTCCCTGTCCCATCCCTTTCATTTTCTGAGATAGCATTTTTTATTTGTCTAGTAGATCACCAGTTAGGCTGGGCTGACTGAGCCCCTGGGTTCTTCCTGCCCCACTCCTCCTTCCCAACACTTGGATTATAAGACCATCCCACCATGAATGGATGTTTTTAATTAGTGTTCTGGGAATTATTTTTAAGGCAAACATTTTATTGGATGAGCCTTCTCCCCAGACTGCATCTATTTTTAAAATTGATTTCAGTCAATAAAAGCACAGTATATACTTAGTGCAGTGCACACACTGGATCAAGCTAAGTGTACCCTTGATGATTGTTTGCATGGGTGCTCCTCATATGATTGACACAAAATCAAGATGTGCAATATCCTCAGCACCACAAGGCTTCCTTTGGCTTTTAGTAAAGTCTCTTCTTCCCTTAACCACCATCACTTAGACTTGCTTGGCTTTCAGCATGATATCAATAGAAGCCTCTAGCATGTACTTTTCTGCATGTAGCTCCTCTTTTTTTTTTTATCATAATCTCTAAGAGCTTTATTCATATTCTATATATCAGCAGGTCATTGTTTGGGAGCTGTAGAAAGTTTCTTTGTATGAATATACTACAATGTATTCATTGTTCTCCAATGGGCACTTTGCTTGGCTTCTAGTTGGAGACAGCCTGAATAATTTGTTGTTTTATTTTTTAATTGTGATTATCATTGTTTGACTTACTGAATATTTTACTTTTTGTTGGTGCTGTAATTCCATTATGAGAATATGCACCCCATAAAAGGTAGATAATTAAAAATAACTCTAACATGAAACAGTGTTGGGCCCACAATAGATTCTCAATATGTGTTTGTTGGATGGATGAGCAATGAGTGATGGTCTGCCTTGAAAGTTTTTATTTTAAAAAAATTGTGTGTGTGTATGTGAGAGAGCATATGTTTCATGTGGGGGTGTCATCAGAGGCCAGAAGAGGGTGTCAGAGCTCCTGAAACTGGTGTTATAGTTGATTGTGAGCTGCCAATGTGGGTTCTGCAATCTCAACTCTGGTCATCTGGTAGAACAGGGAGTGCCTTTAACCACTCGGTTTTCTCTCCAGCATCTCCCTGGTTGATTCAGTACTGAGAGTTCTGCATTCTGGGAAAGACTTTGATCCTGTGAAACCTGGGAAGTCATTTATTATGACTCCTGGTTTTCAGATAATGACATTGGTGGGGCAAGCCATGGGAACAGGTTAATGACTTAAGAGCTGGACTTTGGTAGAAAAGGAAATCCTTTTACTGGGTTTCAGAGGTGAGGGAAAGCTTCTGTAGTAAGGACACTCCATCTTCACCAAGCTGAGGATATCTGAGGACTTGGCTCAAGCAGCTTCTATCTCACAGTCCTGGCTCTACACATTGCATGGTGCCTATTACCATCGAAATCCTAGAGAAATCACTGTAGCCTTTGAGACTGTGTCTGGTAAGTGACATAGGAATTCAAGCTTGTCTCTCATAGGCCACAGTGACAATTCCACAACTCAACAAACAGAAATACCAAGCTAGAGCCTGGCACATACAGACTGCTTATTGACTGCTCCTCCTTATTGATTGTTCCTCTGAAAATTGAAAAAGCCTACTGTCTTCATCTAGCATCCTATGGAAGCTTTTCCTCCAAGATCAACACCACTCACCTATTTCCTGTAGTCCTGGAATTTCAGGCCAGAGCAATTAGGTGAGAAAGGGAAATAAGATCTATCTACACTGGAATGAAACAGTCAAATTATTTCTGTCCTCAGATAACATGATCTTTTATGCAGAAAACACTAATGATTCCACAAAAAGCTGTTAGAACTAATAAAGTCCTTAAAACCTGTTAGAAATTCATTAAAGTTTCAGGAGAGAAAATCAGCACAAAAATCAAGTGTTTCCATACACTAACAATGAACAATCTGAAAAGGAAATTAAGAAAACAATTCCATTTATAATTGCATCAAAACCACTAAGACCCTTAGGAACAAACTGAGCAAAGTAGGTAAAAGATGTGTACACAGAAATCAGCAAAATGTTGCTCAAAGTAATTAAACAAGACACGAGCAAGTGTTCATGGATTGGAAACCTTAATTGTTAAGATATCAATACTACCAAAAGCTGTCTACAGCTTCAGAATATTTCTACCCAAAATTCCATTGACATCTGTGATAGTTAACAATGATTTCAACTTGTCAGAGTCTATAGTCACCTAGAAGACAAGCCGCCAGCCGAAACTATGAGGAGTTATGTAGATGAGGGCATACTGTGAGGAACTATCTTGATTAGGTTAATTGAGGTGGAAAGCCTTTTAGTCTTCCCTGGGCTTGGGTCTTGCCCTGTATAAATACAAGGAAGGTAGGTGGCCAGGAGCATCCACTGCTTTCTTCTTCCTGACTGCAGAATGCAATCTGCTTCCTTAAGGTCCTGCAATTGTGACAACCCTCCCATGATAGAATAGAACATTGAACTGTGAGCCAAAATAAACACCTTTTCTGTAAATCGTTTTTGTCAGAGTATTTTATGATAGCAACAGGAAAAGTAGCACAACATCTCTCAGAGAAATACACAAACCTGTCCTGAAATTGATGCAGCTTCTTGGAACAATGATAGCCAAACAATACTGAGAGACAATACTGAGAACAAAGGTGACACCCTCATGCTTTCTGATGTAGAAACTTGCTTATTAAAAGGGCATAGGAGAGTTGGTGAGATGGTTTTATCCCCACTTTATGCCCACTGACCTGATTTTGATCACTGGTTCCCTTATGGTAGAAGGAAAGAACCAACTCCCCAAACTCATCTTCTATCTTCTATACATGTACTATGTGACCATTGTATAGACATACATGGACAACAAATTACAAAGTACAAAGTACAAAGGCACACATGCAGACCGATTGAAGGGGATAGAGAATCTAGAAGTTATACTCACTTACGACTTGTACAAAAGGTTACCATGACCATCCCATACTGAAAGGACAGCTTTTTGAACCAATAATACTAAGAAATTGAATTTGGATCATTAGCTCATATTATATGCAAAAAATTCACTCAAAATGAATCAAAGACATAAATCTGAGAAGTAAAACTGTAAAACTTTCAAAGAAGAAAAAAGGCTTTGTGACATTGGATTTGGCAATGATACTTTGGATACAACACAAAAAGCACAGGTAACAAAAAAAAAATATATAGACAAATTGGATTTTCTCAAAGTTAAAGATATGTGTGGATCAAAAGATATTATGAGCAGATGAAAAGGCAGCCCACTGGTCATGTTGTATTATGAGGGATGGGTGTAGCTCATCAGTGGACTGCATGCTTAGCACACAGAAGGCCATAAGTTCAACACTTAATGTTGCATATTTCAAAATAGCGAGAGGAGAGGATTTCTTTTTCTTAGAAAGGGTATTGCTTTGTTGTTTAGGCTAGCATGGCACTTGCCGTGTAGACAGCTTGGCTTTAAATTCATGGCAGTTCTGTCTCAGCCACCCAAGTGCTCTTATTATAGGCACGAGCCACCCTGCCTGTTTTGAAAAGAATTTTGAAGGCCTGGTACATGATTGAGGGGACAAATTAAAAGTCCTGACTTCACTATTATAAGAAGTGCATATGTGTTGAAATTTTGCACTTTACCCCTTGGGTGTGCGCAGATATTTTGACAATTAAATTTAAAAATGAAAAAAAAATACACAAAATACAGAAATGCTTGTAACTATGTATCTGACAAGTCCTTACTATTCAGGATTTATAAGGAAATCTCAACAATAAAATGAAGAATATAATTCAAATATAAATAAATGAGAACCTAGAAGATTAGTGGTAAGTCTGATGACCTGAAGTCAATCTCCAGAACCCATGTGAAAACCCAAATACTATGGTGTACATGTGTAATCCCAGCATCTCTTATTACAGATGGGAGGCAAAAATAGGACTATTGAGTGGAAGCATATAGATCAGCTAGCCTGGATCAGTGTAGCAGAAAGTAGAAGGCAAGAGCTCACTCCTGCCAGTGGTCCTCTGATTTCCACTTGTGCATTGTCACATGTGCATGACCACAAAGACACAGAGAAACAGTCACATGAACACAGACATATGGACACGGATGGATACACACACACACACACACACACACACACACACACACACACACACGAACACAAATACACATTCACTAAATAAGTAAATAAATAAAATGTACAAAAGATTGGAATAGACTTCTCTTAAAGAAGACATACAAGTGGCAACAAAATGCAAATAAAAGGAAGCTTGCTGTGACTAGGAGCCAGGAAAATGCAGTAAATCACAGTAAGATTTTTTTCACACCCATTATCATGGTCACCATGTTAGTTAGGCTTTCTGCTACTATAACAAAAACAACAAAATAATCAACTTGTAAGTAAGAATTATCTGGGTCAGCTCACAGCTTGGGAAGCTCCAGAACCTGGTTGCTTGGTTTCTGCTGCTTTGAAACCAGAAAATGGCAGCATGTCCAAGGCTGAACTAGCAGAGAACATAGCAGAGCCAGGGAGGAATAGCAAGGGCCCAGAGTTCCAAAACACTCTTTGCAAAAATACCCCTAATGACTCAAAGATCTCCCACTACGTCCTACCTGCTAACAATTGCACCACCTTCTGAAAGAATGATTCTGGGTACCAAGACTTTAATATGCAGGTCTTTGGAGAGCAGTCACTATGTAAATAATAGCAGCTATTATTAAAAACAACTTTGAAAATAATTACTGGCAAGGATATGGACAAGTTGGAATCAGTTTTCATCATTGATTGGAATGTAAAATGTAACATGACTCAGCAACTCTGCTTCTGGTAGATATGCCCTAAAAAATGAAAGCAGAGACTTGAATAGATATTCTATACTCATGTATATAGCAGCATGATTCCCAACAAACAAATGGTTGTAACCATCCAACTTCCTATTCATCTGTAAATGGATAAAGAAAAATCATAAACACCCAGGAGAATACTATTCTATCACAAAAAGGTATGAAATTCTGATGAACCCTGCAGCATGGATGAAGCTAGAAGACATTATGCTAAGTGAAATAAGCCTTACACAAAAGGATAAACACTGATTCTACTTTGTAAAGTACATAGACTTGTCAAATTTATATAGACAGAAAGTAAGGTGTGGTTACCAAGGGCTGAGTCATGTGAGAGTAAGCAGTTATTGAGGGGAGTACAGAATTTCAGTCTGAAATGGTGTAAGTTTCTAGAGACAATGGTGTTCATGGGTATGCATAGTGCTACTGAGCTATGAGCATAAAAATGCCAGAGGTCTAGGAGAGGGGAACAGGGTAGAAGAGCAAGCAAGGGTGGGAAGGGAAAGAAAGATACAAGTAAGGGAATAACAATTGGGATGTAATCTAAGTAAATTATAATAAATTTAAAAACAAGAAAACAAATGACTGAAATTGTCATTTTCATACTATACTATTTTACCACTCAGTTAAAGATATTCTTAGTTACTTTAATACAGGGTTGGCTCAACGAAGGCTTTCTGTGAGGACTATTGTGGTTCCAATAGAGGAGGGGGAAAAAGCTGAAAGGAAAGATTCCATTCCAGTCACTGTCATACCCAGAACAGGGGGAAGGACAACATTTGTCTACATAAATGCATCAGCGGTTTAGAACCTGTCCTACTTTTCTTTCTGTTGCTGTGATGAACACTATGACAAAAGCGATTTAGGGGAGCGAAGAGTTTATTTTGGCTTATACCTCTAGTACATCATTGAAGGAGAAACCATGCTAGAATTTTGCTTATTGGCGTGTTCTCTAGGTCATGTTGTAAAACCTATGCTCAGCTAGCTTTCTTATACAGCCCAAGCTGTGCTGCTCACAGTGGGCTGGGCTATCCCACATCAATCAACAAACAAGACAAAGCTCCACAGATATACCCACAGGCCAATCTGCTCTGGGTAGTTACTCAACTGAGATACCCCCTTCTCAGTTGACTCTAGGTTGTGTCAAGCTGTCACCTTAAGCCAACCAGGGATGGAACCTTTTAGGGGTCATGAGTTCATCACAGGTGGTCTCTAATGGATATAGACTAGAATAGGAATTACTGCGGGAGGGATAGCTGCATCTAGCTGACTGTCATTTTCTGGCTGTTAGACACAGACAAGTCTTAAAGGAATGTAAGCTTTGAACTTTACTCTCCTTGTCTGTATAACATGGATAACTACTTTCTAGGGATGAGTTGTTACTTGAAAAGGAGGTGTTCTGTGTGTTTGCAACCACTGTCCTCTTTATCTTGAATTAATTTTTATTCTGGTTCCATCTGCTTTTATGTACATGCATCTCACGAGGGTAAACATGGATTTGAGTTTATGGGTCCTTGATGTCAGAGCCTTGCCTGCCTCTCAGAACTGAGTGCTATCTTCATTTTACCAGGGATGCTACTGGAGCTGAATCAGAGTCATCTTTTGGTTCCTTATGACTAGTGAGTCAGGCTTTCCAAGTACCTGGTTCATTTTAAAGCCATGTACCTCCATATGACCACCACAGGGATATGTAATCCAAAGCCAATCTCTTTGCACTTACTGTCATCCAGGGATCTAGTAAAATGATACACTACCATATTTACCAGGAATGAGTCCATGCTGGCACAGTAATTCATACTGCTGCATGCTGAATGCCCATGATATACCATGACTCTCTTGAATTATATTTAACCATCATCTATACAAACTCTCAATAGAAAATCATATGTCATTTTCTCTCACAAATGATGACATGGAAGCTCAGAGATGTTAATTATCCTACCCAAGGTCACATGGGTTACCAAGAGTCAGAGTCAAGATTTGAAGCTAGTGTTGTCTGTCTGGAGCCCTGGTGGGGTCCAGGAATCAGCAGGATTACTAGCAGCTGGGAGCTTGTTAGGACTGTAGAACCCAGGCTTCCTTCACAGACCTTTGAATCAGAGGCTCCATTTTAATGAGATCCCTAGATGATGTGCAGGTTCTGTAAGGCTTGCAAAGCATGACTCTTGTTGGTTTTCTTTTCCACCTGTTCTCATGGAGTCTGGAGGTCACTAAATAAAAAAGATGATTACCTAATGAACAAATAGATGCACTCTGGGCTGTGTTCTAAGATAAAGTCTTCTCTAGTAAGCTAGTTCATTTTCATATGTATCAATCAGCATCGGCAGATAGGAGGAGAGGAAAGTGATTTTCACCCTAAGAACTGGATAAATGATTGCTGTGAATGCAAAGTAGAGAGCAAATGTATTTCATCTCCCTATATTGTTATTACACAGATGTGAGGACGGACACGTGGATGGACATGTGCTATAGGGGAAGGTGGAGTAGCACAAGTAAAGAAATGGAGCAATCTTGTGATAGGTTTAAGTGGGTCCTTTATATAAGTAATTTATTTTCATCCGTGGACTCAAGGGGAGAGGAGCATAAATGTAATACTCTTTTAGCTCATCATTTTGAACTCCAAGTTTGCTCAAGTTGTCCCAGAGTGAGAGAAAGTGCAGGCATCTCGGACTGGATGTGGTTCGTCATCTATTGATGCTGCTGAATGCAGGGTACGTTGTATCCCACCTGAAGCTCCCTCTGGGTCACTGCCTGCCCCGCTCTTCCTGATTGAAATACCTTCTATGATGTTCTTAGTTATGCCCTTATTTCTCTGGCACAGGGTCTCTTTGCATTTCCTGAGGCACCCTGGGAACAAACACTGCTGCAGGGCCATCTCCAAACTTTGAAACTCAGCTGCCACTGCAGAGTTTCTTGAGCTGGAGTTGAAGCAAATGGTTCTCTTTGTCTGGATTTAGAATCTCCATTGAACCTTTGGCATTCTTTGCCACCACCACTGCACAGAGAGATGGGCAGATGGGGAGGATGGAATCTCCTTTTCAGGAAAGGCCAATCCATCTGCTCATTACTTATAGGAAATCTTTCCTTATATTTGTGGACAGGAAGCCTTGCTCTGATTCGAAACTGGTTTTCTACAAATCAATACTTATATCCTGATTCCCTTGGAGTATGGGTTTTCAATCTTTTCTCTGCATTTCGACCTTACAGCCCTTTCCTGCAGAGGTAAAGCTAGGAGATCAGCTGTCTTTACATGAGGGTCAATAAGAGTAAGCATTGTGAGGAATAAGTGAATCTGAGTGGAAAGTCTTTAGACTATATTTAGGGTATTAACTCAGTCCTACAGGTTTATACTTAAAAATAAGAGTAGCTGTTATTATCTCTCCCATTTGAAAGTTATAGAAACTGAGTCATAAAAGGAAAAAGGTAGTAAGACTAAAAGTCAAGGTTAAAACTCAAGACTGGCTCTCACTTGGAGCCAGATGATGTGAATTGGGTCATGAAAGCTTGAGTCTTGCTTGACCACTTCACAGCCGTGTACCTTTGAGCAAGCCCCCTAACCTCCCTTAGCCTGTTTCATGATTTTTCAGGATAATGGTGGCTGTGCCTTTTGGAAGTGACTTATAGGCATCAATCCTAATAAATTTTGATTATCATTAATATTTTTTGTTATTTTGCCATTATTTTGTCTTCTAGACAAATAGAACTCATGCAACATTTAAAATCATAGAATCTTGGTGTGACAAGACTCTAAATGAGAGACGCATGGGAGTATAGCAAAATAAAAGGATACAGAGGGTCCTAGAAATCTACAAGTAGAACAATATGATAGGCAGATTTGGGCCCAGGGGTCCCGCTCAAACTAAGGCACCAGCCAAGGATAATACAGGAGGTAAACTTTAAACCCCTTCCCAGATCTAGCCAATGGTCAGAATATTCTCCACAGTTGAGTGGAGAGTGTGATATGACTTTCTCACGTACTATGGTGCCTCACAGTTGACCATGTCCCCTGGAGGAGGAGACCTGGTGGCACTCAGAGGAAGGACAGCAGGTAGCCAAGAAGAGACTTGATACCCTATGAGAATATATAGGGGGAGGTAATCCCCCTCAGGAACAGTCATAGGGGAGGGGAATAATGGGAAAATGGGGGGGGGGATTGGGAGGATACAAGGGATGGGATAAACATTGAGATGTAACAAGAATAAATTAATAAATAAATAAATAAATAAATAAATTTTAAAAAATTGAAATAAAATGACTTTAAAAATAATTCACTCACACTTCCTTATTTCAAAGATGGTAGTCCTGAAACTCAGAGAGAATGAGAAAGCTATGCACAGTAGAAGAATTTGCTGCCAAACAAGAAGAAAATCTGATTTTGATACAAGGTAGAGTAAATTGGGTAAAAGTAAATTCAGACATGTCTAGTTTGGGAGCTGGGGGAGATGTCTTCAGGTGGAGACCATAAAGCTTTAGGGAACCATGCTAAATCCTGTGATGGAAGAGATGCTGACATCTAGGTAGTCCAAACTCCAGAGGGATGTCTGGGTCATTCTTGAGATATGCAGAGTGAAATAAAGAAAGTTCTGGGTTCCATGACCATGTGAGAGGAGACCCAGGAACAGTGACCATTGGGGATTAGCAAAAAGAAAAGACAGAGATACCAGAATAAAACTAGGGACAGGAAAGAGTGGCCAGGCCAGGCTTAAAACTGCCAGAGAAATGAGCTTTGGAACAAGTCAGAGAAAAGGGAGGTAACTTTGGGAGACTTAGATATTGCCCAAGTAGGGGTCAAGGGAGTCTCTCTGGTCAATTCCAAGGACAGCTTGTGACATTTGCCTGATCTATGGAGCAGCATCAATTTTTTTTTAAAAAAAAATTTTATTATGTACATTATATTTTAAAATTGTAGTCAGCTGTATAGTTCATCATTATCACCTGAAAAAAATAGAGCCTTATGGTAAATTGTTCTTGTTTTCTACCATGGAGTCAGAAATAAATGAGGTGACATTTCACTCATCAAGACGATTTTGGCTCTGTACTCATACATACATTTGTTTTCTTGGAAGCTCCAACTGTGAACTGGAAGAGGTTTCAAAAGGTAAACCATTTAACTTCTTGCCCAGAGTAGGAATCTCTCCATAGCATCCTTGGCATATGGTTTTTCAGAAACTCTGGCATGGGTCTAGTGAGGCTCCTTGGCTTCTTAGGCATTAGTTTTTTAAGAGATGGAATTCTTACCTACTTCTTTCTTAAATTTAGCTGGTCCTGGCCTTTCACTTTGGTGACTTAGATCTGTTCCCTGGGGGTCATACTGAGAGATCAGTTTCTCTTTTCAGTGGTCTATTTGGTTTGAAAATATCTCACATTATCCCTTCAGACTTCTCTTTGCTTTAGCATCTCTTGTCTTTCAATCTTGGAACCAATGAAAGGGAATGATGTGCCTTCTACCTGGCTTGGCAGCCCTCATCCTGAGACAGCTCAGTCACCCACTTGTACCTCTCATTACTCTTCTAACCTCTTTGCTATTGGCTGTGCTCCCTTAGCTTTGAGTTTGGATTTTATTTAACTGATCATGAATTCAAATCCTGACTTTACACATAGTGTATATATGTGCACATTTTAAAAAATTGAAAATGGATTTTTTTCATGCTATAAATTCTGATTGTAATTTCCTGTCCCCCAACTTCTCCCAGATTTTCTCCACTTTCTCATCCACCCAAATCCCTTTCTTCCTTTCTCTCATTAGACTACAAACGTGCATATAAAATAATGATGATGATCTTGATCATGATGAAAGATAAAAGAAAATAAAAGAAACCAGAATAGGACACAGGAAAAAGACACCAACAGGGAAAAATGCCAAAGAAGCAAATACATATTTGCAAACACAGAAAACTCATAAAAACAAAGTCAGAAACAAATATATCTATATCTATATCTATATCTATATCTATATCTATATCTATATATATATATATATATATATATATAATCTGTAAGGTTTTAAAAAGTCCAAATAAAACATTATAGTAAAAGGAAAAAAAGCCAAACAAACAAACAAACAACAACACAAAACCCCTCCAAAAGTACTAATGAGTTCCTTTTGTGTTGACTATCTATTGCTGGGCATGCGGCCCGATCTTAAGTGTGGTTTGTATACCCAATGAGACTCTGTTGGAGAAAGTTAATATTAAAGATAACTTCTGTGTTAGGGGTAGAGTTGTGTTCACTTCTCTCAGTGCTGGGACCCCCACAGGTGTAAATCCACTTAGGCCTACTGCATACATCCATGGTCTTTGTGTTTATATGTGTACCAGTTCTGTTGTGTCTAGAAGGCCCTGTTTCCTTGATGTCCTCCATTCTCACTGGCTCTTACACTCTTTTAACCTACTCTTCCACAGTTTCCTGAGCCCTAAGGGGAGTAATTTGATTTAGATATCCCATTTAGGAATATGCACATTTCCTAAACGTACTAAGCTTCATTTTTAGAATGAAAATGGTCATGTACCAACCTGAGTGGCTAAGACAACTTTAAATATTTAACATCTGGAAACACATTTATTTGTAGGCATACTCTTATTGTGTACTGTATAAAGATTCAAATGCTGATTTCTGTGCTCCCATAACTGGTTGCAATCTTTGTTCTGAGAATCTCTTATCTTGATGTTGTATATACATTATTCCCCAATTGTTCCCTGATATTTCAATAACGAAGCTTAACAGCCAATGACTGAGCAGGCAAGAAAATAAGATTGAACTTCTTGCAATCTAGGGGAGTGGGAGAGAGAAAGAGGATGAAGTGAGGACTCAGGAGAGGTCCAAGAGACATCATGAGAGACCAGCTAGATCAGAGAAAACCATAAAATGCAAGTATCTCAGGGATTTTGGCTGGGAGTTAGCCAGATTATATTAGAGGATTAAAATAGATTAATACTGCTCAGTTGTTGTGCCATAAAACTTATTAAATAATTATAATTATTCTGTCTTAATTATGTGGGTGCTATATAGGTTCAGAGAAAAACTGCAATATTATTTTAAAATAACCACTAACGTTTGTTAGTTATTATTGACAGATTATTTGAATTAACATATGCTAGCAATTGATTACTATTCACTGGGAACTATTGTAAGTATTTTGAAAATACTAACTTATTTAGTTTTCATAATGACTCTAGGTATAAATATTATTATGTATTTTTCATATATGAGGAAACAGAGATGAGTTATCTATTATTATTGTTATTATTATTATTAATTTGTGTGATATATATACATATATGTATGCACATAATATATAGGCATATGTGTGTATCATGTAACAATGTGTGCACATGAAGGGCAGAAGAAGATAGTGATATTTTGCTCTGCCTGCCCTATTAATTTGAGACGGAGTCTGTAACTGAATCAGGAGCTACAAAAGCATCCAGCAAGCTAGACATTTCTGTCTCTGCCCTTTACAGTGCTGTGGTTACAGGCTCCAGCATCATCATGTCCAGATTTTTCTTCCCTGTGGATGTTGGGATTTAAATTCATGTCTCCATACTTGTACAGCAAGCGCTTTTACTCATGAAGCTATTTCTCTAGCCCCTAAAGTCAATTATTAATATTTCTGGTATCAGTGAGCTTCTGCTGTATCCTTGTCTCCCGTAAAGCTTCAGTAGCTTCTGCCTAGTCATTGGTCCTGGCTTGAGTTCCAGTGGCCAGTGGTCCTGCTCTTGGATAGGCTGCTCATCGTTGGATGAGTACTCTCACCTTGCTTATATGATGCTCTGCTTCAGAGTTCCTCACACTGACCTACAGAGACTTTGAAATGATAAAGGTGTATTGTTTTAAGTACCTGTGCTTTGGGATAGCTGTGAGACCTAAGTTTTCTCTGCTTTCTCATTGCTTCCAGTCTTTTGCCATGAGGAGCTTGCCTGCTATAACCTCATCAAGCAATCAAGAGTGACATATGATCTTGGACTAGAGCATGCAAAGCCAGGATCCAAAAGAAACCATCCTTTTCTAGTTCCTTGCCAATGTATTTTTGTCCAGGCCTAGGGCAGGATGTTATACCTGGCTTAGAGTGAAAGAACATTACAAAGTTACAAGGCAAAGGATTGACAGAATTGTAGAGCACCTACTATATGCCAACACACATGGACCCAGAGATGGAGAACTGAGTGAGAACTGGGTTATGAACTGGTAGAAGGGCCAGAAGAGCATCTGCAGTCTTAGCACTATTTTTCTCTTTAGGAACATGACAATGATTATTGTTTAGTTTCTTTAAAAAAAAACTTACTATTCTTACCAGAAATTGACAGAGGAGTCTTGAAGTTCTGAGCACATCCTTGAATACTCTTCTGATTCAAGAGTATAGATTCTTTGCTGATGTAGCTTTTGCTCTTCCAGAGCTTAGCAACAACTTATAGAGACCTGCTGGCGATGAACTCATCTGTTCAATAAACATGTCTGGCCAACCATAAAAATGAAAATGTCATCTATTATTGTTGTCAATCCAGACAACAGGATGTGGTTTGGCACAGGAGAAAGCTAGGTATGAAGTACCAGACACCAGAATCCCCCAGTAGTGAAAGAGGGTGAGTTTCAATATATAGTCTTTGGGGACACTGCTAGGTGCAATCTCCTCTGCACATTGCAAGGGCTATACCAAGTAGAAATCATAGTCCCCATTTTGTGGGTGGGAAACTTGGCACCAGAGACAGTGAAGCCACTTGCTCAAGGTCCCGGAGCACTTAAGTACTGCATGCAAGGATCCGATCTCTGTATGCAGTGTTCTTTTCATAAAAGAGCATTCCATACTTTCTCTTCCTAATTTAACACTAACATTCTAGAACATCAATTCTTATCAGCAGAAAAAGTACTGGAATAGGAGTACTATCACCTTACATTCTAATTGCTACTGCAATGATGCATCAGTGTTTTTCTTGAAGCCTATTGTGATGATGCCACTCACAACTTGCTGATATGCAGTATTGATGAGGGCTATGAAGCCTGTCTTGGACTCAGTAGGAGAAGAGTTTGATGCTGGCTCAGAGAGAACTGAAAAGAGGTGTAGGCTGTGGAAGAGGCAATCTCTTAGTCTTTTAAAAAATCTTTGAGTTTTTTTCTTTTATATTTCTGTCTCTCTTTCCACTTTATGGGTTTGATCAGGAAAAGGCAATCACAAGAGGCTCCATCTGCTGTTTCTGAATATTCAGTGCTTGCATGGAAATAGAAAGCTTGATAGGCAATGGGTGGGGCGGGTGGCCCTCAGACCTGCAGGGGGAGGAGTCCACACAAAGCCCCATATGTCACTATTCTGATAGCACTGTTTTACCACCCAGTGTAAAACCCCATCTGTAAGAGCAAGCAATACCATCAACTAAAGAGCCATAAGATCCCTGTGAGGCTGTGGGCTCAGATGCTATCAGAATGCATCCATCATCTTGGCATATGGCTGGCACCGTGAGCATTTTGCTTCTGGGGTCAAACTATGAGCTTCACTACATATAATACAGATGAGCAAATGTACCTACTTCAGTGGTGGTGACCTGGAAGGTTCCAGGAAAAAAGGGAGGACCTCTACTGGCTACTGTGTGTACTATTCCTAGACCTTCAGTGTTTTGGCCACATTTGAGTTGTCAGCATTCATTTTTTCTTTTCTTTTTCTCTTCTTCTCTGTTCTCTCCTCCTCCTCCTGTTCTTCTATGACTTTCTCCCTCTTTCTTTTTTTCTTTTTGAGACAGAGGTTCATGTAGACCAGGCTTTCCTTGGACTTACTATGTAACTAGTGCTGGCTTAGAGCTTCTAATTCTCTGGCTTTTATTTTCTGAGTGCTGACATTACAGGAATATGCTACCCTGTCAGGTTCATGTTGTTGAGTGGAACTCAGGCTCTCATTTACGCTAGGCAAGTACTCTGCCAACAGAGCCACATCCCCAGACCTCTTAAATTAATTTTAAGAGTGAAATTGTCATGATAAAAAACTGTATATTTCAACTCTGCATAGCACTCCTTGGCCATGATTTGGTGTTTCTAGTCAAGACTCATTTTTTGTATTATCCAGAAGTCTCTAGAGAAACAGAACTGTTAGCATAGACATTTATTAAAAGGTGATTTATCAGATGGGCTTGCATGATATGGTTTGGGCAGTCCTACAGTGACTATCTCATACCAGAAAGATAGCTGCTAGCAGCTCACTCCACATGGCTGGGTGTTTAAGCAATTCCTGTCTGGGACTAAAGACCCAGAGGATTCCTAAAGAGCTTCAGATCATCTGTCCATATTGGAAACATAAATCTAGATACTAATATCTGGAAAAGAATGCAACAGTAGCAGCAATAGGATGGTTGAACTTTCCAATGAGAGTGAGGGCAAGCAGGAAAATACCAAAGCTTCCTTCTTCCATCTTTTATCTGGGCAGTAAGTGCCACTCATATTTAAGGTGCATATCCCCATTTCAAGTACTGTAATGAAGAAAATCCCTTAAAGGAGTACTCAGCAGCTTGCTTCTTAGTTGATCCTACATCCAGTCAGGCTGAGAGCCAACAATAACAATCACAGGATGTGTCAGGAAGCTGCTCTCCATGTGTAGTGGCCTATTGTGGGACAGCATGCACAACGTAGTGTGGCAATTATAAGAAGAGCTTCTGGAACAACATTTAGTTGACTCAGCTGTGGCAACAGACAATGTGTCTGTAGAAAAAAATGGAAATTTTGTTTGGCCTCAACATACAATTTCTATGAATAAACAACTAAAAGTAAATTAGATATAAAAATCTGATGGTGTTTTCAACCAAAATGAGCCAGATGAAATTTTAAAAAGTGATTGATGATAATTTCCTGCTATTTCCTAAATGGCACACTTCAAGGATGATTCTCTGGGTTCCTCTCCTTCCCCTTCCCCTTATCTTTTCTCTCTCTTTTCCCCAAATACTGAGGATTTTAACTGTCCATGCAGACCTTCTCAGGCTCTCAAAAAGCTAACACAGAGAGTTGAAATTATTCCAAGCAATACTCCTAACGTTGCATATACATTTGCCTAGTGATTTAAAAATTTAGCTGTGACTTAATGTTTACACATATAATGTGCTATGCCCAATATGCATATATGTAATCTATAATGATCAAATGGAGAGAATTAGCATTTGGTTCCCTTTAAACATTTATCTTTATTTAAGAATCTGGTGAAGAAATTGAAGCAGAGACTGGTTCAAGGTTGCACAACTAGTGAGTGGTGGATAATAGGTTTGTAAGCAAGTACAATCTTCTCTCCAAAGCCTACATCCCTGACTGCAGTGTTTCTTGAAGGTCTAGAACAATCTTGCCGTAATTAACCCTGCTTACTCACTGCCACTTCTTCCCAGAAAGCAACTGAATCTGATTTTGCATCAGGGACACTGCTTCTTTCTCTCTCTCTCTCTCTCTTTTTTTTTTTCTTTTTTAAATTTTTTTATTAATTTATTTTTGTTACATCTCAGTGGTTATTCCATCCCTTGTATCCTCCCATTCTTCCTTCCCTCCCATTTTCCCCTTATTCCCCTCCCCTGTGACTATTCCTGAGGGGGATTTCCTCCCCCTGTATATGCTCATAGGGTATCAAGTCTTTTCTTGGTAACCTGCTGTCCTTCCTCTGAGTGTCACCAGGTCTCCCCCTCCAGGGGACATGGACAAATATGAGGCACCAGAGTATGTGTGAAAGTCATATCCCACTCTCCACTCAACTGTGGAGAATGTTCTGCCCATTGGCTAGATCTGGGTAGGGGTTTAAAGTTTACTGCCTTCTTTTTTGACCCAAGAGCATAGATTTCTCACACTCTATCCTGGGTTTTGAACTGTCTGGAAACCAGGAACTTGTTTCTCTGGACCATTCTTTCTCCTCATGTAGGTTGGGTTTTTTGTTTGTTTGTTTTTTACATTTTATTTATTTTTATTTTTTATTAATTTATTCATATTACATCTCAATTGTTATCCCATCCCTTGTATCCTCCCATTCCTCCTTCCCTCCTGCTTTCACCATATTCCCCTCCCTTATGACTGTGACTGAGGGGGACCTCCTACCCCTCTTTATTATCTTCTTTTGACATCTGGTCTCTTCTTCTTCCTTCCTTCTCACCCTAACATCTAGTTTTTGGCTCATGAAGATAGCTACACTGCCATTGTCCTTCAGGCAGCCCTATGCTGTACAGTCAACCCAAGGACAAGCACCCTTCCTTACTCCCTCATAGATGCCACATGTGCTTTCTCTCCTGGTCTCTTAACATAGGTGCACAAATATAAGAACCTCAAGCCCCTTCACATACTATTTCGTGATTGGTTCCCTTTCAATGCAACAATTCTAGGAAGAACCATTTTTTTCCTGCTGACTCAATCCTTTTCTTCTACCTTCTCCTTGCACTACTCCAGTTAGTCTTCTGTTCCTATCACTACATCAAATCTGACTTCATCAAGGTCACCCAAGAGGATCTCAGCCAGCTCTTATTATGATGCTTAAGCTCCATTGTCAACTTGACTAGATTTAGAATTGGTCAGGAGACACACTAGTGAGCATATCTGTGAAGGCAGCTCCTGAGAGGTCTAGCTGAGAAGACACAGTAGGTTGGGTCAGAGGCTGAACTGGCAGCTCCTCCCTGATTGCTGCTTGAACTAAACAAGACCCTTTGCAGGACAGATTTAGCTCCACTCTTTCTTTCATACCTTGCACACAACTGGTCAGAATCTCCTGCTGGTTCTACTTTCAGAACATACCACAATCCAGCCAGAGATCATAATTTTCACTATCCAATGGTGCATAGCACTAGCCATTGTTGTGGAGCCATTGCCATGGCCTCTGTTCCTTCTGCTGTCTGCATCCTGTCAGTGTAGCATCCTGAGTGACCTTTGGAAACGGCAGGTTTTACTCTGGTGAAAAGACTCCAATAGCACAATGGTGGTGTTTCCAAGGCCACCTCTTCTTTTTCTTCATTTATGACCTCCTCCATAAGGCTCTCTTTCATTCTTTCTCCTCTAGTACTCACATCAGCCATCTTGCTTTTCTCTGACCTTGTTAGGTCCATGGCACTAGCTGGCTTGCCTTTGTCCCAGTATCAAGGACTGAGTCTCTCACATCTTCCACATGACCTACTTCAGTGTCTTTGAAATTGAACTGTTTTCCTCGTGTACCCTGTTCACCTTTCTTGCCTTACTAATAATGTCCATATCATACTACAGATCATTTCTATTGGTGGGTGAATTCATCATGTGCCAAAAATTTAAACCTCAAGAGGAGATGGGTGCTTTGGATTTTCTTCCAGTAGCATCCCCAGAATATGGAGCCATGCATAGTGCCTTAGACAATCAGGACAATAAGCAAATGCACAGGCAGTGAGCCATTCTACCATGGATCTAAGCTGGAAGGAAATATTTTTGCAGAACTCATGTCTCTGACTTCTTTTTATATTTCTGAATCACTTTGAAGAATATTCAAATATTACAAATCACCTTTTCTTCTTTTTCCTTGACCCACTAGTATTTGCAGCTATTTAACCATGTAAAGCATCTTCTCAGGATAATGTTCAGCCAAAACTAATGAAAACATTGAGTTTGCTCTGATAAAAATTAAAAGGGTGCAGTCAATGAGTTATGAACAATGCTTTTGGTTTTCTACCAACCTGAGCATAGCGTCAAATTTGTTAATCAAAATAACCTTGTTCTTATTGACTGACTTTATAATAAGTAAATATTATAATCTGTACTCATAAGTTAAATCTGCACCACTAAAGCATTTCTTTTCATTTATATTAGTGCTTTGAATATTTCATATAAAATGTTTTGATTATATTCACTGTCCCTCCTTCAACTCTTCCTAGATGTACCCTCATTTCCCTTCCCACCAAATTTTATGTCTTTTTTTTTTTTTTGTCCCCATCAAGGTCAATTTGTGATGCCCAAATATTCTTGAACATGTGTCCTTCCATTGGAATGTGTCTGGCGTACAAATGGCTACTCTTTTAGAGAGAACTAGCTGCTAGGAGAGGGAGAGGCAGTGCATGTCCCTGAATGATACAAGTTTGGAGCTCAGATGCAAGGGTTGTGTTTATTTGTGAATGTATACACATGTATACATATGTGTGTTGATGCATAGATGTTTATGTGTTACCGTATGATGAGGTCAGAAAAATCTCAGGTGTTTTTCTTAGATACCATCCACATGTCTTTGGAGACAGGACTTCCATAGAACTCCATATGCCTCCTAGTCTCAGGTGGACCAGACTGCAGGCTAGTGAACCCCATGGATCCTCCTGTCTTTCTCTACCTCAGCTACAAATACAAATGTTTTAATTGTTTATTTACTTATTCGTTTTACACATAGATTCTGGAGATTGAGCTGAAGCACTTCTGCTTGCCTTACTGATTTAGCTATTCATGGAGTCTAAACTGCAATGTTTCATATATTCTGGGCTCTGCTTGCTATCATACCAATTTGTTTTCCCTTCTTTCTACAAGAGAATTTGTCATGCCTCTTTGACCTTTCGTATGCCATCAACTGACCATGCCTGCCCTATGCACCCACCTGCTTTATTTTAATTCTTTTCCCTAAGTTTATTTCAGGAGTCATCTCTAAGAAAAGTCTGCCTCTCTTCCCTTCTTGCAGCATCTTCCCTGGGCATGAATGTTCTATAAAACCATCATAATGTCAGTTGGTGTTTAGTAAGTACTTACTACAGATGGCAAATCCTGTGTTAGTTATCTATTGCTGATTGTAGTATTTGGTTTTAACAGTTCTAGAAGCAAGTATAATCATCATTTCCATATTCTCATTTTGTAGATAAGAAATAGAGGGAGAAAGAAAGATGATAAAGAGGGAGGGAAGGAACGAGGGAGAGAGACTATTATATGGTCTCATGCCACATGCTGAGTGAATATTAGTCTCTCCCTCAGTGACTGAGCTAATTTAGTAGTCCCAGATATTGTGTAGGGGTTAATTAATAAGTAAGAGCAATGAAAGCTGGTTGCTAGGACTCAGGTTGGATCCTAGGTGTCTGCTTCCTGCTCTCATCAGGGCATGTGTGAGCCTAGATTGTCCTCTGCAGAATTTAAACATTTGAGTGCATTTGTATATTTCATCTTCTGTTGATGAAATCTTTAAAATATTCCAGGAAACAGCCTTGGAGCTCCCACTCCTCTGGTGTTCTCTCACTTTTGTTCTGAAAATTGTAACAAACCAAACCTAAGTTGTCTCAATGTTAGAATAGTGTGTCTATTACTCTCTGACCCTAAGTTGGGAACGATGTGGCAGATCTAGAAAATAACATGACAGTAGCTGTAACTCATTTCAGCTAGTGAAGAGCAGAATATCCAAGAATGAATACTGGGGTCTTTGCATAAATGCTTGAACCGCGTGTGAGGATACACCCACATATCTGTGGGAAGGAGGAGCAACCAGGAGGAAATGCATAAAGTGTCTGAGAAGGGTGAAAAAGTAGAGAAGCAGAATTGCAGTCTTCTGTTGGGACACTGTTGGAGCCACCAGTTTTTCAGGGCTTCTATGAAAGAATAATTATATATTGAGAAGCGCTTGCCTAGAACATGCAAAGCTCTATCCTTGATCCCCAGGAGCACTGAGTAAATAAATAAAAATAATAGGCCGACTTAAGGTCTCAACTCCATCACCGTGCTTAGGCTGATCTAACTTTTTGTTAAAACACACACACACACACACACACACACACACACACACACACACACACACACCCCACATATGTACATAGGTCTGCATATGTATGCACACATTGCTATAGTTTGGAAGTTGTTTGTGTCCTCTAAAGCCCATGTGTTGAAGGCTTGGCCCCAGAGTGATGCTTCTGGGTGAAAACTTTGAGGGGTGAGGTCTAGGAAGAAGTCTTCAGATTATGGCAGACGTGTCTTTGAAAAGGATTGTGAGATCCTAGTCTCCCCACACCACTCTCCTTGGCTTTTTGGCAATAAGGTGTATGGTTGTACTCCCACTTTTGCCATGTATCACTGCTATATGCAAAGAAACAGCTAAATGAAGGTGGACATAATCCTCCAAGCCTGTGAGCCAATAACTCTCCTTTTGTAAGTTGTTAACCTCAGATATTTTTCCATAGTAACATCATCCCACCTAAGAAACATGTAGATGTACATATATGTATATATACACTTCTGCACATGAATGCACTATGGCATTCCTTGTTTACTTGATGTAAGTGTTCGTGAGCTGCGGTGTGTGAGTGTGGAGTGAATGACTCTGCTTCGGGTAGCTTAGAGCATGTCAGGGAGTGAAAACCTTCTTGTGAAGAGAAGTAGAGGGAAGGTAGTGATGAGTCCGTTAGCCATTGTGTGAGTGATAGCAGTGAGGGAGTAAGGCATCTGTATGTAGGTAGGAAAACATGGAAATTGACAAATGACGTGAGAAGCAAAGAACATGAAAATATTTCAGAACAGCTAACCCACTGCAAACTCAGAGCATGTGACAAAGTTCTTGAACTTCTACTGTTTCTAGCTAAGGTGACCCTGGGACCCAGAACTATCTCTGCTTTTTGTTTCTTTCAGAGATTTAGATGCTATGACTTCTCCAAATGCATAAATATTGGACAGCATTTCTTTTTTTTTTCTACTTATTTTTTTATTAATTTATTCTTGTTACATCTCAATGGTTATCCCATCCCTTGTATCCTCCCATTCTTCCCTCCCTCCCATTTCCCCTTATTCCCCTCCCCTATGACTGTTCCTGAGGGGGATTACCTCCCCCTGTATATGTGGACAGCATTTCTTACTATCTAGTTTATATGTAACTCTCGTACAGAATTTCCTCCCATTTGATGTGTCAGTAAGTATTTGCTATGTAACAAATTACTCTTTCATCTCTGGGAGGTCTGTTTCTTCATGTCACTCTTGGCTGATGGCATGGGGGTTTCTTAGATGCTCATGGTTAGCTGGTGAGTTGGTCAGTGGCTGTATGGTCTACCATGACAGTAGCTGAATCTTCATCCCGCATTATGTGCCTTGCTTCAGGCAGAAGGTAGGCCCTGTTAGTGGCTGGGTCCAAGAAAAAGGTGAGGATTTAAATGCAAGGACTTCAGAAACTTCAGATGGCATTTTATTGTGATTTTCCCATTGATGGAAAAAGTCAGAAAGCTGAGCTAAGATCCAAGGGAAAGAAACTGTAAAGGCAGTGGACACGGGGAGGCAAGTGCTTGGGATTATTAATGCAGTTGATTACAACTCCTGGAAATGCCCAAGTGTGTTTCTGAAGAACAGAAGCAAACTTAATTAATGAAATGAACACTTTCAAATTTGACCCTTTTCTCCTATTTAGTATACTATGGATTTAGTATGTGCACAATCCCAGCTGAAATCTGAAGGGAGCCATTTGAGAAGCTGTGTTTTTATCTCATCAATCCCAGCTGTATCAGCTGTTGCCCAGACTGTGGATATGTGGGGAACACAGAATGAGTTATAGTGTAGGGTAGGGAGCAGACTAGAAGATTCCTGGACACACCAGAATTTCTAGCCCACTGACTTCCACTGCAGATATAGAGAGGACCCTTAGCACTAAGACCTCAGGTAACCATTGTCTGCATTCCACACTTCTGTGCACCTCTTCCCACCCCAGCCCTGAGGACACTTTAACACTTGACTTACAACAAAAGCCAGGGCTTCAGCTACATTACCATATGCATGTAGAAGCATGAATCTCTGAAGTCGGGGAGGAAAGGCCTGGAGAGGAAATCTATATTCGAAAAATCGTTAATTTCACTTAAAAATCACGTCTAAGCTATTGACTATGTCTGCTGCCTGGGATTTGGTTTACGGTTCCACTTTGTGGTTTGGATTCGGGAGTTGTGAGGAGGGAATGAAGGAGGGGAGGTCTGATCCATCAATGTCTTTTTCATGCACCCAGGTTGGAGGCTCACTTAGGGTTGGGAATTGTGCGGGGCGGGGGGCGGGAGGGGGGATATTATTTGTATGTGTAACCTTAAAGCCCTATTTTGTTCCACCAGAAAATCTAATCTATAGTTTGTAGGTAAGGAAACAGGTTGGTTTCAAGGTCATGATTGCCTAAGGTCAGAGACCTGTGAGTGCTGGGCTGATTTTGAAAGAAAAACGTTCTACTAGCTACCTCATCACTTCCAGGAGCTGCTTGTACACGGAGGCTTGTAGGCGTCATCTCAGCCCCTTCTTGTCTTCTCTTTCCTCCCTGGCAGTGCAAAGACTTTATTTTCTGAAGGCAGAAACTGTTCCCGACATAAAATCATCCCTGGGAAGATATACTTTCCTGGGTGACTTATCGCTCTTTGTGTTCTTAGTAAGAGTTTTATGTTTCCAATAACCCAAAGAAAGATGATGGATATATAATAACACTGAGCAATAACAGACTGTATTTACAAACACATATATATGCTCCATCAAATGTACATATTTTTATACCTCTCACCCATCTTTCTGGGGCAGCCACATTTTGAATTACATGCTGTAAGCAATGAGCCCATCATGTCCTTCACACATCCATAAATTACCCAGATGGAGCTGGGCATCCTAGAGGCATCTCTGCTGTAAATCACCTGCAAATCCATCGCCCCCTCCTCTTTCCTCAGTGGCTCGCCTAGGTATGGGGTCCTGCGCATTTTAGATTGGGGAAGGAGGGTTGTATAGAAGTGGGGGAGGGTTTTCTTCTTGACTCATTATTGGCTGGCTGTGGAATCCTGACAGAGTTGCTTCTCAACTCCAGACCTCAGTTTTCCCATCCTTTCAACGGGAAACTAAAACAAGACTTGAGAGTTCTTTAGCCCCTGCATTATGCAGCAAGGCAATCAGGCACCAAAAACAGATAAAAAAATTGGTTTCTCCTGGGTCTGTATCCCGCATGGCCTCCTGTGATCACAGCTCTTGCAGACTGAGGCTGTCAGTGACTCTTCTGCTTCCTTTTAAACTCAGTGATGTTTCTAGATAGCTTTCTATTGTGTAGCACAATTAACTTTATGGGGAAAAAAAATCACAGACTAGCTTCTGGAAAGGCAATGAATGCCATGCCACTCATCAGTATATTATATTGTGTTCATTGCATGGAGTTGTTACTTTAGCCTTAATTCAAAAGAGGCTTTGGATTTCTATCAACTTTATCCACTACATACACACATGCACAAATCTTTGTGGTGGGAAAAAGATTTCAACAACCTTATACACATACATACATACATACACACACACAATCTTTGTGGATAGAAAAATATTCCTACAAATATATATTTGTATATATATTTGTGTGTGTGTGTTTGTGTGTGTGTGTGTTTGTTTGTGTGTGTGTGTGTGTGTGTGTGTTTGTGTGGGTGTAGAGATGGCTCAGTGATTAAGAAGGAGTACTGGCTGTTCTTCCTGTTCTTCCAGAGGAACATGGTTCAGCTCCCAATATCCACCTCATAACTGTCTGTAACTTCAGTCTCGGGATATTCAATGCCCTCTTCTGGTCTCCATAGGCACTGAATGCACATGACACACAGTCATATATGCAGGCAAAACATCCACATATATAAAATAAAACAAACAGACAAGAAAAACCAAAAAAACAAATGGACAAACAAACACCCAAATATATTGGGAAAAAAGGACAAAGGAGAGGTCGTGTTGGAAGGCTGATGAAGAACTAAATCATAAGTATAGTACACAGAAGGTAGCAGGCCAGTGTGAAAGACTCTACATTACAGAACCTAAGAGGGGAAGGCATGGCTTTGTGGACAAGCATAGACAGTCACTAGTTGGATCATATTTAGCAGAGTTGCCTGCTGTGGTCATAGCTGAATTCATCCTAAGCATCTAGGTTTTGCATCCTCATCTTTAATTTACCTTGAGTTTTCCAGGTCACCATGCATTATTCATGAGACCCTTGCCAATGTGTCATCCAATGTTCTGGATAAAAGGTGCCACAACCAATGTAGAACAAAATGTTATTCTCAAGTAATTCAGAGGCCTTGCCAGGTGATTCTAGTAGTGGGGATTGATGCTGAGTCTAGTCTCTGCAGAACTCCACTCCAACTTTTTCTTGGACTGCATCTACAAATGAATGTTTCAGGATCTTCCATTGGAAAAGAGATAATGAACCCCTAGCTCTCAACTTCCTCATGAGAGTGATATCAGAGGGCTCTCAAACCACAAATGCACCAACTGGTATGTTTGCATAAAGTACACCTCATGGGATGGAAGGTAAAAGAAAGAATAAAGGAAAATGAGCACTTTAGTGGTTAGTTGAGGAAATTGTCAGACTCTGTCCTGCTCTTTGCCTTAAGGCTTTTAGTATGTGTCCAACGCCTTGGAGTGTATTAGTATCAGGTTCAGCAACTCCAAGCTAATGCTTGCAAAAATCTTGGGAGAGGTTATTATTCCTATTTTACAGAAGACAAAATAGTTTTAGACAGATAAAGATATTTTTTTCCAAGATGAGTTAGTTAGTTTATCTTGCAAAGTGATTTAGAGATAGAGAAATGCAAAGGAGGAGATGAGTAAAATAAGGAAGGTGGAAAACACCTACCCATGGTGGATACTACTAACTGAGCAATCTGGGCATTTGGAGAACCCTTCTACTTGTGATCCTTTGTGGATGCAGGTAAAATATGTCTCAAAACTACTCAAAATTCAGATGTGGGGTGCATTAGTTACTTCTCCAGTTGATGTGATAAAACTTGCAGAAAAAAGTATTTATTTTGGTTCAGAGTTCAAGTTTACAGTCCCTCATAACAGTGAAGCCACAGGAACGTGGTCTCACGGCAGCTGGTTGCATTGCAACCAGAGTCAAAAAGAAAGGGTGATAAATGTTTGCACTTAGTTTATTCTCTCTTTTTAATACAATCCAAGACTTTATCCCAGGGAATGATGCTATCCACAGTGGGTAGGTATTGCCACTTCAACTAACCTGAACAAGATCATCCCCTACAAGCATGCCCCTCTCCTATCTAAGATGATCCTAAACATCAAATTGATGATTGAGAATAACCATCACATGGAGATATTTAAATTCTAGTTCCTCTTCCTTATGTGTCAATAGAGAGGTTGTCAATTTCATACTTCCAGGTTGTTGCATTTTGATGGTTAATGTTATAAATCACTCTGACTAGGTAGGTTATGGGGTCCCTATGACCTGGTTAACCACTATTGCTATATGTGTTTGCAAAGCAGATGTTTTTTTTCTAATGATGCTGGCTTTCACTCAATCCTCACTGAGAGCCCAAGTAGCCAAAGAAGAGAAGAAGAGGAGAATTTTCTCTCTCTGCTCCAATGGGGACATTGGTTTTAGACTGACACTTAAACAGTCCCTCTCTTGCTTATCAGGTTCTCAAGCCAGGATGCAATTACTGTCTTAGTTTCCTGAGCCTCTTGAGTGCAAAGGGTAAGTTGTGAAACCTTTCAGTCTACATAATTATTTGAAGCAATTCTTTATAAATCAATTTACTCATATGTCTAGCAAATACTAGCATGTAGCAGAACAGCCAATTGGTTTTCAAGTGCATTGTTTGTAAGATGGACACTGTAGCTGGGAGAGTCAGCCACATTACACCTCATTGAAGCTGATTGCCATATCAATATCTATGGCAAAAAGGCACACCAAGAGGAAATAATCTACAACACAAAATATTGCTTGCAATGTCTACTCCCTGATCCATTTGCATTGTTGTACTCAACATTAACTCTAGTCTACCACAGAGTCTGTGAGGCAGTAATGAGTTATCATCTCTACAAAATATTCTATGTGGATGGGCTATAGATCAAGTTATAATTTCTGCTGCAGAGAATAGGTGTCAGACTTCAGTCAATCATCATCATCATCATCATCATCAACAACAACATCATCAGTCATCACCATTTCCATTTCCAGTCAGCCACTATTCTTGCTTTCTTTATCCTTGGCAAATGATCCAGCACACTGACCTTGCTTTCCTGATAAGGAAATATAAACGTCCCTGACTAAATAGGTGCTTTGCTTTTTGTCAAATGTGAGTATTGGCATTTCTACTTACCATGAGTCATGTCACCTGTAAGTCATGAAAACACCAAAAGATGATACCTCAGTGTGCCTCTTATGATTTAGAGAAGCTTTTTCCCTCTCTGCTATAGTTATACAACAAAATCATCATGTTCATGATTTATATCAGCCTTGGTGTGGTTCTTATCCTTCTGCAGAGTATGTTTTCCTTTCCCATACTTAAGGATCCAGAATGTGGGCACAGGAAGCAAAAATTCCACTAGCATCTCATGGGATGAAGATAAGAGAGGTGAGCCCTGTTTCAACGTTCATATTTTAGCTATTAGTAACCCAATATCTCACCCCTAAATACTGGGTCTCCATATTTCAGATTATTTTTGTAGAGTTGGTTCATCCTCAGAGCTTTTAGTAGAGTATTTAAATGTTGAAGGTCCTGAGGTTATGCACTCATAGTGAAATGATCATGAATCTCTTAGTCCAAGATAATGTTGCATAAGATAAAATTTTAGATTTAAAAGGAATTTCTTCACTGGATTATGAAGGGTGAAATGTCTCACAGTCTACTCTTTGCACACTGGAGACTCAAGATAGTGGTACAATTGCACTACAGTAATGTAATTGCAGCCTTGGGTTCAGGACATTCTTTAGACCATGGTTGGTGGTGCTGACTAGAAAGAGGATGCAGATAGGATAGGGGCACTAAACCTACAGTTTGAATGATATTCATTCCAGTGTGGATAATTGCTGACATGTCTTCAAGAAAACAAACAAGTATGAGTGAGGAGCAGTGGATCATGCCTGTAATCTCAGCATTGAGGAGGCTGAGGTAGGAGGGTGGCTTCATGTTGAAGGCCACCTTGGGCTACATAATGAAATCCAGCCAATGAAAACTACAGCACGAGATCTTGTTTCAAAGTGAAACAAAACACCAACAAAACCCCAAATTCATAAGAACAAAACAAGACACAAAACAACAAGAAAAATAACCAATATCATTAATTTGTCACAAAATAGTGGCAGTTGTCCTCATGGTGACATTGTAAGGAGTCATTTTTAGGTTTTGGTACTGTTAATTTTGCTATCCATCAGTGGTAGTAGCTATATAGTCCTTAGTTAGGAGAACCCATGCTCCTGGGACCATGAATGACTTCTACCCTTGCATCGTGCTGCTATGTGTATTAGACTCTTGCTTAGCTCCCAGGCAGGTAAGGAGATTGGCTGATATCCACTGCTTGTGTCATCCCATCTAGCTGTTACCAACTTCTGCTTGAATGCAATAATGTAAAACAAACATCTGCATGTATCATTTCTGTATTCATTGTTCTTCTCCATACTTCCTGCTCTCTAATCTTTGATGGTCCATGGAGATCCCTGCTCTACAATGCAAGACATTTGTCATTGCACACAAATCCCTGTTTATTCATACTATAGCAGGACTTCTTCCTTTATATTGATGGACTATCCAAAGTATATACTTCAAAATTCTATCTACTAAAAATAATTTTTTTCAGTAAATTCCATCTAGGTCATCCAGAGCAGGCCTGTAGTCCAAGTGCTGTATCTTAAAGAACACCGGAATCTCTATGAACCAAGCTAAAGCTTAGTTGTTCATAAGGAAGTTTTCATGAGATCATATGTGCTTGATCAGATGGGAGATGTTAGGCTGGACCAAAAGGCAAGCAGTTGCTATTCCAATAAGTATACTGAAAAAAAAATGGGTGGAAAGGATTTGAAATGGGCATTTTAAATATATAAGACAGTACTGAGCGAAAGTGAACTAGAGAGAACTAGTAATGTGTGTGGGGAGAAAGAAGAAATCTAACTTATTCAAAACCTATTTATAACATTTTAAGTATGTTATAATACTGACCTTTGCAACATTTTTAGATTTTATTAATTTTAATTTACAGATAGAGAAACTGAGGTTCAAAGAGAAGTGATCTTCCTACAGACATGCTATGATTTAGTGTGGCGGTAAGGTCTGAACATAGACTGTGATGACACCTCTCCTTTATAAAACAAAAAGAAAGAGTTGTGGGGCATGTAGGCTGGGAGACCAAGGACAACAGACATGGTGATAGAGTGATGTCAGAGACATGTCCAAACTCTGAAAATCTCATCCTGAGACCAGTAGAAGTAGAACAGCTCCTTCCCTGCTTCCATACCTGCTTGAACCAGGCATATGGGCTGGTGATACTGCAACACTCAAGGTAGTCACCTGGAAACAAATAGAGCATCACCAGTATTCCAGCCACAGCCAATGATCCGCACCCACCCTAAAATCCCTTCTCATGCCCCAAGGTTCATATATACCCCTTCATCACTCCAAATAAACACATATAAGCAGTGTCACTAAATGTCATCTAAGAGTTGCTATTTCATTGGGCTAGCTCTGTGCTAGGAGAGCTGTAACACTAAAATCCTTGGAGAAGGTCTTCTCTGTGACCTCTTCATCACCCCCAGATGGACTAGAGTCCTGCAAAACCCTCCCATTCTGGACTCTACTTCATCTTTCCCAGCTTGGTGTCCAGTGGCACCCAGGCATCCTGAAAAAGGAATCAGAATGCAGAACTAAAAGTTTGTAATGGAGGCAGATTTGAATGATGTGTCAGCTTGATTCTGAGGGCTTTCTCTACTTACGGTAATTATCACTCTACATATAAAACTCTTTCCTTTAGTTTGTACCTTGTTGCAAAGTCCTCCTTGGCTTGGGAGGATGCCACTCTCAGTATGTGTGTCATTGGCTACTTGAGTTCAACACATACAATGAACAAACTTAAGAGTCAAACTCTTTTGTTTGCTCTTACTCAAGTCACTCTTGCTCCAACCATATCTATGATCCTTGGTGAAGATTTGCCCCTCAAAAATACCAAGAGAGTTCCCCACAAATCATTCAGTGGTTATCAAAGCCAACTAATTCTTAATTTTGTTTCCAGAAAGGAATGATTTTTTTTTTTTTTTTTTTTTTTTGCAATACAAGTCATAATAATTAGCCTGGCATAGTGGCATACACCTTTAATACCAGCACTCACAGAGGCACAGTCTAGCAGATTGCTGTGAGTTCAAGGCCACTCTGGTCCACAAAGTGAGCTCAGGATAGCCAAAGCTACCCAAAGAAACCCTGTCTTGAAACAACAAAACAAAACACAACAACAACAACAAAAACAACCAGAGAGAGAGAGAGAGAGAGAGAGAGAGAGAGAGAGAGAGAGAGAGAACAAAAGAAAAAATAAAGAAAAATAGTTAACATTTTGGGACACTTGCCAAGTACTTTTCTAAGCACTTTTACTGTATCCATTCATTTAATACTTGCAATAATTCTGTTAAGTAGGGATCATTTTCATGTCCTGTTTGTTTGAAAACAAAACAAATGATTAGAAGTATTTTGTCTGAAGCATGCACCTAGAGGACACTAAACTCCAGATCTGGTGCCTGCTCTGTGAACTTGATACAACATCCTCCTGCAGGCTGTGGTTTGGAGAGGAGTCACAGCATGGTGGATTGGAGGCATGAGATAGAGAAAAGTAGAAAAGTCAGGTAGCAGCCTGAGCAGAGATGGAGTAAACTACCATTGGAAATATCTAGAATCTTAGAAAGCTACTTAAAAATTTGACTCCACAGGACTTGATGTTGTAGTCAACCTCATTGATGTCTTCTTCATCTCTCCTTTAGCTCTACTTTCTAACTTAATGCCAATGTCAGCAGTGCTTTTATCTCTTTACCTGAGCAGGTTTCCACGAGTTATTTAACTTCACAGGTGGCTTGATTAATACTGTCTCATCCTTCCTGTTTCCCTTGGGTTTCTACTGTTTCCCAGATGCAATACTTATATTTCCATCTTCCACTCTGGGTTCGTCGAACTAAAATAGAGGTGAGATGCTGGGTACTCAAAAAGAGGAAAGAGTCAAAGATACTTGTGAATGAATGAGTGAGTGTCTGGCTTGAATGATGTTTTCTGAAGCTTAGTAATCTGGGGCCAGAGAACATTTGCATAGAGAATGATGGCAACTTGCAGGACCTGCTGAATGAATCTTAGATGCTTTGGGGCATCAAAAAAGATACTTCACAGATAGTGGGTTCCAGGAGCCTAGGAGAGAGACAGATGTTGGCGAGCACCTCCTTTGTTATTCTTATAGGAGTTTATGAGTCATTTCTAGATGTGTGTCTGGCCCTGGACTATATTCATCATTGTTTCTGATCTTTTCTCTCCATATTCTACCTACATGGAAGGAATGAACATGGAGGTGATTACTTGGGTGGGAGCCGAGAAAGTGCTCGTTAGACGAAAGAGAGAGAAAGCAGGCTCACACTGAGTGGGTATTTATTGAAGTTCTGTCAGCTGCTACAAGCAAATCGTTGATACATTTCAAATAAAAAAAAGTCTGGAAGATTTCCCTGTGCTGTAGGGAGTGTTTTTTAATAAGTGATGTGGTCAGGACTGTTGGGTTAATGTTTTTCCACCTGTGCTTCAGCTACACTAAGAGTTGTTAGAGAAATGCATTTGGACTGTATAAGAGCCAACAGAGAGGCCACTATGTCTTGTTTGCATTCTACACTCTCAGAGGAGGGTGTGTTCTCACAGGGGTCTAGTCTAATTTCCTATCTACCTGTAGATGCTGACCTCCCTCTGTTGTTTCCTTGAAGACTATCATGCTTAAGCCTGGATTTTGCCAGTGATGGGGTGTTTATTGTTAGACAATGATTTTACTGGGATGAGCTATGCCTTCCATTGTGTCTACTTATACCATCTGACCTTGTTGGTGTCACCTTGCCTCTTCTCCTCCACAGGTGTGGAACTATTCTATTAAGGACCTTGTGATAGTGATGTTTCCGGATCACTTAGATTCCTCTGATTCAGCTTGAAATTTCTTTTTCTCCCTCCCCCGACACTAAATCTTTGGAATGGTCAAACCAATATCAAGAGATCAGTCTTAATACACTTGGCCATGCAGACCACTCCTGTCTTCTTACTTATATGGATACCATTTGCATTGTAGACATCCTCAATCCGCATGGCAATTTTGTTCATTTTGTCCTGTTCATCAGAAACACGCCGTCACATGTTAAAGACAGAGATAGTTATGAGAAGATAGATAAAGAGAAAGATATTATATTATACATTTTCTATTACTGTCACCAAACACTTAAGATAACTGTGCAGACTACAATACACAGACCTAAAGAAACTAAGTAACAAGTAGGACTCCAGGGAGAATGCCTAATTCTCATTCTGAAGGGCACATAGAATAGACAATTAGATACCGGAAGCAATTGAACGGCAGGAACAGGACAGGAGCCTACCATAGAGTTCCTCTGAAAGACTTCACCCAGCAGGGGATCGAAGCACATGCTAAGATTCACATCCAAACTTGGGAGTGCAGCACAGGAAATCTTATGGAAAATTTGGAGGATAGGACGTGGAGGGAACAGGAGCTCCACAAGGAGACTAATGGAGACTATGAATCTGGGCCTCGGGGTGGGGAGGGTGGCTGCAGAGACTGATGCACCAAACAAGACCATGCATGGTAAGGACCTAGACCCCCTCCTCAGATGTAGTCGATAGACAGCACAGTCTCCATGTGGGTTTCATAATATGGGGACAAGAGGCTACCTCTGACATGGACTCTGGTGCCAACTTCCCCCTGGTGGGCCAGCTTTGCAGGGCCACAGAGGAAGAGGATGCAGGCAGTCCAGATGAGACTATAGGCTGGGAGCAGATGATAGAGGAGGAGGGCTCCCTCTTTCTGAGGACTAGGGTAGGGGGTATGAGGGAGGGAGAGTGGAACCAAGAGAAGATGAGGAAGAGGGCTACAATTTGGATGTAAAGTGAATAAATTAAAAATTAAATTAAAAAAATATACAAAGATAATTTTTGTAGGTTTGTTTTTGTCAACTTGTCAGAAACCTAGACATATTTGAGAAGAAGAGATCTCAATAGAAAAAAAATGCTTCCATAAGATTGGTCTCCAGATGAGTCTGTGGGGCATTTTCTGAACTTGTGACAGATGTGGAGGGGCCAAGCCTGTAGTAAATAGCATATGGAGGCATTCTATCAATTAATGCTTGATGTGGGAGGCCTAGTATAAATGATGACACCCATAGGCAGGTGGTAGTGGGGTATATAAGAAATCAAAGTGAACATGCCATTAAGAACAAGCCTGTAAGCAGCATTCTTCCATGGTCTCTGCATTGAGTTTCTGCTCTAACTTTTCTGGATGATGGACTACAAGCTGTATGGTGTAATAAGCCCTTTCCTCTCCTTTTGGTCATGGTGTGTTATTACCAACAAAATAAAAATTTATAAACAGAAAAGGTCTATTTTGGCTCAAAGGTTGCAGCCTAATATAAACCTGGTTCTCCATTCATGTTTCTGGCAGGTGTGCCACATATCGAAGTTGAGGCTGCTTGACTACAAATCTTGTGTCAGGAAACCGAGGGAAAGAGGGACCAGGGTCAGATGACCTACTTTGAGGCACGCACAATACTCTAAGGACCTGTCACCCATACCCTGCTCTACTGATTCCATAACTCAACTAGGAAAGAAGTCTTTAACATATGGTTTTTGGGGACATTTGGCAGCAAAAATTTGGGGCACAGATGACCAGACAGACGTGGGCTACATATCAAAGGGAATAGGCCCTGCTACCCAAGTTATCTCTCATCATGAGCTTGGTAGTCAGCCTTCCTCCTCACCAAATCCTGGTGAGCTTGCCTTCAATTTTACATTCTGTGTAGTTGTGTCCTATCATTGTTCTCATGCATTGTCTCCACAGACTTTCGTCTCTGCTTCTTGCCTCTGCTACCTCCTGGCCTAGGCTCCTCACAGCAGCCAGGATTGTTTTCTTTAAACTCCAGATCACATAGCTTTCCCTTGCTCAGGCATCCTCTGGACCTTCCCAATGTGTTTAGCTGAAGATCAACAGTTTCATCCAAGGCTGCTCTAGTTAAAAGAGCCCTGAGCTGAGAAGCTCAGACTTGAGTCCAGACCCAATTCTGCCTCTGGCTAGTTGTACACCTTACACTTCTCTGTAAGGTTCTTTACCTATTCAATGAGAACTCGTGTGTGTGTGTGTGTGTGTGTGTGTGTGTGTGTGTGTGTGTGTGTGTGTGTGTGTGCGATCATGTGTGACAGTCAAGTCATATAACCTGCATCTAGTACTTGACAACACAGTGCTAAGTATATGTCTGTGCCCTCAGTGTGGTCACTCAAACAGAACTATCAGCTGAAGTTGATGGACAAAATCCTTAAATTGTGTCTGCCTGCCCCTCCCTCTCAATCTCCATCCTTAAAACAGCCCCCTAATTCTCAATCCAGGGAAGAAATCAACATGTGCCTTCCTGAAGAGTCATTTTCTTCCGGGCGTGAGCACAAATGGACTTTTGTCCTTCGGGAAACAGTGGCCTTTTCCAGGGGATGCGTTAATCTTTTGAAGACAGATGACTGTGAGCTGCAGTAATCCTGTAGTGCTATTGGGAGAGCTGAAGAAAGGAAGAGAATTTCAATAGGGCCTTGGAGACATTGTGACTCTGTGATGCATTCCTGAACGTGACAAGGGCTAGCAGGAGGAAATTTAAGGGGTGGACAAGGGGAAAGTCATACACTTCTCTGGGTCACTTGCTCTTTTAGATCATCCTTTCTTTACACCCTGCCCCTGCGGTGTGTCCTGGGAACCCATGCTTAAGGACTGTAAAGCTCTTCTTTGCCTGTGGGTTTTAGCAATGGAAGAAGAGGCTAGAGAAAGAATGCTTAAAGGAGAAAGACCTTGGGCAGTTTCCTTCCTTCCTTCCCAGACATGCTCCTGGCAGCCACCCTGTCTGCTTTTACAACTGTTTTCTTCCCATTTTGTCTTACAACTAGGAGAATACGTTGCACAGTTCCATATCGCTTGAGTCTAACCTTATTCTGGTCTTTGCAAATTACACCTTTTCCTGTTCTCATCTGAGCGACCATATTTGAATGTGTAAGTGGCTTCCTGCAAGGTTTCTCTGATAGAGCAGTTCCTCAAAAAGCCAACGGGAAAGATTAAAAGCTAGGTTTTAATTGGCAATTCTTCTAGCCTCTGGCTTTTCACGGATCATATTTTGCTCTTCTCTGATTCTTCACTCCACATCTGGAATGGAGGAGTCTGAGTCATTGTTGAAGCAGATTAATGTGGGCTGGAGGCATTGCACTTGTGCATGTGCTTATGCATGTGTGTGGAATCCAGATGACAACTTCTTGGTGTCCTTGTTTTGTTTCAGACATGATCTCTCACTGGTCTGCGACTTTTCTAGAAGGCTTGGCTAGCTGTCCATTGAGATCCAGGAGTGAACTTATCTTCATGTTCCATCTCATTACTGCTGGGATTAAAAGTGCTGGCTTTTATGTATTTCTTTAACCTGGGTTCTGAGGATTCAAACTCAGTCCTTTGTGCTTGTGGGGCAAACACTTCAGCAACTGAGGCGTCTTTCCAGTCTCTTGTTTTGGGTGTTGAAGATAAGGGTTTGGTATGTATCCAGGGCTGGCCTCTAATTCATTAGTACCAGTACTTCATGAGATAGCCTTGGATTCGTGATCTTCTTTGTATCTCTGCTAGGGATACAACTGTGCATTGTGGTGCCTGACAGTTAATGGGTTAATTATGGTTTTTAAAAGGCAGAGAAGGCAAAGCAGGGAGATTTTTCTTTCAAAATTTGCTAATGGTTACTGATATTGGTAGTTTCCCAGGGATAGTGTTCTAAGTGGCAGTGACATTGATGCAGTTGTGATCTAGTCATGCCATCTCAATCCCAAGGCCTTGGCCTGTAGGCTCTCCCTAGGAGAGGCAGAGCAATTCCAACTCTGTGACATGTTCTCAGCAACAGATGTTACCTCTTGGCATTTACTGTGGCTTAGCTCACTGCTGTTCTTGCCACAATCTTGGAATATGGCTCTAGCCCATTGCACAGGTGAGTTGATTCACCCAAGGGTACCAAGAAAGGAACCCATATCTGAGATGAGCATATGATTTCAGTTTGTTTGAATTCAAATTGTGTCACAAGTCTTTTAATCATTGTGCATGTGTTCCCAAAGGAGATGGGAGAACCCTGACCCTTCTTTCTCTCAGCTTCCTGACACAAGATGAAGAGTTTGTGTCAATTTCCAATTTGTATGACAACACCACTGGTTCAAGGATCTGTTTTCTTTGAACACTGCTTGCTAAGTCCTAGAATCTTATTGGAGCTGAAACAGAATGAAGAAAAGAAACAACTCACTTTAAGAGGTGATTTTTGCTTTTGAGTGAGGAAGAGAAAGGCTAGCCACATCTGGACAGTTGTGCTATTTTCTCTGGCCTTTATGTGGTAGTCAAATCAAGGTGCAAGGTTTTTTGTTTTGTTGTTGTTTGTTTGTTTGATTTCTGGCCAGCAGAGGGTGATGGTCTAGGCAAATCTCAGCCCTTCCTAGGTAATCTTTTAGTGGCTGGGCAGCCCCTGTGTAGTTTGTAGGGAGTTAGGAGCAGTGGAAGATCCCTTTTCCCACTACAAAGGGATGGTTTTAGAGCCTCAGATTCCAAGAGGATTGTAAAGACTTTGGCAAGAAATTTTGATTTTATTTTGGTTTGCATACCATGGAGTGAGAAATTGATTGATTAGATATTTTTTTGTTGATATAGCAATGATAGTAAGGTGCAAATGTCATGGCTGTGTGAGACTATTGTTCATCCTGAGGACAGGTTTATGAGTCAGATAAAATGAGATAAGAGCAGGAAGTGAGAAGTCCCTTCCTCAGTCATGACAGTGTGTTTGGGGGTCATGTGTCTGAGAGAAGATGCCATTGATGCAAACAACAAAGTTCTTACCTCAAAGAGAATATGAGATAGGTAATCCTTGGTCCATATATGAGTGACCAAGGAATTGGGAACACATAATCAGTCTATCCCCAATATTGTGTTCCAATGGGATAAACAGTTTTGTAGAGCGTATATAACCGAAAGTAATAAATCAGGGCACTTTAAAATACATACAAGAGACATCACATAGCCAGGTAATAGCTACATAAGGAAATTTCTAGTCTAAGTCTAAGACATTATTTCATGACATGCTTAGTCTTTGATTAGTAGAAGCTAGGATTCTGCTTGCACATTCCAAAAGATTCATTAAACAGTCACAAGGATGTTAGATCAAATGTAGGAAGGGTTAATACAGGACTATATAGAGGTCTAAAATACCCCAAGATAATTTGCTTTTGGATGTTCAACACTCTAACTTTCCATAATCATTGTAGTTCTAATCAGTCAACCTGCCTTGAATGTTTGGTGAAGATATGGCTCCCCCTATCCCCTGCAGGAACTATTCAACTGTTTGTATTTGTTTTTTACCTACATTTAGAATCCTAGAACATTGTCTCAGTGTAGAGTGACATCCCTTCCTTATCTCCTGTTGATGTCCATGGAAGAAATAGTTCTCACTTCAAAGGATCAAAAGGATAGTTTATTTGGATCCCATAAATACCATGTTCCAATGTGGTAACAACCTTATGAAGTTTCTATCATAGCAAAATAAATAAATAAATAAATAAATGAATAAATGAATAAATGAATGAATAAATAAGCAGAGCCATAAAAGGACAAATATCAACTATAGGCTTCAGATGCTCTCTGATGAAATTCTTATCTTTCTGGATGGTGGGAAATAGGGATGTGTTTGGATGTTCCAAAGGATTTATCTAATGGCCACAAAGATGGTAAGTCACTTACCAAGTAGGACAGGATATGGCTATTAAGGGGGTTAGAGTTAGACAAGATAATTTTACTCTGGCTTGGCAACAGTCCTAACTCTTCACAACACTGAAAGTCTATGCAGTCAATGAGAAGTTGTATTCACAGCTTCTTTTTTGGAGTTCCCAATCACATTGGATGTGGGTTGTTGTTACTTCTGTTTAGACTATTTTCTGCTTCCATGTATGGTGGAAGTAGCCCTCTTCCCTACCACTGCTATACCCCATGACTAGGTCACCTTGCTTTCTCCTACAGAGTGCAGCCATG
The DNA here is from genome assembly GCF_903995435.1 of Acomys russatus. NCBI lineage: Eukaryota > Metazoa > Chordata > Mammalia > Rodentia > Muridae > Acomys > Acomys russatus. The sequence continues at coordinate 77,493,866 of NC_067138.1, read as the reverse complement.
CTGTTCATAAATGCGCCCACTCTGCTGTATTGGTCAGAAAAGCTAACCTATCCTTTTTTTTCCTTTACATCTCTGCTCTAAGCATATTTTCCCTAAAACTATAGGTTTCCTTAGTGTTTTGTGAAGCTCCCCTCCCTGCTATGTGTCTGATTGTCTGCCCTGTGGCCTTCCTGCCAACTTAAACAGCATGCTTTCCTTCCTTCTCTCCTTCACTCTCCTTTTCTTAGAAGTGTGTCTGCCCTGGATGCCTTGCTTTTAAACTTGAATAAAATTGTTCTTCCATTTCCATTTGAATCTATTCTTAAATTCTTTACTAATGAGACTAAGAACCCGAAAGGAGGACCCCCATTCCTCCTGTAACAGTGCCTCTTATTAATTTTCTTTCTTTAAACAATCTGCCAAAAACATCTACAGTGTGTTAAGCTATCTGTGCTGTGCAGTGCAGCCTGAGTGATTAAGGAATGTGGATCAGTGAGAGTACTGACCCAGAGAGGCCTACAGAGCCCCCTAGGCTGAGAGAGGACCCTGGGGCAGAGAGAGGCGCTGGGCAATCCAGCAAGGTGTCTGAGATTCTAGGATATTGAGCCTCTTCTTCAGGTTAATCACAGTTCTCTTCAAATGCAAATGTGTCTAGGATGGGCACTGCACATTCATTCCCACCTACACATTAACTGTTTTGTTATTCCTAATGCAGGGAAATCAGACGTGCTGAAAGTTAGATACCTGGCACCCAGAAGAAAGTGCTGGAAAGATCACAGAGTCTGACCTTGAAATTTTTCTCAGTTTCCTTGAGGCCGTCTTTTCTCTTGTAAGTGGGGGTTCCAGGACACTCCCTAGCAGCATTATTTTAAGATTGAACACTCTAAGAAGGAAGCACCCAGTGTAGTGCTTGGCCAAGGCAAAGTGCTCAGAGACTTTTTTTTTTTACTCATGACCAGTGTCTCAGGTTCCATCCTGTATGTGTGGTCCAGGCTCCCTCATCTTCCTTCTTTGGTCTTTTGTGGTTATTAAGTGGGTCTTGGCAGCAACATTGCCTATAACAAGATCTCTTTGCAGCGGCTGCCAAATGTCAGCCTCTCTATAATAAAACTTTCTTTCCCCATTGGGGTTGGACAGTTTGATTCTGGCCATCCCTCTGTGATTAAGGTCCACAATCAACCCAGCTGCTTGATGGAATAGAGCTTGCTGATTAGCAGAGTGCCCTTTGGCCTCAGATTAATGGATGATCTCACACTGTGGCTGCAGAGTAATTACCAGTTAAAAGGTTGGAGGCCAGGGCTCCCTGGTCTTGGGGAGGTCTGAACCCATTTAAATGAAAACCCAGAAAATAATATTATTATCCAGGCCAGCAGCAGGTAGCTATTGTGGGGACCTAGGGTTGTGTCTGTAATCCCAACTCCAGGTTTAGGCTTTTTTTTTTTTTTTTTTTTTTTTTCCCTTCCTTTATAGGCAGCTTAGGGCTATAGCCAGAACTTGCCTGGGGGTTGTGCAGGCTTGGGAGACTTCCAGCTGGGTTATCGCTTGTCCATATGATCTTTGGCAGGGCATTTAACCTCTCTGTCTCTCAATGTCCTCATCTATAAAGTAGGGTTTAAAGTGGCTGCCTCAGGGGTCAGTGTGAAGCTTAATCAGGTGTGTACAGCCTCTAGTGACCACGAGCTGCCTCTTGCCTCTCCATGCAGTGTCTGTGGCTGGTTAGTGATTCTCTTCCTTATTCTTGATCCAGAATGTTCCTGAAGATTGACTTTATGAGCCATTACTGAGGAGCTATTGTGTGGCAAGTATGAAGCCACATTGAGGATAAAATATTGTCTCCAAATTTAAGGAGTTTATGATTGTGCAGGTGCCAGGTTAAGAATTTGACTGCAGAAACAACACATTCTAGCATCATTTCTGTTGCTGTGATAAAATGGTTTGTTTTGTTTATAAATCAAAGTTACAGACCACTATTATATTATTGTGAAGAAAGGAAGGAGGGACTTAAAACATCACAGGCAAGTGGAGGGAGTTAGAAAGAGAAGGGGTGTGTGTGAATATGCTTGAGTTCTTGATTGGTTCTTTGTCCTTTCTTACACTCTTCAGGGACCATGCCTGAGGAATGGTGGCACCAATAGTGGGCTGTATCTTCTTACATCAATTACCAATCACAACAATGCCCCACAGACATGCTCATAGGGCCACCTGACCTAGATAATTCCTCTTCACAACTCTTTCCCCAAGACTTCTAAGTTGTGTCAAGGTCACCGTTAAAACACACCAGCTTGAATGTTGTGATAGAGAAATGGAAGAGTGAAACCCAGACGACATGAAGACCTCCCCTAGACCTCAGGACAGCTATGTGAGCACAAAAGAATGGAAATTTTCAAGCTTAAAAACAATCACAGGTGCAAAATAAAGAGGATTGGCAGCATGTGTTTGGAAAGAAATGAAAATACTAGAGACACTGATGGCAGATGCTAGTGAGTGGCAGAGCTCAGGAAGGAAGGAATGAATGGCAGAGCAAGCAAATAGGGAATGAATGAATGAACAGGGCTTATGTAAATGAGGCTGGAGCAGTTGGGAATAGCTGGATGGATGAAGGAGACAATTATGGATGGATGAAGGCATGATATTGAGCTATTTGTCAGTGGAGGAGTGAGTGATAGAAGTCACGTGTTCAGGGCTCTGTTCCTGCATCATAGTTTCAAGCAAGGGCAGTCTTTTCATCTTATTGAAAATTGTCATCTCCCCACTCCCACTCCATGCTGTCAGTCACCCTTTTCCTCCTCTTCTTGCTTTGCTTCCTATAGTCATCAGCATCCTCTGGAGATATTTAATCTGTTGATTTATTCTTTAAGCTGGTTTTTTTTTTTTGGTCTGTTATTTCCTCTTTCTCACTGAGGTAGGGACTTTTGTCAGTTCTGTTTATTGAAGTTTCTTCTAGTACAATGTCCTGCACACATTGGGTGCTCAATAAATGGTTATGGAGTGAATGAGTTGAACGAACAGTGAGTGACAACGTTGGGGGCTATTTCCAGAGCTGGAGTGTATGAGATCGATTCTCCACCCCTAGGGCCATAGTCTTGTGAATGAGTACACCTTGCCTTTGTTACAGACAGTAACTCAGTACTCAGTAGCCTCCATGTATGAATCATCAGAAAAACTGCCCTGTGTTTTCTAGGTGATTCCCTGGGTTCTAGAGGCCCCTGAAGGAAGGAAGGAAGGAAGGAAGGGAAAGGAAGGGAGGGAGGTAAGGTGGCAGAAAGCAATGTCTGCTGGAGAAAGCTATTCTGTCTCCTTCAGCAATCTCAGCAGTGGCTACTTGTCAGAAGAAGCAGGAGGAGGAAAAAAATGACCAAAAAACACAGATGTTCAACACCATTTGTGATAAACTGGACCTCAGTTTGTAAGAACTCTCCCTTCGCTACCAGCCCTGCCTCAGGCCCCTGCTGTGCCTATTACACACAAAACAAACACCACTAAATACTTTTCCATCTCTGCAGCAAAACTACTGCCAATTAAAGAGCTTCCAGCTGTGGAGGCTGTTCCAAGGTGACCATGGGAGGAGCAGAGGAGAGAATTAAGTCATTAAAATGGGAGAACAATGGATACCAGACTGGTTTAAAGGGAATTATGGACAAATAAGGAAATCTGCCTTGGGACATTTGTGTCCAGAGTTGAACTGAGGCCTTATCTCTGGACCAATGCAGAGCTGGGATATGTGGGTGATTTTTGTTGCTGTTCCGTCTGCTCAGAATGGTTTGAGAGGAGACTGTGTCTTCAGGCTTCCTGTGTCAGGGATTCCTGAGAAAAGTAGTTCCCAGACTTAATGGTTCTGTTTAGTTTTGTTTCCTGTTGCAGTGGCAATCTACACTGACAAAATTTAAGGAGAGAAAGGATTTGTTTGCTTCAAAGCTCCAGGTTACAGTCCTACCTACACTGAAGGAAAGTTAAGATGGTAGGAACTTGTTAAGGTGGTAGGAACTTGGAGCAGCTAGCCACATTGCATCCACCATCAAAAACAGAGAGCAATAAATTGGCACATGCAGCCTTCTAAATCTCAGCTTGCTCTCTCTTTTTTATTCATTCCAGAGTCCAGACCAAATGGTGCTGCCCACATTTAAGGTGTTTCTTCCCATGTCAGTTAACCCCTTTAAGAAACTCCCTTCCTAGTAGGCCCACAGGACAACTCATTAAGACTCCCTTCCCTAGTGATTCTATATTGTGTCAAGTTGACAATGGAAGCTCACCATCACAAGATCTGACACCTTTCTCCAATCCAGTGCCACAGGCTATTCTTGTGCAGCTTCTGTGAAGGGCCTGACTCCTGTGTGAATGCTTCCCACATCAGGGAACACTTTCTCCCCTGAGGCAGCATGTCTTCTACCTTTTACCAGAGTCCTTTCTTATAACAGTGGTGATAGATAATTTGAGTTTACTTAGAACTTAGTACCTGCTCAGCATCCTTGCAGGAGCTCTCCTCTTACTTCCCTATGGGTCCTTTGCTCAGTGACTTCCTCTGTCTAAAAGGAACACTGTCTATCAAAAGTGTTATGGATAATGAACATGAACGCATCTTGCTGTCCCTGATGAAAGCCCTGCAAATTACAGCTATTTTTTATTGCCTATCCTTGGCTGACTGTCAAATAAACTATTTCTCTTTTCTGTAGCCTGTTATTACAAAATTTCTTTTATTGTCTACCTGAGCGCTTAGTTCCAATCTCAAGGGTTTAAGACTTACTAAGATCTACTGATCTCTGGTGATAAAGTATCATCAAAATCATAAAAGCTTGGCTTGGTAAAAGGAAAAATATTATCATCTTGTTTCCCATAAACACTATCACTACCAATGCCTCCATCATCATTGCTGCTAACCTTCTTCTTCATCATCATCATCATCATCATCATCCTCATTTTGTTATGGTCATCACTATCACTACTACCATCCCCACCACAATCATCATCATTATGACCTTCATCATCATCACCATCATACAACCATGATCACCAACTTGCTCAACTATCTTCATTACCACCATCACCACCATCACCAAGACATCACATAACCATCACTATCACTTCTACCACTACTACCACCACCACCATCATGATCATCAACATATCATCTAACCATTATTGTTGTTATCACTTTTATAATCATCATCACTATCGTCACAACTGCCTTCATCATCATCATCATCATCAGCTATGTTAAAATCTACTAAAATTAAGCATCTATTTTGTACCAGGCACTCTAAGTTGCTTTTCTTCTGCCTTCTCTACTCTTCCACATATCCTTTCCAGTTGAGGATATTAAGGCTTAGCGAAGCCAAATAATCCCCCAAGGTTTTACAAGCAACAAATACTTCTGTTGTTATTGGAGCTTGTATTTTGATGATTTCACCACCTCAGTGCTTTTGATAAAGTCTCAAGTCCAGCATCTTTAGTGTTCTTCTTCTATGAGCTTAAGGAGATGCCTCAATTATAGTCCAGATTATGTGGGCAACTGTAACAAAGCTCCTTCCATTTGGGGCTGTTTTCTATAGCATTTACTGTCATATCTTACTTTAAATTTTTTTCTCACGTAAACTTCTTTTTGCCTGTATTTCTTCCATCTTGAGTATTGTCAATTGACTTTGGGATCAAAATATAATCATATTATAGCCGTCTTCATATGTCAACTGCTGTATAGGCTCAAAACCCTGCCTCATTATATAGTGACACCCTATCTTTCAAGCCAGAGCCCCTGAATTCACTTCTGTGACATTATCCATTCACAAAGGCTGACTGTCCCTGAATAGGGACCAGAGAGATTCTAAATTCATGTTCTAAGGTTGTGGCAAGGTACTGGCAAGGCTTCATGACCACCCCTTCTACCACAGAAAACATATTAAGGCAAGGACTTTATTTGAAGGTCACCTTTTCTATACAAGATTTCTTGACTTCTTGTTTGCACTGGTAGAAATGACCACACCTTTTCTTTGCAACCCAAGACACTTCACAAGTTCTATAGCATCTCTAAAATATTATCTTTTCCCCCTAAAACATTATTTTTAACTCTTTCCTCAGACAGTAAAAAGAGTTCATTTTCTGATGGCTCCTAGTACTCCTTTGGTCAGGAATTGAGAATGTTCCTTCAGGCCATGATTTTCCAAATGTGTCCTAGACTTTTATTCCTCTTCCTCTCTGAAGTCTCTAGGTTTAGGAATGTATCAAGGCCCTGGGGACATAAATGCTTTTTGTCGAATGGACCAATCAGAAGCAGTCTTAGGGTATAGCCAAGACTGACCTCTGGCCAACAGGGCCCTACAGATATCTCTAAATCCATCAGTAGTATTTAAATTCTGACATTTAGCTACTACATAGCCATTTGGTCACTCAATAAACAAAGCTGCACTTTACCTTCTTTGGTCCATGAATGGCACTTCCCAACCTTGCCTTTCTTTCTCTATTTTTCTGTCCTCCACTTAGTGTTTGCAGCTCTGCTGGATGCTTCTGGCTCTTATTTCATTTGTCAATATTCACGGCAAGCTTTGTTTTATTCTCCACAATGGATGACTTACACTTTTCTATTCATCCTGGAGATTGGCAGAGAGCTACCACAGGCAGAATTTAGTAATCTCAGAAACTAACAGCCAGCATGGAGATTGATACTCACAAATGTTCCTTACTACACTGAATTTTCCATAAGAGTGAAGATTTGAGTTCATTTCTCTTTTTCCCCACAACGCTTTACCTGCTACAGAGGCCAACAGCAGGTATTCAGCAAATTCTGTGAGTGATGGGAAGAAGACTGATCTAGTTTTCAGAAATTGGCTCCTATCTGCCATGATTTCTGGAGTTTCACTCAGACATCTGGTACCATAGTATTTTCTCTGAGAATGACAAGGCTCAGAAAGTCTAAGTGATTTCTCTAAGACACAAGGATAGGAAATGATAGAGACTGGTACTGAACTTGAATCTTCTTGGTTGATGTACCTTCTATTCATATTATTAGAGCTATTAGGGTCAGAGCTTGGGCCCTGGCAAGCTAAGCCTATGAACTATCTTCAGTTCACCAATCAATGAAACAAGTGAGAATGAAAAGCAGAAAGGCATGTAATCTATGTGGCTTCAGAGAGAAGAGGATCAAAAATGCCAAGTGACACCTCTCAACCCAGAGTCTATCTTTTGAATCCTGATATGAGATTTAGATGTAATTAGAAAGTAAGAGGTATATTTATCTAAGCAGTACTGGCAAAACTGTGTTTCTATCGATCTTTGAAAAATAGCTGTCTTGACTCTACTCTACTCTGTCCTGGTAAGTTGGACCTATGTGACGTCTCTCTCTGGAACTCACTTGCCTCCTCTAGTACCAGAAATTTTGCCGGTTACCAAAATTTTCTTTTCCCAATGTGCGATTCCTGGAAAAATTCCAATTTCTTGTGTGTCATGGTTTCAATAGTCAGCCACATGGAAGGGGTAGGAGTCTCTTTACAGAGTCTTCATTGCTGTCAGGACTATTATATTGATCATTCACTTCCCTTTCCCCAAAAAGCTATGAGAACAACCCTAGGTCTGTTATAGGTGACTCATTTATACACTTAAGTATCCATCCTAAGATATTTGTTGGCTATAATTCTTTAGTTAATTTATTGAACTCTCAATACTTCAGTTTTCTTATCTATAAAATACAGATAATATTAACCTAAGGTTCATTGTGATTTGTCATACAACTTACTATGTATGCAAAGCTCTTAGGTAAGTCCTTTGGGAAGTGCTTAGACCGCAAGGCCTCTGACTTCTTCAGAGGCCCTTTAATGAGTTTATACTCTGATGTGGTAAAAAGGAGAAGAGGTGATGATTTAGAAAAAGCAGGGTACTAGAAGTGTGCATGAGAAGGAGGATATATCCTTTGTCCCAACCTCTTCTGGCTCTCTGCTTCCTGGTTGCTATGAGATAGGTACCACCATGCCCATCTGCCATGATATTCTGCCTCACTACAGGCTCAGAAAGAATAGACCCACCTGATAATGTACTGTAACCTCTAATACCATGTGACAAAATAAAAATTTCCTTTGTGTGTGGTGTGTGCTCACCCACATGCGTGCATATATGTGTTTGTGCATGTGTATAGAAGCTAAAAGTTTATATTATGTGCCTTCCACAATTACTCTCCCTCTTACCTTTTTGAGATAAGGTCTCTCACTGAATCTGAAGATCACCAACTGGCTCCCAGTTGTAGGGTAACAGATGAACATGACTATGCCTAGCCTTTATGTGAGTACTGGAGATACAAAGTTAGGTCTTCATGTTTGGGCTGAAAGGATGTTACCTTTCAAGCTATCCAATCAACCTGTCCTTCATCCTCTCTGTCATGGTGGTGGGAATGTAGTACACATCCTCTGCAATAGAAGCATTCACTTTTGACCACTAAGGCATCACTCCTGCATCCCCGTAATCTCCCACCTGTTCTCTGCACCATAGCATTCCTTGTTTGTGAGACATGTAGTAATTTCCCATCTCTAAAATGCATGATAGACAGTAAGTGCTATGTAAATATATAGTCATTTGCTCCATTCACCAAACTCTAAGGACTCCTTGGGCTTTCCCCTGAAGAGTGAGGGTTAAGTGGACCACCCCTGGAACACACTGAAAGGTAGGCTTTCAGCTTCCAGAAAGCCTGCTTCTGCTTCTGCTTGCAGACATTCATCATCACCCCTGCCTCCTGCCTAATGAGCACCCAAAGTGATTTTCTATTGCTTGTAATTCACCGAAATTGTTCTAACATTTGGAAAGGCCTGAAAATTGACAGCCTAATACTCTGCTTGCCTGTCTGTCTCGATGGCTTGTTGAAGGATGAGCTGATTGCTTCTTCTGCAACAATTATTCTGGAGCTTCAGACAACATCAGAGGAAATAAACAATTGGAAAGGTTAGAGACAAGACAGGAGGGGAGAAGGCACAGAGGAGCTTTGGAAAACTTAGGGTAAAAAGCCACACTTGAGGTGAGTAAGTGGCTGGCATGAGAACTTAAGGCAATGAGCAGGGGACCGCTCACAATTCTCAGTCTCCTCAATTCCAGGAATCCAAAATGGCACAAGAGATATCAAGTTTGCCCCTAATCAGAGTTTGTTTGCATCTTCTGGGATTGTCTGATCCTATCATTTCCTCATTTTATAGAGGAAAAAAAATGAAGGTGTATTAAAGGGAAGGGGCTGGCTTTGCAGGGTCAGTTGCAAAACCAGAATTAAATTCAGACTTCTATTTCTCTGAAATGGACTGGAGGACATGGGTGTATGGGTAGGTACCTGAACACTTTACCATATTGCTTTCAGTTCCTGTGGCTATAGACCCAGAAGTGGGATTGCTGGATCATATGGTAGATTTGTTTTTAATTTTTATGAAGGATATCCATGCTGTATTCCATATTTGAAAACAATAGCAATGTATACTTTCCCCCTTTCCATATCCTCATTAATGTATTTTTTTGGTTCTTTTGAATAATTAACCCATAAACAGACAGAAGGTTATTTTTCATTATGGTTTTGAATTGCATTTCCCTAAAGACAGAAGTTTTGGACAACTTTTAAATATATCTGTTGGCTATTTCTCTATCTTCTTTGAAGAAATTACTTTTCAACTATTTTGTCCTTTGTGAGTATATGTGGGTGTAAATGTTTCTGTGGGTATCCATGCATGTGTGTTTACATGAATACGGAAGCCAAAGGTGAAGTTTTGGCATGATTCCTCAGGAGCTATCTACCTTGGTGGTTTTAAGATAGTATTTTACATTGTCAAGTAGGCCGAGATAGCTATCTTAGTGGTTAGTGAGTCCTTTGAGCCCTTCAGAATGACCCTGTATCCACTTTCCAGTGCTGAGAGTATAGGGGCAAACTGCCATGCCTGGATTTTTTTTTTAAATGTGTTTTCAAGATGTAAATAAGGTTTCATAAACTTTGAAAATTAAGCTTGATTAGATTTATGGATTATACACCCCTTTTCCCTATCTCATAGAACAATTTTTCTTTAACTGTGTTGATTACTTCCTTTAGGGTAAAGATTCTTTCTGTCTTGATACAATATTTTGCTGCATGCTAGTTTAGTATCCTATCTGAGGAATCCTTGCCAAGACCTGTAATCATGAAGTTTATCTCCTGAGTTTTCTTTTAGGAGTTTTAGTTCTCAGGATTCAGTCTTAAATCTTTAATCCATTTTCAGTATTTTTGGTGTGTGTGTGTGTGTGTGTGTGTGTGTGTGTGTGTGTGTGTGTGTGTGTAATATATCACATAAGTGCCATTATTTTGTATCCAGATATTTAATTTTTCTATCGCTATTTGTTGAAAAGACTATCTTCTCCCCACTGTACCATTTTGGCAGCTGTCCTTATCACAAAAGCCAAGGTTTGGAAACAAACTAAATGTCTATTGATGGAAGAATAAAGAACATATAGTATATACAAACACATATCCTTTAGTCATGGAAATACTTTTACTATTTTATTTATTTAAATTAATTTTCATTTAAAAAACTTTATTATATTTATATTGGCTATTTTGTGTAGATGCATTTCATGTTTCATCTGTGTACTTTGCCTGTGGAGGCAAGAAGAGAGTTCTAGATCCCCTAGGACTGGAGTTACAGATGACTATGAGCTACCATGTGGGTGTTATGCACCGCCATATAGGTCCTATGAGGGAACCTTGGTCCTCTTGAAGAGGAGCCAGACCTCTTATAGCTCCACTGAGCTATTTCTCCAGCCCGGGGATACTTTTTGAGCGATGCATCATTAGGAAATTCTGTCACTGTGAGAACATTATTGACTGGGCACACAAATCTAGAGGGTATAGCTAACATACCACGGTTATATGGTGTGGGGTGGTGGGGAGAGTTTTATACCTGATGGTTTCTAGAGATGTGATAAATGAAACAACATGAAACTAAATCAAGTTCAAGAGAGAAAACTAGGCATGATGGTAAGTGCATATTAAGGCCATGATTTGGAAGGTGAAGGAAAGAGCATCAGAATGTCGTTCATTCTTCATTTCATAGTGAGTCTGAGGTCAGCCTTGATTACAGCCTCTATTAATATCTGGTCTTAAAATAAAACAACGCACAAAAGATAAGGAAGAAATGATGCATTAGTAAAGACTCAGCAAGGCTGGAGATGTGATTCAATGGTAGAGCAATTAACTAGCCTAAGTGAAGCCCTAGGATTGCTCTTGCTTTGAGCCCTAACACTGAAAAACAAACGAGAAAACAAACCAAGAGCAAGAGCTCTAGTGAACATGAGTCACAACAAGGTTACCACTAGTACAACATGTCAGAGTGCTTTACAATAAACATTTTGTTTGTAGTTCTGAAGGTTGAAATCAGCACCTTATGAATCCTAAGTAGCTGCTCTACTGCTTGCCTCACAGTGGCCTTACAAAAAAAATAGCTGTGGTAGTTTGAATGAAAATGGCTCCATAGATCATAAGGAGCTGCATTATTGGAGGTGTGGCCTTGTTAGAGAAGGGATGACTTTGTTGGAGTAAGAGTGCCACAGGGGAGCTGGAAGGTCCGGCTTTAAGGTTTCAAATGCTCAAGCCAGGCCCAGTGTTGTTTTCCCTTCCCACTGCCTGCAGACCCAGATGTCAAACTCTTGGCTTCTTCTCAAACACCATATCTCCCTGCACACTACCATGCTTCCAGCCTTGGTGATAATGGATTAAATCTCTGAAACTATAAGATATACTCAATTCAATGTTTTCCTTTATAAAAGGTGCTAAGGTCATGGTGCCTCTTTACAGCAACAGACACTAACTAAGTCAGTAGGCATATACTCTAAAACGATGAGAAATATAAAATTGTAAACATATAAAGCAGTTACAAAATCATTTATCTTTTTGAAATAGTATATATACATTATGCATGGTATACTTTTATATGGTTGAAAGTATGATGGCTTTCTTTACATGGGCAACCCTCATGAAGAATGAATAGTGTTATGACATTATGATCACTATGGCATCACTAAGAGATAAGATATTTTCATATCTGCTGTAGTCTTCTAGGACAATTGTATATACCCAGCCCAGGTTCATTACTAGGTGCTTGACCAAAATGAAATACTAGTCATCCAAACAAAGATGGAAGTCATTCCATATGGGACAATGTAGATGAACCTTATGGATATAATTATAAATGAAGTGATCCATTCATAATCCAAGCACAAATGCTGCTTTGTTTCACTTGTATGAGGTATCTAAAATGATTCTCTCATATTGCAGAATGGCGTTTCCAAAACAAACAAGAAGTTGTTAGTCAAACAGTATGTTAGTTTTCTCTTACTGTAACAAATGCCTGAGATCGTCAGTATACACAGAGATGAAAGTTTTTTTTAGCTTATGTTTTTGGACATGTTAAACTGTGGTTAGCTGAATTGCCTTTGGGCCTGTGACTAGAAAGTGCATCATGCTTCTGGCTAGCTAAAGCTATGCACTTTATGCTGGGACTCAAATTTTGAGAAGAAGCTGAGGCTCCAATAACCCCTTCTAGGTAAACATCCACAGGCATGGAAATTCCACCTCCAGTAGTGCTGTGTATTGGGATCATTCTTTTAATTTATGGACCTTCAGAGAATGTCCATCTAAACCATAGAAAGAGATTCAGCTATGAAAGAGGAAGTTTGGAGAACTCATTCTAGGGAACAGCAAATGGTTGTTGTTAGTAACAGTATTGTATCTTATATTTGGAAGTCTTTAAGGGTGCCTATCTCATGTTATGTGTTCTTACCAGCAGAAAACTGAGGTACTGAGGTAGGAAACAGCTCTACAGATAAATGCAGGCTTATCAGAATGGCAATATTGAATTGGCACTATGGTTTGTCATTCATTTTCCTGCACAATATTGTCAATTTCATTGAGAAGTCAGCATCATCTTCCTCTTTATAAAGATGGAAACACTGGTGCTTAAAGAGGTTGAATATTTTTTCCTAACCAAGTGAGAAAAATTGTATTGGTGTTTGACTTCAGAGCCTACATCCTTCCTCCATGCCTAACCCCTCATTATTAGTCCACCCACCACCAGATGCCTAGGTACACATAGGATATGATTAATTCAGTTTGCCTCTTTAAAAATTTTAATTATGTATCTGCCAATCACAGTGACCAAGCAGTGTGGAAGTCCAGTGTTTTTGAATTATATGAATATTATTATGGATCTAGGACAGTGAATCATTTTTAGACTCTTAGTTGTTATGGAAGACATGGCTCCTGACGTACTTATTTCATCATCCCACTATCTAACGAGTTTGCCTGTAATAGGAATTCTGATTAGCCATTGCCACAATAATGCAAAGTAATAAATGTCCCTAATTTTAGTGATTTATTAATGAAAGATTTTATCTGGGTCTTGGAGGTTAGCTCTAGGTTGGGCTTCACTGCAGAACAGTGTTTTAGGCTATAGCCAGATGGACATGGCTCCATATTGTGTCTTTATTGGGAGGACCAGGCAGAGGGACAAAAGATACCTAGAAAGCTCTTATGGGCGTGTTTGAGAACACAGGGCCAGTACACTCTGATCTAGGCACATAAGGCCACTTGAATCACATCTGATAGCTTCCACTGTCAAAGCAAGTCACACATTTCAATCTACACCAGCTGTACAAAACATACCTTGTGCATCATGGGAATGGAAGCAGAATGAAAATGTATTGAACACTAATCCATTCCATGGACTATGTCTTTAAGAAAATCTGCACTGATCTTGGCAGTCTGACCCTGGAAAAATACTATTGCCATTCTGCAGCCAGGCCATCTCAGCATGGATTTCTTTGACTCTTGGGTCAAGAGCCACCCAACAAGTCACTCCTAAGAACACTCAACACAGTTCCTGCTGAGTATCCTGCATATGTTGGAGAGGCTGCTCAGTAACTGGGGGCAGTACAGGATGGTGAGAGTACTAAAGGCAGGTGGACTGAAATCTTTACACAGATGAGATTGCAACCTCACCATGACACCTGTGATCCCGCAGCTAGGCACTATTCCGCTGTCTGTTCTTAGTTCTGTCTTCCTCCCCAGCTTACCCTGGTTACTTGGACAGGAAGTTCCTTCCTGCCTCCACTTTCTGTTTGCTGTTTTCTTGGTCCCATGGCTGGCTCTTTCTTACACAATATCTAGCTCAGACACATCTACTCCCAGAGGTCTCTTCCACCCAATTGACCAAAAATAGGACTTGTATCAGGTTTCTCTTCATCTCCTTCATCAACCAGATGCGTTTCTCTTGTCCTTGTCATCATCTAAAATAACCTTTATTTTTTAGCTCATTACTTTTCTCTCCCTTCTGGAAAATAAGTTTCATGAAGAGAAAAATAGACTTTGTCTCAGTTATTTTAGGAGGTTAAGACATTGCTGGGCACATCGTAGATGATTAGTAAATATTTGTGAAAGAAAGAATGAATGAATAAAGCATAGATGGATAACATTTTGCAAATGACCCTGAGAATCCAGTTTATTTTTCCACATTGGAGAATTACTAACAAGTGCATTGAAGCTCACACATTTCAGATTAGGTATGAGCATAGAATCCTTCATGTGTACTACATATTAGGCACTAAAAGTTGTAGTGTCTGGAATTTTTATTATCATCTTAGCCTAAGACTTCCCCGATTACTCTCTCTCTCTCTCTCTCTCTCTCTCTCTCTCTCTCTCTCTCTCTCTCTCTCTCTCTCTCTCTCTTTCTCTCTCTCAGTTTTTGTTTGCTTGTTTGTTTTTGGTTTTTGTTGTTGTTGTTAAGGCTTGAGGTTTTTATTTTTTCTAGCACTTTCCTTCACTGGCCTCATTTCTCTACCCTCAAAGATATAAGGAAGCCAAGAGTATGGCTGTGGTAGTAAGGGAAACAAGATTAGAAAGGATACTTAATTCTAAAGGATTGTCCCTAAACCCAGAAAAGACATGCTAAATCTGAGTCCTTCCCCATAACTCATAGTCTATCTCCATGGAAATGGGCACCATATGGAGTTAATTAGTAGAACAACAAAACAATCAATTAGTTTCTTAATTAGTTTTACTAAGAAATGATAACAAACAAATACAAACACTTTATTCCAACTAATGCCTGCACCGCAGTGATAGTTTAATGGCCTTGGAAAGCCAGCCCAGGCACAGGGCTGCTGTGAACAGAGATTTATTCCCATGATATTGACAGGTTCCCTGGTCTCCGTCCAGCCTGTGTGTTTCATCTTTATGATCAATTATTTACAATATCTGAACACAGCCCAGGGGTCGTCTGGAGCTTTTCTGTCTAGATAGGGAAAAAAATGCAATAACTCAAATCTTATGAAGCCACCAGGCTCTGGGATGATCATTCTCTGAATCATTTATTTGACAAACATTTACTGAGCGTTTTCTATGTGCCAGGCATGGCATAGGGAATGGAGTAGAGAGGGGAATACGAAGTAACTGACTGTGGGGTTGGCATTTGATGTGAGGAAGTACATCTGAGAAGCCAGTAGACACACATTAGCTATTCTGGTCTGTCTATGTGCTAGGTAAGGGGAGCATAGTGCACAGAGGTTGTGGGACTGGAATGTAGGGGAGGGACCTGAGACGGCTTTTTTTTTTTCTCCAGGATATGGTGGCTCGGTCTCCACGGGGCAAATAAAATGCAGGTCCTGCTCCACAGGTAGCCAGATGGAGTAAATAAAAAATAAATATAAAACAAGAAAGTCTTAGATTCTCTAGCCCTGTGGGTGCATCCAATGCCACTTTTCATTTCTTTTGAAATAGAGAGATGACACACAAACTTCTTATTTCAAAGTGTTGATAGGGGACCAAGTGAAAATACCTTGTAAAGCCAAACAGTGTTTCACACAATAAGGTATAAGATCAGAGTAGAGGGCCAGAAATGAATGCCAAGTCTTAGGCATGCCTTAGCTTCCTAAGGAGTTTGCAAGGGAAAAAAGATATTCCAGGAACATGTCAAATGTGTCTATGTATGGATTTACCTCTATAGTATACAATTCTATAGTATTTACTTCTATACATATGCTTTTGTATATGAGCATATTCACATATACAGATAGAGAAGCATAGCTGAGCCCATGTGGCTGCCTATTTAATTTAATTTATCATTTATTATCTATCTATCATCTATCTATATATCTATTCATCTATCTATCTATCTATCATCTATATACCTATATAATATCTATATTTACAGAACATCCTTTCTATTGTTTGTGTAGTAGGGTGAGTATGGGTGTGGGTAGGTATCTCTTTGTAGCTACCAGAGGTCAGTCCGAGGTGTCCTTCCTTAGGAGCCTTCCACATTGATTTATTGAGAAATGTTCTCTCACTGAGTCCTAGAACTCACCAGGTAGGCCTGACTGACTGGCCATTGAAACCCAAATACCTGCCTATTTTCATTTAAAATTCTGGAATTATAAGGACAAGCCATCACTTCTAGCTTTTTAAATGTATGCTGAGGATAGAACTAAGGTCTTCATGTTTTTATATTAAATATTTTGCCATCTGAATAATTTCCTTTGAATGAAACTGGTCACCATAGCCTCATATATTTGAATGCTTGGTCATCAGGGAGTGGTACTACTTTGGATGATTGGAAAGTGTGGCCACGTTAGAGTAAGTATGTCACTAAGGATAAGTTTTGAGGTTTTATGGGCCAAAGGCAGGCCCCCTCCCTCTATCCCTCCCTCCCTCCCTCCCTTCTTCCCTCCCTCCTGCCTGCATATCCAGGTGTAGAACTCGCAGCTACTTCTTCAGCACTATGTTTACCTGTGAGTCTCTATGTTTCTCATCATGATGACAATGGAGTAAACCTCTAAAACTATAAGCAAACACCAATTAAATGCTTTTCTTTTAAAGAGGTGCTATGGCCATGGTATCTTTTCACAGAAATAGAACACTTACAAAGAGACCCACAAAATCCATTTAAAAAATTATCTGTTAATGATAAAACAAAATTGAAGCTGTGAAGAATCAGGTTCTCACTTTTCAAGATAGACCCTTGTATGGAAAATCTTATAAGTAACTATTGCCACCTTTTGTAAGTCACTGTTCAAATGGTGTGTTTTCTTAAACTCTTTTCTTTAAAATGTACTATCATATACTTTTACTTTTTTACTTATTACACCTAAGCCAATGACTCATGTCTATGTCTTTGTATCTATTACTCTCTTTTTAATGGTCTGATAATATTTTATTATCTAGCTTTTATCTAGCCTACTAGGCAAGTTCCAGGTGCTGAAGGAGACCTTGTGTCAGCACATAGGATGGAGCCAGTGAGATAGCTCAACACTTTCTTCTATGCCTAATGGCATGGAGTTGATCCCTGGAAACCACATGGTGAAAGGAAAGAACTAACTCTTGCAAGTAGTCATGTGACCATGTGTGCCATGATCCATCTGTATGCTCTCAAACACCAGTGCACGTGTAAGCACAAACAGTGGATAACTAACAAAAATGTTTACAAAATGAAAAAAGCCTATAATGTAGATGGCCTTTATTTAATGATGCCAGAGATTGCCCCATGGCCTACACACACAAGTATACATATATGCATCTGTACCACATAAACACAGACATGCACATATTCTGGCTCATACACAGATACAGAAAAATGAATGTCCTATGAAGATAAGTGCTAGTTATATCATAGATAGAAGGCAGATAACATAAATAAAGGATAGATCTGATTTATTTAATCAACCCTCATTCAACAAACATGGTACTTCTCACATTTTCTAACATAAAGTGTTTGGTTAGTATCTAAGAAACTTCCTTATTTCTTGAGATAGCATCTGTTGACCTCCTTGATTTTTATATGTCTTGAAGAGAAATTGATATACTATTTTATTTTATGAAGTTTTATTTTTATTTATTGACAGTAAAAGCTGAAATTGATTTGAGAAAAACTACTTTAAAATATGCATTAAATTTAGGATCAGGTGTCCTGATTTAAACAGAGAGGCAGCTATTAACACACATGTATAGAAACATTAAAGAAATCCCATAAGCATTTTTCCTTCTGTCTCTTACTCCTGCTTGGTACCCCATAGGTGCTAAGATTTTAATTAAGTCATTCTGACCCACAAACTGGTCAACCTATGACAAATACCTCTTGGGACAGTTTGAACAAGAACCTGTGGTAAGCATTGGCAGATGAGTATTATATCAACCAGAACAGTTGGGTTGCCATGTTGGGCTAAGAGAACAGAGGAACCTAACTGAAAAAAATGTAGGGTTAGGCTAAAAGCATGTGGATTATAGCATCCTGTAGCCTTGGGTCCTATCTCTGGCAGGTACTAGAATCCTTGTGTTCTCATGAAAACTGTCTGTTTGTGGCTATGCAAGGAGGGACTTTGCCCCATTGCTCCAAAGGGGAACAGTAGAGATCCATAACATGAATAAATTGGGCTCACATCTGGATGCAATGTACTTGTTATTTTGGTTCTGTTTTGTTTTTCGCTAGTTCTTAATTTCATCAGTTATGCCTTAATCAAATCCTGATTATTCTTCTCAGGCTTGGATAATGCCTGTCTGTCTATCTCCTTAACAATAGGGCACTTCAGAGTCTCTAAGTGCACATTTGTACTTAATTCTGTAGAACGAAATGTGCACCTACACATTGCTAATGTTTTGTTTCTTTGAGTTAACCTTCCATTTAGATGTCATCCCAACAGTGGCTCAATAGGAAGGCAAGTCTCAGCAGCCTTTGGTGTATCTGAACCCTCCCCTGTTAGACAGTGAGATGATAATGAGAGAGAAACAGAAATCTCCCCTCTCTACTGAGAAAAAAGAAATGATAAAGAAAATTCACCAATACGATAAATATCAAAGACAAGAGTAACCGCCTGACCAGAGGGGCAAGACTAAACTTTGGGATGGGTGGCGGCCTTTATATTCCTTTCCTATACAAGCTGTGGGATAAAGATGAAATGGAATGACTCTAGGATGTTAGCCCACTGCCTTCTCAGATCGCTGACTGGCTCTCTGAAAGAAAGAGTTTACAGATTCAATTTCTGGTGTTTTTTTTGTTTGCTTGTTTGTTTGCTTTTGTTTTGCCTATTTGCCAGGTGATGAAAACTGGAAAAGTCATGCTTTTAATGGAAGCCACTTTTCCTAAAGTTTGTTCAAATGGGCTATAGAGCTTTTGGACCCAAAACCTTGGGCATACAATATAACATTAGGTAGGATTGTGGATTCCCTTTGAATGACTTGTTTATTCCGCAGTTTCCTTGCCAGTAAATTGAAGACAATAGTAATGATATGATGATAATGATGGTGATGATGGTGGTGGTGGTGGTGATGATGATGATGATAAAATAATTAATAGTGAATCAGCTGTAAGAATTAAGTGTGCTTTCACGGACAAAAGTGGCCTTTAACTATTTTTGCTGTTGTGAGTGTCTCATATTTGCCAGCTTTCAGACTGCTAAGAAAACTTTCCTTTGAACCATTAGTTTTCTTTGTGAACACAACAAATTTCCCTTCTCTTGTGTTTCTTATACGTTTGGTGAACTTGAGGGAGAGACTATTATGGACAACACAAAGACTGCATCTTTTCTTCAGTTCTTACCATCCTCAATTAGACAAAGAAAAACAGCACAATCACATCCGAAGTCTGCCTCTAGCATGGAAAGGGTGAGCCTGTATCTAGACCCTCAGATTCTCCTCAGTTTGAAGAAAATAATTTTACCTCTCACATCCAATCAATATCTTTGCTGGGTCTATTGTGAGCTGATAATTTAAATACAATTGTCTCCTTAGCAACCATCCTTTTACAGGCTGCCTTTCTGCCTTTGAAAGAGCTGGCAGTTATAAAATTCACATTTTCAGCCAGAAACTTTTTCTTTCTTTCCATTTTTTCCATTTAATTTCTACAGGAATCATATTCTCTTTACAAACAAACTCAAAAGATGGAAAATGGAATAGGATTTTTAAAGTAACATAAAAATTGTCTAATTATAAAGGTATTGAAGCAGAATTTTACATAAATGGCAGGAGAGGTTTTATTACCTTCACCCTTCAGTTACAGGACCATATATATGGGACTGGTTACTGAGAGGTAGATAGAGTGAACTAGTATCCTAGGATGCTAGATCTGGAAGAAGCTGAGAGAGACATTACTTTTATACTTTTATACTGTCTGGCCTCTGTTTACAGAGAAAGAAACAGAAGACCTGAGGACAGGTAACTTCTTCCAAGGGCTGACAGCTCCAAGAATAGAAGCTGAACTGGATCTAAACCTTGTCCTCTATCTATGACCATCAAAACTAGGCCTCTGCATTTTCTTGGATGAGGTGGACACGTGTAAATACAGGGCTTGGAAGTTATCTCAACTCTCCTTTGAAGTGCTGTGCCTGATGGGTTTCCCATTGTCCTGGTTTGCCTTGGCTTAATGGGATATTTCAGAACTTGAAGTTCCAATGTCCAAATTGAGAAAGTACTAAATAAGCATAGATTGTAGTTCACCGTGATGACTAGTCCATTTCTAGGTAATTTTGAGACATTCTGGTCTCTGTGTCCTCATGTGTGATCATCATAATAGTTTGTTGCTTGTAGTGGGGAGGTGGCTTAATTGTTAAGCCCTCCTTTGCAGTAGAGCATGAGTTTTATACCCCCAGAGTGTAAGCCACATAAAATCCTAGTGTTGAAAAGGCAGAGCGCTGTGGATCGTTGGGGTTCACTGGCCAGCTAGCTTACCTTAATTGGTCAGTTCCAGGTAAATGAGGAGTCCTGTCTCAAAATACAAGGTGAACTGCACCCTCTGAACAGCAGCTGAGGTCCTCTGACCTCCATGTGGATGCTTGTAGACACAGACACACACACACACACACACACCTGCACGTGCACGCACGTATGCACACACACACACGACATACACATAAACACGCACTTATGCATATACACAATAATAGTTTGCTTCTTGATATGAGTCCACAATAAAATACTGAACATTCGTTTTTTTCTCCTTCTCTTTGGATTTCTTCTGTACAATTGGAAACTCCTCACTCTCTTTAGCAGGAAAACATGGGTTCACTTAACTATGACAATAGAAATTCTTCCCCAGGCTTTCTCAGTTCAAGCGAAGTCAGGGAAAAAGATCTTTATCGTAGATGGTCCAGTACTCAGAGACAAGTCTAAGTGCACTCCCCAAATGCCACCCACAAAGTGAAAAATAAATAATCAAAATTTGCTTCTTGGCTGCTCTTGGCAGCTGTGATTAATCATTTGATAACAAGACAGTTGAAGCACAACTATTTATTTGCATTGGATCAAGGAGATTACAGAATATAACATTTTCATAAATTTGGTAGGATTCTAGATATATGTTAGCATGATAAATAGTTTAGGTCACAATAGATGTTTTCGTTTGAATAAAGTTATTTTGGGGATATATTTACATGATGAAATAACCTATTATTTATCCAACTGCATTTTTATGAACTAATTTTTCTTTTTGTGCCAACTTGCAATGGTGATTCATTACTTTCTGCCCTTCAATTTTTCTTGCCTTATAAATAGTTTCTTGTTTATTATTGTAAAGTGTAGAACTCCATTCAAATCCATCGACCAGTTTCTCATGTGATCCTTGTTCTAAGCAAACAGCTTCCAAGAACCCTGGAAGTCACTTAAAGGGAAGTTACTTTATTCTAACTGTACCTGGGGCCTGGAACTTAATGCTTCTATGACCTTGAATGAATCATCTCCTGTCCTGGAGACTCAGTCTTTCTGACTTAGGAGGTTTTGAGTGCAAAATAAGCACTCAGTAGTTTTGAAGGAAGGTTGTGGGAGAATGCGGTACAAGCTACAAGAAAGGAAATATGTAGGAAGCCTCTAGGAAGAAGTCTTAAGGGATGGGGGAGTTGTGTTACTTCCCAAGGAGAGACAAAGAAATATCTTTTTGTACCAGTTTGTTCATTTGACATTTTGTACTCAACAGTAAGAAGAGGCTGTGGATTTCTGAAAGGTTGTGGACACCAGATAATTTCCTCAGGCTACCAGTTATATTCCTCAGGGCGGGGGGCGGGGGAAGCATATTTTTGAGGGTAGGACACTTTACACTAACTTCCTATAAATAATTCAAGCTCTAACAAGTTAAAATTTGAAGTAGAAAATTGGTAGTTGCATGGCAAAAATATGATTAGCTAGGTAGTAGAAAGATTTTTTTTTTTTGCTTGAGAAAACTTTAAGAATGTTCTTGAAGTTTCTGGATGCATTTTTAAAACTAAAATATAGTTGTAGCAAGAGTGCTACTAAGTTGGGTTGTGAGAACTCGATACCCTTGATTCTCTTCATCCTTCAGAATTGAATTCTTCCCCTTCCCCACTCCTCAAGTGATGTCTAATTGTTCGGCCCATTCTCAGTAAGCAGTAAGTTTCTCCAGAGTTTCCTTTTGTATCTGACATTTCTCTTAGTAATGATCCATTTAGGTACCTTCATCCTGCACAATGGCTGCAAGTTTCTATTTGCCTACTCAGTATTTGAAGTTCAGCTCGACTGGGCCTCTTGCTGAATGTTCCCTTGCAGTGGTCCCTTTACTTGCCTCAGTGGTCCTGAATAAAATCTTCTGTTACATGATTTAGCATGTGTAATTTTTAAAAGCTGTGCCTATTAGAATAACTTAGAACAAAAAGTAGATTTATGAAGAACTAGGAAACTAAAGTTCCAGGTTTTGATTACATTGCTGTATGGCAAGAATAAAGAGCCGCCCCCTTCTTCCTCTACCCCTCTCTTTCTCCCGCCCCCTTCTCTCTGTGTGTGTCAATTTCTTCATCTGTCCATAAATGAGTTGAATTATATGAACTTGGGTGATTTATTTTTCTAATAGTTTAGTTCAGTGTTTCTGGGGTCATGAAACTTGGGAGTCTATAAAAGATATTCCTAAAGCTTCTTGAATTATGGGGATTTTTATGACTTTTTGCTTAGATTTCAGTTTCCTTTTACAAATTTTATTGACATTGAACAACATTTGCAGAGAGTGAAAGTTTTTTCCTTTTTTTTTTTTTTAACCCACAGCCTGTGTAATCTGGTAAGACTCATATTTTTTTTTTAAAGATTTGCACATTATTCTAGAAATATCAGGTATTTCATTATATGTATCAGTACATGACTTTAAAATCACAAGAAGGGAATGTGGACCATTTGATTCATGAACCAGGAATAGAAAGCTTAGAAAGAAGTTTCTGGTGATGAGGTAGGGGTTGTAATAAGTGTTGTTTGTAGTGATAGAAAGGAAGGAAATATATTAGGCCATTCATTCAACTGGTTACTTAAAAGCTATCCATCTAGTGCTGACTAAGGATCAAGCACCCATACAACATTAAATAGAAAGCAACCGTGATTTCTTCCCTGCCTTCCAGGGTGTCATGGACTAATTGAACTAGTAAAGCAAATATGTGACTCAGTCAGATGCTGACCATGGTAGAGCAAGTACAGGTGACCATGGGGTACAGATAAAGGTGGGTTTTATTTTTTTTAATTTTAATTTTTTTGTAGCATGGAGAGACTGTGGGAGGTGGGGAAGCTTCAGAGTTAACTGGGAGAACAGTAAGAACTTTCAGGCAGAGGAAATGTAAAGGCTGAAGCTCTAGGGATGAAAAGCTGATTGTGCAAGGGTGAGCACGCATGAGAATAAAATCAGATGCCAGTGGGTTACTCTATTGGATGATGGGGGATGGATCTTTAATATGACCATATCATGAGAGACTGTGTGGATCTGGATAAAGATTCTTATCTGTTATATAAAGGCCAGGGGGATCCATGGGAGATTTTTAAGTAAGGCAGTAGCACTTACTTAACGAGTTGTACGTGTTTTAATGAGATCCCAGTAACACATTTATCCTGAGAGTCTACTAAGACAGCCATCTTGGAGGCAAGGCTGGCTAAATGGGTTGGATGTGATTGTTCTAATGAAAGGTTATATGTCTGTCAGGAGCACAGCAGTGGAGGTGCATGGGTGGATGGGCCCACGGTTCAGTGATGTGTGTGTGTGTGTGTGTGTGTGTGTGTGTGTGTGTGTGTGTGTGTATGTGTGTATGTATGTGTGTATTATGTATGTATGTATATGCATATATGTATTTGTATATATACATATATGCTAAATAAAGACTAGGTAGGAGAGATTGTGTAAGTCACTCCTCCATGGCTATCACAAATACCTAAGGAATATAACTTCATGGGAAGAATTATTTACTTTGGTTTATGGTTTCAGGCCACCATGGAGGGAAGGAAATCGTATTATAAAGCAAATCATCTCATGGCAAAGAGAAACCAGAGGGAGAGAAAATGCCTGAAAGCATGGGATTTCTCTATTTAAAAATTTTTTATCTGAGCCCTTAGCCTATGGGATGGTGCCGCCCATATTTATGCTAAGTCTGCTCTGCTTAGTTATCCCTAGAAACCCCCCCCACACACACACACACACTCAGGGGTATGCGCTATTAATCTCCTAGGTACTCCTCAACCCAATCCAACTGACCATGAAGATTAGCCATCAGAGAAGTAAAGGAGAAAAAGAGTCTAGAAGCCCCAGGTTCCTGTGCTGAGTGTCATTTACTTAAATCAGGAAAGGGACCACCTGAAGAGATGGTTTTGTACAGATTGAATCTGAGATGCTCATGAAATGTCTAGACATGGACATAAGGCTTAGAAGAGAGACAATATGACTCTTCCCTTGCCCTATTATTTCATTTACTTGCCTTCATAGCCATAGAGAGAAGAAAGAGAATGGTCACTACTAGATTTTAGAGCTAAATTGGAATTCTGCTCAGTTTCTGACATGCCTGCTTAGTGACTCAGGCAGGCTCTATCCTTCTTGTCATAGATGCTTAATTTCTGAAAGAGAGAAGACAAGCCTTGCATCCTGTCATATCTGGGTAGCTATAATGTAGTAACAGGTGGAGAAGATGAACCAGAAAGGGCTGCTAGCTTCAAGTTGTCCTGTGTTTGCATTCTAACAAGCCATTCAGCTCCCTTTCCTTCCTGAGAGCAGTAGGTAAAATCTTTACAAGTCAGGATCTGGGTGAATTTTAGGGAAGGTATTTTCTGTGCTTTACGGAAATAGCTTTGTGAACTATTAGGACTTGGAAAAGAAAAGGTAGAGTGTGTTTTACTGAGAGAGAAAGCATGGGAGGGAAGAGGAAGGAAAAACACAAGATGGTTGACCAGTCGAGGAAAGGAGAGGTAGGACAACTGCAGATGGTAAGAAAAATTACAGGCTGTGAGGGTGGGAGCAACTTTCAAAGATTCTGTGATGGTTGTAGGTAGGACTAAGGGGAACATTAAAAATTGGGTATATAATATTTGATTAGAAATTATTTGTACTTGTATGGACAAATGGGGCATAACGAATGAAAGAGTCAGAGAAGGAAGAGTGCTGTGAAGCAGTGGCGTCTGGTCATGACATGAATGTTGCACACCTGAGCTCAGAGCATCTGCGTTAGGTCAAGCTAGTTAAAAATTTCAGTACGGACTAGAGAGAGGAGTCCTACACATCACCCCTAGCCAAAGAGCTATTGGCAGTTGATGGCTGCCTTGGGAGGGAGACATACTTTTCTTTAAGAGAGGTGGCAATTGGTTGGCTGTCCATGCCCCAGTGGATGACTTCACAACCCTCCCAATATAGTCAGTATTTACTAGAGTCAATTGGATAAAACAAAACAAAACAGGATAACATGATGTTAAAAGGGAAATGTATTTGGAAGATCCCAGTGGCAATTGGAAAGAAGAAATGGGGAGCAGATATGTTCAAGATATAGTGTAAAAATGCATGACATTTTCAAACAATAAAAAAAATTAAATTTTTTCTCTAGCTCTGTTCTTCAAATAATCGGTAGTTAGCCATGCCCAAGAGTTCTTTATGTGTATGAAGTATTTCTTGTGACAAGTGCAAAGGGATTTGAGCTGGGGTTTTGTTGTTGTTCTTTGTTTGTTTGTTTTGTTTGGGGAATTTTTTGGATCAAAATTATATAGGATAGAGATGGAACATGTTCCATTAACATTAATTCTGCAGATACTGAATGTCAGAGTTGGGATGACTCTAGAAGGTTCTGTGCTTCCATGGATAGAATATCAGCTTAATCTGATCATAGTCACTAATTCATTCATTCATTCATTCATTCATTCATTCCATACTTTCTAGATGTATATTGTATGTCTGAGACACTGAGAATGTAGTTATAAACAAAATGGAGTTCTAGCTATTAGAGGGCATTCTTATTGAAACTAACAAAATGAATAGAGAAATATATGAGAATGCATTAGGCAGTAATAAAATTTATCAAGAAAAGTAAGCCAGAGTAAAGAAAGGGTGGCTCAGAAGTCTTCTTCCAGGAGGTGGTATTTGAACAAAGACATAGATTAAGTGACAGGAAAAATAAATCTAAGGAGTAACTTTGTACCATTTTGTTTATGACCTTGAGTAAAAGGACAGCCTCTTCTTGAAGGTTTTTTGTTTGTGTGCTTTGTCTGATGAATGCTGAGATGTCCATGTCTTGAGCTGGAAGTCAGGGTTCCAAGGGTTTATTTGAAAATATAAAATCCAAAGCCAGTGCTTGCCACTGCTTATGTATAATCCCAGTTATTCCTGCTGAGGCAGGAGGATCACAAGTTTAAGATCTTCTTGGGCTACAGAGTGAGTTAAAGCCTAACCTGCGCTGTTCTCCTAGACCGTGTCTCAATGTAAGGAGTAAATAATGGGGCTATAGTCAATTCAGTGGTTGAGCACTTGCCTAGCCTGCACCAAAAAGACACAAAGGACAAACCCAAGGTATTGTGGAAGACCCAGGCAAGAAGTTGAGGTTAATTTCACACTTTACTATGAGCTTGATTTGGACCATGCCCTGAAGTTAATTGTATGATCTTTCTGTAAGATTTATCAGGCATCAGCAGTTAAGTCAAAGCTGGACAATATATTAGAGTGTGACTGGTCAAACTCTGCTGAAGTGACCTGGGAGAACTGTCTTAATATAGACTATTTCCAGAAGCTCATGAATTCTGTATTATAGCAAGCCATCCCATGATTCTGCAATTGTCTTGCTGATAATACAGTCCCTGATGTATTTATCATCACAACTCAAGCAGAAAGACCTGATAAATCTTGGCTACACAAGGACTTGTCTACATTCATCTTGTAGTTCTCTGCTTAACCCTTCACCCACTGGCCAGTCCCTTTTGAAGAATTGCATAGAAATGCAACATCGTCTTCCCCTTTCATTAAATTTGTGTGTATTTAGTCTATTTTCTGGCTGCTGTGGCAGACATTATTGGTTGTCTATTTCTGCTGTACACACACATGTGTGTGCAAATGTGTGCATATGTATGTGTCTGTTTGTGTTTACATTTGAAGTAATCAGAGGTCAACTTCTAGTATGGCTCCTCAGGGAGCCATCTTATTTCCATCTTATTTTCTGAGCAGTGTTTTTCATTAACCTGGAGGTCTCTGATTTTTGTGGCCTGCCTCTACTTACCCAGTAGAAGCATTTGCCACAGGGCTTGCTATTATTACATGGCTTTAGACTCAGGTCCTTATGTTTGTATGGTAAATGCTTTTATCATCAGAGCTATCATCCCAGCTTTCTATTATTTTTCTTAGTGAGACTAAAATTAATATGAGATGCTATCTTGTCAGCCTCTCTTGCAGCAGGGCTATGCGTATCAATTACTTATTGCTGTCATAATGCTGGATTGCAAACCTCAGTGGTTTAATACAATAAGCATTTATTGAGCTCTGGAGTCATGCATTGATTTAGCTGGAGCTCAGCTGAGCAGTTCCACTGACCTGAGTTTTCTGGGTAATCTTACCTTCCTACTGATTATTATGGCTGTTATTATGAACAAATAATGGTTCTCTTCCTTCATCGGGTTCTTAAGAAGGTTTCTCCTGGGAATTTGTAAGAACTAACAGGTAGATACACACATGGTATTTTGAAGCTTTAGAGCACTGTCAGTTTGCCTCCATTCAATTGACCAGAGTAAGCTGCAAGTCCAGTCTAGATTAAAAGACTGTAGAACTGCTTCCTGTGTGTAGAGAAATATGAAGATTGGTTCTAAAGGGTGTAAATAAAGGGAGAAATTATGAGTTGGGACAATCATAAAATGAATTACCCATACAATATGATCTAATATTAGATAATGCAATGTTTTGCTTGAGCAGGCTAGCTTGTAGCCACAAAGGGCCAATCCTAATGGTTAAGATAACAGAAAGAGAATGATAATACAGAAGGGTAGGAGGAACTCAAGTTCTTGATGACACAGTGGGCTCTGTGAATCAACCCTGTAATCATCTTCTGGTGCATATCTTGTTATGTGAGACAATGCACTTCTCCCTCCATTGTTTAAATCACTTAAAGACTGGAGCTGTTCTGTGACTTGAGACAGAAAGTATTTATGTCTGCTCTGGGGATTCATTGGTTGAGGCATCCAATTGTATTGTTCTGCTCTATGAACAGATTACATACTGTGACAGATGCTGGGCTTCTTTGCTTCTCCAGACTCTTTTGCAACAAGGATATAGGTCTATAAATCAAAGGCTCATACTCTAGAGTTTGAATTAGAAGACAGCAATATGAAGAAGCAAGGGTTAGCCACCTAGGTAGTAATAGTTTTGATCGTAACAACCTGTGATTGCTTGATACCACCTTGGAAAAAGGAAAAAGGCTGAAAATCCAGAGATGCATTGATGGAAGTTCAGAGATAGAGATCACTTTGAGCAAGAAAAGATTTTTTTTATAAGAGTGAGCAAGGCTCTTCTGATGCTGAGCCAGCATCCTGCACCTCTCCAAATGCTTGGCAGCAGTTTCATACTGATGATGGAAAACAGATCACCAAATCTCATCTTAAATTCATCATCTTTCTTCAAGGACTGGTGTGAAGACACCCATTCTCAAGGCCTTTCTCATTCTTCCAGCATGTCTATAAGCTAAAATTTGCAGCTCAACTTAGTCTCTCCTTTTCGAGCAAGACTCTAGTGAGCATTTGGAGAAGACCGATTTTCTGATTCATGCCATGTAGTGCTTCTCTTCCTGTGTTAGCAGCTAGAGACAGAAAGAATATGGCAATATGTACAGATTGTTTCAGCCTATTTCTCATTTTGAGTCCTCAGAAAAGAACGTAGCCTGGCACTAACCTTGATATTAGCCCAACGAGACACAAGATTTTTAACCCACAGAACTATACATCTTTTGTTACTTAAGTCTTTAAATTGATGATCATTTTTAAGCCAGCTATAGCTGTTAGGATTCTGCTTCAGTCGGCTACCTGTGATGTCATTGCCTACCTGCCATGGGGCCATGGCCCTTGCTAGGGCTATATAAGGGGACAGTCTTACCTTGTCCCTTCCTCTCCACTCTCTCTCTACTCTTCCTCTTTCTCTCACTCTTCCCCTCTTTTCTGTCTCTTTCGGGGTACCCCTCTTCCTGTTCCTTCTCTCCCTATGCTCATTTAATAAACTCCTCTATAACATAATATCTGGCATCTGGTACCTTATTATATTATCTTCTTATCTTATTCTCATACATAAAAATAGCAACTAAATAGAATTCTTCTTACCCCATGCTGCAGGAAAATATCCTGTTTGCCTTAAAAGCACTATCTGACAGGAATAAACAGTTACTTGAGGATAGTCCCCAGTGGCAGGCTATCTTTGCACTTGTTCTACGTATTAGTTACCTAATGACTTGTATGTGTTACACCCAATATGTGGGTGAGTTCTAGAGGGTGAACACAATGTTGAGTCATGACTGGACTAGAATTATAGGTTGAGTTCTTTAAGATAAGAGGTTAATTGATGCCAATGCAAATTTTCGTGTGTGGTTCAAGTAAACTGAGTGGGGTACTTTTGAGTTCATGTTATCAGCAAAAGGATAAAATTATTTTATTTACGAAATGTCATTTGTGCTGTGAACTCAAGGGGTAGGGAGTTCAACTGGGAAGCCTAGACTTATGCCTTAGAAGTTTTCTTACCTCCTAGAAGTTTTTATAATTTTTCCATTTTTATTTTTCCTTTTTAGTATAAGACTGAGACACTGGGAAAAAACAATGCATCAGAATCTTTCCTATGTGTCTTAACTCATGCATCATTGATACACAGTCCTTTCAGCTATTACATCCCTGAATCTCCCTAGAATAGGCTTCCACCTTGCTAGCCTGAAAGGTAACCTTTTGTCATCCCTCAAGCCTCATTCAAATGCAATTGCCTCCTACTGGCTTTTACCATTACCCTACTCCTGGCAGAATAGTTGCCCTCTGTGATTGATTGATTGATCCATTTGTTTTCTACTATGTATATTATAGTTATTTATCTTCAAGCCTACACTCTAACTGCCTGGATTTATTTATCTCTGCAGCCCCAATGCCAGACAAACAATAAACATTTCACAAACCTTTGTTGACTAGAATAGAATTCAAGTGGCCACCGGTTATCAAGAATAATTTAATCTTTAACACCTGAGCAGACTTCAGTACTCACCTTGCCTCCTCTTACATTTTTCCCCTAGAGAAACTGAGACACAGAGGGTGGCTGTGACCTCCTCCAGAACCCTTGCAAAAGATTTAGGGCAGAGACTAGTGCTCCTAATAGATGGTCCAAATTTATAATGGACTATGGCCCTTGACTCAGTTTGTTTTGTGTATCTATTAGGATCACTAGAGAAAAGATTAAAGATATTATCTTTGGCGTACAATCTTCAAGCTTACTGTGAGCATTGACGTCCAACTGACAGAGAGACAAAGGAGAATTTATAGAAGATTTATTTATTGTATGAATTAGGTTTTTCATTTCTCTCTTTTAAATAATTTATTATTAAATGTGTGTGGGGAATTTTGTGGTGTTTTTTTTTTTTATGTGGGGTGGAGGTGCATGACATAGTGCTTAAGTAGAGGTCAGATCACAACATTGTAGAGTCGTTTATCTCCTTCTACCTTGCTGTGGGTTCTAGAACTCAGGTCAGCAAACTTGTGCATTAAGTTTGTTTACATATTGAGCTATCTGATAGGCCCAGAGATGGTGGACCTAAAACAAATTCTTCTGCCTTACTTTTTTTATCAGGACATTTTAACCAGCAACCAGAAAGAGAACTTAGATACGAAGTGAGATATCCAGTTTCTGGACATTGGTTAAAGCAGCCTAGAAGAACTGGTTCAGATATGAGCCCAGGAGAAATGGGGAATTAGCTTAACAAACAGCCATTCTCAGCTGATGCATCCTAGCTCCTCACACGGGTTTCCATTTCTATTGCCACACTATGTACACCAACCTGTGCTTAAACTTATGATCCTCCTGCCCCAACATCCTGAATGCTGGGATTGCAGGTATGTGTCCCCATGCCCATTTTAATTATTTACTTAATATATTATTTACTCAGCAGCTTCCAATAGGTCCTAGTGAACTTAAAAGTATATCATCAAGTGTTGAAACTATTATTTCTTGTTATTATATTAATGATAGAGGAAGAAGTGGCAGACAGGAACTAACATGAGTTACTTTTACATGGCTAACCCCAAACACATCTTGCCAGGCAATTTGTTCTTTATCTTTAAACCTATGAGTGTTTCAAGGGGAATTTAATCCCTGTGTTTCTGATTCATTTGCACTTAACTCATCAAAATGTTGCTTTGTAAGGTGCGTTTGATGTACAAGGCGGCTCATAAGCCTTTTCATTAGCTTTTCAAATGCCTTTTCTCTTTGAAGCCAAAGTTTGTGCTCTTCCAGTGCTAAATAAGGCTCAAATCGGCAAAGTCTTCAGTTACCTTCTACCCCAGAGGCACAAATTAAGGTGGTTTGTAGAGATCAGCCATAGAAAATACATCTTCTTCGCCAGTGCATGGTGGGTGTCCTTGTGGAGAGAGCACATGACCATCACTCTGGGTCCTCACGTTTTGCCTTATTGCCTTCAAAGCCAGTGTTCTTTACTTAAAGTTTTCTTACTGATTCTTCAGTTCTTGGGGGTCCATCACTCTGAAACTCCTTGACCATTCTCAAAATCACCAAGCAGTCATCCCTTGGTATCTACAGAGTGCTATTCCAGGGATTTACATGGGTACCCAAATTAATTATCAAGTCCATCATATAAAGTGGTTTGGGTTGTAACCTTAGACCATTCCCCTCATGATATGAATCATTAATAGATGATTTATAAAACTTAATACAGTGGGAATGCTGTAGAAATTGCTTAGAGAATAATGGCAAGGGACAAAACAGTTTATATAAGTTCAATATAGATTGAACCAATATTTTTGATCCATCCTTGGTAAAAATTGCATGTGTCTCTATGGGCAGGAGGGCTGACTACTCCTCTCTCCATTTTCCCCTATATTCTGCCTCGGCCTTAATAATTAATGTCAATTAAGTACTTACATTTACCAGACACTCTTCTAACTTCCTCACATCTGACTGTTTCTTTAGTCCTTCTAGGGGAAATGTTATTTCAACTTCTTTACAGATGAAGAAACCAAAGACCAGAGTAGATAACTAAGTTTTCCAAGCTCCCACAGCAAAAGAGCTGGTATAGTCTTTAAAGAGGCTTATGCCACTTCAACATGGCACACATCAAGCTATCTGCAAGGAGATGCTGGTCTTCTCAGTGTCCATTCTGGCTATCAGAGAGTCTGGTCCAGTGCGTCTCCCCCAAACCATAGGAAAGGGCTGAGGATACAGCATTGAGTAGCTCCAAACTAAGGCCTGCCTCTGTCTTTTGGTTTGCTGAAATGTGGGTATTTAAGTCTTATGTGCCAGTGTTTCTTCACAGCCAAATAGAGACAATGATGGTAAGTATATTGTTGGCCTGGGCTATATTTTGATGGTATATATAAAGGGATGTGTGAAAGGAGAGCCAGATGTCCGATCTAACAGGAGTAGGAATCTGAGATTGAGTCCTGCACAGTGAGACATAGTGGGGAAGACTAAACATCTCATGTTTCGGTGTAAACATCAGCAGCACGGGGTGGTGGTAGCAGAAAACAGAGAAGAGCCCTGAGGTATCCATGGCACATACATGCTGTGTGACAGGAAGCATAGGAAGAATAGTGTCAGCTATACAGAGCCCAGAATAACCTGGAAAGTCTCAAGCAGAGGTTGCCTAGATTATGGTGGCCTATGAGCATGCGTATGAGGGGTTTTTCTAAATTGGGTTAAGTGAAGTGGGAACGTCTCAACCTGAACGTGGGTGTCACTAATTCCTGGGCTGGGTTCGGAGCTGTGTAAGAAAGAACATCGAGAGCTGAGTAAGAGACCTGAATGCACCCATTTCTCTCTTCTCTTGACTGTGGATGAGACATGACTAGCTGCCTTGATTTCCCTGCAGTAATAGACTGTAGGCTGGAATTGTGAGCTAAAATAATCTCTTTCTCTCCTAAGCTGATTTTTGTGGGGGTTTTCTCTCACATTAGCAGAGATGAAACTAAGACAGGGCAAAAGCCACTTCTGTCCATCTGTAGCCATTATTAGAGGGTG
Source organism: Acomys russatus (assembly GCF_903995435.1). Classification (NCBI taxonomy): domain Eukaryota; kingdom Metazoa; phylum Chordata; class Mammalia; order Rodentia; family Muridae; genus Acomys; species Acomys russatus. Next base: position 77,460,453 of record NC_067138.1, on the reverse strand, counting down.
GTGCCTAGAAAGGGCCGAGCCTGTTCTGTGCACTGCACATCAATTGTGGCAAGAACTGAAGCCATTTTTAGGATTCTGCTTGGTGATTTTTACTTGTAATGCACTTGTATGATTATAAAACATATTCAGCATTGCCAATTTAGCAAATTTAGAGAAGATTGAGGAAGAAAAAAAAAGATTATACATAATTGTATAACCACTTCATAATAGCTTGGCATACTTCCTCTTCCCCACTGTCTCTCTATATTCATATTACAGATGTGAATTAGGATTTCTTGGCCCCTTGAGATCTGGATACATTTGGCTCAGATTCTCATTTTATACTCGTTGAAGTCCAGAATTCTCAACACTTCTGTAGCTGTCTTGGGAGTTCTTATTTTATTGCCACCTCTAGCTTGATTTCTCGTCCCTCACACTTTCTTGCTCTTGTAGCTGCTTTTTGCTCTAGATATCTGAAAAACTGTCAGGCATGGACAGGTTGGATCTTTCTTCTGGCTTTCCATACTAAGGCAACTCTATTTATTCATCTATCAATCTATCAATCTATCTATCTATCTATCTATCTATCTATCTATCTATCACCTATCTATCATGTATCATCAATTTATCTATCCATCAATTATTTATCTATGTATCATCTATCTATCCAACCATCAATCATCTATCTATCTATCTATCTATCTATCTATCTATCTATCTATTTATCTATCGATATCTATATATCATCAATCTATCTATCTATGGAGTGAGGAAGTGATTGATGGAGAGAAGTCTCAATGTAGTATACACAACAAAACATCCAAACAAACAACTGGCAAACCTACTCCACTCCTACTTGTTCCAATTAAATTTTTTGGCCGCATTAGCATTTTTGATTTATGATGGTGATGATATATATGATAATGAGATCACGTGGAAAGTGAACTGGGCGCATACCAGCACAGGCTCTGTTTTGAGTACTGTTGGAATCCACAGAGGAAGAATTGCTATTGCTGTTTATTTACAATGAAGAAATTAAATAGCAGGGTGCCTAGGCAAATAATTCAAGGTCACTGAGTATTCGAATCTAGATTCAAACCCGGGCCTATTGATAACATTTATTAGGCAAGCACATGTTATTTGACAAATATTTTTTAAATGATTTACTGCATCCCTTTTCAGCTGCAGGAGGTCGTCATCATTATCTTTATTTTGTGGACAAGGAGACTGATGGATGTTCCCTGATTTAAGTAATCTGTTCAAGGTCACTTTTAAATTAGGTCTGTTTGGTCTTCATATTCAGTCTCCTTCTGCAGTTCATAGCTGTATGGTATCATCCAATTCAAAAGGCAATTGTTAAACACATATTCTCTCCCTGTACCCACATTTAAACATCACACACACTGGCAAGTGCCACTCTACTGATAATGTGTGGCAGATGACGTTTGCCCATAAGGAACTGTGACACTAACGCTATTATGTTAGGAGTACAGAGACACCAGTAAGTTTTTGAGTGCTTGTGTTACAGTAGTCTACTCTGGGTCTCCAGCGAGAGTTTTCCTTTCTGTTGATTTGCTTTGCCTCACAGTTATTTCAGTGTGATTTCCCCTAGTGCCCCAGCCTCCTTCAGCTCTCATTTAGAGTTCCCTCCTAGATGCAGCCATTTAAATGCATATCAGCAGCAATTGAACCCACCAGATTTCCTCTCCGATTAGCTGGGAAGATGGTCCTGTTAGTTATCTTTGAGCTGAGTGAAGAATCTGGCAGGCTGGGAAAATTGCTTTGTTACATGACCTGATTTTGGCAGTGTAGGCATAGAGGTGACTTACATGAGTCCGCATGTTGGTGAGAAGGGGACTAGGATGATTATGGATGGGAACTTACTATGGGAGGTATGTGATTAGAGGTTACAGAATCAAATAGAGCTCTGTATCTGTATGTGTGTGTGGGTGCTTCACAAAGAGTGCATGGACAGTGTATTTACAACACAAGACTAGCATTGCAGAAGGGTGCATGAAGTGCACTTTACCTATGAATGGAAATGTACATATATGGTTGCAGTCGGCCTTAAACTGTGTAGGTGGGTGGATTTGTATACAGTTAAAGTCTTTCAGAAAGGCACATCACCGCTTAACACAAAGGCTCTCATGTTAGCTTTTCATTGTGATAAAATGCCTAAGATAAATGGTTTAAGGGAGGAAGGATTTCTTTTGGCTCATGACATTAGAGGTTTTACTGATTTGAGGTAGAAAAAAGCTGCTTACCTCACCACAGCTAGGAATAGAAAACAGAGAGTAAAGAACCAGGGAAAGATATAGCCCTCAAGAACACAAGTCTAGTGACCCATTTCTTTCAATTAGAGCTCACCAGTTAAGAGTTCTCCCATCTCACAAGAAAATTTGCTCAACCTTGTTCATAGCAGCCTTATTCATAATAGTCAGAACATGAAAACATCCTAAGTGTCCCTCAGTAGAAGAGTGAATGAAGAAACTGGTACATTTACACTATGGAATACTACTCAGTTATTAAAAACAAGGAATTCCTGAAATTTGTGGACAAATGGATTGAACTAGAAATGATCATAATGAGAGAGTTAACCCAAAAGCAGAAAGAGTCAAATGGTATATACTCACTTATATCTAGACACTAGCCCAAGGGGCATGTCCGATGAAAGTCTTCACTTACCAGGAAAGGGGGACAAAGGAGAGGACATCCTATTGAGACCTTAGGTGAGAGAAGCATGGGAGAATGGGGAAATAGAAGGATCCATAGGGTCCTAGAAACCTACAAGAAGAACATTATGATGGGCAGATCTGGTCCCAGGAGTCCTGCTCAAACTGTGGTACCAGCCAAGGATAAGATGTGCAGTAAACTCCGAACCCCTAGCCAGATCTAGCCAATGGACAGGACATTCTTCACAGTTGAGTGGAGAGTAGGGTCTTACTTTCACATGAACTTTGGTGCCCCATATTTGGCCACATCCCCTGGATGAGGAGACCTGGTGGCACTCAGAGGAAGGATAGCATGCTACCAAGAAGAGACTTGATACTCTATGAGCATATACTGGGGGAAGAGATTCCACTCATTCACGGTCATAGGGGAGAGGAGTAAGGGGAAATGGGAGGGTGGGAGGAATGGGAAGATACAAGGGAGGGGATAACAATTGAAATGTAATATTAATAAATTCATAAAATACATATAAAAAAAGAGTTCTCCCATCTCTGCAAATTACACAACCAGCTTTGGAGCAAGTCCTCAATCCATGACCCTGTGAAGAATTCTTCATATTCAGTCTGTTCTCCAGCACTTAGGTTCAGGAAATCACACTTATCCAGCTGTGGGGCCATGAGGCTGGGGCTTGCTTCCTAACATAGAAAGCAAACAATGAGGGATTTGAGGCAGACGAGAACAGAATTGATACGATTTCATCTGGGCATGATGTTTCTTTTTCCTACTTCACAAGTCAGATCTAGTCTTTGCACATTCAATAGACAGGAATAGATAAAGGAGCAGTGTGGCCAGGACTTACACTAATTGCATTCACTTCACTGGGAGGAAAGATCAGGGCCAGGAAGGTATATTTTCTATTGGCATGTGCTATTAGCATACAGGCAAATGAGTTGGTTTGCCTATAGGGACCTAGCAATTGCTTACATCATCACCAGGCACCACCACTAGGTGTGACAGATGTATGCAGTCCATGAAAGGATAATCCACCACCCTCAGTTCTCTCTGCTTTCTCTGTTCTAGGTTTCATCTGTTCTCTCTGTTCCTATGGTTTCTCTTTCTGTCTGTCTGTCTGTCCCTGTTTCTGTCTCTGTCTTTCTCTGTCTCTCTGTTCACTCTATTCCAGGTTTCATCTGTTCTCTCTTTTCCTATGGTTTCTTTTTCTGTCTGTCTGTCTCTGTCTCTGTCTCTCTGTCTTTCTCTGTCTCTCTCTCTCTGTATCTCTGTCTCTGTCTCTGTCTCTCTCTCTCTCTTCTTTCTGTCTTCTCTTTGTCCCCCACCTCTCTTTGCCCTCATGGCTGGTTTGCTGCCTCTACCTTCTCTCTCTTCCCCAATAAATCTCCTGAAACTAGATCTGTTGCATGGAATAATTCTTCAGGGGTATACCTTGTCAGGAGATCACCACCATGATACACCTACATTGCATCATTATATATCATAACACGTGCAGGCCCTGTATTGTGTCAGTGTAAACTTCCTATTGCTAGCCCAGGATCAGCTCAGTACCTGAGCTCTTGCAGGGTTCTATCACTGTGGATGGTAGAAAAGAGTGGATTGTTGCTCCTGTTGTAGGAATGTAGAGATTAGATAGACAGGTAATCAAGTGACATGAAATATGGTGTCTGGGTCACGGATGTGTGATCAAACCTCCTCAAGTGTAAATATTTGGAAAGTTCAAGGGATATCTAAGAGGTTTTGCCTACGTGAATAAGGCTTAGAAATGGGCACAGACAGAGAGTATGTGCTGGCCAAAGGTAAGTGTGTGTGTGTGTGTGTGTGTGTGTGTGTGTGTGTGTGTGTGTGTGTGTGTGTGTGTGATTAGTTTGCGAGACTGAGAAATATACATAGGGAAGGAGATTGTTCAAGAGATCGACAAGAAGATAGAAAGAAAGAGGAAACAGAGCTAGATCCAAAGAGATATATTAACAGACACAGACAAATATTACATATAAGTCAAAGGAGGTAATTTCTTTTCTGTCACTCATGCAGGTCTTCTTCCTCTTTCTGATCTACTTTTTTCCTTTCCTGTGGCATCCTCAATATCTACTAGCAATATCCCCACGTGCATACAAGGTGCTTACCTTCACACACACCTGTACTGGGCTGTAAGGGTGTACACAGCTGACATTCCAGGAGTGCCTTCCATGTACCAGGCTGCTCTCTGCACAACACCCTGGACCAGACCATTCCATCTGAGGAGGCCAGGAGTGTGAGTCTGTAGTGTAAGAAGCGGAGTCTGAGACTCAGAGCGATGAAGTGTCTCAGTCATTGGCTACTGAATTGTAAGAGCTAAATGTGAGGGTCTGGTCTCTCAGAACCTCTATATAGACCTCATGTCACACTACCAGCAGTGACAAGGCGTAGGTGAGGGGACCAGGAACCCTATCCAGTCAGTGCTGGAAAGCCCAGCTACCCATGGCCTAAGGCAGATAATCCATGATGAGGTTTGCAGGTTGAAGCAAGGTGCCCCCTCACTGCCTGCTGGCCCCCAGCAGCATAATCAGCACATTAGCAAGTCACCCAAGGTGCAGAATCACCTTTCCTGACAGGTTGTCAGAGGCTGGCCTAGAGGTGGGCAAGGAGGCAGGAATGGGAAAGGAGCCAACTGTAGGCTTGGCTCAATCCATAATTTAATACCAATGTGATGTCTTCGATCAGTTTCATTGCTCCTGCACGTTTTATGAAACTTTCTCCCCTTACTTTATTTTAAAATAACCGAGACTTTACCAAAAGAGGCAGCTGGAGGTCAAATCCCAGGTACTGGGGTCGGCAGAACTGCCTTTGCCTCCCGCTGGCTACACAGAAATGAAGCTTTGTGGTCAAGGGCTTACCATCCACCACCCTGACTCTATAGTGGTGAAAGTTAAGGCAAGGCTAAAGTTCCTGTCATCCCAGACTTATAGTTAAGAAAACACATTGCTGTGGAAAAACAGAATATAGCTTTAGTGTATGAAAACTGATGTGTTCTTCTGAAGCTCATTATGAGCCAGGTGACAATACCAAGTCACTGGTACTTACTGCAGTGGCCTCAGTCCTAGGTAAAACAGTGGCTAGGTGATGTCCATGAGCCAAAAGCAATGATTAAATTACATCAGAGCCTTTAGAATCCTTCCTGGAACGTGGTAAACAAGACGGACGAAGAAAGACAAAGACACCAGCCAGTTGGTGGTTTCTGTTCTTACAGCAAGTCCTTGCTGCATGCTGCTTGTCTGGAGATGAGGTTTTAACTCCCAAGAATTAATCCACCAGTTCCTGTAAAACAGCCCTGAATCTAAAGTACAAGATCCCACTCTGGTGGTCAGGCTCCAGGGAGCCTACCTGTTTTCTTTGTACTAGGCGGCAGAGATGGAGCCATGGCACCTGGGAGCTACCTGGCTGGGAGAGCTATGTCCAGAAGATGAAATTGTCCTTAAGGTAAAGAGAACCTGGCTTTCTGCAGGATACTGGACTTTGGTTGCAGTGAGTACCCAGACTCCATGAAGGAGTAAGTGGAGGGCTCATCCTCAAAAGGATTCCTTCCGCGGCACTTAGAAACCTCCTAAGGGAGTCCGGAAAGTGGGCCATCACAAAAGCTACTGCTCAGATCACTGACATACATATCCCACATGCTGAAAGTCCCAGTCGTGGGCAAGTGAGGCTGGGGACACCAATACACTTGCTCTCTTTTCTTCAGTATGCAGCTGATAGACATCAAACTGTACTTGTGCGCAGCCTTACCTCCCATCTGTACATCTCTCCAGACAGGATGTAACAGCTTAAGTTCTTGGTGTGACGTGGGTACCCTCTTCACTTTGGTTGTTCTATAGGCCCTTGAATGTGGCCCATCCAATGGGGAGGAGGAACAGCAGTAGCTCAAAGCAAGATTCAAGGCAGAGAAGATATCATTTGCTCTAGGAGGCAGACATTATACTAGTTGTCGTCACCAATGCTCCTGGAAAGATTTCCTGGCAAGCTCAGGAATCATCTCCAAGGGTACTCAGTGCCTATCAAGTATCTGCTGTCATTGTAAAGTTCTCCGGAAGCCCGGCATTCACTCTGATCCTTCTCTCCACTGTTCTCTTATTGACACTGATCTCTCTTGAGTCAAGAAAGACGAAGAGTAGCCCCTAAGCTGCAAGGCTCAGGACAGGTTTACCTCTACCAGCACTTGATATATTCAGTTTCCAAAGCATCAGGCTTTCCCATGGCCCTTGCTAGTTTTCTTCCACCTAGTTAAAGGGTGCACCCCCATCCCCATTCTCTTATTGTAATTACAAATCCCAGGCCATTACACAAGAGGAAACATATCTCTCGCATTTCTCCTTCACTTGTAATAAGAAAGTAGAAACTGGATATGTGGGAAGGTCTGTCCAAGTCTTTGGCACCTGTCTGTGGAATAGCTAAGACCACAAGCTGGATCTCTTAATTTCACTAAGAGAAACCAAAGGTGCTGGAGAGGTTATTTGAAGTCAGGATTTTATATATAAAAATTAAAGACAGATGATAAAATACAAGGTCCCAGGCAGCAGGTGTTATGTTATACAGTTTATTAGATGAGCATGGGGGGAGAAGGAACGGGGAGAAGAGGGTACCCCAGAGAGAGAAAGAGAGGAGGGCGAGGACAGGTAAAGAGGTAGAGAAGTAGAGAGAGAGCACCAAGTGGAGGGTGTCTTTTATATGGCCCAAGGCAGGGCCACACCCCTGTGGCAGGTAAGCAGTGATATCACAGGTAGGCAGACTGAAGCCAAATCTTAACACAGGATACACCCAGGTAACCATTCCAGTTTCTCTCCCCTCCGTTGTCCTTCTTCTTCTTCCTTTCATTTTCATCCCCTCTGATTGCTACTGTCTTTATCCTCTCACAGCAACAGTGATATAAATTGCAACATGTCATTTATTGAGAACTCACTATATTTTAAATATTGCATTAAATTCTTTCATTCATTTTAATGTCCTCCCCAGTGATCCCATAACACAGAGCATTTTGCCCATTTTAGAGGCAAGAAAAGTCACATTTAGAAAAGTGAAAAAACAACAAATATTAAAGGATCGAACCCCAGGTGGTATGGTCAGCAAAGCATGTCAGTCTGGACAGGCTTTAGCCACTTGGAAGGCATGCTGCTTTGAGAAGACTTTGCAATGTTGAACTAGCAAGCTATCTACCTACCCATTCTTCTTCTTCTTCTTCTTCTTCTTCTTCTTCTTCTTCTTCTTCTTCTTCTTCTTCTTCTTCTTCTTCTTCTCCTCCTCCTCCTCCTCCTCCTCCTCCTCCTCCTCCTCCTCCTCCTCCTCCTCCTCCTTCTGGTTTTTCAAAACAGGGTTTCCCTGTGTAGCCTTGGCTGCCCTGGACTCTTTGTACACCAGGCTGGCCTCATGCTCACAGTGATCTGCCCGCCTCTGCCTCCCAAGTGCTGGGATTAAACTACCCATGCTTCTTCGCTGCAAGCCACTTCACTATGTTTAGAGTGAGGCTCTTCTTCACATGGGGTCTTCTCTGCCTCAGTGTATTAATGGGAGGTTCTAATGAAGATTAAGTAGAAAGAACTAGACTTTACAGTTTGGTGAGGATGGCAGGCCACAGCATTTCTCTATTTATTACATTACATGCTCATCTTAGTGCCTGTCATGTATACAGCAGGTGGCTAGTAGAGACTTAAAGAATAGTCACCATTATTCTTGCTAGCATTCTATTCCCTAAAGACATGAGGCTCTTACCTAGAGAAACAGGACTGGGAAATATCTCAATTGGTGTAGTGCTGATCATATTGGCAGAGGGGCCTGAGTTTGATTCCCAGAACCCAAATTGAAAAGCCAGGTATAGCTATGAATTATTGTAATTCCAGTAGTGGGAATGGAGAGACTGGCAGATCCCTTGGTCTGGCTGATCAGTCATCTTAGCCAAACTGCTACACAGGACTCTCATTTTGGAAAACTAGATAGAAGGTGCCTGAGTGACAATAGCCAAGGTTGTTCTCTGCCCTGACTATGCACATTGATTTATGTACTGGTATACTTATATGCACCTCCTCCATTACACACACACACACACACACACACACACAGGCACACAGGCACACACACACAGGCACACACACACACTGGCATGCATGGGGGGAGAAAGAGAAAGAGAGAGAGAGAGAGAGAGAGAGAGAGAGAGAGAGAGAGAGAGAGAGAGAGAGAGAGAGAGAGAGAGAGAGAGAGAGCCTTCTGCATCTTTTTGCCCTGTCCCATTGCCTGTGAGAGCAGTCTGGGGTCTGAAGCTAGTATGTCTCTGTCCTTGTGGCCTCCCAGACTCATCCTCCTCTGGAGGTTATCAGTGAATACTTAGGGGGGAAAAAGCCTGGAACTGTGGGGAGAGAGGGAGGCAAATTGTCCCTTCAAAGCATTTTCTTTTGCCTTTTTATTTTTTAATTTCATTTTTTTTTTATCCAAAGAGCTCCAGAGCTGAAATAATTTATTTTGGATTTGAATAGGATGCGATAAGCCGAAGAAGGGGCAGCCGGGTGGACACGGTGGAGGCATTAGGTTTTAAATTAGTCATTTGATGCTGGTTTGGGGGGCCAGAGCAAGGGCTTTGGCTGGCAGTGTGGCGCCGGGCCCTTCACTGGCTGCAGCAGTGGTCTGGGTGGGAGAACACAGAGGGATACCAGTGTGGATACTGTAAAAGATTTGGGGTGAGACATTCTGAGACTGCCTTCCTGGCTTCATTTTTAGGATTTTTCATGGGTCTCTTGCTCACTTCTCTGTGTCTCTCTGCCTGAGGCTTTGGGTGAGGTCCCTTTCTTTTCTTGTGTAAAATGGGAACATTCTTTTTTTTTTTTTTTTTTTCTTAGCAGCATCAGAGTGAGGACAGGCACATAAATAAGAGGATGACGGCCAACAAGCTATGCAGTCCTGTTGCACTTAATGACAAGGATAAGATCTGAGAATATGTTTAGTATGATCTTTGTCATGTAAACACTACCCAGAGTTATTGATACAAACTAAGAATGCTGTGACACCATTAGGCAGCACCACTGGCGGCACCACTGTCACAAATGTGGTGCTATTGACCAGAACATAGTTATGTAATACATGACTGTATTTTTTGAAATTGCTATTTACAAAACCAGAGAACAAGCAGCATTTAGCCCTCAGGGTGTGAGTTTGCAGACTCATTGGAAGAGTTAAGTAGGACCACATGTGTGAGTCCTGCCCTGTCAGAAGCTCCTTCATGTTAAGTCTCCTCCTCAACTCAGTCTCCTTGATCTAAACCTGCTAAATCCCAGCCTGATGCGGATGTTACCTATCTTCTTAGAAGCCCGAGAGGCTCCCTGCTGTGTGCATAAGGATACCTAAATACCTTTTTGTGATGCTCAAGCATTACACCCTCTGTTCTCACTAATCATATTATCCTCTGCACCAAATAGTTCCCTTATCCATCCAAGGATAAGCCTGCAGGGATTTTTGGTCCTTTGAGTATGCTATGGAGTTCTTTTTTCCTTTCTGCACCCCTCTGTGAAGCTGTGAGATCCTGTAGAACCCTCTCAGGAGGTCCCTCACCTGGTAAGCCTCCTCTGATCCCTGGCAGAACCAGGGAGTAGTCTGTCCCTCTCATTTAAGCTTATTCTGAAAAGCTGGAACTTCATGTCCTAGAACTTGGCCCTGGGTGTCCTAACTGGGAACAGAGAGCAAAGACCATGGCCATCTAAGCCTTCTAGAGGCCACTTCCTGGGAGCTTTCATTTGACTTTGCCTTAGAGAGGATTGGGTTTGTTCTATAGAAAACTGTACTTAGGCTAAATGGAGGGTAGGGCTTGCCTATAATCCCATCTACTTATAAGGCAGAGATGGAAAGATTTAGAGTTTCTGTCCAGCCTGGGCTACATAGGGAGGCCTTGCCACAAACAAACCCAGATAAGGTTGGGTCTTTTATGCCATCCTATTCTACAAAGAGGAAGGGTGTGAAGTATGTAGGATAGAATAAGAACTTTGCTGGTAGGGGAATGTGTTTATAGTTGTGTTTCAATAATAATAATAATAATTAATAATAATAAAATTTGTTAGTTGTCACTCAAAACAATGGCATTCGTTATGGCATTTTCTTGCATATTCTTGTACTTGGCTCAAATCTGCCATCCCTCAGCCAGCTCCCCTCTCCTGGTGTTCTTCCTCTCATCTCTATCATAGAAATGGTAATCCTTTTGTTACTTACTATTTTTCTAGTTGGTTGATCTAGAGCAAATTGCTTTACTTCTGCAAATTCATTTTCTTATCTTTCAATGAGGCAAATGCCTATGTCACAGAACTGTCATGAGGATATTAAAAATAATAATTGTAGCCATAGTGACAAATGCTTATTGAGTCCTGTCAGGATCCAGGAACTATGCTAGGTGCTTTACAAATGTTCCTTCATTTGACCTTTACAGTGGCCTTGGAAATGAGTTCTACTTATCCCCAGCTTCAGATGGAAACACTGAGGCTCACAAATGCTCTTAGCAAGTAACCTGAGTATGAACAATCCCCTTCTAATGTCATTTCTGTTGTTGTTAATAAAATGTCCTGATAATGAACAATTTAGGGGAGAAAGGGCCTATTTTATTTCACAATTCCAGAATATAGTCCACTGCTGTAGCATAGTCATAGTGGTAGAAACTTGACATACCTGATCACATGACATCCCACAGTCAAGTACAAAGAGAAATGAATGTGTGAATGCTCACTTGTGCTCAGATCAAGTTCTCCACTCCTAAAGTTCAGGACCCACTGCCTAGGGAATGTCATATCCCATAGTGGTATGAGCCTTTGACATCAATAATTTAAGACAGTCTCCTACAGACATGCCACAAAGCAATACAATGAAGGCAGTCCCTCATTGAGACTTTATTTCCTATCACTTCTAGATTGTAGCAAGTTGGCAGTTAAAGCTAACCCTCAGAAGCCCTTTGATCTTTTACACTATGAATTCGTGGACTAAGAGTGAAAGCTTAGGGCTTGACACACAGTAGGTACTTAAGAAATGCCACATTCTTCCTTATCTTTGTGAAATTGTGTAGACCATATGGGATGGCTGTACTTGGCTCATTTGGGGCTATGTCTGGCTTCTAAAGTGTTTCATTTCCTTCTTATTATCTTGCTAGGAGAGTATGGAACATCTGGATATCCTGGGGGTGGGGCTGAAGTGGAGACACTATGGAGAGGAAGCACAGTGCTTTGCTCAATCTCACCTGGACCCATTAACCAGATGGAACTTGGAAATGAATCTGAAAGTGCAATGAGGATGACTTGAGAAAGAGATAAACACCTGGTGGGAAAGATCTCCATTTTCTTTTTAGAGCCATTACATTTACAGTAACTCATGAACTCAGTACAAACCCAATTAAGCTCAAATAGAGATGCCTAAGTTAAAGAGAACATGTACAGGGAGAGGCTTTGAGTTGGTTGGAAAAGCAAGCACTGAGATATAGTGAGTCTCGATGGAAAGATGGTTGGACCTGACACAGAGTGAGCACATAAGCAGGTTTTCCATCTGGATCATAAGACTCCAAAGTTTATTCACCTCATTGATTCCTAATTTGCATTAACATTAGTGGGACTCTGCTGCTTAAAGAACATAAAAGTTTTGTCTCTGACAGGCAAGGATTCACACCTTTCCTCTTTTGTTATTTATGTTTGTGATTTGTTTTGTCTGAGTTTTGATTTCTTGCCAGCAAAATGGGAACATCTACCTTCCTCATGTGCATCTGAAATGAAATAATGGCCCATGATATCCTTCTAGGGAAATGGTAGATGTTCAGGAAGTGACAACTCTTGTAATTTGGTCTATATTAGACAGAAAGGGTACCTTCTTCCTCTGCCCTCATTGCTCTTTTTTCTTTTTCTTTTTTTCCTTTTCCTTTCCTCATACTCTGTACTGTTAAAATTGACCTCTGAATCTGGTTCCAGTCACTTGACCTCCAGTGACTAGAAGGACATTGACAAATGTGACATATTCAGAGTCTTGGTAAAATAGTGTATAATGTAGCTTTCCCACTTTTCTGATTCTTTGATTTCCCGGAGGCCCTTCCCAGATGGGGCTGCCACAGGACTGGAAGCATGCTGGTGTGGCTGAGATACCACAGTCTTCCCTGCCAGGGCCCTTCTAGACCACATGACTCCCAGCCAATGCCCAGATAAGTGGAAATGTCAGCCCTGGTAAAGAGAGATGCCCAATCAGGATTCAGATTCATGAACCAAAGCATAGATGCTTATTGTTTTATGATTCTGAGTCTGGAGGTGGCCTGTTATGCAATTTAATGTAGCATGATAGACTGCCTATCCATGTTGTAGATACTTTTCAGAATTAGTTCAAATTCCTACTCCTAGCCAAGTTATGGAACCAACCTAAGAGTTTACCAGTGATGGATGAACAGATCAAGAAAATATATACACATATACACACAATGGGTTATTATTTGGCCTTTTTAATAAAGAGAGAGTGTTATTTGTAACAACATAGGTGAACCTGAGAAGCAGTATGCTGTATGAAATAAGCCAGAAACAGAACAACAAATACTGCGTGACCTTCCTCACATGGGAACTCTGAAAAAAATATCAAATTTCTAAAAGCAAAGGCGAGAGTTGGAGCTGCCTGGGAGAGGTTGGGGGAGGGGGAGAAATGGAGAGAAGTGGGTAGAAAAGGTGCAATGTTTCACTCAGACAGAAGAAATAACTTCTGGATACCTTTTTCACAGCCTGGCCACTGTTGATTATACCTAATACTGTATTGTACACTTGAAAATTGTTACAAGAATAGACCTTAAATGTTCTCATGACACTAACACCTGCACAAAGAAAACTATGGTTGGTGATGGATGTGTTATGAGATTGTAGTAATCATTTCAGTGCCTGCACATACCATGACAGTGGATACCTTAACTATCTACGAAATAGTATATATTCACTTGTCAATTATAACTTTATAAAACTCGGGGCGGGGGTCATCCCCATTTCTCTGGGAAGTATTTTGGAGACAATTTTCTGGATGATCCGCTCCCCAAGGAGGCTTTTCAAAGTTCAGTGTTTCGTATCGTGTACAGAAGCTTTGGCTAGATCTGTGAGGCTGCGCAGCAGGGATGGTTAGAACCATGGCTTGCTAGGTTGTAGGACACAGAGAGAAGATTGTTTTCTTTGGCTTATTGCCAGACAATCTCAAGACAGTAGACTAGAAAGGCATGCAAATGAGCCTGGAAGCAAACTGTGGCTAAAGACAAGCTGTGGGACAATCACAGAGGATACATGAAATTGTTGGTGCCTACAGAAGTGGCACTTCCTAATGCTGTGACCCTTTAATACAATTTTTCATGTTTTGGTGACTGCCCCCCAACCAGAAAAGTATTTTGTTTGTTTGTTTTGTTTTTAAAGATTTATTTATTGTGTATACAATATTTTGCCTGTATGTGTGCATGCACTCCAGAAGAAGGCACCAGATCTCATTATAGATGGTTGTGAGCCACCATGTGGTTGCCGGGAATTGAACTCAGGACCTTTTAAAGAACAGCCAGTGCTCTTAACCTCTGAGCCAACTCCCCAGTCCCCCAGAAAAGTATTTTTATTGCTACTTCATAACCACAATGTTGTTATGAACTATAAATTGAATATCTGATGTGTAGGATAACTGACATGCTACCCCTGTGAAAGAATTACTTGACCTGCAAAGGGGTTGCAACCCAGAGGCTGAGAACTATTGATCTACAGGAAGCTTCCATTCAGTGCTAAGTTGTTGCTGGTATGGATGGCTCTAAGTGCAGTGGTTTAGCCAGTGGATGTCATGATAGGAATGCTGTGAGTGAAGTAGCATGGAAGCCACATACCCTGTTCACCAGCAGCCAGCATAGCATTCTCTTGTTTCTTCTGGAACCACATGGTAGATGAAATAGCCACCAATGACTGGATGGGAGGCCCACCCTCAGCTGACCCTAGGCTGTCCTCATGATCAGCTGGCCTGTAGGCTGTCTCATTTTATGTTGAGTTTCTTTTGTAATCCCTTATCTGAAGTCCATACGTTTATTTACCTCCAATGACACAGTCACTTCTTTCATCATTGATTCAAAATAGGAAGTAAAAGGAACTTGATTATTTATTACTCTCAAGGCCTCAAAGAAAGATTTGCAGAAAGGATAGTGAGTACACTGTGCCTAACATGTGCAAGTAGAGGCAGAATAATTATGTCTTGGCTTTTTGTGCATACACGTGCATGCATTTGGGCATGCATGAATGCATGTGAGTGTGTGGTGGCGGGCAGAGGACAACCTAATTCTTCAGGTGCTGTCTGCCTTGATTGTTCAGACAGGTTGTTGTATTGGCTTTGGACTCATTGATTATGCAGTACTGACTGGCTGATAAGCCTCATGGATTTGTCTGTCTCTGTTTTCCTCTCCCTAGACTGGGGATTACAGGGTATGCCACCAAACCTGGCTTTCCATGTAGTTTCTGAGGATTTAATTTAGGACTTTATGCTTATAAGACAAGCACACAACTAACTGACCTAGCCTCTGCATTGACTTTTCCTGAGGATGAGCTGGCTACTCCTAAAGTGACAACCAACATTTATAATTTTCTATGAGACCACCAATAGAAAAAGTATAAATAGAGCATAGTATTAAAACTGATGCAAATGCAGTAGCAATTTTGGTTAAAGAATGATTTTCATGGTTATATATACTCTCCAGCTTACATATTATAATAATAAATAGCACATGGCTCTGGCAGGACAACTATCAAGATAGAAAGGCTCTAATGACAATTCCCATATTTCTCTAAAGGCCTTTCCTATCTGGCCTCAAAGCTGCTGGGGAGGAGGCAAGACTGGGTGAGGGGACTGGTGTGTCTGTCCTTCCTTCGTGTGCTGCTCCATCTTTGCTTGCTCACACAAGGCTGTACGAGTGCTCTGCTACTAGGGACATCAAGTGGACTGTGACAGGAAGTAGTTTCATGGAGATTGAAGAACAGTGCCAAATCAGTGACATGAGCAATGATAATGAAGATCCGATACAACAGATAATTAATTCTACAGGTGTATAAGAAAGGTCCAGTATCAAATCCAGAAAGGAAACGTAATAGTTGTTAAGCACCTACTGAGTGCTTGGCCCTTTTGATATACATTTATACACATAACAGGAAAGTCTGAGCTGTAATGTAAGCACAAGCCTATGAAGTGCTACATCCACTTCTATCTTCATGGCATCAGATACCCTGTGGGCTTTAGATAAATCTAAAGAAATTGGACTGTAGGCTGAATAATGGCCAAACCAAAGATGTCTGTTGCATAATCCCAGGGACCCAGGAATTTGACTTAACAGAAGAAAGGAACTTTCAGCATGTGATTGTGTTAAGGATTTGAGTGGGGGATGTTATCTCCTGGCCTTAAAAGGGGAGATAAAAAGGAGAAAAGCAAGAATGTCAGAGCCTGGAGGGAGTGATACCATACAGGAAGGAGAATATGGAATGATATCAATGGCAGTCAAGGAAGATGGTGACTTCTAGAAGCTTGCATGAGGCAAGGACAGATCCTCCAAAGGAGCCTAGCCTTTACTTAGCCCTATGAGACTCATTTTCTGGACTTCAGACCTTCAGAACTATAAGAAAAATCAATGTGTATTGCTCTAAGATAGTCTTTGTGTGTTTATTTGTGGTAGTAGCTAATATACCTACTTATCTTGGGAAGCAAATTCAACATCACTATCATGTTCTTATTGACCTGGTCAAGGAATAAGTCTATCTTCTTCTATATTGAACTGAGAATTTAACTTTCTATAAACAAAATTCTGAATACTTGAGGGAAGAGATGAGTCTAGGAAACCATTAAATGATTATTTTGATCATGGGAAATCAAGGAGAGGGTTAGACAAAATATTGTTCATGGATTATTAAGGAGAAATCTTCTTCCCTGCCATAACCCTCTCACTGGCTCTACCTCTTTGGAGGAGAGAAAAGAGTTCCGGAAATAGGATTATATTGCTGTTTAAGCCCTTTAATAAAGGTTGGGGTGATATTTCAGTTGTTAAAAGTTTTGCTGGCACAGCATGAGGACCAGAGTTTGATCCCTAGCACTCATATACAAGCTTGGCATGGTGGAGCACATTTCTAATCCTAACACCGAAGAGGAAGAGACAAGCAAATATTTGGGGTTTTCCTGTCAGCCACTCTGTCTGAATCAGCAAGCTCCATTTCTCATAAAAAGATGGAGAGTGATTGAGGAAGGCACTCAGTGTTAACCTTTCCATAGATACGCACACAAATGCATGCACACAAACAGACACATACATATAAATGTGTTCCTCTGTACATTTGTCCCCACATGTACATACATACATACATACATGCACTTCCTTATTTACATGTACCCTCCAACATGTGCACAAACAAACATATAGGTATCTGTACCTGCACTCACATATGTATATACATATGAACAATATTTGCACATATGTGTACATACTTGTGAAGATATGCAAATTCATTAAAATAGAAAGCTGTGATTAGAGTATGAACCTTGCTGAACTGTTGTCTTAGTTACTGTCTTATTTCTGTGAAGAGACCCAATGACCACAATAACTCTTTTAAGAGAAAGCCTTCAACTAGAGGTTTGCTTGAAGCTTCAGAAATTTAGTCCATTATCTTTGTGGCTCGAAGCATGGTGGAAGGCATGAGAGACATAGTGGTGGAGACATAGTTGAGAGCTCCGTTTTGATCTTCAGGAAGAAGGTGTATGTGTGTGTGTGTGTGTGTGTGTATGTGTGTGTGTGTGTGTGTGTGTGTGTCCTCCCTCCTTTCGGTACCACCCTCCTTCTTCCCCCTATGCTTCAGAAAATGGGAGTCTTACCACCACCAACCCAGCCCAGCACACCAAGTCATCTCAGGACTGAGTGAATTCTCTTCCACTGAGGCTAGGCAAGGCAAGGCAACCTTGTCAGAGGGAGTGGTTAAAAAGCAGGCAAAAGAGTCCATGTCAGAAACAGCTCCTGTGTTCAGTACTAGGGTAACCACATAAAGACTAAGCTGTTCATTGACTACATATATGTAGGGGGCCTAATCGAGTCCATGCATGGTCCTTGGTTGGTGCTTCAGTCTCAGTATGCCCCCCTGGGCCCAGGTTAGTTGATTCTGCTGGTCCTCTTGTGGAACTCTTGTCCCATCTGGGTCCCTCTATCCCCACCCCCCTTTCCACAAGGATTTCCAAGCTTTGACAACTGTTTGCCCGTGAGATTGCCCTGCCTACAACATGGCCAGAGACTAAATTAGAGCAAAGATTGAGTGAATACCCAAGCAATGCCTGGGCCAACCTGAGAGCCACCCCCTGCCACTATTAACAATACTCTGCTGTGCTTGTAAGTGGGAGCCTAGCATAGCTGTCCTTTGAGAGCCTCCACCCAGCAGCAGATGTTGAGATTCACAGCCAAACAGTAGGTGTGGCTTTTGAAGCCTCAAAGCCGCTCTCAGTGAAACACTTACTCCAACAAGGCCATACATCTTATTCCCTTCAAAAGTCCAATTCCCTTGTGACTAAGTATTCAAATATGTGAGTCTATGGTGGCCATTCTTATTCAAACCACCATAGCTGTACAGACTGTTTCTGGTGTAGTTGAAAGTGCGTATTTAGTAGCAGGTGGCACAAACCAACTTTCATCATATACATCTATTTGTCCATACAATTTTCCATGATCAACTGGGAATAAACCACCAGAAAACTAACCTCTAATCTCTTACCCCACAAAGTTTAAGAAACACAGAAATATGACCCTACTAATTACCTGGACGTGAATATTGTGAAATACAAATTTTTAAGACTTTTATTTACATTTGACTCTCAACAGATCATGCCAACATTTTTGTATGGAGCTCTTTCCTTTTGTTGTTGCACCTGCAGCCATGACTCAGGCTACAGAAGAGGCTTGCTTCTATGTCCTCCACTGTGGAAAAGAAAAGGGCTAGTTGGACCCCACATGAAACCAGTGAAATTGCCAATGACAACTCTCATCAGCAAATCAGGAAGCTGATAAAAGATGGACTGATCAACCAAAAGCCTGTGACTGTCCATTCCTCTGCTCAATGCCAGAAAAACACCTTGTCTCAAAGGAAGGGTAGGCATAAGGGCATAGGGAAGCTGAAGGGTACTGCCAATGCCCGCATGCCCAAGAAGGTGACCTGGATGCGAAGGATGAGGATCCTGTGCCCCTCCTGAGGAGATACTGACATTCTAAGAAGAATGACCACCATATATATCACAGCCTGTACCTGAAGGTCAAAGGGAATGTGTTAAAAAAAAAAAAAAAAAAAAAAAACAAAACAAAAAACAAAACAAACAAAAAAAAAACAAAACAAGTGGATTCTCATGGTTCATACCCAGAAGCTGAAGACAGACAAGGCCTGCAAGAAGCTCCTGGCTGACCAGGCAGAAGGTCGCAGGTCTAAGATCCAGGAAGCACACAAACACTAGGAAGAGCGTCTCCAGGCCACAAAGGAGGAGGTCATCAACACCCTCCCCAATGTGGAAGACACCAAGAAATGAAGCTTCCCTCATGTCTGTATATAGTGGCCTGATTGTGGCCTCACGTGGATCAGTTATTAAACATGCTTTTGTCTGTTAAAACAAAACAAAACAACAACAACAACAAAAACCCCCAAACCATTTACACACGTATTTTGTGGATTTGAAGACTCCAGATTGAACATATCTAGCCTGTAGAGACTCATAAAAATCCTTCCGTTCATTTGGTGTGGCTTTCACTACTAAGCTACTACTCCTGGTTTTCATACTGTGTTAGTGATTCTAGCTTCTTGGGTTTCACCTGCATCTATCATCTGCCAACCAAGAGGATGGCCAAGTCACATGCTAGGCTTTGGTGGACTGGAAAGTGGGACGTTTTCTCCTTTATTCTGGTTCACACTTGCTCACCCAGATCTCTGGGATAGTTTGAATCTGAGTTGTCCCAAATAGGTTCACATCTTTAGCTCTTTCATATTCTCCCATTTGATTACAGTACTTTGAATACTTTCAAGCCTTTAAAGTAGGGGTTGGCTGGCAGAAGTAGGTCACTAATAGAAGACCTCTGAAAGTTATAGTCTGATCCCTGTTTCTAGCCACTCTGTTTCCTCATCTGCCATAATGTGAACAGCCATTATGCCCTTGTAGGCACAAATGGAGCAGCGCTAACTGCCATGCATGCCTCACCATGATGGCAGAAACTCCTTTATAACCATGGGTCTTGATACATAAACTATTCCTCTTTTAAATTGTTTTTGCCGGAAAGTGTGGTCACAGTGATGAAAAAGTAACAAATATTATAACCCCAAATCCATATTTCAGTTCTAGATTCCAAAAACTTTCAAAAACATACCTCTTGTGGCTTGACAGCCAGGATCTTGCTCCGCTAAGATGCTAATCTCATCCAGAACACTTGCAAAGAAGGGATCAGAGATGAGGCACTTGCTTCCTTTTCCCATCTCTTCCACTTTCTTATTTCTTCATCATTTCCTTGAATATTGGGGTAGATAGTCAGATCCAGTGGGGACATCAATACTTCTATAGGTTGAGTTTAATCTCCAAGCAATACCAACAGGATTTACTATTAGGTTAGATGTGGGAAAGAAGGGAGGGAGGAAAACAGGATGTTGTCTAGATATTGTCTGTGTGTCCACATGTAAACAGTGGTTCTATCTCCATAGGAAATACTGGAGAAGATAAAGGTTCAAGGGTAGATGGCAAATTTATTATTGGACATTCTGAGTCAAGAAGGGCATGCCAGCTTTCTTATGTGGGTCTGAGAAAGAAGACAGGCACCCCTGATGCCTAGGAAGTGCCTCTCACTGGTCCTGAGGCCTCTGTGTTTTAGGACCCAGTGTGCATTCCCACTTGGCCTGTGGTATTTTCTTTCCAGATAAACAACTGTGCTGAGCACCAACATTAGACAAGGTCACTCTGTAATTGTGATGAGGTTACAGACCTCTTCACAGTCTTGTCTGGGCACAGACAAGATCAAGGTCACCATGAAAATCAAAGAAAGAAGCAGCTCCCTGGCTTTGTCTGGGATAGACTGCCTTGTCTATTCCCTTGCCGTATTCTTTCTTTGTCTGTATCAGGTGAGATTTGTAGTGGTAATCCAGCTGTGGAATCATTCCCACTTACAGGTACTCCCCATGTGCTGGACACCCCCATCCCAAATAACCTAACAGGGCCTCACATTCTGTGTTATTCTCGGCTTTTCTTACTGAGAGACCTCAAGGTTCCGTGCCGTAGGCATTCTCAATGCTGTGATGAGTGCTGAAGTTAAATCAGTTTAACCACAGATGTGTCAACAGTCCAGATGTGTTCCTGGTGCTTCTTCTTTGGGAGAGATTGACAGCTCCTCATGGATGGCTAGTGATGATGGCCCCTGCGGGCCACATAAGCGCTATCTCTTCTCTATGGTGTTTCTGCTTGTTCTGCTTACAACAGCCCTGAAGAAACTTGTTGCAGACTGTGAAATGGTCTCCCTGGTTTTTTTTTTTTGTTTGTTTGTTTGCTTGCTTGTTTGTTTTGTTTCATATAATCTCCCTTCTTGTTTTTCTGCCTCCCATTGGTTTTACTGTGTAGCTTTATCCCCTGAGCCCATCTTTATTTTTCCTGGTTCTGGAAGAGCATGATATTCTCAGAAGAGATTTTCCCACTTTGTCTCTGTGTGTGCATGAATGTGTGTGTGTGTGTGTGTGTGTGTGTGTGTGTGTGTGTGTGTGTGAGAGAGAGAGAGAGAGAGAGAGAGAGAGAGAGAGAGAGAGAGAGAGAGAGAGAGAGAGAGAGAGAGAGAGAGAGAATTGTGGGAATTGTTTCTTAGGTGTCATTTCACCTTGTTTTATAAGACACTTCTCAAGTGGGGTAGGCTGGTTGTCCAATGAGACCCAGTAATCCAACTGTCTTCACTACTTCTGTGCCATGATTATAAGTGCCAGCAAACGTGTCTGTCATTTTCATTTGGGCACTGGGAATCGAACTCAAATCGTCATGCTTGCAAACAAGCACTTTACTGGCTGAGTTATCTCCCAAACCCTGTATAGATCTTTCTTCAAAGGGTCTTGCACAGTGTTTCTTTTTGCCTCCATTATGAACAAGATTTGCTGCACACCTTAGAATCATGGAAGAAAAAAAATCAAACCCTTTGTCCAAATCCAAGTTGGAGTAAAGGAGCAGGCGACAGGAGGTGCCTTTTCCAAGCCTCACCCAGCAGTTCTGGCCATCCCAAGGATGCAGCTCACATTCTTGGGATGTGGATTGCCGTTGATCCTCTCCCGGAGGAGTCTGGCAGTTCTATTTGGCTATGAAAAAGAGCCTGCCATGTTGATGAATTATTTAAACCTTAGCAGTACCCAATTATGCAAATCCGATTATCTGTTTAAGGGCAGCTTGGCTTGGAACAGCTTGTAGTTGTGATACTTATTATTATTATTATTTTGGCTGAAAACCTGGCAAATTCAGTTAAAAATGGAGAGTTTAATTTAACCAGAAGCCTGCTTAGCCCAGAGCTCCATCCTTGATGGGGGTGGGAGGCCACCTTGGTTTGCCTGGGAATGCCTTCCTCTTTGTTGTTTTCACACAGCTGAGTTTTGGGAAGAGCCTGTGTCCAGCTGCTTCCACTGCTTTCTCTTGCAAAGTGGAAAACTAAAGTTTCCCATATTCCGTGCAGGATTCTGGTGGACTGAGGACTCATACCCTTGTTATACACCTATACTAGTCTGCCTTGATGTTTTGAAGAGGCAGGTAGACAGCAGGACTCAGGGCTGGACACACAGGTATTCATTTAAATTTTTTGTGGCTTAACAAATGAATAAAAGTTCCATGGGTGGTACAGAACAGGTAAGAGCCCATAATTTAGAGGCAAGAAACCCAATGAATCTCAGACTTGCTCTGAGATTACTGCTCTGGTTCTTTTGTGAGCAGCAGCTCTAACTGTCTTAGACAACAGCGGAGGAGCTGTGTATGACCTAAATTAAGTCTCTGAACATTTCCAGCTCCAGCAATCTGAGATTAAGTAGGACAGGGCCAACTGCACGTGGCCTCTACAGTGGCTCAAGAAGCCACAACTTGGAAAGGCTTCGTGCTTGGTTGTATATTCTACTATTGCCATCTTGATGTTATTGGTTTTTTGAGGCAGGGTTTATGTAGCTCAGACTGGCTTCAAAGTTAATGAGGATGACCTTGAACTTGGCTCAAGAAGAAAGCACTGTTCTGACCTTTCTCCTTGCTATGACCCCAGACAAACTGGGATCCATTTTCTGTGCTTAGACAGTTCATTCTTTTGTCATTTCCTAATGGGCTTTTCTCATCCTGGGCCTTCCTCCTTCCTCTAGCTCTTTATGACTGCCCTGCTGACCCCACTTAAGCAAGGCAGAAATAGCTCTTCTGCCCCACTCTTGAGTCAGACTGTAGTCTGCTCAGTCCAATCTCTTTGATTATTGCATTAAATAGGCCACAGAGCAAGCATCCAAGGAGACAGAATACCACAAACAGCCTTTCACTGGGAGTGTGTGGAAGGTCCTGAGAGTGGCAGCTAGGGACTGATTGCCCAGCTACCAGCAATAGCAGCAGTAGCAGCAAGGAGATTGCCGACCTCAGTCCTGTAATGACAAGGAGCTGAATTCTGCCAAGAACTATTCTATTTGGAAGGTGGCTCCAAGCTTCAGGCAAGGATTGCAGAGCTAGCCAAAATTTGATGTCCATGGGAGACCTGTGCAGACAATCTAGCTGGCTGCACCAGGACTTTCGACAAAGGAAAACAGAAACAGTAGATTTGTAGTTTTAAACAACTAAATCTAAATAAAACCTATCCTAGCTTTTTGTATCCCTCAGGGAAAAAAATATTAATAAGATTCCATTGATCAGGTACTGCTGATTTGGTCAGACTCTCTAAGGGTCTGAGAATCACTGAAGTAAGACCCCAGACTCAAATAGTATGTAAAAACAAAGAGCATTTATGTTACAGAAACAGCTTGCATTCAGGGGTCAACCATCTATACAAAATGGCGGCAACCCCAAGGGTGAGATCACAGGCTATTTTAAAGGTCCCTAGTATTCTATCTGTGGCTGAGTGACTCTAACTGGGATTGGCCAGTGCCTGTGTAGGCTAAGTGACTCTGACCATGGCAAGCCTTTTAGCAAGTCAGATCCTCTCAACCCATCACTTATCCCTTGGTCCTTTTCTGCTCTTGTTAGCTCTCTTTGGTTACTTTGAAGGAGAGTCTCCCTTCCTGGCTTTTGTTGATGCCCTCCATGTCCTAGAGTATTCTTCTTTCTTAGATGACCTTTCCTTTTCTTTCTAGCATCTCTTCTTTTTGAGCGCTTTGTCCAGACTGGTAATAGTCCTTTTTACCTCATGGCACACCAGACTCTGTCCCTTCCATCATCTTCTTCTTACTGGTTTTAAAGTATAATTTTCCTTTTTTCCAAACAAGACTGTGATTATTGATGGCAGGTGCCATATAAAGTTTATGTTCATAGTCTTTTAAGTTAATAAACTGTTAGAACCAAGTAGGTGCTCTGTGATTATACATGACTGGAGTTAAGAAGTTTCGCTTATGGGAACTCCTATAATGATTAAAAATAAGACACCAGGCAAGAGATATGATATGAAGAAGTTTCTTATATGATCATAGGAATGGGAAAGCATGGAAGTGGAAAGTGCATTGTGGGGGCAGGGGAGGAGAGAGAGAGAGAGAGAGAAAGAGAGAGAAAGAGAGAGAGAGAGACAGAGACAGAGAGAGAGAGACAGAGACAGAGACAGAAAGAGCAAGAAAGAATAAGAGCATAGCAAGAGAGTGGAAGAAGAGCAAGAAAGGAGAGCAAGGGAGAGATGAGTTTGCCCTTTTTATAATCCTAGGGGCAGGCAGGTAATGACATCAAAGGATGCTAGGCAGACTAGGAGCAGTATGCTAACAACTCCCTCTTGGTGACTGGGGCTGGAGGTGGAATGAAAAGGCTGGACAGAAAACACAGAGAGTCAGAAAGTGTTCCCAGCAGTCCAGGCAAGGAATGGTGGCCTAAAGGTGTGGTGACACGAAGTCTGGAACTCATTGTCAAAGCAAAATTGTAACTATGAATGAAAAAGTACTCATTAAAGAGCACCTGGCTCTCGGGCTCTGGTACAGGCTCTCAATGCAGTAGATACTTGTGGACACATGAGATAAGCAGCCACAAATATATTTAGAGCCAATATTGGAAACCTGATGAATACAGAATCGGAGAGGCTTTCCCACTAACTGTAAAGCATACGAAGTTGAATTGAGGAAAACCCCTTTTCCCCCTTGACCTTAAGAACAGGTGAGACATTTTGAAGAAAAACATGAGAAATTTGTAAAGCATTCCTTGACACTGAGAATTAGGACTGTAATGACCAATAGATGAAGCAGCCATTTTTCTGCAGTGAGGTTACCAGAGTAACCTCCTTTCAGCCCCTTTTACTTATGCTGTTCTCATCTGAATCTATCCAGCATGCCTTCTGTTATTCAGAAACCATGATTGACAACAAAAGCAGAAAGTATGTGTATGCACACTAGAAGGACATTTTTCTATTGTAAAATTCAAGCAGTACATATGAGGAGCTGTAGACCAAAGAAAGGATATAGAATGACTAATAATGTCGTTGCATGGTGGCGATTGTCTCGCTTGTGTTATGTGCTCCAAGGATTAGAGAAACAGTCACCAGTGTAAGGAGATGGAGGTGAGGCGGAAAGATTCAGCAGTTCAAGCTACATAGTGAATTTGAAGCCTGCTTGGGTTACCTGGGCTACAAGCGTGTCCCAAAGCCAAATGAAACCAAATCAAACTAAGAACAATCAGTGAGAAGCTCTGGCCCATCTCTCTGTTGAGAACAAGGTGGGGGGATGTGGTGGTTTGAATGGCACCCATAGATTGGAATACTTAGTCACCAGGGAGTGACACTATTTGAATGGATTGGGGGATGTAGCCTTGTTGGAGGAAGTGTGTCATTTGGGACTGTACTTTGAGGGTTCAAATAGCCCATTCCAAGCCTGTGGATCCATGTTTAGACTTCTCAGTTCCTTCTTTTTTTTTCTTAATATATTTTATTGATTTATTCATATTACATCTCAGTTGTTATCCCATCCCTTGTATCCTCCCATTCTTCCCTCCCTCCCATTTTCCCCTTACTCCCTTCCCCTATGACTGTGACTGAGGGGGACCTCCTCCCCCTTTATATGCTCATAGGGTATCAAGTCTCTTCTTGGTAGCCTGCTATCCTTCCTCTGAGTGCCACCAGGCCTCCCCATCCAGGGGATGTGGTCAAATATGGGGCACCAGAGTTCATGTGAAAGTCAGACCCCACTCTCCACTCAACTGTGAAGAATATCCTGTCCATTGGGTAGATCTGGGTAGGGACGCAGTTCCTTCTATAGCACCATGTCTGCCTGTGTGCTGCCATGATTCCCTTTATAGTAATAATGAACTAAATCTCTGAAATTGTAAGGGAGTCCCTGTTAAATGTTTCTTTTATAAGAGTTGCTGTGTTCATGATACTTCTTCAAAGCAATAGAATACTAAGATGGCCAGTGTATGTGTTTTTATAGGGTTTAGAGTCTGTTACTTTTTTGGAGAAGAACAATTAAAAATAATCATATGAAAAATTTATAAAGAAAAAAAGGACTCTTTGATTATTATTGATACACAGTGTTTAGTTGGCGTCTCCGTTTGCCCCCTCCTCTCCCACATTGTGTGTTAAATCCCAATCCTTTCTCCAACCCTGCTCCCTTGAAGGAAACCCTCCACATTCCTGGCATTTCTGAGTACTGCATCACCCCCTCACCTGGAGCCACCAGCTCCCCAAGTCCAGCAGATGGCAGAAACCACATCTTCCTTCACCTGAAATCCTTAAAACCCTAGATACCATAGTGAGGGTGCAACTTCCTCTGGCCTCATCTCTTGAGGCTGTTGAATAAACCTGCCCTTTTTATATATTGTTTTTATTAATTTATTCTTGTTACATCTCAATGTTTATCCCATCCCTTGTATCCTCCCATTCCTCCCCCCTCCCCCATTTTCCCGTTATTCCCCTCCCCTATGACTGTTCCTGAGGGGGATTACGTCCCCCTATATATTCTCATAGGGTATCAAGTCTCTTCTTGGCTATTTGCTGTCCTTCCTCTGAGTGCCACCAGGTCTCCCCCTCCAGGGGACATGGTCAAATGTGAGGCACCAGAGTACGTGAGAAAGTCGTATCACACTTTCCACTCAACTGTGGAGAATATTTTGACCATTGGCTAGATCTGGGAAGGGGTTTAAAGTTTACCTCCTGTATTGTCCTTGGCTGGTGTCTTAGTTTGAGCGGGACCCCTGGGCCCAAATCTGCCTATCATATTGTTCTACTTGTAGATTTCTAGGACCCTCTGTATCCTTTTATATTTTTAATCTGGCTTTGATTGGCTTATTTTGTCAACTGACACAATCCATCACATACAATATATGTATGTATAAATATACACTACAACCTTCTGAGTCTGCTTTTGCTTTTTTTAATATATGGTTTCAAGACTGACTGTTTTGTTTTTGATTACCAATAAGGGTTCATCCCTAGGAGAAAATGGAAGGTTCCTTGGAGGACCTAGAGGTAGGAGAGGGAAGGGGGGAAAGTGATACTATCTCAATTTTGATTAAAAAATGTATTGAAAACTGGTTCAAAAGTAGAAAAGAGGCTATAAATATGGAAAAGAGCAATAGGACTTGAAGGGAGGAAAAGAAAAAAGGAAGTGATGTTATTATATTGTAATTTCAAAAGATTAAAAAAACAAACAAACAAAAAACCCCCAAGAGATCTATGATAGAGGTAGAATCCAGGAAAAAAATTAGCCCAGTTATTTTTTATCTTTGGTACATATTAAGAAAACATGTTCGGTGTCTCCTGACTATTAAGCCTTTGGCTCCTGGATCTCTGGGCAGTGTCAGGGATGGGTCCTTTCTCATGGCATGGGTCTAAAGCTGGGCCAGTCATTGGTTGGCCATTCTCACAATTTCTGCACCACCTTTACTTTAGTACATTTTGTGCACAGAAAAAAATTATAGGTTGAAGGGTTTGTGGCTGGGTTGGTGTTCTAATCTCTCCACTGGAAGTCTTACATGGTTACAGGAGATGGTCAGTTCAGGCTTTGTATTGCTCAGTGCTTGGAGTCTTAGCTAGGAACACCATCATCAATTCCTGGGAGCTTCCATTGCCCTAGGTTTCTAGCTGATCCCAGAAATGCTTTCTCTTTTAAATATGAAATATAAACAACATAGCAGATATGATAAGGAGAAGTTTATTATATGAGCATGGAAGAGCAGGGGAGTGGGAGGGGCACTCCAGAGAGAAAGAAATAGAGAGAAACAGCAAGAGAAAGAAAGAGGTAAAAGAGAGGAACAAGAGGGAGAGAAAAGTAGGGTTGTCTTCATTTTTATAATTCTGGGTAGGGTTACACCTAGTAGCAGGCAGGTAATGATGTTATAGATTGCTAGGCAGACTGGGACAGTATGCTAACACTCTCACCAAGAGAATGGATACAATTGAAAATAATCGTATTAATCTAATTAAGCCAGTCCCATAAAGACACACATCACTTTCCCTCTCACTTGTGACTTATAAAATTTTATATATAAAATGATTTATGTATAAAGATATGAAAGTAGTTGTAAAACTATTTGGGAAAACAAAGGTTGTTACAGTAGAGGAGGAACAAGAAAACTGGAGTATAGGAAGGAATAGTGATAATATGTTTAATTTACTATATATATATTAATATGAAATTATTTTAAATATGTATTTATGTAAGCATGACACAATGCATCCTTAAATATGTGAGAAGGAATCACAAACAATTATCTTAAGATTGGTAAGAAGATCATATATAATTGCTAGGTAATTTATTCTGAATTTTCATAAAATAAATTATCTTTGAAAACATTTTCAGTGCACAGAATATAGGTGAAGAAAAACTAAAAGAAATTGGTGTAGCAATTTCTACATAAGTTAAAGAAAAAAAGCTATGATCCGGAGTTTTTATACCTAGCTAAATGCATAGTTAGCAGGAAGAATTTCTTTGCTATGGAGGGTTCCTATCCCATGAAAGGAGTAGCATATCACATGATTGGAGAAGAGTGGATAACTCAGTAATTGACACTGGGATGAATTAATGTCCCTAAACACAGACATTTAGATCACAATCTCATATAAATTACTGAATTGTAGGTACATGAAAGGGAAAAATATCTAAAATAGAAAGCCACGTTAAGTTTTTTAAAAACAATAAGTTTGCTTGAAAAATAATTCTCAGAATTGAAACAGTTGTTGATTTTTATCAAGGAAAAAATAAAAATGTTCACCTGATTGCAGAGCTAATAATACTTTTATATGTAGTGAAATAAAAACTCAAAAAAAAAAATAGTAAGACTTAGTGATGTAACTAAAGTAAATAAAATTGCTAAATAAAAGTGACTTTCTTCAAAACTCAGTAGCCATACTTAAGAGCTAAATATAAACTAAGAAACACACACACACACTTTCAACTAGAAATGGTAAGTTGGAACTGTTGAGAGGGCTCTATGGGTCAATTGCTTGCTTGTGCAATGCCCTTAGAGTTTGAGTCCCTAGTTCCCATGTAAAGTGCTGGGGGTAGGGAGTTAGGGCTAGAGATAAGTTCTCATTCCAGGCATTTAATACACGGACTGTGAAAATATGTGTAGTCTCTGTGGGAAGCATGTGAAGGTTAATTTTTGGTTTTTGACTTTAATTTAATTACATTCCTCCATCCCCTTTTTTCCTTTCATACCTTACTAAATACCCTTCCCTGGTCCTCTTCAAATTTATGGCACTCTTCTCCACTACTTGTTATTTCACGTACATATGTGTATGGATATAAATATCTATTTATATTCTAAATATAACCTGTAATCTTGACTGTTGCCTTAAGGAATAGCTAGGACGAAAAATGTAGATCAAAGGAAACTTTCATACGCTGTTAGTGGAAATGATAACTAGCTTAATCCTTCTGTGAGTCAACATGGAGGTTCTGCAAAAACTAAAAGCAGAACTGTTATTTGCCACAGCCATTGCACTCCTGAGCATTTTCTCAAAGGACTCTAAGTGAGTATGTCTCCAATGGGTATTGCTATTTATAATTGCTAACTTAATAGCATCAATTATGGTGTCCAACTACAGACAGATTGATAAAATATGGTATATATACACAATGAAATATTTTTTAGACCTAAAGATGTTTTCCCCCAGAAGGAAGATGGATACAACTGGAGATAATCATTGTAAGTGGATTAAATTTTTCTCATAAAGATAAAATGTAATCTTTTCTCTCTTACGTTGTCTCAAGATTTTACTTAAATATCTACAATAATATTGCATTATAAGACATTAAAATCAAAACAAAACTGTCTAGACAAACAAAGGGAGTAATGAGAGAAAAGAAATGAGAGTGGGAGAAGAGAGAGGCTAATGAGGTATATGAGGATATGCTGGAAACACATCATATGCTGGTGTAAAAACATTCTTTTTAAAAAAAAATATTTTATTAATTTATTCATATTACATCTAAATTGTTATCTCATCCCTTGTATCCTCTCATTCCTCCTTCCCTCCCGCTTTCCCTCTACTCCCCTCCCCTATGTCTGTGACTGAGGGGGACCTTCTCCCACTGTATATGCTCATAGGGTATCAAGTCTCTTCTTGGTAGCCTGCTATCCTTCCTCTGAGGGCCACCAGGCCTCCCCATTCATGGGACGTGGTCAAAGATGGGGCACCAGAGTTCATGTGAAAGTCAGTCCCCACTCTCCACTCAATGGTGGAGAGTGTCCTGCCCATTGGCTAGGTCTGGGTAGGGATTTGAAGTTTATTGCACATATTGTCCTTGGTTGGTGCCATAGTTTGAGCAGGACCCCTGGGCCCAGATCCACCCATCATAATGTTCTTCTTGTAGGTTTCTAGGACCCTCTGGATTCTTCTATTTCCCCATTCTCCCATGCTTCTCTCACCTAAAGTCCCAATAGGATGTCCTCCCCTCTGATCCACTTTGCTGGTAAGTGAAGACTTTCATGGGACATGCCCCTTGGACTAGTGTCTCGATATAAGTGAGTATATACCATTTGACTCTTTCTGCTTCTGCTTCATTATGATCATTTCTAGTTCAATCCATTTTTCCACAAAGTAAAAACATTCTTATGTAGCCCAGTATCACGTAGAATAAATATACAGAATGAAAAATTTAAAAATTGGTGTAGAAGCTCAAAGAAGAAGAGAAGGAAAAGAAGTAATGAAATAATAATAATGACAATAATAGCAACAAAGACAATAATATAATAATAATAATTAATAACTGCCACAAGAAGATATGACACTAGGAGATAAGTGAAGCGCCCTTTAGATATATCAGTGAGCGAGTCTGCTGAGGATAAGAAGGCTTTTGATGAAAGCAATGAATGAATTCTTTGGTGGATTCGTAGTATGATAGGGTTATCAGAAAGTGATGAAAGGTAAAAGATAAGACTTACTTGGAGGAAGCAGGGTGAATGGAATAAGGAGTATACTGGGTGTTATATTTTTGCCTGCCATCTTCCTGTGTTCTCCCATTTTCTGCTTCCTGTCTACTTTGGGGGAGTGCCTCCACTACAGGATTCTTCCAGCACATTATCAGCCTCACAACTGGCTCAGAAATGCATAGTCAAGTGACTATAGACTAAATTATCTGAAACACTGAGTTGAAATTAATAATTCATCTCATAGGTTATTGTTGTTTGTTATTTTATCATAGCCAACAATGTCAAAATATAAAGCTTTGATACTATATCTCTATAAACTAGGAATATATCCTAAAGAAATACCCAATTTTTATGTATAAGGACACTGGCTGGAACATTATATAGAATAATGAACTCCAGAATCAGGGGATTGGTTAAATTATATATTCCCATACAATGAAGAACATTGAAATGATATAGAAGATGTGTAATATCATATGTAAAGTTACGTGGTTGAGTAAAAAAAGTAGAGTTCAGAAAAACCAATGGATGCCA
Source organism: Acomys russatus (assembly GCF_903995435.1). Taxonomy (NCBI): domain Eukaryota; kingdom Metazoa; phylum Chordata; class Mammalia; order Rodentia; family Muridae; genus Acomys; species Acomys russatus. The sequence continues at coordinate 77,428,719 of NC_067138.1, read as the reverse complement.
TGTTATGCATGCAAATATATACATAGTGTGCAATTATATATGTGAGCATGCATGCACAGGAGAGGAAGACTCTAGTGATGTATCTCAAATACCACACTGGATTTTTTGCTAATATGTCCATAGATTAAAAAAAATTCTACAGTGCATATATCTGACTTGGTAATCAGAACAAAATCAAAATAAAACATACACATTTTACATCACAATACATGATCCATTTTCATTTTCCCCATATATCATCACTCATGAACAGTAATGTTACCCAGCCATGCTCAGAGAGCCCTGATTCTCCAACTCAGTACCTCAAAGGTGTTTAGATTTCTTCTTACAGCTTCTGATGGTTTCTGAGGCCCCACTACCACTGTGTTCTAATTTGGTCTAGAATCTGTGTATATATGTTACTTTAACAATTTTTTAATTAGTCTGAGCCTATAGTTCAGCCACTTCCTCCTAAGTATAAGAAGCCCCTCATCAGCAGCTGTGGATGAACTTCTAACATGACTGAAATATGTGTCCTGTGCAAGGTCCCATGCCCTCCAAAGCGAGAGATAGAACTGTTTTCAAGCTCTCTCTTCTCCATCTTCTCTTCAGTTTCTCTCCCACAGCCATGCATTCTGAAGTAATGAGAAGCCTCTCTTTTCTAACTCATTATGACTTTTCCCTAAAATGCACTGCAGTGATGGTTGTTTCCTTACCAAGAGGAATGTAGGTCATGGATCAGGACAGGAGCGGGGAGGGGGAAACATTTTCTCTATTTTCTTAGGTCAATATACTCTCTATAGTCGCATGCATGTACAGCCGTTACTTACTCTTTTTACTGGTATCAAAATGACTTCATATCACCAGTAGTTTTCTAAATTAGTTTTTATGTTGAGATTAGGTGCTCTATTTATTAAGATTACTTTTTCTCTAAAAGGAGCTACATTCCTCTCATTACTTTAAGCTCTGCATGCTCTCCACATTGGTTGGTCTAAATGCCTGAGGCTATCTTTAGGAAAGAAGGCTAGTGGTGACTGAAAACTATGACATGTAAGTGGTAGGCTCAAGCCTGTGTCTGTGTTTTTTCATAAGTGTTTCTGATCCTTCTGGAAAAAAATGAGTGTATAGATATGTTAGAAACCAACAAACCAACCTGAGTTCATGTAGCCTTAATGGGCAGCTGGGCGGTCTCTCAGCTATAGGAGAGGAAAAGGAGACCAAGGGAAGTGGGCATTGCTGGGCAGCATTTCACAGTGGGGAGCTGCACTTTTGAATTCAGCCCTGGAGCAGTTGTGAAATCTTTCTGAAGATGCACATTCCAGGCCTGGGCAGCCTTGCTGTCCTTCTCTATATGGACACACATCTGTTTCACCCAAGAAGTGCATGCAAGTAAAAAGAGGGCTGATCATGAGTCATGAGACCTGGCTACCATACCCTTTGTCTAAGCCCACCCTGCTTTCCTTACCCGTTTATAATATTACACACTCACATGCATCCCATTTCTTCTGTATTTCTTTTTTAAATATATTTATTACTTTATTCATATTACATCTCAATTGTTATCCCATCCCTTGTATCCTCCCTCCCTCCCATTTCCTTTTACTCCCCTCCCCTATGACTGTGACTGAGGGGGACCTCCTCCCCCTATATATGCTCATAGGGTATCAAGTCTCTTCTTGGTAGCCTGCTATCCTTCCTCTGAGTGCCACCAGGCCGCCCCATCCAGGGGACATGGTTCCCCTGGGGCACCAGAGTTTGTGTAAAAGTCAGTCCTTGACCCTATGTTTCTTGTAGTAAATTTGACAGGAACTTTCCTGTGGTGAGGCCACTTAAGGTCATATACAGAAAAGATTAGATACTACAGGAATGTTAGCAAGAACTTAATTTTTTTTAGCACAATTATTTATAGCTTTCATTAGACTCTTACTGTCTTTAATAATATCCCCCAAACTCCTTTCTATCTGGAATCTCGTAATGTGACCTTATTGAGAAACAAGGCTTTTACAGGTGTGATTAGTTAAGATGAGGGTAGTTGGATTGGAGTGAAGCCCATATTCACTGACAGATATCAGTGTAAGAAAGAAAAAGGCATGGGTTTATGCAGAGGGAGGATCCCCTGGGAAGACAAAGGCAGACATTCCATGGAGACAACCAAATTCAGGAAACACCAGCATTTGTTAAAAGCCGTAAGAATACAGGAATAGACAAGGAAAGATTCTCTTCTAGAACCTTCAGAGGGAGTGTGGCCTGTCAGCCTTTTGATGTCAGACTCGACCTTTCCAGACATGTGAGAGAACAAAAGTCTGTTACTTCAACTCCCCCATTTTCAGGCAATGTGTTGTGGAAGCTATGCCCTAGGAACCTAATATGTCACTTCTCTTTGCCCTATTAACCCATACACCATATCCTACCAAAGCTATATGTGGCTTAAAGTCAGACAGCTTAGAGACTGGAGAAGAAGCAGGAATTTTATTGTGTGTGAGGGTGGGGTAGGGATGGGAATCTATATTTGTCAAAGTGAAATGTTGGGTTTGTATCCTGAGAGAGGAATGACCACAAGGTGTTCCGGGGGGTGAATATGGCCTTGTCCTTATATCACTAGAGCACAGACAGGGGCTCCAATTGAAGCCTGTGGATTTTAAGCATCCTGTGTGTCCTTGATAAACTGTTATTTAGCCATCTGCAATTGGGCAAAGACAACAAATACTAGCTTCCAGATTTTTTTTCTCAATTGCATCAAGGACAGTATTGCTTCTTCCTTCTGCCATGGATGATTCTGTGCTGAGGCCACATGTGAAATGAAGCAGAGAACATGAAATAAATTGTCTAGGACAAAGCCTGCTTTCTCTTTTGAGGCAGCAGAGACAGCACATTGGGAGTTCTGCACACAAAAGCTTATACTGCAGTTGACTTGGTATTGACTGGAAGCTACTGCTTTATATATAATATATACAAGTGTATGAATATACTGCATATAAAGATTTAAAATCATTTATGTTCTACTTGTAGGTTTCTAGGACCCTCTGGATCCTTCTACTTTGCCATTCTCCCATGCTTCTCTCATCCCAGGGGTCCCGCTCAAACTAAAGCACCAGCCAAGGACAATACAGGCGGTAAACTTTAAACCCCTACTCAGATCTAGCCAGTGGTCAGGACATTCTCCACAGTTGAGTGGAGAGTGGGATATGACTTTCTCACGTACTCTGGTGCCTCACATTTGACCATGTCCCCTGAAGGGGGAGACCTGGTGGCACTCAGAGGAAGGACAGCAGGTTACCGAGAAGAGACTTGATACCCTATGAGCATATACAGGGGGAGGTAATCCCCCTCAGGAACAGTCATAGGGGAGGGGAATAAGGGGAAAAGGGGAGGAAGGGAAGAATGGGAGGACACAAGAGATGTGATAGCCATTGAGATGTAACAAGAATAAATTAATAATAAAAAATTTAAAAAAATCATTTATGTGTATTTTTGTGTGCCTGCATGGGTTATATGCACCCTGTATGCATAGGTACCAATGGAGGCAGAAGAAGGCATTGGATCCCCTCAAACGAGTTTACTGGTGGTTGTGAGACACCAGGTTCTCTCTAAGATCAGTGAGTGATCTTAACCACTGGGACATTTTTTAAATATTACAATTTTGAGGGCAGACTTTGCTGGGCAGGTAGTTGGCTTCACTGAGTTTCTCCTATACAAGGAAGACGGACTTCTTTTTTCTTTTAGCCACCTGGGAGTACTGTTTCCTTGCACCTTGGGCACTGGAGGGAGCTGCAAGTATCTTAAGCCCTGCTTGGTGGAAGGGGTTCACAGAAGGAGGAGTACAAAGAGCCAAGCATCTCAGCGATTCTCCTGAAGGTGCTAAGACCAGTCATAGGTCCTGACTCCCTCTTACAGGTTTCTGCTGTAGCTGCCTACCTAGTGTTTTCTGAAATATTCTCTCTTTGTTTTCTGCCCAAGTACTCCACAGGCAAGGAGGTTCAGTTTACTTTCCTGGAATGTCTCTTTATCTCTCCTTCTCTGCTCACAAGGTTTGTACACACCTAGTATACAAATCTAGGATGTTAAATGCACTGTTGGTTAATGGCTGACACTTTTCCCTTCCACCATCTCACAAGTGCATCTCAGATGTGTCATGAATACATAAATAAATCATGGAACATCAGAAGTGGAGAAGAAAGATCAGCTGAGTCAACCTTCTCATTATTTACTAATAACAAGGCATCTTAATGGGTGGCAATGTAAACATGAAGTCTTTAATTTCCCCTCACAACTACTGCCAGCTGTGGCTGTTGCTCCTGTCTCACTGATTGGAAGTTCCTCTTCTCCATAGCCCAGGGAGGCCAGCACAGCCAGCTACTTTGGGTGTGGAGGGAGTCGTCTTTTAAGTATCAAGAAGCATGTTTGTTTATTTCTAAACCTTCAAACTCATATTAGCGTTAAAACTCCCTTTGCCTCCCAGAAGAGAGAATGAGATTTGAGTGGCTGAAGTGAGCCTAGAGAAGAGGTAACTACTATTCTGTAGTCTCCTCTGTCCTCCCTGCACTTTTCTTTCTGAGGTGGGGTTGGGGGAGCAGTAGAACAAGAACAGAGGGAGGAAGGTTACCACACAAATATACTTTAAACTCTCAGAGCTTACATTTTCTCAGTGGAGAAGAGGACAGGGATGGGTAGGAGGAAAGCTGAAGGAGTGGGTGGAGGGTACCTGAAGGAAGGTGATAGCAAGAGGAAGAGGAAGGAATGTGCTTCCTTACATCATTGTTTCCTGAAGAAGGTCTTCTTTACTTCAGTGGTAAGTGCTGATCTGTTTTGTGGGTTGTTAAGCTCATAGTGGACTTGGGTAACTTCAGTAGGTCCTACAGACAATGGCTTTTATCAGACGCTTACCATGGCTATGGCTCCCAGCCTTTCTCTGTTTTAGGACCCCGATTCTGAGATTTGTAATAAACTATGACTGGCTAGTGCAATAGTTCACAACATGTGGGTTGTGACATGAGAAATGCCAAAAGACGGAAGCAAAGAAACATTCACTATTTATTGTAGACTAATATCAAGAGACAAAATATTAGAGAGAGCATGAGAGAGAGAAAGAGAGAAAGAGAGAAAGAGAGAAAGAGAGAGAGAGAGAGAGTTTGAATATGGGTTGAGTGCATGTATGCCTAAACTTGTTGGGAAACTTTTTTGGCCACTCTTCACTTTGTTTGTTGAGGCAAGGTCTCTTTTTTTTATTTATTTCTATTTTTTAATTTTATTATTATTTTTTTATTAATTTATTCTTGTTAGAGGCAAGGTCTCTTAATTGAACGCTGATCTCATTAAATTTGACTACTCTAGCTAGACAGCTTGTTGTGGTGCATTTCCTGTCTCCACTTAGAATTACAAGTATTCTGCTGTGCTCACCTACCAAGCACGGGGATTTCAGTGATCTGATCTCCAGGCTTTCCTCACTTGTGCAGCAAGCATTTGAACAGCTGAATTATCTCCCTAGTTCATGGGTTTCTTTAATGATTCTTGACATGTGTATCCTCAACTATTCTCAAACAGAAAACTCAATGATAACAGATATTAGGGGATACTATGGGTTTGTCCTATGGACTATCAAGTCAGATTGTGCAAGTTCAAATCCTAAATCTGTAGGACGACTTTGTGTGAATTACTTAACTTGTTTAATTTTCAAAATTGGCATACAAGGTATAAGTATTATGACATTTTTGGACAAAGTGTGGTTTAGCAGATTTTTCTTTCCCAGTCCTCACCTACTTTATAACCTCCCCTCCAGCTTACTTTCTACTTTCATGTCCCACGTGTCTCCTTGTCCTTCCTTCAGCACTACTTTCCACTTTTGTTTGATTTTCCTTATGTTCTAGCTGTAGCTATTCCTCTGAGGGTAGAGACATAGTATTATTGTAACTATATAGCACCATGAAGCACCTATCTACAGGTGCTTGGGTCAACATGCATGTATGAAGGATGCTGTACCATTCCTCACCGGTAATACACTGACAATACATGCCAGTTGCATAGGTCAAAATGGCAGTGGTGATGGAGACCAAGGCATTCATACTTGACCCCTTGAAATATATCTGGCACAGTTCCCAGCACAGTGTTAGAAACACTGGCATCACATTCCCTGTAACTGAATCCCCAGTTCGCTCCTTCCTAAAATGTGGATAGTAAGAACAACTTTCTCAAAAGGTTCTTGAGGGCATTAAATGTCATACATGTTACCCAGCATAATGCTTAAGATTCAGCCTTTCATAGAGAACAACTTTTGGTAAGATAGTAACTGAATGGCTTTAGAAAGGCAAGCTAGTGGCAGCCTCTGAGTCTCAATTTTCCTAGCTACAAATGAGAGTCTGATGCCTACTGAAGGGTGAATGGGTAAACATTGTAACTTCTAGTCTCCTGACAAGAATCATTCTGTGCTCTGTTTGGTCTGAAACATGCTGAATGTTCCTATTGGTCACCTCCCTAGGAAAGATTCTGCCACTGTTTGACCCAAGAAACCATAGCAGACAGATGGCTGCTCAACGCAAGGCCAGTGATCTAGTGCTGGTGTAACTCACTGGCTGGGAATGATCTTCAGCAGGTGAGATGCTCTAGGGAAATGAGAACTGGCCCTGCTTTGGCCTAGTTCCATGGTTGTGAGTGAGCTTCATTTGTCATAGTGGAGTGAGAGATGTGCAGTGTGAGCCAGGCTTGGAGAAAAAGTCTCCCTAGAAGAACTCTGGACAGTTGGTCCTTGGAAGGATGCTACAAGGCAGGATCTAGGGTGCAGCCGGAGAATGGAAGGGATGTCAGGTACTGGAGGGTAAATAACTAGAATGCTCTCTTTATCCTCCTCTGGGCATATTCCTTAGGCCCTACTCCCACTTCTCTTCTTCTCTGCTCTACTCTCTTTCCCTTTTGCCTTCTCTCCCCTCCTTTTTCTTGATCTTTAACTTACTATTCTCTTCTTTTCATTGACTAAGTGCTTCCACAAATGCTGCCACATAGCCTTTTGGTGCCTCAGTGAGCTCTTCTGTGAAGTGGGGATCATCGCTTATCTCCTGGGGGAGTTATAGACCAGCTATGGAAATGGACAAAAGACCTCTGCAAACTATCACTCTGTACAAATGTAAAAAAAAGATTTTTCATATTTTATCCTGTAAGTATTAATGTGACAGGGGCGGGCAGTTAAAGCAATTTTTGCATAAACTTCTTGCTTTGAAATTGCCACCAGAGAGCAGGAGGGATGAAAGGGACAGCTCAGCTCCAACTTCGAGCTGATGCTGAGGTGAAGATAAAATTCTCCCTTCATCTGGCCTTTTTTTTTTTAATTGTTGCTGACAGATAAAGAAATAATTTTTCCCTTCCTCTTTGCTTGGAAGCCACAATAATATTTTATTGCTACTGCTTACCCTAAAAAATAGATTTCCTTTTCATCCTTGCCTGGTGATTTGGTTTGCATTAATGCCTTTCATAACTCATACATTTCGCTATTAAAAATTAATGCTTGGCACTGACATAAACAAATGAAATTTGTATTATTAATGTTTTACACAGGTAAAGCTCTGTAATAACAGATTCATCATAGAAGACTGTTTTAATTAAAAGACTCACTGGTTCCTTGCACACTTCTGGGAGACTGGTTTGGGTAGAAATAGGAATGGAAAAAAAAAAAAAAAAGGAAGACAGGTGAAAAAGGGTCTCACTGAAAACTGGGACCAGTGAGCATCTCTGAAACTCTGGGTGTTGAGAATGATGTCACATCCAGGTATTGCTGGTAGAATTTCGGTAGTCTGAGACCTAGAAAACAATAGGTACTTTTACACCAGCACTTAACAAACTAAACATTTATTTCTTGATTAGTACTTGATATTAATTGACTAATACAACAATCATTTATTGAGCAATTTCTGTGCATCGAACACTGTTCTAGTCAGTGAGTGCTCTCAGGAGGCTAATATGGAGCAGGAAGAGGACAATAGGCTTTTAGGCTGTCTTCTGATACAACATGCTGCTTGAGCATAGGATAAGAGGAGGGAAGGGAGTGAGCAGGAAACTTCCTGGAAGTTTTATAGGAAGATAGAAGAGCCTGGGCAAAGGCTCTGAAGTAGAGTCACATGGGAGAACAAAGGATACAAAAGGAGTCCTTGAGGGTTCAAATTTTGAGGACAGGTTGACAACATGTCACAGCAGTCTGTGAAGGACATTGTAAAGGTTCTGAGATATATATATATATATATATATATATATATGTATATATATATGTATATATAATATTGTATATTAAACATATTATATATATAATAAATATCATTCCTAGATGTGTGGATTGAGGCATTGGCACAGCCTAGATGTCAGAAATGAGCTAATATTGAGATTTGTAGTGGTTTGAATAGGTGTGGCCCCTATAGATTCATGTGTTTGAATTCTTGGCCTATAAAGATTGGCACTATTAGTAGTTGTGGCCTTCTGGAATACATGAGGCCTTGTTGGAGTAAATGCTTCACTGTAGTGGCAGGCTTTGAGGTCTCTTCTGCTCAAGCTATATGCAGTGTAGCAACCAGTCTCCTTCTGTTGCCCTGAGATCAAGCAGATCCAGATGTAGAACTCTCAGCTACCTCTCCAGCACTGTGTGTGCCTGAGTCCTGCCGTGCTGCCATGCTTCCTTCCATGATGATAATGGGCTAAGCCTCTGAAACTGGAAGCCAGACCAAGGAAATGTTTCCCTTTTAAAGAGCTTCCATGACCATGTATCTCTAATTAAGACAAGGTTCTAATCCATATGGTCTGAATCTCCTACCCTGAGTTCTGCAATGTACTATGTTTGAAGGGACCTGGAGGGAGCTATATCAGCCATCTCTGTCCAACAGTGTCCCAGCACTACTGACACTGTAGTCTGGGAAGTTTTAGTGGAACAAAGACTTGGATATTGCCCAGCTCTACATCCTGTTTCATAGATGAGAACCCAGAAGCCCCAATACATGACTTAACTAAATTAGTGGGGCATCTGGAACCAGCTGCAACACTGGGGCACCTACCCCTCTTGGGAACACTGTGATTTCATTCTGGTTTGACCAGAGTACAGGAAAACCTTCTGGATAAGAATTTTGGTTTAAACCCTCCTTCTGCTACTCATTTGCTGGGTTACCTCAGAATGTTTCTTAATTTTTCTGGGTCTATATTTTCTCAATAAATATATAATAGGCTTTAGTAGAATTGTTTGAAAGATGTGCCAAGGCCATGTAGTTAGCACAGTATGCGACACAGCATGCCCCATCGCTGGTGATGATGATTTTCATTCTTTACTCTGTCTCATGTGGAATTGGGCATCATTCCCTGCTTTGTACAGATGATAAATTGAACCCAGAAATGCAGCGAAGTTTATGTAAGGATGCTCAGTAAGTTGAGGGTCTGTTCCTGGTGCTCCAGAGACAGACTTGATCTTTCAGACTTTGGAGCTTTAAAGAATTCATTTGCCTTTACCCTAGAGGTGTTGCGGGTGTGGCTGCGGGGTCACCTGTGTGTCATTTGGTGGCAGAGAGGAGAGAGGCTATCTCTTTTCTCAGTGCTCTGACTTATGAATTTCTGAATGCTTAGTAGCCCAACACTCCCTGAAAAATGTGAGCTTGAGATGACCACCTGTATGGTTCAAGGGGGCCCAGACAGAGAACTAGATTGAGACAATCATTAGTTAAGCACCACACAGAACAAGACAGGCTCCCGAGACTGGGACCAAGCAGGAGACTAGAAGATTCCTGACTGGGGTCACAGTCCCTGCATGGGAATGATCTCCAGGCAGACAACCTTCACCTCAGGCCACTGATAGAGCCTTGTGTGAGGAGTGAGCCCAAATGACCACCCGACTGGTGCTGTGGTGTCCAGACAGGAAGCTAGCCTGAGATGGCATGTGAGAGAACTGGCCCTGCCGTATGACATCTGGAGAGCTGCCTCTGCCCCTCACCAGTTGAAGCACTTGGGACAGTGGGTCCTGTATCTTTCCTGGTCTATACAGTAGAGCTGGCCCTGGACATGAGGAGACTGTCCTGCAGATGAGCCTGTTCTGAAGATGTGCAGAAACTGGTCCTGCTCTTTGTCTGCTGTGCTGTGGTGCAGAGGAGAGAGTGATGCCCTTCCCCCTTTTGCCACCTATGACAGCTGAGATCTGGGCCTATAGTCATGAGAGTGAGAGAAATGTCCCTGCCCCTCACTGGCAGCAACACTAGGGAGAGTGGGCCCTGCACCTCGCCTAGGCAGCAGGGTAGAGCTGGCCGTAGTTTCAGGGGTTGCCAGTGAGTTTGCCCCAAGGGAATGAGAGCAGGATAGCCAGCAGGATGACCAGCTCAGATACATACAAAGCCCAAATCCAGGGCTTTAACTAGGGCCACCCCAATATCTACCCCATTGCTGATGTGAGTGAAGGAGCTGGTAATACAGATCCAAAACTACAGGATTTCCACGACACAGGACAACAAGAGGATACCCAAAAGGAGTCCCAATGAGGTTCCAGGATCGATTAAGTAGCAGAAGACAGAGGCCTCACAGAAGACCAATGAGTCACTGTAATGAACAGTTGAAAGCAAAGAAGTGTGCACAAAAGGGCATGTAATGTGGGACACTGTGATACAATATAGCTTTGACAATGAGATTTTTGCTCTGCTGGTGGGAAGGTTGCAAGGAACACCTGCAAGGAAGGCAGGTATGAGGGGAGGGGAAGAAGAGTGGGATTGAGGTGCATACTGTGAAAATCACAACGAACAAATAAAAAGTTTTAAAACAAAAAATTAATTTGCATATTTCTTGACAGTCAAAGGTCCTTGTGTTCTCTCTGTCCTGCCTACCGCTCTGTTGGAGAATCAGGAGACAGGGGTGTCATAGAGATATTGAGGGATGTGGCTTGGTGGGAAGGCAGACTGCCAGCTCTGCTCTCACCATTCAGAAAATAGCTTCAAGCAAGGGACTTTCCCATCACTGTGAAAGCTCTAAAGATGCTACAGCTGCCCCATCAGCACAGCTCTTATTTGCTTGGAGGTGGAGGTGGTGACAACGTTTGGAACTTTACCCTGTAATAGTAATAGCTCCTGCTTCTGGAGCATCTAATGTGCACCAGGAAGTGAACAAAGTACCACATATGCGTATTTCCACATCTCCCAATAGGCCTGCAATGTAGTTATGGTAGTTGTTATTTTTTTACCAGTGAAACTGATGCTCAGAAACTGTACTGCCATTTTCATGGAGCCAATGAGAGCTGTTATTTGGCTGTTTAGTCAGTTGGTTGAGAAGTTCTCATTAAACACCTCCATGGGTCCAAAACTGTGTGAGGTACAAGGACAGATATTGACAAAATTGCTCCTCCTGTGAAGCCTACATATACTGTACAAGCTAGGAAATGACCAAAGCAGCCAAGCAAGGGCTGTCATTTGTTACTTGGGGATCATGAGGATGCTGTGAAGAAGGCTTGCTCAATGACTTGCAAGAGCTTCCCAATACTTAAGACATGTTGGAGCAGAATGTAGACTGCCTTTAGAACAATCCAGAGATGAAGTCAGGTTTTCTCCACCATACCAGAAACTAACACACCATGGTAATCTCCCACACTTATGCCATTTAAAGCAGTCTGCATCCTGAAACACCACCATGATGTCATAATATCACTTGTACTGTGGTTTCAATGCCTCTCATTTTGGGGGATCTTAGCAAGAAATCCCCTAGGAGGGAGGTCGGATCTGTCATGATTTAGGATGGGTAAAATCAACTTACCCTATGAGTGTGCCACCCACCTCATAAATATTCACACAACTGTCACATACATATTCACAAAAACTTCCTTAAAATACCTAACATGGAACCCCAAGCCTAAGTCAGTCCATTTCAGTCTTTCTTTGGAGTGTCTGTATTTCTATGCTTTGATAATTAAGCTTCCATTTAAGCTCCCTATTGTCTCCTGATTCGATTCTTGTCTTTAGGAAGAGAAGAACTAAAAGACCCTGATTAAATGGTGATGAACCATTTCTCAGATAGTAACTTCCTCTGCTTTGTCTGCAGGAGATGGACTCTGTCTTCACAAAGGATGAGCAGGTCAGAAGGCAAAGCGGGGACTACCTGGTTCTTTCCAGCGCATTTATAATACTCATCCCAACTGTGAAAGCAGAGAGGCCTCACAGCCTCCGTCACCTCATGATACCCACTGCTCAATGCTCTTGCAGTGGGAATCAAATTGCAATTCAAATCCCAAGGGATACAAATATCCAGACATGGTGTCCCCACTTTACATGTCTCCCAAGAAAGTCAGATTGCTCCTCTAAGTGGTAGAAGCCCTTAGTGGGTGACACTGAAGATCAGGAAGAGGGAAGCGGTGATGATTATGGAGGGCACTACCTCATAAACTTCACATTGTTCACTGACTTCGACAATTGCGATGTAATTATATTAGTAAATGTACTGTACTCTGCTCCGGGGAGGTAATGGAATTTTAATTACATGTGACTGTCCAGCCCTGCCAACCCTGTTCTGATTCTGCAAGGATTTGTGACAGCTAGTGGCGTTTATGAAGAAGTAGGTAAGAATAGGAGTGGGTTGCTAGTGTCCCATCATGATCAGTAAGTAATATGATTCATGCTTTGCTCCTATTGCAGTGGTCCCAGAATTAGCCCAATTACACAGACAGGGACCATAGTGTTGTATAATGAAGGGGCTCACATGAATCCCAGAGGTGAAATGGAGCTGAGCTGGTTGGCTCCTGGTGGACTTCCTTCTTTTACAGTGTGAGAACAGAACGGAAGATGAATATGATTTCCATCTGATGCTATGTTTATCACAGAGGAAAAGAAAATAGGTTCTCAGATCATCATCTATTTGGTACTAGCATTTCTGAGCACATGGCAGGGTAAAGAATATTTATCTGTTCTTAAGGAAAAACTGCACCATGTCAAAGTGAACATGTAGAAGACAGAATATGGGATGTTCAGGTAACCTGGGAAGGTTTCCTGGAAGATGGAACATTGGAGGTAATGGCAGAAAAGAAGGTGTCCACATATCTGAGAACCTATCACCCTGAGCTGTCTCCTTGTATGTGTTCAAGTAGACTGTGGGTAGATTCTGATTTATCTTTTTTTATGATACTATTCTTTTTATTGAAAAATAAAATCGTTCATATTACATCTCAATTGCGATCCCATCCTGTGCATCCTCCCATTCCTCCATCCCTCCTGCTTTTACCCCATTCCCCTTCCCTATGACTGTGACTGAAGGGGACCTCCTCCCCTTGAATATGATGCCGGGGTATCAAGTTTCTTCGTGGTAGTCTGCTATCTTTCCTCCAAGTGCCAGCGGGCCTCCCCATCAAGGAGACATGGCCAAATATGGGGCACCAGAGTTCATGTGAATGTCAGTCCCCAGTCTCCACTTAACTGTGGAGAATGTCCTGTCCCTTGGCTAGATCTGGGTAGGGGTTTGATGATGACTGCACGTATTGTCCTTGGTTGGTGCTATAGATTGCGCAGAACCCTTGGGCCCAGATCCGCCCATCATAATATTCTTCTTGTAGGTTTCTAGGACCCTCTGTATCTGTCTAGTTCCCTGTCTCCTATATTTCTCTCACCTTAGGGTGTCCTCACCTCTAACCCACTTTACTGGTAAGTGAAGACTTTCATGAGACATACCCCTTGGGATAGTGTCCAGTTATAAGTGAGTATTTTGATTGAACTAGAAATGGTCATAATGAGTGAGCTAACCCAGAAGCAGAGACTCAAATAGTATATACTCACTGATTTATCTTTTGGTGCCTATCATAACACCTGACACACAGTAAGTGCTTTGCAAATGTAACAGCAAATGAAAATCTCATATGATTTTCAGTAAATCGCTCTGTAGCAGTGGAAGCTGAGATAGGCTGAGTGTTGTATTGAAAGACACAAAATGTGGAGGAATTTCTGCAGGTGGCTGTACCTCCCCCCCTTCTTTAGCTGCATAATGTAGACATGGAGTTAATGTTACTGTTGTCCTTACTAATGACCGTGAGGTGATGATGCTGATGGAGTATTGATAATAGACATTGCTTATGGAGCACTTATCATATGTGACACATATTCAGGAACACTTTTACATAGTTTCCCCCATACAACCTTTATGAAGCCATATCAGGCAAATTCTTATTATTAGTCCCATTTTATAGAAGAACACACTGAGTCTCAGGGACATTAGGCTACTTGTGTTGACTCTCACAAATAGGAAGGGATGAAAGCTTGAATTCAAGCCTGTTTCTTGCTAAACCTCATATTATTTCCTTACCCTGAATAATTCAGTATGCTACAAGGAATGGCCAGAACAATTGACATTGACCTTCAGGTCATGAAATGAAAGGTAAACTATTCTCAAAGAAAACATGTTTCATTTGTCACAAATGTAGAGGAAGTTGATACATAAGGTGACATTATTGAGATCAGAGAAGCTTGTTAGCCCATAAATGGAATTCCTCATTTTTTTCCTCTTGTAGCTACCAGGCCATGTGACTGGCCTTCAGAATGAGCAGAGCTAATCAGGAATCCTATGGTGAGGAGACAGTCTCTATACACCCTCTTATGAGGAAGTCTGAGACTGAAAGAGATCTCTGTCCTTTATTACCTAAAGAGCATCCTGGAGAAGTAAGATAATCAGGTGGTGGCTGGCAATGGGGGGCAAGGACAGAAGGTTCTCTCCCATTGGGATCACTTTGTCTGAACCATAAACTGAGAACTCTTCTAGGAGACAAGGAGTACAATGTCACTTCTGAATCCCCAGAACACATCAGAGGCACTGACTGTGAGTGTCACATAAACCTTATTAATGCCAGAGGAATTTCTCTGCCCCTCGCCAGTACCCAGCTACATCTCCCTAGCTGCTTTCGTTTGAATGAATAAATGGGAAAAAAAGCAAGGTCTGCTAACCTTTCAAAACATCTGCTTGGGAAATACTCCAAGGGCATATTTGGAAGTTCATGGCTGGTTGGATTTCCTGAGTGGCTTCAGGAACAAGGTCCTGTCTTTCAGTCTTTGAGTTATTCTCATGTTCTAAAGGTTTGAGCTAGAGACATGGATGTGACACACACACACACACACACACACACACACACACACACACACACACACTATTTCTTCTCCCATTTAAATTGTTGCTGAGCTCATCTTTGATTTTAATTAATGTTTTAATTTAGCATATACACCATGAGGCACTTTCTCAAAGGGAATAATTAAGTTAGAAAAAAATTGGCTACTCCAGATATAGAGACTGGGAAACCAAAGCTCAGTAAGGACCAAAGTAATTCAGCACATTTAGGATGGTTTTTAGTAATAAAGGGTCTTTTAGGGTGCCCCAGACAACCTTGGCATCTCTTCTTTCTTTGCGAAAATTCAGAGAGTGAACAAGAAGTAAGTGACTGGCATAACCGGAAATCTCCAGTGTGCAGAACATAGCCATGTGGGATATGCCATGCTGTATAGTACCCTCCCATCCCTGCTGCAAATCCACAAAACTGTTGTTTTGATCTCACATCATAAATGAAGACTCATGGATATAGTAGCTCTTCTTATTTCAGCATACAAAAAGGAATGGTAAGACCTCAAGCCCAATCTATTCTCATACCCCACGTTTGTGTTACCTGACTATAGTTTATGTATTTATCTCAGAGTCCACATAAAATACTGAGTAGCTTACCTTGGAGCTAGCACGGAATCCTTCAATCAAGAAATCATCTGAGCCTGCAGTGGAATTAACCTTTATGTTCATGTTCAGAGTTATTTTTGAGTGACCTTAAAGCTCAGAGTGCCACTGCCAGGCCCTCAGCTATTCTTACTCACAACACAAGCAACATTGTTAGGGAACTGTATGCTCAGTGTATTATGACTTAAAGGAGCAGGCTCTGCCATTCACCCCAACTTACAGATGGGATTCACAACAGTTTCTATGCTTTGTTGGGAGCCTAGTCTCTTTCAAATTCCAACCCCATTTTCTCTCATGAGGATAATGTAGACAGGAAAGCCTTGATTTATACTAGTTCGCGTGTTAAACCCCACGTGTCCAGTTTTCTTTCAGTGTCTGATGACTAACTCACATGAAAGCACCTGGCTCACAAGCCACCATGCAGAAACAAACAATAACCAAATGGAGAGCCCTAAAAGACATCACTAGATAAGGGTGACCACCCTGTCTGGAGCACAGCAAGGTTATGTTACAGCAGTGGTTCCCAGCAACTTCCTAAGCTGCGACTCTTAAATTCACTTCCTCATGTTGTGGTGACTCCCACCCGTAAAACTCTTTCATTGCTACTTCATAACTCTAATTTTTCTACTGTTATGAATCATTATGTAAATATATGACATGCAGGATATTTTATATGTGACTACTGTGAAAGGTTTGCTTTACCCCCAAAGGTGTTGCAACCCACAGCTTGAGAATTACTGTGTTAGAACATGTTTGATGGGGTCATTCTGAGGGGATGACACCTAGGCTGTGGTTTGGATGTGAGAAGGATCCAACCTTGTCCAGAGTTGGGCAAAGCTTCCAGAGTGGGGAGTGACAAGCATTGGCCCCAGGGAAGGAAGTTGGCTCAGGGCCATTTTGCATTTCTTGCATTTTGTTGCTCAGTGCTCAATGCAGAGCACATCTCCCACAATAGGTGACACAGTCCCACAAATCACTATTTCTTTATCTTCACCTCTCACAGATTACAAAGTTCAAGGGGCAGAGCCTAAGACCATTCTGTTCCCCATGGGAGCCACAGGGTCCAAAGACAGAGTCTGATGAAGAAAGCTGCAGAACAGATGAATGAGTCATTTGTGTGGTGGCTACTTTCAACTATCAGCTTGTTGAGACCTAGAATCATTGAAGAAGGGAGTCTCACTAAGGGGCGGTCTACATTATATTGGTCTGTAGGCATTTCTTTGGGGCGACTCTCCTGGTTAGTGAAAGACCTCCCCATCGTGGGTCATCTTTCCTTGGTCAGGGGACATCATGGATTGCATAAGAGTGGAGAAAGCAAGCTGAGCATTGATACGCATACAGTAATTAACTCAATGCTCTCTGCTCTTGACTGTGGGTGTAACGTGAATAGATTCTTCAACTTCTCACCACCTTAACTCCCCAGAAATGATGGACGGTACCTTATGATTTTGAGCCAAACCAACACTTTCTCCTTTAGGTGTCAGGGTATTTTTACCCCAGTAAGAGGAAATGAAAACAAGACACTTAGTAAATGCTATTTGTCAACCCCTATTCTCTTCTTATAAATTGTGAAGTCCAACTGCTTGTCAATTTTGGTGAAACAATAGATCCTCTGCCCACTTGAGTACTGAAGAGCTGGAGAGAGGTAGACTGGCTCCTCATCTGCTGCTTGGCTCACTGCCATTAGTTGAAGAAGACCTTCCACCTACTTCATTTATACAAGGCAGGTCTAGTGCCTTCTGGGTACCTGTCTTCGATGTTAGATCTTGTGACCAGCCTACTGAGTGGCCTGCACAAGACCTGCACACTACTCATGTGAGGAAAATGTCTTTCTGTTTACATGGCCAAACTTAATGATCCTTGTCTCCTGTAACAATACTTTCTCCCCTCAGACAACCTACCCAGGTCTTGTTCCTCTCACTGGGGTATGAATTTTACTTCTACGATCTCGGTGCATAGGACAGTGCTGAGGCAGAGAGGAGGCCTGGGCCATGAATGACTCCCTCTGGCTTATTCTGATAGCTCTATTGTTTCTGTGTGCTGGATATCTAGTTGGCATCCACTGTGAGTTCTTGTGTCTTGGAACAAAGAATTGGAGCCAAGCCATGGAGATAGTAGAATCAGAGACAGTTTATTATGACAGAGAAAGGCATTCCAGAGAATGTAAGTGGACCAGAGACCTGGGAAATGTTAGAAACTCAAAGGTCTTGCACTGTGAGTATAGAGACCCTTTATGGGCCATCTATGTAGCACTCTCCTCCCCCAGTATTGGAAGACGGCTGGCTTTGTGTCTGCTCAGCTTTTTCTTTTCCATACATGCAACATTGATGGACTGTGTATTGAGGGTGTTTTTCACGTCTTCTGCTATCTGGGTTCTTTGCTAATCATGATGCTTCTCTTCCTTCTCTCTTTTGTCATGATTGTCCTGAGGTGTGCTTGATTGATAAACATGGTCCTGTATTGCACCTTCCTGCCCCAGTGGTTATGAATACTTTCTCTTCCTACATTCCTTTTGTCTTCTGTTCTTTCCCAATGCTAACAGACTGCCTTTGGCCATGAAAATAGTATGCCCACATGCCATTGGTTGGCCCTCTGTGCTTCCAGGTTTACTCAACTGCAAGACTGTGCATGTCTCCTCCTGTCTGTTTAATGCTCACCATGGGGACAGGCACACAGTTGAACCTCACTAAATACTTATCAGAGGAGAGGCTGGAAGATGTTGACCAATCCCAGGAGGTGGTTTCATCTGTTCCTGTGAGTTGCCTTGCTTTGAGGTCTCCTGGCAGGGGTCATTTAGTCTTCACGGCATCTTGCAAACCTCCTTATGCTGCAGGTCTGAGCTGAGCGTCTGGCATGTGCTCGCATCCATTGCTGCAATTTGGGAGTGTCGAAGCCATTTAATTAAATGGGATGGAATTGGATCTTCGAGGTTGTTATCGTGGATATTGTTTTCTGTGCACGGTCTGGCTCCCAGGGAACCTGCAGGAGGCCTGAGAGCAGTGAGCTTTTTGGTTTATACAGAGACCTTGCTCCTCCGAACCCCCCCCCCCCACCCAGCCCAGATGGCATTAGAAAGTGGCTGAGATTCTGGGCCCAGATCTGAAGTCAGAGGTTCAAAGCCCCTCTGTGTGCAGGAC
Source organism: Acomys russatus (assembly GCF_903995435.1). Classification (NCBI taxonomy): domain Eukaryota; kingdom Metazoa; phylum Chordata; class Mammalia; order Rodentia; family Muridae; genus Acomys; species Acomys russatus. The sequence continues at coordinate 77,409,925 of NC_067138.1, read as the reverse complement.
CCCATGGGCGGTGGGTCGGGACCGTTGCCAGACCACATGCCTCTCCCCGGGAGGCAGCCAGAGCTTCTCAAGCTAATTTTGCTGAGGGGAACTTTGCCAAACCAGAGCAAGCTTTCATTTGCCTAAGTTTGCATCAATAATTAATCCAACCTGGTTTTACACAAGACCCGACATAAAATTATTAGCTCTGAGAGCTTAGCTTAAGCTGATCCCAGAAGAGGCTGATCATGAGCCCTGGAAGAGAGAACCTGGTGGGAAGGACAGCAGCTCAGAAAGTCACTTCCTTTGTCCCTGTTCCAAGCTCCCTCCATGGCTTTATCCAGCCCTCGCCGTGGTCAACTGTAATTGTGAAGTTTGGGGTTATGGCCCTGCCTGGACTCTTGGTTCTGTAGTGTCAGTCCTTTATAATACTCACCATGTTCCTTGCATACTCTCTCACACCCTCCTGTGTCCCTATGTCACCAAGACTGCCTTATCTTCAACTCATTCATGATGTTGGCTGGCACTCAGCACTTCTATTTCTGTGGAGTCAATTTCCATGCATCCTTAAAGGCTCATAACAGTTGCTACCTCCTCTAGGAAGTCTCTTCTGATTTCCTCAGTGAGTACCATGTTTCTTCTGTGGTTCCGAGGTCACTTCACTGTGTTGAAAGACACCACAGTCTGCCTTGTACAGCATCATTCACATCCAGTCTCCCACCATAGACAGACGCAGGGAGCAGTAGTTAACAATGGGATACACACTGGATGTTCATCCAGGGAGGAGCAGTCAGGAGCCAGGGATGCTCTGACTGAGGCAGGGAAGGGGACAGCTGCGCTCTTGCCATGATTGTATTATCACTATTCTCTGGTTTGTTGAATAGTGCACGCTGCTTCTCAGGGAGAGCAGATTGTCCTCTTGGTCTTGCCACTTGTTCCTTCTGCTGATTTTTTTCTTACGTAATTCTTATCCCATCCTGAAGAACTTTTTCAGATTCCCATCTTTTTTTTTCTTTTTTTCAGTCCCTCCTTCTTGCCAGCAGCCTTCACAATCAGGTTGAACACACCGTCTCTTCTTTGCAACCTCTGCCCACAGACTCATCCCAGACTTCTTTCCTAATGTTCCCATAATACTCTAACTTTTCTTTTCACAAATATCACATAGGCACTTTGGGTCAAAAGCCAAAACTCTAGATGAGCCAAAGCTATAGCCTCCATTCTCCTTTCTGCCCTCTTAATTCCTTCTCTTAAGAGCATGTCTTCTCCGAGGAGGCCTCAGGCAATTTCACTTGCCAAAGTTTCTTTTTGGTCCCTTTGTATGCTGTAGCCCTCACGTGGACTTTCAAGGAGGACATCCAAGGTGCCTATGTCATTCCTTTTTAGAGTAGAAGATCTCACTTTTTTTTTCACACCAACACATTCTGCAGACTTCAATAATAGCAGATATTTGCCCTGTGTGGTGCATCTTAATTCCTCCATCTGTCCCCAAACTTTGATCCATTTCAGGGAGTGACCACATCACCCTATGCCTTCTTCACCAATGATCTAGTACACCAGAGGCAGCCATCATATGCTAATAAATGCTTGTTGAATTCATAAATAAGCATGGGAACAGTTGGAAATTAAAGTAGCCAATTTTACCATCTCCTGGTAATGGATAGCAAGGTACCTGGTGCTGCAATGGTTAGTGCTTTAGTTACTGTTGTTTCCCATGTACCAATTAACATCTCTCCCTTACTGATGTGGTCCAGGGATCCAGGTACCTTCTTATGTCTACATTTCAACTTTTAATCCCTCTAAGAACACGTAGAAGTCTCAAATTAGATAATCTCTAGATTTTCTTTTAAGTTCAGTTCCTTTCAAAGAGTATTAACTGATTCCTGCTGTATTCTAAGCCTGAGGTTATATGCTGGGGAGGGTATTCGATGACACATAGTCCCTGAGTTAGGAGAAGTTCCCTTTCTGCTTTAGGGACAGGAGAGTCCCAGGGATCTAGGAAGCAGAGTGTGACTAATAACGGCATTTCTGATCTTAAAGCTGCTCACTAACAGGCAGATTCTGTGGTAATAGAGCCATCACTGCTCTCCTGTCTTTAGCAGGCAGCACTGGCTAGTGAGGAGCCAGAACACAGGAGAATTCAATCACTGTTTGAAAGGCATCGCTGCCTCGTCATGAACGCGACTGATCGAAGGCACCGTGTTGGTTCTGGCCTGCACACCTTCCCAGCAGAACTGTTTTCTTCCTTTGGCTTCTACTCTCTGTACATTCTAAGCTGCCTCCTCTTTTCTTCCCAATAAATCTCCTTTTGTTTCTTCAGAGACTTCACTGCCAAACCTGTCAGGAACTCTGCACAAAATAGTGTATTTCTGTCAAGAGTGCCTTGTGAAATGTTAGCTGTCTTTTGAACACTGGAGGCAGCCGAGATGGTGTGTAGGGACACTCTTGTCCTAATGTCTGTTTACTTCCTTGCAATCTGGAAGCCTGCTGATCAAGCCTGTGCATGCAGCTTTAGACAGAAATTGGGCTGAGCTCTCCTAGGCAGAATGGACCTTGGAGAAGAATCAATGTCTGGGGCTGTTGATGGGGAGACAGGGCTTTCTGTGACTCCAGGACCATTGCCACTTTAAAGCCCAGGGAAACCACCAGGTGAGGGGGTGGGGAGGCATGGTTAAAGGGTTAAAATAAACTACTGTATGTCCTTAGGCCAGGGACATCCCTTCTGTGTCTAGAGTCCCCCATCCCTATGAAAGTGAGTGCAGGTGTTCCCCAGGGTACCTTCAAGCTTTGTCATTCTATCATTTCACAAATTCCCAGCAGGTAAAACTTGTTGAAAATGTAATTCTCTCTTGGGTATCCAAAGTCAATAGGAAAATATATGGTCTAGGAGGTAATTCAAAGACCCAGAACGGACATTCTTTTAGGTCAAGAGAAATAACTGTAATAATAAAATCTAGGATCAAAGTACTTTTCTACCTCTTATCTCATGCTAGCTCTCAAAATTTTTGGAGCAAGAGCCACAGATACAAGCCTATTTGCTTGACCACTGGAGCCACACATACAGATGTTTAACATCTGCACTGCCCAAGTGTGGCATATCAGAACAATATTATATTAGGGATATAGGTGAAGTTTTAAGATGGTGCGCATGGCTGTGGAGAATCTAGTCCCTCTAGCTGTCATCTAAGCCTATGTACACTTCTAACAAAGTCCACAATGTAACACAATTACTCTAAAACACATGAGTAAATGCCTTCCTCTGACATGACTACATGTTGGTATGTTGGGTGACTCTTGGAGTTACCCAGGAATTGCCTTTAGAAACAGGATTCCTACCTCTGCTGCTTAACATGGTACTATTGGTTCAGGGAGGACTGGCAGGAAATGGTACTTCAGAGACAGTGACACAAATGGCACATATTTCAGGCAAGAATGTGAATATTCAAAATAGGCACATTTCACTTGCTGACTCTGAAACCTCTCTGCATCACAGTCAAGCCAGAACAAGGGCATGAGGCCATAGAGTGGCAACTGCAGCAGCAGTGTCACTGATTGGCTCTTTTTGGGACTTATATGCTTCTCTGCTCATCCACTCAAAATGAAGCCCACATGTGCAGTGTCTGGAAATCCCAGCCAATGAGTTCAAGAGTCCTGGGACAAAGCTTTCTTACAATTCCTTTGTCTTCACTTTCCTTTCTTCACACAAGGAGCACGGAATGTCATTTCACATTGTTGTGGTTGCGTCTGTTCACATTGTGCCCCGCTAAGTACAGATCTCTATACCTGTGCAAGTTAGTATTCCAATCACAGAGATGTGTTGCTGATGCCAAGGTGCCTTTCCCATATTTGTATGAAGGTCCTGTATAGGCTGCTGGTGCACATGCTGAATGAGGAGTACACGCATGGTTCTCCTCATCCCTCCTCGCCTGCAGATAATAAATGCATCTTCCAAAGACACTGGTGAGATGGTCCTGTGTCCCCCCCTCAAACACCTTCTGCAGCTCCTTTTTTTTTTTTTTCTGTCGCAGGGCATTGTAATGGTGGCAGATAAAAGACACATGTTATAACTTCATGGGTCATGTGAAAAAAGAAAAAGCACATTTCCAGGTTCTGATTCACATTTTAGATGTTGGAAGTGATGTGCATGGGAGGGAAAAGCACAGAGCAAAGGTGCATGTGCTCCCAGGTGACATAACCCTCTGGTAAGAACCACCTTCTGCAGGATGCTTTAGACCTGGCTACAGTTTCCTAGGAAACCAGTACTCATAGCCTGTTTCTTCTCCTGCTGCTCAGTTTTACAGGACCATGCGCCAGAGTGCGCAGGCTGTGCCTTGCTGCCTGGTCACTGCCATCAGCATGATAATCCTTGATGAAAATACCTCCCTTCTTTATTTGTCTTCACAGTTCTGACTAGAGAGAGTTTTAGCCTTATACAGTCACATTTCCAACTGTCATTTCCACAGTTTCAGGATTTTTTGATAAAGAGGAAAGACATTGTGTCTGGCATGTATGTGTGTATGTCTGTGCAAGTGTCTGTGTGTATGAGTGTCTGACCTTTTGTGTGTGTGTGTGTGTGTGTGTGTGTGTGTGTGTGTGTGTGTGCGCCTATGTGTATGCAGATGTCTATCTCTGTATCTGTGTCTGTTTGTTCAACGGTCTGTGTGTGTCCATGAGTGTGTGCATTCAGGTATCTATCTGTATATGTGTGTTTTTCTGTGCAAGCACCTGTGTGTGTCTGTGAATGTATGTGTGTTTATGTGTATGCACAAGTTTCTGAGTGTGTTTGCATACAGTTAGATGTCCATACAAATCTGTATGTGCAGGTGAGTGAGTCTGTGTGTGTGTGTCTGTATGCATGTGTCCATGAATGAATGTCACTATGGATGTTTTCATGAAGGTACCCATGTGTATCCATGCATATCTGTGTCTCTTTTTTCCTATGTTAAAATATATCGATTTATGTATCTCTATGTGGCATATTTGTATGTGTGTGTGTGTGTGTGTGTGTATTTGTGTCCGTGTTTCCTGCTCCTTAGTCACAGACCCCACCATACCCTTGTGACCCCTGAATGAAGTTGGGCACTGATGCCAGGGCAATGACAGCTGGAGGCACTGTAGTATTTCCTGGAGAGTGGTGAGTATGTTTAGGTGACCAGAGTCTGAGTGTATATGCCCCACATCCCAGGGAACTTTGGTTTAGATCTGCACAGCTTTGGCTTTTTTGCTATGAGCTGCTGTGGTCAGTGTTCTCCTGGAGTAAAGTGAGAAGCACCAAGGGACTGATTGATTCTTTTCCTGGTGCAGTAAATCTCTAGGAGTTAAGTAGTTTAAACAAACGTATGTGTCTTTTACAGCTCTATCGGCCAATGTCTGATACTCCTTTGGAGTTCTGGGAAGGGGGCATAAAGGCTCTGTCCCAAACGGTACTCCTAAAAGATAGTGTGTTTTGCAATCATGGTGTCATTGGTTTACAGAGGCATAACTGGAATCTCTGCCTCCATTGTCCTGTGAGGCCCTTTTACTTCCTGGTCTCTGTGTTCTCAGGAATTCTACTTCCTGTGTCTGTCACTCATTTTTATCAGGGTTAGGTTTGACTGGGTTACAGTTCCATCTTCTCTAGTATGGCCTCCTTTTGATAACTTGCATGGGAAAAATTTTGCTTCCAGATTTGGTCACAGCCTGAGGGACAAGGCTCAGGACTTTCCCATGTCTCTAACATTAGGGCTAAGGATTTGCTGCTGAAGTCAGGAATGGCATAGTTTGAATTCTGGTCACTATGTCAGGTCTGATCTCTGGTTCCACCTCCTGTGATTGTCAATGCTACTTTCCGAGTATGCAAATTAGCCCTTAAGTAGAAGCCACCCTCTGCTCTAAGTACACTTCACTTGTGCTGCTAATCCTTCCAATCTCATTAACATTTGTTTGACAGGTGTGATCCTTGCCCCCACTTTATAGATGAACTACCTAGTCAAGGTGAGACAGTGTGTTCAAGGTTAAAAACTGTGAAGAGCTGTGCAGAGTTAGCTTCCAAGTCATCTGCTTCTAGAGTCTAGGGGGCTAAGCAGCTTGCTGAGCCTTTCAGGTTAGTCTGTAAACACATTGAAAATCCTCTACTACCTTTTAGAAAACACAAGGGCAGTAGATGAGAGGGACCAGGCCTTCTCTGTGAAAGATGGCACTGCTAAAATTTGAGTCACAGTATTAACATCTCTCTTCTGTTGGCACAGAAGTCTGATTGAGACATAAGCACTATTGTTCTTCCTAACCCTGTGTATGATTACTTAGCAGGTCCTAAGCACAGTCAGAGGCTTCCTTGGCCTTTAAGATCTCCACTTTTATACCTTGAAGAAAATCAAAGTTCCTTTTAAGACTTCTGAGAACTACCTCGGTTATCTCTGGTTTCATTTACTTCTTCTCAATATTTGCTCTAGTCCACTAATTTGCTACCATTATTTCCTTTACCGAGGCTTTCCAACATGGAGCCTTGCCCGCACTAATATTTTTGTACCATGAACAAATCCTATAGCAAGTAGTTTTCATGGTGAATTTTTTCCACAGCAAGCCTTTTCCACGTGCATCTTTTTTCTTTTTTTACCTAACCCTTTGCTACACTGAGCTTTTCTTGCACATCCTTGCACTTCCCCTCACTGGACACACCTCCTGCTTTCAGCTTCTTAGGTAATAAGTCAACATATATGGTAGCCCAAAGTTCATAGGGTGCTTATTAGGGGCACTATCCTGCACAATGGAAACAAGATTAAATTAAAAGTGAATATTAGGTATCCAATTTTTGGAACTACTCCCAGTTGGGATGGTTATCACTGTTTGCCCAGAGACCTTGTTGACAACATAATTATCACTTTCCTTTTAGTTTACTCTTGCCAACCTCCCTATTAATGATCATACACTGTTCATTTCTTTTTATTGAAAATCTTTCCTGTCTCCAATAAATATTTAAAATATTGAATTGTTTCTTGTACATTTCCCACATGGCAATATACAACAAATGAAAAGATCTTACTAATGTTTCTCTTTCCATTTCATATTCTCCTTCCAAGACACACCCTGGGGAGCAAGGGTGATGTTATCTAACATCAAAACAGGCCTATCTAGCAATGTTGTTTTGTTGCTGAATGTTTAATATGAAGTTGTACATCTTTTCAGAAGCAGGGTGATGCATTCACTTACTTAATGTTATTTTTCCTTTACTGCCTTTATTAGACATGGCCATTTCTAGCAGTCTATAAGCATCCTTAGAGTGTAGACCTTGCCATTCACTTATTTGAACTTTTTTGGCACTTAGCACACAGAGCTAATGCTCTGTCAATGTTGATTAATTGATGGAACCACACTGAGACCTGGTCGCCAGGATGGATGTCAGGAATGTAGATCAACACTGATTTATATCCCACTATGTGCTATTCAATGCAGTTAATATACATTTCCTTATTTGAATATTAAGTCCTTACATAGGAGATTGTATTTTTACAGAAGAAAAAACGTCATACTTCATGGGCCTAAAAAACTTGTCCACCAGGTCTGGGGTATTCAGCTATGTGAGTAAGAAATAAAGGAATTTTGGGAATAATCTGTTTTTCAGCAGTCTGCCAGAAAGTCTATTTCTAAGTTGCCAGGCCTCTGGAATTCCTTTTTACTTGTGAATTGCCATGATCCCCTGCTTTCACCCTTTTCTTTTTTCCCCTTTCCATTCTTTTCTATTTTTCCTTTCCTTTTTCCTTCCCTTTCCTTCTGTCCCTTTCTTTCTTTCTTTCTCTCTCTCTTTCTCTTTCTTTCTTTCTTTCTTTCTTTCTTTCTTTCTTTCTTTCTTTCTTGTGTTTTTGAAATAGTGTTTTATTTATCCCATGCTGAGCCCACTGAGCTACTTGATGCATGATTGAGGATGACCTTGAACTTCTGGTTTTCCTATATCTGCCACCAAAATGCAGGAATTATAGGCAAGCACACCACAGTCTGTTTATATGGTCATGTGGATGGAACCCTAGGCTTCATACAAGGTAAAGAATTATTTTCCTAATAGAGCTACAGACCCACTACTGTATTTTCAGCCCTGGAGTACCTGCCCTTTCTCTCACTGTGTTCCTGTCAAAGACACTTTATGGCTTTGTCTAAAGGGGTGGGTTTGGTTTCCATCTGCAGCTCAGAGATACTTGTGTAAATGGCAAGCTCCCATGATACTTGTGGGGAGGGATTGCTTTTCCAGTCCAGAACCAATGTAGAGACTATTATGACTGGGATGCTGGACCCTCTTTCACTCATGCTACATCAAGGCATGTTTCTGGTGAGAAAGGTCTAGGTGACTTCTTGTGATACCTAGGATAATAAGCTCTAACAGAACAAGTGACCTTATTCTGTTTGCAAGGTCAAACAGCTCACCAGTGCTCATCTAGCCTTCTTCATTCATACTGACGGAAAACATCCTCCATTCAGCTTTGTAACCAGATGTTTGGGATTTATTCTTTACATTAAACTTTTATCTTACTCTGCAACACTTCTCCAAGTCCTGCCAATTGTACCTCCTCAGAATCCCGCAACTCCATATCTCTCCAAGTTCTATCATACCACTAGGCAGAGCAAACCCAATATTTTGCTTAGATGGTTTCTTCACCCTCTTTCCTAGTCCCGGAAATTCACTTGATCTAACCAAGACTATCCTCTGTACCACAGTGTTAGAAATCTTAAATGCGCAAAATGAATTTCATAATAGTTTACTTAAAGCTTACAACACTTTCTCGCTCGTTTTGGACATATATGACACTATTTGGAAGGTAGTTGAGTTCATGACTATAAATAGTGTAGGAATCATGAAGAAGGTCTAGGCTCTCTGGCAAAAATGCTGCTTTGGGTGAGTGAGTTTTACTGTCAAGGTGAAAGACTGAACAGAGAGATCTGAGTCTGTAAATTGTCTGTAGATTCTAAAAGTATTCTGTCAAAGATGCTGTCCTTCCATAAAGGCCACACTGGCAGTCTACAAGTGTGTGTGTGTGTTTGTGTGTGTGTGTGTGTGTGTGTGTGTGTGTGTGTGTGTGTGTGTATGTTTTCACAAGAGTGTTAGAAGTGGTCCATGATCTTATAACTTAGTGTATTCAGCCGTTGCACACTTTATATGCTCATTTTTTCCTCACAGACTGATTATAGTATTAGCACTTACTAAACACCTACTATGTACCATCATTTATATTGTTCTTATTTCATGATAACCATGAAACGTGGGTGATATCCATTCCATTTGATATCGGAAGGAAATTAAAACCAGGAATTCAGAAATGTCTGTGCTGTCATATGACTAGAAAACAGAGAATAATATCATAGGCCACCACTGTTGGGCTGTAAAGGGTATAGATTTTCTTCCATGTTGATTACACAGTTCATCTCTTCTGCTTCTTTTTCTGGAGTTTGTCTGATTTCTTTTTCCTTGAGATAACTTTGCTCAAGACAGAACTCAGATACTAGCTTGAGTTTGGCAGGCTCCATGAACATGTAGCTTGGAGGTTAAGACTTCATACTCTGCCATCAGACACTTATAAGTTGCAGTCCATATTTGCAGAAGGACTTTAGAAAAGTGCCACACATTTCTGAGCAATTTTCTTAGGAAGGTGCATTGATTATATATATTAACATTCTGGAATGTAACAGGACTGTTGGTGCCATATTTACTCACTCAGCAAGGGTGATGGATGGCACACATTTAGGCACAGTATCCATCCTCATCCTTCTTTAGTTCTTCACCTGCCTGCGAATCCCCTCTGATCATCACTGGGGCCTGTGCTGCATATGGAGTGAATACTTCTCCCTCCCTTGGGACTTGGAGGAGAGCTGCTGTTCTTGCTTATCATTTTTGAAGCATCTGATCTTTGGTGAAATATCACCATCGTGAACAAACACAGTGCAGCATTTGACCTTTCTCCACAATCGTTAGTTTTGGCTTTCCTGCACATTACAAGGAAGGAAGCAGATTTGAGGAGTAGGAGACCTGAATCAGAAGGATGTTTCCCAGGGGTCACCAGATGGATTCTTGAGTGGTGAATCCTGGGCCTGAGAGTCACAGTTCAGACAGATTCAAGGCTGTGGATTAATATGCCAGATCCTGGAATTCTGATAGAAAAAAAAAAAAAAAAAAAAAAAAAAAAAAAAAAAAAAAAAAGGAAAACAAAACAAAATAAAACAAAACCCTTAACAGCTTCAGATGAAAAAATAGAGAGATGAGATGCCAAGAGCTAAGCAGGGTCTTAGCCGCTGTGGCTTTGGCCACCCTGCGATACCTCCCAAGACCCTGTGAAGCAATAGCAGGACTTGGCATCTATCAGACAGACCCCAGATAGCACAGCTGCTTGGTTCTTCATAGGTGAATGACAGATGGCATTCTATGCCCTTGGAGTCAACAGTGCTATCTCTCTAGAGTCTCAAGGGCCTAATATGACTTGTGCCAAGGAACTGTCTATCCAAGATGGAGGATGAAGTCTTCTGAAGGAAGGAAACTGAGTTAGAGGGTCTGGAGAGGTGGCTCAGCAACTGAGAGAGAACTTCTCTTGACATGGACATGATTTATATCCATAGACCATCTCACATCTGTCTGCAAAGCACAGTTCAGTGAATCCAATGCCTTCTTGTGGCCTATGTGAGCGCCTCCACTTGTATGTATGCACACATACACACACACACACACACACATACACACACACACATGCATAAACATACACACATGCATAAACATATAGTAATTAAAAAAATAAAATAAAATTCTTTTTAAAGCTACACAATAAAAAACAAACAACTTGCATAGAGTCGGGCATGGGTGGGCACAAACCTTATAGGCTGTTCTTGTTTCTACTAAGAGGGTAGACAGTATCTTCTCCCTGTCTTTAGAAGGCTCTACAATGGAATGAATGGTTATGTAAAGATCTGTTTTTTGCATGGATGCCTTACCTTGCTGGTGACAGAGCACCCAGAAACAAGCTAAACAAGGCCATGCCCTAGGTCCACAGAGCTTAGATTCTGCAATAAGGCCTGAATTGGGAGTAGAGGTAAAGAGAAGAGACACAAAGCATCTGAGACAAGGATAGAGCTATCATTCAATTGCTTTGCTTGCTTCCTGAGCATCCATCAGACAGAACCCAGATAGTATAGCTGCCTGGGTCTTCTTCAGTGAGTGGCAGGTGGAATTCTGTGCCCTTGGAGTCAACACTGCTATCTTTCTAGAGCCTCAATGTTCAAATATGACTTGTGACCAGAAACTATCTATTCAAGATGGAGACCAGAGTATTCAGAAGGAAGAAAAGTGAGTCTGAGGGACTGAAGAGGTGTCTCAGCAACAGAAAAAGAACTGCTCTTGAGTTGGACATCAGTTCGGTTCCTAGAACATCTGTTCTCTAGGATCTGGGTTGAGAATCTGCAGAAGGAGTAGGAATGAGGAACAGGAAGTGGGCAAGGAACAGAAAAATCCTGTTCATTTCCACCCAATGGAGCAGATCCAGATTCTAGGTAACTGAGGCAGTGAGAGCTGCAATTTGAAATGCAGCTTGTGATTGGACTGTGGACAATATGGGACTGCCTTCTGAAGGCTGTAAGGAGGCATCAAAGATCCCCTCCTATTCTCTGAGCCATATAATAGGGTGATGTTTCACCCTTTATGTTGGAGAGATGGCAAGGCCAGAGGCAAGAAGATGAATTCAGTGGCTTTTGCATCAGGATCAGAGAGCTACAAATTAATAACTCAGAGTTGATCCACCCCTATAGTGAGACTCTAGAGACCTGCAGAAAATGGTCTAGGAACAGAAGCAGGAGGAAGTCTGGTAGGAATGGTTTTCAATCCTGGAGCTACCAGGAGCCTACCTCTCTCATCTCCTTGATTTTTACTCTATCTGACTTATTTGCAGCCAGGGGTCTCAGATTCTGAAGATGAATCAGGAATAAGCAAGCACAAAAAATCAATGCAAACTGGCAAAGTGGAGATGGCAGGAGATCCCCATTAATTGCCTTTTCAACAGGCAGAAGGGTCAGATGGGAAGCAGGATGTGTGGACTGTTAGGGAATCAACTAGAGTCTCAGCCTTTCTCTGGTTTACCCCTACACTATATAGTTTCTAGGTGTCTGTAAATGAGGTAGTTGTCACATTCTAATATGTAAGGGTTATGATGTTGTGAGATAAATACTGATATATTTCTCAATCAACAATAGCTTCTTTTTCTAGTGACTTGAAGGAGGCCATTGACTAGTTCTTGCAGCTTTGATACCATAACATCAGTGTTTTCTCTCCATCTTTCATTAACTCAAGAGGTTTCTCTTTGATAGGTTACACTTTTCTTGGCAGAGGTCAGCCATCATTCACACTTTTGTGTGACTGAATTTCAATTAGTGAGTGTTCCAGTGGGAATTTTCTTCACGGGTGATTCAAGATAATCTTATTATATTACTGGGGAGGCCTGATCTACAAAAGTCAAGGAGGATTTGGGCTTGGAACTCATGTCTCCTCCTTACTATATTGCTATTCTTTCAATTATTTAGGATAAAAAAATGTTTCTTTTATTATTTTGAGATCAGGTAGATTCTAGAAAGTGAGGTGGGAGGAGGAAAATGGCTGAAGAGAGAGAAAGATGTACATCAGAAAAGTCACAATTTAGTGGCCTTTTGTTTGGGATTTAGGAACCCCAGATAAAGGAGATGCTCTTGAGCCTTTTGCACAGATGCCTGAGAAGGGGAAAGTGACAGCTGTAGAACTCTGGAAAACTGACCTCACCTTCTGGGTCTCTTTGAGTCTATCAGTAAAATGAGCATATGCTTCATCAAGCCTTGAGACCTCTTGTTGCTGCACTAGGTCAAAGATGCAGGAGGCTGTTGGTTCCAGGAAGCACCAGGAGCTCAGTCCCATTAAGATCTTCCTCAGTTTGGAGGTGTGCTCAGGTAGAGTGCTTCCTACATTCTCATGAATGAGCCTATTACTCACTGAAACATCTCTGTGCATTTTGTACTTGATTTCTGCATCTTGTCCTATTTTCTAAACTGAAACCTCCGTATCTGACCAAGCATCCTAGATCTGGGGTCCCTAAAGTTATCTTTTGTGTGTACAGGGGGAGTGCACACCCTTTTCGCTTTGTTTTTAGAACAGTGCTCCTTGTGCTCACATGCCATCCTGGTATTTAAGAGAACAGCTCATGTAACCAGGGCTAGGACGACAGCCATCCTAGCATGTGACAAGATTGAGAAACATGCCACTTTAAATTTTTCCCCTTATTTTTCCCGTTTGGTTTGTGCACAGAGCCCCTCTTCCCTTACCCATCCTAACCAAGACTCTTGCCAAGCATCGTACTGTCATGTGAACAACGGTTATCTGATTTTAAGACTCCTGTTTCAGACATGAAATAACTTCACAAAGCACCCATATCTTCACCCTCAGCTGGTGGTGCTAATGAGACATGGTTGGATCAGGAAGGAAAAGCACTAACTTCATTGATTTGTTGATCTATTAATGAGCTCATATTGAATGAGTTGTCAGGAGGCAGATCCCTAGAAAAGAGATTTTGTTTGTTTGATTTTTTTAATAATTAATTAATTTATTTATTTATTCAGATTACATCTCAATTGTTTTCCCCTTACTTGTATCCTCCCATTCCTCTTTCCCTCCTGCTTTCACCTTATTCCCCTCCCCTAAGTCTGTGACCAAAAGGGACCTCCTCCCACAACATATGGTCATAGACTATCAAGTCTCATCTTGGTAGCCTGCTTATCCTTTCTCTGAGTGCTACCAGGCATCCCCACCAAGGGGAAATGGTCAAATGTGAGGCACTAGAGTTCATGTCAGAGTCAGTCCCTGCTCTCCACACTGCTGTGGAGAATGTCCTGTTCATTGGCTGGATCTGAGTAGGGGTTCAATGTTTACTGCATGTATTGTCCTTGCTTGGTACAGTAGTTTGAGCAGACGCCCCTGAGTACAGATCCGCTCATCATGATGTTCTTCTTGTAGGTTTCTAAGATGCCCTGGATCTTCTATTTCCCCATTCTCCCATACTTCTCTCACCTAGAACACCAATAGAAAGTCCTCACATCTATCCCAATCTCCTGATAAGTGAAGACTTTTATTGGACATCCCTTTTGGGCTAGTATCCAATTATAAGTGGGTATAGACCACATGAGACTTTCTGCTTCTGGGTTAACTCACTCAGTATGATCATTTCTAGTTCCATCCATTTGTCTGCAAATTTCAGAATTTCTTTGTTTTTTTTATTTTTTTTATTTTTTTTAAATTTTTTATTAATTTATTCTTGTTACATCTCAATGTTTATCCCATCCCTTGTATCCTCCCATTCCTCCCCCCCCCCCATTTTCCCATTATTCCCCTCCCCTATGACTGTTCCTGAGGGGGATTACGTCCCCCTATATATTCTCATAGGGTATCAAGTCTCTTCTTGGCTACTTGCTGTCCTTCCTCTGAGTGCCACCAGGTCTCCCCCTCCAGGGGACATTGTCAAATGTGAGGCACCAGAGTACGTGAGAAAGTCGTATCACACTCTCCACTCAACTGTGGAGAATATTCTGATCATTGGCTAGATCTGGGAAGGGGTTTAAAGTTTACCTCCTGTATTGTTCTTGGCTGGTGCCTTAGTTTAAGCGGGACCCCTGGGCCCAAATCTGCCTATCATAATGTACTACTTGTAGGTTTCTAGGACCTTCTGGATCCTTGACCTTTGCCATTCTCCCATGCTTCTCTCATCTAGAGTCCCAATAGGATGTCCTTCCCTCTGTCCCAGTTTCCTGGTAAGTGAAGGCTTTTGTGGGACATGCCCCTTGGGCTAGTATGCAGATATAAGTGAGTATATACCATTTGAGTCTTTCTGCTTCTGGGTTAACTCACTCATTATACTACTCAGCTATTAAAAACAAGGAATTCCCAAAATTTGTGGATAAATGGATTGAGCTAGAAATGATCATAATGAATTTCTTTGTTTTTAATCGCTGAGTAATATTCCATAGTGTAAATGTACCACAGTTTCTTTATCCATTCTTCGACTAAGGGACATTTAGGTTGCTTCCAGGTTCTGGCTATTACGAATAATGCTGCTATGAATATGGTTGAGCATATGTCCTGATTGTGTGCTGAGCATCTTCTGGGTATATTCCAAGGAGTGGACTAGCTGGGTCTTGAGATAGCCCTATTCTCAATTTTTTGAGATAGTGCTGAGATCACAGGAGTGTGCCACTGTGATGGTACACATATTTGTTGTGTTTATTCTTTCTATTACTCAGACTATATTCAACCTGTTTCTAGAATGTGCAGGCCATGTTGTCCTGCTTTACAATCCCTCCTTAGCCTTCCCATTAGTGAAAGGGAGGATCATGCTTGACCCATCTCTGGGTTCTGACTCCAGTAT
Source organism: Acomys russatus (assembly GCF_903995435.1). Classification (NCBI taxonomy): domain Eukaryota; kingdom Metazoa; phylum Chordata; class Mammalia; order Rodentia; family Muridae; genus Acomys; species Acomys russatus. Next base: position 77,394,566 of record NC_067138.1, on the reverse strand, counting down.
GAAGTATTCACTACCAGATAAATGTCCAATAGATGCATGGAATGTGTTAGCTTCAGAATTAGGCCACATGATCTTCCAGGTCCTTTATCACTTGCATTAGTTTGGGAATTGTAATTCGCAGACTGGCAGGAGTGATAGGGTTCAATTTTATGTAGTTAGGATTGTTGACAACTTGCTGGGTCCCAGGCCTTGTTCAACTCCCTGGAAATGCAATAATGTCTCTTTTTTTTCAGAGTTCATGTTTGAATAGGACAGAGATGAGAGATAGGACATGCTTAATGCCTGAGGAAAGAGACAGAGATGATGCCTGTAATTCAGAGGGAGGAAGTGGCTCTATCTGTCTGGTGGAGGGAGTCAGAGAAGACTCCACTAAGGGGACACATGAGCTGAACTCTGAAGATGAGTAGGCCATAATGGTGGAGGCAGGGGGCTCTAGCTCAGGTTTCAGGTATGTTTTGATCCATTATGGTTATAATAATGAAATCAGTTTCTTCATCACATTAAACCGATCTTAGTATTTTCCATTATCTGGAAAAATCATCTAAAATATATTTCCATAGGCAATGAGTTAGAGGAGGAGTTAAAATATTATGTCTTAAAAAATGTAACACATCCCATAGGCAAATCAAACCTTTAGGTTCAAAGTCAAGCAAGGAGTGTTAATGAAGGACTTCTCAGAGCTTTTTAGGTACTGATGAGATTGAACAAGTAATATTTTCCACATTTCTGGGCCTTGGAACATTGTTCTGAACTTCACATTTCTGTAAGTGTACTTTTGTCTCCTTCTCTCTGCATTGTTATGGCAGATATCTATAGGCAGGAAGGAAAAGACCATGAAACATTTCTGTATGTGACAGAACAGGCTCCACATTTCTGCAGTGACAGGCTGTGTGTTCCAGTCTTTTAGTATTGTGTTAGGCCTGCTGGACACTTTACCAAACAATTTTGAACCATTACACTCTTGTCTACCAGACATTGGAATGGAGAGGTCAAGCCTTGTTGAATGTGAAGGGTAGAAAGTCAAGGGAGCAGGTCTGCCTATAGATTCTCAGGGAGGAGTGGGGCCTCCTGTAGGTCCCTCTTACTGCTGTCAGACCTTAGCTAAGGCACTTTATTTCCTTGTATTTTCATTTCTTCATCCTATAATAAGGGTTGCTATGAAGGATGAGTTTTTATAGATAAACAGCAACTGCTCAGTAAATGTCAGCAAGCACAATCTTAACAGCTTCTGTACATTGAGAACGTGCTGTACACTGTGTGTTTGTGTGTTTGAGTGTTTGTGTGTGTATGTGTGTGTACAGGATTCATTCTTGTAGATGGTTAAAAAAATCTAGATGTTGACTATATGACAGAGAAAGAAAATGAATCTCATAGAGGGTGAATAACTTCCATGGCATCACACAGCTTGCCAGAGAGGAACAAAATTAGAATCTGGACCAGAGAGAGGGCTCTGTCAGTAAAATTGCTTGCTATGGAGCCTGATTACCTGAGTTCAATCCATGGAGCTCACACAGTGCAGGGTATAAGCCACTCCTTCTGGTTGTCTTCTCACTTGTGCATACCCTCCATGGCATGCTCATCCATGACCCAAAATAAATAAATGTATGTAGAAATTAAAAGAAAACTGAACTGGAGCCTTTCAGACCCCAATATCCCAGCATTTTCTGCCTCCTAGCTTCATTGAGCATATTTGAGTAAATGCTTTCTGTTATTTTAAAAAATCTGGTTCAGCCTTGCACCTCACAAACAATGTACAGAACATAGGGAGGTAGACGTTTGTAGGGTAAGTGAGTAGACTCCAGGAAAAAGTAAGATAACATTTATTGAGCTTCTACTGTGTGCCAGACAGGGGTCAAACATCTCTTTAAAGCTCCTGGCAGGTACTATCTTTGTTTTACAGCTCAGAGAGCAGCAGAGGACTCACTTAGCTCCCAAGTTAAGAAAGGAGATTAGATGCTAGATGACCTTTTAATGGCCTTTGCAAAGATACACTTAAAAGAAAATGGAATTTTAATGCTGTAAAGAATTGCAGAGAGGCAAAGATGATGCCCTTAACCTGCTCTGTCTAGCAGAAGGCAATGCAGTGGCAGGAGAGAGGATTAAGCAAAACTTTTCCTTTGGCTCTAACACCTTCTAACTGCATGGCATCGGGCTAGCTTTTCAGCGTCTCTAAGGTATGTTGTGGTATGAATGTGAAATGTTCCCTATAGGCTCATGTGCTTCGACTTGGTCCCAAGTTGCTGTTGGTGCTATTTAGGGTTGTTGTGTATCATTTGGGAGGTGGAGTCTTATTGGAAGACATGAGTCACTGGGGCTTGGCCCCTTTCCTGTTCACTCTGCTTCCTGGCTGTGGATACAATGTGACAGTTGGCTTTCTATTCAAGCAGCCATGCTTTTACCGGCTCTGCCATTTATTGTCTGCATTGATGGAATGGTACCCTCATGCTTCAATCCAGAATAGAATCTTCTTCCCTTAAACTGATTCTTGACAGGTTGTTATGTCACAAGAAGTATAGTAACAAATATAGTCTCTGTGGGGGAAAAACATTATAAACAGAAAGTACATTAGAAGAATCAGAGCTTGAAAAAGATATGAGTCAGGGTGTCCGTGGTGGGTGGGGAGGTACCCAATATGAATGGAATAGTTACATTGAGAGGTCTGGTCAGGCTGTTCATGCTTTGGGAACCTCAGAAAGGTAGGCAGTTTTCATTCCCCATGAATGGAAGGCAGTCAGGCATATTATGCAAGCCAATAGGTTGTGATGCTTTTCCATATTAGGGTTTACCATGGCACAAACAAACAAACAAACAAACCAAACTAAAAATAATATCAAGAGGTAGAATTCATTCTGTATGGCCTACGAGGTCTCCTTGAGTGGATGTAGAATGTAAAGACAAGAGGACAGTTTAACATGACTCCAACGTCTTGGAAGATTGTGTGAGACAGAGATTTGTGGAAGAGAGCTGTGGGAGTTTTTGATTCTGTTGAAGAGATGTTGAGTTTCAGATAGTGTAGACATCCATTGGAGATGCTGATAGGGCAGTGAATGATGAAGCATGCCCTGGGGCTGTAAAATGGAAAGTTACCAAAAGACCCTTAAGCCTGGGAATAAATAAGACTCAACAGTCAGGCTAAGGAACCCCAAAGCTTGGCAAAGTCCTGAAGCATGATGCATATGGAGTTTGAGATGAGTGAAGAATCCAGCAGAGGAGACCACAGCCATGGCTAATGGTAGGCATGGGAGGAATACAATAAAAGGGTCATGAATACTTGGAAGATGAGCTGTATTAATAGGGAGTCAAACATGTAGAATCCAATCATAGGTCAGAGTAGAAGACAGGCTTCACTGTTGTTTTGGATGGAGGTGAACCCAATATGACATTGATAATGAGCTGTCTCCAAGGACTTTGTTGAACAGACTGGTAAAAATAGACATTTGCTGGGAACAGAATGAAGTAAGGTGAGAATTTAGGTGTAGCAAGGTCATTGTGGTAAGAAATGCAGTAATAACTAAGAAGGGCTAGTGAGTGAAGATTTTATAAGTCTAGGTGATATAATGACCTGTGTCTTCCATTGTGAGCAAGAAACGCCTTAGTCTGTCAGAAAAACTAGCAGTGTCTGAAGGATCCTCCTTCTCATCCTGTTTTTCCTCCTCTTCCTCTTCCTCCTTCTCATCCTCTTCCTCTTCTTCCTCCTTCATCTTTTCCTTCAGCACACATGGATCAAGCATCTACTGTGCTGTTGTTATAGTGGTATCACTACTATAGTAGCTATTAGCACTGCTCATCAGTAGCTAGAAATCTGCATGCTTTGGTGCCTTGGTGGATTCACAGGTCCACACAACTAGGATTAGCCAAGAAGTGCTGAGTGGAAGTGAGCTCAGACTGCAACACTTCATTACTAGCATGAGATGTTCTGGAGCATTCTTCATGGAATATGATGATAAGGACAGACATCACCAGCCTGAGCTGCATGAGCATGTGCCCTGAAGACAAGTGAAGGAAACAGGAGTTGTTCTATTTAAACTGCATCTTTAAGAATGCTCATCACTGTAGCAAATTTTCACTTCTCCTTGCTGAATCAGTGGTCCTGGCAATCGAGACTGAGTCAATCTGGCAGGATCAGTGCTCACTATCTAGCAATGAATCCTACAGGACTACAGGTGTGATGGGTGTTAGTACAGGGAGAAATGTAAGATGCTCTTTGAATGGGAACCTGGGAAGGAGACCTCATTTATGCTGATCTTAGGAGAGCATTACTGAGGAAGGGGTGTTTGGACTAACACTCTAGAGCTGAGAGACAGCCAAGTAAGAAAGAAGTTAGGGTGAAGTAGAGTTGAGAAAATTAATGGACCTAATCTTGTTGCTAGATGAAATGAAGACTATGTGGAGCTTAAGAGAAAGACCTAAGAGTAGATACAGGTGAGAAAACAGTTTTTATTTCAGGAAGTATTTTTTCACTCTTGCATTAGAACTAGGTCTAGAATCTCATTTTCCTCACTCTGGGTTTGGACTGTAGTGGATCCTTCTCCCCACAAAGGTGCACTTTGAAATCTTAAACCTCAACACTTGCAGTTGACTGTCTTTAGAAATAAAACCTTTAGTGAAGTAATTAAATTCCAGCAGGATTTTTAGAGTGGGCCACAATCCTCTGTGAGGTGCCCTATTATGTTATGTGAGATCAAAAGAAAAGAGTTATGTATGAATCCAGGAAATAGGCTCAAATTTCAGACCACAGAAGGATGCTTTTTAAATGAATATTGTTGAACTTCTGGAATTAAGAAGATAAAATAAACAACCATATTTCTGTTACTTAGGTCATTCTCTGCTTACTTTCTTATTATGACCCTTGAAAATGATGTACACAACTTCTGCCATATTTCTAAGTTTAGGCATCTGGACATTCCACAGGAACTACTGCTCATGTTAACTCACAAAATGTCTCAGGGCCTCTGGAGTGGAAGGGAAGGGGCCCAAGATGCTATGGCTTCAGATATAGTCCAATGTGCTACCTCATAGGTTTTCTGGGCTTGCCCTGTTCCTGGTTTATTGCCACCAAAGCCTCAGTGACCAGAAATTAAACATCATCATGCCAGTCTTAATCTGGTATCCTCGAATAAGCCAATGATTTGAATGTCACCTCCCCCCCCTTTTTTTTCTGGAATCCCAAGAGGTGTTGGCATAAAAATTAATAGGTAAATATGAAGTGAGTTTTGGCATTTTGCAAAGAGAAGGGGTCCCTGTCCCCCTACCTTCACAACAAAAAGTAAAGGCATAATGCAGAGCTGGTGAGCACAAACTTTCACAGGAAGCATGGGTGAGTTCCTTCCCCCACACTACCTTCAAACTATGCCCTCTGCAAAAACTCACAATATGACAGGTAGTGGCTAGATGCTACCTCAATCATAAGAGGACAGGTTGGTGGGAAGTACTGATATCCTTGCCTGGAGTCATTAACCTTGCTCAGGCTGCCACCTAGAAGCTGAGACCACAGAAATGGATGGGTAAGAGGTGTTCTACAGATCCTTGTTACTCATAATTCCACAATGCAGAAAGTAGACTAAATGGAAGACAAGCTCATCCATAGCACCTAAGCCTTTAACATGCTGGTGTACTCTCTGCTCATGAGGACTTTTTGACTCAGAACTTTAGACAGTGTGTGTCTAAACCCACTGATGGGTTTAGACAATACCTCCTTCCATAATTGGATAGAGGAAAGGGTGGTAGAAGCTTGCACTCAATAACTTCCCAAAAGTTTTAGAAGATGCCTGTCTGCAGCACAACTGAGATATAGAAGAGTCAAAATTTACCATTCTAAGTGACACAGGGGTAGTCATATTCCTCTCTCTGAGCTTCCACAGACATGTTTCAGACCCTTCCTTTTCCTGTCTCTTCTTCTTCTTCTTCTTCTTCTTCTTCTTCTTCTTCTTCTTCTTCTTCTTCTTCTTCTTTTCTTCTCTATAACTATTAATTTCTATGCTCAAATCCACAAAGATGGTGGGAAGCTGGGCTTGGCTTGGAAGTGCTTATTAGGTAACTGTTCCACTTACATGTTTTGTTCCCACCTCAAGTCTGGGATGAGAGAGGTGTGAAACTGAGCAGTGCATTTCAAGCCCACATGATCTAAAATGTGTTCCCTATTTTAAATCAGGCTTATTTATATTTTTTACAGTTACTTTTTATAAATGGAAATAGAATAGCAATGACAAGCTTTTTTTTCTCTTTGTATCTTACATAGATTTCACAAAGTCCTGGCCCTGGATTCTCCTATTCCCACAGCATTACCTCTGCCAACCAGTCCTGGATTTATAGAGTGGGCAGAGGTACTGCCTTTGATAGGTCTGTAGCATAACTGATGGTTCTATTTATGGCACTTGTAGGTCAAGTTGCCTTTGAGAACTTTCTGTTATGAAAGGTCTGTCCAAGATCATATTTGTCTCACTTAAGAGGAGGAATATGTATTTGGGTCAGACCAGTATTCTGTTCATTGGTGGTTAGTGGAATATACCACTCAGTGTCAATTGCAGCATCTCTGAAGAAGTCAGTGAGAGGACCTCATGCACTACTGAATGCATAGTTACTAAGTGTCCACACGATCTAGGAATACTCAATATGACATAGATTGAGGATTTCTTGGTTCTTACATGTTCTGTGTGTCTTAGACTTTCTAATGTAGATTCAGTCACTCAGTGTCATTATCATCATGGTAATTCTACCCTGATGCTGTGGAATGTACTTGAGGAGACACAATGTGAGTATTTGACTTGGTTCTAATCATGAATTTACTCAGCAAGCTTGAACTCTGGGATGAAGAGAGCACTTCAGTAGGGAGATGGAGAGGAGGATTTGGATTCAGTCCTGTGTTTGAGTTCTGAACTCATTGTAAATGAGCTGGGTAAACATTGGCAAGCTTTTTTAACATCCCTGAATTCTAGTTTGTTCACAAATGATAAAGAAGGATACAGAAATGCTCCACAGAATTGCTGCTAAAATAAGATAAAATAAAATAATAAAATAGTCAATACGAGCTTTAGCAGCTTGTATCGAATATACAAGGGTTTGCCCAGCCTCCCTAAGCTTCCCTCAACTTCATGTGGAGCAGTGTGTGAAGACAGCCAGAAAGTGTTCACACTGTAGACTGGGAATTAAGGGAGTCCAGCTGTGATGTCTCTCTAGTGCTCTGCTATGCTCCCAGCCTTGGTACCCTGCCTGGTACAATTCCACTATTTTTTTTCTTATAATTTAATTAATTTATTTAGACTGCAACTCAATTGTTATCCCATCACTTGTATTTTCCCTTTCCTCCCTCCCTCCTGCTTTCATGCTATTCCCTTCCTCTAGATCTATGACTGAGGGGGACCTCCTCCCCCATTATATGGTCATAGGCTATCAGCTCTCATCTTGGTAGCCTGCTTATCCTTTCTCTGAGTGCCACCAGGCCTCCCAACCAAGGGGAAGTCCAATTCCACTCTTGATACATAGGTCCTGCTTACTGACTTGATAGACATGAGCTTATAGAACCTAAACTGAGGACAGAGACTAGCCAGTGGTTTGGGAGAAGGTTGTTAGAGAAGAAAAGGATGGAAACTGTCTTAGAGCTGAAATTTTGGTGTATGAGATTAAGAAAAAAGGAAGGGTTCGATGACATAGCAATAGCAATAACCTGCTGAATGACAACAGCATGCTGAGTGACAATGAGGGTGCATGAAGTCGAAGGTGGCAGAGAAGGTGAATGGAAGGAGTGATGGAAATGAAACTAGAGTGATAGACAGAGCCAGGACATGGAGGACATTGAACTTGACTCTTTGGGAGCCGTTTTGGGCTCTATTTAGGGGTACAACATGGTCAGAACTCCAGTTTAAGTTCATCCATTGAGATTAATAGGATACAGAAGTAGAGTCAAAGGGGGCCAGTCAGGAGACTGTAACTACAGGCTGGGGAGCAGATGACCTTTAAGATAAGGGCAGAGGAATGGGGAGGAAGAGAAAAGTCCTAGGCTTTTGAAGCTATATCATCTCCAGAGCTGAGTTCCCATTCAGATGCAGTCCTGGAGATGACTGTGTCTCTGGAATGTGAAGAGAAGTCTCCTACCTTAGCCAATGAGGAACAGGGCTGTTGGAAAGTTCCTTTTTGAAAGTTCCTGTCAAAGGTGCAACTGCTTTGTTGTATCCTTCTTCACCTGGCTTGTCAAACTGGTAAACAAAGGTATTGTCGAACTGCCTTATTGAAAAGTACTTTAAATTAGCCTTGACAGGTGGATTAATAAATAATAAGGCCTGAATGGCTTATAAAGAAATCAATTACACCATAAATTTTAAAATGCTCAACCTCAACCCATCAATGTTGCTGCTTTCTTGAGTGATTCCAAAATGTGCCTAAACTCAGTTCCAGGCAATTTCACCACGAGGAAGATTAGTCAGAATGCATACAGGAATGCTTTTGGAATGGTTTAGAACTATTCAGTAGACAGGAATAATTGGTAGAAGCAAGAACATTTATTCTGTTTCTCGACCTGTAATGTTAAGCATCTGACTTGGATGCAAATCTCTTTGCATAAAGTCCCTGATTTTGCCTGGGCTGGAGAGGGTCCAAGGATCTCTGAGCCAATGGTTCTGAGCCCTTCCAGGCTAATATTCTGTGATGTTTCCTTTATTATCCTGAAATGGGATCCATAAATTGTATCACCTACCTAGACATCCCATTGGAAAGATCCATATAATGTACCAAACTGCAAAATAAATGAAAAATAAAAAGAAAAGTAATTTATAATAAAGTATGATGTGTGTTGATACATGGAGAGGTAGATGTGGTGAGACTGGCAGACATCACAGCATATGGATGGCTGTTTAATGGAAATAGAAATGAGTTCACAGAATGGGCCAAATCAAGTACAGGAACTATGAATTGTGATTTTTTTCTGAAACAAAAGAAATCTGACCAAAACAAGCATAGCTCTTTCTTGATTAACATGTTAGTTACCGCTTGGAAAGTCAGTGTCTATTAAAACTTTGCAGAAAGACTTTGTCAATAGGTAAAATGAAACCAGGCTTTAGAAGTAGATAACTGCATCCTTTCCCCAACACTTATATACCTGCTGAGACACTCCAAGTTTGAGAGAGGTGTGTTACAGTTCTTCACTGAACATTCTTGTGTTTTGTAGTCTATCTCTTCTTCATCAGGCAGTCATCCTTCCTGTCTACAAAACACTGATCTTGTAATGTCTCAACTTTTTAAAAAGTATGTTTACAAATTCTTTTGTATGTGAACATGCACATGTTCCTATATGTGTCATGGCATGTGTGTGTCAGTCAGCAGAAAATATTAAGAACTTCATTCTCTCTTCTACCATGTGGGTCTCGGAAATTATTTTAGGTCATCAGGCTTGTAATCAAACACCTTTGCCTGTGATATATCCTATTGGTCTACAAATTTTCTTGTGAGTCACCTGTACAAGATCTACACCCCTTTTCAGTATCTTCATGGCTTAGATGGTGTTACCAAAGCCCAGAAAAAGAAGGCATTATATTTTCACTAGAAGTATTCTATGATTCAGCTGTCCTGTAAAATAATGCCTTTCAGTTGGCCTGCCTCTTTCCTGCACATTTGACTCACTTGTAAATGCTCTGCTATCTGATCTTGGAAAAGGTCCCTTTACTTGGCAGAGGTCTAGCTCTGAACCTCATTCAGAATTCTAGTTAAGACTGGTCATGAATTCTGGTTAGTAGCAGACTTGACATCACTCTGAGGGATACCCCAGAGATGCAATTTAAAGGAAGAAAGATTCATTTTGGCTCCTGGTTCTAAAAATTTCAATTAATATTGGTTGAACCCATTTCTTGGGGTTGTAGGTGATATAGAATGGAATGGTGGTTTTTATCAGTGTGTGGTGGAAGAAAGCAGGGTATTTCATGATGAGCAGAAGAGAAGTAAGGGAACAGGGAAGGGCCAGGGCCGAGACTGACTCTTCAAAGTCATAAATCTAGTGACCCATTCTCTCCTATCTGGCCCTACCTTTCACAGCTCAACCACCTTTCAGTAGTCCATTTAGATTTTCAACCCATCATTGGATTGCACTACTGATCACATCTAAGCCCTTGTGACCCAGTCTTCTCTGGAAACTATGATGTGTGTTTTTCTTATTTCTGAGGAATCTCTCAATCCAAGCTGACATGATTAATCATCACATGGATAATCAGTTCTTTATGAATTTCTTATGGTAAAATACATTTAAAACATTACTACATTTTCATTTTCCCTATTGCCTTTGATTTTGCTATGTGTGCATGTTAATATGTAAGTGGATGCGTATATGAATGAGAGTACATATGTATGAATGTAGTCTCTCTTCTCTCTCTCTCTCTCTCTCTCTCTCTCTCTCTCTGTGTGTGTGTGTGTGTGTGTGCATATAGAGGACAGAATATAATAATATAATCTTGGGTGTTGTTCCTCAGGAGCTGCCCACCTTGTTAACCTTGTTTGTTAGCTTGTTTGGCAGAGTCTGTCACTGATCTGGAATTCACTGACCTAGGTAGGCTGGGTGTTCAGAAAGCCTAAGGACTTGGCTGTTACTGACTCCCTAGCACTGAGAATACAAACCACTATACCCAGCTTTTTTCACATGGGTCTGGAGACTGAGTTCAGCTTCTCATGCTTACATGGAAATACTTTTCTGAATGGGCTATCTCTGTATCTCAACCGACTGTCTTTTCTAAACAAAGTTGGACAAAAGAGGTTGGATAGTATTGTGTGCCTTGTGATTTATGGGGTATTAAAATCACTTTCTGCATCAAAAATTTATTCTATCAGCTGATTAGGATGCCTTAGATTCTCCTATACTTCTAGTAAAGATATGTTGCAGTCGTCTATCAAATGGAAACACTTCAAATGTTCAGAGAATTCTTCAGTGACCTTTCGAGCCCTCAGTTTCTCCACAGTAGAAATAAACTATGTATTGCTGTTATGAAAGTTAAAGGCAACTAATTTATGTAGTTGACACCCTTGTCATTAACTGGCAAAACCTTGTTTGTTTTCAGAGTTCAGAGTTCAGAAAGAGCTCAGGAAGATAAAACACACATATATTGCAAGACTTTTATTTTGCTTTCAGTGCAGGCATCACTAATCTATCTCAGCACTTGTATGCATGACTGTCAATCTGTCCTCAGATACCTTCTCAAATTGGAACTCTCCTGTTATCTCAAATTAGAACTCCAGGAAGTACAGAATAATGGAAATATGCACAGGAATTGAACACTTTGGTCATCTTCAACTGAGCTAATTGTTGGATATTAACCCCTTTCATGTTAATGAGAGCTATGATAATTTTTTTAATTATCAGAGCTGGATGAAAGGAGAAAGTTCTATAGAAAAACAAACATTGGCAAGGAAAGCGAAATAAGAAGTGTCTTAGTAGGTACACTGGAGAAAGACACTGAGCTTCTGGGAGAGGGCAGAGAAGCGTGCCACATAACCTTGCATTCAGAAATTTACATGCCACATGCAAGCCACCTAGCATGTACCTACCACTAAAATACGCAGTATCTGACTATTTTTCTCTGTACATTAACATCCTTTGCTGATGTTCTCAGTATCTTTGTACTATGTCTACCTTGTTGTGGTGTTGCCTATGAAATTTAAGCCAAATGTAACATAAGTATAATTAAGTGAAGTCAAGCACTTGTCATGTAGCAGACATTCTTCTAAGTCCTTTCAGCAGATCTTATTATTTCATGCTCACGATATACCTGTGAAATGTGTACTGTCTTTATCTACATTTTATCAATGAAGATTATAAATTCTAGAGAAGCCAAGTCACTGCTCAAGGACACAGCCACCCAGTGGTGAAGGCAATATTTGAACTAGACCTCTGCTGTTGAGGATCACAACATCCGGCTGCCTATGAACCTCATATCCAGTGCAGTTCTAGGCTGGAATATGAAATCAAGGTCACAGATCTTGACCTCAGAGAGTTTAAATCTGGTAGTAGAACCTCTTCTGGGACATCTAGAGATAACAGGTTAGAAGAGGATCTCTGGGCAGGCAGATTATGAAGAGATTATACTGAGGTTTCATGAGCTGAATGTAAAACCCCTGGGGAGGCTGAGGCTTATTTCATGATGTACGGAGGGGATACATTATGAGCACACGTATCCTTTTCTAGTTCAGAAGGTTCAAAACTGGAACTCTAGGACCCAACAACCCATAACACAGAACATTCAGTGTTCTATAATTCTGTTTACTTCCTATTATAATTCAAAGACTATAGATATGACACTCTGGCTGCCTAAGAGTCTCAAGTGCCATTTTGATATAGAACCTATCCCCAGTGCCAGAATCCAACCCTTTTAAATCCCTTTTAATGATGGCTTTGGAAGCCACAGTTTCTTCACCTTTTGTGTGCTGCCTCTGGCAACCTCTAGATGGTGGTCAGCCCTCTGAACCACAGTGTCCCCAGGAGAGACAGCAGGGCTTTCGAAGGCTTTGAGAGCTAAGGCTGCGGCCTGCAAGAAAGCCTCACCTGAAATAAAGCTGGAAGAATCTGAAAAACGTGGAGAAAAATGATCACTTCAGAAATGAACATTGAAAGATGGCTCAGGAACATAGCAAGAAAGTTGGCAGCAGCTTAGAAAGAATTACATTCAAAGCAAACAGGGATATTGGGGGGAGGCGTAGAGTGGTGATTTGACACAGGATCTTGTTATACAGCTTAGGTGGACCCCAAACTCATCATGTAGCCTCAGCTGCCCTTAAACTTGTTGCAATCCTCCTATTTCCACTTCACAGAGTGCTGATTTTAAAGATGCCAATCATCGTGCCACTTGCCAAGTAAGTAAACCAAAGCACAGAAAGGTAAGTGCTCCTGTTTTGTCACCTGAATTAGCACAGTTTGGATATCTCTTGTCTGGATGCCTGGGGTCAGAAGTCTTTCAAGTGTGGAGTCTTTAGGATGTGACAATATTCACACACACACACACACACACACACACACACACACACATCTTGGAGTTAAGATCCAAACCTAAACAAATTATTTATTTATTATGCACATAGCCCAGAGGTAAAGTTATAAAGGACTCTATATAATTTATGCATGAGAGTTTTATGCTGTATAATTTTCTGTGTGGAAAAGTAAATTCTCTAGGACCTATAGAATTTAAAACGTTTTTGATTCTAGGATTAGGGAGACTCAACTGTAATTTGTAGAGTATATTCAAAACCCAGCCACAGCCCAGCTTTGCACTGCACAAACTGCCTTGGGAAAGATGTCAACAGAGTAATGAAGCAGTGGACATAGCCCAAAGCTGCCACAGCTTTGGTGCAGAGGTCACATGGTTCACTACAGCTCAGAAGACTAATGCTCTTGAGGTCCAAGTCCACTTCTCTCATCAAGACCATTGAGAATTTCCTGCATCTCTCTGGCTCCAGCACATATATTGGTGGTATAGTGGTGAGCAGAACTGCCTTCTAGAGTCTTTCTGTTTCCAAGATCCTCCTCCCAGTTTGCACTCTGCACTACCTGGTGAACTCTTTGTGATGGAAATATGACCACATCTCTCTCTCTCAGTGATCCTTGGTGGCTTCCCATTGCCCATGGATTTTGAATTCTTAATACTATCATGAGAAACTTCTAATGTGCTTACTCCTTTTCCTTGTGATCACGTGCTTCTCAATCACGATGGGATTTCATCTTTGTCTTAGTTTTCTGTGGCTGCTGCAACAAACACCTTTTAAAATTTTATAGAAAGCTTCTGATCTCACTTGGTTCAGCATTTCAATCTGTCCCACATGAGACTCCTATTAAATCTGGAATCTCTCAACATTTAGAAACTGGACCACAAATGCAATTCTTGGCTTGCTTAACTATTTTCCCCAATGTTTTTGGGCCCCTTCTAAGGTATTATATGCCCCAGTTCAGCCTAAAGAAACCTTAAGAAAACAAGATCCCATTCCCTCTAAGGGTGGTTGAGTAGGCTTCTGTTTGCTCTCTTGGTCTACAAATGCTTATTTCATTGGGAGGTGGTTATAAGTTATTACTGGTCTGATACAGAGAGAAAACTAGGCTGAACCCAGGGATGTCTCACTTTTATCTTGCATCTGTCGGTAAGGAGATAGTAGTGGAAAAGAAAGAAAGGGGGATATAGAAATACAGAAGATAGAACAAAAGGTAGGTGATTGAACCTACTCCTTAACTCAAGGCCTTAATGTTACTCACAAAGAAGGTTATCTCTAAGTCATTGGTATAGAATTTTGGATATTCATGCAAATCATGGTCATGTCAAATACTAGTCTGATTTATCGCAAGAATATATAACCAAAGTCTAACATATAGATTTGATTCTATATATATAGAAGGTAAAATAGTTAAATAAGTTCTTCAAAAGCCTTGGAGATCTACAGACTATGACATTTAAAGATGTTTTTATTATTCTAAAGATTCTTTGACAAAAAGAAAGTTAACTACTGACAAAACCCATCTGACCTCAAAGAAGATGATAAGCATCAAAGACCCTTCTTATGGAGGAAGCTTCAAATGTGGCAAACCAGACACTGGGAAAAATGTCCTCATTTTTGCCATAGACAGAATTCTGCCTAAAAATGAGCAAGCTTAGATGTAGGCAGAGTCAACAGCTAAATTCTGCCAAGACAGGGTAAGCAAGTCCTCAATAGTTCCTGCCTTGCAAATAAGTCTGGCAGAGATATTATGCTAGAAGGCCGAAGATGAGACTCCAGCATTACAGAGAGTGGTGGGTGACCGCTCAGGCAGTAAACTGTCTCAGTCATTTTTCTCATTTTGGAAGCTGCCAACCAGCACTACCGGTTCACTCAGGCATTTAAGTTTTATTTCTTCTTGAGTTTCTGAAGGGGGTTGAAGACCAGATAGTTTAGTTTCACAATCAAGTTTAGTTGGTTAGGGGATAAGATCTTTTTAGATCAAGATAAAAGATTTAAGTTAATAGAGATGAGATATGATAGATATTGAATTTCATTCAGGAATTTAGACCCAACAAGATAGGAAAGACATTTACTTCAAGTTTGACAAATACAAATAGCCAAACCACTATGAATGTAACATTTAAATAACTCATGATTGTCTCATGGTTCCCCCTGCTGTATGTAGTTTGTTTTATTCATGTGTAATAATATAAATGTATATGTTAAAAATAAATAAAATGAAATATTAAAAACTTACTGTACAAATTATTATCTTATAGTTTTAGAGGACAGAGATCTTAAAAGTGTTTCATTGAATGGAAATATATGTGTCAGCAATGCTGAATTTGAAAGACCTAACTTCTTGGCTTTTTTCAGCTCATAGAGACTACCCACATCCATTGGCTCATAGGCTCTGTCTTCATAGTTAGCAAGGGAAGATGGGTTCTTTTTATACATTGCATCATTTTACCTCCGCTGCCTTTATCATTTCTTCTTGAAAAATACACAGACACACAGACACAGACACACACAGACACACATAGACACACGCACACACCCCACACATATTAGCATGAGTAATGACTTACAATAACTGCATCCCTGGAGCCCATGCCTAACCCACTTCGGGCAATTGTGACTCTTATAATTATTTTCAGCTTCCTAAGCCGTGCATATTTCCTAGCTTCTTAGAAGCCTCCCTTTTGTCTCCAAGAGGAAAGGTTTCAGTTCTGAGAAGACAGACACAGAACACCTAATAATAAGCAGTACATATGGAAGCAGTATATGGGAAAAGAAGGAAAGGGAAGGGAAAGTAAGGGAAGAGAAGGGAAGGGAAAGGAAACGAAGGGAAGAGAAGGTAACAGCAGCTAATATCTTTGACTTTATATAATATAAAATCTAGAATTTGGAAGCTGTTAAGCAAATGTTGTTTATATTTATCATGTAATAGTTCAGAAACAATTTTTGCCCATACAAAAGAATTAGCCTGGCACATAGATACAAACTTATAATCTCAGCACCCAGTACAGGATCAGGGGTGCAAAAGTAGTCCTTTCTGCATAGCAACTTTGAGTTCAACCTGGGCTGTATGAGATCCTGTTTCAAAACAACAGAAAGAACAAAGAGGAGAAGGAAGAGGAGGAGGAGGAGGAGGAAGAGGAGGAGAAGGAGGAGGAGGAGAAGGAAGAGCAGGAGGGGGGAGGAGGAGGAAGGGAGAGAAGGAGAAGGAAGATGAGGAGGAGGAGAGGAGGAAGAGAAGAAAGAGGAGGAGGAAGAGGAGGGAGAGGGGGAGGTCTAGAGAAATGGATCAGCAAATTGTTGGTTTTGTTTGTTGTTGTTGTGAATTATTCCCAATACACACACTGGGTAGTTGATAACCACTTGTATCTCCATAATTCCAGCTTTAGGGGATCTGAAACTCTATTCTGATTATATTGACACATGTGACTCTCTCTCTCTCTCTCTCTCTCTCTCTCTCTCTCTCTCTCTCTCTCTCTCTCCTCTTTCCCTCTGTCCCTCCATCCCTCCTTCCCTCACTAATACAAATGCACACCTTCTGTACATGTGAGTCAAGAATGTTAAGACAGGAAAATAAGAGGTACTGCTTTTAACTGAAAAAGAAAAAGTGCACCCACGAGACTTTTAGTTTTTAAGCTACAAGGTTCACAGAGGTTAGCATAGCATTCAGCACAGGGGTCATCATGCTGTCGTTCATTTCTGGGGCCTTCAGTTTTGGATGTACATCCTCAATGTACGGACAACTGATCTGGTAACCTGCTCTGGCTGTCTTCTCATCCTCCTCTCCTTGCCCTTCCTGAGAACGTGCTGAGGCCAAGCAAGCTTGTCTAGAATGAAAAGGCTGCAGAGCAGTCCTGAATTAATGGAAAATCTGTCTGATTTACTTCTGTGGCATGTCTGGAATATGAAGGAGGCTGAGTCTAGGAGTTGGGACCCAGATTCTGCTCTGCCCAGCCCAGCACCTGGAGCTAGAGCTGTAACAAGAAGCCAGACCTAAAATATTCTTTGTTGGTGTCATATATCCTAAGACAGAAGGTTTCAAGCCTCTAATGTGTGTGTGTGTGTGGGGGGGGGCACATGTGCAGGTGTGTGATTGTCTGCTTTCACACTATCCTCTGCAATGCATTTTCACATGCTCATCATTTGAGAGTTTTTAGAACATTTTCTTTTTTTTAAATTAATTTATTCTTGTTACATCTCAATGTTTATCCCATCCCTTGTATCCTCCCATTCCTCCTCCCCCCCATTTTCCCATTATTCCCCTCCCCTATGACTGTTCCTGAGGGGGATTACCTCCCCCTGTATTTCTCATTAGGTATCAAGTCTCGTCTTGGATTACCAGCTGTCCTTCCTCTGAGTGCCACCAGGTCTCCCCCTCCAGGGGACATTGTCAATGTGAGGGCACAGAGTACGTGAGAAAGTCGTATCACACTCTCCACTCAACTGTGGAGAATATTCTGACCATTGGCTAGATCTGGGAAGGGGTTTAAAGTTTACCTCCTGTATTGTCCTTGGCTGGTGCCTTAGTTTGAGTGGGACCCCTGGGCCCAAATCTGCCTATCATATTGTTCTACTTGTAGATTTCTAGGACCCTCCCCTCTGTCCCAGTTTCCTGGTAAGTGAAGGCTTTCGTGGGACATGCCCTTTGGGCTAGTATGCAGATATAAGTGAGTGTATACCATTTGATTCTTTCTGTTTCTGGGTTAACTCACTCATTATGATCATTTCTAGCTCAATCCATTTATCCTCTTTGAATAGTCGCTTTAGTTCTCCTTTCAGACTGGCCTCTTGCATTATCTAACCTGCTTGCATTGCATTCCTTCTCTGAGTGAGGCTCCATGAGATCTCAGTATCAGAAAGAACTGCTCACAACTTGTGTCAGCTGTGTTAAAACTAAAGCTCTAAGTATTGAGAAGACATACAGTATGTCATCACAGCACACACGAGACATTTTTCCTAAAGAATCAATGCAGAGCTAAAATTATGATACAAGCTCAGTAAAAGTTTCAGGATAGGTAACAGCATCCATGACAGTGGCTCTTTTTATGGGTTCCTCATGGTAGCAGATGGAGGACATATTGAGACATTAGTCAGAGTCTGGAAAATGGGTCATGGTTAAGAGCAAGCAAAGAATATATATTCCCTTCCCAGCTGCCTGAGGGTGGACAGTCTGGAATAGCAAGGTACATCATCCAGGAAGCTTTTCTCTAATGTCAGTAGTAAAAGCCTTAGTAGGATTTGAATAGGGCAGTCTTAGAGGTTACATTCCACTGAGTGAAGACCAGCTCCCACATAGAAAGTGCTCAACCAGTGCCTACAAAATAGTGTCAATTCTTACAGCAATTCTTGGTGATCTGGTTGTCTGGTAGAGGTACACTCATCTATATATCTCTTTCCAGACTTTGACACTGTTTTCGCCCTCTGCCTCTCTAGCTGCAGGCGAGGAAGCCTAATCTCATCATGGGAGTGAGATTATGGTTTCAGGCACACATCAGGACTAGAGTTTAAGCCCTACTCTGGTTTCCCTGCACCATGTTACAGCTGATTTGTAGACAAAGATAGCACTGGGAGCACAGTACCTGAGGAAGCAAGGAGGTAGGGAAGGAGGGTTGCATTTCATCTCAGCATTTATATTTCCCCAGAGTGAGTCCCACTGCATTTCAAGACCAGTGGTAACACACTTAATTGAAAACCGTAATTCCAGCTCTCATTAATAACCCATCTTGGGGAGTAGTGGGCTCCATGACCATTAGTGATGAGAAAGATGCAGACACAGGTCTGTAGAGGGGAGCAGAAAGCCTATGGTTCATTTTACAGTTGATTAGAGTGAGTTAAACTCTGCCCTGCATGTAAGTTGTATATTTAATAGGAGAAGTTGGCAATATGTGAAGTTATCAAAATACCACAGGTGCATTGGCAGGCTTCCAGGCAGCATTGCTCATCCTAAATGGCGTGGTGACCCCACAGCAATGGGGCTTGGGTGCCATTGAACAAGATGGATAATGTGATTGAACCTAATCAGTCTTAGGGAAACAAGGGACCTTCATCAATTGACTGCAGATTCTCAGGGCTCCTGTGAAATAGGGGAGCTGACACAGCACTCCCTGCTGTGTCATCACCACCTGTGTGATGAGAGGGCGGAAGGAATCCTGGGTTCTATAATCCTGTGCACTGTCTTTGACAAGAAGTCCCCCTTTTCTGGACCTCAGTGTTGACATGTGTACAATGAGATTAAAAAAAAAAAAAAAAGATGATGCTGTCACATATCCTATAATTAGTATTTAGTTCCTGAACCCAGCTTGACTGAAGTCCCATATGGCCTCTGATGCAACAATACCATTATATTAGAATTACATTATGCTGTAGACAAAACATAAATTAATATGTGAACTTATCTTCCAATAAAACATTATTTATAAAAACAGACAAAAATGTATTGATTTACACACTTGGTTGCAGTTTGTTGGTCACTGATCTAGGACATTTTGGACAAAATCTCAGCTAAGTGAACAGCATGTGGAGGCTCATGTGTCAGTCTCTCCTGCTAGGTTGTGACTAGCTTAAAGACAGGAGAAAGGTTGCCTTAGATTTCTTTGCATTTATAGGAACCAACCCCTGTGTTATCCTACTTAATTATCTCAGAAATAGATGCACTCTACTTTATCCCTGCTTTCAGACAGAGACACAGAGATGCAGTGAAGTAAATAATTTGGTTGGTAAATGTTGGAAGCAGGCTGGCACCAGTGTTCTTATCTCTTCTCAACCACAACCCCACAGTGACTGGGATAGACGACCTGATAGTCATTAGCCAATTGAACACTGAGTAGGTAATGTTGTAATTTCCCCACCCAGAAAGAGGCTTCCGACTCTTCCACAGCAGCACTTACTGTATGCCTGCCCCATTAAATTACCCATTAGAGTTGGCTCACCTCTCATGTATACAGATCTTCCTGAATCTATTGCCTAATGTATTTGTCTCCTCTGTCCCCTGCTTTCGAGGTGACCACCCTTTCTCTAGAGTTGCCCCACCTAGAGATGACTGTTGAATTAATTCTGCACCAGTGACCAAAGCCTAGGAAGGGTTTGGGTTAGAAGTTGTACTGGTTCTTAGGATGCTTTTGCCAAACCCGTTTCCTGTGGATTAGGTCTTAAATCCCTATAGTTTAAAAACAAAAATCTGTTAACTTGGCTCTGGGAGGAGGACTAAAAGTCCTTGAAATTCTTGTCTCGTCCCTAAGTACTCGTGGCCAGAGTCCACAGAAGCGTGGCTGGTTTGATTTGCAAAGGTATAAAATGCAAGCAGACAGGGATGTGAGCATTGCATATTTTAGTTTTCATGTGCATTCTTTAGCCCTACTTAAGACTCAGGGCTTGTACTAAATGCATGATGTATCCAGCCTTTTCTAATGCTTAACAGCAATATCAGGGTGTGTGGCATAAGCCCACTACCTACATGGGGAAACTGAGGCTTAACCACTTAACAATAATGCTCCCAAGGGTGTTTATGTGTGAAGTCAGCATTCACATCTGAAGCTCATTTCAGCAATTATCTACTATTCTTGACTTTTATCCAAATGCCTCTAGGAGATAGTATGAAAATGAGATGTACTTAGTGTTGTTCTGTGTTCCCAGTTTCATGCTACTTATTTCCTCACACATCTTGGTGACCTAAGAATTTATTGTTATTTGATAGATTGGGACATGACTGTTCTTAAGGACCACCCATTTTTCCCAAGACCACAGACTGATCCAAGAAGAAATGATGTTCAGTTTAGGGGTCTCCGACTCTGAAGAGCAACTTCAGGATTCTTTTGCCCTTTGGAAACACAGAGGATTATTTTTAAAGATAGAACCCTGAATCACAGCAAAATTGTGAAATCTGAGAGTGAGTGTGAGGGCTGGGATAGTGTACCTGGGTCTCCTAAAACTCTCTTTCCTAGGGTAGTGTGCCTGGGTTTTCTAAAGTTCCTCTGGTTGGGGTAGTGTACCTGGGTTTGTTTCCTAAACCTCCCCTGGAGGACTCTGCTATGGAAGCAGGGTACCAGCTATAGCCATACACTTTGGACTTGGGGGAAGTCATCTGAGGAACGTCTACATCCTTTATTCCTCCAGATATCTAGTATTATGGAGAGAGAGAGAGAGAGAGAGAGAGAGAGAGAGAGAGAGAGAGAGAGAGAGAGAGAGAGAGAGAGAGAGAGAAGAGAGAGAGAGAGAGGACGAGAAGAGAGAGAGAGAGAGAGAGAGAGAGAGAGAGAGAGAGAGAAGAGAGAGAGAGAGAGAGAGAGAGAGAGAGAGAGAGAGAGAGAGACACAGACACAGACACAGACACAGAGAGAGACAGAGAGAGACAAAGAGAGAGACACAGAGATAGAGACAGAGAGACAGAGGCAGAGAGAGACAGACAGAAAGGGACGGAAATCTGTGAATGCTTGGATAAGTGACGTGCTATCTAAGGCTGTAGTAGAACACAGTCTGACATCAAGGAAGAAGGGGTCTCGCAATCTTAAGGTCTGTAGGATAGGGGTTTGGAAGTTGTGTAAGACAGAGACAGCTGAAGGTGGCATTTGGAGGTCATACAAACCTCATCCATATAAGTTCAAATATTCACAAGTAAAGTAGCTTTAGTCAATGCCTGCAGACACACAGCCTTTAGCATCCACATGTACAGTGTGAAAAGAGTTGGTCTGCTCACAGAGCTTTTAAAAACATTGACGCGAGTGCCCTAAGCACTATGTCTATATTTAGGAAGTCAAATCCTTGTCTGCACCTTTTTTTTTTTTTTTTTTAAACCTGATTTCAGCCCTGGGTTTTCTTATACAATTGTAACACATGGCAAGCTGAAAGCATGCTTTCACTTCACCTTGAATAACACATATCCAACAAACTCACCCATCTCAAGTAAGTTCGAGCATAAAATAAGGCAGCCAATGTTATTGCACTCTTATTGTGAGTATTGCCCTTGATGTTCTAGAGAGGAAGTAGGTGAACCATGGAATCTCCCTGAAATCTACTACTATACTTCCTAACAGAGTAGAGAAATGCAGGACTCAGAGTCCATAAAATGGGTGGCTTGATGCTGCCTGAGACCACCTGTCCGAGGGCACAATACAGAGAGACCCTGTGAGGATGATGACAGCAAGCATCCAACATCATAGGTTAAGAGCTTCCTGAACTAGTGTTTCAGCTATTACTGTCTCACACTACACATCTGAATTTGAGGCCATCAGTCAGGGCTTCAATTCTTTCATCTGTCTTCAGGACTTGCAACGAACAGTCTCATTTAGGAGAGAAGGAACAAGACTCTTTTTAAAAATTGTCTTTTTAATATTATGAGGAAAAAGAGAAATGTAAAGGAAACAACATAGTATTATGTTAAACTTATCAATTCATTTGTTAATAAGATGTATATGGTAGCCCAATGTATGACATATGTAAACCTAGTCTCTCTCACAAGGTATAAAATAGACAGTGAAATTTACATCATAAACTGATTTCTCAGAAATATCTGTTGGTTGAAAATTTTCTAAAGAACTACCTAACAATCACTGCTGTGTTTGTTGGCAAAATAGGAATTCAAGGAGCCAGCATTTGCCCCGTTCTTGACATAGACCAGGCTCTGTCCTAAGCTTTTTCTGGAGTAGCATTTAGTCCATTCATAAGTCTGTGTAATCACTTATCTTTGACTTCACAGGTATAGAAACATTCAAAAGGAGGCTATTGGTTTCTCAAGGTTGCATGACTAATGAATAAGTGGCAGGGTTTGAGGCAGAGAGCATCAGCCCACTGTCCTTATCCTTAGAGAACTGATAACCCAATGAAAGCAGTAGTTTGGTGGTTATCAGGGAGAGGAGGTTACAAACATGTTGAGGGAGCACAGAGGACTTGCCCAGCTCTGACATGGAGGCATCAGGGAAGATGCTTTGGAGAGATTAATGAATATGTAGAAAGGGGTTATGAATTGTCAGTCCAATTTGGAGGTGGGGCGAGGGCTTGGGATTGGGCAAGTGAATTAGGCATGTCTTCTAGCCAGTGAGTACTAGACAAGAAACGTTTGGCAGACAGAGATTTCAGGGAGTATTAAAGGAACAAAGGGAAAGCTCCATGTGGCCTGAGATGTTGAGTTGGGGTTTATAGAGAGCAGGGAGTGGGATGTAACTTGAAGTCAGACCATGCTAAGGATTTAAAAGCCCTACTGAGATCCTGCTATAGCTAAAATTGACAGGGTAGGGGTGACATGTCTCTAGCTGAGTCTTTTGCAAAAGTAGAATGAAACTGGAAGCTACCCTGCATCTCTAACAGCTATCCAATCACAGTTTCAGAAGTCATTCTGATTACATTAACTCGTTTCAGTATTTGTTCTGAGCTATTCATAAAACATCAGACCAAAATAAAAAGAGGAAAAAACAGGGCAAGAACGAAACTACAATAAAGAATCAAATTATACGTGATTCAGAAGAGAATCAAAGACAACAGGATTTTATTTCACAAGGATAAGATAAATTGGCTTCTATAACAGGACAAGCCAGAGCCATTACTGAGCATGAGTCCCTTTTGTAGGAACATTGAGCTATTGGCCCATAAACTCTGACTGCCTGGCTGGGGCCATGAAAGAGAAATTCTGGATATACGGATTGTCCATATAACAGAAGCAGTAACAGAATCAGGTATCCAACGGTCTAGCCTTCCTTGCGCCATTAATCTGAGAGCAGTGACCATCAGTCATCATTAAAGGAAAGAAGAGACGCATGTTGTTCTTTGCATGATGTACCTTGGGTGGGACTGAATCCTTATATTCTTGGCTCCCACTTCACCTGCTTTTGCATAGGACACTACCTTTTTTCACACTCGCCTTGGAGTTGTGCGTTTCAACGCTTTCCTTCAAAAGACAATAAGTTGCTAAAAACAAGGGCTTTGCCTTATATTATTTTTCTCTGTGTTCATCCACTGAATCCCAAAGCATCCTCAGAGAGCACTTAGATATCTCAAGCTGCTGCTGAGAATCTAGGTGTGCTGAGTTAGTGGCTGGACCAGAGCAAAGCTGGATTTGCTCACTTCTCTTTCCTCGAGTCCTCTCAGTGCTACCACTCCATGGGCTTGAATCTTTATTTCCCTCATAGCCCCTATCTTCTAGAAGACATTTCATCTTACTAAAACGCACAGGCTGCAATAAATAAGCTTTTCAGATTGTGTAGCTGCGGCAGTTTTCTATCTCACAGAATGGCTAGGAACACACAGCTAGGGTAGTTGAACCAGCTCTGCCACTTACATGCAGTGTGACCTTAAATACAGAGCTCAGAGGCTCTGAAAGGGCATTGGATGTGACAATGTAGTGAGACAAAACATTTCTTTGTGTTCAGTTGACTAGTGTCACTGGAGGTGGTGGCCTTGAATTATTCACATTGTGGAAGACTACCAACATTGTTGAACAGGTAAGGAGTCACCACATTAAAAACTAGACTTGGAGTTTTGTGGCATCATCTGGAAAAGATGATTATTCCCACCTTGGACTCTCTGTTCTGGATTTTCAGAGGGCTGCAGTAGCTCTGTCACACACCCAAGCAGAGACTGAATGTGATTTCTTATGTAAAAAAATGACCACGGACTTTGGGAATAGGCCAAAGTAAGGATTTTAAAAGCAAGAAGAAATTTAAAAAAACTGAAAGTGATCATTGCTTATTTTGACATAGACCATCAGGCTTTTGGTATTCTAATTCCCCTGCAAATGAACAGCCAAGCTGCTTCTATTGGTCAATGTCCCACTGACACCTTGTCCCTTTTTGCCTAACATCTCATCCCTCTACTCCTAACACACATACTGTCTATGTCCATTGGCGTTGGCATTGTTAACTTGACCACGTGTATACTCTGTGACCTCAGGAAAGTTACTTAATGTTGTATCTCTGAGACTCAGTTTCTCTATCTGCAGTGTAGGGTTGACAATG
This sequence comes from Acomys russatus, assembly GCF_903995435.1. Taxonomy (NCBI): domain Eukaryota; kingdom Metazoa; phylum Chordata; class Mammalia; order Rodentia; family Muridae; genus Acomys; species Acomys russatus. The sequence goes on along the minus strand of NC_067138.1, from coordinate 77,369,676 downwards.
TATACACTATGAAGTGCATGGGAGAACCAAAAGGAAAGCTCATCTGAGTGAGGACAGTCCTGTTTATACTGGTTAGTATTGGCTCATAAAAAGAGATGGAAATTCTCTAGGGAAAACAAAATTGCCAATGTCCAAAAATTATAGCTCAGTACAAGCTTCCCAGATGTACCACATCTACATCATATGAGTAGGAGTACTGTAGAAAGGCCATCTTTGCTTCAGTAAGACTTTGTGTGTGTGTGTGTATCTCTCTTGCTTTCTCTGTGTCTGTCTGTCTGTCTGTCTGTCTGTCTCTCTCTCTCTCTTTGTGTGTGTGTGTGTGTGTGTGTGTGCGCATGCGTGCGTGTGCGTGTGCCTGTGTGTGTGTGTGTGTGTGTGTGTGTGTGTGTGTGTGTGCATGCGTTGGTGCTATTGCCCATGAGTGTACATGCTGAAGCCAATAGTTAACATTGGATGCTTTTCCTTAATCAGTTTTCTACCTTACATGTTGAGCCCATGTCTCCCTTAATCCTGGAACTCATCGTTTCAGTTAAACAAACTCCTGGGATCCACCTCTGTCTGCTTCCATAGTGAGGTACAAGTATGCACTGCTATGCCTGAAATTTCCATGGGTCTTGAAAAATCAAACTCAGGACCATATACTTGAGCTGTCCCAAGATTTTACATTTTTATATTTAGAAAGAAGCGAATATCCAGGCTAAAATGTTTATGTATCTTGGCTCCTTTTCCACAGAGCTTTAAAAACAGCTAAGACACAATGAAATACTCTCTCATAACATGGATGCAGGACCTGGCCATTATGATCACCATTTTATAGCCATTAAGGTCCAGAGAGGTTAAATGATTTGCTCAAGGTCACACAGCCAGTCCAGCTCAAACTCCAGATCTACTAACTCAGGATGACCCATTAAAGCATGGCACCCTGTCCACCAAATAAAGAACACAAAGTGAAACGCTGATTGTTAAGGAAGGAAATAGCTATTGAGCTACAGAAGTTGACATTTAGCCAGCCAGAAATCATTAATGTGGCCAGGTTTAAGGAGAGCTCTATTAAACTGTCCATCAAACTCTTTACTCTTAAATGGATTTATTGAGAGAAGGAAAAGTCCAGGGTAGCAATAACATATTAAAAGTGGCTTTTTCTTTGTCCATTGAAGTCCATGGTGAGTGCTGGAGAGAGAGATACACTCTGGAGGGGAAGAGTTCGAGACTGTAAAGATGAATTTCTTAGAGGATCAGAGCAACAGAGAAATAGCATGGTGTGCTGGAGATGACTGCCTTGCATTACCTGATACACTTCACCTCTTCTCCAAGAGTGAGAAAAGTGCTGTGTGCATGCAACATGATCATGTGGGTAAGTCTCCGAGACTAGCTCACAGTCACTTTATAGCATGCTGATATTTGATGTTACTTATGATAGAATGTTGGTGCTAGGGGTATATATCAGTCAGCAAAGTGCTTGTCATGCACACATAAAAGCTCGAGTTTAATTCCCAGAACCCACATAAAAAGCTGATCACTGTGTTGAATGGATATAATCCCAGTGTTTCATATGTTGACACAGGAGGATCCCTTGGACTTGTCAACCACAAAACCCAGCATACTTGGTGATTCCAAGGCCAAGCAATGAGAAAACCTGTCACAAATAAGAAAACCTGTCACAAATAAGAAAACAATAGTTTCTGAATAAAATTAGCCCAAGTTGTACACTGTTTTCTACATACACATGCACACATGGGCATACACACTTGTACACACATAAGCACCAAAAATCACATATACACACAGAGCACAGAGAGGAAAGGGGAAGTGAGGGAGGGAGGGAAGGAGAGCAAGAGGGAGTGAGAGAGGGAGAGGAGAGGGAGAGAGAGACAGAGAGACAGAGAGAAACAGAGACACAGAGACAAAGACAGAGACAGAGAGAGACAGAGTGAGAGAAGAGGGAAAACACAGAGGTAGACACAGACACAGAGAAGTAGTAATAATGATATTAATAGAAGAAGAGGAGGAAGAAGAGGAAGAAAAAGGAGGAGGAGGAGGAAAAGAAGATGATGAAGAAGAATTATGTCCCAGAAGCTAAACAAAGGTGAACCCAGAGCAGCCAAAGAAGGCAAGCATGAGAAGAGAGGGGAAAAAGGAGAGACAAAGAAAATAGTGAATTTCCAGGACAGCATCTTCATCAGAGAGGTCCAGAAGAAGGAAAAAAGATCCATGAGATCCAAGAGATTCAGGAGAGCTTTAAGAAGAGGCAGCACGGTCCTGGGAATAAGCTTTCTTCTCAAATGAGATTATGGATTTCAGCCTTCCATTCTGAATAGTGACAGAAGATCAAGTGTTGTCTTTGTGAATATCAATTCCAGTTCTCTGATATGTGCTGGAAACAATGAAGATCAAGTTCCAGACCACACTGCCACTGAGATCTTTGTTGTGAATTGTGAGGTGTAATCCACTTCTTCAGTATACACAGCCATTTGGAACCTGGGCCTTTTGATGGGGGCTTTTCACTCCATGCATAGACATGGCATGAACACTGACAAAGTAGCTTCTTTGTGAGGTACTAGTCTTCAAGGTGTGCAGAAAAGTCAATGGCAGTGGTGCCTGGGACGCACAAACCAGTCATTACTGAGCTTGTTTAAAGAAAACCAGAAGATAAACTAGGATAAATAGGGGTGGGCCATTCCATGAAGCAGACTCACATGGGCCAATGCTCTGGGCCTGGAAGTCACTTGCCTCCTGTAGAGAATCAGATTCAGGCCTTTCTAGGTGTTGTGAAGTGGGATGGTAGACTATGGATATACCAAATTTGGAGCACATTTAAGCTCAGATTATGAAAGGTCTTACATGCTCTATTCAAAATTCACAGGTTTGGGCATTTGCTTTTCTTGGGGGCAATCGAACTCATGTTGTGTGTGTGTGTGTGTGTGTGTGTGTGTGTGTGTGTGTGTGTGTGTGTGTGTAGGAGGGGGGCACTGAATGCTTTATTTGAAAACTATCACCTTAAAGAAAGGCAGTATGAGAGCTTGGAAAAGTATATATATGGAAGTGGAGACCAGTAAGCAGAGGCTGCCATGGCCACCTCTTTTACCCTAGCTGATTTGAGAGATGATATTTGGCATCATTCTTCTTAGCTAAGGTCTTTATAGTTACTTAACTGTTACTCAGAGTCCTCTCTCCTTCTCCTAGACACAACTGTTGATAGGCAGTGTTACTGGGAAGGTCTGAGTTCCTGGAGGTCTGAAACCATTCTCCAACCAGTCATTGAGGGTCTCAGATCCCAGGCACACCCTCCATTTCTTCCTCTTATTGTGGAGGAATTGGTAGTACTCAGTCTCCCCTTTCATTGGAGCTGTATGATTAGGATGCAACAAAGTGTGTTGAGGTTGAACAGGAGTATTACAAACAAGGACTGGACAGTTATATCTAGCCTGGGAGGGATTATTAGAAGACAGGGGTTGGCCATTTTAAAGAAAGTATGGATGAGGTGGGGAAGGCCACAAACATGATATTAAAGAGAGCTGTGCAAGCAAAAGCTAGAACAGTAAATAACCTGGTGTGTTGAGGACAGACAAGGTATAGTCTGCAATGTATGGTGGGAGGTTTCCCTGTCCCATTTTAGAGGTGAGCTTGCATTCCTTCCCACTCCATGCCAGATGTGGGAGCCAGGGCTAGCTATTTGACTTTTTTGAACTCTGGTTTTGTTATTTATTCAGTTGGAGGAAATGATACTTCATTTGCAACACCACAAAAATGAATCAGGGAGATGGGTATTGAAGAACATCTATCCCCAGGCTTGTTCAATAAGCAATAGCTATTATCATACTTATTTTCATTCTCAGTGCATAAAGATTCAAAATAGAATCTAAGTTTGGCATCTAAAAGCTTTTTCTCCTTAAATGCCAATTCTATTTGTTCAAAAGAGGAGGTGATGTGATCAATTAGTAATGCCATTGACAATAACCAAATGTTGTCTAATTAAACCTAATATTGTTTAAGATACAGAAAGCATGAGTATAGGGTGTGAGGCTTGTATTATCCCCATAAGGATGGGTGGGTATTGCAAAGGTAGAAAGACATGTGTGAATGCATGGTGGGGATGGTGCTAATTTTTCATCTTCTTGGCAACATAGCATTCTATTTTGGGGCCCAGCGTCACAAGCCAAAGGGTTAGCAGTGCATCCTATATCTCCTGGCTGCAAAGAAAACATATGTCCTCTTTCTTGGTAATGGAATGGCTGCTTGAGCAGCCTGGGGGAGGAGGAGGGCAAGAGGTGTGAGCTTTATGTCCCAAACCTCCAGGTCTCTGGGAACTTTCTGGAATGCTAAGCTGTTTATTTTGGGAGTCTTTCAGCTTAGTCAGTTGGTATTTAGAGACAGCTAGAAATTTTTGCATTATACTTTCATTCCAATAGAAAAGAGAGAGAGGGAAAAAATTTGAAAACCCTGAAACTCCTTCCAAATACTGGGAAGTCAAACAAGGACAGCCTGCCTCCAGCCTGCTCTCCTCCCCCACTTCAACCTCCCTCCCTCAACGCCACAAAGAGACAGAAGGAAAAGAAGCAGCCATCTGATGAATACATGCAGCTAGGAGTGAAAAGGTCCCCCTGAAGATGCCAGACAAGGAGACTCCCTCCACATTAGCTGATACAAGAAGCTTTTATCAGTAACTGTGAAAGGAGCCAGTTGAGGAAGGCCACAGCCTAGATTGGATTTCCATAAGGGTGACTCTTCCATCCTCGTGTGTGGTTTAAAGAGGATCTCTTTAAAAAGTTTCCATTAGCAATGTGATTGATCTTCTGATGAAAGCAGTAAGAAGACCTCCAGAAAAAAAAAATGCGATTACAATGCAGAGTGGACACATACTAAGTAGCAGGTTTGAAGTTCACAGTTAGTACCCTCTATAAACCATACTTAGATGTGACTTTCATTATTTCTTTGTAACTGTCCTTAGCTCCTAAGTCCACATCTTTGCCATGGGCAGGAAACTTAATCTTGTACATCAAACGATTTGACTCCGATTCAGATGTCATTGATTTAGGGTTTAAATGCAGGCAGGTTAACAGTCCTGCTACTTTCTACTTCTTTTTTTCTTGAAGTGTGAGGGGAGAACTCATTTCTGTCAGCCCTAACTTTTATCAGCCTGGGATTATCAGGAGGGCGTTTGGTCCTTATGGGGGCATTGTGATTTTGTGAGGGCTCTCCATGGCAGATCTCTGGCCTCTATCCAGAGCTGCCTATTACTGCTGTGGGCTTCCCATGGCTATCACTCACAACGTTACCCTATGTCTTTTAAAAATTTTTCTTTCTTTCTTTCTTTCTTTCTTTCTTTCTTTCTTTCTTTCTTTCTTTCTTCACTTTACATGCCAACTGCAAACCCCTTCCTTCCTCTCCTCACTGTACTACCTACCCTCCCTCCTTCCCTCTTCTCACTCTTGTCCTTTCCCTGCCCCTCAGAAAAGAGGAGGCCCCCTCCCAATCCACTCCAGCACATCAAATAGCATCAGAACTGAGGCCATCTTCTTCCACCATGGTGGCCTGGCAAGGCAGCCAAGGCAGGAGGAAGCACGCAAAAGATTCCATATCAGAAACAGCTCCCATTCCCCTTATTAGGGGACCCACACAAAGACCAAGTTGCTCATTGTGTACAGTGTAAGGGGCCTAGGTCCAGTTCATGCATGGCTCTTGGTTGGTACTTCACTCTCCACAAGACCCTGTGGGCACAGGTTAGTTGGCTCTCTTGTTCATCTTATGGAACTCCTGTGCCCTCTTCGTCTTTCTATTCCCCCTGCCCCACTCTTCCACAGGACTCTCTGTGGTCTGCTTAATGTTTGACTGTGAGTCTCAGCATCTGTTTCTATCAGCTTCTGGGTGGGACCTCTTAGAAGACAGCTATGCAAGGCTCCTGTCTGCAATCATAGCAGAGTGTCATTAATAGTGTCAGGGTTGCATCTTTCCCGTGAGGTGGGTCTCTGGCTGCTTGCACTGTATCTTAACGGAACTCTCTTTAGCTATCCCAGTACAGTTGATCTGTCTGTATCCTCAGTGTTCCATGGTGTTTGATATGTAGGGGTCTGTCTCTGGCTCGTCCCTTTACCAAGGTTGATGATTTTGACTACCTGGCAATTGCTCTCTATAGCCATTACATGATTTTATTGTTTCTAATATTCATTCCATTTGCTTATAACTTGAAATTCTTTCTCTAAAGGAAGGAGGACATATGACAGCCTTTCTACCATAGATGTATCCACTTTTCCTGACCTTTAGTTCAGCCATTTCACATAGTTGATAGAAATTGGATGAAAACAATGGAATGTTATTTCCAAGCTTTCATAGGCCCATTACACTTACTCCCTATCACCTAAACACGTTCCCTATCACCAACAGAACATTCCTAAACTTGCCCTTTTGGTCTAGGAAGAATAAAAAATATGTAGGAATAGAACTAGCATGCCTGTGCCTATCTCCTGGCCAAAACAGATTGACTTCCACCTGATTTGTGTGTCTGTGCATATAAAATATTGCAATAGTTACTAAGATTCTGCATTTGTTACACAGCATTTTTTTTGGCAATAAGTAAATAGTATACAACTACACATAGCTTAAGAGGCTAGAAACTGGTTACCTAAAGGTCTATTCTTTTTCCTCTTGTGTTCTTTCTCTTCTTACTTCATTAAACTTTATTTCCTTTCATAGTTGGAGAAAGCATCTCTGAAAGCACTCTATTTTTCTCTCTTGTTCTGTGATGTCTTTTCTCACTTAGCTCTCGTTTTTGGTCTTGATGAGAAAAGTTATGCTCATGGGTATCAGAAGGCCATTTTCTCTCAAACAGCCCTATTTGTGTACACCCAATCGAATTGGTAGTCTCTGTTATAGTGTAAGAAGACAAATTCATTGAGAAAGACAAATGAGGGGCAAACGTTTAGCTTAGCTTGCTCTATAGTGCTTGTGAATGAGGCAAGTGGCTTCGGAGGTCCTCAAGGATTCTACTTTTCTCCTGAAGCACTGTGTTTGCAGTGCTATTCACTTCTTTAAACAGTGTCAAACATGGCAGAGGTCTGTGAATCCAGGAAGGTCCAGGGACGTCACTGACCTGCAATTTTAAATTTGTACCCTGCTACCAACACAAGCATGTATGGGACCAGTTTAATGAGCTTCATGGCTGTAATCACTAAAGTTTCTTGTGTGTGTGTGTGTGTGTGCGTGCACGCATGCATGTGATGTATGTACACGTATGTGCACCCATGAATTACATACAGATTCCGGAGGAGAACTTTGGATGTCTTCCTCTCTGGTTTTCCAGATGATCATTTTTGAGGAGGCATCTCTCACTGGATCAGGAGCTCACCATTTCAGTGAGGTTGGCCGGCTGTGGAGCTCCCAAGTTCCACCTTTCTTTGCCCTCCCTTGTTGGGTAATAGCTATGCACAGCCACACACAGCTTTCATGTGGATACCAGAGATCTGAACTCAGCTCTTTGTACTGGCACAGCAAGTGCTCTTACCCACTGAGTTATCTCCCCAGATTCTATGTGATGGTTTTTTAAAATATATGTATATGATATGTAATGTTCAAGTCAGAGTAAACATGTCTATATTCTCAAATAATTAGCAAAATCTCATGATGGAAAAGTCAATAATCTTCTAAGTTTTAAAAATTATATACAGTGTATTATCTATATCTAGAGTCATCCAATTGTGTAATGTCACATCAGAATTCATATCTCCTGGCTAACCACAACTCTTTTACACATTGATAAGCATATCCCAACTCTTTCTTGGTTCTATTATTCTTTTTTTAATTCTCTCATATAGTACATCTTGACCACAGTTTCCCCTCTAGTCTTTCCATAAAACACCCCTCCCAATCAACTCCTCCTCTTTTTCCCTTCTGGAAAGGGCAGGCCTCCCAGAGGTATCAACAAAACATTACATATCAAGTTGCAGTAAGACTAGGCAGGCTAGACAAGATAACCCAGTGGGAGGAAAAGGGTCCTGAAAGAATGCAAAAGCATCAGAGACAACTCCGACTCCTACTATTAGGATCCTTACAAGAAGAAAAAGCTTGTGTCGGTAATTCCTTTTTGCTTACCTAGGTTTTCCATCTTCAGGATTCTCTCAGTTTGTGTTCATTTTTTAAACTTCTCTTTCTTGTCTTGAACAGTTTTATTCATTTCTTTCAGATGTTTGTTTGTTTTTTCTTGGCTTTTGTTAAGGGGCTTATTTGTTTCCTTCCATTGTTTTTTGGGTTTCTTTTAGGGCTTTATTTATTTTCTCTTTAAGGTTGTTTTATGGTTGTTATCTTATTAGCTGTGTCAGAATATTCTTGGATTGCTGTAATGGTATAGCTGGAATCTAGTGGTGCCCTATTTTCCTGGATTTTGTTCATTGTCTTCTTACATTCATTTCTAGGTATTTAGGCTTGAGAAGAGTATAGGTCTAGGGTCTGATTTCTGACTGTTTTTGTTGGATGAATGTTTTGTTCCTTGGTTTCTGTTTCCTTTCTGGTCATTTTGTATATGTGATCTGTGTTTCTGGTAGCTGGTATGACCTCTGGTCTAGCAGGGAATCTTTGTCAGAGTTGGCAGTTGGACTTCTAGTATCTAGTGTGGCTAGTATCTAGTATCTAATATAGTATCTAATGTCTTGTGAGAAGGGGATAACTGTTCTTCTGACTGCCATGGCCTAACTTTATCAGTGTCTTTCTACCTGTGTAGGGGTGAGGGCACAGCCACTTTGGTGTTTTGGCTTAGAACTGAGAGAGTTGGAGGTTCTGAATGACAGCGCTGCTCTTACCTCTTCCAGCCAGCATGGCCTCCACCTTCTTTCTATTACTTTTAACATCTTGTATCCACTGTTTTTCTGTCTCTTTCTTGGAGACCAATAATTTTAGACATATATGTGAAAGAGACCATGACAGTTGAATTTTTGTGTCTGCCTCATTAATTTAACAGAGTCACCTCTTGTTCTTTCCATGCTGCTGCAAAGGAGAGCATCTCATCATTTTGGGGAGTTGAATAGTATTTTTGTGCGTGCATGTACCACATTTACCTTATAAGTTCCTCAGTTTCTGGATGACTGTTCTGATTTCTTGAGTACCTTTAAGTGTTGATATGACACATTTTGTTTCCCTTGCATAAGGCTTACCTGTGTTACCATGTTTAACTCTATAGTTATGTGACACTGAGTTGTACAACCACAGTAAGCACTCCTAAACATTTCCCATTCAATTCATTGGCCACTTTATCACATTATCTTTATCACATGGACAGGAAAAAGAATTCCCAGTTGCTGTGACAAAATACTCTGACACTAGCAATGTAAAGAAGGAAGGGTTTGATTTTTTGCAGAGTTCAGGGTTGTAGTCCATTATGGCTGGGAAGTCACCACCACAGGAGCTTGAGGAGACAGGTACCATTGCTCTGGGAGGCAGCAAGCAGCGAGTGATGAAGCTTCTGCTCTGCTCACTTTCCCCTCTCTGTATAGTCTAAACTCTGGGGAAAGGTCTCCTCCACACTGTGCAGATCTTCCCATCCCAGTTAACCTAATCAAGGTAATTCCATGAAAGCATGTTCAAAGGTTCATGTCCAGATGGTTCTTGGTTTCATCAAATCAAATTGACAATTGAGATTAACCACAGCATTAAGTCATACTTTTTTCCTAAGTAATATTTTATATACAGATTTCTGATAGTATGTATTTCTGGCTTCAGTCTTTACTTTTCTCTGTATTCATGTTCCTTTCTCATGGACCTCTCAGTGGCTTTCTTCTATGAGTGACTTGTCCATTCCTTGACCCTGACTGTGGTTAGTACCCTGTGCATTTCCAATGAGGCGTTACTAGAAACAGCAGGAAAAGCAGCCTTGGAAAGATGCTTTAACATTGGGCTTGATCTTTGATGCGTCTGTTATTACCAATTGAAGTACATGCCTACATAATCTCATGGGTTCCTGAAGGAGCATGTAAGATATAGACAGAGAAGCCAGCTTTCCCAGCCAACCAAGCTGGAGTCCACTGATGGTATTTGCCTGGCATACATATGGTTGTGTGTGTGCCTGCACACTGCTCAGCATAGGCAACTGAGCCATGCATACATGCTAGAGATAGACATTCCCTGTGCAAGTCTCTAATGTTTCTCAGTATTTTATACATTTTGAGGCAATATTTAATTGTTGTGCCTTAATTCAAAAATAATAAAAATGGGAATGAAAGGAAGCTTCAAATATCAGTTGTTTGACCTTTTCTGTGGGTGGTCCTAGATGGTATACTAAGCCAGGATTAACAAACCATGAGGTGAAAACCAGAAAGCACATTCTTTCATAGCTTCTGCGTCAGTTCCTGCCTCCAAGTTTCTGTCTTGAGTTCCTGTCCTAGCTTCCCTGGATAATCAACTGTAAGCTGTAAGCTGAAGTAAACTCTTCCCTCTCTAACTTGTTTTTGGTCATGATGTCTTATCATAGTGAAAGAAAATCTAAGAGAAACCTTCACAGAAAATCTGAAGGGAAGATAATTTTTGTCTATTATTAGGTATTAGCATACTAGTTCCATTTCTGCCTCAGGCTTACTCATGTTGTCGCTACGTTATCGCTATGAGGTAGGGTTCACTTAGAGTAAGTTTAGCTGTTATTTTCAACAATCCTCTGGCATGGTGCTGGGAGAGTGTTTTTTAGGGTATACGGCATGGTGGCATCTACCGAGCACCCACATGGTATCCTCTACACTCTGACACTAATCCCTTGTTCCCATTTTTATCATATTCATACTGTTGACTAAGAAGGAGCTCCTTGACCTTTCTGGATCTTATTATAAACTTCTCTGAGAGGGACATTATGCCATCATTTCCTAACTTAGACTCAGCCCCAATTTCCAGGTATTTTTCTCTTGTCTTTTTCAACATTTGCTGATGATTGTTTATTCTTTTTTATTATTGCATTTGCTTATTTGTACTTTATTCGCTTTACATCCCCATTTTAGCCCCCTCCCTTATCTCTACCCGATCCCACCCACCCTCCCCATAGTCCTCAGAAAGAGGGAGCCCTCTTTCCCTACCATCTGACCTCAGCCTATGTAGTTTCATCTGGACTGCCTGTATCCTCTTCCTCAGTGGTCTGGCAAGGCTGCCTTTCCAGATGGAAATGATCAATGGGTGGGCAACAGAGTCCATGTCAGAGGCGGCCCTTTCTCCCTGTATTATGGGATTCATGGAGACTGTACTGCTAAAGACTACTCCTAAGTGTGTGTGTGTGTGTGGGGGGGGTGTCTAGATCCTCTCCATAAGTGGTTGGTGCATTAGTCTCTGCAGGTCCTCCTGGGCCCCAATTTGTTGGCTCTGTTGTTCTTCAGTGTTCCTATCTGCTTCAGGTTATTTTATCCCCCAATTCCTCAATAATTCCCTGTGTTCTCTGCCCCCCAAAGTTTGGCTGTGAGTTTGAGTATCTGCTTCAATCCCCTGCTGGGTGGAGTCTTCCAGAGAACCTCTGTGGTAGGCTCCTGTGTTGTTCCCTGTCTTCAGCTACTTCTGATGTCTATTCTAATTGCCCTTCAGAATTAGAGTTATGCATCCTACATAGGGTCTTTCTTGTTATTTAGCTATTTTAGGTCTGTTATATGGCTAAAATCAGCTTATAAGTGAGTATACACCACGTGTATTTTTCTGAGTCTGGGTTACCTCATTCAGGATGATCTTTTCTAGTTCCATCTATTTGCCTGCAAATGTCAAGATTTCCTTGTTTTTTAATAGTTGAGTAGTATTCAATTGTGTAAATATACCACAATTTCTTTATCTGTTCTTCAGTTGAGGGACATCTAGGTTGTTTTCAAATTCTGGCTATTACAAGCCAAGCTGTTGTGAACATAATTGTACAAATATCCTTGTTGTGTGGTGCAGCATCTTTTGTGTATATGCCCAGGAGTGATATAGCTGGGTCTTATGGTAGCACTATTCCCAATTTTCTGAGAAAACACCAAATTGATTTCCAAAGTAGCTGTATAAGTTTACACTCCCACCAGCAATGGAGGAGTCTTCTCCTTTCCCCACATTCTTGTGAGCATGTGCTGTCACCTGAGTTTTTTTTTGTGTGTGTGTGTTGTGAATATAAGTTTTTATTTTATTTTTAAATTTTTATTTTATTAATTTATTCATATTACATCTTAATGGTTATCCCGTCCCTTGTATCCTCCCATTCCTCCCTCCCTCCCATTTTCCCCTTACTCCCCTCCCCTATGACTGTGACTGAGGGGGACTTCCTCCCCTTGTATATGCTCATAGGGTATCAAGTCTCTTCTTGGTAGCCTGCTATCCTTCCTCTGAGTGCCACCAGGTCTCCCCATCCAGGGGACATGGACAAATATGAGGCACCAGAGTATGTATGAAATTCAGACCCCATGCTCCACTCAACTGTGGAGAATGTCCTGTCTATTGGCTAGATCTGGGTAGGGGCTTGAAGTTTACTGCCTGTATTGTCCTTGGCTGGTGCCATAGTTTGAGCAGGACCCCTGGGCCCAAATCTGCCTATCATAATGTGTCACCTGAGTTTTTGATCTGAGCCATTTTGAGGGATATAAGATGGAATGTCAGATTTGGCTTTCCATGATAAATAAGAATGTCAAACATTTCTTTAGGTATTTCTCAGCTGTTCAATATTCCTCTGTTGAGAATTCTCTGTTTAGTTTGTACCTCATTTTAATTGAATTATTTGGTTTGTTGGTGTTTAATTTTTTTCTTTTATTTATTTATTTATTTATTTATTTATTATTTTTATTTATTTTTTATTTTTTATTTTTTTTTATTAATTTATTCTTGTTACATCTCAATGTTTATCCCATCCCTTGTATCCTCCCATTCCCCCCCCCCCCCATTTTCCCATTATTCCCCTCCCCTATGACTGTTCCTGAGGGGGATCACCTCCCCCTGTATATTCTCATAGGGTATCAAGTCTCTTCTTGGGTGTTTAATTTCTTGAGTTCTTTATATATTTTGGGCTTTATGCTTTTGTAGCATGTATGATTGGGGAAGATCTTTTTCCAGTCTGTCGGCTGCCATTTTGTTCTGTTGAAAGTGTCCTTTGCCTTACAGAAGCTTTTCAGTTTCATGAGGTCATTAGAGCACTGTCTCTAGGAGGGTGGGACCTCAGCTCCATCCATTCTATTCTAGTGTTGCTGGAGGTGCATAGAAGTCTAATTCATGGAACCTGCCTGTTCTTAAGACACCCTCCATAGATAAAAGCAGCGTACCTTATCTTTTCTGCTTAGCAGTTAGTTCTGTGAGATTTGCCACATATTCATGTCGCTGTGGCTTGGATCTCTGCATATTAAAAAGGGGGTCTCACACTTCTGTTATACTAAGGTAGTAGAACATAAGAATGAGAGTAGAGATTCTAGAGATCCCAGGCTCAAGTTTAGATTCCAGTTCTGCTACTACAAGGACATCTGGGACAAAGCAAAATGCTCTCTTTCTGCCCTGAAATGGAAATACAGATAATAATAGCTTCCAGCTCCTGGAGATGCTGTAGGGATTAAATGACCCAAGCCTTGTAAAGCAGTCAGAACAGGCTCTGGCAAGGAGTAAACAACACAATCTCAGGGTTATCTGCTCATTAACTTGGTACTCAAAATTGGAGTCCAAGTTCACCTTTCAATTCACTGTGCTTTAGAACATTCTAAAATTTTGAAATCTGTTCCTTGCTTGAGTTGCTTTCTTCCAGTACCTCAAATGGAACAAACACTTTTCTCATACTATTTCTCCAAACAGTATCTTGATGTACACGAAAAATTTTCTACATCACTGGAGAAAAGTATATTTTCCATCTGGAGAGGGAGGAGGGCCTGCTTCTAGAAAGGAGTGAAAAGAGTCATCAAGAAACAGCTCAGCAGAGGAAGGTGCAAAAATAATTAGAATATGAAATGTGTTACCGCCTTTGCAGGATTTTTCTGTTGCCTAAAGGGAGAAGTGGTAGACAGACATCCCTTTCTCAGACTGATACATGTTTGGATAAAATGTGATAAAGACATAGAGAAGTCGATATTCAGTTAGAAAAAGAACTTGCATGTTGTAAACAAAACCAAAACCAAACAAAACCAAAAACAATAAAAAAAAAAAAAAAAAGAGTGAATTTAAAGGAAAAGAGCTGGAGAGATGGCTCAGTGGTTAAGAATACTGACTGCTCTTCCAGAGGTCCTGAGTTCAGTTCCCAGCAACCACATGGTGGCTCACAACCATCTATAATGTGACCTCATGCCTTCTTCTGGTGTGCAGGTGTACATGCAGGCAGAACATTGTATATATAATAAATAAATAAATTTAAAAAAAAAAGGAAAAGAGTCTTGTGATCAACAGGCTTCCACAAAAATCAGACAAGGAAGCCAGGGTATGAGTCCTTTAATGGGCTTTCTGGCTGGTTTCATAGTCCAGGCTCAGCAGAGAAGACACAGTGCTTGGAAGGTTGTTCCTGAAACTATTTAAGTCAGAACCCGTGCTCTTGAAGCCATAACAAGCCACACTCAGCCACCTCTCACCAATAGACTAATTAAATAAATATATGTTAAGTGTGGCTACCTGGAAAGAGGACCAGTGAGGTTCAATGATTCATTCAAGACCATCTTTGTGGATCTGAAATTTAGTTTTAAATAGTGGTATTACCCCACTATTTAGTCATTGTTATTTTGACTAGTCTTGTGTGCCAGGTAGTCTAACATGTCAGAAGTGTTTGGAATTTTCTAGGAGACAAGTTCCTCCTATAACTGTCACCAGGCTTCAATCTTTTCTCAATATGAGATTCCTGGAAAAACTTACATTTTTTTTTAACCTTTTTCTTTGTAGTGTGATAGCCAAAGGGAGGGGCATAAAGTGTCTCTTTAGAATATCTTCACTCTTTCCAGGCCAATAACAAGTAAAGTTAAAATTAGATCCTAACTTTCCTGGTATCTCACCCAGTGTTCCTCTCAATAATCCATTTCTTCTTCTATCCACTCAACACCTAGTTTAGTCATATTCATTAATGCACCTCTACTGGGAACCAGGCTTCAGTGTGAAGAGAACAGGACCAAGAACAGTGCCAACAATAACTGTTCATGTTTATTGTTGTTTGTCTTTTTCCCCCTATGGAGGAGCTCTTTCCATGTCTCTGCCTCATGAGGGCCTGTGACCAGGTGGCCAGAAGTTGTTTGGGACTTTTAATTTCTTGTCATCATCTAATCAGCAAGCCTTCCAAGATTGTTTGTTTGTAGCCCTGGACTTTTTTTCCTTTCTGAATTCCCACTTGTGTTGGATATTGGAAGTTTAGCATCGGTTGGTGTAGAGAGGACCCCTACTCAAAGGATGCATTAGCAAAGGCTCAAAAATATGCGACAGAAGAAAAATTGGTGATTGACATTTTTGGCCATTACATCATTCACTTGAACAGGATACATTTCTAGAGTAAGTAATATATGCCAAGGGATGTATCTTCGTGGGGATGTACTCTGCCAGAGCACTGGGCATACTTGGCCAGGCATCTAAATAGAACATGCTACATGAAGCTGAAGACTACACAAAAGGATACTTCTCATTTCAAGCACCAATGCTGAGCACAACAGTGGGACCTTTGGAGCAAGATGGGCTTGTTTGTGAATTAATTAATTAAGTACTTTTCTTGCCATGTGTGCTTTCATATTTTGCATGTGTGTAGGCACACATATGTGCGGGTACATATGCATATGGCTATTTTCATGCATGCAAATGTCCAAGGTTGATATTAGGAATCAGCCTCAATCATTTTTCCATGTTATTCAATGAGGCAAGGTCATTCAATGAAAACCAGAGCTTACCAACATAACCAGTTTTGCTACTCAGCATTCTCTGAGGATCATTTCTCATCTCATTCTGGTGCTAGAATTATAAATGAGCCTTCCATGTCAACCTAGTACTTCTGTGGGTTCTGGGCATCCAGACTCTGGTGTCATTTAGCCAGTGTGTCATCTCTCCAGCCTAAGAAGCTGGGCTTCCAATGAAGACCTAGATTTCACTTTCTGTAAACTCTGGTTCTGATGGTATAACTTACTGGTGGGCTAGAGGCAATCATGAGATACTGTGAGTGGAATGAATGTCCATAACCTGGTTGTCTTTGTCAATAGACATGTATCTTTTTTTCTCCTGAGCATGTGGTGGCTTCACACCTATAAATGAAGTGTGTTTATCCCTTCTGGAGTAAAATAGTCTTACTGCTGGTTCTGAGGCCTTGGGCATTATCTCTGTGGACTCTGGGTGGTCAGCCTCCTTCCATGAATTTCTGTACTTATGGCTTAGACAGGGAAGTAGGCATCATTGTTGAGAGCCAAGACCATAGCTGGCAAGCATCTCGGACCTTGGCATAATACATCAAGTGGACCTGGGGCAGGCTGCCTTGTGACCTCTTTCCCTCCTTGCCTCAGGGTACATTCCAGAAGGCTGCCTTGTGACCTCTTCCTCTCCCTCAAGGTACTCTCCAGCTGTTCTCAGTATTCCCAGAATTATAGAGGCCTTCAGAGGAGGAGCGAAACAAAGTCTATAGATAACACCTTGTGGTTCCAGATGCCTAACAATTCCACCCAGCCCCAGAACCACAGGGGCCCTCGCTCTGCCAAACTTCCTAACTTCCTGATATCTTACAAAAACTGCCCACCTGAATCACCCCACTCAGCCTCCTGCTTCAATGGTATATAAAATTTGGTCAGCTTGATCAGACTCCTTGACTTGCTGTCCATTCTTCGCGTCTCTTGTCCCCCATTCTCTCCCTAGGGGTCTGAGGGTCCCAGTTGATTGTACGGTGGGCCCAGACACATCATGCCAAGGAGCAACTGTACAGAGAAAATAGTCACCACCTAGACTTACCCTCAAGCACAAGGTCAGCACTTGAAATGGATGTAACCATTAAGTCATAAAAAATAGGGAGCCCAGGCTCCCATGAGGCTGGCACTTCTGTTTGAAAGAAAGAAGCTCACTCATACTATTTCAAAGAAAAAATTGTATCTGGAAAACATAAACAAAGTCACATATGGAGGAAAAGGGTAGGTACCATCAGGGAACTAAGACTCAAGAGTAGGGCCAGGGCCCTAAGAGTTTTTTTGTTTTGTTTTGTTTTGTTTTTGTTTTTGTTTTCTTTTTTCTTTTCTTTTTTTTTTTTTTTTTTTTGGTTTTTCAAGACAGGGTTTCTCTGTGTAGCCTTGGCCATCCTGGACTCACTTTGTAGACCAGACTGGCCTCAAACTCACAGTGATCCACCTGCCTCTGCCTCCCGAGTGCTGAGATTAAAGGCGTGCGCCACCACGCCCGGCCCCTAAGAGTTTTTGATAGGAAAATAGAATGGAATGCACAGAGGTTTTCAGAAGTCCTGCAGGTGGACAGATATCCACCACCCTAGACCATTGTCCATTTGCTGTCACAATTTCAAATCAGGCCCTTAGTCCTCACCAAGACCCCTGCCTACACCCTCTGCATAGCTACTGAGTGCCTCTGTCTTTCTTCCTCCATGTTTCTAGAATGAGCCCTTTCTCCTAGACATTCATTACTTCTTATGACAGCCCAAATTCAGGATCTGATGATTTCACCATCATTTCATCCAAGAGGCCTTCACTAGTCTCCCGGTTTTACTTAGGTAGCCTGTGATGTTCTCTCAAAGCTCTCTGAAGCTACGACATCTGTGCTCAGCATCTGTTATTTCCCAGTTGCCTGTCAATTACAAGATGGTCAGAGCTAATCTGCTTTCTCTGTATTTCATCCTCTCTAACCTGGTGCATGGCTTAGCTGTGGTCGGCTCTTTGTAACTGCTTATTGAACAAATGAAGGAAGGGCCATTTCTTTATTGCTGTAACCTGCCCTCCACACACCTCCAGTTGCATTCCATGCTCTACCCTTGGCTACAGCTCAGTTTTCTAAACTTCCATAATTTCTGGTTCATTTTTGATCATACTAAAACTTGCCTCAGACCACACAGCCTCTGAAACCCTATTTTCACCTTTCAGCTGCAGATCCTAACACCAACTGACATCTTTTTATATTGCTTAGTTCAAACTGCCTAGAGAAAAATATGTGAATAGCTCAGCTCACCTTGTCAAGTGAGATCAGAAGGTTGATTCCTTGATTGACAGCCAATCTATGGACCAGTTGTCTTTGGGGCATAGGTCCAATGAACCTTGCCCTCTCCATATCCTTACCAGCCACACATAGCTGACGAGCCCTTGAAATGTTGTTTATTCCACAAGTTGAAATTATAATATTTCTACAGAACAGTAAAAGAAACTAGGTTAAAATTAATTTTCTTTTGTGTGTGTGTGTGTGTGTGTGTGTGTGTGTGTGTGTGTGTGTGTGTTTTCTTAACTTTACTAATGTGTCTATTGGAAAAATCTAAAATGATTCAATTCTTTATCTCATGGAGAGTGTTGAGTCAATTGCAGCTGGTGTTGGGTAGGCAACTAGACAGCACAATGTAAAACAGGGGTCACCTGAGTGGCAGGAGGCATGTGAGGGAAGCGTCCTTTAGAAGCAGAGAGTGAATGTCTCCTGCAGTGTTTTGGCTACTAGAAGTTTTGTTATAGTCTATTCACTATTCACCTGGAGCTCTATAGAGGTGTGATCTGCACAGTTTGCACTATTGTATCAGTTACCTACCACTGGGTAACAACAAGAGAATGAACTTTGTGCCTTACAACTGTATGCTCTCATTATTTCCCAGAGTCTATGATCCAGGAGGCCAGGCATGGTATAGCTGAGTCCTCCACTTGGAACCAGGGTGCTTTCTGGGTCTGCCTTTGTCCCTGTAGCCCTGGCCTGGTAGTTTTAGGTGACAGAGGTTTTTCTTAGCTTAGGCATAATGTACTTTCCTTGAACTGTCATTTATGTGTGGCCTGTTGGCTGGAGGCTGTCTACAGATCCTAAGTGATCTCCTGCTGTCTAAGCTTTCCAGTGTGACTATTTGTCATATGGAAAGAAGAAATGAGAAAGGCTTCTAGCAAGAGTGAGCCTGAATCACCTCCAAAAATTGGTACTTGTCACATTTGTTAAAACAAGTTCCAGGGCATGCTCTTATTCCAGAGGAGGGGATGGTGTAAGAGAGTGAATACCGGGGGATAGTACTACAATAGCCTGCTAAGCATCTGCGCACCAAAGCCTACAATGCTTACCTTGGGGCTGGAAATAGTGACATCCACCACTATATAGTCCAGATATCAGGGATGACAGTGAAACCAATACCATTGTCTTCATCTGTTATATGAAACTCTAGAGACTGGGTGGTTTTATCCAATAGCAATTTATTTCCCATAGTTCAAGAGGATGGGAAATCAAAGATCAAGGTGCTTGTTTAGTGAGAGTCACTTCCTGGTTCATGGACAAATCTTTCTCACTGTGTCTTCAGATCAGAGAGGAAGTGAAGAAAATTCTTGGTGTATTTTATAAGGACACACATCTCACTCATTTCATTAATGATGGTTCATTCCCATGAGCCCCTCCAAGCCCTATTACCTGATATCACTTTGGAGCTTTGATCTTAACATGGATATTTTTGCCAAACAAATATTCAAGCCTAGACAGAGGTGGGATGGGGCAAAGATTGCCGAGTGAATGTTTGAGGTGAAAACTCTTCACTCCCTTTGCTTCTGTAGGCAGACCCATGCCTTGGGTACTAGTGGGGATGAGTAGAAGCCATGGGGATGAGGTCATAAAATGCTGCCACTCAGGAAGCAGGGCTGATGGCAAGTTGATCCTTTGGAAATCCTAAGGCCTATATGGGCCTTGAAGGGGTCTATCCTTCTCTCTGCAGGCCATAATAGTCAGTGGAGGAAGGGTGGCCGATTTCTACCTGTTAATGTCCCTAAGGCCCCCTCATGTAGGTCTCTTTCCAATTTTGAGGCATTTAAGTTGAAGCCTTTGTTCCTAGAATACTGTGGGTGATACTTGACCACATGCTGCATCTTGTCACCTGGGAAAGTGTAACTACAAAGATCTAAGAGGTAAAGAATCATGTTAGAGCAAATGAGGGGAGAGCCACTGTACCACTAACAGGGACTTTATTCACTTATTTAGTGAAATTTAGCAATACAGTACCTAATGTCTAACAAAACTCAGTTTATGCTTACTGAAAGAATATTGAATTTTTGACAATATATTTGTATAATTACCACTTTTCTTCAGAACAAAATATATCCATAACGTAGAACTGTGTTTGTACAATAAAACTTTCTTTTAAAAAGGTCTTTATTGAACAGCAACCAATAAACAAAACTGCATGTTTAACACATACAATTTGATGACTTTAAGTATCTTAGAAACCCATAAACTATCAGGACAATCAAAGAAATAGATTTATCTGCTGCTTCCCAAGGTTTCTTTGTCTAATACTCCTGTTTGTTTGTTCTTGTTTGTAGTAGAAACAAATCACATGTACTCTATCTTTTATATATTTGAGGAACATAGCATATGTTATTTTTATTAACATGGGCTTTGTTTTGTGCCAAAGATTATTATAACTCATTCTTCTTGCATAATTAAAACATTATAGTCTCAAAAAGGACCCCAACATTTTACTGATAATAGGAAACAAACAGTATTGACTTTTTTATTCAAAGCTCTCTATAGGCAGGCACTCACTTTATTTAAAAGCCCTGGGGCTAAGGATGAAGAAGCTAAGGCTTACAGATCAGTTAAGTGGCTTGCAGAGCCAGGTACTAACTTCATCCTGTTAAATCTCCTACCCCATCATGGCAAAAACTACTATGACTATTTAGTAATGACGACAGACGCATATCCTTAATGCTGGTTGTGGACCACATACTGTCTTATGCATTGAGACAAGCTGATTTAACCCTCATACTTCCCACAGTTACAGATCGCCATCAGTTCCATTCTACAGGGAGAAAGCTGAGGCTCAGAGCATTTAAGGTATTTATTAGAGCCACAAAGCTTATAAAAAGAGGCTATATTTGTACGTACCCAGCAGGTCAAATCACTGTCTGTACTGGCTCAGTACAGCATAATCTTAACAGTTCCTTGAACTGAAAGACAAGAGTGGCCTGGATTGGAGATGTAGTCTAGTAGTACTGGTCCTGATAGCTAACCATAACCACAACCACAGAAACACACACAGAGAGGGGGAGGGGGGAGAGGGCAGAGGAGTGTGGAGGTGGAGCATCCAAAATAGCCCTGAACCACCCAGGCACCCTGTTTCCTCCAATTTAGTCTTCTCTGTTATAGCTAATGACTTTATATATCTTTTGGTGTCCTGCTCCTTTATAAGATGGATGCAAGGTAATTACCATCCCTCTTCCCTCCTGTAGTCTCTCCGTTTCAATACTTTGTAAACTATTTTCCCCTGCTCTATCTTTTGAGCCTTGCGCTGCTGCTCATTTGGATAAGATCTGGTACCCAAGCAACTCTCTGATGTACAACATCATAACATAGCCCTTCCCAGGGGAAGCCAAGGGAGAGAACAGGAGTACTGGGGAATGTGTCCCATTAAATTGGCCTCCTGCAATCTGCAGAGTTTAATCTTAACTTGAAAGTGTTTTTGATCGGCTTTCATGCTGCTCTCTCCTTCTGGCCCACCCCTGCCTTTGGGCCCAGCACCCGTTCTCCCCCCTGCTTATTGAGTTATACATGATTGGAAGTGGGGAGGGGTCTAAATGTCCTGCTTCTAATCCTTACCTTCTAGTTGTCTTTTTGACTAGATAGAAGGGTTCACGTTCATTCTGTTTCTAGAAGCTCAGAGTCAGGGTTGATCTATTGCTATCCAGTCTGGTCTTTCTAAAGCACCTCCTTTTTAGCTGCAACCTCCTTCTTCGTCCTCCATCCTCTCCCTCAGCATCCTGTCACATAGACCTTGTCCTTTTCTCTGGCTTTTGCACCTCTTCTGGGACAGTGCCTGAAAACCTTCAAATGACAGCTCCCCTGCTAAATAGACAGAGCAAGGTCTGACATCCTAAATGGCTCAGGATTTGCTGAGAAGGTAACATCCCAGTGTGTTTTTTTTTTCTTACTTTTTATTAAATATTTTTTTATATTTTGCATATACATTTATATTATTACACATATGTACAACAAACTATCTACAGTAAGAAGAACCATTAAACAATCAGGAATCATATAAATGTTACATTCTTTGTGTTTTGGCTATTTGTATTTGGCAGCCTTGAAGAAAACATCTTTCCTGTCTTGGTGAGTCTAAAATTCTGAATATAAATCAATATAATTCATATCTCCTCATAATGCTTTATTTGCATTCAATTGTAGAATAGAAGTTTACAGAGAGGGAAGCAGTTTGTTTACTCCATCGATATAGTCCTTGCAAGGCAGTATCCATCTATAGGGCAGAGCCCTCAGATTCTCTTTTGACCTGTGAGGCTATGAGCCACTATATTATAAATCAATGAAATCTATTCTGGTAAGGCTGGCCTGAAAAAAGGTATCTAAATATTTGGTGTGTACTGGATACAGATATGAGATCTGGTCCTGCCACCTTCTTCATCCACTGTACTGTGGGATCTTGAAAAGGTTACTGACTAATCTGAACCTCATCTTTCTCATCTGCATAGTGAGAAGATAATAGAATTTCCTACATTTTTAGTAGTGATTAGAGATTTGATATTTATATTAGATAATGTTTGAAGGTTTCATTTTACCAGAGTTCAATAAAATCAATTTGGAATGATTTCTTGGGCTTGAACACAAGGAAAAATGAGAGAGTTTTCAAAAATAAAACTCTGCTTATCTTGTCTTGAAATACAACTAATTGTACAATTTTGGGGAAAGCTATTGCCCTTGGCTACTTTACTAAGGCTTTTTATTTTTTGTCTGTATAACAAAGATAATTCCAGTTTTGATTGTGGTGAGGACTCAATTATAATACAACCATTACTCTGTGCAAACAAGACCATTTCAGACAAACATGACATGTTGAAGAAAATAGATCTGTAATGCTTTATAGTTCTGAGACATTTTTATGAACCTAGCTTGTTTAGTTTAAGCACATGAGAAAAACCCAGTTTTATAAGCCTCTTTTAATTATAAACCATTCTTTACTCTTTTTCTTGGTGATATTGGCACTGAGTCTAGTGCATTGTGCATTCTAAGCTAGTGCTCTACCACTTCTCTACATCCCTAGCCCTATAAGCTATTCTTTGGTATCCATTGAAGCCATCCAGTTGCTCACTTACGCTCTTAAAGACTATGAATCTAGTCCATGATATTTTTTTATTTTTAAAAGTAGTCTCCACCATTCCATATATTGCTTTTTCATATAAAACTTTCACTAATCCAAATCTTGCATGTGCTCAACTTTGCACATGCAGTGAGATTTTGAGATTTGGGCCAGAAATAAAAGGAAGGCCATGCATATTGCCCACATTGGCCATAATTCTTAGAGTGGGAAGTACAGATGAGGATTCCAGGGGCCCTCAGAGGCTGAAGCATAGCAATCAGTTTTGGACTGACATTTGAGATTCGGCTATTATACCTACATCATTTATTTTCAGCCTTAGAATGCGATGTGAACATGATTGTCTCTGGAAATCTACCAGTTTAATAGTCATTCATACATTATATATGCATTCATATTTAATTTATGCATTATTTGAAAAAAAAAAGAGTTACAATGACGAATGCCAAGAGTGAGCATAAAGGGAGTGATGGTTAGCTTTAATTGTTGACCTGCTATAACCTATAACCACTTGGAAAGAGATTCTCTGTGAGGGACTATCTACATTGGATTGGGCTCCTGGGAATATTTGTAAGGGGTAGCCTTCATAAACTACCTGATGTTCAGAGATCCAACCTACCGTGGTGGCACCATTCCCCAGGCAGGAAGTCACAAACTGTACAAGAGTGGAGAAATTGAGATGAGCACAAGAAAGGAACCAAACATATGTGCACAGATTTTTACCTGCTTATGAATGTGGATGTGATGTAACTAGATGTTTGAAGTCCTGGTGTTGATTTCCCCACAATGTTGAACTATAACATAGAAGTGTAAGCTGAAATAGGCTTGTTTGTCTCCTATGCTGCTTTTTATCAGGATTTTTTTTAACCGTAGCAACAAAAATTAAACTAGAAGAGAGAGTATATTTAGAAGCAAAGGAGGAAAAGGTGCCAAGAATAGGCAATGACATCAGAAGTTCATGCATTGGAAGCATCATTGTATGGTAGAGATTGTCTTCTAACTCACCCACCTTCACTGCTTTGAAACAGGCTCTGAACACTTCACCCTGATGTCTGAACTGGACTCTGGTACCATATTTCATCACTAGCACTGCCTTTTTGGATCCAATCAGATGATGAGAAACAACCTGTATTGTAGGCTGGACTCATGCAGATTTTCTTAGGCCTCCCTTCATACCCTTCTCTGACACCTGAGAGTCTGTAACCTTGGCTTTCCTGTCATGGGTCTGTTCTTCAGAGTGTGTCCTCCCTGAGTAGGAAAAGGAGGAAGATATACCATTTGATTCTTTCTGCTTCTGGGTTAACTCACTCATTATGATCATTTCTAGCTCAATCCATTTATCCACAAATTTCGGGAATTCCTTGTTTTTAATAGCTGAGTAGTATTCCATAGTGTATATATACCACAGTTTCTTTATCCACTCTTCTACTGAGGGACACTTAGGCTGTTTCCATGTTCTGGCTATTATGAATAAGGCTGCTATGAACATGGTTGAGCAAATTTTCTTGTTGTGTGCTGGAGCATCTTCTGGGTATATTCCAAGGAGTGGAATAGCTGGGTCTTGAGGAAGCCCTATTCCCATTTTTCTGAGATAGCACCAGATAGATTTCCAAAGTGGCTGTACTAGTTTGCATTCCCACCAGCAATGAAGGAGTGTTCCTCTCTCCCCACATCCTCGCCAGCATGTGGTGTCGCTTGAATTTTTGATCTTAGCCATTCTGATGGGTGTAAGATGGAATCTCAGAGTTGTTTTGATTTGCATTTCCCTGATGACTAAGGAGGTTGAGCATTTCTTTAAGTGTTTCTCAGCCATTTGATACTCCTCTGTTGAGAATTCTCTGTTTAGTTCCAAGCCCCATTTCTCAA
The DNA here is from genome assembly GCF_903995435.1 of Acomys russatus. Taxonomy (NCBI): domain Eukaryota; kingdom Metazoa; phylum Chordata; class Mammalia; order Rodentia; family Muridae; genus Acomys; species Acomys russatus. The sequence goes on along the minus strand of NC_067138.1, from coordinate 77,344,655 downwards.
TTGGGTTATTCGGTTTGGTGGTGTTTAATTTCTTGAGTTCTTTATACTCACTTATATCTGCATACTAGCCCAAGGGGCATGTCCCACGAAAGCCTTCACTTACCAGGAAACTGGGACAGAGGGGAAGGCATCCTATTGGGACTCTAAATGAGAGACGCATGGGAGAACAGCAAAATAAAAGGATCCAGAGGGTCCTAGAAATCTACAAGTAGAACAATATGATAGGCAGATTTGGGCCCAGGGGTCCCGCTCAAACTAAGGCACCAGCCAAGGACAATACAGGAGGTAAACTTTAAACCCCTTCCTAGATCTAGCCAATGGTCAGAATATTCTCCACAGTTGAGTGGAGAGTGTGATACGACTTTCTCACATACTCTGGTGCCTCACATTTGACCATGTCCCCTGGAGGGGGAGACCTGGTGGCACTCAGAGGAAGGACAGCAAGTAGCCAAGAAGAGACTTGATACCCTATGAGAATATATAGGGGGACGTAATCCCCCTCAGGAACAGTCATAGGGGAGGGGAATAATGGGAAAATGGGGGGGGGGGAATGGGAGGATACAAGGGATGGGATAAACATTGAGATGTAACAAGAATAAATTAATAAAAAAAAAAAAAAAAAAAAAAAAAAAAAAAAAAAAAAAAAAAAAAAAAAAAAAAAAAAAAGGAGGAAGAGGCATCTGGGCTGAGTTCCCTTTGTATACACAGCCCTGTTCTCAGCCACTGCTGCCTGACCTAAATTACGTGTTCCAGAAGGCTCCTTGCCTGCTGTTCCTGGTAGCCACCTGCTCTTCTCCATCTATTTCAGAGCTGCTGACAAAGGTTCAGGTGGGCCCTGTAATGTGTGACCATGAATCTGTTGTAAAACCCGCCTTTGTTATCTCCTGTGACTGCTGAGTCCCTTTCTGTGTGGGAGGGGTGGAGGTGAGGGCCTTTGTCACCGTGTATTCAATGCTGCATATTTGAGAAGAGCAAAACAGAAACAGGTGGTTGATTAAATAAACATGTCACTAGTGGTCAAGGTAACACAAGCAGAAATTTGGTATCTGTTGGGACCTATTAAAGAGCTTTTGGTATTCAGCTGAGAGTTTCACCATGGCTACATAACTGAATTTGAACAAATCCATTCCCTCTCTTGGCTGCTGTGCTCTTGCTAACATAGGAAAGGGAGGATGTGTAGCTGTGATGAACTTTAAATCTAAACTCTGTGCAGGGATAAATCCCTACCTGATATACCGTATTCATAGGTTGATTTTTCCCCTGCACATTCTGACATTTTGAAATTGATTTGCATTTTACAATCAATGTCGTGTCATAGTTTAATTGGCAACATTTTTTTTCTTCTTGGGTGATGCATAAAATTATAGCATGTCATGCAATGGATGAGATTTTTAAGTCTGATGAATTGTGTGACATCCTTTATTCCCTCTTTCTTATGATCATGTGAACTGTGTGGAAGAGCCAGGTCTCACAGGAACTAGTGTCTGCTTTTCACATCAGTTTTCAAATTAAGACATCTGGTTTAATCATTAAGATTAAGTTTCACTTCATGGTGGAAAAGCCCCTCAAATAATAGTGTCTTTAAAGAGTCAGTTATTATCTTTTCACATGCAAGAGTCTCAAAAAAGCATGCATATTTGATGCGGGGGGCCCCAGGAGTTCAGGGGCCCATTATATTTACACTTTTTATCTCAGTGCACCATTTTATACTCAAGGCCAACTAGATCAAGATGGATGATCTTCTTTTCATGACCACAAGGCAAAAGGAAGACAGGACATTTAAAACTCACCTGTTGGTTTAGTTCCTTAGAGAAGGCTTTTTTGATTTGTTCCATGAAGGTTTTTTTTACTATCACTGAAGAATTTTGTAACTTGATCAGTCTGACTGAAGGAGAGACTTGATATTTTTGTGCATACATGTCTGTATGTGTGCTCATAGGTATGTATGTGCATTTGCACATTTATGTATGTGTGTGTGTGCATGCGTGTGTGTATGCTCATGTAGAAGCCACAGTCAACCACTGATGTCATTCTTCAGGTGCTGTCCAATTTGCTTTATAGTTTTTTAAAACATTTATTTGGTACATACTCAGTGTTCTGCCTACATGTATGCCTGCACACCAGAAGTGGGCACCATATCTTATAGAGAGTTGTGAGCCACCATGTGGTTGCTGGGAATTGAACTCAGGACCTCTGGAAGAGCAGGCAGTGCTCTCAACTGCTGGGTCATCTCTCCAGCACTAGACAGAGTTTCTAGCTCTCATGGAGCTCACCAAGTAACCTAGGCTGGTTTATCAGGAAGCCTCAGCAATCTGCTTATTTCTACTTCTCCAGTGTGGGATTACAAGTGTGTCACCACACCTTAACAGGTTTCTTTCTTTCTTTCCTCCTCCTCCACCTCCTCTTCTTCCTCCTCCTCCTCCTCCTTTTCTTCTTCTTCATCTTCCTTTTCCTCCTCCTCCTCCTCCTTCTATATGGACTTATTGGGATTAAACACATCTTCATACTTACATGGCAAAGACTCTGTCAACTGATCTATATCGTAAGACTCAGGGAGATTTTTTTAAATGTAGTACTTTGTGCTTCATTGAATGAAGCTAGGGTCTTCTAGCAAGAGGGATATGTGGTCAGGCTGGCTAGGCAAGCAGCAACCTCTAATACACTAATGAGCGCTGGAGATAAGGGGTCTGGGTATCAGGAGACACTATGTTCAAGCTCATTTTTTTCTTATTTCATTTATGTTCCCCCCTATGTATAATGTAGTTAATGATTTCTCTATCTAATGAAATAACTTTCATGTAAATTATATGAGACCAAGTTATAAAACAGTTTCTTTAATAAAATCATCTCTAAAATGAAGAGATTCTGTTTCTTTCATCTGTCAAAAGTCTTTAAAAGATAAAAACCATCACACAGTTTCACTCAACTCAGAATCATTTACTCTTTTCCTCAAACATGAAAAGAGCCACCCAGGTGTGGTTCTATGTCCTTCAGTCTTTGGAGTTATGGACAAGTATATCTATATTGTGGAACAGCCCTGTTTTTATGCTAGTGTTTGCATGCCTTCAGGCCCTTCTCTTCCTTCAGATGCAGTTCCTCAACCTGATCTTTTGCCCTTCTATTATGGAAAGACACATGACACTTCTGGGTTCTGGCTTATGTTGCAGATTTCCAAATGTATATGCATACTAAGGCATCTTGATGTGAAAGTGGTGTTTCCAGGTCAGGTTCCCTGGCTTCACTTGTGGGCTAGTTTTTACCTCCTCAAAAATTATATCCCATCACCAAAATACAGTGCTTTGGAAATATTTGAGAATCCCCCAAACTACAAAGATATGAGTGAATTTGGTGATATTATTTTTGCACAAAATTGACTCACAGTGAAGGTTTTGTGGGACTCTGATATTGGGACTTCTCCAAAGCTCAAGGCTTAGGAATATCAGTCTCCTTCTCTTTTAATAGATAAGGATGGTGGTCAGAGAAGGAGGAGTGACACTCCTACGTTCACAGAGCAGTATGAACATCCAAGGTGAGATGCACATTTTCTACCTCACACATGCCTTCTAAAAATCCACATCTCAACTCTGAACATCTTCAAGCACATAACCTTATAGATTCACATTTTGCATTAAAAGGAAATGTTTTCTGGGCCTCTTGATGGCTTATGCCTATAATTAGCCCTACTTGGGAAGCTGAGGCAGAAGGACTCCAGTGTCTAGTCTTACCAGCTTATAGAATAAGTTCAATACCAGTTGCAGAAAGATTTTCTCAAAGTTAAAAAAAATAATGAAAAAGAAGCTGTGTGTGTAGCTCAGGAGTAGTCCACTTGCCTACTATGCATACATTTTACGTTTAGTACCAAGTGGTGTTAAAAAAAGGTTTATATTAGAAAAAAAAAGTGAGTCTCTTGTCAACTAATTGTAAGCTTCTGATATGGGAGAAGGTGGGCCATGAGGCTGGTTGTATTTGTCTCTTTAAATATACTTGGAGCAATCTTCAGCAGTGACAGAAGTTACAGAGTGCTCCTGACACTAGCCTGACTTCCTGGAATAGAGGGGTCAGGGTAGGTTTGTCCTCTGACAAGACTTAGAACAAGGCAGACATCCCACACATGGCTGTCCACAGGATGCTAACAGCTGCCTGTGTTGGAAAGTGCTGGGAAACAACTGATAACAAGGTGAAGTCTTTGATAGCCTAGCTCTCACTTGGGTCGTGGGTTGAGAAATGCCTGTGAAAATAATGAAATCCCCTGGGATGGAGTAGCGGTGAGACAGGTGTGCTCTCCTGGATGCTAAAGGAATGTACCCAAAGTCACAGATGGCATTTCAGTGGACCTTTGTGCTGACTGATGGGCACAGCTGATCTTTAGAATCCCTTCAAGCTCAGGGAACCCTGAAGAAGAGAAGGCAGAAAGAGTGTAAGAGCCATAGATGATAGAGGAAACAGAGAAAAGATGTGCTTCTAAATCAACAGAATTATCACACATATGAACTTACAGAGACTGAAGCAGATGCACAGGCACTGCATGGAGCTGGAATAGATGGGGTCTTAGAGCTGAAAAGAGAAGTGGACACAAACCTTTACCTCCAACAAAGAAGTATTCTCCAAGTGATAACCACCTGAAAATAAAAATTAAGTTTTCTTCATTGGAGTTTCCGTTGGGAAGCATAGTGTTCTTGAGGGTAAGTTATATTTCCAAGAGAAAGCAAACTCACTAGCATCTTTGAAAGTTTCTTGTCTCATACTGACAGTTTTGGACTTTTCTTTTCTTTTCTTTCTTTCTTTTTTCTTTCTTCTTCTTCTTCTTCTTCTTCTTCTTCTTCTTCTTCTTCTTCTTCTTCTTCTTCTTCTTCTTCTTCTTCTTCTTTTGTCTTAAAATTTTATCTTGTTTTTATTTTTAATTTTATTTATATACTTTCCTTGTCTCTACTGTGGTAAAAAATATTTATAAATTTTATACACACAACACATATATACTTATATATACTATCTTTTCTTCTACTGAGGTAAAAGTTATACATTATGGCTTCCAATTTTGTGTTTTTATGGGATTCCTGTGTATGGGAGTGAATGGGTCTCTGAGTCTATTTCTGTTTCTTGTACTGTTTCTTTTGTTCATTTGGTTCTATTCTGATGCATTAGTTTTTGTTTTATCTTATGTTATAACTTATTTTGTTATTATCCCTTAGAAGTCTGTTTGTTTACGAAAAAGCTATAGAAAGGGTATGAATCCAGATGGAAGAGAGGAGCTGAGAGGAGGAGATGGAAAAGAAAACACAGTAAGGTTATATTATGTAAAAAAAAAAAATCTTTTTAATAAAAGGAAAAAAGGACCCAGGCCACAACCACAGGCTTCTGGCAGAATGCAACACCTACATGGCAGATCCTTTGGATTCTCTTCAGCTCTGGATTGATTTTGTTTTCTCCTTAAGGCAGCCTCTGAGGTTCAAAATATATTTTTCTCCTTCCTGTTAAACAACCCAATAGAGCTTTATCAGCTCTGTTATACTTACAGCAAAATAGAAAACAGACAGTAAAGGTAGAGGCCTATCAAAAATAAAAAGCATGTGTAGGCTGAGGGTGAGGGGGAGATGGCAAAAATATCAGAGCCCCACCCTCATTGTGCCTGATCATGGACCAAGCACAGAACGTGTTGAGGAGGCTTGCCTGTTAAATATCATGACCCAGAGAGAAGGAAGATGAGCTTTCTGTATGTATTTTCTGTAGCTTTTGGGTTAAAAGCGAAGACATTGTATGGGAGTACTGGAGGGGACATGGAGGCCAAAGCCAAGAAGTTTGAATGAAGGAAAGTTGGAGAGAAGTGTTGCCTACCGGTATAGCTTTCAGGGCCTGTCGGTTCTTGCTCTTCACCTCTAGGCTCACTGGTCTTTCAACTTCTCTATGTCCCAGACTAATATGCACTTTTGGATCTGACTCAGCCTGTTGTTTCCCAGGCCCAACTTTTTCTTCCCATTCCCCCTTTTAGTGTAGCTAATTGAACTTAAATTACCTGCTACTTCCTTGAGGAAGTCCTTTGACCCCTGTGGTCATACTCCTTGTTAGATGTTTCCCTAATGCCCAATAGAAGCAACTAAAAGGAGGAAGGGTATTTGGCTTCCTCTTCAGAGCATATATAGGTCATAGTGTCAGGATGACAGTAGCACTAACTCTGTCTGTAGTTGTGGGGATTTGTGCCTGGTTAGGCTGTAGAAGAAGACAGGAAGTGGAAAGCTGGCTTAAGAACCAGAAGTAGAATTACTTTCAAAGTCCGCCCTTGGTGAGTTAACTTTGCTAGCTAGGCCACATGTCTCAAATATTTTATAACCTCCCCAATATAGCACCATCACTTGGGGGGAGGGCAGGTGTTCATACACATAGGTCCATGAGAAACACTGCAGATCCAAACCATAACATTCAGCTCCTTGCCTGATAGGTCCATGACTATCTCATAAATCAAATTGAATTCAGTCAAACTTTATGAATTCACATAGTATTCACAGTCCTAACACTGTTCAGAAGTCCAAAATTTCGTCCCTTCTGAGATCCAACAAGAACTTTTAGTTGCAAAGTAAAATGACAAAATAAAACACCACTACTAACAAAACCCAGCTACATATATCCAACATACAATAGCACATTCCTACTTTTAAAAGGAAGAATGGGGTCAGAGTAAAACAAACAAACCAGCCAAACCAACACGCCCCCCCCCCCAATAAAAAACAAGACTGGATCTTAGAATGGCTAATATCAAACACTGAAGTTCAACGTGCTGTACCTAGGATTCAGTGATATAATGTGAACTCCGGTAGGTTTGTTAATGCCAAAGCTCTAAAGCCTTGCTGCCTGCTGTGCACATGGCTTCTTTCTTAAAACAGCTCCATTTAGTGCCTACTGCTTTCTGTGGTAGATGTTAAATGTTCCTGGCATATTCAACAGTATAGGATATTTACTGAAACATATTACACAATCTATGCATCATATATGAGCCTTTTGGTCTCCTCTTTAAGAATGGTTACATATTGCCTGACCTCACTTGCATTTTTTAAACCTTGGTCTAAGCTTCAGTGGTCCTTTAACTCCTGTTTTCCATGTGCCCAAAAAACCAGCTCTTTGTAGATGATGTTAAATTTTATTGTTAGCTCAAGATATAGCCTCACCAACTGGGATTTTATCAACAAGTTTCACAGTATTTGCATGCCTGAACCTAAGAAACTACTTCTATAGGTATTCCTATCCTAGAAGAGTGCTTGAACCCAGTCTGTTTATGTATCCTCCCTTCAGGAACATTCATTCAAAGGAAAGTCTTCTAAATGCCTTTGTACTTTTATATACTAGAGACATAGGGATCTCATCCTCAAGGTACTTTTCCCATTGCTTCTGAGGAAAGAAGTTGGATTCTTCTTATTTTTTCTTATATCTTTAAAAACTATACCAGCTGTTTTATATATTGTGGTCCATACTTTGCTCACAAAACTGTATGCCTCTCATCTTTTTGTTTCATGTTTGTCTCTGGATTATCATCTTAAATCTGACTAAACACAGCAAGCAGAAACCATAACACAATATGAATGCTATTCTATTTTAAAAATGTCTCACCAAATAAATTAGTATTTTGTGTTTCAATATGGTCTTGTTCAACTTTCAGGAAACAAGGAAAATGTATAGAGATTTTTTTTTAAGAATGGAACATGAATAGCAAAAACTGGAAATGCCTGCTAGTTACTCTTTACTTCTGAGACACCCCCTTAGCACAGCATTTACTTTAATTTGTATTGGCATTTTGTCTATCTTCCCAATAGAATAATTCATTAAGCTCTGCTGACAGCATTCTAACCCAGAGTATCAAATACTTCCACAATTCTTCTTCAAACCAATCCTAAAGGCCTGAGGAGTATATAGTCAGGGTTTTCACTACAGTGACTCCACCCTCAGTGTTGATTTTTCATTTTAGTAATTTTTCTTGTTACTTTGACTTCATATCTGTCAGAAGCAACTGAAGAGTAAAGGTTTCATTTTGGTTCATGGTTACAAGGGTACAATTCATTGTAGGAGGGAAGGCATGATGGTGAGAGTGTATGATTGGTTACCTTGGGGGAGCTTCTGTTAGAACTACAAGTAGATATCAACTTTAAGGCACCGATCTAGTAACACACTTCTGCTAAGTTGGCTACATATTTCAAAAAGTCAATATCACACCCAGCCCCTTTAAAAAATATCAAGAACTTCCAGCATTGGAGTCATATAGAAATAGCGAAGTTGTGGAGCACATTTAAAACATATTTTTCATTTTTTACATATAAATTTATATTATTACCCATATATAAAATAAGATACATATTAACAAGAACAACCATGAAACAGTCAGGAATTATATAAATGTTACATTCATAGTGTTTTAGCTATTTGTATTTGGCAACCTTGAAGAACATATCCTTTGTATCTTGATGAGTCTAAAATTCTGAATGTAAATCAATATCTATCATATCTCATTTTTATCAACTTAAAACATCTATCTAGACCTAAAAACATCTTAACTCTGAAACAACTAAGTTTAATCATAAAACTAAACTATCTGGTCTTCAACCCCATCAAAGACTTGAGAAGGAATAAAATTAATTACCTGAGTAAACAAGAAGTTCAAGTTAGTGGCTTCCAAATGAAAAAAATGACAGAGACAGCTTGCTGCCTGAATAGTGCCCCAAAACTCTCTATAACTTCAGCCTACTGGCCCAGTATATCTGACAGACATATTTGTGAAGCAGGAAATATTGAGCACTTGCTTACCCTGTCTTGGCAGAGTTTGGCCGTTGATTATGCCTGCATCCAAGCTTGAGCGCCTTTTCTATCCAAGCTACAACATGCGTAATTCTACTATTTGTTTATCACAGTGTAAACTACACTTGTGCAATGACCAGCTTCTCTTTCTGGTTTCCTTGCCATACACTGAGTCACAAAGATCAGAGAATTTTTTTTGTGTGTGTTATAATATTTCTATTGTCCAAAATGGGCTGTGGTAAAAAGTAGCACTCAATTTTTGTTAGTTGCATGAATGAATGTTAATGAGCAAATGGACAGTAACTCTTGAACATTCTTCAGTGAAGACTCAAAACGATGTTATTTTATCATTAAACAATGGAAACCTCATACTTATTCAAGGAGTCCTGAATCCTCCTTGGTAAACATTAATAACATTTTAAATCTCTATGTCACTATCAGATATCGTATTTACAGCCATTATTTAATTACGATCTTAATGACTTTCTGAGAGTATCTAGGAGACTCACTTTAGTCCCTGGTGGATAAATCTGAACCTTAAGAAAGTCAATGGAGGTAATAAGGTCATATAGCTAGTCTTTGGGGAGAAGAACTCAGTTCCTGGTCTAATTGAATCCACATTCTGCATTTTCCCCCATTGTGCTAATATTATTTGGTATAAAGAACATTTTTGTAGATTTGAAATAATTGAGAAACCATAAAAGATAGTATAGGCTTAGAAATATGGTACATTTGGGGGACCCACAGCACAGGGCAGATTAAAATAAGTAAGAAGAATACTATTGGCCCCATTGGAAGGTGTTATTGCTTTAGATGATCAATCATTTCTAAACAAAATAATGGAATATATTCAAATAGTTATTGAAAAGAGTGTGTCAATTTTTCTCCATTCTTCCTTGGCTTTCTTTTACTGCTATATTTCACTTTGAGATAAAAAAAAAAATACAAAGCTAAAACAGAGCTATTTCTTTCTAGCAAATTTGAAAGGTTTCTGCATATAAATATTAGATTTTCTTTATATGACACTGAATACTGAAACTCGGGCTGCACATTGTCTAGACAAACATTACACTACTGAATCATGGCTTTAGCCATAAAAATACAATTTCTAAGTATATTTGGAAGTCTCCAAATTCACCCAAGGGAAAGTATTGGAGAGGGATAGGGAGGAGAAAGATAAGGGAAAGCTGGGATCGAAATGTAAAGTAAATAAATAGATTAATTAATAAAAAGGAACCAGGTGTGGTCATGCATGCCTTTAACCCCAGCACGAGGGAGGCAGAAACAGGTGGATTGCTGTGAGTTCAAAGCCAGCCTGGTCTACAAAGGGAGTCCAGGACAGCGAAGACTACACAGAGAAACCCTGTCTCCGAAAAAAAACAAAACAAAACAAAACAAAACAAAACAAAACAAAAAAACCCCAAACAAACAAACAAAAAAAACCCACCTAATTATATTAGTTTCTTATTAGTAGAATAAAGCACATTGGCGTCCAACAATTGAGTGGTCTATATCCAATTAACTGATGGTCCAAGTAGAACAAAATGCTCCTTTCTATAATTAAGAACTCAAAACAGGCTGTTACAACCCTCAACTAATCATTGTTTTGGTCATGATAAGAAAGTTTGAAAGTGGGTGCTAGTATACTTCCAAAAGCATAAAAATCCAGGTTAACAAAGAGGGATTCTGCTTCTTTTTTAAAATATATGAACTTTAAATATATAGAGTGTAGTACTTGAAACATTAAGACCTAGTTAAAGAATGTAACAAATATGTAAATCAAAAAAAAAAAAAAAAAAAACAAGCCTAAAATGTTTGAGTTCAGTAAGATTATTGCACACAAGATTAACACATAAAAATAAAATATATTTCTTTTTTTCAAATGCATTTCAATATGCTAATAATGAACATACATCAATTCAACTTAGGTAAACCACACTGTAAAGTAAATAAACAAAAACAAAATAAAATATGGAGAATACAAATAAGTAGAATAAATACAGTGGCACAGACTATATTCCCTGAAGGAGAGATAAACCTGTTTTTGTTATGATCCCAAGTGTGGGACGGGGAAGGGTCTTGTGAGAGAACAGGTGATGTTAATCCACTAGAAGACAAACCACCACATGTGGGAGCTTAATTGTTGCCAGATGAGAAGATCCGTGAACAGACTATGGGAGGAGATATATAAGTGATCCCGAAACAAGAGGCAGGGCTTTTGGAGACTGGGAATAGTTTTGGCTGTTCATTGCTCCACTTTGAGATGCTCCTAGAAAGAAGGTTTTGGGTTCCTGGCTCCAGCTGAGGTTCCGGGTTCTGATTCCTCCAGATTCCATCATAAGAAATCCTGCTGATTACACCAGGAAAATCGTTCCTTGGAACTGATATCCTTATGGTTTGTTACTGTATTCTTTAATCTTCTTTTCCTATTGTTTAGGTTAGTCGGGTTATAAGTGATGTACGCTCGGTTAACAAGTTCATAATAAAATATATTTGTTAAGAAAATTGAGCCTACAATTCCCCATATACTGAAAATGTCAATGCTTAGCCAAATTGATACAAAATGTTAACAAATTCCTATTCAAATCCCCGGTAGGATTTTTGTGGATATAGATAATCTTGCTTTAAAGTGTATATGGAAATTATTGGCTTTAGAATAGCTGAAATTATCTTGACAAAAAAGTAGAAAATGAGGGTACTGAGTATTAGGCTCACTGAATACTAACAGTAACTATGACATGAGGCCCTGGCAGAAGATAGACACACGGATCATCAGAAGAGAATGGCTTGTCTAGAAGTACTTACACATGTAGCCAGTGAAATTTTAAATAATATACTTAAATGAAAAGATTAGAATTTTTAATACCCATTCTTGAGCAATAGGATATTTTAGGCAAAAAATCACATGCATATTAGTACATATAACAAGCAAAATAACACTGTAAACCTCTCATATTGTAGTGATTAATCTTGATTGTCAATTTGATTGGACTGAAAAGTACCCAAGAGTTTACTGAAACACAATTTTTGTGGAGGGATTCTCAGAGATGATTAATTAGAGGGGAGGATCATCCTTGAATGTGTGCACCATTCAATAAATACTTTAGTACAGTAAGAGGGAAACAAGAGCAATGCTTGTGAGTATGGGCATACTCTTTCTGCTTAGCCTATTGGGCCATAATGTAGTATGTCCTCCTTGCTAAGATGAACTGAACCCTTTGAAACCTTGAGACAAAATTAGTATGTCCTTCCTTTTTGTTGTTCTCTAAGGTACTTATCACAGTGACGGAAAACTTAGATATTTCATACCAGAGAAATAGTCTTTGTCCTGGCTATCCTTTACAAAGTGACTCTGACATCTTTGGAACTATTTCATGATGTAAATTTGGAAAAGTTCAGAGAAGTGAGTTAGGGAACGTCTATGATATCATAAAATGAGCTTAATGTGCAACTCTGATGTTAATTCCAGAATGACAATAAGAATGAGTTCAGTATGATGTGTGTACATGAGGTATAAAAAGGAAACAAGGACTCTTTTAGGAATCAGAAGAAAGCCTGTCTTTGCTACCTGGAATATGTTTTACCCACACCCTAAGACTCTAAGAGACTGAATATATAATGAATTTCATAGAAGGATGATAGACTAAGAAGCTTCATGGCATCATAAAGTTCAGGCTATGGCATGAGATATTAGTTGGTATTGAGATTTATAATACTATCCATGAACAAAAGATAGAGAAGAAAGACTTGGAGAATTCGTAGTTTGATTAAAAAACCTTGTTAAACATTTGTGATCTGGAAGACATGATTTAAAAATAATTAGTAACATTAAAAAGAAAGATGTTCTTTACATTGGAACAACAGAAAACATACCTCACAGGCATCTCATATTTGACCATGTCCCCTGGATGGGGAGGCCTGGTGGCACTTAGAGGAAGGATAGCAGGCCACCAAGAAGAGACTTGATATCGTATGAGCATATACAGGGGGAGGAGGTCCTCCTCAGTCACAGTCATAGGGTAAGGAAGTAAGGGGAAAATGGGAGAGAGGGAGGAATGGGAGGATACAAAGGATGAGATAACAATTGAGATGTAATATGAATAAATTAATAAAATATATTTTTAAAAATTGCACAAGCCCCTCCCATCTGTCTCAAAGGCATACAAGAATAACTAATTTGAAAGATTTTCCCTTGAGAAAAGCACATCTGTTGGGTCCCCACTCACACAGAGAAATTACTCTCAAGGATTGACATCACTATGCTCAGCTGTCAGATACTTAGAAGCCACTGCCATTATAGTCCAAAGGGACATCCCTGCTTTTCAAACTGGTATCAGATCTTGACATTGTCCACACGATATTGGATTTGCAAGATTGCAGAATGAAAGCTGTGGTCTTATGGAGGTTTTTATCTTGCTTTAAGGGAAGTCTACAAGGCCAGGCAATGTGTAAAAGAGTTAGAGTCCTTGTAGACATCCCTTGAGATTGTGGTACATAAACTGATAATAGCAAAATTAAAGATATGATGGAGACCTTACTAACTTAGAGACACCACGAATATAGAGACTATACAAAAGCAAGCCACAGTTTAGGAGCTGGGTTTTGAAGAGAAGGCTGTGGAGTAACTGAGCTCCAAAATTTATGGGCACTCACATTTTTACATCTTGTAGTCCCAAGGACAAATATAGAACTACAATATTTACTATATTGCTGGGCATCAGATCTGCTTTCATCCCGTTCTTCCTTGCTATTATCCTAATCCTCTATGTATCTACTCTTTGACTTTATATTTTGAAAATACATAATATGATATTTATTTTTATCTTCTACCTAAAAGTTTACCTTGAATGCAAGAAGAGATGTTGGGACTGGATTTCTGAACAATGTTTGAATTATTAAGAAAATAGGAACATTTAAAGAAAGACATGATGCATTTTGTGTTATGAAATTGACATGACCCTTTGAGGGGTTTGAGGGTATATTCTATTCCTCAAAGCAATATATTTGGCTTTTCAATCAACAAGTGCTGGACTCAGAATGGGTAATCTTCATTGCCAACTATAATTGATTTAAAATCATGGAGTACATAAGTGAATGACACCTCCTATTGTGTCTATGAAGATGTTTCCAGAGAGAAAACTAAGTAGGGAGATCTATCCTGCTTGTGGATGACATACACTGCCCAATAGGTTTGGACCTCACTAGACTAAAAAAGAATTGGGAATATGGTAGGTAAACCATGATATCTATGAAGTAAGCCACTCTGCTCTGACAGGTCCTCCCTACCTCCATGTATCAAGAGACCTGAAGGCATGGACTGAAGTCAACACTTCCCTTTAAGTTGTATCCCTCAGGTATTTGTCATATTAGTAGAAAACTGATGAACATGCATCACAAAATACATGAAAATGAACAATAGATGAATAAAAATGCAAGCACATAACATTTTTAGAAATTGTTAAGGAATTTGGGATAAAGAAAGAGCTTTCAGACTCAGTGCCCCAAGCACAACTCATAAAAATAAAGATGTAATCTGCTGAAATTTATGTGAAAGTTAGAAGTTTTACTGTTTCAAAACTTTTGCTAAGAATATAAAAGGTTAATAATAGGCTAAGATCAAATGTTTACATACTGTTAAAGTAACAAAGAAATGGTATCTAGAATGTTTTTATATAATGCTATAGTATATTATATGTATTACATGTGCTTTTAATTCTCATGTTACAGTATATAATATATATTACATATGATTTTAATTCTTAAATCTCAGCAGTGGAAAAGGAAATATTCTAATGAGAAAATAGGTAAAAGGAAGATACATTTCATTGGAAAGGGTAGGATTTTTTTCCATTTGGTGCTAGTGATTGAATTTGTAGCCAACCTCACCAAGGCTAAACATGTGCTCTATCACAGAGATGTGCCCCCAACATATTTTTCTAATATTCTTAGTTCCAAATCTGTGCTTTCTTATAGTATATAGCACTTTGGCTACTAAGCACGTGAACTGCTATCTCCAATTCTATCTGATATACACTTCAAATGCACACACTCCCAATTCCCAAGGTAGCATGAAAAGAGAATATAAAATGTATCCTTAACAAATTTTATGCTGATTGCAAGTTTAACTGATAATATTCTTGATATATTGTGTTAAGTATACTGTCATTAAAATTTAAAAAGAAAATGGTGTGCTTTTATTTGTAAGTAAGCAAATTAAAATATGTTTAGTCATTAGATCAATGCAAATTCAAAGCAAAATGATACTTCACACCTATGAGAATGGATAAGACAAAACACAGTGACAACAGGAAAATGGTAGCAAAAAGACAGAGAAATGCAATCATTTTCAAATATGACCTTGCTCATGTTCACATGCATACTTATCTTAGGAGAAAGAAGACCATTGCTCATTGGCAAACCTGTTCAGAATAGCTTTATTCACAACCACTAAACACCCTGTGCCCTTAAGAATATAACATGGAGAAAATTGTATATCTATATCATGGAATTCAAAAGCAAAAGGAACAAATTACTAATAATGCAACAATCTGAGTTAATGAATCTGCAGGAGGCTATGCTGAGTCCAAAAACTTGTCCAGTGTTATGATTCCACTTATACAACACATTCCAACCTATAAAAATTTATGAATGGAGAACAAATTGAAGGTTGGATAGTAGAGTCTAGTAGTGTAAGTATGGTCTTGGAAGTCTTCTCTTACCAGGAGATTGGGATAGATGTGAGGACATCCTATTGGGACTCTAGGTGAGAGAAATGTAGGAAAATGGGAAACAAAAGGAACCAGAGGGTCTAGAAACCTACTAGAAGAATATGATGTTTGGATCTGGGTCCAGGAGGGTTTGCTCAAACAACTGCACCAACCAAGGACAATATAAGCAGTAAACCTCGAATCCCTACTCAGATCTAGCCAATGAGCAGGCCATTCTCCACAGTTGTGTGGAGAGCAGGCACTGACTTGGACATGAACTCTGGTGGCCCATATTTGACCACTTCCCCTTGGTGGCACTCAGAGAAAGAATAGGCAGGCTACCAAGATAAGATGTGATAGCCTATGACCATATAGTGGGAGATGAGTTCCCCTTTGGTAATAGACCTAGAAGAGGGGAATAGAGTGAAAGTGGGAGGGAGGGAGGAAAGGGAGGATACAAGCAATGGGATAACAATTGAGTTGTAATCTGAATAAATTAATTAAGTTATTTTAAAAAATAGGTGCCGCAAAAGAGCCTTACAGTCCTGGAAATGTTCTGTATCTTGGTGGAAGGATGAGATACAGAAAACTCTACAGGTAACAACAATTGTATAATCAAATTGGACACCAAGCACAAGTACATACATATTCATGCACAAAACCACATTCTCCTCAAAATAAAATGGTGGAAACCAGAGTAAGGTCAGCATATTGTATCAGTGTTAGTGTTCTTTGGTGTACTGCACTGTACAACAAAGTACAGTGTAGTACTCCAGTAGTTTTGGGAAATATTACTGTTGGTATAAGATTGACAAAAGCCCAGAAGTGACTATTATTTATTACAAATTCATAAGAATATATCATTGTTTCAAAAATCTTTTCTTCACAAATATCACAGACAATAATCATCTCAGAATTAAGTCAATACCAGAATTCAGAGCAGAAATATCTAAAATAGTATTGACCCATTCTGGTCTTGATGAGTCTTGGACCAAACCAACTCTATTATTCGCCCTGTCTATCTACCTCAAAGTCACATAGGCAGTGAATACCTTGATTTTTAAGGAACTTGAGCTATCAAGTAATTTTCCTCTTCTACTACTGAGGGCATTCCCATTCTTGCTTCTTGGGTGGATGTGAACTCAATACAAATATTATGAAAATATCAATTGTGAGGCAGTGAAGATGTTGTGGAAAGGCTTAAACTTGAAGCCTTGTCATGGCATTTTTACTTTAATAAAGCCACTTAATCTTTGAGGAAGTGATGATATTATAATTTATGATACAGTTCCAACAAACATTTAAGTGTCTGATGAATGTTTTGGAACAGTAAACTAAATGAGTAGGTCCCTGCCTCTTGTAGATTGCATTCTAGAGCAAGGACATGTGTGTTAAACACTTACCAAGTAAAATTCTCATACTCTTGAAGGAAGCAGTGCAAGGCTCAGAGTTGTGTGGCCCAGGAATGAGTAGAGTGAAGAGTGTGGTATTGCATGGTCAGGAGGCCTGTGAATTCCAACAGGATGTTTGAACAGCGTATTCATCAGGGTTTCTTAGAGGACAAGAACCCGTAGAATGGATATATATTAAAAGGGGATTTCTAAGATTGTCTTACACAGTATGGTGGGAGGAGTACAACAATGGGTGTTTCACACCAGAGAGGCTGAGAACCTGGAAATTTCTCAGTCTGCCAAATTAGGTGTTTCAGAAAGTCCCAGTCTGGTGAAGAAGGCATAGAGGGTTTTGGGAGAATGATCAGTCTTCTGTCCACTTGGAAGGGAGAAAAATCTCATTCCAAAAATCAGTTAAAGAATCAGCAATAGTAGCAGCAATATAGATAGATTTGCCAGTGAAAGTAAAGGCTAAGTAAAAAAGCAAAATAAAGAAACACAATAAAAAGCTTTTCTTTTTCCACGTCCTTTCATCTGGACTACTAACAGAAAATCCTTCCCACGTCAATTAAAGCAATTCAGACAAACCCCACAGATGTGCCCACAGACTAGCCTATATGGATATTCTTTCATTAAGTCTCTTATGTCAGATGATTGTAGGTTGAGCCAAGTTGACAAAACTGACCAGCCTGTATATGGAATTGAAGTGAGTGAGATGCATGGCTGCCTGGACGAAGAGCTTTCCACAAAAAGAAGAGGAAAATGGCGCCCTTCTTTAACGCATGCTTCTAGAACTGTCAGAGATAAACAGAGATTCTCTTCAGGAATCTTCATCTCTTGACTGTTTTTAAACACTACATGATTTCATGAACAGTAAGAAACAAAAATTCTTATCAAAACAGTCACTTTTCAGGCTTTGAATTTCACATGAACGCTTGGATATGACCCTATGACTTAAGTTTTTAGGGGAAACACATGAAAATCCTTATCATGGGCAACAGGCTCAGATGATGCTTTCTATTCTTTTAAAAAATAAATTGACATCTGTGACATGGGTGTTTCTGACCACTATTCTCATATGTCAAGAAGAAACTTTACAAGGCTAGCGATTAGTGAGTTTAGCAAGGAATGGGGAGAAAACACACTTTACAACAATTGAAATTTTTAGTATCAGGTCATCGTATAATCTCTACCAATTGGTGGCCAAAAATATTCTGTGGAGAGAATGCATGAAAGTATAAAAACAGATGTCTATGTATACATCCAATTTTGCATACAAATTTGGGGAAGGTTAGAAACCCCCTTTGAACCCATAATTTGAGGCTCAGATGAATTCTTTTTGGTTGCAAAGTAAGGAAATCAATGTAAAATGACTTTGTGTGATAAGAACTGGTGCACCGACATGGGTTTCTATTTATTGTTTATGAGAACATATAAGCATGCTCGTATTAACCTTAATAATTAATCTTAATGATATGATTCCATGTGAAGGTGTGAAAGTGTGATTGTTGTGATGGTGAAGGAGGAGTTCTCCTGTGGTGCTTGGTGGGTCTACTTCTTAGTTCAATGTGTATGTGTGCGTGTGTTGTGTATGTGTGTGCGTGTGCTCACACGCATGTGGGCCCACTTGTGCATGCACACACACAAGCCAAGTATGTGCATGTCTGTGTGTAGCGCATGTGTCCCTCTGTGTTCATGGTGCCTTTGTTAGTGTTTGTTGGAAGCAAAACCTTGCTGTATACATCAATGCACCAAAAGATGAATCTAGTAGAGAGCAGGACCTGGCCCCAGGGGCTAACTTCCTGCAAGGTTGTTTGAAAAACTTTTGCAGGCCGACACTAGCACAGTCTAAAAAAGTATTTCCCATGTCTAGAAACATGTCTACTGATTTCCTGTGAGTTTTAAAAGGAAAAGCAAAGCATAACCCTCTCTTTGGTCTTCAGGTGTTTGTACTTTTTTCTCTTCGCATGATTTAAGGCTAGAAAGGAGGAGGAAAATGTTTCCAGTGGAAAATGAATTATATTTGTATCTATGGGTCTCCAAGGGGAAGGATATTGCGCAAGAGGACAAGGGTTGAATTTGAGAGTTAAACTTTGTGAGTCTTAATCCCTTCAAAACCATTAGTGAGAGGCTGGGGAGATGGCGTAGTCAGTAGAGGGCTTGCCACTCAAGCATGTGCCTCTGAGTTTGTATCCACAGCATTCACATAAAAATCAGGTCTAGTGATGTGCACATAGAACCCCACTGCGGGAGGGATGGGGGTGGCAGAGACAGGAGACTTTTAGGGGCTTGCTGCGGGGTGAGGGGCAGAGACAGGAGACTTTTAGGGGCTTGCTGCGGGGGGAGGGGCAGAGACAGGAGACTTTTAGGGGCTTGCTGCGCGGGGGGGGGGGTGGGGGGGCAGGGACAGGAGACTTTTAGGGGCTTGCTGCGGGGGGGGGCAGAGACAGGAGACTTTTAGGGGCTTGCTGTGGGGGGGCTTGCTGCGGGGGGCAGAGACAGAAGACTTTTAGGGGCTTGCTGCGGGGGGGGTTGGGGGGGCAGGGACAGGAGACTTTTAGGGGCTTGCTGCGGGGGGAGGGGCAGAGACAGGAGACTTTTAGGGGCTTGCTGGTCAGTCTGTCTAGATTTAGTGAGCTACTGGTTAAGTGAGTAAACTTTTTCTCAAAAAATAGTGTGGGAGGTGTTGTTTTTAAACATCTATATTATCTGTATTATCAGTATGCCTGGCTAGTGATCAATGAAGACATTGACACTTGTTATATTTTAAAATAGCCTTAGTTAACCTGGGGCAGGGCAGATATCAATCCTTTAAACTACTTTCTATAGTGGGGCAGGTATCTGATACCTGCCCTAATCCCATGCCATCTGCTTTTAATAACATCTATAAAGCTACCTCCCATCCATAATCCTATATATTTGCTAATGTTCTTCATCTGAACCGAATCCTCCATCCACACCAGCCATGTGCTTCTCTTCTATCTAACCCATGGCGGCCTTCTCTTCTCTTCTCTTCTCTTCTCTTCTCTTCTCTTCTCTTCTCTTCTCTTCTCTTCTCAGGACTCTGTCCTCTCATCTCTCTCTTCTTTTTTCCAGGATTCCCCTCTATGCCCAGGAATCTTAGCCACACCTATCTCATCTTTCCTGCACAGGAGGATGGCTTTTTATTAATTAGAGGTTGGGTCACAGAGACAGCAATCAATAATTAGCATAAAAATATATCAGACTATTCTCCAACAGGGAAGAATTGACAAAGGCATTCAAGGTCAACTTCTGGACAGTACACAAGCATATATATAGGGGCACATGATTTTATCATACACACACACACACACACACACACACACACACACACACAGAAAAATCCACCAGTTGCTGACACATCTAGGAAAAAGCCCAAAATCTTCCCATAATACAAATTGGTTATTACTTAGAGAGGGTCATGCTAGTCTGTCCTATTTATACACTATAGAAATTGCTATGAAAATGATATTATATGATAACGTCTACAAAAATAAACATCCTTGTTTGATTTCAAGAGTAGCTTCATGTCTAGTCATCAACATTTAAAATACTTAAGAGGAATTAAATGGTCCTTTTGTCCTGTGGCTTTCCATATTAACTCTGGGAGAAATTCTCATCATGTGTTTATCGTAAACAGATGTTTGCTCAGCATCTACTTCATGCCCAGCACTGTGTTAAGTAGTGAAAACCAAATGTGGTTGTAATGTAAAGGAATTTACAATCTATTGAGGTAGATAGGCATTAAACAAGTGAACATGTAAATATATGATTACAGCTGTGGTAAAGGCAATAGGAGTAACCCAGAGCAACTGGATTCTTATGATTTAGCCTCCTACCAAGGAAGTCTCCTCTGAAGAAGTAACTTTTAACCTGATGTCCATGGAAGACTGACTGAGTTGATGGGGAGATAAAGTGTTGCCTGAATTCTTTCTCCCTCCCCTCCCCCAATGACTCTATGAAACAAAAATGAAATTCAATTCTTATCCCATGGTGAAAAGTAAGTAAGAGAGAGGGGAGGAGGATCTATGTAAGGAAAATATTAAGCAATAAATCTTATTTTTATATAGTAGTCTCTTTCTTTCAAACTGTTCCTAATCCCCTGACTTTTGGTTCATAAATAGAATTTTCTTTCACGTTATAGCTTAGCCTAAAGACAACGAGCAATTTCACAACAAATGATTTATGTACTGAAATCTGAAGAGATTTTACTCATAAAAGTATTTCAGCTATTTCTCCTGATCATCTGATTTATCAGGGCTGGCTTGGATGCTTTGAATTAACTGCAGATTAATGATTCAAGTCAATTGGAGATGCATAAAGATGAGGGCAAGGGCCATGAAAAGGGTTGCTCCCTCCTGGGCTTTGATATTTACTCACTTAGATGGCAGAAGGCTTCTATTTTAGGACTAAAGTAAGGAGATATAAAAACAAAAGGTGGAATCCTGGGGAGTTACCAATGCATGAATGTTCAGCCACACACACTTATTGTGAACTTACCAGGTGTAAACACTGAGTGGGCAATGACGGATGCATTAAATGTCATGTTTTTCTCTGGGGAATATACAGTCTGATAGGAAAATGAGATGACAAAGCAAATATGCTTTCTACAAAAAATCTTGATGGCAGTGTCATATGAGTGCAGTCAAAATATATTGTGGATCAGGCTGTATTTAATCCTTCAGATGTATGCCTTTGCTTTCTCTGCTAAATAACTTTTTTTCTATCATATTCATTCAATTGTCCATATACTAATAAACAAATACATTTATTGAGTTTTTATTATGTATTTGTCAATATGTGTGTTTTTCTCTCTCTCTCTCCCTCTCTCTCTTTGTGTGTGTGTGTGTATGTGTGCATATTTGTGTGAAGGCATACTCCCTGTTTGATACATGTAGAAGCCGGAAGTCAACACTGCCTATTTCCTGCTATTGCTCTCCACTTTTTTATTTTATTTTATTCTATTTTATTTTATTTTATTTTATGAAGGGTCTTGCTGTTTTAACTAGACTAGCTGGCCAGAGGGTCTCCTGGTGTTATAGACACATACTACCACACCTTACATTTACTGGGTTGCTGAGGATCTAAACTCAGGTGTGCATTGTTTGTGGCAAGCCATCTCCACCCAGCCTCCATTCCCACACCATTAGGCTTTTTATTATCTGCCATTGAAAGGCACTCCAGAGGATGAACCAGATGGGGACTTACCTCCTGGAGCATTAATAGTACCTGGGCTTGAAAAGCTATTCTTGCAAAGCATTACAGTACAAAGCAGAGCTGGGTACATGTGTCAAGAATTTCATCTGAGAATCTGAATGTTCGGAGGAACTGAGATCTTATTTAGCTGGGGTGACTGACTTCATGGAAAAAGAATTCAACCAGTATGTTCTGAGAGACTTACTTAAATGCATGCTGCATTCTGCATCCTAGAGATGCAAAGTTAATCAGATGCATTGTCAAAACACAGCCTCTAGTGTAGAATATGAGAGTGTCATGTGCATGCATGAGTGTGTATATGTGTGTGTGCAATCGCATATTTGCACATATCTGTGTGAATGTGTGTGTGTGTGTGTGTGTGTGTGTGAGAGAGAGAGAGAGAGAGACAGAGAGAGAGACAGAGAGAGAGACAGAGAGAGAGACAGAGAGAGAGACAGAGAGAGAGACAGAGAGAGACGAGGGTGGCAAAGGGGCAGAAAGTCATAAAGACAAAGAGGAGATACACAATTATTTCAATGCAATGAGTAGCATTCATCTACTTAACAAATATCTATTTAGTGTCTTTTGTATTACCACACATGGTTGCAAAGCTGACTGATGGCTCAATGTTTATGTTGCATGCTTGATATCTCTCATGAAATACATTTGTATACAGCCAGTGTACATGGTCTCTTGAGTGTCTAACGAGTAACTTAAGCTTACCCTGTCCCAAACCACACAACGAATCCCAGTGTTTCTAAACCAACTCCTCCACAATAGTCCCAGCCTAACAACCAGATCCTACCCCTCTCTACTCTTTCCAATTCACAACAAAAATCTGGATGCTGCTTTTATTCTTTTCTTTAAAAAAACATTTTTCACTTTACATCTTAGTTATAGCCCCCTCCCTCCTCTTCTCTCAGTCCCACTCTCCCTCTATGTTTCTCCTATCCCTTGCACTACTCCTCATACAAAGAAGCCATGACCCACCCACCAACCGCAGTTTATTCTTTTCTTCATCTCACATTTGCATTAATAGGTCAGAAAATTCTGCTGGCTTTACCTAGAAATATACATCAGGAGTTTGACTTTCCCCCCAACATTCACACATCCATGTTCTAAGCTACCAGCTTTTTCTCAAGGTGGAATCATTGTCGTGGCATTGCCCACCTAGTTATTCTTCCCATTGTCGCTCCAATATTGCCTACACAGTAATCATAATGAGTTTTTATTTTATTTTTATTTTTTTATTTTTGTTTTTTTAAAAAGATTCATTTATTTATTATATATATAGTGCACATCAGATCACACTATATATAGATCATTGTGAGCCACCATGTGGTTGCTGGGAATTGAACTCAGGACCTCTGGAAGAACAGACAGTGCTCTTAACCACTGAGCCATCTCTCCAGCCCTCATAACGGGTTTTTAAAACTGCAATCAATGGTGGTTTCCTCTCCATTTGTCAAATTTACCAAACATCTCATTGTTTCTAGGCCCTTGCACTCACATGGAAGGGTCTTTATAACAGTTTAATTTCTTCCAGATGTTTTCATGATATCATCAGCAAATAATCCTCTGCAAGAAAATGCCTTGCACTCAGCAAGATCAAGGCCTTTTGTGAAAAATGAATTAATACATCAGCTAATTATTAATTATCTTTTGTAACCAACATTTTTGTGTCATGTTTGGCCAAGAAAAATAGTTAAAAACACCTTTCTTGAAGAAATGTTCTAGCTCTGGAAAAGTAAGGTTGTACTGTGCCATGGGAAGAAAGTTGTATTGGAATTCAGAACGTGGGGCCATACTGCCAAGTTTTCTCCTGCCTAGAAGTAATTGACCTTTTGTTCCATGTCATTTAGGGTCTCCATTCACTTATTTACATGTTGATAGCTTTGAATCAATTTCCAACAATTTAACTTCACTGATGACATATCAGAAAATGAGTCTAATAATATCGTCACTTGGTCAAATATGAGGCACCAGAGTACGTGTGAAAGTCAGTCCCCACTCTCTACTCAACTGTGGAAAATGTTCTGTCCATTGGCTAGATCTGGGTAGGGGTTTGAAATTTATGGCCTGTATTGTCCTTGGCTGGTGCCGTAGTTTGAGTGGGACCCCTGGGCCCAAATCTGCCTATCATAATGTTCTATTTGTAGGTTTCTAGGATCCTCTGGATCCTTCAACTTTGCTATTCTCCCATGCTTCTCTCATCTAGTGTTCCAATAGGATGTCCTCCCCTCTGTCCCAGTTTTCTGGTTAATGAAGGCTTTCATGGGACATGCCCCTTGGGCTAGTATGCAGATATAAGTCAGTATATACCATTTGACTCTTTCTGCTTCTGGGTTAACTCACTCATTATGATTATTTCTAGTTCAATCCATTTGTCCACAAATTTCTGGAATTCCTTGTTTTTAATAGCTGAATGGGGAGACCTGGTGGCACTCAGAGGAAGGATAGCAAGCTACCAAGAAGAGACTTGATACCCTATGAGCATATACAGAGGGAGGAAGTCCTCCTCAGTCACAGTCATAGGGGAGAGGAATAAGGGGAAAATGGGAGGGAGAGAGGAATGGGAGGATACAATGGAGGGTATAACCACTTAGATGTAATATGAATAAATTAATAAAATTAAATTAAAAAAATAATATCACTTTGGATCATAATATCCTCAATGTGACTCAGTGGAAGGTCTTCTGGGGTCCATCCTTAAACATTATGCATCTCACTTTCTTCTACCATTCATGACATTCTTTCTACCTATGAACATTTAATATTCTTTTTCTCAATCATCACTTATATAGGAAAGTAGATTATTAGTTGTTAGCCAATCTTATGTCTCTCATCTGGGAACACTATATCCATGACTTCACTTAAGGCTTCCCACTGCCTTGCAATGTAGAAATTACTGAAATTTTACAAATAAATGAGAAAATAGTAATAGAAATAGCTTGATTAAAGTTAGAGTCTATGCTTGAAGCTTAAGCTATGACTCAGTATGTAAAGTGCTTGTCTAACATGCATGAGTTCAATCCCCAGCATAATATAAACTAGGCTCAGCATTACACAGCTGTATTTTCAGCACACAAAAGGTGGAAGCAAGGGAATTACATGTTCAAAGTCATCCTTGGTTATTTAATGAGGTTGAAACCACCCTGCACTATATGAGATCCTATCTCAAAAATAGAAAACAATTAAATGAAAAAATAAAAGAAAGCAAATAGAGTCCATGTGTACATTCCCCAGAATCACTTGACATGTTTATGTTACTAGTCACAGAAGGTCAAATACCATAATAGAATTTCATTTCTGGTCTGTAGCATCTATACAGCTTTCAACACACCAATGCAGAACTGTGAGCCTCAATTTTATCATCTGTAAAACAGGGCTTCTTGTAATATCAGCTTCCTCACCTTCAAAGGGCTGCAGTCTATTCATAAGCCTCCTGAGATTAAGTACAAAGGAAAACACCCAGCAAAGTGCAGAAATGTTTAAACTACCATTTACCTCAAGGTTTTATTTTCCATCAAATGTGGGAGAAAAGTTAGGAAATAGTTGAAAATTGAAGAAATTCTTTGCAAATGTGTCTGTCTCAAAGGAAAGATGAGATGGAGCTTCATTTGGGCTGACTTTCCAGTCTAATGACCTAGAATTCACTGCGATGCTTTTATTCTCATCCCAGTGTGCTGCAGCCCACATGAAAATGTCTGATAAACTGGAGCTCCGTTTGATGCATGGGAAAAGAAGATGTTTTCTATTCCAAGCACCCATATCATTTCTTAGCATTTTTCTTCATATTCTTCTGGGGGTTTTGATCTCGTATTACTCCTCTTTTGATTTGAAGGATGGGGGGAGGTAAAGAACTTTTCAATTATTTATCACACAAGGCATTTAAGGCTTGGTTTCAAAGTTTCTTTCTGGATTTCTGCAGTCACGCATGCACATCAGGATTCTGATCTGATCTTCTGGGAGGAGAGCTCAGTAAAGGCCAAAGGACTTGTCGAACTGATGTATGGGACCTCTAATGCTATGACCCAGCCCACTGTTTCTAAGCTAAAGGAGGCAGCAGCAGCAGCAGCAGCAGCAGCAGCATGATAGAAAGGGCTGCTAGGAAACTCTGAACTCTTCAGTTTCGCCCAGACTTAAAAATTTTTTTTGGTCAAATACTTTTATTTAGGCTTCATTTAGGTCCACTGGATACTTATTGGATGCCTATATGATGTAAAAAATGTGATTAAAATTCCAACAATAAAACTGGTCTTGGTCCTTATTCATCAAAATCAGACAGTATTTTTAAAAAAGCAAACAAACAAACAAACAAACAAAAAAACAGTTCTACCTCTCATTGGTTGTTAGATAAACTCTTTAACATATATGCACTGAATATCTTTACCTGTAATATAGGGATAGTAATAGTAAATTTCAACTTTATAGGCCACATAGAATACATACATACACCCTCCCCTGGCCATGGCTTTCCATGGAAAACTAATGAACAGAATTATTATGGTTGATGCCTTCATCGCCTCATGGGGGAAGAAAGGCATGACCAAGTATTTGTTTAAAATGTAATTACATTAGTGCTATGTGGACGATGAGGGTACCCCTTTTCAACACATATTCTAGGCATCCTGAATTGTATAGCAGTCATTTGCTTTTAATGTGCACACAGACACTGAATCTTATCTCAATGGTAAATACAACCTAAACACTCAAATCAAATCTGTGTCAGATCCACCTCCCATCCTCACTGAGATTTATCCAGATGTGGTCTTGTGATCTGAACATAAAAGAGAATCTCAGGATTTTTTTTTAGTAATAAATCATACATTTATTTTCAAACAGTTTTTGATACAAAAGCAAATTTACATGCTAATGAAATAGATATAAAAACTGATTTTTACACTAAAAATAAGACTTGGATGATTATTTGATCCTGCAGAATTTGACCATGTTCAGCATATTTTTTCTTTTAGCAATTTTTTATTATATTTCTTTTTTACATCTACATTTATATTATTATATTTTTAATTGTTGATATTTTTATTTATAATCATCAGTGCTAATTGTGCCAGTTTGAATAAATATGTAGTGCAAAATGTCAGGATTTTTATGTTGGGAAAAGGGTTCCCTTTTCTGCCACAGGACATGACAGAGGAAATATTTGACACTGCAGTATCTAGCAGTCACTTATAATTCACTGGGAAAACCAAGCTTAGGATGAAATCAACATCTTTGGAGGACATAAATAATATGCATATGTGTGTGTGTGTGTGTGTGTGTGTGTGTGTGTGTGTGTGTGTGTGTGTGTGATTGGTAATATTGTTGAGCTACTGTATCTAGTCTTACCCAAAACATATTTGTGCCCTAGAGAATATTGAGATAGAAATAGTCTTCAGTAATTAAAAACAACAACAACAACATGTTGAAAAATGGGACAAGACCCTGAATGAACATTTTCCAAGGGAAATATGTAAATACTCAATAAATACATGAGAAGCTGATCAGTACAAGTATTTAGGTGAGTGCAAATAAAAATTAACATGGCCGGAGACAAAGGTTCTGATGCGAATGATAGCAAGCATGTGGAAAAGTTAGAATCCACATGGAATTACTGTGGGACTATAACATAGTACAGCCTTTTTGAGGAAAGAATATGAAAGTTCCTCATATAGACTTACAAAAATTCCATGAAAATTTGGTGTGTATGTATGTGTGAAAAATAAAAAATTTTCAATCATGTAACTGTAGTGTTTTAAGAAGTATTATTCATAATAGCTAAGAGATAGAAACAACTATATTATTAATAAAAGGATGAATAGATAAAGAAAATGTCCACACTCCTATTTAAAGGAAATAGAGCAGAGAGATTTGCTATACTATGCACAAACTTCAAAATGATCATGTAAGTAAAAGAAGCTAGTCAGAAAACTGTACATGCTATATGATTCCATTCATAGGAAAATTTCACATCGGGGAGGTCTGTAAAGATAAAACAGATGAGTGTTTGCTTAGAGAGATGAGAGGACATGCATTGATAGCTCCTTGGAAGGTGATGAAAAAGTTCTGAAATTGTGATGATGGTTGCATGTATCTGTAACTGCATAAAAACCATTGAATTGACCTGTGTGCATAATTTAAATGAAATTATATCCTACTCAAGCTATTCATATCAATATTCTTTATCATAAGGCAGTTTTAAATGGACATTTCATCACTTGCAATGGAAGTTTCTAACACAAGTCCAGTGAATAAAGAACATGGGCTCTACAGGAATAGGTACAATTATTCTCTGATTTAATCTGGTCTTTGATGCAACTCAAAGTAGATACATGGGAAAAGTTTTGGTAGGTCACATGTATTATAATCAATTTGCTTCTGTTCCTCTTTGCCATGTCTTGGAGGCTACTAATCCTTAGCACCCTCCAAAGTATAAAGAAGGTATCACTTTCCCTCATCTGCAGGCAGTGCTAGGATCCATTCTAAATTGAGATTGGCCAAGAAGGTTCTCAGCATCTTCATCTGGATTTTTGGCACATACCCTGTTTCCAGTATCGATAACTGAGTACATACACAATTCTCACCACTGTGATCTTTCTCCTTCCTTCTACATATGCATTCTCTCTTTTCTTCCAGCCTTCATGTCTGTGTTTCTAAAATTTTAGCACTGTGTTTTCCTTGTATTATGCCTACAATTTTAATAATTATCTAAGTCTAGCCTTGACTTCCTCTTGCAACTGCTCATGGTCAAGGCTGAAGGAAGTATATAGTAAACAACCAATATCTCACCTGGCATAGTCATCTGTGTCTTAAATGTTAATTTTCTTTCTTCTTCTCCCTTAAACCTTGGTTGGCCAACTGGTCTACCAGGTTTTTCCCCTGGTCATGCTTAGACTCTCTAGTCTTTCTCTTTTCTAACTTTTCTTTTTTAATTTTTGTGATTGGTGAATCACTCTTACTTGTGAACTTGCTCACTGGATTTTTAATGCTTGACCCGTGTAGAGTTATAAATTCTTCATGGGACGCCATCATCTGGTCCATCGGTCAGTGACTGGATATAATAATTTCAATGAAAGAACCAGATATACAACTAAACAGGAAAGCTACGTATTAGTTAGTAGTTTGGCAACCACTCCTCTATGCTGAGTAAATGTACCTGGAAAAAAAAGGAAGTAACCTGGGAGCAGAACACTGGCACACTACTACTAGGAAGTTAAGGAGAAGAAAAGGACTTGATTAAGGAATTTAAGAACTAGGAGGAGAAATAAGGTTGGTTGAGACTCTTGAATATTTTAACAAAGAGATTTAAGTAAGATTAAATACTATGAATTTACATTTAGGTTTAGTTGTATGAAGACTACAGAAACATTGCTAACATTAAAAAACAAAAAACAAAAAACCAACAACCCAATTTTGGTGAAATAGTGAAAACAGAGAGCCTAAATCTGGTTTGGTTCATGGAGTTTGGGGGCTGATACAAAGACCACAACTATAGGGAGCAGCCAATTCTTTCAAGGAAGTTTGCATCAAAGGGAAAATGTGAATAAGTCCATAATTGAAGGGACAATATATTAGAATATGCTTGTTTGCTACTGTAATGATCCAGTACAGAGAAAATATTTAATATTATATGGGGAAAGTGGGTACTATTTTTTTTAATTTTTAAATTTTAAAATAATTTACTTAGATTACATCCTGATTGTTGTGCCCCTCACTTGTATCTTCCCATTCCCCCTCCCTCCCTCTTTCACTGTATTCCCCTCCCATAGACCTGTGACAGAAGGGGACCTCCTATCCTACCATATGATCATAGCCTATCAGGTCTCATCCAGATAGCCTGCTACCCCTTCCTCTGAATGCCACCAGGCCTCCCACCAAGGGTAAGTGGTCAAATACGGGGCACCAGAGTTCATGTCAGAGTCAGTTCCAACTCTTCACACAACTGTAGTGAATGCACTGGCTATAGGTGAGATCTGAATAGGGGGTCTAGATTTACTGCATGCATTCTCCTTGGTAGGTACAGCAGTTTGTGCAGGGCCCCCTGGCCAACTCACCAGCCTCGATGATCTTCTTGTAGAATTCCTGGACCCTCTTGGTCCTTCTATCTCCCCACTCACTCATGCCACTCTCAACTGAAGTCCTAATAGCATCTGTCCCAATCTTCCACTCAGTGAAAACTCTCAGAAGACATCCT
This sequence comes from Acomys russatus, assembly GCF_903995435.1. NCBI lineage: Eukaryota > Metazoa > Chordata > Mammalia > Rodentia > Muridae > Acomys > Acomys russatus. The sequence continues at coordinate 77,314,371 of NC_067138.1, read as the reverse complement.
TGTTGGGCAGGAATGGTGACAGGAGAGTGGAATTCCTAAAACTGAGAAAACAGAGAGGTTTTTGTTGTTGTTGTTGCTTTCCATTATTAACTAGGTATGTCTGTGGCAGTGTTGACTGGGGCAAAACAAAGTACATAGATTTTGAAAGATGTAAGGGAGGGAAGAGATGAAGATTCAGAAATGTCATGATAATAGAGATCATTATAAGGAATAACTATATTCATGTGGCTCAAAAGTTAAATTATTTAGTATCATTAGTTGTCAGGTAAATGCAAATAAAAACCACAATGAGTTAGAAATACAGTATCTACAATAAAATGATAGATATATCCAATATAGGAGTTAATGTGGGGAAATCAAATCTGCATCCACTGCTGAGTGGAATATTAAAAGGTGCATCTGTTTAGAAAAGTACTTTAACCGCTTCTCAAGTTGTTAAATGTGAACTTACTATGTATCTCAAGTATACATTCAAGAGGAATAAAAACATGTACATACAAAAACCTTCACATCATTGAGAATCATGGAATTATTTATAATAGCAAAAATGTGCAAGCAACTGATGAATGTACAGAGTCTGGAAAATTTCCCCAGTGGGATATTATCCAGTAATAAAATAAGTGAGGCATCAAGACATGTTATGACATAAATAAACCCAAGGATGTGGAGAAAGGGGAGCACTCCTCCATTGCTGATGGGAGTGCAAACTTGTACAACCACTTTGGAAATCAATCTGGCACTTTCTTAAAAAACTGGGAATAACTCTACCTCTAGATGCCTGGGCATACACCCATAAGATGCTCCGCCATACAACAATGACATTTGTTCAACTATGTTCATAGCAGGTTTATTTCTATTAGCCAGCATTTGGAAACAATCTAGATGTCCTCCACCTGGAGAATAGATAAAGAAAATGTGGTACATTTACATAATGGAAAACTACTCAGCTATTAAAAGCAAGGAAATAATGAAATTTGCAGGCAAATTGATGGAACTAGAAATGATAACCTTGAGTTAGGTAACCCAGAACCAGAAAGACATATATGGTATGTATTCACTTATAAGTAGACTTTAGCCATATAGTAGAGGATAAAGATACTACAATGAATAGACCTAAAGAAGATATGTAACAAGGAGAATATTTGAATCTCATTCAAAAGAGTAAATAGAATGAGCAATGTAGTTGAGGAGAGGGAACAGATAGGACAGGGAGTGCTGAGGAAATGAGGATGGGGATCAGACATGGAGAGAGCAGGAGTGCGAGGACAGAGAACATGCATCTCTGTGACAAGCTGGGGGACCTATGACGGGGTAGGTTCTTGGGGGGATACTGAGGGTGACTCTAGCTGAGGCCCTTAGTAGAAGGGGTCATGAAGAGGCTGCCCTCTAACCAGACAGGACTCTGAGTGGAGGGAGGGGAGAAGCAACCCACCCACAAAAACTTAAAATGACTACAAAAATATGTAGTGATAAAGATAGATCAGAGATAGAGAGAATATGCAACCAAAGCATGGCCCAACCTGAGATTCACACCAAGGGAGAGAGCAACCCCTGACACTATTAAAGACTCCCTGTTATGCTTGCATATGGGAATTTAGCATAGCTGTCTTCTGAGAGGGTCCACCTACCAATGGATTGAAACAGATGCTGAGACTCAGAGCCAAACATTGGACAGAGTGCAAGAAACCGTGTGGAAGAGTGGGCGGGGGAAGGGAGGTGGATAGAATGACGTAAAGGGGACAGTTCCTCCACAGGAAGTTCCTGGACAAAGGGGGCTTGAAGAGACTGAAGCACCAACCAAGGACCATGCATAAACTGTGCATAGGCCCCCTACACATATGTGCTCAGTGGTCACCTTGGCCTTCATGTGGGTCTCCTAGTAAAAGGAATGGGGACTGTCTCTAACAAGGACTCTGTAGTTTGCTCTTCGATCACTTCTGTCTGGCAGGCCTGCCTTGCCAAGCCACAGAGGAAGAGTATATGTTCTGTGCTGATGTGACTTGATGAGCTGGGGTGGGCTGATCATTGTGATGCTCATTTTCCTGAGAGGTAGGAGAGGGCAGTTAGGGTGAAAGGGATTAGGGAAGGTGGTATGGGGAGAAAAGGAGGCTACAATTGGGTTGTAAAGTGAATAAACAAATATATTATTTAAAAAAAGAGATAAAAGTTTTGACAGAGACTCCTAGTAGCAGGGACCATAGTGTCTGAAGAGGACAACATTTAACTAACTAGACAAGACTCCTAGTAAAGGGAGTGGAACACCAACCCCTCCACAAAAACTCTGACCCAAAATGTACTTCTCTGTCTATAAAATGTGGATAGAGGGGATAAAGCAGAGATTGAGGTAATGTCCAATCAGTACCTGGCCCAACCCAAGACCCACTCAATTGAAGAAAGCCAACCACTGAGACTATTAATGATACTCTGCTATGCTTGCACAAAAAAAACCCTAGCAGAGTTGTACTCTGAGAGGCTCAACCCAACAGCATTTTGATACAGATGCTAACACAGCCAAACACTGGGTGATGCATAGGAGTCTTATGGAAAAGTGGGAGGAAGGGGAAGAGAAAAGAACCTGGAGCTCTACAAGAAGACCAACAGAACCAACTAGGCAGAGCCCAGAGGGGTTTGTTGAGACTGGATCACCAACCAAAGACCATGCATGGACTGGACCTAGGCCACCTACACAGATGTAGCCAATGGGCAGCTCAGGTTTCATGTGTGTCCTCTTGTAAGGGGAGCAGATGCTGTCTCTATTATGGACTCTGATGCCAGGTTTTTTATCACTCACTCTTGTCAGGACTGCCTTATCAGACCATAAGAAAAGAGGACTTGATAACTTGTTGAGATGGGGGTTGATGGGAAGGGTGCTTTCCCCTTTTCTGGGGAATAGGGGAGGGGATATGGAGAAAGAGTGGTACTAGGAGTAGAGGAGGGATAGGTCTGTAATCAGAATTTAAAGAGAATAAAAAATAAATTACACAAACTGCTAAAAAGAGGTAAACCTTTTAAACATTGCATTTGCCGAAAAAAAGCTAGCTACTGAAAACCACAGGATTCTTTATTCTACTTATCTCTAATGTCTAGAATCAGACAAATCTATAGAGACAGAAAGGAAATTCGTAGCTGGTGGTAACTGGGAAAGAGTGCTGGGAGGAAGTGTCTGATAATGTATATAAAGTTTCTTTTGAGGGTGTTAAAAATATTCTTAGATTGTGGTAATTATTGAAAAAAAAAACCCATAGTAAAGTCTTTATATTTCACAGTTAGATAGACTTGAGGGTGTAAAACCAGTGGGCATAGGCCTAATAATATAAACTTTGATTTTTAGTGTGTATATGTTAATAGCTAAGTAGAATGTTCTGGCAAATGTGAAGAAGTAGATAGTTTCTCTTACCCTAATGTATAGACCGGCACTACTATATACACTCTACACTCCAAAGTTTGGGTTGGTTAAGGGACTAAGTGGTGTACCCTGTTTACGAGTAGAGGTGTGGAACTCAAAGTAAGTGATTTTCCTTTCAGTCCCTCTGTACTTAGCTGTGACAAATCAATACCTCCTATCAGAAATGAGGTCACTAGTATATGCCCTAAAGTAGCCTTGTCCTGAGAGTTCAATTCTTTGCTTCTTCAGGCACAATGACAGCATGATTCTTGGAGAAGAAATTTTCCAAGAAGTTTTTCTAGATTTAGAGAAACAATGACTGTACCAAAGACCTTTGAAATAAATAGCTGGGATTTAGAGGATCTTTCTAATGGGAGAACCGGGTATGCTGAAGGTACCTAGAAAGGAATGGGAGAGTTGTGCAGAGTAGTGGGATTTAGAGAGAGACAGAGAAACATGAGGATAAGAGAGTCTGGTTATAAGTGGTGAACTGAAAACACTCTGGTCTTGTGTAGTGGCTGGTATAAACAGATGTAGTGATGACAGGAGTTATCTTAACGTCTCCAAAAGAGACTGTAATGAGGACGCTTAGAGCTTTGGAAGAGAGTGGTAATGACATTTTGTTACTATTGAAGACCAATTTGGAAGCTTCTCCGAAAATTGGGACTAGTTTGACCTCAAGACCTAGCTATACTTGGGAGAATGGGGAAATTGAAGGATCCAGAGGGTCCTAGAATCCTACAAGAAGAACATTATGACAGGCAGATCTGGGCCTAGGGGTCCTGCACAAACTATGGCACCAGCCAACGGTAGAACATGTAGTAAACTTTGAACCCTTACCTGTATGTAGCCAATGGACAGGAAATTCTCCACAGTTGAGTGGAGAGTGGGCACTGACTTTCACACAAACTCTGGTGCCCCATATTTGACCACGTCCCCTGGATGGGGAGGCCTGGCGGCACTCAGAAGAAGGATAGCAGGCTACCAAGAAGAGACTTGATACCCTATGAGCCTATACAGGGGGAGGAAGTCCCCTTCAGTCACAGTCATAGGGGAGGGGAGTAAGGGGAAAGTGGGAGGGAGGGAGGAATGGGAGGATGCAAAGGATGGGATAACAATTGAGATGTAATATGAATAAATTAATAAAATATATTTTTAAAAGACTTCCAGAAATAGGGGATATATAACCTGAAATGGATACCTTCTGTAACCAAGCAAAACTTCCAATGGAGAGATGTGGAGACCAACCCAGCCACAGTCTTCAACCCACAACTTTTCCTGTCTAGAAGATGTACAGGAATAAAGATGGAATAGAAACTGAGGGATTGGTCAACCAAAGACTGGCCCAACTTGAATCCCATGCCAAGAGCAAGAGCTCACCCCTCAGACACCATTAATAATGGTTGCTATACTTGCAGACAGGAGCCTAGTATAACTGTCATCTAAGAGGCTTTACCCAGCAGCTGGTGGAAACAGATGCAGAAACCCATAGCCAAACAATAGGCAGAGCTCCAGGAATCTTGTGAAAGAGGGGAAGAAGGACTGAAGGAGTCAGAGAGGTCAAGGACACCACTGGAAAACCTACAGAGTCAACTAACCTCTGTCCATAGTAGCCCACAGTCTCCCACAGAGACTGAACCACCTACCAGAGAGCATGCATTGAATAGACCAAGGCCCCCTACACATATGTAACAGACATGCAACTTTGTCTTCATGTAGGACCCCTAACAGCAGGAGCAGAGGCTATCTCTGACTCTGTTGCCTGCATTTGGATCTCTTTCTCTTAACTGGGCAGCATTTACTAGCGTCAGTAAGAGAAGATGCAGTTAGTCTTACTGTAACATGAAATGCCAAGGAGAGTTGATATCCATGGGAGGTCTCCACTTCTCTGATGAGAAAGGGTGGAGCATGAGGATAGGGCAGGTGAGAGGGAGGGACTGGGAGGAGAAGGGGGGGGGGCAAGCTCCAGTCAGGATGTAAAGGAAATTAATTAATTTATTATTGAAAAGAAGAAGAAGAAATAAAAATAAGATATTGTCAAGACAGAAGAAAAAGTGTTGTTTAGAAGAAGTAAGGTTGAAGACCTGCCCAATGTGTGTGTCACTATTCTCTGGGGTGGATGCTCTAGACTGCATAAAATGGAGCATCATCAAATGTTTTAAGTGTTTTTCAGAGCAATGTGTTGGAGGCAAAATGAAAGGAACAGGACAGAGTAATATGGGTGGGAACACGAAAGAAAGAAGATAATTCTGGTCATTTCTTTGAGTTTATTCAAAATGATAAAAATGATTAGCATCAAATATTCCTTAGTTTGAATCAAGAAGTGACTAAGTAAACCTATGCAGTCTTATTTTCATTGAGGAAATGAAAATAGTAATTTTTTCCCTAGAGTTTGAATAAGCCAAAGATCTGCTCATACTTGATGTAAGATTGAATAAAATAAAGACAATAAAAGAAGCTATATTTATTAAGGGTTTACCATGTGCCACCACTGAGGTTTGGTAAAGATTATAGATTTTAAATGCCTAACATATAACAGTGCTGAAGACATGGTGTTGGTGAGCTGGCGAGGAGTTTCAGCAAGAGACATAGAAATGCTTAGGACCTGCTATGCTCTTCAGTCTTCCTTTCTCCATGGGTCCCAACTAAGAATGCTTTGTGAATGGATCAGAAAAGACTAAAGCTTGAGGTATTACTTTATTAATAATGATAGACCGACCTGTGCTCTCAAGAAAAGCCTTTGTGATAAAAGTGGGATTAGAGCACATGGCCCAAGGCTGTAAGGCTACATACAGTACCTTTTTCAACATTCCCTCTGCAACTGAATTACTCCTTGGTCTTAGCAAGTTGAGAGATGAGAGGGAGAGCCTGGCCTTGAAGGTGACCTCGTTTCTGTAAAATATTAACAGTTCATGGTAGAAACTATAGATTATCCATCATTATAGTTGAAGGTGCATGGCCTGGTGAATTTTAATTCAAAATATTGTAGTGTTCAAAATACTGGCGTGGTTTCTCATTCTAACTTCCAGTTCATATCTGGTCTCTGCCACTTCTTGTGATGCTTTAAAGATTAATTTAACATCTCTTCACCTCCCTGCTCTTATGTTAAAAAAGAAAGTAAGACTAACCCACACCTCATATGTCTAATTTCAATATTTAAATTATTTAGTGTTCATAAATGCCTTTGAGTAGAGTATTGTGAATTAAGTGAACAATGAAGGCTAACTATTATTGCAATCACCGTTACACTCAGCTCTCTAAAATTTATAGAAAATGTAACCAATGCATTCTCCAATTTTCATTTGGACATCACGGTTTCTAGCATACTTCAGAATCAAAAAATTTGAATAATACAAACAATTATTTGAAATGTTTTTATTCAGATGAAGGTGCCCAGATAAAGATGTCTAATACATTATCCTATCTAAATATTGTTTTCATTTTTCAAAGCGATCCGCTTTAAGCCCTGTACTACATGGGCTCAATTTACTCCACTTCTGTGAATTTCTTGAATATTAGGATTTACATGTTATTCATAATCTCCAAATATCATATAGTTCCTTGGACAAGGCACATGCTCATCAATGTTGAGCATATCCTGGAGTATGCCAAGATCCTTCCTCCTCCATTTTTTCCAGGTAACTAAAGCATCAACTAACTTTAACTATTCTCAGGTGTGTGAGAGTCCTTTCTTTTTATCAAGTGGGCAAGTAGGTACTTGCAACCTATTTCTCTTCAGAAAATACAAAAAAATTATCTTCCCAAGAGTCCTGTTATTTCTCTGATATCATGAAAACACAAAATAGCTAAAAATGAAAGAAACACTAATTGTGTTCAGAATTTTTGAGCATCTTTCTTGGTAGTTTTTTCTTTTTCTTTTAGAAAGAATTAGAAAACTCCTTTAAATAAATGGAAGTCCTAAACCTAGAGAAGGTAAGAGCTCAGCTGACTAACTCTGGCTTAAACGCCACTGAAGCCACAGTCCTGGAAATCAGAGCACTAAGAGATGCCACATTAGAATAAGCTGTGATTGGTGGGTGTTCCATGTCTAGGAGAATACTTGGCCTATAGGCATAGCACAAATTATTTTGGTAGTTTGTTGAATGAATTAAACATATCCAATAGGAACCTTGCATGGAACTTCTCTGTAGTTTATTTGGTTAAAGACCAAGTCACTGACATTTGGATGAATCTAAGAATCTTTTCAGTAACAAAACAAAACAAAACAAAATTGATAAAAATTCTAAGGAATCTGTGAAATCAGTCAGACCTGGTGGATATTCATGGAGGGTCATACTAATAAGTGAAGGGTAGGTTTCCTAACACACTGCAGAGCCACATCTGAGCACAGGGCAGATCTGCTGCACAGGGCACATTTGCAGCATCATGTATACAGTTCACCAGAAAGGGTTGGCTGCTATCTTTCCAGTTGTGCTTGATGAAGTCATACCACCATCAGCTTTCTTGAATTGCACCGGCTTATTTTCCTCAGGGCTCAGGACAATGACATGCAATGTCTTTAATTCTAAGTGAGGCCTTCAATCCTGGGACACTTCAAATATTGCAAGTGACACTTGCTGTCTCTTCCAAGGCAACATTTTGGAGGGGCTTCTAACAAGGAAGCAGCCAATTTTAATATGATGACATTAGACCTTGTCAGACAAAACATCAATATTGGTGTATAATTAATGCTCAGAGCTTATCTGACATGGACAGAGCAGGCCCAGAGTGCTTTCACAAATCAATTTGCTACCTGAATTACAAACATGGCAGATGCATCCTGACAGGCTCATGCCATTAGAACCTGGGAGCATTTAGTGAAACATTTGAACAAATCTAAGATCTGATCTGACTTTCACTCTTTATATAGGAACAGATGAAGGGGAATGAGATCAAAGAAGTAACATGGATTAAGTACCTGTGACAGCATGCTGTACCCCATACTCATCACTGTGTGGACCTTACTTCCGTTCAAGTCTCCTAACAAATGACAAGTAAGAGTTTAATCCTAATATTCAAGATGTAAGAACTAATGTGCAAAGAGATTACCAATATAACCAAGATCACTGTATGTGTAGGCCAAGATAGAGTTTTCATACAACTATCACCCAAGGTCCATGCTTCTATTCCACCTGTATTGTTGTCATGTGATCCCTATCTGTCTATTTTATCTATCTACCTATCATCCAGCTATTATAAAAAAATGAATGTCATTAATTAGAAATTTATAATTTTGGGAGGGAACTGAACTTTAACCTCATAAAATTTTTCCCATCTTAAATATCTCTATAATGAGTACGACTAATTTTCCATGTAAAGGGATTTTTTTTTTCTCAATATGTTTCACCTCAAACAAAATAATACACTGTATTAAATACTACAACTGTGAGACTTCCTCCAAATTCCTGCGTTGTTGCTTTTGTGGATAAAAAACAGAGCTTTGTGTTTAATGATGAGCACACAAGTAAATGTGAAAAGAAGAGTAGCAAATAAATGCTTGTTATTAAGGTATGGCTCAATCTTTTTCCATATTAGGCTCTGTATAAAACATAAGTTCAGGTTACCAAGAAGAGACTTGATACCCTATGAGCATATACAGGGGGAGGGAAATCCCCTCAGGAACAGTCATAGGGGAGGGGATTAAGGGGAAAATGGGGGGGGGGAGAGAAAAATGGGAGGGTACAAGGGATGGGATAACCATTGAGATATAACAAGAATAAATTAATAAAAAATTAAAAAAATAAAGTTTTAGGAAGAGTGTTTCATTCTTAAATTAAATTGAATATTACTGGGTTAAGGGAATTGGGACGTCCACTGTTTTGTTTTCTTTGGTCTAAATGATTTGAGTTACTTCAGTTCCTAAACAAGTATGGCCGTTAAGTGCCATGCTATGAATGCTTGAAGTGAGTGGTACTTGTGTTCTGCCAGATGGAAATACTTCCCACACACTTTCCCATCTTTGTCATTTTTAGATCTCGGTTTAAATACTGTTTATTTTGTATGCCTCCTGATGATACTCACAATAAATCATTTCCATATTCTTTATCCATGTTGTTCTCCATCACAATCATTATTTTTTTAAGTATCTAGGTGTCGTTATTTTCTATTCTCGTTTTCTTAATTATCAAGGTCTTTCACTAAAAGATGAACTCAACACACCAGGAATCCATCTCTCTATTGTTTTTTTTCTAACGTGTCCCAAATGTTTAGGACATGGGGGCATACTATTTGTTGAATGAGTGAATGAGTACTTCCCTTTTATACCCTCACAGGATCTATGCATCAATATTCAATATGTACTGTGTTTGTTGACTAGTTACTTGAATGATTCCTTTCTGTTATCTCATAGCCTTATTAGGTAAATAAAATAATAAATTAGGTAAATAAATAAACCTACAGAAGTGTCTTATTTCCTGAAGGCAGAGGATAGGAGGTTGTTAACTTGGCAAGTTAAGATTTACGTGGCAAGTTAGGAAATGCTATGACTAAGAACTTACATGTTGAGTTACTTATTGGGATCATTGAAACTTTTCTATAGTGCTTTAGTACCACACGTTCAGTGGGATCTTTACTCATTTAGAAAAATTAGAGAGAGGATACTACAAGTCACCAGTCTCAGTGATAGTTAAAAAAAAGTTGGCATTAATCCGCAAGAATGCATCAGATCTCAAATGAGGTAACATGATCATATATAATAGAGCTCTTTAGAGGTCTTTAAAATCAAAGAGAGGAGAATGATTTTTTAACAAGCTGGGGGATTTTATATGGATTGGGACTAGATGAAGTATATGTATTCACCTTCATTTGCATCTATTGCTTTGGTTATGGAGTCCCAGAGCAACTGACTCATTTAAGGTGTTTAGATTGTCTTCCTCCCCATGTTGCCAAATAAAACCTTCAATGCACAGGGTATAAAGTCTAAGTTAGTGGAATAGAAATCTTGAAGTTTTATTATTCTTGGAAGTGTGGAAATTGGCTGAGAAATGAGAAAGATGATATAGAGACAGAAGAAACTAGCCAAGATCCCAGGGCACCTGTGGAAGTGCTACAGTAGAGTGAACTATGCAAAGATACCACACATAGGTCTAAGCTTCAGGTTAGCCTGCTAGGCTCTGGAAAGTATTTAGTGAAGCTGGCACTTGCCACCCCCCCCCCCCTCCGGCCCCTTCTCTTTTAATACTATCCTTGGAAGTCAGGTCCTTAGGAAAACCAAAGCAAGTGCTTGCTCACAATTAATGCAGTGACTCAAGGAGAAGCAAGACAAGCTGAGCCATTGAATGTTGCCGTTGGAAAGTCCTTAGCTTTGCTGAGATAGACTAAACAAGTCTTGACCGAATTAAAGGAGATAAATAAAAATAAGGTGTTGTGGATGTGAGAAAATAGAGATGAGAACAAAAGGGGGGGAGATATGTGCTCTGGACAAAGTGTTAAATGCAGAAGAAGGAAATCTGGGGCACATCCTGGAGCAATCATTCTGAGTCTTGTCACACTCTAGGGACTATCCCTAGTCTGGACCTGATGCTTCAGACTGATGAGTGGAGTGTGCATGGTGACATGTGCTAATCAAAACTCTCAGTTTTCTTCTAATTTTAAGCACCCTCTAGAGGCAGTAAAAGTGACACAGAAAAAGGCAATGAGTGGCTGAGGTGCTGGATTCTGAAAGCAAGGATCCTGAAACCTGAGGTTTAATCTTTCCAACTATATACACCCTGTTTCTCCCATTTGAGTATTTAGGGAATCATCAAAACAAAAACTCTGTTTATGAATGATTTATGGATGCAAGACATAAATGCTTGAAAAATAAGTCCTTCTCCCAACAGTATCTTAAATGACTCTTCAACCCTCATAGCACTAAAAAGTACAACAAGAAGGGAAACATTTAAATTTAGAAAGGAAAACGGAGAGAGACAAGGAGAGAGGGAGGAGAGAGAGACAAAGATGAGAGGGGGGAGAACATAAATTTAATCTCTCCGTGTTTGAAATAATACTCCCTAGAATAATGCATATCTCTCAGATATATAGAATCCAGATATGTTGTTTTCCAATCTTTCTACTTCTCCCTTTTGCTAAATGCAGGAAGAAGTAGAAGTATTCTTCTGACAGCAGGGGAAGGGCTATATTGGACCTATGACTTGCTGACCTCAGAGACAGTCCTGCCCCTTGTGTTTCAATATGAGCTTTTTGTTTTGTTTTGCTTGTTTGTTTTAGTTTTAGTTTTTGTTTTCATGTTTTTATTAATTTATTCTGATTACAACTTGATTGTTATCCCATCACTTGTATCCTCCCATTCCTCCTTCTCTCCCACCTCCACCTTATTCCCCTCCCCTAGGTCCATGATCGAGGGGGATCTTTTCCCCAACTTTATGGTCACAGGCTATCAAGTCTCATCTTGGTAGCCTGCCCATTCTTTCTTTGAGTGCCACCAAGGCTCCCGACCAAGGGGAGGTTGTCAAATATAGAGCACCAGAGTTCATGTCAGAGTTAGTCCCTACTCTCCACATAACTGTGGAGAATGTCCTGTCCATTGGGTAGATCAGAGTAGGGGTTCAATGTTTACAACTTGTATTATCCTTTGTTAGTGCAATAGTTTGAGCAGACAAACCTGGGCCCTGGTCCACTCATCATGATCTTCTTGTAGATTTCTAAGATCCTCTGGATCCTTCTATTTCCCACTCTCCTATATTTCTCTACCTAGAGTCCCAGTAGGATGCCCTCACATCTATCCTAATCTCCTGGTAAGTGAAGACTTTTGTGGGACATGCCTCTTGGGCTAGTGCCCAATTATAATTGAGTATATACCATGTGAGTCTTTCTGCTTCTGGGTTAACTCACTCAGTACGATCATTTCTAGTTCCATCCATTGTCCACAAATTTCAAGATTTCCTTGTTTTTAATAGTTGGGTAGTATTCCATAGTGTAAATGTACCATAATTTCTTTATCCATTCTTCAACTGAGGGACATTTAGGCTTTTTCCAGCATCTGGCTATTATGAATAAGGCTGTTATAAGCATGGTTGAGCATATGTCCCTGTTGTGTGGTGGAAGATTTTCTGGGTATATTCTGGTGGGAATGCAAACTTGTACAACCTCTTTGGAAATCTATCTGGCGCTTTCTCATAAAACTGGCAACAGGACTTCTTCAAGACCCAGATATGGGATATCAGCTTTTGTCCTTGATTAAGCCTCCTTGATGAGGCTGTTTGTGTGGGACATTTAGTCTGGCTTTGGAATCTTTATGTAGATCTTCTTTCTGGAAGCCTCTTTGTTGTGAATTTGCATCTTGGCTAATCCATTGATGATTTCAAAGGATACCCAGATGACATTTGCAGGCCTCTGAGGGGCTTGCTTAGGTTAAGCAGAGTTAGTTTCTCTTTATTTTTTTTTCCACTGGATTCCTGCTTCTTGTGTCTTAGTGCATTTGCAGAAGTAGGCAAACAACAGCTGTGATAGCTTCAGAACTTGTCTCAAGTTATGTGATAGTTATTTTGCTTAGCATTTCTCTCAAGAGATTTTCCTTTATGACGGATTATCCCTCACTCTGCTTAGGACTGGGAGGGACCTGGAAGCTGGACTTGATTTTGCTGAAACATTAAATCTAAAGCTTGTGACTTGCAAATAGTTCTCCCTTGGCAAAACCTTTCTTCAACCTGCCTGCCTGATGGAAATTGGAGTTGTGTCTTTTCTTGGGTGTTTCTACCCTGTGAGTAGACTAAAACTCAGTGTCAAATCCCTCTTGTTTCACTCTTGAGGTCCAATGAGAATGCTGAGAGTTTGGAGATCTCTTCGCTCTTTAAACAAAGTCTCAAATCTATTTTGTTTCTTTTAAAACTTTAATTTGTTCATCCAAGTTGAAAGAAAATGTGTTTTTTCCCAGATAGTAAAACCATTCCTTTGAATCTCTGCTTGCATTACTAAGATCTAGAAGACAATGAACAACAATCTAGCAGGAATGGAGAGGAAGAAGAGGTTCTTTGCTTTTCCTCATCAAATCTATGTTCTTTGCAGAAAGACTAAATAACATGGTGTAGTGACATATAAAAGATGGATGATCAGTCTCTGAAAGGCCTGTTCCAGCCCTGATTCTTGACTCTTGGACTGTGAAGGTCTCAGCAGTCACACAATCTTTCTGCCTCTATTTCTCTCTAGTTTCATTGAGTTAGTGAAATGACATTGTGAGGAGTTTTTTGTACTCATAAAAATTCAGCACACTGCTGAAGATAGGAGACAGAAGAATAAACCTGAGATATGTTCTAAGGGGTCTGGGGGCATTAAGTTAAGTCACACCCTTTTCCAAATTCCTTTTGGTGATTTTGGGCAAGTAATTTGAGTGTTAGTTGTTTGTTTGTTTGTTTTTTCTTAATTTTAAAATGAGTACTTTAAACATGACAGAGGTTACTAAGGTGCATTGTGATAGGTAATATTATTTACCAATTGGAAAGGATTTGGAATTACCTAGGGGAAACAAGCCTCCTAGTATTCCTCCAAAGCATTTTCAAGATTAGGTTATTTGATATGGGAAGACCCACCTTAACTGTGTTGCACCATTCCATGGGGTACAGTCCTCCATTGAATAAAAGGATAAAACAGTTGAACACTTGTATCTTGGCTCTGTTGTGTGGAGTGTAGATGCTCTGTGATCTGGAGCCTCATGCTTCTTTCTCATGAACTCTCACCATGATGGAGTATACCCTTGAACTGTGAGCCAAAATATTCTTTCCTTAAGTTGCTTTCTCAGAGTATTTTTTTTATCAGAACAATAGGAAAAGTAGCCAATATAGGGATTAACAAATATTAATAATTTCCCTCACCAGGATGGCAGAGAGCTATTTTTTGTCCACTAGTATATTTCTAGTGCTTTTATACAGTGCCATGTGCATAAGATATTTTCATAAATACTACCTGAATAAATGAAAAGGGAATGAATTTGAAGCAGAAGTTTGAATCTTTGAGATTCTTTTATTTTTTATGTCTACCTGTTTCCTTCTTTTTTATCTTTGTTTTTCTTCCTTTGTTCTTTCTGCTTTCATGTTCCTTATTACTCCATCTAGTGGGCACAAATATCTCTCTACCACTTGCAAGAAACTGAAAAAAATGGTGCCTGAGGCTGCATTCCCCAGGTTGAGTGTTGAGGGGAAGTGTTTGCTGGCAGATTGAAGGAGGAAAAACAATGCTTAGCTGTGTTCCTCACAGCTGGAGCTGCTGGTGCCTGCCACCCAGGAAGTGAGCTGTGCAGAGGATAAAAATAGGCTGCGCAAGTGGAGAGAGGGAGAACTGCTTCTTGGGATAGGTTCTTAGTAAAAAAAAAAAAAAAGGGTAACCAAAGTAGCATATGCTAAGTCCCATCTGATAGCCTTATGGAGAGGTAGCAGAAACAGACATATGGATAGGATCAAGCAAGTAGGTTTGGTCACTCAGTGACCCCTGCCCATGGAGTCTTGGTGGTTGCTTCACACTCTGTTGTCTAATTTATACTGAGGGACTAGGATGAACCCCAGAGGGCCTAGTTTACAAATGCAGATGTCAAGGCTTAGCCATGTACTTGGCTTTTGAAGTCCTAGGATAGATAAATCAGCAGTGTTTCAGCCATTTCTACATTCCTGAATCATGAGTCTGAAAATGGTACTTGGGGCTGGCCTGGACATGAAGCAATCTCCTAGGGAATGCATACAAAATAACTGGATGAGCTTTGCCTGGGGACACCCTTTAAATACTTGAATTATAACAGTAGCTCATAGAAGCTCAATCCATCTTACCTAGGATAGGTCAATGATTTTGGAAACTATAGAACATTGATGGATATTACTACTAGCTCAGCTGGCTATGGCTACACTCAATCTCAGATGATATCCCAAGACCTTCGCAAGAGTCCAACATTAACAAGTTGTGGCTAAGCCTTGACTTATGGCATCTATACCCTGTATCTAGGTATGAGAACATGAGGAAAGGCAGGGGATCCAGGCGGGAGATGTAAGATCAAGCCTAGGAATTCAAATACTTCAATGTTGCCTCTTTTTGACTTTCTTCCCAATAGCAAGACAGCTTTGTAGAATCTTGGACTGTTGCTAATCTACAGGTAAGCACCATACAAAAACAGAAATTTCCCTCCTCTGTGTTATATAATGTATAATCTTAAATTATAGCACAATACTCTAGCAACATGGTAGGTGCTGAACAAATAAATACTTGGGTTGTAGATGAATAAACATGTCTTGGCACTAAGTAAGGCTGGATTGTAAACCTGTCTGTCTCAGTATGCATGGAGATAGGCAGTTTATTTTTCTTCTTTCATCAAGTAGAATCATCAGGCTTAGCTGGTAAGTGTTGAGAAGATGAAACAGGATTGGTATTATGGTTGGAATCTAAAATGCGTCCCACAGACTCATGGTTTAACACCTTGACTTTCAACTGATGGGTTTGGGGGAGATAATTGGATCACAGAGGCTCTGACTTTGCTAGTGTATTAATTCACTGATAGGGATGAAGTGTAGATTGCTCTAAGAAGATATTTCTCCCTCTTCTAGAAACATCCTCTTTGATGACACTGGGTTGTGGCTTATTGTAGGGATAGTGTTTCAGTGCTAACAAAATACATTAAGAAATGCTATTGTAGTTGTTGTTATTGTGGTTTTGACCAAAATGTATCTTTTGACACGGAAGTGTAACTTTCACTCTGATGTCAATACATCATTTCTAAGAATCAGCAAGGTAAAGCAATTTCCACCTTCCCTTCATTACTCAGAACCAAGACATCTTTTTCAGATGGCTCTAGTTCAGTACTATCAGTTACTCACCCACTTAGGTGGGATTTTATTTATGTATTTATTTATTTATTGTTTGTTTGTGGAGTTGTCAAATAAAGGAAAAAGCAAGCCTATAACTACATAAAATGCCGAATTTTAGTCAGGTCCATGAAATATAGGGTGCTGTGAAAGAAAATAACACGACAGACTGTGGATCGGGAGCTTTTGGAAAGCCTATTAAAGAAGGACATTTCAGTTGAGACCCAAGTAACCAGCCATGGAAATCATGGGGGTGAAGTGTGCTCTAGGTTGGTGGGTGGGTGAGTGTGAGGGTTCCATCCCTTGGAAGTGTGAAAGAACATGTTGTGTTATAAGCATCTCAAAGAAGACTGCTTTTTAGAGAAAAGAACTGTACACTTATACATGTTAACAATGCAGTGATTTTCTTCAGTAGAAGGCATGGGTGGCTGACTGGTCTTTATTTTTTACATCTAAGGGATGTAAGCTAATCAAATGTCTTCACAACACACATATTCTGTGATCTTGAGCAAGACCCTCAGATTCATCTTCCCATAGAAGAAAAAAAAAATACTGCTAACCTATTCTACTTTCTGAATGAGACAACAGCACAATATCAGCTTCTTCCCATTCTTCCCTCCTTCCTTCCTCCTCTTTTTCCTTCTCCTCCTTCTTCCCCTCTTCCTATTTCTTCTGTAAGGAAGAGTTTATTTTGCATCATAATTTAAAGATACAGTCAGTCATAACAGAGAAATTATGGTAATAAGAGTTTGAGCAGATGTTTACATTAT
This sequence comes from Acomys russatus, assembly GCF_903995435.1. Classification (NCBI taxonomy): domain Eukaryota; kingdom Metazoa; phylum Chordata; class Mammalia; order Rodentia; family Muridae; genus Acomys; species Acomys russatus. The sequence goes on along the minus strand of NC_067138.1, from coordinate 77,297,437 downwards.
TTACTCAGAAATCAGAGAGAGAGGAGGACAGACAGAGAGAGACAGACAGAGACAGAGACAGAGACAGAGAGAGAGGACAGAACAGAGGAAGACAGAGAGAAGAGAGAGAGAGAGAAAGAGAGAGAGAAGACAGAGAGAGAGAGAGAGAGAGAGAGAGAGAGACAGGAGGAGGAGAGAGAGGACAGAGAAGAGATAGATAGATAGAGAGAGAGAGAGAGAGAGAGAGAGAGAGAGAGAGAGGAGAGAGAGAAACAGAGACAGAGACACAGAGAGAAATGCTCAAATTCTCAGTTTCATGTAATAGCAGATATAGCTCATAGAATAGTACTGTCCACCATTACAGAATGTCTTCCATTTCCATTAACAAAAAGAGAACCATCAGTTCAGCCATGCCAGAGGTTTGTTTCCTAGGTGATTCTCAATCCAGTCAAATTCAAGATAAATTTTAACCATCTTCATTGTTTTGCCACATTTATTAATATGATGGGGTCAAGAGGTTGGCTTTGCCGACCACACAAGATACTTAAACTGTGCATTACCATCTTTCTTAGTGTCTCTGCCTCCTCTGGGGTTTAGGAAGTTCTTTGGATCACATGGAAAACGCTTGTTATTAAAGGAGATATAGACTGATTATATGGATGATAAAGGAAGCCTAAACTCTTGAGAGGAAGAAAATTCAGTTCATAGGGAATAGGACTGCCTCAAAATAGGTTGCAGATGTTTCATAAGCCTCTACAAGCATCCCTGGTCTGAGCATGGGTTGACAGTAGAGTCAGATTAAAACCTGTAGGAACCCATACTTGTAAGAAAGCATATGACTCTAGGGAAGTTTGAAGCAACCATAAAATGGCCCAGGGGATACTTTGCCAAGAGGCATGGGCTGCATATACACCATCAAGCAAGGAGGCACAGGATGCCTTCTAGGACTTACTACACACATGTTTTAACCATCTAACCGTGCCACTTAGTATGTTAGCTGGACCCTTATACAGCTTGGATACTGTCATTCTAGCTTTGGTTTTTCTAAAATGTAGTATCCTTTGGTAGTTTCAACTTTCTTTACTTTTCTGAAAGTTTATTTTAGTTTTAATTATGTGTATTGTTTATGTCTGTATGGCTATGTGCACATGAACAGAGGTGTCCAGAAAAGCTGGAAGTACCAGATACTTTGAAACTGGAATTAAAGGCTGTCATGAGCAGCTCAATGTGAGTGTTAAGAAATGAACTTGGGGGTCTTTGGAAGAGCAGTGCAGGATCATGACCCGCTAGCAATGTCTCTATCCCCAATGGGTTTCAAGGTCAATGCTATATTTTATTTTTAATTTAGACTGTTTGTTCTCCTTCTTGAAAGATAGATTCCCCACTCTGCTTATTCTCCAACTTTTTATGGGCAAAAGAAACTAGGACACCATGAAAAGCACTTTGATGTAGCTAGTACTTCAGAAAACTGACCTTAACCCAGTCTTGTCCAATATCTTGGACTTTCTGTTTGTAAATTGGGTTAGGTCAGTGGCTTTCTAATGCCCGTTTTTCCTTCCTTAGAACTCCCCTCTCTCTTTCTCTCCCTTTCTCCCTTCCTATCCTTCAGTGTGTACAATCTCACACATTAGTTTTAAAAATAGTTTGCATAAATACATGACAAAAATGAAGTTTCATTTGAAGCCTCAATACAGAAAACAAACAACAACAACACACAGCAACAACAACAAAAAGGAGGCGTGACATTCAGCCTTGGGGTCCAATCTTCTAAATAAGGTGAACTACCTTAGGGAAGCCTGAGAATTCAGAGGACAGCAATTGGAAAATAACTAAATTAGACAAATACAAGAACACCACTGACTTTAAATGTTTTTTTAAAAAGATTATTTATTTATTATTATGTATACAGTGTTCTGCCTGCATGTACACCTGCAGGCCAGAAGAGGGTATCAGATCACATTGCATATGGTTGTGAACCACCATGTGGTTGCTGGGAATTGAACTCAGGACCTTTGGAAGAGCAGGCAGCATGTTTAACCACTGAGCCATCTCTTTAGCCCAGCTTTAAATGTTTATGGTTTTCCACTGCTTTGGTTGATTTGAAAGCCTTCAGAATTTCTGTGTATCTCTAAGGTGAGCATGAAAGATAATAATATCAGAAGCCAGTAGATAAAGTATCAGAATCATAGTGCCTGAGACTGGAGCCAATCCTTAGCTGCTGTGCAATTCACTCTGGTGCTGACTTTGATAGATTGTTTGGGGCTACCACTAGAGTGGTTTCTGTAGAATTCTGCAGTTTGGGCATGGAAAGTGTGCAGAGATCCATTAATGATGTCTGACTGCTGCAGGAATAGGGCATTATACTTTAGGCCATTGTTTTTTGTGTCACTCCCCTGTCTACTTATATTCAATATTACATTCTGGAAAACTAAGGACTAGAAAGTAAAGAACATATGATTATAATTCATAGCAATGTGGTGATGGATACAGGATTCCATCAATCTCTGGCCTCACTGCTTCATTGCTCATAAAATTCAAATGACCTGATATGCAGAACTATAACCATCTTGGCTGTGAGTCTTGGCTTCTAAGTAGGGTCTGCTGGATACCCAGGGCAGGGTCCACAATACTGATAGTTCTAACAAACTATTGAGATATAGATCTTTGATTTCCTCCCCTACACTTTACACGTGACTTCTCAGAACTTGCTTGCTGTGCACTGAATCTTACTCCTTGGTACTGCTCTTGATTTCCTCATCACAATGGAGAATCCTTACCTCCATTATTTAGAGCATGAACCCTAGGTTCAAGTGTAACTAGTTTCTAGCCCTAGACACTTACTCTTTAGGCAATGTAGAACCAACCATAAAATCCTCTGATCCACAACTTCCTTAGTGTCAATGGCTGAAATAATACCAACTCTAAGAAGGACTGTAAAGAATGTAAAGTAATTAAATAAACAAATAACTGGAAGAAAAATATTTAAAAGAAAATTAAAAAGAAAATTATAGAGAATTCACTATATGTAATTAGCACAGGTTGACATTTTATAGTTGATTAAGAAATGCTACTTTGCATATTAATGAAAATGGAGAAAAGCAACTTATGTCAAGCATCGTATCATCAAATTCATCATGACCGTCATCATCTAGGACCTCAACCTGCTTGTTCATAGATTACCAAGGTAGTAGTTATAACAAAACCATAATACTTCTTACTTGCTTGTGACTTATCAAAGTTTTCTAAAAGAAATTAGTTAGCTTTATTTCTCTTATCTATCTATAATCTGCCTGTCTCAGTTAGGGCTTTTTAAGGCTTTGAAGACATCATGACCATACAACTTACAGAATGAAGAGTTTAATGTAGGCATTAGTTTCAGAGGGTTAGTCCCATGGCCATCATAGCAGGAAATATGACAGCAGGCAGCCAAGCATGGTGCTGGAGCAGTAAATTAGAGCTTATATCTTCAGAGATAACCACAAGGCAGAGAAAGCCAACAAGAAATGTCATGGACTTTGGAAACTCAAAACCTACCCGTAGTGACACACTTCCTCCCACAAAGCCACAATCCCCAATCCTTGTGAAACAGTTTCACTAACTTGGAACCAAGCATTGGGCTACATGAACCTGTGGGAGACATTCTCATTCAAACCACCACATCATCTATCATATTACCTGAACAGCCTAGGACGAGGTTATGTCCACTTTAATAGAACGGAAAAAAGAAATTCAGAAAAGAAAGGCAACTTACTTTGTTCACTCAACTTGTCATTAGTCAGGCTCAGACTATTGGTCCATATGTCCAGGTTTAATTGAACACTTATGCTATATTGAATACTCTGTACTTCCTTCTCCCAGCCTCTGCTCTGGTTTAGCATTGCATCAATGGCAAATCTATGTCCTTTCTATAGGTTGCTTTTGTTTCCTTGTTTATTTTAAGACATAGTTTCACATTGGCTTGCAGCTTTTTATGTAGATCACACTGTTAACACATAGAGATCTGCCTGTCCTCTGAGTGAGGGATGATAAAAGGCATGCACCACCATACCCACCCTAAGATTTTTCTTGTTAGTTTCCAATATGCTATGCACTTGTCTCCCAACTCTCTAGCCAAAAACACCGTGAGAAGCTGAGGGTTCACAGAAAGATAAAAAATCAGAAAGGGCAAGCAAATTCCCCAATGAGTACCAGTAACAAGGAGAGAAATTTGAGTGCTCTCTACTGACTTTTCTCCTAGCCTGACGCCATGGTAGCAGCCATTATGCTGTTCTTTGCCAACAAATGACAAATAGTAAGTCTCACGTTGGCATACTGGGTACTACAAAATGTCACAGCAACTGTCCACAGGACACTGGACCTCACCTAACAATGGACTTCTGTGACATTAACAACATTGTTCCCTTAACTGAGGAAATCAGAGTCAGGGAAATGGCTGGGTGTTTTCAAAGGGCGCAATAATTTTGTGTGACCGACAATAATTTTGCAGTTATTTAAGCTTAGATAAGGGTAATTAAATCTCATGCTTCATGGGCTAAGCTGATTGCCTGCAGGGGTCAAGGAGGAGCCCCATCCTCCACCCTAGCATCCACAGAGTGATTATGAAAGTGCATTGTGGGTTCTCACAAGACTGAAGGTTTCCTCCAAGGCTGAGCTATAGCAGGAGCATCTCAGGGGAGGTTTCTGCACCTTGGTTTAGTGCTTTACCCAATCATAGCTGAGCTTCAGTCTCTAATCTCAAGGTTCCAGATTTGAATTTTGACCGTGCCAAGTACAGAGTGACTTTCGGCAAGTCATTTGACATGTATCATAATTAGTTTCCACACTTTCATGGGTATTTGCTAATATAAAAGGCATCCAATTCTGCAGGACATGTTCTAGAAGCTGGGCTGTTTTAGAGCTTTTCTTGGTGTAGCTTTCTCTGCACGGTTAATCCCCATTTCTTCCTTCTATACCTGCTTACCATAACGCTGCGGCACTGCAGATGATTCAGACTCAGAGGAGGAGGGTGACTTAGGATACCATTTTGTAAGTAAGAGGGAGGCAGGGACCAGGCAGTAAACTTAACTTGGACAACAGAGGGAAAAGGACAGATTCCAGGCTTGCTACAGAATTAGTGGCTAAAGAAGAGAACAATGGGTCACTTAAGGCTAAAAGCATAAGAGGGCCCAGTCCCAAGACCTGCTGGAACATCTGTTGGGGTAACTCAGACATACTTTCTTGCAAGGTACTTCCTGAGCCATAAAAGAAAACAGCTAGAGTACAGAGTAAGATTAAGAAAGGTTGAAATCATCTCAAAATAAAAAACAGGGTACATTAATTCTCCAGTTGTGCATCATACAGCAAAGAAGTGGAATTGGCAGGGAATGGGGTCCTAGATCCATTTTCACTCTCGAGTCTCCGTGACCACAGATCTCCCACTGGAGGACATAAAGTATGCACTCAATAAATGAGAGCTCATTAAGTTTTTTCCACATATACTTCTCTACTCTATAAAGAGTACGAGAGCACGCACACACACCACACACACACACCCACACACAACACACATAACACACACACCCACACACACATATGCAAGTGTATGTGATTGTCTTCTTTATCCTGCTTGAGTTGAGAATAAAAGTTTCTTACTGTCCTGGTGGCACTCAGAGGAAGAGTAAGCAGAGTACCAGGATGACACCTGATAGGCTATGATCATATGGTGAAGGAGGAAGTCCCCTTCTGTAACAGACCTAGGGGAGGGGAATAGGGTGAAAGAGGGAGGGAGGTGGGAATGGGAAGATACAAATGAGGGGATAGCAATCGAGATGTAATCTGAATAAATTATTTAAAAAATAATAAAAAAAAGTTTTTTCCTATAGGAGAGTAGACATGCTTGTTCCGATACCTTAAGAAGATAATTTCTATCTTAGCTGTGAGCAGGCAAAACACAGTGACCAGATGAATGAAGACTTGCTTCAGGGACATAAAGTAAGGAGAGCAACAGGGAAGGGGGATCACAGCCAGGAGTATAGAGCAGAAGTATTGAGGGTGAAAGAGGCAGAAGCAAGAACTGTCTCACTGTATTTTCATTAGATCAGAGATGATTAGAGAGAAAAAATGGCATTGTGTCCCATTGTGGGTCCAGAAAAAAAGCATGAAGAAGTAACTGGATCACCCTTGAGACAAACCTTGGAGTTAGTGACTGTTACTGATTGTACTGATATATGCCTGGAAGCAGCCATAGATCAGCTAATTGCTTTGAGAATATAGCAGTGATATGTAATCAATTCATAAGAACAGGATCTCCAGCTCTAGTAGGTAAAGACAATTCCTCCCAATTAATGTTCACTGAAATGGTCACGTAGAGGAAATTATTTACACATCAGTATATATTTGGTTTTGCCCCTGTTGCCAGCCCCAAGTTAAAAGGGAGAATTTTGTTCCTTTAAAATCTAAAGGCATAGCTGGTGCTTCTTTGGTAGAGAGGAAATGAAGTTTTCCCATTTTTTTTTTTAAATCTATAAATGGAAAGAATTAGCTATGTCTTTTCTGTGTTGCAAACTCTTAATGAGATCAAAGGAGTAATTGAAAAAGCCCTCTGCAAATCAGAATGTGCATCTATCTCACTGATAATTACCTCTTGATATTATTACTATATTACACATCATAATAAGAGAAAGTGAATCAGTGACTCGAGTCAGATGAATGTGATTTTTAAACTTAGTTCTTCCACTTATTATCTGTGTGCCTTTGGGCAAATTGCTTTACTTCTCTGAAACCTGATGGCCTTTTCTGTAAAGTAGAAGTGACAGCACATTCATATCAAGGCCATTGTGTCACATGAGTAGGTTAAAATGGTGTCTGGAACATAAACAATTGCGTTCTTAACTTAGGTTTGGTTTCATAATATTTCTTGAAGAAATATAAGATGAGTACACTTAAGAGATAAAAGTTATCAAAGATGAGTAAGATCTAGGTTGAAATAGGGAAGAGTAAGGTTACACATTTCAGAATGAGAGGCCAAGATAAGAGGCAAAAGAACGAAAGTCATCATGGTTTGTTATGTAACAAGTGGACCCATGACCTTGTGAGTAAGGAAGATAGTATAGTGGTTAGAGGGACGTATACTAGGGTCATATAGGTGATGTGTGTAAATTAAAATGCCTGAGGTGGCACCATGAACCGGTGAAGACTTTTGCTATTGGTGAAGTTCACATTGTAGCCAGGAGCACCAATATTCTAGCACTAAAAAACTCTCACTACACAGAGAATACTGGGCCTGAGCTCATGAGTAGAGACTTCTGATTTTGTTCAAAGCCATATTCCAGAAGGTGGGAATGACACTCAAAAGGCTGGTGACTCTTCAGGATGTGTAGTGGTTGATTGGAGACATGAGGGGAGAGAGAGAGAGAGAGAAAGAAGAGAGAGAGAGAGAGAGAGAGAGAGAGAGAGAGAGAGAGAGGGAGAGTTAACCTTGGGATCTCTTCCCACTATGGGAATGGGAACTCCCTGGCATATTTGATGGAAGAAGACACATTCTACCTGGCACGTGGGTTAATTTTGACTAGTAAGATGAGACTTAATGTGTATGAACTCCCCACGGTCACAGGGGAGTCTACTATATATTAGCTTGCATTCAGGGCCAATGGAAATCCTGTGAGGAAGAGGCATTAAGATACCCGTCATACAGATGAAGCAATTGAGGCACAGAGAGAAGTGATATGCATTTCTGTGTCTAGAAAGAGAGACTTAAGGAGGAGTAACAATATGACTCTATATCTTTCTGGCCCTTAGACTCAACTTCAGTCCTCTTTCCCACTTGTGAAAATTGACTACCTGCTGTACACAGCTACTATGCTTTTCTTCTTTGCCTTGTGGAGCCTCACCTTCTTCCAGCAATATATTCACTGCTATAAAAAGATTAAAGTCCAAGTGGTCTCTTTGTATCTGTCCCCTGCCTCTTTACCTTTAAGAAAGGGATGGGGTGTGGATGGTTTCCTGACACTTTCCATTAAATAAGAATAGATTTTGGCTTTTTTAAGAGCAACTGGATATCTCCCAGTATTAGAATAACACACATATGAGAAGTAGGCATAGCCCCAGGAGGTGTCTGTGTTCCTTTGTCTCCTTAGTTCTGTTTGTATATTGTATGTTCCTTGGTCATTTCCTTGCAGTAAATCTGAAAACACCAGGATGCATGAAAAATTATCTGCCCATTGGCTTAGACGTTTAGAATTATGGGAAACTCTATCACCTGTCTTTTGACCAAGGTATGTGTCCTACTTAGGATTACATTTGCAATGATGAAACACCATGACCAAAGCAGATTGAAGAGGAGAGAATTTATTTGGCTTATCATTGAAGGAAGTCATGGCAAAAACTCATAGAGGGAATCTGGAGGCTGAAGCTGATGCAGAGGCCATGGAGGATTGCTATCTCCATGGTTTGCTCAGATTGTTTTCTTATAGAATCCAAGACCACCAGCCCAGGAATAGACATATCAATCACTAAGAAAATGCCCTGGAGGCATTGTCAAGTTGACATGAAACTAGCCAGAACACTATGTAAAATATGCCATTGAATCCTTTACCCTACCTCACCTGCCCAGATTCATCACCTGTCATCTCCTGCCACCATCATATACATGCACATGTGTATATGCACTGATACATACACAGATGTATGCATCACTCTGTGTTCTAGCAAAACATGATTGCTTTTTCTCTGTTTTCCTTATCATACTCCACCAAGTAATCCACCCCATTCTATATGCAATGTCTGCTTTGCATAACATTCAGTGCAGTGGAAATTTCTTCTTCTTTTCTTCTTTCTTTCTTCTTCTCTTCTTCTTCTTCTCTTCTTCTTCTTCTTCTTCTTTCTTCTTCTTCTTCTTCTTCTTCTTCTTCTTCTTCTTCTTTTTGTTTTCTACATAGTGCGTCTTCCTTTGATGTACAGAATCCTCTAAATCAAGGACAATCTGATAAAACTGCTATTTCTGTGAGCCACATAAACCTTGGGTGCTTTGCCACCTTATAGAACACTTCATGCCACTTCTTCCACAGCTGTGAGTAATGGTTAGTTTGTTGACAGGGTCTTTTATGTTTTAACCCCATTGAAAATACTAGACAAAATTATTCTTGGTCTGGAGCTCGCAAGCCATTCTAGCTTGAAGTTTCACAGAACCAGGTCTCGGCTTTGTAAATGAAAATATCTGCTTGAGGATGGAACATGAGAGATCAAGTTGGGAATGGGGAAAGAGATGAGAAGGAAAGAGAAAAGAGATATCCAAAAGTTATTTCAAATGCTCATATTATATAAGAATTGTTTCTCCTGTTTTTACATTATTTTAAGCCTTTTTGTTTTGTTTTGTTAATTTAGCCCTGACTCCTGATGCTTATAACAGCCCAGTATGAACCATGTGCACTCTGGATTTTGATCTTCCCAAAATTCCATTGATATATCCATTATTATGTCAAATTTTCTGATTAGGATACAGAAGCTCAGGGAGGTGAAATAGTTTCTCAAGCCATGCCTTCTCCTTATGGGTCTGTCAGTCTCTATTTTCCATTAATAATTATGATTGGGCAGTTAAGGCATGCTTTTTTTTGAAAGCTTCACTGTAATCTTTAGGCTTCGTTAGACTTTTCTTCTTCTTTTCCATTGTACTTTGTGCTTGTATCCTGAACTCATAAAGTGAGCTCAGATTATATAGAAGTAGACTCTCCCCACAATAAGACTCTCCCCAATGTCAGTGGCTAAATGTCACTCAAATTTTTTCTTTCTAACTCCACATGTGAGAAGGTACAAAGTAATCTGTTCACTTCAGTCACTTGAGGGGTGACACAGTCTGAAACTGTACTTGTTTTGCCACTGTAGGGAAAAATGGTGACGGTAATTACACTGTGGGTCTTAAAGAACTTAGCTTGCATGTAAAATGTGTCATTTCCACTCATGTTTTTATCTAACTAACATGAGTCAAGTCATCCTCATAGAGGTCAGATAAATAGAAGTGTGGGATAGTACCATGTGCCTGGAGGGGGAAGGGCCAGAATATTTACTAAGGCTCCATAAAGAAGGCTTTATTATTATATATCATTTTATATTATATTGCTATATAAATATAAATATAAATAATTTATATTATTTACTTCCCAGAATCCTGGCTCCAAGAACAGGTGCTATTATATAGAAGATGCCTTAGGTGCTGTATGCTCAGTAAACACAAAGTGCAAATAGTTTCTTTCTATCAGCAGTGAATTCTCTAGTGCAAGAGTATTATCCTCTGTACTATATTACCAGACACATAGCACGGCATCCGCTAGATGCTTACTAAATATTTACCAAAGCCATCCATATGGCATTAGTAATTTAGTAATATATGGCTTTCTCACGGTGGTGACTATCATTTCTTTTTGCTTGAGAATGTGTCATTTGTTAGCATTAAGACAAGAGCAGCAGATCTAAGAATGAGAAATACACAGAGATTGCATCCTAGAAAAACGTAAAATGAACAACACATGGCAGTCTGGAGCAAAAGGGAACATCATAGACAAAGCCAAGTAAGGACCAAACTAAATACCAGGTGTTTCTAAGAGTTATTTAGAATGACATATGTCACAGTTTGTGGTTTCAAGTTCAGTAATCATAAGGAGAACAAGATCAGGAAAACCAAGACTATGTTTAAAATCAAATATTTGAGAAGGTAGGTTTATCATTTTAGATTGTTCTTCGGTATACACATGTGCATTTGTATATGATATATATGCATGTGTGAATGTATGTGCGCAAATGCCAATGTGCAGATGTGCTTGTGTCAAAGTGTACACAAATGGTCAAAAGAAAAGCCTAATGTGATTATTTTTCTTCCACACTGTTTGATACAATATCTATCTTGGTGTTGTCTACTTCATACTTCAAGGTAGCTAGTCCATGAGCCTCCAAGAATTTTTCTGTTTCCACCTTCCATCTTGTCATGAAAGTAGATGTGTGCTACCATGCCTGCATTTCCTTGAATTGTGGTGATTAAAGCTCAGAGCCACATACTGAGCAAGAGCTTTACTCACTGGACTATCTTTCTAGCTCCAAATATGCCCTTTCATCTTGATTGTGAAACGCTACTCTCAGCCTAGAACAGCATAGGCCAATGTGCTGTCTTCTCATCTGACTCTTTCCTAGACTTTTAAGGATAAGACTTGTTTTAGTGATTCCTAGTTTTACACCAGCATTATCCAGCATGGGGTCAAGCTCAGCAAGAATTCAGCAGTGTTGTTTGATTTATATTTAATGTTTCAAGTCTGAAACAAACAGGGAAATTGGTTCGTGGCAAGGCCAGCAGCCATGAGTAGCAGGTAAAATAGAGGGTTCATTGAAATGTAGCTGACAGGGAAAACTGTTGTTTTTCCATTATCAACTGGGGAGTGGATTCTGTAGTATACATGTAATTAATGACAAAGATCTGGCATCTTCAAACAGAATTTTTCAAAAGCCAATCATGACACTACCACCCAAAGCCTCTGAATTGGGAATCCAACTTCCCTTCAGTTTATGCAGGGAATTTACTTGATCATTTTGACAGGGCTTAGTGCCTCTACCATGACCTATCCACGCTTCATGGACCACATAGGCATGCTTTTAATGTCATCAGGCCTTCACAAAATGGTGTTGGACATTGTGCTTTCTGAGTTTATGGGCCTGAGGTTGAGACTCTTCTGAGATGTCAGCTTTCAGCTGTCATTCTTTTGCCGTTACTCTTGTAGTGGATCTATGTCTATGAGTAATATTCTAAATCTTCACAAATAAGACAGTTAAGTGGGACACTTATTAGATATAGGAGCCCGATAGCATTGAGACACTGAGAAGTATGCAATTTGGAAGGCATCCATCACTCTAGGCCTGTGGGTTACATCAAGTACATGTGGAGGAGTCATTATTTTGTCATTTCTTGAATCAATGACCTCAGCCAACTAGACATCCTCCTTCAAGATACAATTCCAACACCTGTAATTGGGGATAACACCTATGTTTATCTAAGAGCTCTGTTATAGGGAATTAATTGACTAATAGGTTTTTGTGTTAGATACTGTTTAATTTTTGAGAAGTTTAGAGTCTCTTACAAGAGATAAGACTCATAGGTAAAGGATGTAGGATGGGCATGTGTTCTGAAAGCCACCAAGGCAGAGATGATGAGCTAGAGGATTACAAGACTGGGTGGATTCCAAGAAAAGAAAGAAAATATTTCAGAGAGTAAAAGATAGGGGACCAGTACACATGCTGAAAAATCAAGGATCCTGTACTGAGAAGGATTGACATTTCTTTTGACAGATTCACAGAAGGACACACACACACACACACACACACACACACACACACACACACACACACACACACACCACACCAACTGTAATGAAGACCAGTGGTGAGCAAACAGTACCCCATGATGCACATTGGCCCATTATTTATTTTGGCAGCCTGAATGCTTAAAACATTAATTTTCATTTTAAATTGTTGAAAGTAAAAGAATTTAGTGATATATGATAGTTCTATGAAATGTAAATTTCAGTGTCCATACATAAAATTTAGGCACACCTGTGTATGGACACAATATCTGTGGCTAATTTGGGTCTGCAAAATCAGAGGTAGAGTGATCCCGACAGAGGCCATTGGCATGTAAAATGAAATATTTTACTTTCTCCTCTTTTATAGAAAAATTCTGCTGATCCCTGGTCAGGGTCTTGAAGTGGACTGGATACAACAAAGGGCTTGGTAGCAACCTGTGAGATTAAGGAGACAGAGATCTGAGAGGAATGTGGCATTAGGGATAAAAATGTCACTCTTTCTGATCATCACAGGCTCCCTGTGACCCTGCTCAGCACCTCCTCTTTGCCGATATTCCCGCAAATACATGCTTTTGCCAACATTTCTATCCTTTGAAGAGAAGAACACATTCTTTTTCCTTTTTATGTGGGATTTTTTTTTTTAAAAAACAGGATATTCAAATAGGTTTTCTACCTTACATACTAAGTGCAGAGAGCTCTGGGCCTCACCACGCTAATCAGACTGGGTGCCATTCTGTAAGTCATTTTGTGCAATTTCATGTTCTCTCTTCCTGAAAGAAGGAGAATTACTTTGATAGATTAAAGCCGTTTCCTTATTGGAATGGGCGTTTTGTCTCTTTTCTTTCAGCCCTTGTCCACTGTCTCTTGATGCCTCCAAGGTAGGGAGGCCCTAATTTCCCTGAGTCGCTTTTGGTAAAGTAATTTGTCATTTCTACCAGCCCTCCAGGGTTTCATTTGTGGAGGGGTGGGGGCCCTGGCTAGAATAGCGAATGGAAGGAGCTGGAAGGTGACCCACTCCTTTCCAATCTGTGTCATAAAATATTTCCAAGGTAGAGGCAGATTACCCTGGGTGTTGGGCAAAGGGGTTCTTTTTAACTCTGCTTTTTCTTTGTAGGCTACAGCAGGGCATATGGAGAGTAATTGGGCTCCTATGGTGGAAAAAACTGGACATTGGCCTCAGTGAATTTAAACATAAATAACCACATTTTCAGCCCTGTGTAACATCTAGTCATCAGATGAGTAAAAGGCTGGTTTTAATTGCTCTTTTCTCTTTTTTAGGATTTTGATGAGCTCGGTAACATTTACATTTTATTGCACTTAGGAATGTTAGGGAGCCAAGTTAGAATGTAGATTCCTGGTCACTGCCTCCAAAGAGTTTGATTTAGTGGTCTGATATAAGAAGTTGAGCTCTGTATTTCTACCCAAAATCTTTCCATGTTGGTCACAGAATGTGAAAAGAATGTAGGATTGTTTTTTCTAAAAAGGCTCAATTTCTGTTTTTTTTTTTTTTTTCCTTTGATATAGGTTGTTACATAGCTCAGGTTAGCCTCAAATTCACTTTGTAGCTGAGGATGACCCTGACAATCTACTTCCATCTTCTGGGTTTTGGGAATATATGTATGTACCACCACACCTGGGCTCTACATTCTGCACTTGCAGGTGTCAGATGGATAACTAAAATAGGCCGAATGTTTGGGATGTCTACCTTAAAGGAGCATCTGTCTCCTTCACTACCTTAAGACTTTGTGTAAAATCCCTGCTCAACTCTGAACTAGAAATATGCCAATGACTTAAGGAGTGGCAGTCTAAGAACAGTTAGTCCCAATACAAAGTTAGTCCCAAATTGTGTCTCTTGAATCTCTTAGATACTGAAGACACTAAGGTTAAAAATAATTATTACAATTTTCTGATTCTATGAATAGAGAGACCCATGCAGACAGCTCATCCTATGATGGAACTGTGTCCACAAGCAGGAGCAATTGTTCCATAAGGCAAACTGAGGCTGCCTCCCTAAGCAGGATCAACCATTTCATGATGAAAACTATATTTCTTCTTGAAGCAATAAGAACTTCTCAGAATAGGACCCCACAGCAGCAGGCTGCAGTTTGCTTCACAGACTGTGCTTCTTATATCTACCCTGTTTTACCTTTTCTCTATATAAACTTGAAGCTCTTGTTTCTACCCTGTGATAGGCTTTAGAATGATAGTTTCTTGTTTTCCACTGTGGTGACAACCTGAAATATATTATTTCCTGTTTCTCAAGGTGATGGATAGTACTACATGGTCTTTTGGGAGCCTCTCAGCACCTCCCCAGTTATAATTCTTTTATTTTTAAGTATATTTTATTAATTTATTCATATTACATCCCAATTGTTATCCCATCCCTTGTGTCCTTCCATTCCTCCCTCCCTCCCATTGCCCCTTACTCCCCTCCCCTATGACTGTGACTGAAGAGGAACCTCCTCCCCCTGTATATGCTCATAGGGTATCAAGGTTCTTCTTGGTAGCCTGCTATCCTTCCTCTGAGTGCCGCCAGGCCTCCCCATCCAGGGTACGTGGTCAAATATAGGACACGAGAGTTTGTGTGAAAGTCATACCCCACTCTCCACTCACCTGTGGAGAATGTCTTTTCTATTGGCTAGATCCCCTATGACTGTTCCTGAGGCGGATTACCTCCCCCTGTATATTCTCATAGGGTATCAAGTCTCTTCTTGGCTACCTGCTGTCCTTCCTCTGAGTGCCATCAGGTCTCCCCCTACAGGGGACATGGTCAAATGTGAGGCACCAGAGTATGTGAGAAAGTCATATCACACTCTCCACTCAACTGTGGAGAATATTCTGACCATTGGCTAAATCTGGGAAGGGGTTTAAAGTTTACCTCCTGTATTGTCCTTGGCTGGTGCCTTAGTTTGAGCGGGACCCCTGGGCCCAAATCTGCCTATCATATTGTTCTATTGTAGGTTTCTAGGACCCTCTGTATCCTTTTATTTTGCTATTCTCCCATGTGTCTCTATTTAGAGTCCCAATAGGATGCCCTCCCCTCTGTCCCAGTTTCCTGGTAAGTGAAGGCTTTCGTGGGACATGCCCCTTGGGCTAGTATGCAGATATAAGTGAGTATATACCATTTGATTCTTTCTGCTTCTGGGTTAACTCACTCATTATGATCATTTCTAGCTCAATCCATTTACCCACAAATTTCGGGAATTCCTTGTTTTTAGTAGCTGAGTAGTATTCCATAGTGTATATGTACCACAGTTTCTTTATCCACTCTTCTACTGAGGGACACTTAGGCTGTTTCCATGTTCTGGCTATTATGAATAAGGCTGCTATGAACATGGTTGAGCAAATTTTCTTGTTGTGTGCTGGAGCATCTTCTGTGTATATTCCAATGAGTGGAATAGCTGGGTCTAGAAGGCAAGATGTCTAAAGGACAACGGAACTAGAATTCTTATAAAAATAAATTTTGAGAAATACCCCAAATTAACTTTATATCTTAGTGTTATATGTAAAGCTTTTGCAAAGTACCCAAAGAGATGGACACACAAAAGGATGAAATAAACATGACTAATGAAAGGCTTCTCATCAGTCATTACTACAGAAAAGTGAAATAAACCTGACCAATACAGGTTTTCATCATAATGCTATTTATATTTTATACATTAATCCACGTGGTTTCTGTTAATGACTACTGAATGGAGTATTAAGTTCTTGGAGCTTCTGTTTTCTGCAGAGTGGCATAAAATCAACCAACCAAAAACAAACAGTAAACTCTGAGAGTATCTGTTTTCATGTAGAATGTTGGAAATTCTTGGGTAGTGACCAAACTGCTATGACTTCATTTATTAGTTCATAAATCACTCAGGGACAGGAAGATTAGATGAATCTCTCCTCTATGTCCTTTCAGTCAGCTTCTTCTTCTTCTCTCTTCTTTCTTCTCTTCTTTCTTCTTCTTTCTTCTTCTTCTTCTTCTTCTTCTCTTTCTTCTCCTTCTCTTCTCTCCTTCTTCTTC